>NC_071391.1:135007955-136207955 GCF_022682495.2 Desmodus rotundus | reverse complement strand
TTACTGAAGTGTGGGAAGGGGAACCAAGCTTTGAGGTAGTCATTGGAGGGTGTCTGGGGGAGGGCTTTTTAAGGGGGACAAAGCTTGCTTGAAAACTGATGGGGAAGGACAGCTGCAAGCACTTGTAGAGGTTATGGTGGGGACAAGCAGCCCGTACCCGACTCTTTAGGCCAGAGGCCTGGGTGCCCCACCTTGTACTAATTTGCACCTCCCTTAGACCTAGGCAAAAGGGCCCTGCGTGCTGAGTGCTACACTTTGGAAATCTGCTCCTGTCCTGCTGAGCTTTATGAGGTGAGGAGTCCTTAGGGCCAAGGGGACATGAGCAGAGCTTGGAGGTGCAGACTGGGGTGATCACCTGCATTAGCAGGAGGCCCCGTGGCATAGCATGGAGCCAGGATGGGAAGAGAGGGGAGGCTGGCATGGGCTGGGGACCAAGGGCAGGCCCTCCATGGGCCACCACTCTGGCAGAGAAGCTGGATTCAGATTTAGGATTGAGAATCTGAAGTTGTTTTCAGATTCTTCCAAGTTGTTTTCAGGGTAGGAGGATGGGACACATCTGTCCATTGGCTTGACTTACAACTTTTAGGTATTTAAACATGTATTTTGTAGACGTCTCTTTGTACTCTCACCCAGGCAAGTATAAGAGACTGGCTTGGATTGGATTATCTGCCTTCCATAGGACATCTGGGGCTTTGATAGGCAACCCATAGAGACACAGCCCCTCAACCCAAGGAAGAGCTGTCCTAATCAGAGCAGAGCAAACGCTGTGGCAGGCTGAGTGATGCAACAGTCTTTGGTGCCCCTCACATCATGCCAGTTGAGTGGCTGTCCCATCTGCCTTTGCCAGCTGCTCCTGTGGTTGGCCATTCTGATGTCATTGAGGTATGCCATTAAGGAAGGCAACCCACCTCCTCCCTATCAGGCACTGGGGCAGTCAGCAGCCCTCTCACCCTCTCCCACCTCTAGTGGGAGAAGTGGTATTTACACTGGCTGTAAATAGTTCTGTATTCTGTCTTCACACATGCCATTGTAGGATACAAATTTTAAATGGGGAGGCTGAATACAATTTAAAAGAAGCTTCACTAGTGATACAAGCAGCCGGAAGGATTCTTTGGTTAGGAAGAGGGATGAATCTGGGAGGGCCTAGAGAGCAGAGACACAGGCAGGAAGCCACTCTAGGACTGTGTTGAGGCAGAAGAAGACCCAGAGCAAGTCCAGTTCCTGTGGGTCGTGCATTCCAGGGAGCCCACTACCCTTCATTTGTTTTCCTCTCTGCTCTTCTCCCTTTCCTCACCCTTCCCCCAGGCTCCCACTCTCTTTTCTTTTCTGTGTTCTCATTTTCATTAAGGTATATTAAAGATTAGACAGGGACAGGCAACGGCTAGTCTTTGTTAATAGAACTTTTTGAAATAAGAGGGAAAACCAAAACTATTTTCCCCGTCAAATAACTTGTATTTCTTTCATGCCAACCAAATTGTGGGGATTTCCACCAGGATCTCTTTTACCAAGTCTGTTTGTTTTGTTTTCCATTTGTGAGTAGGGACTAATTCCTTCATTAAACCAATATTTACTGAGCTTGTATCATAAGCAAGCACCACTTCAGGTGCTGGAGAAATTGGAGTGAACTAAAATGACAAAAACTCTGCCCATGTACCCTCTACACTCTACGGGGGAAAACAAGAATTAAACAAGATAAACAATAATAGTAATGTGTGTGTATTGTGTTTGGTGGTGAGAAGTACAAGGGAGAAAATAAAGAGGGGTACAGCATAAAGTAGGGTGGTCAGGGAAGTACTTACTGAGTAGGTGGCATTTAAATAAAGACCTGTAGGAGGTGGAGAAGAGGCCCAAGCTATCTGAAGTAGAAGCATTCCTGGCATAAAGAGCAAATGCAAAAGCCAGAGGCAGGAGCATGCCTGGCAAGTTTAGGGATCAACAAGCAGGCCAGTGTGATTGAATCAAGGACAGGATGAGAACACAAGAGTAGAATATGATGAGGTCAGAAAGGTGTGTGTGGGGGGGGGTGGGGGAATCACAGACGGGAGGGCCTTTAAAAGTACTTTGGTTCCTAACAAGAAGGGAACCACTGTATGGTTTAAGGCTGGGAGTTACATGACCTCATTTGCTGCGTTGAGAATAACCTGTGAAGGACAGGGTGAGGCCAGTTAGGGGGCTACCTAAATAACGTAAGGAAAAGAAAAAAGTATCATAGACCACGGTAGTAATAATAGAGATGGTAAGGAGTGGTGAGTGAGATTCTAGATATATTTTGAAAATAGAGTCAAAAAAATTGCTAATGGTTTGGTTGTGGAGTGTGAGAAAGGAAGCAGTCAAATAGAACAACAAGGGTTTTTTTTGTTACTTTATTTTTATTATTGACACTATTACAGATGTCTCCATTTCCCTACTCTATGTCCACCTACAACCAGCCCCTAGTCCCTCCCCCCCCTGCCCCTCCCAGCCAGCACCAGACTGTTGTCTCTGTGTTATGCATATATGTTCTTTGGCTAATCCCTTCACCTTCTTTCATCTAGTTCCCCTCCCTCACATCAAGGCTTTTTACTTCAGCAACTAGGAAAAGGGAGTTTCTATGAACTGAGAGGGAATCCTTCAGGGGTGCAGGGGAGATCCTCTCCCCTTCAGGGAGAAGATCAGGAATTCCAGGAATTCACACTCCAGATTCCTGTTGGATGTCCAGGTAGAGAGGCTAGGTAGGCAGTCAGATAAATGAGTTTGGAATTCAGAGCAAAGGTCAGGGCTGAAGATGAACTTTTGGGAGTCATCAATGAATACATGGCATTTAAAGCCAAGAGATGACGCGATTTTTGAAGAACTGACAGTAGATGGAAAAGAGAAGCCCACAACCTGAGTCCTGGGACCGTCTAGTGCTTATGACTGGGCGAAATAGGAAAACACCAAGAGAGAAAGAAGGGCCAACCAAGGAGATGAAGGGAGACTGGAGGAGGGTGGTGCCTGTTCTAGAAGACAAGGAGATATGTGAAGGCAGTGAGAGAAATTGACCACGCCCATAGTTGCTTATAGATCAAGTAAAGTGAGACTGGGAATCTCCAAAATTAAAGTCATCCATAACCTTGAAAAGAGTCATGTCAGTGGAGTGGTGGGGGTGAAAGTTTTGTTGGGAAGGTTCTAGGACAAATGAAGACGGGGACCCACAGTCAGTGAGTACAAACAATGCTCTGAAGGCTGTTTGTTGTTGTTATTTTTGCTAATCTTGTTTTTTTATTTTTATTTTCTCAAATACAGTTTACATTCAATATTATTATTAATTAGTATCATTATTTTGTCAATAGTATTATTAGTTTCAGGTATATAGCATAGTGGTTACAATCATATACTTTATAAACTGTTCCCCTCAATATTTTCACTACCTACCTGGCATCATACATAGTTATTAAATATTATTGGCTATTTTCCCTATGCTCTACTTTACATCCCCATGACTATTCTGTAACTACCATTTTGTACTTCTAGTCCCTTCACCTTTTTCACGCAGCTCCCTCAGCCCCCCTCCCCTCTGGCAACCATCAGTCTGTCCTCTGTATCAATGAGTCTGTTTCAATTTTACCTGTTCATTAATTTTGTTCTTTATATTCCACATGTAAGTGAAATCATATGGTATATGTCTTTCTCCGACTAACTTATTTCACTGAGCATGATACCCTCTAGGTCCATCCATGTTGTTGCAAATGGTAACATGATAAAAAAAAGAATGAAATCTTGTTTGTGGCTGAGTAATATTCCATTGTGTATATGTACCACAGGTTTTTTATTCACTCATTTATTGATGGGTGCTTGATTGTGAAGGTCATTAGTTTTATTTTTTTTATTTTTATTTTCTTTAAATTTTTATTGTTATTCAATTACAGTTGTATGCCTTTTCTCCCCATCCCTCCACCCCACCCCAGCTGAAGCTACCTCCCTCCCCCATCTCGACCCTCCCCCTTGATTTTGTCCATGTGTCCTTTATAGTAGTTCCTGTAATCCCCTCTTCCCACTGTCCCCACCCTACTCCCCCCTGGCCATTGCTAGATTGTTCTTAACTTCAATGTCTCTGGTTATATTTTGTTTGCTTTTTTCTATTGATTATGTTCCAGTTAAAGGTGAGATCATATGGTATTTGTCCCTCACCGCCTGGCTTATTTCACTTAGCATAATGCTCTCCAGTTCCATCCATGCTGTTGCAAAGGGTATAAGCTCCTTCTTTCTCTCTGCTGCGTAGAATTCCATTGTGTAAGTATACCATAGTTTTTGGATCCACTCATTTGCTGATGGGCACTTAGGTTGCTTCCAGTACTTGGCTATTGTAAATTGTGCTGCTATGAACATTGGGGTGCACAGGTTCTTTTGAATTGGTGTTTTAGTGTTCTTAGGGTATAATCCCAGCAGCGGAATTGCTGGGTCAAACGGCAGTTCCATTTTTAGTTTTCTGAGGAAATTCCATACTGTTTTCCACAGTGGCCTCACCAGTCTGCATTCCCACCAACAGTGCACTAGGGTTCCCTTTTTTCCTCATCCTCTCCAACATTTGTTTGTGGATGTGTTTATGTTGGCCACTCTAACTGGTGTGAGATGGTACCTCATTGTGGTTTTAATTTGCATCTCTCTGATGGCTAGTGATGCTGAGCATCTTTTCATATGTCTCTGGGCCCTCTGTATGTCTTCCTTGGAGAAGTGTCTGTTCAAGTCCTTTGCCCATTTTTTAATTGGGTTGTTTGTCTTCCTGGAGTGGAGTTGTGTGAGTTCTTTATATATTTTGGAGATCAGGCCCTTGTCTGAGGTATCATTGGCAAATATGTTTTCCCATACTGTTGGTTCTCTTTGTAATTTGGTGCTGTTTTCTTTA
This sequence comes from Desmodus rotundus, assembly GCF_022682495.2. Classification (NCBI taxonomy): domain Eukaryota; kingdom Metazoa; phylum Chordata; class Mammalia; order Chiroptera; family Phyllostomidae; genus Desmodus; species Desmodus rotundus. The sequence goes on along the minus strand of NC_071391.1, from coordinate 136,203,091 downwards.
GCCATGCAGAAGCTTTTTATTTTGATGAGGTCCCATTTGTTTATTCTTTCCTTTATGTCCCTTGCTTTAGGGGACATGTCTGTGAGGATGTTGCTGCGTGGAATGTCTGAGATTTTCCTGTCAATGTTTTCCTCAACGACTTTTATGGTGTTACAACTTATATTTAAGTCTTTTATCCATCTTGAGTTTATTTTTGTGTATGGCGTAAGTTGGTGATCGAGTTTCATTTTTTTGCATGTAGCTGTCCAGATCTCCCAACACCATCTGTTGAAGAGGCTGTTTTTGCTCCATTTTATGCTCCTGCCTCCTTTGTCAAAGGTCATTAGTTTTAAATGGGAGCAAGAAATGGGGCTCAAGCAAGAGGAGGAAGTAAGGCTGAGAGAGTTTTTTAAAGAAAGGAGAAATAACCACAGTTGTACATTGGTGGAAAAGATCCAGTAGAGAGAGAAAAGTTGTAGATTCAGGGCTAATGGGCTCTATCTGGTAATACTAAAAGTATCTATATCAGCCATGGCTGATGTGGCTCAGTGGATTGAGTGCTAGCCTGCAAACCAAAGGTTTGGCCTGCTGGTTTGATTCCCAGTCAGGGCACACACCTGGTTTTAGGCCAAGTCCCCATTAGAGCGTGTGTGAGAGGCAACTACATATTGATGTTTCTCTCCCTCCTTTCCCCTCTCTCCAAAAATAAATAAATAAAATCTAAAAAAAGAGTATCGACATCAGATTGAATGCTTATATGTATTAGGTTTTTATATATGTTATTCATTCTTTAAAACATGTGTGTATATTATAGGTGTCCCTTACTTTTATAAAGTTCGCATTCTGCCATTTCACTTTTAAAAAAGACATGTATCAGTACTGTACCTTTTTTTGTTAACCAAAAGAAATTTGAAGAGGATTTTTGCTTTTACAAAAAGAAAGATGAATCCCAAGCAGGGAAAGTGGCCCCACCACCAACCTCCCTCTTCAGGAACCGGACTCCACATCTCAGCATCCAGCTGCTGCAGCTTCAACTTGTGTCTGTGAGTGTCTGAGCTTTATCTTGGTTTATTTTGTGCAGCCGTTAGCAAGATGTGTCCTAAGGTATTGGAAAAGCCTAGCAGAGTTTGAATGGGTGTTATGCTCAGTGTGAAACTGGACATAGTTAAGCGTGTTGATCATGGTGAAGGAAATAAAGACATTGGGTGTGTATTGAATTTCGGGTCTGGGAATGCTCAAAAATGTTTCTGTATAAGGTAATGGTAATTGTTTCTTCACTTTAGTCCATTTTGGTTTACAGAAGCTTTCGTGGAAATGCTCTATTTTAGAAATGCAGGGGAACCTGCATTGTCCCATTTTACCCTGAGGAAATTGAGACTCAGAGAGATTGAGTTCTGTTCAAGGCCATCCAGTGAGGAGCAGGAAGAGCTGAGAGTCAGAGCCCAGTCTGTCTGACGGACACTCAGGCCATAGTGCTCCAGGGAACGCTGACCACTGTCCTAGTTGTGGAGCTTCCTGAAGGGGCACACTGCTGTTTTACATCCATCTCTGCCTGCAGGAGAGTGTGTGCTTTTCACAACCATGACCGTAGACCCCAGTGGTGGGCAAAGTCTGAGTTGTTCTGCTGTCTTTTCTTCCTTAAACTCTGGGACAGGAGCAATAGAGAAGGGGCCTTGGCATCTGGTTTTCCCTAAACCTCTATACATTGGACATATAATGAATAGTGTCGTGTTGTATGTTGGGACATGTAAAGGGGTAGATTTTAGTCCTGATTGTCACCATATGGTTGTGTTACTTCGGCAAATCAATGTAATTTGAGTCTTAGTGTCCTTATCCACAAAATGGGAATAAAAATATCTCCCTGTCTGCTTCTTTGGTGGTTGTGAAAACATCACACTATATACCCCAGACCCCCAGTGCTCCAACAATATGTGAGACCGTATGCCATTTCCGAAGTCTATGGCATATGATGGCACCAGTGGTTCTCAACCACATGCTCAGCAGAGCTCCTACCCTGCAGTGAGGCTTTCAAATACTTCTTTCCTGCTAGCATGTCAAGCAACTAAAATTCATAAACATTGCTCATGGTACAACAACTTTGGAAAACAGTTTGGCAGCATCTATTGAAGTTGAACCAATACCTCCCTGTGGTCAAGCAATTCCACTCCCAGGTTTATATCCAAGAGAAGTGTGTGCACATGTGCACCAAGAGTCATGTAACAGAATGTTTGCATTAGTATTATTTGCAGTGGCTCAAACTACCAACAACTCAAATGCCCATCAGCAGTAGAATAGATTAATAAATCATGGTATTTTCCTTCAGTGAAGTGTCAAACAGCACCGAAACTTTGCAAACTGTGGCTCCACCCACATGAATGAATTTCACAAATATAATGTTCAGTAAAAGAAACCTGACATAAAAGATTTTCCTCAATACATGAGTTATCATAAAATTGGGAAAATCTTACATCTCTATGGTGTTAGAAGCCAGGACAAGACTGACCTTTGGAGTGGAGGAAATGGGTAGATATAGAGAGGGCACAAGAAGATTTCTGGGTTGTTGGTAACATTTGTGTGTGGGTGTGTATGCCCATGTGTGTGTTTACTTCAATGATGGTAACACAAATAAAAAGTACATGTACATTTTTGATAGTTCACTGAGCTGCACACTTTTTCTTCCATGTATTTCACTTCAGTTAAAAAACAAAACTGCTGAGGGTTATAGTAAAGATGGCAGCATAGGTAAACAGGGTACTTGGAACCTCCCACATCCATATCAAAATTACACATAAACTTGAGAGCAGCCATCATTGAGAACTGCCTGAAATCTAGTTGAACAGAAGTTTGATAACTAAGGATATAAAGAAGAAGCCAAGGGCAGATTCCTGGTCTCATACCTGTGTGTGTGGGTTATAAATCTGGAGGGCTATTTCAGTTGCAGAGGTATCTCCTGAAGAGCGAGGCGTCCCAGCCCTACACCGTGCTCCCCAGCACAAAGTTCCAGTGCCAGAAAAAGAAGTCCCCATAACTTCTGGGTGTGAAAACCAGCAGAGATTGTGGCTGAGTGAGGCAGAGGGCTCCTGGAGTCCCAGATGTTCCTCTTAAAGGGCCTGCACATGGACTAACTCAGACTCACTTGCTGTAAGCTCTAGTGCTGGGGCAGCAGCTCAAAAGGCACTAGGGACATACAGGGAGGAACTGAATGGTCTGGCATCAGGGTGAGGGCTGGAAGGGCAGCTTTCTCCTAGACAGAAGTGTGGCAGAGGCCATTGTTCCTTGTCTGGGCCCTCCCCTGACAGAGCTCAAAGGAAGGAGCCATATCTGAGTCTCCATCAACCTGGCTAACACCGTTGGCCCTGCCCTGGTGATTCCCTGAGACCCTGCTCCACCCACTTTGTGGATCCACTGAAGCCATTTCCAGTGGCTTTTCCATACAAAGACCCTATCTTGGCTCATGCTGCAGACTTCCCTAAAATCTCTCAAAGCAGAATCTAGCCCCAGTGTGCCCTGTACCTCTTGCTAAGTAGTCCCAGGCACAGCACTAGTGGTAGCCAACCACATTTTGCAGGTTGACCTCTCCTGGGAACCTTGAAGCCCAGTGCAATTAGCAGCCATCTGTAGATCACTTTGTAGCTCATGCCAGGTAGCCCTAGAAAGGGCACAGACAGCAGCTGGTCTTGGTCCGCACCTCATTGGAGACCCCAGAGCCAGTGTACTTGGTGGCCAGCTACAGACTACACTGGAGGACCACTCAAGCACCTCCATCAGCAATGCACTGAAGGGGCAGATGCATTGGTCACCAGAGCCCCACTGAAGTGCTCTGTCGGGTTGGCCATTGCATAGAAGCTCCTGGTCACAGCCAGTCCTCAAAGCAGATGGCCTAGGGGGTAAATCCCTCTCATTGATGTGTTATCAGCAATCCAGGCTCAATTATAACAGGAGGGTACACAGAGCTCACACAGGGTCAAATCTAGAGTGCCCATATTGGGTGACCTGTGAGGACCTGTGACACTGGGCGCTATAGGACACCTATTACATGAGAGCACTCTGTCAAGCTCAGAAGACATAGCAGGTCTACCAAATTCATTGAAACAAATGCAGAGACATGTCCCAAATGAAAGAACATAAACTCCAGAAAAAGAACTAAACAAAATGGAGACAAGCAATCTACCAGATGCAGAGTTCAAAACACTGGTTATAAATATGCTCAATGTTCTCACTGAGAACTTCAACAAAGAAGTAGGAAACATAAAAATAGATAAAGACACCATAAAAAAGAACCAATCAGAAATGAAGAATACACTGACTGAAATAAAGACTACATTACTGGGAATCAAGAGTAGAGTAGATAAGCAGAGAATCAATCAGAGATTTGGAAGATAAGAAAGCAGAAAACATCTAATCAGAACAGTAAAAGAAAAAAGAATCCAAAAAAATGAGGATAGTTAAAGGGGCCTCTGAGAGAGCATCAAGCATAACAACGTTCACATTATGGAGTGCCTACGGAGATGAGAGGGAGCAAGAAATTGAAACCCATTTGAAAAAAAAAAATGACAAAATCTTCTCTAACCTGGTGAAGGAAATAAATGTACAAGTTCAGTAAGTGCAGAAAGTCCTAAACCAGATGAACCCAAAGAGGCCCACACCAAGACATATCATAATCAAAATGCCAAAGGTTAACAAAGAATCTTAAAGCAGCAAGACAAAAGCAGTTAGTTACTTACAAGGGAACTCCCATAAGACTGTCAGCTGGTTTCTCAACAGAAACTTTGCAGGCCAGAAGGGATCAGCAAGAAATATTCAAAGTGGTGAAAAGTAAGGACCTACAACCAAGATTACTCTATCCAGCAAAGCTATCATTTAGAATCGAAAGTCAAATAAAGAGCTTCCCAGAAAAGAGAAAACTTAAAAAGTTCATCATCACCAAACCAGCATTACAAAAAAATGTTAAAGGTCTTCTTTAAGAAGAAGAAAAAAAGATAAAAATATGAATAATAAAATGGCAATAAATACATACTAAGAATCACTTTAAATGCAAATGGCTTAAATGCTCCAATCAAAAGATATATGGTGTCTGAATGGATAACAGAATAAGACCCTTACATATACTGTCTACAAGAGATTCACTTCAGATCAAAAGATACACAAAGACTGAAATTAAAGGAATGGAAACATAGTTCATTAAAAATGGAAACAAACATACAAACAAAACGTTGGGGCAGCAATACTTATACCAGGCAAAATAGACTTTAAAACAGAGGCTGTAAAAAGGGATAAAGAAGGACCCAGCAATTTCACTTTGGGGTATTTATCTGAAGAAACCCCAAACACTAAATTGAAAAGACAGTTCATTGCAGCATTATTTACGATAGCCTAGATATGGAAGCAACCTAAGTGTCCATCAAGGGATGAATGGATAAAGAAGAAGTGGTTCGTTATTACAATGGAATATGACTCAGCATTCATTTTTATCAGAATGAAATCTTGTCATCAGCAACAACATGGATAGATATAGAGGGTATTATGCTAAGTAAAATAAGTCAGAGAAAAACAAATACTAGATTATTTTACCTATATGTGGAATCTGTAAAATAAATGAACAAGCAGAACAGAAACAGACTCATAGATACATAGCATTTTGACAGTTGCCAGATGGGTAGAGGGTATGGGGGAATGGGTGAAGGAGGTGAGGGGATTAAGAAGTACAAATTGGTAGTTACAGAATAGCATAGGTATGGAAAGTACAGTATAGGAAATGGAGTAGCCAAAGAACTTACATGACCCATGGACATGAACACTGGAGGGGAGATTGCCTGAAGGAGTGGGGGATGCTGGGTGGAGGGGGCAAAGGGGGAAAAACTAGGACAACTGTAATAGCATGTTCAGTAAAATGTAAATAAAAAAAGAAAAAGAAAAGCCAAAAAACAAACAAACAAAACAAAACGTCTGCCTAGTTCCCATCTCAGACCAAATACATCAGAATCCCTTGGGTGACGCCCTGACAGGAGAATTTTTAGGAGACAACCAGGGCTGAGAACATTGCCTCTGCCTTTTCATGTGTTCCTGCCAAGAGGGAAGACCCGTGGCTGTCAGTCTGGGTGCTGACCAGGTGTGTCTTGTAGTGGTGGGGGAGACAGGGATGTCTAGTGAAGAGAGGGCTGGAGGGCCCTGTGCACAGATGGCCAACAGCAAGAATGGCCCCCGAGGACACACCTCTGAGGGTGAGCACGAGGCTCAACACCCGGGGCAGTGATTGAGGACCTTCCACCAAAAACACCAGCCTTTAGGGATTGCCTGCAGCCACCCTCCTTAAGAACTGATTCCTGAATTTAATTTCAAGTTCACCATTCAGAGCAGTTCCATCAGCTTTTCATTATTTTTATCTGACTGTCCCATTGTGGAGATTTTTAAAACGATTTTATTTATTTTGAGAAAGAAGGGAAGGGAGGGAGAAAGAGAGGGAGAGAAACATTGAACAGTTAGTTGCCTCTTGCACATCCCAACCAGGGACCTGGCCGGAAACCCAGGCATGTGCCCTGACTGGGACTGGAACTGGCAATCTTTTGCTTTGCGGGACATGCCCAACCCTATGAGCCACCCCAGTCAGGGCCCGCTGTGGAGATTTTGCCTCTTCATTTGTGTTTTTTATGATTTACTATAGTGACCTAAGTTGTTATTTTCATTGTTTTCACTAAATAATCTTTTAGTCCACAAATGATACCACCACATCCAATGGCTGTGCCATCACCTGCCCGGAGGTCCGGGCTCATTTCCTAACTCCTGTCCCCCATGTGGGGGACAGGCAAACTCTAAGTGCGCTCTGCTGTTAATGTTTGCTTTTCTCAACTTTACTCAACTGAGGAAAAGTTTATAAACAGTGAAAGCCTTTGGTGTTTCTTGATCATTACTCTGAGGTTATAAACAGAAAACATTTATCGATCAAACTCTGTAGCTTGATACAAATCCTACTTTTAATATTTCTTCAGAGGCTTTACCAAAATAATAGCTCTACAATTCAACCTAAACAGCATTTTAGCTGGGCTATAGCTTCTTTAACTTTTATTTCAACAGCTGGATTTAGCTTTTCTAAAACTACTTTTATTAAAAAAAAACATAAGGTCTTATTAAAAGAAATAAACTTTGGTGTTGCTCTAAGCTCAAAGCAAAATGTATAGATTTTGATCTAAAGGACATTGAAACAGAATGCATAAATGTCTTCCAGATGCAAACTGCTCTTCATAGGATGGTCATAGTGTCGGAAAGAAAGCCTGTACACATACATATCTATTGTGTAGGAAAAAATAGCTGCTGTTTATTGTGGTTAATCATTAGATCATGGGTGATTTCAATATTTTCATTTTTGTTTGCATGTTTGTGCTCCAGTTAAAAAAAAAAAGCCAAGACAAAATAGAAAATATGAAATACAGGCATCCTTCTTTACGTGTAGTTAAGGTCTGAATAGCAAAGCAACTAAATTCTGGAACTGGCAGAATCAACACAACCTGGGAATGAGTTACAAATGCAAATTCTTGGTCTGACCCCAGACTTGCTGAATTTGAAACTGGGGTTGGGCCCCAAATCGCCTCTAACAAGCCCTCTAGGTGATTCTGAAGCACCCTGAGATTGGGAAACCACTGCTCAGAAGAAGAGCACAGAGACAATCTGGCCAATTTGGCAAACCCTCAAGAGATTCATTGTGGGAATAGGTGTTTTGTTTGAAAAGTTTGGTTTTTGCTCCTCCCCTGCCCCCTTCATCTTGCCCCATGTGGAAACTATACTAGTAATCCTCAACCTTGTCTGGGAGTTTTTAAAAATGTCTCCCTCCAGATGGGTCCTGGGCATCCAGGTGTTTCTGTTGTGCACCAGGGCTGATAAACGCAGTTCTATATTCAGGTACTTTTGTGGTTGAGACATGATTGATAACACCTGCCCCAAATTCTTTTGGTTGTTTCCTGCAGGCCTTGTGAAGCAGAACTCGGTAGGGACTGCTTGTCTAGATCTAAAGGTGTTTCCTGAGGACCAACTTTGGCCTTTCTTGCAGGTACCCCTGCAGACCACAGCAACGCACAGAGATGGGCCACTACCTCCTGGCATGCACACAGCCTGAGGGCCAGCTCCTCAGCCACACATCAAACACCAACTCTGCTGCCCATGCCGGATGCCAAGTGAGAAAACGTGAGTTCCACCCTTAGTTTGGTACACAGAGAGAATGTCAACAAATGCTAACTGTCCTTATCTTCATTATCTAAAGCATGTGGATCCCTTTTCATTTAAGCTCACAAAATACCTGCTTGGAAAGCCCTTCTCAGTAGTTTCATCTAAAATTCTCTACCACTGTACCCCAACTTTACTGCAAAGTCCAGGAGAGACCCCTCACATTCATGAGAAATGTCTAAGCCGATGGCTCTTAAAATATGGCGGTGGTGGTAGCAGGTGACCTCGGCGTGAGTATCACCTGGAAACTTTTTAGAAATGCCAACGCCTGTTAGCAAAATAAATTATAATAAATAAAGAGGGCAGGAGGAAACCTTTAGAGGCGATGGCTATGTTTACGGCATAGATGGTCGCGATGGGTCCACAGATAATTACTTATCTCCAACCCACCAAGTTGTATATATTAAATATCTACAGCATGACTGCAAAAGCATGTCAATCATACCTCCATCAAGTGGTTTTAAAAAGCAAGAAATGCCAAGTGTTAGAGCCCACCCCTTAGCTTCTATATCAGAACTCAGAAGATGGGGCCTGGCCATCTGTGTATGATTCTGATGCCTGGTCACAGCTGAAAACTGCTGCTGTGAGCTCCTGCCTCTCCATTGTTAGAAATGCAGAACCTCAGGACCCAGCCCAGGCCAACTGAATGAGAACCCCCAGGCCATTGGGATGCACCAGAGAGTTTGAAAAGCATTGTTTTAGCCTCCCTCCCCCCAATTAGAACACCAGAAAGGGACTTCCTTAGATCTCAGCTTTTCAGCTCTCCACAGAAATGCCATCACAAGACAATCATTTCACATTAGAAACAGGTGCTTAAAAGACCTTTCTGTATCTGTGGAAAACAATTTCTACTGCCATTCATCACCCCCTTGGTTAAAAATTCATCCTGTCAGTTTCCTTAGAGTTTAGAGCAAGCACATGTGCTTTTTAAAAAGAAGTTGAAGATGCAAAACTCATTATACCCAAGTTACCAGGACACTTAGATTTTTACTTCAATTCTAAGAAATATTCTTAGTTTAGATTCTCTCACACAGCTTTCCCTTCTCATCCTTCAAGTGATCTTTGTGTTTTAATTCTTGTTTTCCCAATTTTTTCTGTGGCTGCATTCTTTAAAATTTGAAGTGGCCTCGAATATTGTGTGAGAAGATAAGGGGTTGATAAGAAATAAGGGTCAGTGTGATGCTTCGGAACATTTCTGCCTGTATAAAGCAGAGTGATTTCAAGGGCTTGGCTGAAGTCTCTCTTGCTCCTTGAAGCTTTCCTGACAGCTCTTCACCACAGCTATAATTAATATGGCCTCAGGTGATATTTGTTATTTGTCATTATAACATACATCATGGATTGCCCAGTATTTTATGAGTTAATGTTTGTAAAGTGTTTGAACAGTATAGTAACATTGTACACACTCAGTTATTATCCTTACCATTATTATTGTCATTTTTTATATGCACCTATGTGTCATTCCTACTAGACTGTAAGTTTCTTTGGGGTGAGGGGAGGGACTTATTTATTGTTAGATTCTTGAGTAAGACTGGTTATGTTGCACTTTCAGGAGGTTCTTTTTAAAAAATATATTTATTTTTAGAGAGAGGGGAATGGAGGGAGAAAGAGGGAGAGAAACACTGATCAATTGCCTCTCACACACACCCCAACAAGGGACCAAACCTGCAACCCAGGCATGTGCCCTGACTGGGAATTCGAACCGATGACCTTTTATTTTGCGGACCTTAGCCCAACCCACTGAGCCAACACCAGTCAGGGCAAGAGATTCTTACATAAAACATTAATGAGAGTAAACATGAGAATGCTTTGAAAAGGAAAATATGGCTTATTGGAGCATCAGGTCTCAGCCCATCCTAACCAAAGAGACAGGCTGTTGTGCCAACAAGAGTAGCACATCCCTCAGTCTCAGTCCCAGAAGGCATCAGAAAGAAAAAAAAAAAAGGAAGTGAAGGATAAATGTCACCAGAGTTGTGAGTGAAACTCAGTTCAGAAGAAACTCTGACCAAAACCAAAATGGAACCAACTGGAAATGTTAATGGTCATTTTTAGTAAGTCACAAGAATTTGAAAAAGGGCTATTTTAATAAGTAGAACAATTTCATTTTCCATATAGCCTAGGAAATTAATATTTAGAAAGCTTCTTTTACATAGTCTCAGGGCAACTTTGCACCTTTTGAGGGGAGAAAGCAGTATGGTTTCACCTTCAATCATTTCTGGGAAAAAAAAGCAAATGGGATAGTTTCTTAAGTATGTGTTTACAAGAGAAAAACATTAGATGTCATATGTGTGGTCATCTGACATAGTATTCTGAAAAACAACTAGTTCACACAAGAGAAGAAAATTGAGCAAAGAATCAGGTTCGCATGGTATGTAGAAGCAGGTTCCTAGTGGAACTAATGAAGTCTGAGATTCAACCCCCGCCCCCGCTTAGCCCCAGCCTCTTCCAAAGCCCCAAGAGGGAGCCTAGCAATTTTGTGTTTATACTTTTGCATCAGCATTCCTAAATGAGCTTCCCAAATTGTAGAACTTCTCAGGCTCTATAAAACAGGACCTGGTCCTGATGAAATGCCTCTCTCTTTCCGTAGCTCTTGCTTTTCAGATTTACTTTTTTGTAATCATTTAGCTCTGGTTTGCTACATGAGGTGATGCAACAGCTAGGGGATTTGATGGTGAGGAAGAAGGTCCCTGCAGAACTGCTAGGAGGGGAGAGAGATCATCGCAGCTCAGTTCAAAGTGATGAAATGTAGGTACCAGGATGCTTTATTTCAAATATTATCACTGTCCTCCCACGGTAGTGATTCTCGATCATAGGTAATCTCTTCCTACCCCTTCCCAGACATCAGGCAATGTCTGGAGACATTTTTGGTGTCGTAAGTAGGTGGGGAGAGCTGCTATTAGCATCTAATAGGCAGAGGCCAGGAATGTTGCTAAATATCCTGCAATATACTGGACAAGCCCCTCCTCCCCCTGGCAAAGAATGACCTGGCCTCAAACATCAATAGTGCTGATGTTGAGAAATTCTGGTCTTGGATACTCAGGTTGTCAAAATGAGATGATGAGCAAATAGGATAAGGTAACTTCTCAAAGGCACGTTGCAGTTTGGTCTCCCTCACAAACCACCTTTCAGCACATTATCTGGCTCTTTATTCCTCAGTAACTTCCACTCCCACCTCTTCACACCTGCAAAGACAGTGGCTCTAACCAAAACAATGGTAGAAACCTGATTCCAGGGCTGATGTTTGAGAAACAGGTCATCCCTCCTATAGTGGCAGAGAAGGGGCTGGAAATGACCTCAACACTTCGTTGAGCAAAATCCTGGTCAAAAGCCAGCTTCCCTAAAACTAAATCAGCCACTTTCTCCAACAATTGGAGTATCAATGCAGTGTTGATGGAAACGTCCACACCTTGAAAATGTGGATCCTACTCTCAGGCTGCTGAGCCCCACTAGTTCAAGTTCCAGAGTTACCAGTAGACTGCCCCAATTCTGCCCTCTGACCTCAGCTCGTCCTTCACTGCCTCTTGGCCTTCCTTCTAGTCACCTTCTTATTGTGTATCTATCTTATTCCCATGGTGGCTCACTTCCCCCAAGACCCCAAACCACTGTCTCCCTGTTTCCCTTCTGCAGATGCCCTTGCCTCCTGCTTTCCTGCGGAGGGTAACAAAATGTCATAGCTCCTATCATTTATGCAGCAGCCACAAGCACTGCGCTGGTGCAACACATACGCTTCATCTGCAAGGCAGGTATCGATAATCCAGTTCTGCAGGTGATGAACCCAGAGTTTAGAGAGGCTTTTAACTTCTTCCAAGTCACAATGCAGGCATTTGGTCCCAGGACTGCCTGTCTCCAGTATGAACTCCCTATGCTTCTCTCTTCCCTGAAAATCTGTGTCTGTCTTGATCCCCCGGTCTAGGAGGAAGAAAAATTCTTTCAAGTCAGTTTCTCCTCCATCTTGATCTTGTTTTTTTCCAGCCTCCCACTGCACTTCACTCCATTAGCTATCCCCTCCCTCTCTCACATAGCTCAGCCACCCCTCCTTAACTGCCTCCTTCCCCTACAAACGCACCCCATCCTTCCTGCTTCACCAGCACACTCCTGATTCAGCTACCTCCTTTGCTTCACTGTCAACTTGTCAAAAGGAAGAGTATCACAGTTTAGCTATCTCTTTGGCTGCCTCATACACTCCTGGCCTCTCTAGCCACCTACTCCAGGAGCAAAGCCTTGCTCCCTTCCATGGCCATGTATTCTTGAGTCTCCTCTGCTCCCTCCGGGCTGGACACGAAGTCCACCTTCTACACTTTTGTTTCTCAGTGCCTGGGACAGTGGCCTAAATAGTAAGGAAGATGGTAATGATTTCATACTCAGAACTGGTCAGAAACCAGACAGGCAGTTCCCAGGGGCCAGGGAGACAGCTGAAGCAGGGCTCCCAGGGAAATTCCTTTGGGCTGGAGTTCTATTCAGCAGAGTGACGACACACTATTGCCATTTTTAGAGCAGCAATTACCAAATGGAAATACCCTATTTCACCAGAGACTGAGAGGCGAACTCACTAGCTTCATATCTAAATGTCACTCGCATCTTCACTGTAACCGAGGCTCTGAGAAACAGAAACACATGACTACATGCTAGGGGATTCAATTCCTGTTTTTCCTTCCTGTTTGTCCTCTGTTAAAATTAAAAAAAAAATACCTAAAAGAACCTCCTTGGTATTGTTACCCTGACAGTATTTTACTATTACATATGTGAAGATAGAATTAAGTGAAATGATAAATACTTGTTGAGCTGTTGGCATCGAATGTCATCAATTTTTAAAAGGCAAATAAAAAGTGAACACTAAATCTATCTCTGTCTATCCATTTGTCTATCAATCAGCTATCAGCTATCTATCTATCTATCTATCTATCTATCTATCATCTATCAGTTCATTCCTTAATTCTGTCAAGGAGGAAGAAATTTTCCTCTACCCTTTTAGGTTCTTCTGGATGGTTCAGAAATTACCACTCTCACTTCCAACAGAGCCGGCAGGCAGAGATCCAGGAGACTGACATGGTAAGACTTTGACCTTCTGCCGGGCTGGTCAAACGTCCCAGGACACTGCCCCAGAGTGGGCAGCATGCCGCCTGTTAAGTTAGCCTCACACTGGGGCCGCCTGTTGTGTAGGAAAAGTTTTTCCTCTATCCTAGGTTCCTGTGGCTGATCAAGAATTAAATTGACGTGAGACAAATTAACAGGAGAAAATAACCACATTTAATTATGTACATACAGACGGGGGAGTTCCATGAGAATATGGGGTCCCAGGCCAACATAGGCAGTGGAAGCTTATATGCCATCTTGAGCTAAGGAGAAGGGGGTAGTGGTTTGGGACTCCCAAGGAGAGGAAGGCACTTCACATGAGAATGGAAATGCAGAGACATGGGACACAAAATGGACACATCTCTGGGCTGTGCCGAGCACCCCCGCCACACCTACTTCATATTATACTGTGGTTATCTATGGTGATAGCTCCCTTGCTGGAGCAGGCCCTCTAAATTCTTCTAGTCAGTAAGGGGGAAGGTCAAAGTTTCTTCCTGAGCCTTTTGTTTCTTAAAAATAAAGTAATCCTCATGCCAGAGAGACACATTTTGGAGTGGCATATTTTGCTTCCCTACCATTCAACAAATATTTATCAAAACCATGCTAAGTCCTTGGACAAGAGAGACACAGTACCAGTCCTCAGGGAGTGTAATGTGATCTGGCACTTGCAGTTCAGTGTGATAGGTGCTGGATAACAGAGACGTAGGGTGTAGTTGGTAGATTTATTCAGACACTCACCACAGACTTGGGGGGCGGGGTGTGGCTGGTCAAAGACAGTTTCCAGGGGAAAGTAATGTCTAAGGTAAAACCTGGCTATGTTAGGTGAAGGTAGATGAGTGGAAGTTGGGGGAAAGGGTTGTCCTAACTAGAGAGAGTAGCATTCTAGAAGGCTTGTGTCAAGGGAAAGCAAGACACAGAGATAGAAGAGAGTTTTAGGAAACTGAGAAATTCATTCTCACTGGATCAGAGGAGAGGGGAGAAACAAAGACAGATCATCATCATTGTCATAACTAGTACCTTACGTACATAAAGTGGGTGCTGTTTTTACCCCCATCTTGTAGATTTGGGAACTGAGGCACAGTGAGGTTAAAGTAACTCACACAGGGTTACCCAGCTAATATCTGTGCCCTTAACTGACACAGTATTGCCTCCCATCTGGCCTTTGAGATATAGTTTTTTATGCTCCCTCCAAGCAAAGGTTTGGAGGCCCCCGGAGAAAAGAGTACGTTGAGGCAGTGATTTTATATCAGTGGGAAGTCTGAGTGGAAATATTAACCAAAGAAAGCCTACCCTTCCCTTCCTGCTCCCCTCCATAAATCAGATTAAGGTAAAGGTACTGCTCTTAGGAAGGGGAGAAGATGACAAGTTTTCAGCACCCAAACTAGAATGGAGGGAGAAATTTTAGGGTAGAGGCCCAGCTGGGCCCCACTGCCCCAGGGGAATAAGTAGTCAGTATATAAGGGACTACCTAGTCATTTAATCAGAAACATCTTCTTGGACTAAAGAAGTTGCTATGAATCACTAAACTCTTAATTTTCTATCAGGGAGTGACTGAGGTTCTTGAAAGTTACACATTAGAAGATTTTCCCCCCTCCAATTACTAATGACATAAATGAAAATTACACAAGTTGACTCAAGGAGTAAGTTGGTTAATTTAGAGGTACATGAGTTTTGTTTAATTCAGTGACTGATCTAGAACAAACAACAGCTTTATGTCTCCTAAGGGGGAAATCAAAAAGGGTTGAATGCCAAAACTTTTCAATCAGAGACTTTAAAGTGGTAAAGTGTATAGAAATTTCACCCAAGCATGGTGCATGGTGATAAGACTTTTCAAGACCAGATAAGCTCTCATGGACAATTACCTATGAGTTACATTAAACCTTGAACCAATGAGAAATCTAACATTTGTTCATGACTAATTCTACCCAGATAAAAGTATTTCAGTTTGAAAAGCACTTTATATTGCCCTTCCTGAATTACATACTTACATTTCCTGTTTCATCCCAGTTGCCTACCTCCTTCTTAAGGTAGTAGATAGGGATAAGTGGTATTTTAGCTGCCGAGACCGGCTTTGTTGAAATGCTTACCTCTAAGACCTGTAGTGAAATGAATGAGGACTGAGTTATTTTCCATGTTTATTTCCAACAATGGTGAAGTTGACAGTTTCTGTGTCTATAATTGAATTTGTTTGGAGAAGGACCTTTGGAGAAGCTTATAGCCAGTGATGGCCAATGCGAATGTAGAAAGGATGTGTGTGTTGCATATCCTTGTTTACAAAGTAACTAGGGAACTCTAAGGCATATGGGAATTGATAGGATTTATCAATTTGTCCTCTCTACTCAAACCGTTCCCCATCTCCCTCACAAAAAAAAAAAAAAAAAAGGACAGTAGATTTATTTGCCCTTTCCCTATTACTTAAAAATCCTTCTTCCAGTTGGCCAGATCTGATTTTGCTATTTGTCTCAGGCACAGGGATAGAGAGCTTGGTTAACAGCTTCTGTTTGTTGAGTTATTGTATAGGCAGTTAGTTAATTCATCACCTTGAAAATTCAGACATGTCATTTATATAATGACTAACACTTTTTTCTTTAGGACAGAGACTGCCCTTGCTCTTAGGTACATACTATGGTCAGAACACAACCATTAGCCTTGGGCCTTTATCTTTGTTTGCCTCCTTGTTACCTTTGGGTCTACTTGCCATAATAACTAGAACATGTATGATGTGGTGCTTCTGCCTTGGGGCCATGAAAGGGGTGATTGAGGAGAGGAGGAGAGGGAACTAAGTGACTAAACCAACTCAGCTCTAACGAAGCGAATGACTGAACGAACCCTACTCTGACCAAGCCCACGGCTTCCAGAGTGCTGAAAGAATGAGCATGCCATGATGGTTCTTGTTCCACAAATATTTATTCATTCAAACAAATAGAGCTGTTCATGAGCCACACATTAGGAAGACGCAGATCTGACTTTGAGAGCTGACATTTGGGACTCACCCCAAACCGGACCCAGCAAAGGTATCAAAAAGACCTGAGCCTCATTTGCAATCAGCAGCTGCTTCCTCTTCTCACATGACACAGTGGATGGAGTTATCTTTCACACTTCTTAGGCTTCAATTTGCCTATATTGGTAACTATAAAGGGACAGAATTAAAATGACATAGACAATAGGCGGGGTTCATTGGAAGTCTCATATAACAGAAAGAAGGTTCAACAACTCAGTCACAGGAAGGGCAGGGCATCAAATATGAGAGAACCAGTGAATCTCTTCCTCCCTCTTCCTTTTCGCCATCCCACAATCCTTCTTTCGCCAATCTCTGCAAGGAGGCTTTCTTCTCTCCCAGCAGATTGGGTCTGCCCCACAACGGTGGTGTTGTAGCCTCACATTTCCCTTTCCATCCCTCCCTTTCTTTCTCTGTCTCTTTGGTGTGCTCATCCCCCTACTGACCATCAAATGCTGGAGTTTCTTAAGGCTCTATCCTAGCACCTCTTACTCCCTTCCTCAGAGATCTCATCCATGCCTACAGCTTCAATCACCAGGGCATTTACAAATTTATTCTCCAACACAGGACTTTCTCCAAGTTCCAGGCCCATGTATCCAAATGCCTCTAAAGCATCTACTCTTGGGAAATTTCAAAGGCATCCCTTTGGGAAACCTGCCCCTTCTTTCTAGCTAACTGAATCCCCATATTGGAAGTAGCAATGTACTCAGCTGAAAAGATGACATTTTCCAGCTTTCCTTGCAGCCAGGGATGGACAATGAGATGTTTGCAGAAGTCATTGAGATGAGCTTCTAGGGAAAGTCCTTTACAAAAGACTGACTCAGCTGGAAGTGCTGCCATTTATGCCTTATGCCTTTCTTCTTCTGCTGCCTGGAATATGGATGTGATAGTGCTGTGGGGGTCACCTTGAGAGTATGAGGACAACTTGGAGATGGACACCAGCACTGAAAATGGCAGAGGAATGGTGGAAAGATCTTGGGATAAAGATGCCTACTTTCTACCTATGGACTATTTCTAGGTGAGAAATGATAAATTTCTATCTTGTTGGAGCCACTCCTATTTAAGGTCTCTATAACTGCAACCAAACACTGTCCCTAACAGATATAATGGCTTCCTATGTCCCCATCCTCATCTGGCACCAGACCCCAATCCACCCTTGTCTCTCTCTCTCTAGTCACACTATCCTCTCACCCTTTACTCACTGTGCTTCTCCTGCCACTTCTTTGTCTCACATGGCATTTCCAATGTCTGGATCTCAGCACAGCCATCACTTCTCAGGGAAGCTATGCTTGACTTACTTCACTTGGGCAATTTCCCATCCCAGGCTCTGAAAGCACCACCAGCTTCTCCTTTGTAGTAACTGTCCCCATTGGCATTTTATAGTCCAGTGTCCCTTCTACCAGGTTGTAAGCTCCATGGAAGCAGGGACTGTCCTTTCCTTTTATTACCATTGCATCCTTTATACCTAACTGTTCACCTGTAAAAGGAAAAATGTTGACTAAATGAAGGAACCAGCCTTTCAGGGGCCAAGCAGAGCATGGCTCGCTGGTGTGTTGGAGCAGGCTCCTTTCCACTTGCAAGAGCTGACCGTGTGCATCTCTTCCCAGCTCCACATTCAGTGACATCACACTGGCAGCTTGAAATTAGTCATAGTGGGAGTGTTTAAACCAGAGAAATTGGCAAACAAATCAGGGCTCTATTTTTTCTTTTTTCTTGGAGCATCACACAAACTCACAGCAGGAGAAGATAGTGTCAGAGTCCAAATATGATTCCCTGCCTTCCATTACACAGTGATTTAGGCTGTGGTGAAACAGCCTAATTTTAAACATTTACTAGCATGCCGCTGAGCATAAATCAAACTCTCATTGCCCTAGAGAAGTTATCCAATGTCACAGAGAATCACAAGTTTTCTTGAAAACATAAGTGAAGTGGTGGCCTTTGGGTCCTGCCTGAGGTAGTTGGGAAAAGGTGCTGCTGATCTCCCTGAGATGCAGTGTGATTTGATACTCGTGAGTGTTTCCTGGCAATTGACTTCCATGAAGCAGAATCTCATCCATGGTGTAATTTGAGGGTGATAGAGGTGGTTGGATGCGGCCAGTCAGCACTTCTTGCTGAACCTGCCATGGTCAGAGACTATTACCAGGTGCTAGTGACAAATGGTAAAGACACCCAAGACCACCTCACTCCCCTCTGGGAACTGAGCACCATAGGACAAGTACAAATTATGTTGGTTAGCACCATAGGTCAAATACAAATTATGTATGTAATTCTGATCCCCTGCTTTCTACCACTCTAGTGGGTAGGGAGGGCTTAATTCAGATGACGAGTCTCCCAAGAACATGGACTGTCTTAGTCATCCTCATGTTTCTCATAGTCTCTGGCCCAGTGCCTAACACACAGACAATCTCTCACTTGATGCAGGCTTTTGAATTAACGTGCCCCATGAAAGGGAACCCAGAAAGTTTATGCAGTTAGATCCCCTCCTTGCCCCAGGCCTTTGTCAGTAATGACTTATTTTTCTGGCACCTTCTGTTTATTCTGCTAAACTCAGCTTGGGGGAACTCTGAAAAGCTGTCCCTTACCTCTGAAGACTGGGGGAATGCCTGCCTGCATTGTGCAGAGTATCCAGCATCTGCCCTTCAGGTTGTTTTACCCACCCTATCTATTGTGAGCATCTATCTCTCATTCATCTCTCCAGCCCCAGCCCCTGACACAATGTTTGGCCCCCAAAAGGTGCCAGGTACATAGTCAATGTGTGAATGAGGGGCTGAAGCTAGTGCAAACAGCAATTTAAATTTCAGGAAAGATTGTAGAAAGCCACACAGAAGCTCCTTCTGCATGCCAGACGTATGAATGAAGCATAGCAGAATATGCCATCCTCAAATATGCCGCTGTGGTAAAAGGATTATTTTGAGCTGATAGCAATTGAGAAGAAGCAGATAAAAGAAAAGCTTTCTGTCTCCCCCTATTTGCCTTAAAGCAGGACAGAAATTCCTAAAGGTTTCCCTCTCCCCTCTCTACCAGGAAGGATGGAAGTTAATTACTAGAGACAGCTCTATTATCAGCCCAGAGATGTCACCAGAGGAAATTACATAAGAAAGTTTACTAACAAGCCTTTATCTTCTATTAGTTCCCTCATATATTTGCCTTCCCACAATTTGCTGCCTTAGAAACTCAAAGTCCTTTTCTCATCACTTCTCTAAAAGCGTCACTTCTCTGTTCATTTGTTAAGATGCTATATAAGCCCAACTTTTAACCACGCCTTTGAGTTACTCATCACTGGGTGCTTCCACATGTATGTCCAGTGTACATCTTAATAAAATTTTGTTTTTCTCTTGTTAATCTTCTTTTGTTAGTCTAATTTATAGGACCCCAGTTATAGAACCTAAGAGGTAGAAGGAAAAATATTTTTTTCTTCCCCTACATATGGTACAATGTCTATACATGCTTTCTCTCCTTCGATCCTTAAGATAACCCCATGTAGTAAATTCTATTATTTCCATTTTAGAAAGAAGGATCTGAAGATCAGACCTGTTAAGAAATTTACCCAAAGTCACACAGCTCACAACAGGAGGGGATGGTATCAGGGTCCAGCTATGACTCTCTGTCTTCCACCACACAGTGATTTAGTCTGTGCTGGAAGCAGAGCATTCAATTGCCACAATCAAAAACTGTTTAGTCTAAGGGTCCCTTTATTTGCCCATTTTCCTTGTCTCCAACATCACAGCCTTTATCCTGGGGCTGACTTTTCAGTACACTGATTCAATTTAAGCTAATGGGACGCCAGGGTTTACTTCTGTTGCATTCTTCACAGCTTTTCAGAAACATTTTGCTATATATGTTCCATTCAGTCCAAGATCTTTAGGTTTATAAAAGGGGAATGTGGACCTAGATGCTAATGGAGCCAGTAAATACCTTCTGCTGAAACTCTTGACCAGTGTGTATTAGAGTGTAGTTCCAGGACAAGCTGCATCCGCATTACCTGGGGGTGGAGGAGATTGTTTCTCAGCCCCACCCCATGGACTAGGTCTCTGGGTAGGACCCTAAAATCTGCATCTTTACCAGACAGCCCTGGTTGAATTTTGTTTTTTGAGGAGCTTTCAAAGATCTTTTTAAAATTTAATATATAATTTACATAGAGTTAAATGCATACATCTTAAGCACATACCATGTTTTGCTGTGTTCAATACGCACTAACATTTTTGTGTGTGTTTTATGTGGGATTATTACACCCATCATTATACCCATGGAATGTAATCATTATACCTGTGTATAATGCACATCCTTACTTTTCCCTCAAAAATTTGGGCAAAAAAGTGCACATTATACATGGGAAAACATGTTAGTTAGAATTTTTATGTAAGCACACACATTTTAACCTGCTGCATAACTATCACTCAGATCAGGATAGAGAAGAAAATTTTCCCATAAGTTTTCCCAGAGGTAACTGCTGCTCTGACTATCACCACGGACTAATTTTGCCTATTCTTGAAGCTCACAGACATGGAATCATACAGTAAATGCTCTTTCATGTCTGTTCCCTCTTACTCACATTATGTTTTTCTAATTTATGCATCTTGTTATGTGTAGCAGTGGTTTGTCCCTCTTTGCTGCCAGTGCTATTCCATTGTATGAATACAGCCTGATTTATTGATCTATTCCCTTTCGAAGATCACTTGGATTGTTTCCAATTTGGGGCTATTATGAATGAAGCAGCTGTGGACGTTCTTGTCCTGGCCTTTTGGTGGACACAAGCACTCATTCCTCTTGGGTAATTACCTGGGGTATGAAATTGCTTCAGGCTTAAGGTTTGACTGCACAAGGTAGATGGGAGTTTATAAACAACCACAAGCAAGAGTTGCAGTGTTGGGGCAGGGTGTCAGCAGCCACCACCCGAAAGGAAGAAAGTACCAGGCTAGGGAACCCAGTCACTGCTTCTAACTCGTGTGTTCTCAACAGGTGATGTTGGGTGTGTGACAAATATCTTAGCTATTACAATGGTTTGTGGCCCTGAGACATGCTGCTATACAGTAGTGTCAGGGGGAGAAGGGTGATTAGGAAGAGTATCTGAGAAGTCTCCTTAGGGGGGTGGTAATGAACACAGTTTGAGAAACGTTGGTCTAGCTAAACCTAGATGTTCTTGTATCTGCAAAATTGGGAACCTAAGGTGATCCCCATGCTTTTTGGTCAAGGAAGGTATCTTGGGAATAAGCAACACTACCCAGAGATGCCCACGGGAAAACACAGCTAAGTTCCTGGGTGAGTGTTAGAGGAGCTGGGGCTTGTAGGTACAAGGACACAATCATACTATGAAAGGACAAGTAAATTACCAGTCTGTAGAGATCTTGTTTTACTCAACCAGTAGCCAACTGGCCCATGAAAGGAAAAGTTTCTTTTATTAGCACCTTTTGTTGAGGGAGGAAGTGATGACGTCTCCATCGGTGGCAATCAGATCTTGCTTGGAGGAAGCTCAGGAACCACAATATAGCTACCACACTCAAGGCTTCCTCGGCACCCAGCACCCATTGTTCTCCTTTAACTCATGCGTGATGTTTCCGCCCCAGCAGGCCTTCCCTTGTGAGCAAATGGAAACAAAGTAAAAATCTGGAAAGAATGAATGCATCAAAGCGGAAGCAGACACCATGAATCAAGCCAGGGGGAGATTCACGCGTCCCTTGGACACCAGACAGGAAGAAGAGGGGCTTTCAGAGAAGGCCCTGCAGTTCTTCTTAACCCGTGTTCTCTGTAACCCAGGTTTCTAGTGGGCAGTTCACCTCTGCTTGCTCCTAAGAAGTTGGTATGTGGTCAGTGTATCCCAGTAAGCCCCAAACCCTGACTTCAGCCTTGAAACATACACACCAACAGTGTAATACAGCAGCTAAAACCATTTATAACCTATGTGGTCTTCATAAGTTTTGTACTTTTTCTTAAGCTGTCTGTGCCCCAGTCTCTTCATCTACAAAATGGGGGTGATAATAATGGTACCTATCTCATTCACTAGTCAATATATGTAAAAGTGCTCAGAACAGAGCTTGGCACGCAGTCTCCTCTGAGCATTGGCCTTTACTATTACTTATAGCTGATACCTGCCCTCTATTTTCCTATTCAACTAAAAGGTTGACAGGCAAACATACCTTGAATAATTTTTGCCTGTTCCCCTCTGGGCTGCAGGTAGGGATATTGCTGCCCCCTTGGGGTTGTCATTTCTTGATTGACTTGCTTTCCTCTTTCCTTCCACTCAGCAAGCAGCCATGCTCCAGAAGGGGGAGGTGTTGATAACCACCGTGTTGGGGGTGGAGGTGGGACACATAGCTAAGAGGAAATTTTAGTTGAGACAATGACTTCTGAGTCACAGTACATTTTGCTCAGCAGTGTGAGGTCACAGCACAGACTGGGAGCCCAAGCCCAAGTCTGCTTGGCCAAGAAATGGAGCTGCTTTTACATGAGGGATGCTCCAGAGCTGCGGAGGTGATCATGGGCCATGCGTACCACCACATTCTTGTCCTTTCCATTCTGTTCAAAGGAATATGAGGAACCAGACTCATTCCAATGCATGTTGGGTTGGTTCATCATGTTGTTGGCGTGGCTTTCAGAGGCCCAGCTTATTCTGTGTCCAGTACCCAAAGATCCTTCGACCTTTCCAAAAAAACATTGGGTAGTTTATTCTGAACATCAGGTTGAGCTCCCCAGGCAACGGGCTCTGCAGTAGAGATTTGTGTGAACAAGTTGTTTGGGGAGTGCTCTCAAGATCAACACCTGAAGAGGGTGGAGAAGGAAGCAGGATAGGCAGAGGGAAAAGTTGAACTTCAATGCTGTCACAACACAGGCTGCAGCCAGTGCCACAAGGAGCTCTAGAACTAGAATGGCCCTTTAAAACTGGAGCCTGGGCAGGCTTTATACCCCCGATGGACCACTGGCCACAGGCTGCTCTGGAAGGGGCCATGGGCCTGGGTGAGGTGGCTCTCTTCAGGGCTGGGCAGGTCCTGCTGATGCAGCTGCCAGCCACTGGCCGCCAACACTCCCAGCAGTGGGTAGTGAGTGCCCCATCCTGAGGGAAAGCTGGGCAATGTACCTTAGCACCCACCACTCTGAGCATGGGCATTAGAACTTTCTGCCCTTTACCGCCCATTCAAATCCTTCCTGTTCTCTAAGTTCTGCAGGACATAATGATTAAGGGTATAGGTTCTGGAGTCTACGAGACTCATATTCAAATCCCATTTCTGCCTTCTGTTTAACAATATTCAGAGAGTATACTTCAGGTGCTGTTCCATGCACTAAGGGCACAAAAGTGGCAACACCCTGGCCCCTGGTGTCTATATTCCATGGGGGACAGAGGGACACTGACAATGATTTTATATATTATCATATACAATTATAATATATGCTATTGTGATATATTTATGTAAAATGATTAACGACATGGAAAAATTAAGTAGGGTGCTGGAGTAAGGGGATGGTGGGAGTGCAGCTTTGTGGGAAGGTCAGGGAAGGCTTCTTGGAAAAGGTGGCATTTGACCAGAGACATGAAGAGGGCACGGTGTGGCTGTGCAGAGATCTGGGGAGAGCGGGTTTCAGGTGGAAGGAACTGTAGTGCAAAGGCCCTGAGAAGGGAGTGTGCTGGGAGTGCTGGGGGCACCAGGAGACCAAGGTGTGGTTTGGGGCTGGGAGTCAGGGAGGAAGATGGAGGAGGGGTTTTGAAAAGTAGGAGATAAAATTGGAGAGGTTTATAGGAAATGCCTACACCATGCAAATAGACGGTGACAGGAAAGCCTATAGAGAGCAGGTTGCCTAGGGCTGGGATGGGAGAGGATTGGGGAGTGATGGCAGCGTGTGTAGGATTTCTAAGATGATGGTGTTCTCGAATTTACTGAGCTGATGGCAGCACAGCGCTGTGGATATGCTAAAAGCCACAGAGTTGCACATTTTTGGTAAACTATATAGTATGTGAATTTTATCTGAAAAAGCTCTTTCAGAAATCAGAGCAGTGACCAACTGGAGACTGAGTCATGCGGGAATGGGTAGGTCATTATCAGGGTTTTTGCTTTTGCTCTGAGCAGGGCACTACTAGGTGGTTTTAAGCTGTAGACTAAAATAAGGGGGTTTACATTTGAGAAGACCCTTTCTGCTGCTCTGAGAATGGGCTGGGGCGGGGGTAAGGCCAGGTGTGGAAGCAGGGCGATGGTATTCAGGTAACAGGTGCTAGTGGCTCCCAGCAGGTGCTGGAAGCAGGAGAACAGGTGGTTGAATTTAGACCCCCTCTGCTGGGAGAAGTGTCAGGAGGTGACGATAGTTGGGTCAGAGGCATGAAATAGAGTAGTCAAAGGTTTAGACCTACATGTAGAGTGGACTTGCCCTTTACTAGGATAAAGACAACTGCCGGAGCAACACATCTGGGGGAGGATTCAGGAGTTTGGATTTGACTGTGTGAAGTTTGAGAGGTCTATTAGAGATGCTGCATAGGCAGGTGGGAGTCATCTAGAGTTCAGTGCAGGAACAGTCTGGGCTGGAGATGAAATCTGGGAGTGATCCACATATTCATAGAATTTAGTCTTGAGACCGTAGGGAGGAGTAAAGACAAACATCATGGCTAAGTGTCTGAACCTTAGTTTTCCAAACGACGCAAGATCCACCTTGTACAGTTGTGAGTGCTGGCACATGCACAATGGATGAAGTGCGCATCACAGCTCTTTCCCACTGCCTTTTTCATTTACGAGTTCCTCAGGAGGCATATTGTCAGCTCAGCATCTTCAGTCTTCTTGTTTACCTGCTTTATCCAGTTCCATACAAACCACTGAGTGCATATCAGCTGTTCTGCCGAAACACCAGGAACCTAAAGATCCTGGCTCATACTGTCTATCCTCTGAGGTTGTACCTTCCAATGGAGAAGACCTGATGATAACATACGGCAAATTACAGGGCTGTGACAGGTGCACTCCTAGGCTTCAGGTGGAGAGACATTAATTCAGAATGGAGGCATTTGTGAGGACCTCACTTAGGAAGTAGAACATCAGCTGGAGCTTGAAAGTTGAATGTGTTGGAGAAAGAGGGGGGTGGAAAGGAGGGCAACCCAGCAAGACGTGACAAGTACAGAACCATTGGCATCATTTGTGGCTGAAGCATGGTGTTCATGGAGATGGGGCAGAGGGAGCTCATGCTGGCTTGAGTCAGACTGGAGGAGCTGGCAGAGGGCACTCCATTTAAGAAAGCTGCACCCTTGGGTACACCCTGAGTTGTCTGGTTACCCAGAACTACTCCCCTATGAACACAGGCCTGGGCCTTTTGGTTCTTCTCACTCTTAAACCCATCACATCAGCTCATCAGTTTCATTGAGACTGCCGTGTTCTGCCCATCCAAACATGACCTTTTAATCACCTCTTCTTCCCTTCCTGTAGCCTATCTCTTACTAGCATCTTCAACTGATTTGACTCTCTGGCTTTCTACTTCATTTTATAATCTCCCAATCCTGGTCATTTCAACAACCTCTTTCTCTTCTATTTCAGGATGTCGAGGTGGTGGGCAACAATTCCTGAAATGTGTATCTCAATAGCTTCGACTTCATTGTCACCAGTTTCAGTTGGGCACTTTAGAGTACTGGTCCATTTTTTTTAATCCTCATACCTGAGGGTATGATAATTGACCTTAGAGAGAGGTGAAGGGAGGGAGAGAGAGGGGGAGAGGAACATTTATTTGTTGCCTCCCTTACACACACCAACCTATTGTACATGCCCCAACAGAGAACGAACCTGCAACCCAGGCATGTGCCCTGACCAGGAATCGAACCTGCGACCTTTTCATCTAGGGGTTGACACTCCAAGCAAGTGAGCCACATTGGCCGGGCCTGGTCCATTCTTTCATGCATCCCTTAGCCAGCTAAATTTCCCATCTTCCACTTTGACCATGCCAAACCTTTGTTCTTCTTTTCAACTTGTTTTCAACACAGAAAATGAAAGACTTACAGGCACATGCTTCCTCAAATGTTTGCTTTCCACGCATGCAAACTTATTTAATTCTTATTACTTATCTATTGCCACATTCAAGTTTTACTGGCTTACATTAACAAACATTTATTATCTTAGTTTGTGGACTCTGGCTGTGGTTTAGTTGGGTGAGTTTCCTTCAAGGTCTCTCATGAAATTGCAGTCAAGCTATTGGCTGGGGCAGCAGTGGTCTCAAGGCTTGACTGAAGCTGAAGGATATTCTTCTAAGGTCATTCATATGGCCTTTATAGGGGGCTGTCTTACAACATGGCAGCTGACTTCCCCCTGGGAGAGCGAGCCAAGGAAAGGAAAGATGAGAGTGCCTAAGATGGAAGCCACAGTCTTTTTATAACCGAATATCGGAAGTGGCATACCATCATTTCTAGAGCATTCTGTTTGAAGTCAGTCATTAAGCCCAGCCCCTACTGAAGGGGAGGGCACTGCACAAGGGTGTGAATACCAGGAGGTGGAGATTGATGGGGGCATCTTCAAAGCAGTTTTCCACTTTACCCCTCCTTCCCATATTCCTACGCGGCCTGGTAGGGCTAGTTCCTCAATGTACAGATGTTCCTGTCCTCTGGATCTGGCACTGTGAAGTATCTATCATTGTTCCTTTAGCTCCTTCCCCTTACCCTTCAGGCACATTCAGAAATCACCTAAGTTAAAAATAAACCTTCCCTAAAAAAATAAAACAAAGTAAAATAAAATAAACCTTCCCTCCACTTTGATCTATGACCCTTGATCTTTCCCTCCTTCCCCTGCTACTCTTCTTGAGAATGTGACCTTTATTCCTTGCATTCACTTCCACCTCCACTGCTCTGCTAAGGTCATCCTAAATGTCAGATCATATGGCTACCTTTTAATCCTTCTTTGTTGACCTCTGCAGTATTTAATGCTATTAACTCTCCTCTATAGCGTCTCTTGACTTGCTGACTTCACTTTTTCAGCCCCTTCTTTCTTCATGTACCCTTAAATCTGACATTGTCTAGGCTTCGCTCACACTCCTCAGCTTCACTCCCTCTGAATTTCCATAGTCAGTATTCCTAACACATTTCTTGATTTTGTTGTTTATACCAACTTTAATCTAACAAAGAGGCCCCATTCTACAGAGCTGGCAGGAAATTAATCTCAGGAATTGTTGAATGTCCCCTCTTCCACCCCCGAATGTGCCAATGTTGGCTCCTCCTGGGAGGCCCCCCTAGGCAAAGCCATTGGTCTTTGGTTCTGGCTATGATTGCTGAGCTGTTCCCTGGTCTGACCACATGATCCCTTCAGGTCCAATGGCCTTGCTGCTTGGAGCAAAGGACTCTGGCAAAGTTAGTGCTCCTGTGCCTGGGGTCCAGCCTTCCTAACTATCCTGACCAATTGCCCTCTTTGAGGACATGTCACCTCCCTAGAGAGTGGCACAAAGCAATGTCCAGACCGCAGTCCTTGGGGACCTGCTGATCTTTTCCCTATTCTCATTCCTGGGGCCGAATCTCTTTCCTCTCCACTTGCAGCTCTCAAAGCTCCTGCCTCACGAACACCATGCACAGAAAACCCGTGACTGCTGTTTTCACTTTGCAAAATCATCTCAGAAAAGGCTACTACTACAGGCCTGACCACCTGCTTGGAATGCAGAGGAGGGAAAATTACAACAGACAAAATATACATTGATATTTTGGGATTTTGACAGTGGTTTCAATAATTATTACTTTCTCCCTTCTGAGTTCAGAGGGGACAGATGGAGGGCAAAACCTTTGCTTTATTACTGACAAAGCTGATTGGAGAGCATGGCTTTGGGTCTGCTCCAAGGGTTCACTCTACAGATCAACCCACTGCAGTCCTGGGAGCCACTCTGCCCCCGGCAAGAGAGATCAAGAGGGGGTAATTCCCTGCCCCCTGGGCTGAGCATGCTCAGTTCCTTCCTCAGGCCGACCAATCAGATAATCTGCTCCCTCCCTCTTTCTCTAGCAGAACCCCCTCTGATGAGGCTAGTTCCCTCCTAACATAGATCTAAAAAGACGACCCAGCCAAAGCCTCTCTCCTGTGCTGAAGACCTGTATTTCCCACTGTCTGCAGCACATCTCTACACAGACGAATTTAAGGCAGCCCAAATTCAACACTGCCAAACCTGAATTCCTGTCCTTTCACCCCACCCCGTATTTTCAGAATTAATGACAATACAATGTTTCGCAGCCCTAGGGAACTAGCCCCTCTACTCTTTCCCTAGCCCAGTTTGTCAGCAGATCCCACCTGTTCTACCTCAGAAAACTCTCAGAACATGTCCCCTCTCTGTTTCCTTGGTTTCTTCTCCCCCCATTTCTTAGCTGGAGCATACCAGAAGCCTCACTCTCTTCCTGCCTCTTCCTTGACCATCCACAGGTCGTATGACTCTGCCTACATTTCCAGCCTCTTCTTGTATGTTTTCCCCTAATGCATCCATGCCCTTACAACATCTAATTCCCAGACCCTTCATCCTTTGTACATGCGTTTTTCCCTGCATTGCTTTCCACCCTCCCACCTATCCCAACTGTTTGCCTGGAAAACTCCTTATTGCCCTACAACATGGGACCCTGAGGTTATTCTTCCCTAACTCCATCCCTGACCACTGCAGACATAGCCAAGCTGTCAGCCCACTTCCTGCTAGTCTGAGGGGTCCATCAGTGTAGAGACAAGTTTGATTTGTGTTTGTGTCCTGGGTGCCTACCTCAATGTCTGGTGGCTGTTAGGGGCTTGACAACCATTTGTGAAATGGATAGCTTCATGGCTACTGTTTCACACTAGCCCTATTAACTTAGCCTTGTCAAACAGATCTCATCCTTTCTTCCATTCTTCCCTCCTTCCCCATCCCCTTCACCTGGTGACCTTGGTGCAGCTAACTGGCTCCGAGCTCACAGGGAATTTAATGGTGCTTTCCCTCTGGTGTGCTCAGATGGAGGCAAGCGAAACAGGCGTCTCTGCGAGGCAGTGAGTGGGCCTTGCTGGAGGAGTGGCTGCTTTGTGCAACCTCAGGGCCTCCTGTGCAAATCAGGCTCAGTCGCCATTTCCTGTGCTCAGGGAGATTAGATACTGCCTAATCAACGCCGATTTCTTTTTCTTTTCTTAATATTTGAAACTATCAAGTACCAGTTGCCACCCTGGTGGGTGGCTTTCAGAAATCCCCTCTCTTCTGGTGTTTGGCGTCTTGTGAGTTTCAAGAAACCAATCTATTTGGAAAGAACCTGTACTTAGAAGTTCTTTGAATTGCTGTGAAACCCTGACAGGAAGTGACTTGGGATCTGGGTTAGACAGTCTTGTCTCACTCGCAGGAAAGGTGGGAGTAATGAGGTACAGGTACATCTGGGAATGGGTGTGGCTTTAGATCATTCCTGTGGCCATTTCTCCATGTGTGGAGTTTTAAGATGTAGTCTGATCTGAAATCAGAGGATGTGTCTATTGCACGTTGGTGGTTCACCTGCTCTACTAGAAGCTCCAGGAGTCCCGGGCTGGCGGGGGCAGCCTTGATAGGCTTCTCATGTCAGCCTAACTTGTAACCTTTTTCTTAAAAAATCCTCACCCGAGGATATATTTATTCACGAAAGAGAGAGAGGGTGGGTGGGGGGAGAGGGAGAGAGAGAGAGGGAGAGAAAGAGAAAGAGAAAGAGAGAGAGAAACATTGATTGGTTTCGTACATGCCCCCACCAGGGATCGAGGATCAAAACTGTAAACTGGCGTGTGCCCGGACCAGGATTTGAACCAAAAACCTTTTCGTCTTACGGGATGACACTCAAACTAACTGAGCTTTTTAGCCAGGGCACCTGCTGTAACCTTCAAGTAGATTGAAGAACAAGCCAGAGAAACTCTGTGAGAATTAAACAAGTCTCACACACTTTCTTCAACTAAAACAACTGTTCTGAGAACTATGTTTGGAGAGGGCTCGATGGCAGGGCAAGAAACTCTAGCTCCACATCATTGCATTGAAGGTAGAGATCTATTACTTCAGTCTTGCTGGGGACGCAGCCACTGGCATTCTTCCTTGACTTTTCCGGGGTGTTTTTAGGAGAAGGGGGTGCCCGTCATGGGTCAAGCGCCATGCATAGTGCATGCTGTGCTGCTGTGGAAACTCCATAATGCCTCTAAGTTATTCATTGAACTCCACTAAGCATCAGGAGCTTCTGGATTCCTTTAATCCAGTTAGCAACTCTTTGAGGGAGGTTCTGTTCAGCACTGCTTTTTGGCAGAGAAAAACCGAGGCACAGAGAAATCAAGTACTTCCCAGTTTCTCATAGTCTGTCAGGAAGAGCTGGAATCTGAGCCTGCAAGTGGTATGAGATGCACCCGAGGACTATCTGTTCCACAGTCCAGCATGTTCTCTAACTGTGTACTGGTTCATGGATGCGTTAGTTTGAAAGTCAAAATGTCTTACAAGTCTTTTAAAAAAGAAGTCATCTCCTCCCTTCCTCCCCCCATTCCCAGTTTCTGCTCCCTAGAGGCAATTATTTTTAAGACTTTCTTCCTATTAGTTACTCCTAGTTTTCTATTAACTTTCCTCCTATTATTTCTAAATATCACATTTACACTATTCTAGACTTTGCAGTTTTAGATATTTTCCACTTACTACCACTGAAGATGAGGATTGCACTTTTACCCCGTCTCCCTCTCTCCACTCCCACCTTCGCAGTATAGTTACAATTTGGGGCTAGTTCAATATTCTCTACTTATTACAACTATATGAATAGTGATAGCTGAGCCATGTGACACACTGTAGTTATAGTTCCTTTTTATTTAGCCTTTTGATTTCCCCAAAATTAATGTGTTGCTTTAAAACATTTACTTGGTTGTTCTCAAATTCTGACAGAAATGTTAATTTCCTTTCATTATGATCAAGCTTATCAGATAAACCTTCATTTTTCTCTTAGTATCATTTCTCTTGAATCCCTTTTCTTGCTACTCCAACTTAAGACTGATGGCAAAGGAATATTACAAAGCTGTAATTCTGGGAGATTATCTGTCCATCTTGTTTGTAGAACTCTGCTAATCTTTTGGAATATTTTCATGTCACAGCTTCTCTGTGAGATGTGAAGGGCAAGTGTTTCAGATGGGAGAAAACAAAGGCCAGTGGGGGTTGAGTGTCAAAGTCACCCAGATGTTGGTGGCAGTGCTTGGCTAGAACTGGGCTGTCCTGACTCAGCCTGTGGCTCTCTGCAGGAAGCCACAGTGCCCCCTGCAGCCCGGCACAAATGACCACTGATGCTGCTGAGCAGGTTTACAAGTCAAGCTCCAGATTCCATGGAAGAATTACAGGATGGCAAGGTTTTGATCCATGCATCTGACTTCTTCCATAAATGGGAGATATGGCTGAGCACTAGGCCTTAAATCATACTTCCTGAGTCTGCCAATTAATAGTTGTGCAATTTTGGGCTCACATAATCTCTAAGCCTCAATTTTCTCATTTGTAAGTAACTATTACTTCATAGGACCATTTTAAGGATTAAGTACCGTAATGTTTTAAAAGGCACATCTAAATACTTAGTAAATGTTAAACACTTTTATAATTATGGTCTAGAATTTCTCAGGAGATAGTAATACTTTTACTCTTGGACCTCAGTTTTCTCATATCCTTGAATTCCCAGACCAGGCTGAGATATTTTATGAGACCTTTTCTAATAATCTGTGCATCTCATGTGAATGACTCTTGGTTATTAAGATATGTCTGTCATCCTTCAGTTTACCTCCAGTCCACCCTCCAGGGATTGATGACATCTCTTGGCCAGCCAAGGTCAACTGACCAATACCAAAGTAAATACCATCCAAATGTCCCAATTCTTGCTCTTTCTGAATTTTTGCTTTTACATTAAAAAAAATTATCGATTGATGCATAGATGTCAAGTTTCTTGGGTAACATTTTTCCTTGGGAGAAAGGAGTATCTACATACTTCAACTTCTTTCATGTGCTTCACTGTCCTTTCTGGTACAATTTCCTGTACCAGTCCGCATTCTAGGACTGAATAATGAAAGATGACCCAAGTTTGAGATGAACTTTAGGGGAAGTTCAAATGCAATATATTTCAACTATAGGTTCACGACTCAGGACAGGCTGTGAAATCACCTTAGTTACATCACAACTAGCACTTATGGAGAAATAAAGTATCAACCTGTAGTACACACATTACAAATATAAATTCATTTGTGTGTATACAGGTGCTGACTTGCAATGTAAATATATTTCTTACTAAGCTTTAGAGTTGAAAAAGTTTGAAAAACATGTTTTAAATGATTTTCACTAAGTTTTGTTTGCCTCTGCACCCTAGGTCCTTCATCAGGCCTCTCTGCTAGATAATACTATTCAAATTATTAAAAAAAAAATTAAAACCACCAACCAAATAGGACCATGTATTTTCTTCTTTCGCATCTTCTGGCATCCACTACATAGATCCTAGGATAAAGATTACTACTCTCAAACCTACAACTTCACATCAGGGCAAACAAGCAGGTAAACTGAACATTACACAAGAATAATTAAAATGTGAAAAGGTACAAGAAACATGTTAGGGAATGTATGATGATTCACTATGGCCAAGTTCTCAGGGAAGGCTTTATGCAGCCATTAGGCCCCAAATGTCAACAATCAGATTGTTAAGGATTCAGAAGTATGTCTTTTTAAGGACTAATAGGTTAAGTTTGGCTGGATCATATGGTTTGAAAGAGAGAGTTTTAGAACATGTATTTTAAAATAAATTCTATTTTGCCCTTAATATTTTAATGTATTTGGATTCACAAAGAACCTGTTATGATGTTCACTCACTTTGAAACATTTCAGCCTAGTGGGACAACCGTGTTATATATATCCTTGGAGCAATGAATTGCCCTAATCAGAAAGTCACACTCCATGGATGGTGAGCTGGCAATCCAACCAGGAAGGCCATGCTTCACAAGTAGTAATGGGGGCTCTTCTGTTATCCATTGCTCACTTGATACAGGCAGCCTTGCTAATGAGCTTAATAAATATCAAATGTGTATTTACTGGTGCTGTAAGTGGCTTACAACTAATCTTAAATGAGGAAGACACAGGTTCTCATTTGTGAATTCGGTAGTAGTATTCAAGATATGTGGAGTGACTAAAAACAAGTTACTCTTCATTACAAGAATGTAGCAAGCTGGTAAGGTGTACTCCTGTAGACAGTACCAAAGGTATGATTGCTAAATGTACCTCTGCCCCGCCATTAGTAGAGGACTCTGGTCACCCAATATTCACAAGACTGACAGAATTTTGCCCCTAATACATGAGGCAGATGTTGCTGTGTTAATGTTTAATAAGTGACTCTTGTGAGACAAACTGAGTTTCGCTTTCAGATTAATCTGTCCAACACAAACTGAGTGGTAAAGACCAAACTGGCTGTCAGTTTGAAAAATAAGATGTCTGGTATACTTAAATTACTTCCAAATAACATCACTCATCAACACCTAGTTATCAAAGCAAGTTTATTTGATTACTTATTCCAGACAAATAATGAGGCTCATGTATACAACTAAGAAATAAGACAATCCAAATAAAAGGCAGGAAAAATTAATATGAACTACACAAACAGCTACCTAGAAAGGTAGAAGCAGCTGCATTCATTTTACATAACACTGTGGAGTGAGTGATGTAGCACCATTTACCTCAAAGATATCCTATGTACTTTATAAGGTAATTACGTGGGTCTTTGCTAAAATGTAGCAATAGCTTAAAAATTATACTAATTTCAAATATAAAATTATATCAGAAAAATTATTCCAGAAAAAATAGGGAATTTGGGAAGGATCTGACCTTGTACAATTCTTTTGAAAAAATCCTAAGGAAATACGTAGTCACCAGTATTGAACCTGGTTTTCTCCCATCATCTGCGCTATTTATCATTATCATTATGACCTAAATTCTAAGCTTTGGAAAATTTAAGGTAGTTATTTATTAAGTGCACACACACTTTTATTTATAAAAAATATTTTTTAAACTAAAGTTCTACTTACTGGTCTGTTCAGTATGTTCTGGTCTGAACCACAAACGTGGAGGGACAAGAGAACTTTAATGATACAGAAATCAAACAGGATTTTTAATGATTAATTGTACTTTTTACCATTTCTAATGGTCATTCTAAGCTATTCTACTCTGATCAATCTTAGATTGAAATTTGTTGAACTAAAGTCTGACCTTGTAGATGCATCTAAGTTAACATTTATAGCATGTATAAATCCAATAGGAAGCATTCTTCTAAATACTGAAGGCGTTTCATCTGAAATATATAAAGAAACTTAGGAGAGAAATTTCGTGTTTCAGCGTCCTCCATCAGCCCACTGTACTAGTTAAGAGCAACAGTACATTTTCAGAACTATACCAAAGAAAAATGTTACGGGGGGCGGGGGGGGGGGTGAGTTTCCTAAGATTCTGGGATTATCCAATTCTGTACAGCTGTGGTTCCTAACCATCAGCCCCTCTCCCCAACCTTTTAGGGTCATGAACCACTTTGAGAAGGTGATGAAAGTGATGACTTTCTCCCCCGACCTAGAAAAATGCGTATAAACAAAAACTATTCATTTGCAAAGGATTCCCTCAGGTTCATGACACCCAAGTTAGGAATTCTGATTTCAAAGTTGTGAGACAGTGGAAAACAAGATTAGCCCATTTCAACATTGCCCATCTTCACTTAACTGCTCCCATAGTAAGGATTTTAATAATGTTACTAAAACTGCTGCTGCCTTAAGACAAAGTTATTCTTATTGTAAGCACAAACACAGTCTTTTCAAAATTCATTCTCCTGCCCTGATTTTATAAGGTTTTAAGCCATAAACTCTCTCTCAAATTGTCCCTAAGGGTAAACTAGCAAATAATTGTTTTCCTTTGACATGAACTATTTTTCAGAGCCAGTCACTGAAAAATGAGCCGATTAAAATTTAATACCATTGTGAAAATGAATGTGTCTACATAATGAAGAACAGATCATTGGACTTTAAAAATGTATTTCTTAGGTAGAGTTTCACACCTGAAATCAAACACATCTACTTAGTCCCTCATAACATAACCACCCCCACCTCCCATCATACTCTCCCTTTACTTACTTGGAACTAGTACAATGGAGGTCTCCTACAACAGTAACAAAATCTACTGAACATTCTACCTGCTGTTCAGAATTAAAAGAACTTCATTTCTGACCAAACACACCATCTTAAAAACATCTCATCAACTCCCCAGTTACCAAACAGGCTGAAGAATGCTATCTTTGGAGGTCCGACTTGAACCACTATGTCTTAACCCCATGTTGAATGGACCCTTAAAAAACAAGAGAAATGACTATACTATGGCACAAAGGTTATGCCTATTGTTTTCTTATTAAAGAAAAGCTCCACTATTCACTCCAAAGAATCTGTTTATAAAATACAAATAAGCATGGATATATAGGGGATTCTTAAAGAGACTGAAGACTGATAATAGAGGGGGTAATGGGTAGACATTAAATACAGAAATGCAAACACATTGTGTAAAAATTAAATCCCTTACTAAAGAATTTTCAAAGTTTGAAGTCAGTTGACAATTATTTTGTCCTTTCAGAATGATTCATTTTTGCTTGACTAGAGTATTTGTGGAACAAATCTCAAAGTATTTGAATAAAGGAAAAGGTTCAGCTAAAAGAACAGCTTTGCCAAGGAAGCTACAACTTGGTTGTGGGATTTCATTCTTGTCTTTTGCTATATAAAAAGTGAATAATGGAACAACCATTACGTTTTCCTTGCTCTTCTGTACTTCTAAGAAGTTTTCCTCTGTACAAGTTAAATACTCTAATTTTCATTTGAGACCTAAGGATCCTGGGAACAGGAGTAGGAGGAGGATACTGTTCTCTCACAATCAGAATTCAAGTATTTCAATCAATGGTAAAGGGCTCACAAGAGAAAATGGACTACTATTACTTCACTGGCTAAAAGGTAACCAATAAGTCCTATAAAATACACAATCAAGTATTTTCCCTGCATTATTCAAAAGTACCATTTTGTGTTTTTCCTACTGGATCTACTAAATGTTGAGTGAAAGCTGAAGAAGATAATATACACCAGCATTCCTGGCTGTGTAATCTATACATTTTCATTTTAAGAATAATTCAAGCATAATCCATATTTAAAAAATTAGACTAAAGAGAGACATAAAGGTTTTAAAGTTTTCTCTTTGAAAAGATGGTATCTTACAGTACATACAAAAATACTCTGAAAATACATACGACTTCATTTACAAAACACTGAATCAACATATTACAAGAATTACATGGTTATGATCTTAATAAACTGAGCATGCATTCATGAAACTTAAAAAATATTACGAAATGCATTGAAAAAAGCAGTGTAAAAAAAGACAACTCATATAGTTAAATAAAAATTACAAAGGTCCTGAGCCAATTACTGGTTGGTAACAGTGTCATTCAAAAATTCCTTTAGGTTTCAATAAATTCCACTGCTTATTTCTGCATGCCTAGTCCGTGAAGAAAATGTTTGAAGTTGTGGGGTAAAGTAATGGTCAGGAATTACCATGCCAATTTAATTTTACACCTCAAAAATACAAGTTTGCCATACTTAAAGGTATGTTATTGTTGAGGCTGGAATGAGTTGCTTCTCGGTAAAAAATACCTGTCAGCTAACAAGAATGGCATGAGATAGGATATGTAACAATTTCACCACTCATATACTGACTTGTAGTATCCTGATTCTATTTGGATTCTTAAGATGTATTTTGAAGGCCTCCATGGGAGGCAAAAGATAAAGAGAATTTATGGTGCCCAACTCTGATGTAATCACTAGACTAATCCTCCCTGGTAACTATGGAACACTTGGACAGAAAGGCACAAAAAAGATTTAAATATTCCACGTGCCAATCTGGAAAAAAATAATTTAAATCAACATAACAGACAGTAAGTACATCTACACAAATGAGGAAAGCAGAAAAGATACCTCACATTCATTTATCTCAGGTTTCACAAAGTGGCTTCAATACTAAAGTAATGTGTTAATGTTTGGAAAATTACAAGACAGTTTTTTTTTTGTTTGTTTTCAACCTTTTCAATTCTATACAATGATTACAACATAAGACAAAAAAAAAAAAAAAAAAAAAAAAAAGGGAGTTCAGAACTTGTTTTATCAATGTCCAAAGAGCCAAGAACTGGTTCCCATTATCAAGAAACAAGCATCAAAAGTTAAGGCAGTGAAACCTCCAACACAAAGCCATAATATTGTAGATGACAATTTGACAGCAGGTGATCCTCAGAGAAGTGTATGTAGCAATCAATGAGAGGATGCTACAGCATCTGCAGGTCAAAGTGTGAGAGTTCAAAAACCACTTCAAGGTTGCTAGGCCGATGACTGTAACTTTCCCTTATTTTATGTATGACAGCCACTTCTATTTTTAAAACAGTGGCTGCATCTTGTCACTAATGATTGCATATTCACCTAAGTAAGGAGGCACTGCTTTTACCGATTAAGGGTCAGTCGAATGGAATTTTTGATGACACGAATGTTATTTGCTGGAACCGGAGATGATGAATCTGGTAGTTCTTTACTGGGCAGTCTCTATTAGAAAAAAATAGAAACAAAGAAGGAAAAGCAAATATAAGGCCCAAATAGTCTATAAGTCATAAAACTGAGTTTTTTTGTTTTTCCAAATCCCTTAAGCTCCTAATACTCAAGTTGTGTGAATATTTTCTCCAAATGTTCATAGGTACTTTTTGATTTTGGGGACTTCACAATCAGAGGTGAAAAGCAGAGGGATAGGAAAAGGGTGGAAGTGTGAGGAGTGTGATGTATAGGAAAGAGGACTTTGTTAAATCAATCACTATTTCTGGACTGAGAAATACACACAGAACACAGTCCTCCTCAAAGTCAGGCAATGGTGAACAGAAATAGGAAGAGCTTGGTCACTAAACAGGAAAGTGTTGGGGTGTGAGGTGTAAAATGAGTGTGTTACAGAGGAAACTTTGATATGTGATTATATCCCTCAATTAGTTTTCTGTAATACATTCATGAAGAACACTGTGAGATAAAAACTGACTTTGTGGTCAGGCAAGGTAATTTCAGTGATGGTGAAATTCAGGGACATCTATATGAGAGCTTCTGAGAATACTAAAGATTATTGTATCATAAAGGCAAAGTCTAAAAAAATTGAGAAACAAAGACACCTAAAATACAGACAATTGTGTGATGGAAAGAATGGGTTAGCTTCTTGTCAAGAGATGAATGCAAGAGTTAATTCTTCTTGTATGTTATCTTGGCTAAACAAATATCTATATGATATCCACATCCATTCAAAATAACATAAAAAAATGTCAGCCCTGGCTGGTGTGGCTCAGTGGACTGAGTGCCGGCCTGTGAATCAAAGGGTTGCCTGGCAGATTCCCAGTCAGAGGACATGCCTGGGATGTGGTCCAGGACCCCAGTTGGGGGTGTGCTAGAGGCAACCACACACTGATGTTTCTCTCCCTCTCTTTTCCCCTCTCTTCTCCTCTCTCTAAAAATAAATAAATAACACCTTAAAAAAAAACCCCAAAAACTTCAAACATATAAAAGTAGAAAATAGGACAATGAAGACCTAAGACATCACAACCAAGACTCAGACATTTACATTTTGCCACATTTGTGTGGTTTTATACCCTTACCCTTTATACATGAAATATTTTAAGCGAAACCCAGACATGCCACTTCATGCTTTCATCCTTTAATATCCATTTCAAAGCTTTTTTGTCAATTATCACACCCATGTTTTAATTATCCAATCCTATTTTTATAACTCACTCTTATGTTAAAAGAAATTTTACAAATTCTACAACTAATAGAAAATATGAGGACACTTTCTATTTTGCTTTAGAATGAACAATATATCCTGGGGAACCTGCCAGGGTGACAGTTGATTGTGATGAGAAGCACTTTATTCCTTACAGGGGGAGGGCCTAATAAGCCATTTTGTTCTTTGTTCACTGTAAACTCTCAGAGAAAGGCTTTCTCTGATTTATACAAGGCTGACTTTTGAGGACCTGTATATTACTTTACTGTGCTTAATAATACATTGTTAGATTCAATGGTAATTCTTTGAAAAATAAATTTTTTAATTGAGTAGAGGCTCTTTAGCTTATGTTTTAAGGTACTTAGTATATACACTGGTACATTTGGTTCCTTCAAAATATTAATAAATGTTTCCTATCAAACCTAAATTCTGATAGTAAGCAGGAGTGCACAACAGAAGATATACGATCAAGTGTTGGTAAGAAATTACACTGCTGGGCACCAAACTGCTTCTTTAAAGATGAGTATCAAACAAAGGTTGAACATAATCTGAATAAACCATGAAGTCTTAAACTATTCTGTCTTTTCTAGACTTTTGAGGCACATACATTTAGGATATTCTTTGTACCTTGTTTGCTATTTCCATTCCTAATTCTCAACTATACTGCTGGACTTAGGGATAGGTACAAAATCTTACTACCCTTTCCTTCACCCAGTGATAGGCTCTTAATAAGCTTTTTGTCTCTGTACATTAGTTATGCATTTTAACCTATGTGTATTACCTATGAATAAGACTGTTACCTTTTTGCGTGATGTATCAATAGTTGGAATAGGCATACATTCTCCCCCAATGGCATCCTGAAAACAGAAGAGTTATATACAAGGGTAAACTTTCTCTCCTATATGCAAATGCTTATTTCTACAGGAAATAACGAAACTTGACAGATAGGTCTGATCTGATCCACTTTCAAATATATTACTTTTCCTGATACATGATTCATTAAAATTAGTATTTTGAAGCACACTATTAATATATTTACCACTGATTTTCTTTTTCTGTTTTCAGCAGCACGCGATTCCTTAAACTTTGATTCAAGTCGAATAAACTAAAATATAAACATTAAAATGATTGCTATTATTACCTACAAACACACAAAATCTATATAAACTGAGAAACTAGTTAGTGATTAGGCTATCATCAAACCAACCTACAAACAGAGGGGAGGGGGTGGGGGGACTGGAAGAGATTAGCCAAAGAATATATAGGCATATATGCATAGCCCATGGACGCAGACAACAATGTAGTAAAGGCAGGGGTGAGGGTGTGGGGGGAATGAAGGACATCTGTAATGGTGTAAAAGAAAAAAAGAAAAGAAAAGAAAAAACTATTTACAAACATGGGTTGATTATGGAACAGAATTTATATTAGACTGAATTTAATGACTACCCTTAATTTCTATAGTTTGAGTGATCTTTTGGTTAAGACAATTCAGTTTATAACAAAGTAGTTTTACCACCCTCTACTGGAGGCAGAGGAGATAAACATAACTCAATAAATATGATTGTTTAGTTACCAATGACGACTTCTGTGTAAGTCAAGGAGAAACTTGTATTTCATTCAAGTTTTCAGACACATTAATAATTTGAATTTAGGATGAACAATTAGAATTGTTTCTTTAGGGTGAGGGTAAATATTCTTTTTAAACAGTCAAATCCTAATCCAAACACTAAGATAGCTATGGAGAATTGAGAGTTTCTTTAGTACTTTTTAAAAGTTAACTTTTAAAAACTCAACTACTGAATCACAACTAAAATTGTAACTTTACCTTTTCTATGTCTTTCAACCTCTTTGAAGACCCATCTATAGGTGGGGAATGGGATCTCTTGGGTGCAACACTCTTAGCTATATTTGACATTCCATTTAGATGTGGTTGTCCCTGGACAGGGTTGTGGGGTGTTGTGATCCTAGGAATAACATTTCGCCCTACTACAGTAGGAATGGTGCACACAGCTGGCGGTGATACAGCTTTTACTACAGAGTCAACTTCTGAAAAGGAAAAAGGAAAGATTTTAGTAATTATATATATATATGTAGTAGAATCAGTACTAACAAAAGAGTGGACACCTACTTGCACCAATGACTGGAATAGATAGTCCTTGAGCTGGTGGAACACTCAGTGGCTTTTCCACAATTACAGCAGCAGGCTCAGAGTTATTCCTACTAAAAGTGTTAAATTATAATTATTATATGACTACAATTTTACTTATTTAAAACACTTCTAACAGTTAGGATTACTTCTTTCAAGCATTCCTACTTTACTATTTCATTGAAAAAAGACAAAAGGGGAGAAAAGGGCAGAGGACCCAGTGAGATTTAAGAGAAAAAATTAAACAGAAAACGTGCATTTCTGTGCACTAATGTAATCCTACATATTCATAAATCTATACCATATGGGTCCCACGGGATTACCAAAAATAGTTCAGTATTTCTAAACTGACTAGCAACTAGTAAAATAAAATAATTTAACAATGAAAAAAGGTACTTAGCAAGGTAAAGAAAACTTTATATTATCCTTACATAAAGACGACTGAAAGGAGAAATTTTAACCACAGACCTTTCTGTTTCTCCTGAAGGAGAAATATCAGGCTTAGAAGGTTTGTTTGTAGATATTGGGGAATTAAAGGGTGTTCCATTATCAGTGTCTCTGGAGCTATCCAAACAATTGCCATCCAGAGATGATCTTTTGGATGGAGGTCCACTTGAACTTCGATTGACATCAGAAAGACTTTGCTGAAAAGGGGAAAGCTTTTAGGATTTCAAAAAGCAAATGAGAACAATGACTTTTCAATTCTGAAGTACATATAAAATAAATTATCTTTTGTGATTAATGAAGGTGAGATTATGGTCTTAAATTGTCTGTATTGCCCCTCTTTCTTCTCAATAGGTTTGGGAGCTGGAGGAATGTAAATTTGGTCCCAGGAACCATATTGGAAAGTTAAGATTACAAACTCACCTTTTTCTTCTTTTGAAGAATCTCTGCTGGAAGATAGTGATGAAGCTGTTTTTTTTTAACATGAGTTGCTTCAATTTTCATTCCCTCCTTTAGCATGTTTATATTGTTTGCCTGTCTGTACACTGTAACAATGTCAATATGTTAAATGGAAACTTCTTTCTCAATCAAGGGCTCCATTTTCTTTTTCTGAAATGCATACTCCCCATCACTATACAAACACACACATCCCTCTTACAGAACAAGTATTTCTAAAACATTTTCACCAGGTCACAGTTCTATTTAAGTACTACATTTTCTCATGTCCAATTTCTAACATTTCACCTGGCTGTGCACACAAGAATCATCTGTAGGGTTTCTCTAGTCTTTCTTTTTGTTTTAGAACAGACAATACACTCACACAGTACAAAACTCAAAGGGTTCAAAAGTATTCAGTAAAGTCTCCTCACCCCTGTTCCTTGAATACAACTGGTTCCTTGACCCAGAAGCAACCAATTCTGCCAGTTTCTTTTTTTAAAAAACTATACATCCTTTCAGAAACACATCCAGAAAAAGTCCAGCCATTGTTAAGGGTTATATATACTCCCATACTCCCCACTCCCCACTGTTCTCCATATAACGAGAACAGTTTGCATGACAAGGATGTAACCTGGCAGTCAAGGAGAGTGGACTGGAATGTGCATGCCTGAACAATGACTTCACTGTGCTAGTCAGTGGGGGTGGTAGACACCATTGAGTGAATATGTGTACTGTGTGGCTGTCGCATTCAAAATGAGAAATAGCCCAATAAATCTGCATCAAATTTTACATTAAGCTTGAACATTCCTCTGTTGAAACTATTCAAATGATTCAGAAGGCTGCAGCTATGGGCAACTGGTGATTAGCAGCTTCATCACAACAGTACACCCACTTGTGCACCATGTCTCCTGCAGAGTTTTTGGTGAAACATACAATCCCTTAACTAAACTCAACTGACTCAGCTCCCCTACAACCCAGATTTGGCACCCGTGACTTCTGGCTTTTCCCAAAACTAAAATCACCTTTGAAAGGGATGGGATTTCAGACCATCAGTGAGTGAGATTCAGGAAAATATCAAGGGGCAGCTAATGAAACTGGGAGAACTGTGTGAGATCCTATGGTGCATACTTTGAAGGGGACTGAGGCATCACTGTCCTATGTACAGTGTTTCCTGTATCTGTGTCTTCTTTGATAATGTCTCTATTTTTCATCTTACATGGCTGGATACCTTCTGTACAGACCTCATATTCTATTTATAAGCAAACATATATATATTTTTTACTTATGTAAATAGTAGAGCACTATTTGCACTGTTGTGCAGTTTTTTCCCCCTAAATATGTCATGGAAATTGTTTCAGCATGCCTTTAATAGCAGCATAGACTTTCTTATTATGGATGTACCATATTCACTTAACCAATTGTAGAACTTTAAAAATATAGCCAGACAGATCGCAGGCAGATAATACTGCATCACAGCCAAGGTTGAGAACCATAGTTCTATGATGACAAGGTCTTACCTGTATCAGTAAATGACTGTATATCATATGTCAAGTCTATGTTAACACTTTCTGCATTTTCTACTCTTCGAAAAATTATTCCGAGGAACCACATTGATACATAATTATTGCTATAAAATAAAATATAAGAATTTCCATTAATTTTTTGCAATTTTACAAATGCTATTTGGTAATTAAAACTTGGTCTTTATGGAAGCATAAATACAAATTTCAGTGGTTTGGCCAAATTCTTAAAACTGACACCAAGACATTGGTAAGTTATACTGTGTTGTTATAAAGAGAATTAAATGGTTTTGAAAATGACTTACTGAACATATACTTAAAGATGCTCCAAATACTCTGATGGAGTTTTTGCTGGGGTCTGCGGGCTACCAACATAGCATGTACTTTGTTTTAATGCATGACTACTCAAATACGTAATGTATCATCCCCCATCAATGCCTGTTAAACAACAATCTGACAACTGACCTTAAAACAATGCATACGTCAAATAACATTATTTAAGAAATATAATATTAAAAAGTAATTAACTCACTCTTTATAATGTTCCTTATTTCCTGGGAATGACTGGGGATTTACATGGGCAAGAGTAATAAATTCATTCCGTTCCAAGTTTCCAACAAGTACTCGGATTTTAGATTCTACCAATCCAACCCTAAAATAAAAGAGACAAGATTTTTCCATATTAAATTTGGAAGCTATATCCAAGTAAACCAAACAGCGTATCAGCTATGATGCTTTACATATTCATTGAAAAAATTCAGTCCAATATATTTAATAACTCTTTAAAATACCATTCAAGTAAATAACTGAATCCCCCTTCTTTTTGAAAAAGAACTGACCTATTTAATGCATCCCTGATCTAAAATATCTGCCTGTAAAGACCATAAAATAGTCATAATTTGAACATGGTTCATCTGTCT
The DNA here is from genome assembly GCF_022682495.2 of Desmodus rotundus. NCBI lineage: Eukaryota > Metazoa > Chordata > Mammalia > Chiroptera > Phyllostomidae > Desmodus > Desmodus rotundus. Next base: position 136,158,628 of record NC_071391.1, on the reverse strand, counting down.
CTAAATCTTTTTCCACTTTCAAATTTTATGTCTAAACCCTAAGGTTAAGATATATTTAAATAATGTGACCCCAAAAGCTAATAATTGGCACTTAATTTATGAAATACACATTCTCTTATTTTCACAAAATGATAACAGATATTGCAGTTAAAAAGTCACTAAAATCAGATCAGATATGACTAAAATATCAAAAGTTTCATCAGACTTCTGCAACTTTTCCATCCCATTTAACAAATGTGGCTGCTGCCAGCTATCATACTAATTATTTTATGAATTAGAAAGAATAGCTACAAGAACATTTTTACATTTTTTAAACACTAGTAAAAGCTAGTGTTTAACTGTGTGTGCTTCAAGAGCACATATACAAAACACTGAATTATTCCTCAGAGCAATCTGAATGAGAGACTGGCAATCTTTTTCTGTTAAGGGTGGTAGACACCATTGAGTGAATATGTGTACTGTGTGGCTGTCGCATTCAAAATGAGAAATAGCCCAGAGATAATAAACGTTTTAGGCTCTGTGGGCCATTCTCTTTCTGTTGCAATGTATGATTCTGCCTTCGAGCAGGAAAGCAGCTATAGACAATATATAAATCAGTGGGTGTGACTATATTCCAATAAAACTGTATTTATAAAAAGGGATAGCAGGCTGGATTTGGCCCAGACCATAGTTTCCTGACCCCTGATCTAGATAAATGAAACACTCTGTTCTAATGAAAGGTTTCTTTTCAGGGTCCCTTTAATTATCATGAAATAAGCATTAAGCCCTTGAAGCAAAAGACAGTATTGTTCTGTTCTCCTTTTCCAACAGTCAGACTTGAGGAAAGCACAATCTTCTCTGGTGGCCTAACAGCCTCTGCCTGATGGAGCTATGGATGTCAATACACTAGAGGGAATGGAAATATATTTACATGCACTAGAAAGAATGCACTGCTCCTTGACCAAAGTATCTCCTCTGTTGACAGAACCTTAAAATTCTGAAAACTTTCATGCCATTATGTCCTAAATTAAAAGAATACATAAGCCCTGGCTGGTGTGGCTCAGTGGATTAAGCATCAACCTGAGAACTGAAAGGTTGCCTGTTCGATCATCCATCAGGGCACATGTCTGGGTTGTGGGTCAGGTTTCTAGTTGGGGGAGTGTTCGAAAGGCAACCAATCAATTGGTGATTCTATCACAGTGATGTATCTCACCTCCCCGCTAAAAATGAATAAATAAGATGACAAAAAGCCATCATTAAGAAAATCCATTGCTTAAAAAAGAAAACTGACTGAGAAGTGACAAAAGGCAAAGATCTGTTCACATATTATCTTGTATCACTTTTGATTCTGAAACATTAATTTGATGGCATTTCTTAGACACTGATGCTCCATGGTCATGTACAACAGTCATCAGTAAGATTTAATAACTTTGAAAATAGAGAAAGTGTTTTATAAATGAATGGTAAAGCACCATATAAATGTTATCACCATATAGTAGGTAGAGAACTTGAAATATAAGTCTTACCACTCCAGATGGTTTTCTTCTGTTGATGCACTGGCAGTCAATACTATATAATGTCTACAAAGGATTTTCAGCAACAATCAGGGAAAAAAGCCATCAATATTGTCAGTATCTGCTTTTCAATCATTAATTTTTCCTTCTCTCTCCCAATGAACAAAAGCACTAATGCAGGCACACAGTTTATAAAAATCAAAACATTCTCTGATTTTTACAAAATTAATTCCAGACCCCGCAATTAAAAAATTATTCACTAAAAACAAAAACCAAAAAACCTTTACTAACACTGGGTCATTTACTACTATAATATAGACACTATCTCATCACATAGGATTTCTGCTAACCTATTCTCTACCTTATTTGAAATGTAAGTGACAACTCTCATCTATCATATAGTAACTTTCTAAGTTTAATATTCTTTACACACACACACAAAATGAAAAATCTGAAATACCTATACTTTTGAAAAAAATTTGGTGGCTCAAGTAGTTTGGACCAATCTGATTTCCCTTGAAGAATTTCACCTGTGACTGCGAGACCTAAGTTTAAAACGAGAGAGACAGACTGAGAGACTGATTTTGAACACTGACCATCATATTATTAGCTCCTGTATTACCCTACCCCCAAACCTCTCACCCCACTAAATTCTTGAGTAAAAGAAATATACATTTATTATGTTCTTTCTCAGAACACAATTATCAATTTCAACCAGTTTGGGCTGGTTCCATTTTTGGACATATTATCATATATTCTGGAAAACTAATTACTGAAAAAATAAACACACATTTGAAAGAATTTTAAGAAATACTAGGCATAACTGCAATATAGAATTGCATTGCTGTCAACCAAAACATGGGAATATGTAAAGGGCAATACAGCCAACAGGTTTGTTTACCTTGTTTGAATTCTTCTACCATTACTGTTCGAGTTGATGTGGACACATTATACGTAGAATTCTGTTGTGGGTAGGCAGGGGTGATTATGGGCATGAGATGATACCTATCTGATGGATTTACCTGTGAAATTAGAAACAAAATAACTGATCTATTCTCCTACTTCATTTTCCCAAAAGTCTGAATACGAAATATAAATTTGACACTACCTTTCCCCATTTCTAAGAAGTACATTTCCACTCCCCAACTGCCTTTATTTCTGAAGTCAGATGTGACTGACAGTCAAAGGAAACTCTGCAGAAGTTAATTTTTCCCCTGAAAAGCTGTTAAACTGGTGGTGCATCTTATGAACAATGGTCTTTTAGAACAAGGATATAGTATCATAGCTGTAAAAAGGTCCAATGGTTCTTAATACTCTTTCTGCACCTACTCAGTGGATGACTTCCCCTATGTTACTCAGAGAAACTAGAACTTACTCTAAAAGCATATTAAAATGCAAGACGAGTGAGAGTTATGCTATCTAGGAATAATGAATCTGCTCTAAATTGCACTGCAAAGCAAATCTTTTATATACTTTAGTACTTTATTATTAGAAACTATTTGTAAGACAGTTTTTAACAATGGGTTATGACATTTTGGTTGCTACACCCACTCATCTAGTTTTATATGGGTGATTTTTAATGACATAACATTTGGATTATCATTGGAGAAGCATATCATCTGCACCAAAAAACACAGCAGAGGCGGAAAAGGACTATAGTTAAACAGAAGATGAGCACACAAGAGGCATTATCATTAGATTGTAATTTAGGGAATTGTCCTTTTCATAAAAAGTTTAATGAAAATTCATAGTAAGTCACATACCCGAGGATCCCAAACAGGCAAATTCAAATTGCTTTCTTCTGGTTGCTTCAGCAGAACAGGATTTGGCCATTCCCTAACATGAATAAGAAAATTAACTCACATAGGACCTCACTTCAGCAACTACACAAAATGTTAAAATTATTAGACTTGGTTCCAACTTTCAAACAGCAAATGTTTGGGGTATTTGCTATTTAAAAAAATGGGAAAGGAAAGAAAGTAACAGAGATAAAGGGTGCTTATTTTAAAGCAGTGTTCTCTCAAAGGGCAAATACTGCTTTGCCAATTAGCTGCATCTAATTCAAGTCTGAATTTTTCCCTTCCTTTTCATTTACTTTCATGGATTTACTCTGATAATAACAGCAATAGCTAATAAGGAGTGTCTGAAAACACTCCTTAAAAATCCATGCAGTAGATATGAGTATCATCTCCATTTTACGTATGAGATCTTAAACCACCTAAGCATAGCTACTAATTGGCTAGCATTATGACCACTCTCAAGCTAAAGGTGCACATTTACAGACTGCTGGAAAGCGCTATCCTGGTGTGCCATCGTTGCCTCAAATTTGATGTTTAAAAAATTTTTTTTAAAGACTATTTACTTATTTTAGAGAGAAGGGAAGGGAGGGAGAGAGGGCAAGAAACATCCATCAGTTGCCTCTTGCACACTTCCAACTGGTGACCTGGCCCTCAACCCCAGGCATGTGCCCTGACTGGGAATTGAATTTGTGACCTTTTGGTTCACAGGCCAACACGCAATCCACTAAGGTACACCAACCAGGGCTTAAACTTCTAATTTAAAAAAGGAGTAAGACAACAGAAAAAGTCTATGCATAGCTTTTAAATTTCCAAACAAATTTACATATAGGCAGAGGTCAGTAAATAGTGAAAGTATGCATATGAATACTTACCACTTGGAAAAAACTAAAAAGAACTTATGAACTAAAGTAGAAGCTGCTGCATTTGGATATAATTGGCAAGTTCTTGCAACCAGCATTGCCCAAGAGACACCACCAAGGAATCCAAGCATGTTGGAATAAATACCACGTCCTAAAAAATTAATATATTTGTTAATTATTGTTAAGACCTACTCTCCATGCCATTCAATCATAAAGAACAGGATTACTTCCTTCTTAAGACTGTTGATTAGAAATCCTTTCCCTTATAGAAACATTAAAATCAGCAAGCAGACCGTCAGGCCAGGTTCACAGTCTTATTAGTAAGCCAGAAGCTGCTCACCTTACCAGCCCCCCAACCCCGGACTCCACCCTCCAACAAACACACTGCTGTTCCCTTCCTCAGTTCTGACTGCCCAACTGGGGTCCTCCAACATAACACTGGAATCTCCTACACTTCCATATTTATGGTTAAGAAGGAAGTGAAAAGAAGGAGGCGAGATATCTGGAGGGTATAAGCAGGGAAGAATAAGCATTTCGTTAGTAATCATATTCATGGGCATTTTAAAATCAAGTATAAAGTTGGGGACTATAGTATTTTGTATAATTTGGATCTTCTCCGTAAAGTACAGCACACCATTGATACTACTCATTTCTTATATTATTATTTCTTACACCAGTCCATAAAAAAGCATTATCATGTTTCATAAAACCTAAGATCCTTTCAATTACATAATATAGCATGATTTTATATCCCATTAACAAAAAGAAAAATACAAAGTATCAATTTCAGATGTTAAATGTGAAAAATATGCATCTAAGCATTAACAAAACATGGTATTTAATTTAATCTGTAGCAAAAGACAAATTGTGATATACTTTCAATGCAAATTACTTTACCCCAACTATACAACTGAGCCAAAGGACAAATTCTGCTTACTTAAGGTCTTTTTAGATGTGCGCTACCTAGTACAATGGTAGCCACAAGTTACATATGGCTATTTTTTTTTTTTGGTAACAGCTTTTACTGAGATATCATTTACACACCATAAGATTCATCCATTTCAAGTATAAAATTCAGTGGCTTTTAATTGTGCAACCATTACTGCAATCAATTCTGAAACATTTCATCATCTTCAAAAGAAACCTTTAACAGTCACAACCCTCTAATGCCCTGTCCCCTCAATCCTCCCAAACCTAGGCAACCTGTAATCTTTCTGTCTCTATAGATTTGCCTATTCTGGACATTTCATATAAGTGCAATTGTACAAAATGTGTATTTTATGAATGGCTTCGTTCATTCAACATAATGGTTTCAATGTTCATATATGTTGTAACATATATCAATACTTCATTCCTTTTTTATTGCCTAATAATCCTTCACATTATGGATATATCACTTTTGGTTCCTCTGTTTATCCATTTATGAACATAGGGTTGTTCCTACTTTTTGACTATTATGAATAATACCACTATGAACATTTGTGTTTAAGTTTTTGAGTGAACATATCTTTTCATTTCTCTTAGGTGTCACTTAATTCTAAATTTAAATAAATTAAAATTAAATAAAATTAAAAAATTTAGTTCTTCACTTGTATGTTTCAAGGGTAGCCACATGGTTACTGCATTGGACAGCACAGACAGGAAACATTTCCACCATCACAGAAAGTTTTATTGGAGAGCACTGTTTAGGACTATGTAAAACCTGGTGCCAGAAGCACAGTACTACTTAAATAATACAAATAAGTAGTTACAAATAATACAAGTGTGCTGTGCCACCTCAGCACTGGGCTATCAACTATGTCCTATACATATAAACTAGTGTAGTTACTTCCAGGTTTTATTAGAAGAGTATTATAATGTAAAAACAAGTTAAAACCATCACTGTAGACTCTTCATTTAATAAATTTACTAAATACCTACTATAAACTTTGCTGGTGATGGGGAGAAAAAGATAAGTAAGATGCTCCTGCCCATAGAGAGCTCAAAGACCAGGGAGGATTGCGCTCTTCAAGATCACCTCATTCTGACTGCCTCGCTGAAATCTAAGATGGAAAGTCAGGGGCTTTTCAGTTTTCACCCAAGGGAGAAGGAGATAAAGCCACACATTATAGCACCACAACCGTTGCACCTGAAAAAGAAACAGCTTCTCCAAATCTTATTGGACCTCAATCCCCCAATATCATAGATACTCAGGAGTTTTCATGTATGCTTCTATCATTAGCAACTGAAAATTATGATTTTATCATTCAAACATAAAAGAGTTGGGATACTTACGTTTTGCCCATAACTTGACTGCTCTTAGGGTGAGTCTAAAAGTTTCTTTATTTGGCACTAAATGCAAAATTTCATCAGTAACTCTACAGCCTGAAAAAGATAAAGCATTTATTTTTCATTATGCAACAAAAACAGTTAGTTCAAATGTCTAACTTCCTGACTCTCAAATGCTAAAAATATCAAAGATAATAAAATGTCAGGGTTTGTTTTCTGTCTTCAAAATTTAGCAATTATATATGAAAAATCACTTTGCTTTTGACGAATTCAAAAGCACATGGGTAAGGCAATCCAATACTAAAATAAGAGATGGGTCTATCTTTCAGCTTTCTTCCACAGACTTCACTGTTAATCAAATGACCCCAAGTTACAAAAATGTTAATGCTTTAATGAAAATCTTATCCACAAACACTGTGGTTTACTGTTGCATTCTGGAAGTACAACAAAACATAATGATTCAGCTAAACAACAGGTACTATAAACTAGTAATTCTCAAAGTACAGTCAGTGGACCCCTGGGAATCTGTTATGTCAAACCTACTGGGCTCGCCAAAAGGTTCATTCAGTTTTTTTCCCATAAAATAAGACACATTTTTCATTTACACCAGTAACTTCATTGATTTGGACATTTTGAGTATGTCAGCTATCTACGGAGTAGTAGAAGGTTGACTTCTCAATTAATGTCGTGATTTGATCGCTATCAACTTCAATATATCTACCCAACCATGGAGCATCATCCAGCAAGAAATTTCTAGCACAAAATTTTGCAAACCACTTTTGACACATTCAATCAGTCACAGCAACTTCTCCATATACTGCACAAATCTTTATTTGCATTTCAGTTATGTTTTTACCTTTCTTGAAAAAAAGCATAATGCCAAAAATGTTGCAAATTTTCTTCCATCTTCCATTTAAAATGGATACACAAAAATTCATCAATTTTGATGTTTTTTTTCTTAAACGCACACTTGTATGACAGTTGTCACAATACAATCTAACAAAATTGTTTCAAATGAAGTTAAAGACAACTAAATGCTACTAGAGCCACCTTACAGAAAAAAAACCAAACGAACTTTTTGGCCAACCCAATATTTTTATAATTACAATAAGGCTTTCTTTGCCTGTTTCACTGTGTTAACATTTGCACTGATGGTGTAAAAGCAGTGGTGAGTACAACTGCTGGAACCATAGCAGTGGTACCAAAGCTGTGGAAACACTGTACTAAGCAGACAATATATATTTACAGTTAGAAGATAGGAAAAGAAACTTGTGCAGATATATGAACATGTCTGAGGTAAGTTCAACTACCTGTTTTCTTTAAGAAATACCAGTTTTACTTGAAATAATGATTGACAGACAGACTATGGTTATTCATGCTTATATATTTAGCAGATATTTTCTAAAAACAAAACAAAGTGAGTCTTGGATCAAGGAAAACAAATGACAAAAATTTGTTGATTATAATAAATTTGAGCTTCCAAGTAAAAATTAGAATTTTGGACAACTAGTATCTGCTCCTGTAAACTTGACAACATTCTAATACTTAAAGACTTTTCTAAATTTATTGACATGGGAATAAAAAAAATTTCTGATGAAAATTGGTGATGATATTAATTAATGTGATTTTTTTGGATATTTTATAATGAAATGTGAATTAATATTTAGAAGAGCCAAATAACTTTGCGCACCAGTATTTTCTAAATGATCAAGGCGTGATAGTACAAAATTATGCATGGGTAAAACATCCAGTCAAAGAATCAGACCAATGGATTTTTAATGTAACAGAGTATAAAAAGTTAACTGATATGAATTTAGTTTCAATATTCTAACTAACCTTTAAAAAAAGATCACTTTTACTCAGCAATAAAAAGGAAAAAGCTACTGATATATGCTACAAACATAGATGAACTTCATAAACATTATGCTCAGTGAAAAAAGCCAGACACAAAAGACTATATATTGTATGATATCATTTATATAAAATGTCCAGAAAAGGCAAATCTATAGAAATAGAAAGTATATTAGTGGTTGTCTGGGACCGGGGTTTGAAAAGGTGAATGACTGCAAATAGGTATGAGGGATCTTTTGAGAATGATGAAAATGTTCTAAAATTGAACTGTTGTGCACAACTCTGAATATACTAAAGACTACTAAATCACAAGTGGCAAACACAAACCCCGTGGGCCAAATCCAGCCCTCCACCTTGTTTCTACCCAGTGGCAGTGCCAAGCTCCTTTCCCCTATTTAAGGAGTAGTTACATTTATACAGTCCTAAAATTACATTTGGCCCTTTGAAGGTAACCACGAGGCTGACGTGGCCCCTAGTGAAAATGAGTTTGACACCCCTGTTAAATTGTACACCTAAAAATGATAAATTTTACAGTATATAATTAGACCAGTATATAATAAAGCTATGGAAAAGAAAAAAAACTGTCACTGGTCAAGTTTTAGTGTAGTAACAAAGAACATTCACGGTTTTCTGAAAAGTCTATTAAAATACTCCTCCCTATTCCAATTATATATCTTTACAAGGCCAGATTCTCTTCCTGTGCTTCAATCAAAACAAAATATTGTAAGAGGCTGATTGTAAAGGCAGATATGAAAATCTAGCTGTCTCCTATTGTCAAATATCAAAAAATTTGCAAAAATGCAAAAAAAGCCATTGCTCATACAAAACCATATTTATATTCACTTAAAATGGATTTACTATTGTTATTTTAAAATGAACTAATACTAATAAATATTTTTAAATTTTCTCAGTTTTTATTTGATATATTAAATACTGAGCATGTTAAATGGCCAACATTAGATATAACCCATGTAAAAAGAAGATCTTTGGGGTCCTCAATAAAATTTTAGAGTGTAAAGGGGTCCTGAGACCAACACATTTGAGAACCACTACTATAAACACAAACAATATTCAAACAAATTTCTTTTAAAGATGCTTAAATGTGATCAGATTACTTGTATAAAGAAAATCACATCATCATTTTTAAACTCAGTTCAATCTCTTAAAGAGTTCATTAAAATTCTGCTAAAAGATCTCTATTTGTTAAACTTCTTCAGGCAGGTAGCTCAGATGTCTTTTTAGAGGCTTACCATTTAGGCTGCGAATACACCTTATATCAAGGCTTCTCAGTCGAGAGTCGTCTCTTAGATCTAAATTATCTGATATGGTTTGTATTGCCAGTCTTGCAAAGACTAGATCGATCTTTGGAAAGATGCAAAAAGAAGAGAAAAATATTATTTTTTTTCTCCTTCTAGTCCATTCTCCTCCCTCCCCACTTCAAAAATGTAAAAAGTTGTAATTACTAGTTACGGAATTTCTACCAAAACTCCAAAAGGACTATGTAGGAATCTCACATGGGAAATCATCAAAAAGTTTTGTGTGGGCAATTAAATCTTCAAATTAAGGGAAAGCATTTTAATTTGAACATATGTGCTAAGCATTAACCAAAAATAAATAAAAACCTTATGAGCGAATTTCTTGATCAGGAGTGTCAAACTCATTTTCACTGGGGGCCACATCAGCCTCGCGGTTGCCTTCAAAGGGCCAAAATAATTTTAAGACTGTATAAATGTAACTATTCATTAAGGACTTGAAATTACATTCGGCCCTTTGAAGACAACCGCGAGGCTGATGTGGCCCCCTGTGAAAATGAGTTTGACACCCCTGTTCTAGATAAAGATGGCAGATCCAACACACATTTACATTCACTCCCTTTTGGCCCCTCTAAAACACCAGCAATTTTTTTTTGTTTTTCTTTAGTTTTATTTTGTTTTTAAAGACATAATCCACTACAACAAAGAAAAATACAAGACAAAAGCAAATATTATGAAAGCTGGAAAGTAGATGGGCAAGTGGTAACAGACTCAGCAGATCTAAGAAAGCAAAGATAAAAAAATACTGTAATCAAGAAATAAGGACAGAAAGCTGTAAATAAATGCATATATAAATAAAAATATTTAGAGAATAAAAAAGTATTCTTAAAAATTAAAATATGACAGCAGGAATGGAAAACAAAATAGAAAGTTTAGATGATGAGAAAATCACAAGAAGCAGATGTGGCCAGTAAATGGAAGAGAAAAGATTAGTAAAAAGTGGGGGGGGGGTGGCCATTCTGTAGGTCCAACATACAAATATTAGGAGCTCCAGATAGGAGAAAGGAATCAGAGGGAGGAAATCCAACAGAAGTCAATACAATTTCCAAGAACTGAAGAATAGGAGTTCCCAAGTTGAAAGAGGACTACTGAATACCTAGCATATTTGATTGAAAAGACACAGATGAATGTGTATTACTATGAATTTTACAACTGTGAAGACTAGGAAAAAAATCATATTAGTGTCCAAAAAGACAAAACAGATCACATACAAAGGATGAGGAATCAAAATGGCATCACACTTCTCAACACAGCATGGGAGCCAGAAGACAATGAAGCAAGACCTTCAAAATTCTAAGAACTATCATTTTCCATGTGGAACACCATACTCAGCCAAACTACCAGTTTGGCTTGAGGAAAGAATAAAGACATTTTTAAACATGCAAGATCTCAAAAACATGTGCTCTCTCTCAGGAAGCTAGTGGATGAGCGCCACTAAAATAAGAGTCAATAAAGTAAACCCTAGAGAGAGACTAAAGGAAATCCCAGGATGATAGTAAAATAAAATAAAATAAAATAAAAAGATGTCAGGATGACAGCTGTATAATAGCATGCTAGCCATGGAGAATATTAAATGTGGATTGGAGTAGGTAAGAAGACAGATATTTTTTTCAGGATGATTACAGAATACCTGAGAAATCTAAATCTATTTAAAGGAGATTTAGATAACTAAGGACAGGGTGGTTTTGAATTAGTCTTAAGTTTAAAGCCCAAGCAAACAAATCACAGAGCAATTAACTCCCCCCAAAAGCAAAACGCCACATAGCAAAAAATGGTAAACTAGACACTTTGTGCTCAGTTTTGACCATTACTTATAAGATCACAATAATGTAAACACTAAATACTGTTCCAAGCAAAATTTTAACTATGTTAGGAGATTATGGGAATGAGAAGAATGGGGTAGGAATGGAAGTTGGTTCATTTTCCATGAGGCATCAACAGATACAGGGGAGAGGAAGGTGAGGGACTATTTAAAAGCTATTTGATTCTTTAAAATAATTAAGTCTGATTAAAAAAAAAAAACCTAAAAATATCATTCATGAGTTAAGAAGTTCAACTGTAAAGCCAGAAAAATATTAAGAACACTTACTTCAATTCCGTCAAATTCAAATTTTATAACAGGTACAAAGGCATCTTCTACAGCCTAAAAAAGAAAACAATTATCTATATGTAAGATGTAATCCCTTCTACATCCTTCCTAATTGCCAATAATATGAATACCTTTGCTCCCAAACTATATTTTAACTCAACAGAATAAGTGAAAATGTTCTTAGCCTCACATTCTAGGTAAGTACTTCTACGTCGTGACTGTGTTGTTTAAGATACACAAAATGCCTATGAGAGTTGTTATCTAACTTATTCTCCTAAAAATATACATTATAAATTGGCAGGCAGAACTGCTATCACCTGAATACTTACTATTTGTTGAGATTAAATTGAAAACTGATAATTTACAAAGAGCGCTACTGTCAGAAATTAAAGTACAATCAGAACTCATAACTGATCTATAAAAAAATAATAGTCAATATAGTTTAGATTTAGTAGAAATGTCTGTCTTCTTTAATCCCTCAACCTAACAAATTTTTAATCTCTTTTTCCATTCTCAGACACCCAAATGATGAAGATCCTTTGAACTTCATCTGACCCTAGCACCTCAGATTGTATTAAAAGTATTCATTCAGTTAGTTCTCCAGTCCCTCCCTCCCATAAACTGTCTTGTTCACCATTGTATCTGTGGGACTAAGGCCAATATCTCTGATGAATCACTGGTGCTGAAATTTTATTTGCTGAATGAATGGCTATATATACACATAAAAAGAGTTACTATTCAATATTAACTGAACTTTATTTATGTGTAAATTATCTCATCAATCTTCAAAACACCTTATAAAAATGTTATTATCCCATCTCCATTTTGCAAGTAAGCACATTGGCTCAGATATAATAGGTAACTTGACCAAAAATCTAAAAGCTAATATATGGTAGATTTCTAGATTCAAATCCAGATATATAATACTATAAAGCCCCTGTTCTCAATCATTCTACATTATTTTAACAAGATATAGCAACTTCTTAAGAAATACTTCAACAATCATAAGCTCTAGCTTTTACAGCTACTTATTAACAAGCTCAAAATATTAAATACCAGAGGACACTTACTCTTAAATTTCTAATGCCATCTTGATGCTTCAATTTTTCAAAAAAAGACTGAAAAAAATCAGATCTCTCCACATGTCTTGGAGCTACACAAAGTGCATCAATGTCAGCTCCTGCAAATCAAAGTATTTCTTATCAAGAAGAGTATATTATGTATTATATTTTTAAAGTATACACAAACATATGTACAAGAAAGTGTGTAATGAATATAGAAAAATGTTAACAATTAGCTCTCAGTAGTGGGATAGGGGAAATTTTTTCTTTTGTAATTTTAAATTGTGAATAAAAGTTTGTTATTGAAAATTCTTATCAGTAGAACATAGAAAAGCAGTTACCTTTGGTGTGTACTCCAAGCCTATAGGAACCAAATGTGAAAATTTTACCACCAACAGTAGCCACAACAGAAGGCGGGAGATTCTAAAATAAAATTAAACAAAAGCCATTCAATTGTTCAAATTACTTAGCAAAAAAATGGCTAAATGCTACAGATATATGTTGTATTTGTCAACTTTGCTGAGATTTGTAAAACTTCAGAGCTCTTTTGGTTGCACCCTAAAGTAATGAGGGTATCCGAAGAGGGAAGACAAAACAAATTCATGCCCACCACACATGCACTCATCTCTATCTCAAGAAAAATGCTTTTTATCACTTCACTCTACTTGTCCCCTCTAGTAGCCTGTCTTTGGCTCCAGCACTCTCAAGAGTTACAAGAACTTTACCAAACACATGTGCTTTTGGCTCCTTACATCCTCATACTCTTGACTAATCCCATCTGTCCTTTGGTTTTTGTAACAGATATACTTAATTTCTCAATTCTAGCTCAGCAACCTTTCTGCAAAGAAAGGTCATCTTGACATGATTTCCTTATGAGAGCTAATGTAACAACTTTAACATCCTTTTGATTGTACTAGAATTATAATGCTAATTTTCACCTCTCTCTAGAGCCAATTCTAATTGCCCAGCAGATATTTTCACTTGGATATTCTTGATCCAATTCAATATCCATGCCTAAAACAAGCAAAAAATTCTATGATAAACCAGGTATCCCTCCTGAATCCTTTATTTCTGTTCCTCATTCCCCTCCCTTTCTGCCTATACCTACAGTCAGTCATCCTTCTTGCTTACAATTCTTAGTTTGTATCTTTATGTCACCTCCTTTCTATTCAACTACCACACCAATTCTTGGCTGTCTAATAGTATCATAAAACTATCCTCCTCTTGCCCTTAGTCTTTATTTTGTATAAAATTCACTGACTGATGTTCTTAAATTACTCTATTATAACTCTTCTACTTAAAACTTGCCAATGCGGTCTTCCCTGACTACTGAGGTAAGGATCCTTGGATCCTAAGAATTTCCACACTGTGCTCCTATGGATCTTTCTTGCCTTGTCTCCTGATCTTCCCTTCTGAAGCTCCAACTGTCAACATGTCACATAATCTGGTCACCTTCCCATTGCATTTGCTATTTTCCCTGTCTTGAATACTTGCCCATCCTTTCTGGGTCTCTCAATACCATCTATTTTTCAAAGTTCTCTTTAAGTTCCACCTCTTTCATGAAGCCTTCTCTAATTATCTTCCCCTCCATAATGATCTCTTTATTTCCCCTCAATGCCCCTCTACTGTTATCTTTAACCTATTTTATACTATACTTAGTGACCTTTCTTTTTCTATGTGTTAAGTACTTATCTCCTCAACTATGTTTAAATTCCTTGGAAGGTGGGAACTATGTTTCCAACTTCTCTTATTCCCCACAATGCCCAGTGCAAGTTCTGAAGAATAATATTCTCCAATTAACTTGAATAAAAATATATGTATATAGGATAGTGTTTGTTATTTCCTCTGCTTAATGGATATTAGTGTTTGAAGAGTATCACAAATAATTTTATAGCCAGAAAAGAGTCGGTAAGTTCATTGATGATTAACATGAATCAAAAGAATAGGGAAGCCAGGACCTTTTAGTTTACCTTCCTCCTTCATATCTTCCTACTTTCAATATGATTCTTGCATGATTTATGAGAAAGTTACACAATGAATTACAGAATAAAATACTTTTGTCACAAACATATTAACTAAAATGATTTGATTTGTGACACATGGAACAGATTGACAGCTGTCAGGGGAGAATGGGGGAGGACCAGATGATGAAAGATGGAAGGGATTAGCCAAAAAACACACATGCATAACTCAAAGACATAGACAAGTGTGGTGACAGCCAGAGGAAAAGGGAGGGTGGGGGTGGCTGAAGGTGGGCAAAGGAGTGGGGGAAATGAGGACATCTGTAATAGTGTCAACAACAACAAAAAATACTATTTGGCTATAAAAAAGAAAATTTTACTCTTTGTGACAGCATGGATGGACCTGAAGAACATTATGCTAAGTGAAAAGAGCCAGTCAGAGAAAGACAAATACCGTATGATTCTACTCATATATGGAATCTAATGAACAAAATGAAAAAGCAAAACGGAGACTTATAGAGCAGGATGATAGCTCTGGGTTGGGGGAGGAGTAAGGGGTGGAGGGGTTGAGCAAAAAAGAAAAAGGACTCATGGACATGGACAACAGTGTGGTGATTGCAGGAAGTGGGAAAAGAGGAATATAAGGGGGATAAATGGTGATGGGGAAAAAATATTAAAAAAAGAAAGAAAGATAGCTTGTAGATGGTTGAATACACATGCATGAATTCTGGGAAACAATCAGGTTTAAAAATACTATTTTGGGCCCTGGCTGCTGTGGCTCAGTGGACTGAGTTCTGGCCTGAGAACTAAAGGGTCACCAGTTCGATTCCCAGTCAGGGCACATGCCTGGGTTGCAGGCCAGTACCCCAGTTGGGGGCACACAAGAAGCAACCACGCACTGATGTTTCTTTCCCTCCCTTTCCCTCTCTTTGGAAATAAATAAATTTAAAAAAAGAAAAAAAAAGTTCAATCACAACCGCATCAAAATATAAAAAAAGAAGAAAAAAAGATACTGTTTTGGAAACCATCAACGCTGACATAATAGGAGGTGATATACATGAGAAAGAAGACAGGCAAGGATAAAACCCAGGGGAGTAGGGTCACTTAAAATACAGGAAAAGGGAGAAAAGCTCTTGAAGGAGATTGAGTAGAAACATTGAGGAACAAGACTCAAAACCAGGAGAATGCAATATGCAATAGAAGCCAAAGGGAGAGAAGAGGGCATCACTAGAATCAAATACGGAAAGAGCTAGTCAGAAAAAGATGAACAAGCGACATTACACAAACAAAAAAGGCTATGGGTCATCGGAAACCTCTTTTGTGGACTTGTTACAATCATTAAATGAAATAATAAGTGTAATATTTAAGTCTATTGTTTAAAATACAGGTTTACAACTCATTTCCCTGATTTCCTTCCTTTTTAAAGTGATTTAACCTCTTTGAGCTTCAGTTTCTTTATTAAACTGGGATGAGTATTAGCATCAAATTTAGTTCTTAATTATACTATATTATGTAGGATCAACCTTAAAAATATTGTGAGATAGGAAAAATAGGAAGTAGGTCTTTACAACTTCAGTCATCTCAAAGGACTGTCGTTTCAAATGAGATAATGTAAATAAATATACTTTACACACACACACAAAAAATAAATTTTTAAAAGAATAGAATGATTAAAAAGAAAGTGATTTGTAGTTCTAGACTGTTTAAAGTTTAAATATCTCAATTGTGTGTAGAATATTCAAATGATCTTTTATCTAAATCAAGTCCTTCAGATTACAAACTAAAACATGCATAATTGAAAGGGAATTATAATTGATACAGAAAATGACCTATCACCTTATCCACGCAATAGAAGATGTTAAAACCAATTTAAACTTTTTTAATTAGATATTTTATTTGCTTTAGAAAAAAGCCATATTGTGGCAAAGTTTCAAGTTTTTAACAATGGTTTTATGCCAGAAATGAAATAACTAGCTACCTGTTCTTGCAGATTAAAGCACTAAAGTAATTAAAATGTAATAAAAAGCAATTTTTTAATTTTATTTAAAAAAAAACACCTTTGACTCTGGAACAGAATTCTACTGGATTTTTTCTTAAAGCGCAAAGACACCATGCAATAAGAAAATCAGGTGCACCCCTCAACAAATTAATATAGTTCTCTTTACAAACAATAACATGAGTTATCTTGAATGCATCCTTGAATGGGGATGAAAACAAAGACCGCTGTACAGTCACAATAATTGATGTAAAGACCATAAGCAAGAAGTTAGAAACCTTGTTACGCTGACTTTACAAAATTAATCTAGCAATTTGGGTATTTGGTTTGTATACCCATTGTAATTATGACTGATTAGAGGGGACAACAGGTTTCCCTAATATTTATTCAATACCTAAGCCCTCTCCTGGGGTTCTGCTCGTGAATGAGACAGGTCTTTTTCTTAAGGAGGTGATCACCTAGTAGCAGTGAAACTAACATGAATTTATTTACTCATAACTAGCATTTAACCTGATCAGAATTCAACTTATCTGAAAACTTCAAGTACTGCTATCCCTGCTGAGAGCTCAGAAATGAGCCAATATTTATATGGCAGCAAAAGTAAACAGCATAAAGACCATTTATTTAAACTCAGTGACTATAGACTTAGCAGTCTTCACAACTTCATTCATGGTTTTGTTTAAAACAACCAATTTTAAGTATGTATCATAGGTTTAGAAAGAATAAAAGTTGTAAAGAAAAGAAGACTAACAGGTGTTCATGTAATTTCTAAACCTGTGCAGATTAAAGACTAGTAAGGGAGTTTGCAGAGAGATGCATTGACTGCTAGGAGACATTAACTCACAGCTGTTGTCTGTTAAGGGCAAGATGGGAATACTATAAAAAACAAACAAAAGTTAAAATACAACAGTTTGGGCCTCTTAGTCAGCGGGTAAATAGTATCACCCAGTTGAACATGTTCTACCTCATCCATTTTAGTACAGCAAGTAAAATAATATTCATAGTGATGATTCTCAAATAAAAATGCAATTATATTAAAAATAAGAAGGCAAGAAAAATGTAATCGATTTCAGAAGAAAAATAGTTAAGTTACCATAGGAGAAAAAGTTGTACAATTATAAATCAAGGTTTACAAACTCCTCTGTCTCAGGGGCCAGGCAGGTATGCAAATGAGAGGTACCCATAACACAGAACCTGACTGATAAATGACAGCTGCTGCTTCAGAGAAGGCAGGGAATGCTGGAAATTGCAAGGCATTCCTGGAGGGCAGGAGCCCTATTCCATTCAAGCCTCTTCCTGCCTTTTACGAAGGCAGGCCTAGTATTGCCAGACCTGGAATTTCACAAGAAGTTTGAAATCTGGCTTTTTAAGTAAAATCTCTTGATATTTAAATCATGGCCCACTATTGTGAGGCCTGCAAAACATTTGTGTGAAATTTTAGCTAGACATTGGCTACCTCTGTGGTAAATTCTCATTTTTTTAAGAGACTTAATTGTCTAGACTCTAGGCCAATTTATTACCAAGTACAACAAAGAGCCAGTTTTAATGTACTTGAGATTATTCTCAACTCCTGCATCTTATTACCAGGACTAAATACCAGGATGTAATGAAACTATGAATTCATTGTAGTTTGAAGTCTTACCTTACTCTCACTAACATCAGAAATCCATTCTTTTACTAAATTGTTCAATTTACCAAGAACAACCAGCCTATAATAAAAAATAACATGCTTTAGATTAAAACAAACAAACAAACACACAAACAGACAATACTTTAAAAAGTAATTAAACATATAGGCAGTACCTTTGTGTTGTTGTTAGGGTAAAAGCCTATTATACACATGTTAATGCGATCACATCTGTTGATACATGGCACATCTCTTTGGCATTCTTAGGTCCCTAAGAGTTCCAAAGAGACGATAAATGTGATAATAGTATTTTGGTGTTTGAGCTATTTTCAAAATTCAAAAAGCCTTATAAAATCAAAATTACCTTCAATAAGGTGGCAAAGGCCAAACGAGTTGTCAACTTTTGGGGCCTTACTATGGAATAAAATCAATTCAATGTGGTAATAATAGAGATTTGCATTCTCTCATTGAAAGCTATAAATCTTTGGATAATTAAAATGAGTAAATTAATTACTAATTTTCATGAAATAATTTTCTTAATAAAAGCAATTTGATATTAAAACAAATTTCCACTCAACGGCATATCCACATCCACACTAAAAAAAAGTAGAGTTAGGTTATCTTAAAGGTAACACGAAAAACTGAATTCCTGGACCTGTCTAAACTTGCTTTTCCTTCAGCTTTCCCCAGGTAATGAAATTCCATCCTTTGAAGTGCTGAGACCAAAAGGCTTGGCATCATCCTTGATCCTCCTCCTCCCTCACTAGCTCTCTCACGCACTCTATCTCGCGTGTGTGAGCACACATTCCACAATCATCACACAACCCTATCTTTAAAACATATCCAAAATTCTACTACTTCTTACAGCCATTGCCATCTCCCCAGTTCTGACCACCATCATTTCCTCCCCGGATTATTAGAATATCCTTCTACCTAGTTTCCTCAGTTCAGACTTAATCCCTCTTCAGAATATTCTCAATATAGGAGCCAGAGAGACTGTTAAAGCATGAGTAAATCATGTCAATTTTCTGGTCAAGACCCTAACAGCTTTCCATTTCCCTCAGAGTAAAAGCCAAAACTTCTTTAATGGCTTACAATGTCCTAAGTTACCTTCCCCTCCAAACACCTTTCCACCTCACTTTCTTTAAGCCCATATTCCCCTGTCTGCTTACTCTGCTTCAGAGACCCAGGCTACCTTGCTATATATTCCTTAAACAAAACAGGTATACTTCCCCCTCAAGCCTTCTGCCTAGAATGCTCTTCTCTCAACTATCCACATAGTTCCACCCCTGACCTTCAGATTTTCCCTCAGTTGTCAATGAAACCTTCACTGACAACTTCTACTTCTACTTCCAGCTTTATTTTTCTCAGCACTACTCTTTTCTCAGCAGCATTCATCACATGTAACATGTATTTATTTTACTTATTTGTCTAATTGTTAATCTCCTTCCCTAACCACCTAAAATGTAAGCTCCAAGAAGGCCAAGATTTCTCTTCATTTCATCCTTCTTTTAAATTCCTAAAGCAGGGACACAGTAGGTACCTGATACATGTTTGTAGAATTAATGATTACGTAACATACTGTAAAACATTCTGCATTTTTAAGTGACATACCTGTGGTTCAATTCTTCTTCATCTTCAAACACTCCAAATGGTTTCATGGCATCAATTAATTTCTGTGTGTAAATGTGATCAATTTCCTTAGGGCATGCCAAACTAATTGGAGAGGTGATTCCATAATGCTTTTGTTGACGCTGGCTGTCCAGCACAGTGTTTCTGTTCGAGACAAGGAAATGGCAGGAAAAAAATTTAAAGCATCGTATCATACTGATACACTGAATCTCTCAATCCACTCATTAGTTTAGCTACTTTAAAAGTTTACTTATTAGTACTGTCAGTGCAAGCACTTTTTTTAAAGGAAAAAGGGTTATTTTGTATTTATACTGATGAAAGGCTATTCATACTGTCTCCATCTTTCATGGTTAGGATGTCTTTTCAAGCCAAAAGCAGCATGTGTTGGCACCAGGGCAACTATGCCAACACCACTCAGCCAAATGCAAAGAGCCTGAATGGGCACTGGGCCAGGGCCACCTCCACTATACCCTACAGACTTAAGTCAAGTACCATCTAGATTCAATCTCTGAAAAGCAGTCAGCCACTTGGAAGAAAACTCTAAGTAAAAACAATGTTTTCCCCCTTCAGGAAAGAAATAAAAACATCCCATTAGAAGGTCCTTCTGAAATATTCTTTGAAAAGAAATCACAACTAGATTTTTCTTTGAGATACTTAAATTAACACCCTTTGCTTGACTCAGAGTTTATAGTCCTGTAGTTTTGTGACCATAGTTAATTGTTCCTTCATTTAAACTGGTACCTAGACCATTTTCACACTGAACAACTGTCAAATTCTTTACACTAAATGGCAACCCTTCACAGGATATAAGCTACCCTTGAAAAGATTCTAGCCATCAGGAAATTATAGTCTTGAATACAGCGCAACAAAGTATCTGAGATTTTGGATTTACACAGACTAATAATTTCAAAATAAAATTTGGGCCCAACATGGTAAAACTTTTAATTATGCTAAAAAAGGAAAGTAAAAACAAACAACACAATCATCAACTAACCGTATCATCTATCTTAGCCTTTCTTTCATGAAGGACCATTAACACCTATAGTAAGAACATAACCTCAAAGAACAGTCTTTTAAATGAATAAATTAGCCCTGTAAACATAACACACAAAAACATAATCGTGACTGGTCAAAACATTGGCTTATTACATGCTTTTTGGTTAAAATTTTCTTTAGATAGGGAGAATCAAGTAAAAGATAAAATAGTCTATATACCTTCCTTAATGACTCAAAGAAACAAAAGGGAAACAACAATACTAGTGACTTTAATTTCTTTCTGGTATTTATTCTGCTGTAGAATAAACAAAATTTCAATTAGTTATTTCATGCTGTAATTTCTTTTTAAAAGATTTAGCTCTTTTACCTCTAAGACAGCTAGAGCGGTGTTTTGGTATAGTTTGTGTGTGTTTATATGTGTATGGTAAATGGAAGAAATTAATTATATATGATCATTCAATTAACCTTAATAACCCTGAGTGCCACTTTACAGGTTAAGTACCCTAGATCCAGAAAGACAGGAGTCAAAATCTGAACTCCAAAACCCAAGATCTTTCCATCATTTCTTCTCCATTCCAGAACTACTTCAGATCTGACACTAATCCCAATCGCGGGTCCCGTTTTTTTTTATATGTATGCTGAAAAAGTTGGCTATTTAAGTTCCTACTAGCACTGAAATTCCCAGTGTGTATTTCTGAACTCCATCCTCTGGACAGGAGGGGAAAAAAAAAGCGAGCAACAGAATTCCACATTCCCTTCAATCCATAAATTTCACTTATAGGATAGCATGCTATAGAGAAATTCCAGCACAAGAAGATATGTAGAACGTTCACTGCAACACTGTAACATTAAAAACTAGAAACCACCTAAAATAGTCACTAACAGGAAAATAACTATATTAGGGTGTACCCCTACAATGGAATACAATACAGTAGTTAATATGATTTAATAACTAGAGTTAAAAATATTAACATGGACAAAGTTCAGAGACATTATACTGCACTAAAGAAGCTGCAGAATGACAAGTGTGATACTGGTTATATAAAGCTCAAAAACAATGCCAGTTATTATGGGCATATACATAGTATGTAGTGACAGCATTAAAAAAACATGCAGCAATAACCATCAGATTCAGGACTGTGGGGAACTCTGGGGAGGGAGGCAAATGTGACAAGATTAGGAAGTAGGAGAATCCTTCAGATGTATTGGGACTGATTTTTTTAAAACAAAGATACGTGTCTACACACACACAATGTTATACTTTAGGAGAGATGGATATTGTTTACACAAGTGATGCTTATGTTATTCTTCGCATTTTTCCCATTATTTCCTAATAAACCCAAATGTAATAATGTACAACAAAATCTTCCGCCAAGCACGGAAACCGTTTGTGACTTATCCAAGTGTGAGCAGGAGGTATAGACCCGTAGGTGTTCTGAGCAGGTGGGGAGGACTGGGGAGGGCGCAAAGACCACAGCCTTTATTCCAGAGAAACGGGCTGGGATAGATAGGTCATTCACTCCTGAAGACCTGGAGACAGCGGTCCGGAAGGGAGGAGGGGGAAGTAGGGGGATGGTATCTGCGCCAATGCAGGCAGAAGAGACCGGTTCAGACAGTACTTGGGGGCAGGAGAGTGACCGACAATTTCTCCCCACCTCCCTCCCGCTGCACCCTCGCTTAGGAGCGTCCTCGGATGCGGGACAGCCGAAAGCAGATGGCGACTCCTGGAGTCCCCGACTGTGCAGGGGGTAGCCAGGTGAGCCGCTGGGTGTAAGGGAGGTACCCTTGCCGACTGGACCGGAGCAGGGAAAAAGACCACTCCGGCGAGCTCCTGACAGAGCACGGAAACGGAGTCCCGGGCCGACCACCTCAGCCCACCCCGCACCACCTCACCCTCAACCGCCGCCCCCCACCACTTACGCAGACGTTTCTTTCATCGCTTCCTGCGTCTCCCTCACCGGCGAGTGTCTCCCGCTGTGGAGTCCCGTTGTTGCTCTTCCCTCCTCTACCTGTCCACTTTCCTCCGGTCGCTTGTAACTCTGTTGCTCGCTCACTTTCTCACTCACTACGGCCGAGGCATCCAACCGAGTAGTGAAACCACCACATAACCGGCTCTATTTATGACAATACAGCGCGGCCGACGCCAATATGGCGCCGCTTCCCAGCCTGCCCCTCGTTCTCGAGGCCCCGCCCCTGGAAGTCTGGGCCCGCCCCCCCGATCCCGCCCCTGATCCCGCCCCCTCTTTCTTTAGGTCGCTGGGGGCTCCTGGCTCCGCCCACAGGAGCAAGGATTCGAGCTGCAAACCTCGTTCGGAAAGAGCGTTTCGTCTGTCCGTGGGACTCAATCCAGGCAAACTGCTTGGAAGGTAATTTGGAATATGTTTTTCTTGTTCCTCTAATGAGAGTCTGCATCACATTTTTTAAAAGATCAGAACTTTGCCCGGCAAATACTGTTTAAACACTTCTGTTATTTCATAACTTTAGTCACAGTCATACGTCATCAATCCACTCGTTGAGATTCTGTCACGAGAGGTTCACGTCCAGGAACTTGTAACTTTGCAATTACCCCAGGGAAAAGCAAGTTTGTAAATGGAGGTTAATTGTTTACCTCTAAATACCTCCCTCCCGCCTCCATTCAGGACTTTCAGGACTTTCTGGCAGTTGAGTGAGGGAAGTTGAAAGAAATCGCTAGCAGTTTGCAATAGGAGGATAAATGTAAGGCAGAATCAGAATCGCACACTCCCAAATAGTGGAGATCGTGTTCCATGTGAGTGTAAGGATGAAAACGGGAAAATAATGACGAATTTTGAAATGTTGAAGTGTAGAAACAATGTGAAATACTAAATCATTATAAGAAAAAGGATGTCAAGAAGCTTCTTTTTCTTGGAATGTGACTAAACATTGTGAGTAAATGTGAGTAAACAGAGGAGATTACTTACAGAATTATTCATTTATTCAAAAATATTTATTTTTTTTGAAAGCCTTATCTGTGCCAAGCATGTGTTAGGCTCCAGTGATTTAATGGTGCATAAAACCAGATGTATTCTTTAACCTTATGAAGTTCAGAGTTTTGTAAGGAAACAAATATAAGTGATAGCCTTCTGTTGCAGAACTAAAGCACCTACTATGTGCCAGGCACGCGTGATACTTAGTTGCTGCTCTCAAGAGTTCACAGTCCAGTGGAGGAGAAAAACCATATACAGAGATCATCAGACTACATTATGGTCTGTGATACATACGGAGTCAGGGGATTTAGGGAGACCTAAAGAGAGCCACCTAAACTTGGGGGAGGGGATGCTGCCCAAATTAGCAAGATTTGGGAGTAGCAATTGGGTGCAGGTGATAGGGAGAAGGCAAAACCTATCGTAGGAAGCACAGAGGAGTAGCTAGCACGGGCTTCAGGGCAAGGGAGACCCAAATTTGAGTTCTAGTTTTGCTACCGTACTAGTTTTGTAACCTCAGGAAAATTAACCTTAAAAAGCTCTTTCCTCATCTGTAAAATGAAGATATTAGGATTGCAAGAGAATTAAATGAGAAGAGTATGTATAAACATATGAATCTGAAGAAATACCATTTTATTTTCTAACACTTAGATTTTTTACCCTGTGTTAGGAACCACCCTGCCTGGTTTCAGAGGCTGTAACCCCCCATGGTTAAGGCTGAGTCAGAGTTGGGACCATAAGCCGCTAGGGAGACAAAGCCTATCTCCCTGGCAGAAGTGCCACCTCTGCCCACTTCACCCTGCTTGGCCCTGAGCTTGGCCATTTAGCCAGTGACTTAGGGTAAGAATCTTCAAGGGAGGATCAACCTAAGACAGGCTCTGGTCACCAGGGATAAGCTCGCAGGGAAGGACTCGGGGGGCTGTGGCAAAAGGGGGTGATGGACCCTCGCCCCTCGTCTTTGAAATAGCCTGAGTCCTCATTCTGTCTGCAAGAAGTCTCCTAATCTCTTGGCTGCTTTACTTCCCTGTCTGACTTGAGCCTGAAGAAATAACAGAGGGCAGTGCAGTCCTGTGATGGGAGGGGCGGATTCCCTGGGGTATCAGGCCTAAGGAAAATACTTACATTCCTGTGAAACCTACTTAATCTGTACCCTCAGCTTAAAAGATAAGGATCCAGACTTGAGATGAGTCTGGCACTTAAAGTTTTATGGCCCTCTAGCTGATTAGCTGTAGCTTAGACTAAGCCCTCAAGGTTCTCTGTAAATCCTGTATTGTTTAATCCTTACTGGCTGACAATGATTGATGAGCTTTATCTGTTTTCCTATGCCAATGAACCTAATAAAAGCCCATGGAGAAAAAGGATCAAGGCCCTTCTCCCTTGAGAGATTGGCCACCTTTCCTCCCCAAGCAGATCATGTCTTGGTAGTCTTTTTCTTCATCCATGGTGGATCTGGGGGGCTGTGTTAAAGACCCCCAACAACCCTGACTCACTCATTCTTCTGAGCTGGCAGACGAAGACAATTTGGATGTCCTGTGTCTCTTCCACCCCAATGTTTAAGATGGTGTCAAAGTATTGTTTTTAGTTGTTTTCTTCCCAATTTTCTCCTTTTTGTTAATCTACCTGGGATTGAATGCCAGTCCCCAACCCCCATTTCAGTAAGGACACTTTGTTTCAAGAAAGAACATATTTTCCTTTTTTGGCAGGGAGTGTTAACATTGTAGCTGTGCCTTTTTTTAGCTAAAATTTTCCAATTATTAAATTAACCCATTGGGCTTGTAAAAAGAAGTGGAAATCTGTACCCACCTTTCGTCATTTTATTCACAAAAATAAAATGATGAAATTATTTCAAATGTTGAAGTGTAGACACAAGGTGAAATACTAAATCATTACAAGAAAAAGGATGTCAAGAAGCTGCTTTTTCTTGGAATATGACTCAAAGTCACAGTAAATAGAGGAGATTACTTATAGAATTATTCATTTATTCAAAAATATTTATTTTTTTTTGAAAGCCTTATCTGTGCCAAGCATGTGTTAGGCTCCAGTGATTTGATGGTGCCATTATTCAGAGTTGGGTATCTATTCTTCCGGAACGTTTTTAATATACCCCAAACTGCATGTAAGCACATACCAGAGGGTTTGATTTTATTGTTCTTTAAAATTTTTTTTTAAAAAGAGGATCATACCGTACATGTTGCTGTGCTCCCTGGGTTTTTTTTTTTTTTTTTAACCTAAAAAGCATAAACATCTTTCCATGGCAGTAAATGTTATGGACTGAATTACATCCTCCTAAATTTGACATATTGAAATCCTAACTTTTGGTACCTCAAAATGTGACTGTATCCAAATACAGGGTCTTTAAAGAGATAATTTAGTTTAAATGAAGTCATTAGTGTGTCTCCTATTCTAATAAGACTGGTGTCCTTATAAGGAAACTTGGACACAAATGGGTAGAGAGGGAAGATCGTGTGAAGGCACAGGGAGAAGATGGCTATCTATAAGCCAAGGAGAGAGGCCTCAGAAGAAACCAGCCCTGCTGACACCTTGTTTCAATTCTAGCTTCTAGAACTGTGGGAAAATAAATTTCTGTTGTTTAAGCTGCCCGCCCAGTCTGTGGTAGCCTACTTTGTTATTTTTAACAGTGACATGGTATTCTTTGTTATATATAATATATAACATACAAGATCTGTCCGGAAAAAGTCCAGCCGTTGTTAATATAATGAGAACAGTTTGTGCAACATCAATGTAACCTGGCAGCCAAGAAGAGTGGAGTAGAATATGCACGTGCAAACAATGACGACTTCACTGTACTCGTCAGTGGGGGTGGTAGACACCATTGAGTGAGCATGTGTACTATGTGGCCATTATATTCAAAATGAGCGAGTAGAGCGACGAATCTGCATCAAATTTCGCATTAAGCTTGAACATTTTTCCTCAAAAACTATTTGAATGATTCAGAAGGCTTTTGGGGATGATGCAGTGAGTACAGCACAAGTAAAAGTGTGGCACAACACTTCAAAGATGATCGAGAATCTGTTGAAAGTGATCCACATTCTGGAAGGCCTGCAACAAACAGAACACCTGAGAATGTTGAACGTGTACGGGCTGCAATCAACAAAGATCAGTGACTGACAGTGTGAGAACTAGAAGCTGATCTGTGGATTCCCAAAACTGTGTCCGAGATTCGGACGAAGGATCTTGGCATGAAACATTAGTGGCAAAATTTGTTCTGCAGCTTCTGCTACCGGAGCAGAAGGAACATGGTGCTGCAGTTGCTAATGACTTGATTCAAACTGCTACCAATGAATCAGGTTTCCTCAAGAAGGTCATAACCAGAGGTTAACCGTGGGTCTATGGCTATGATCCTGAAAGGGGAACCCAGTCACCCCAATGGAAGTTGCCTGGTTCTCCATGCCCAAACAAGGCAGGGCAAAGTCACAGCAAGATCAAGATCATGGTAACTGTGCTTTTTGATTGGGAAGGTGTTGTCCATCATGAGTACACCCCTCCCCCCCAACCAGGCCAAACTAATAAGGAGTACTACTTCAATATTCTTCAGATGAGAGATTCAATATGACAAAAACAGCCACAGCTATGGGCAACTGGTTGGCAGATTCATCATGACAACATGCCCACTCATGCATCACGTCTCATGCAGAGTTTTTCTGGTGCAACATCAAATCGCCCAGGTGACTCAGCCCCTCTACAACCCAGATCTTGTGCCCTGTGACTTCTGGCTTTTCCCAAAAATAACATCACCTTTGAAAGGGAAGAGATTTCAGACTGTCAGTGGAATTCAGGAAAATACAACTGGGCAGCTGATGGTGATTGGAACTGTGTGAGGTCCCCAGGTGTCTACTTCAAAGGGGACTGAGGTGTCACTGTCCTATGTACAATGTTTCTTGTATCTTATATCTTCAATAAATGTGTTTTTCATATTACAATGCTGGATACTTTCTGACAGACCTGGAACTGTCAAAATATATTTAACCGTTTCCCTGTTATCTCAGATTTGTTTATATTATAAATAATGCTATAATAAACATCCTTATGGATACATCCTCTATACTTGTTGTCACTAGTCATTGAATAGATTCTTAATGATGGGATTTTTATGTCAAAGGCTATGTACGTTTTAAAACAAAATTTAGCCCTGACTAGTGTGGCTCAGTGTGTTGGGTGTTGTCCTGCAAAGCCTAAGTTCACCGGTTTGATTCCTGTCCAGGGCACGTGTCTGGGTTGCAATTTCAGTCCCTGGTTGGGTCGTGTACAAGAGGCAATGATCAATGTTTCTCCCCCTCTCTTTCTCCCTCCCTTCTCTTCTCTCTAAAAATAAATAAATAAAATCTTTAAAAGAACAAAAAACAAAACAAAGTTTATATATTCCAAATAGTCCTCTGTGAAGACTATACCAACTTACAGTTCAACCAACAATAGGAATGGAATGGCCTGTTTTCTCAAACCCTCACAAATACTAGGTATTAAAGATACTTTTAATAATTACTATGAAAATTATAAATGTACAGAAAAGTATAGAGAATAGTATAATAAACACCATATACCTATCACTTAGATTTAATGATTGGCATTTTTTATGTTTCACTTATATTTTATTAAAGTATTTTAAAGTAAGTACAGATATGACATTTTACTCCTAAATATTTTGATTTGCATATCTAAATAAGAACACTTTCCTGCATAACCACAATAATATCAACATACCCAAGTTACCCTCACTTGTCCCCCAAATGTCTTCGGAGGCAAGTTTGTTCAGTATTAGGACCCACTCAAGAACCCTGACTGCATTTGGTGGTTGGGTCTCGAGTGTATTTTACTTTAGAACAGACATTGGCTTTCATGTTCCACCTCATCTCCCTCTCACACCCACCCAAGCTTTTTATTTTTCCTATGACGTTGACTTTCAAAGATTAGGACAGTTGTTCCCTAGAGTGTCCCAATTTCTGGATTTTTCTGATTGCTTACTTTTGGTGTCATTTAACAATAAACCCCATATATTTTGTTATTGGACATTGGATCTAAAGGCTTGATTAGATTCAGCTGAACAGTGCATCACACCAGAGGTTACGTAATGAAGCTCTGGTAACCCCATTATTGCTGATACTAAGATTGACCACTGGGTTTATGTGATGACAGTCATCATGGAACTAGCTAGTAACCTGCAGGCCGATAACTTTGGCACCAGGTGAATATCAGCCCTCCATCAGCCTTTCACCTAAGGGTTTCAGCATTCACTGATAATTCTTGGCTTACTTAATCATTTCCTTAAGGGTGGCAAATTGTTATTTCCTACTTTTAGGTTACTCTGTGATGCGTTTCCTACTATAAAGGAAAAGTACTGGTTTCCTTTTCAGAATTGCAACTTCGGAGAGTTAAAATGTTAGAGCAAGTAATTCAGGGAAAAAAAATCTTTAAAATTACTATTTTAGCTTTATATGATTTCCTGCGCTGTTTACTGGTCTGTGGGACAAATAGGGACCATTTCTGTCTTGCTCACCAGCTCATGCTCAGGACTTAGCTCAGGTGTTTAATAAATATTGGTTGAATGAATTTACTTCATATATTATTCCCTCATCTATTTCTTCATCTCATTATCTCTTCCTCCTTTTCCTCAATTGCTTTGGTTTTCTCCATTTTGCCTTTTCCCTCTGACTTAATATTTGGATGTATCTGAATGTTATACAACTACTCCACTGAAACGCTTTCATTTTTTTAAAGACTTTATTTTATTTTTAGACAGAGGGAAAGGGAGGAAAAGAGGGCAACAACTATGTGTTGTTGCCTCTCCTGCGCCCCCTACTGAGCACCTGGCCAAAACCCAGGCATGTGCCCTGCCTGGAAATTAAACCCATCACCCTTTGGTTTGCAGGCTGGTGCTCAATCCACTGAGCCACACCAGCCAGGGCTGAGATTCTTTCATCTCTGATCAACCTTTCATCTACTCAAAACTTCTCCTTTACCAGGCAGATTGTTGTAGCATGGTATTATTCACATTGGTCACTAGCTAGTTATGACTAACACTTATTAAAGAATGATTAGAAGAGTATGATGCTTCAGGTAGGATCGTCCAAAAATGACCTTGGGAGCTAATCCTGGGGTTGCCAACACATAGTGCCAGGAGAGACTAGGGTCTCCGCTTCTGCTAGCAGGAGAGGTTGTGCTCAAACTCAGCTTCCCAGAATGGCCCCTAGCAAAAGGGGCTGCAACTTCCTAAGGGCCTCTGGGATCCCTAGGTGTTTGGCAGCTGGTACCTTTATAAACTCAGTCACCCTGGCTCTAAATAGTCTCTTTGTTCACATACTGACAAGGCTGCTTTCTCACAATTTTATTTGAAAAAGGTGTCTTTTAGGGGACATCTCCTTTCACCGGTACACACACAGCACCTAGCCATAGCATCCCTCTCTCTGGGATGATGGGAAAATCTGAGGCCAAGCCATCTTCTCCTTGTAAGTTTCCCCATTATAGCCTGTTCCTTAACTCAAGCAGAACAATGGTGTGGAATTCATCCCAAGCCCTGCTGCACCATTGTTAGCAACTATGCCGGGACGCCCTACCTGCTTGGAACATCATTTAGAATGGTTGACTTTGCTATCAATGATTCATATCCAGTTGTCAGAAACCACTATGGGTTCTATTATGGACTGCCTGTTTGCATGTAGTCCCACCCCTCACCCCCAATTCATGAATTGGAATTCTGATCTGGAGGTGGGGCTTTGGGGAGGTAATTAGTTCATGAAGGTGGAGTCCTCATGATGGGATTAGTACTTTTATAAGATCAGACAGGAGAGCTTTCTTCTCTCTTGTTCACAGCCTTGTTGTGGAGACAACTAGAAGACAGCTATTACAAACCAAGACAAGGACAAAAAATCGGCGGACAAAAAATTGGCTGGCACTCTGATCTTGGATTTTCTAGCCTCCAGAACTGTGAGAAATAAATTTCTGTGGTTTAAGCCACCCAGTCTCTGATATCTTGTTATAGAAGTCCAATTTGACTAAGACAGGTCCCCAGACAAATTTTTAATAGTAGGACATCAAATCCAGATGAAATAAAGAAGGGGGGGGGAAGCTGGCAGTTATGACATTCCAGAAATGTAGTAATATTTTGTTACAGAATTGTGGGGGAGGAGCAGAGTGAAATGGGGGAGGTTGTCATAGTGAAGCCATGCGTCTAACAATGTGGAGGGTCTCTGGGAAAAGGAGCGTACTGTTTACAGCTTTATGTTTGGATGGCTAGCTTGTGCCCCATTGGGGTCTCAGCCCATCTCTGAGGTGTGGAAGAGGTAGGGGCACCCAAGTGCTACAATTCCAGACAGGCCTCTCAACCTGCTTTTCTTTCAGCCCTCTGCAATGGCGTGGCCTCTGCCACTCCACGTTAGGGTATCAGAGGACACCTTGTAGCATCTGCTCATTTTCGTAAATTGTCTCTTCTCAGAAGAAGGATTGCCTTCTGTGGTTTGGTTTTATTTTGCTACCCAGTTCATTCAGCATTGAATTTTAGGACAAATTGTCAGTGTTTCTAATGTGAAATTTCGATTGCTGATACAGATATTTCATTTGCACATTTTATTGCTTTTTAAAAAATATATGAAATTGGTGCAAAGGAGGGACAAAGCACATGCCTATTCATTTTTCTGTATCTAGAATAATATGTAAAGTCCTGGACGAGCTTTAAGCAATTCAGGAGCCCATTGATTAGATGAGTGCGCCCCTGAGAGCAACTCCAATTCCAAGTACATGGATTTTTATGGTTCATGTTTGTGGGTAAGGCTCCTGCATCTCCGAGTGTTTTCTTGCATTAAAAACCCTGCTAGCTTCATTGGAAGACCCTTTGCCCTGTGTGCTGAGATGCATCGAATCAAGCAAGGTGGCAATCAACAGTTTTCCTGGGAGGCATCTTGTCTTAACTGCCTGAAGTTAGGGAACCAGCAACCCCTCCCCAACTATTTCTTCTCTACACATTCGGAAGGGCAGAAAAAAGTCTTTATGCCAATTTAACAACTTTTTCCCAGAGCTCAGAGGATTAACATATAAACTCAGTGGACAGGGCAGGTAGGTTCCCTGCTTCCCTCCAAATTGAAGCCAAGATTAATTACGGTGTTCACCTGTTCCTGAAACAGGCTGGGTAATGGATCCTGGCTGTGTGCTCCCCGAAGCAGCACTAATCCCTCAGTTCTCCACGGAGTCGCTGGCTTTGATCAACTCATTCCCTCTCAGCAGGCCAACCTGGTAGCCACAGGACACAAGTGCTTAGTTTACAATCATGTTAATTTTGCTTTTTGTTTGTCTTTAGCAGTTGGAGATTAATGAGTAAAAAGGGTGTTTAAATTTTCAACCAGCCTTCTTCTAATCACTTGGCTGCACTGTTGCTGACAGTTTTATTACTTTGATTTCCTGAATCAGATATACAGTTTCCTTGTCCAATATCGCTTATGGTGTAGGAAAAGACAGTCCTGCCAGGAATTGTTGCCACCACTCTGAATTCCACAAAAAGCTAGTGTGAAAATACTTTAGCGCCTTTGTAATGACTTTATAGGAGTTCATTGCTGCATGCATCCATGGCATTTTTAATAAAGACATTTCCAAAGTATTTTACAAAGGATGTTGCTATGCCAATTTTTCATAGCTCGGAAATCAAATTAGCCCATAGACAGGGTGGTGAAGAATAGTTCAGAATTTGGAGTAAATTCATTAGAAGTTGAGGTTGTTGCTATTCCAACTCCTAATTCTGTCTTCTGCAAATTCCATTCCATTGCATGTTTTCAGTAGTTTGTGCTTCCTGGTGTGTACACAAAAAAGTGAGGTCTTGATTCCCTTTCAAAGACACTTCATATCAAAGAAATCCCGCTCAGGTTTATACATTGTAGACGAGATTTTGTATACACAGTGAGGCTGGATGCATTGTTCCTGGCAGTAAGGGACAGAGAGAGCTTCACTTTAACATAGCAATGAGTTTTCTAAGGTGCAAACCTGATCACGATCCTTCTTGTCTTAACAACCTTTAATGTTCCCTATATCCTGTGGATCAGGCTCTGACAAAGTTATGGACGCGTCTTTCCACTGTGAGTTCCTTCTTTCTTTATCATATGCTATCAGCTCCTAACACAGGAGCAGGCCCTCACAAAGGAGTTGTATGAAGCATTAAGGAAAGAATTTCATTCTTGGCTCACGGTCACGAAGCTGCATTCAGAGGTCTCTCCAGTTGTCCCAAGTACACAGCAGCATTCCTCAGACCTCTAACCTGGGTGGCATGTGATACCTATTTCTCCAGCCCACTGGGGTTTTTCATCATGCTCCAAAACTCTAGGGGGGATATCTGAGAGACTGGCCTTAAGAGTGAGTCAGTGTGTCTGTGCATGAAGGTCAATGAGTAAAGATGGGCTATGCTACTGGGGGTAAAGATAAGAAAGGAGGTCTGGAACCTACTGTAGACAGGCTGGAGCTGGGTATGATGGCAGACATGAATGATTGTGTAAGCTGGCTGTGGGACTTCTGGGATGCTGCTGTGGCAGGATGCATTTTCTAAACATGGCCTCGCCAATATATATCTGATTCATATGTTCTCTTTACAATGTGACTTCACACTCCTCCATTGAGAGATGGGTGGGTACGTGACTTGGGGTGGTGAACACAAAATACAGTGTACAGATGATTTATTGTAGACTTATGCACCTGAAACCTGTATAATTTTGTTAACCAGTATCATCCCAGTAAATTCAATTAAAAAAGAGAGAGATGGGATTATATTCCCAACCCTTAAAACTGAGTGAGCTTTTGTAACTGCTTCAACCACTAGTATGGCAAAATTATGCTGTGTAACTTGTAAGGCTAGGTCATAAAAGTCAACACAGCTTACCCCTGCTTCTCTCTCAGGACACCTGCCTTTGGAACTCCGAGCTGCTATATAAGAAGTCCTGCCGTCCTGAAGATGCCATGCTGGAGATACCATGCAGAGTTAAGGCGCTATGTTTGTGGGACATCCACAAGGTGTTCCAATAGCCAGCTGTTGGAGTCTCTCCAGCCTAGGACCCCGAGATGTGAGTAAGAAAGCCTTTGAAATAACCCTAACTCCAACCTGACTTGCAACCTCACAAGAGACCTTGAGTAGAAGTGCCCATAAGTTGCTCTGGAATTCTTGACAGATAGATAACATAACAGATGAAAATATTATTGTTTTTAGTCATTAAGTTTTGGTGATTCATTACATAACCAGTGTCTGGAAAAAGGAACCTGAATGTTTGGTTTTTTTTTTAAAAAAAAACCATTTGAGGTAACTACAATTTGTTTAAAAAATAAGTGCCTAGCAAAGACCATAGTATGACTGACTAGCTTGGGTTTATTCCAGAAATGCAAATATAGCTAATTACATTCTCTAATTTTTTAACCAATGTAATTAGCTACATTTACAGAATAAAGGGAAAATATTATCAATTTAATAGAGAAAAAGGTATTTGGCAAAATACTACCTATATTTATGATGGAAAAAAATTCTGGTTCCAATCGATAGAAAGGATCTTCCCTCACTGAGCTACAGCAAATATATTAAATAACAAAATACAAAAACCTTTCCCCTGAAGTTGGGAACAAGACAAAGATGCCCAATATCACCATTTTTATTTAATATTGTCCTAGCCAGTACAAAGGGCAAAAAAATGAAGTAAAAGGTGTAAGGCTTAGGACAAAATGAAAAAAATGGTCATATGCAACTGACATACTTGTTTATATAAAAAAATCATAAATAATTTGATAAGTTATTAGAATGAAAAGAATTTTAAAAGGGTTAAAGCATTAAAAATTATAAAGTTAGAATCTAGCAAGATTTCTGGATACAAGGTAACAACATACTCATTATAATCAACTGAATTTCTATATACTATCAACAGTCAGAAAATGACATTTTAAAAATACCATTACAATAGCATCAAAACCGCCCCCAAACATCAAATGGGGAAAATAGGTAACTCTATAGTTGAGAAACCTCTCAGATACTGCCTTAACCAAGTGAGCAATGTTAACATGAACAGCAAAGGAAAAAATGGACATTATATGCCTCGATATAGTACACCAAGAAAGAGACAACATCACTTCTATGTTTTTTCTGTTCAAAATGCATAACCTAATATAATCATGAAGAAATATCAGATAAACTTAAATCAAGGATATTCTACAAATAACTGGCCTGCATTCCTAAAAAAAAAAATCAAAATCAAAAAAAAAAATCAAGAGACATGACAACTAAACGCAACTCATGGTCCTGGATGGGATCTTGGACCAGAAATAAAAACAAAGCAACTTTTTTTGTTGTTGTTACAGGTGGTATTAGTGAAAGCATTGATAAAATTTAAATAAGGCATGAAGATTAGGTAATATTACATTGATGTTAATTTCCTGATGTTGATCTGTGTACTGTTGTTATGTAAGAGAATATCATTGCTTTTATAAAATACAGAGGTACCACGGAATCATGTCTGCAGCTTACTCTCAAGTGTATAAAGGGAAGAAAATACCATGTTCATGGACTAGAATACAGTTTTCCTTGAATTGACCTTAATATTTATATAGCCCTAATAAAAATTGTAGCAAGCTCTCTGTTTTTTTTATTTTGGTGGTTTTGACAAGATGATTTAAACATATATATATAAAAATTCAAAAGGCCAAAAATAGTTAAGACAATCTTGAAAAAGAAGAACAAAGTAGAAGGACTTGCTACTGAGTATCAAAATTTATTATAAATCTGCAGTTAAGATGGCATAGTCTTATGCAAGAATAGATATATAGACCAGTTGGACAGAGTAGACTGGCAATAGATACACACGTGGACATTTGATTTATAACAAAGGTGACATTTGAGAGCAGTGGGGAAAGATAATATTTTTAATAAATAGTGCTGGTACAATTGGATACCCATATGGAAAAAATGAAGCCTGACCCCTACATCATATCATATGGAAAATTAAATTCCAAGAAATTGCTGACCTAAATGTAATGAAGCTTCTGAAGGTAACATGGGAAATAATTTCATGATCATGATGAAAAAGATTTCATGCACAGAACACAAAAAGTACACTAACCATGAAGGAAAAGACTGATAAGTTGGATCAAACCACCATTAACAACATCTGTTCACCAAAAGACGCCATTAAGAGAGTGAAAGGGTAAGCAATAGGATTTATACCCAGGATATGCGAAGAACTCTTTCAAATCAGTAAGCCAAATACAGACAATTTAAAAATGGGCGAAAGATATGAAGACATTTTATGACTACTAACATATGAAAAAGTATTCAAACTCATTAGTAATCAAGGAAATTGAAATGAAAACAACAATAAAATTCTCTATATACTCCTACCAGAATGACTAAAATCACCAAGACTGACAAAACCAGTTACTGCTGAGGATGTGGAGCTAGTGAGAATTCTTATACATTGATGGTAGGGATGTAGATTGGTACAACTATGTTGAAAAAAATATATGCCCTGCAGAAATGTGTACACATATATACCAAAAGACATGTACAGAAATATTATTTATATCAGTCCCAAACTAGATATAACCCAAAAGTAGAATGGATAAATAAGCTGTGGCATATTCATACAACTGAACACTATTAGCAATAAAAATGAGTGACCTCCAACTATATTCAACCACATGAATGAATTTCTCAAACATAATGTTGAGGAAGATACAAAAGAAGATGTGATATGATTCCACTTATATACAGTTCAAAAACAGGCAAAACCAATCCTTTAAGACATTTTATTTTTTACTGAATTATATAACAAGTAGAGAAAATGCACAGATCTTAAAAGTACAAGATGATATTTAAATACATAAACTATCATGATAACCATCATTCAGATCGAGATATAGAACATTTTGAACACCCCAGCAGATGTGTCCCATCCCAGATGATAACTCCCAAAGTTAACCATGACTCTGACTTATTTTTACCCTGAATTAGTACCTTTTTCATGAATTACTATTTCTTGACCTGATTGTTGGCTACATGGCTGCGGTCACTTTTTATCCATCCGTACACTTAGGACTTGTGTACTTTTCTGTATGTTATACTTCAATAATTTTTAAAAATAAAATAGTTCTATGACCTATGGCTCCTAAAACCCTACCCAGGAACTGTAGAATTTTTCTCAGGCATGTTCTAAGCATTGGCTTCTTCCATTTCTGATACTATAGGTGTAGTTCATGATTTTATGGGTATTATTTTATGAGTCTGTCTGTTTAAACTAAAGACATTAAAATAGAAAGGGGGAATAAGATTAAAAAATTACTGTACTATGAAAGTAATTGTTTCTCTGTGAGGGGAGGTGATGAATACATGATCTATTTTTTTCTCCCTCAGTTTCCCTGGTCTTCTATAGGACAATGTAAAAGACACTCTGAGGAGGTGGGGTAAGGGGGTTTAACAATGAGCAAACAAAAGCATCTTATTTGTAACTAGTGTCTACCTGAACACTCTCCCTCCCTGTTAGCCCCTATTTAAAGTAAGGTATGGCCCCAAGGCTGGTTCTCAGCATTAAAGTCTGACACTAACACCCTAATGTAGAATCTCTTATTATGCGCAGGGTATTCCTGTTATAAGTTCATTAATTTCATTCTGGGACTACATATATTTCTATCTGCTGCTTTCTGAGAAAATTTATGGCAGAAGTGGATACCAATAATTATTGAAACCGTGGAGTGTTATTTAAGAATTGACTTTTTGTTGTTTTACCTCTTTCCCTGCCTTCCTCATGTTGCACAATCTTCCTATGGAGATAATGCCAAGCTGTTATTATGGCTAATGTTAAAGAATAGTATTTTTATCTAAGTTAGTTAATTTAATCTGCATTTCATAAAGCTACCTCAAAATGAATTGATGGCTTTAAAAATAATCACTTATGAAATAATTAGTTTGAGACATTGTGTTTGTACTATTAGGTGAACATCAGTAGAATTATATGTATGAAAAATTAGAAGCAGTTAATTGCATTCAAATTATGACTCTCTCCTGAGGAAAGTACTTTGCAGACTAGAATTATTAGTCCCACTTTGTAAATGAAAAAGCAAGCATTGAAGAAATTAAGTGCTTTGTGTCAAATTAGACCTAGGATTGAGACTCAGGATTTCTGGTTTTTATTTTTGTACCAAACCACTTGACCACAGGCAAGTTTTAGAATTTAGTTAAGAATAAAGAGTTGTCAAGGTAACCTTAATAAATTAATGTACAATAGTAAAAGGAAATCTTTAATCTATACAATCCTCTTTCACATTACGTTTATGACGTCATACTTAAGAAGGATACTGTAAGAAGGCTGTGAAACCTTACCTGGATATTGTGGTACTTGATAGAGGAGTAAAATTTTAAAGTGGCAAAGTTGACATTATGCTGTGATTTATTGTTCACAAGATGTAAAGAACACCCAAGTAAGTATTCTTTTCTTGAAAGTCTCATGGCCAAAATGGAATTAAATAATTAAAACTTTAACACATGGGAGAACATATTTGCCAATGATATATTGGACAAGGGTTTAATCTCCAAGTATATAAAGAACTAATATAACTCAACATCGGGAAGACAAATAACCCAATTAAAAATGGGTAAAGGACCTGAACAGATACTTCTCCAAGGAGAACATATAGATGGCCCATAGACTTATGAAAAAATGCTCAATGTCAATAGTCATCAGAGAGATGCAAATTAAAACCACAATGAGATATCACCTCATACCTGTCAAAATGGCTATCATCAATAAATCATAAAACAACAGGTGCTGGCAAGGATGTAGAGAAGAGGGAACCCTAGTGCACTGTTGGTGGGAATGCAGACTGGTGCAGCCACTATGGAAAACAGTATGGAATTTCCTCAACAAACTAAAAATGAAACTTCCCTTTTGACCCAGCAATTCCACTGCTGGGAATATACCCTAAGAATCCCAAAACAGAAGTTCAAGAGAATATATGCACCCACATGTTCATAGCAGCACTATTTACAACAGCCAAGATTTAGAAACAGCCTAAGTGCCCATCAGTAGACCAGTGGAGGAAGAAAACCATGGTACATTTACACAGTGAAATACTACACAGCAGAAAGAAAGAAGGAATTCCTACCTTTTGTGACAGCATGGATGGAAATGGAGACTATTATGTTAAGTGAAAAAAGCCAGTCAGTGAAAGATAAATACCATATGATCTCACTTATAAGAGGAATCTAATGAACAAAATAAACTAATGAGCAAAATAGAATCAGAGGCATGCAAACATGGAACAGACTGACAGCTATAAGAGGGGAGGGAGGAGGTGGGGACTGATTGAAAGAAGGTGAAAGGATTAGTCAAAGAACATATATGAAGGACCCATGGACATGCACAACAGTGAAGGGACTGATTATAGAAGTGGGTGGCAGGCTGGGTGGAGGGGGGGCAAAGGGGGAAAAAGTGGGACAACTGTAATAGCATAAACAATAAAAAAAACTTTAACACAGTTCTTACTGATTATCATGTGTTATGAATACAGGATAGTGCACCAAATACTTCTGTAAATATTAGAATTATTATATAATAGAATGTTTTTTATTCTGCATTATATTATTCAATAAATTTTATAAACACGTTGGCTCAAAAAGAACATAAAATTCTTCATGAATTTATTCAGCTTCTGCACTCTTTCTAAATCTTCATATTAGTACAAATTTATTTTTCTGTTTAACAATTTAAAAGCTTTAAAATGATTTTATACATAAAATTATTAGCTTCACAGTTATCATTGATTATTGTAGCATTTTATTCTTGAAATAGTGAATATACATTTATACATCTTTCATCTAACAGGTAGAATTTTCACTAATAAAACACACAAGGAAAATTTAATCAAAATTACATCTAGAATGTTCACTTGTTTTATTTTATGATAACTTTTTGTTCAATTTTTTTTCCTGGAATATCTTTTTCTTCTGTGCAACCTCCTCTTCTGTTTTACAAACAATCTTCTCTTTTTTCCAGTTGGATCCTCTCCATGGGTCAGGCAGCGCTCATGGTATGGGTTCATGCGCCCATGAACTTGTAAGTTCTGCACCACACCTTGGGAACTTTGTTCACCTGGATGTGCTCAATGACCAGATAATCTACATGTAAACTCATAAGTTCTACATTACTCTCTGCATTTTTAAGCACATGTAGCAAAAATTCAGCACTCTCTTTGGGCCACCAACCCTGTGTCCAGCCCTACTGTTTGGCCTGGGCACACCTGCCAATGGCACCTTTGTGATAACAGAACGGCATACATTGTTTCTATAGAGTGACATTCTTTAGGTACTTGGTGGCTTTTTGGATATGCATACCCTTGATGGCTGGGCAGTTTCACAAATGTTCTTAAAGTAAACACAAAGATTTGAACCTCTTGATTTTGTGGGGTTTTCTGGGTCAAGTGAATAGCAAACCATTTTCAGAGGTAACCTCTTACTGCTTATGGGAAGAGAATGCTCACTCATTTTAGATATCATATTCTGATACTAGTATTGAAACCAAATTTGTGACTTGTTTATATAATTGTTGCTGTTACAGTGAATAGATAGGATGGTGATTTATGCTTTTACAAGATCACTGATTACAGGGGTTCAGGGACGTCATCAATGACATGAAAGTGAGCACTTGGTCAGAGCCAAAGTTAACTGGCAGATTCTGATTGAGTTCTGAGGTTGAACTGAAATTTCAGGGTATGCATAATACTTTTGTTTATTACATAACATGTCCTATGACACTAGTATACTATGTACACTATAAACCATACACAAAAATAAAGTAATTAAATAAGAT
The DNA here is from genome assembly GCF_022682495.2 of Desmodus rotundus. NCBI lineage: Eukaryota > Metazoa > Chordata > Mammalia > Chiroptera > Phyllostomidae > Desmodus > Desmodus rotundus. Next base: position 136,117,917 of record NC_071391.1, on the reverse strand, counting down.
AAAAGTTCTAATATTTTCTTCCTGTATTCCAGTGAACATTCTCCTGCACATCTGGGGGTGTGTGGACCTCCCAATTGGGGATCACTGACCTATAAGATAAAGTTCAAGCTCCTTAACGTGATGCAATAGAGCTCCTCAAGAGCTGGTCCTGTTTGTTTTTGTTTTTGTTTTCAGCATCCAAAAGGCAGGATCTGAGGATAGTTTTTGTAGCCACAGGTGGCCCCTTGGCCTCTTGCACGCTGCAACTTCTGGCCCTTGGATTACCATAGGTAGGGCTTGATGTGGCTGTGAGGGGTTCGTGAGGCCTGCCTTTGTGCCTGTACACCTCTTGGCCCTTTCGAGGACCAGAAAGCAAGATGGTGCCACAGCTCTTGGGAGGTCCAGGGCCAGCTGGTCGAAGGTGAGAATCTTACCCTGGGCCTTACCCTAGGATGTGGCTCCCAGCACAGCTGCTCATGCGAAGTGCACACACCTTCAGTTTGGACACTTACTGCACATGCGCATTGTCAGTTGTAGTCCCTATAGCCACAGCAGTTTAATCCTCTCTGCCAGGAAGCTTCATCTGCCAGGTCGTCCGGGAAAGGGATGGAGGCGACCGGTTGTTGCGACTCATGAACAACCTCTTCAGCACCACTGGTTTTAAGGTTGGTTCTTCTGGTCAGAAACCTGTACAGCATGACTGACAGCCTTGGGTAGACATCTTGGCTCTCAGGCACCTTTGCGGAACCTTTCCTCTTTGTTGTGGCAGACCTTGACTCCCACAATGGTGCCTCTGGTCGCGGTTTTACCTGTCCGCTCTCCCTGTCTTCAGCAACATTGAATGGCTTGTAGTCTCCTGCACGTCCTGATATTTCTTGCCTCTGTGCCTTTGCTGAGGCTGTACCATGTGCCTAGCATGCTCTTTTCTTTCTTTGCTTGGCTACCTCCATTCATCCTTTCATTTCATCTCACACATCACATTCTCCAGGCAGTTCCTGAAAGTCCTTTTTTCCTCCTTTGAGGCTGTTAGGTATCCTCTTCCTGGCTGCCAAATTCCTAGTGTGTAGTTCTATTCTTACACTTACTAATTGTACTTTAATTGTCAGGGGTGACCCTGAACTGATTTAGCTTATGTTTCTGCCACCTTGGAGGATTGGGGCTGAAACAGAAATTAAGTTGGGATATAGAAAAGTAGAAAAAGTTGTATTTTCTGTACACTTGAGAATTTTCAGACTGACGTTTGAACTTACTAACCTTACGGACCCTGGCCTTTGTACAAGGAATTATACTTTACCTAGGGGTTAGGTTCAAAGGTAAAAAACATAAATTTGTCAGGTAGAGTGCTAGGAAATAGAAGGCACTGTTAAATGAAGATATTTCAAGAGCTTTTAATGCGGGCATGTCTAGGAAAAACTCACTGTTTTCCTTCCCTCTCACACATACCCAGTTTGTGGGTGCTTCTCCACTCTGACCAAACTCTCTGACACCAGCTGGACATCCTACAATCCAATCCAGTTTTGAAACTAACCGGAGTGAGCACAGACACCACAGGTTAAGGAATCAGATCCACAAGACCCCCACTTCAGATGCTAGTCAAAAGGAGTTAGTTCCTAGGATACCCACAACTTTCTGACTTGGCTACAAATTGGAGGTTCCCACATCCCCATACTCAGAGTCAATAATTTGCTAGAGCAGCTCCCAGAAGCCAGGAAAACAGTTTACTTGCTCCTGCTGATTTATTACAAAGGATATATTAAAGGGTACAAGTGAACAGCCAGATGAAGTGATACCCAGCGTGAGGTCTGGGAGGGTCCTGGGCACAGGAACTTCTGCCCCTAAGGAGCTAGGAGGCATTGCCCTCCTGGCATGTGGCTGTGTTCACCAATCCAGAACCCCATACTTCAGGGATTTTTATGGAGGCTTCGTCACATAGCCACAATGCGTTATTAATTCCACTTCCACCCCTTTCCTTTTTCCAGAGAATGGGGCTGGGGCTGAAAGTTCCAAGCTTCTAATCAAGGCTTGGTCTTTCTGGTGACCAGCCTCCATCTAGGAGCCCACCAAGAGTTGCTTCATTAGAATGAAAAACATTCTGATCCCCTAGGAAATTCCAAGGGATTTAGGAGCTCTGTGTCAGACCTGCAGAGAATTAGAAAGATCTTAGGAGTTCTGGATCAGGAATGGGTGGTGGTGGGCAGGTCAAAGACTAAATATTAGAACAAAAGATTTTCCTAGCAGCCCTATTTATAAGGGTTTTAAGAGGTCTCTGTCAGAAACTGAGGATAGAGACCAATACATATATTTTTTGTTAGTTTACAGAGATGACTTACAAAGGTGTCTACTGTGTATTGGTAAACCACAGGGACTGTGCAGTACCCAGGGCTTGTAATAGCAAGTTCTAGTTCTACTTCTGGACTTGCAGCGGCCATGGGAGGGAGTGGTCACAGGAGCCCAGGGACAGAGAAAGTCGTATAGACCAGGTCACTGACCAAAGCAGAGACCTTTGTGGTGACTCTACTGGGAAATAAACACCCTGACTTTTCTCTCCTGCCCCTCCATCTCCTACGAGTGCCCCCCACCTTTGGCTGAACCCAACTGGAATCCAGCAAGCAAAGCAGCCTGTTGATGTAGTCTCTGGCCCAGCACATGGTAGGGAGAGTGAAGAGAAGAAAAGGAGGGAGAACAGAAGACATCCAGCACAGCAGATGACCCAAAGTACCGTTGAAGTTCCCTAAAACCCACCTCCGCCCCTTCTCCACTGCGTCTTGAGGTTGCACATGTGAAACTTTTAAATAAGTGGCTTATCATAAGGTGATGGCAAATGCTAAAATCTTACTTTTATTCCTTTTTCTCTGAGACTCTCAGCCAATCAACCATGGCTATTCGGCTAAAGTGATGGGGAATTCTATAATGTAGAAGATTAGCAAAATATCAAATGCCTCAGGGGGCCAGGCAGGTGCTGAAAATCAAACCAAAAAAACCAAAATAAAAAAGCCATCAATGGATGCAGTTGCAGGCGGCAAGTGGGTGATCTCTGGCTCACTCTCCAAACGATTCTCCTTTGCATCAGCCTTTTGTTAATAGTGATGAGCAGCCACAGTGTGGGCTAATCATTTCTGGATACAGAGTGGCATTTATGGAAAGCAGTCTTTTCCATGTCCTTCAGAAAGACTGATCCCCCCAATAACCACGGGCAGAAGCTCGGAGCACTTCTGGAGGCCTACTCTGTACACTCTTCTAAGTGCTCTGCTTGATTTAGTACTTTTAATCCCTTCCAAGTCCCTACAAGATGAGGCATTGTTATGGTAGCCACTTGAAGGTGAGGCAGCTGGCACAGAGACTTGCTACTTCTGTTAAGCCGTGCATTACGGGCAGGCCTGGGTAGCTGGCGAGAGCCAGGGGATTCTTTAGTTAATTTTTGGAAAATTAATTTGAATCTAGCTTGGTTTAAAAAATGATTTGAGGTGTCTGGAACATTTTAACCTTTGAAATACACATTATAATCTTAAGGAAATGGAAAATCTGGAAAAAAATAGTTTACCTTTGCAGGAGTGGTATTTTGAGTGGCCACAATCGTAGCTGTGTTAACCTGCTTGGGCAGGAAATCATAGTAGCCTTCCCTTCACTTGTCTGGACACTTGCCTTGGTGTCTGGGAGCCTGTAGGTTTCCAGGTGCTATGTGTGCACTCTGCATTCTAGGCATATTCCGTTAGAACAAACAGTGGGGAGAGGCGAGTTTTGTGGAAACTTTTCCCTCTTTGGTTACCTTAACACACCACCTGCTGGTGTCTCTGTATTGGACAATTTACAAGTGTTCAAGCTCAAGAATGGTATTTAATCACATTCAAGATACATTGACATAAGACATTATTTGAAAACTTCTAACACTGTGCTGAATAAGAGTGTAAGAAAGGATATCTTGCCTTCTTCCTAGTGGGAAAGCATTCATTTTTTTTTAGCATGAACTAATATTAGCTGTAGGGTTTTTGTAGATACTCTTCATAAAGTTGAGGAAACTCCCTTCCATCCCTATTTTTATTATAAATGGGTGTTGAATTTTGTCACATGGTTTTCTGCACCAGTTAATATGATCATGTAATTTTTATTTTCCAGCTTGTTGAAATAATAGACTCCCATGAGTGTGTAGAAAATGAACAACCCTTGCACACCTGGAATAAATTCCACTTGGTCTTGGTGTATAATTCTTTTTGTACATTGCTGGATTGGATTGGTTTATATTTTGTTAAGGGTTTTTGCTTTTAAGTTCATGAGAGATTTTGGTCTGCAGTTTTCTTTTTGTGCTAGGTGTGGTTTTGGCATCAGGGTTGCACTAACCCCATAAAGTGAATTAGGACTTGTTCTTGTCCATTTTCTGTAAGAGACTGAGGAGAGTTGATGTTAACTCTTCTTTGTCTGAATGCTTTGGTAAAACCATCTGGGCCTGGAGATTCCTTTCTTTGTGAGTTATAAGATTATGGATTCAATTCTCTCCATCATTATAAGGCTATTCAAATGATGTATTTCATTGAGTGGGTTGTGGTAGCTTGTGTTTTTTCAAGACTTCATTCTTTTTATATATATTTAGGTGTATAAAGTTTAAAATAATTATCCTTTAGATGTCTGTAAAGGTCTGTAGTGATACTTTATTTCATTGTTTATTTTTTTAATTAACAGCTTTATTGAGGTATAATTTGTATACAAAACAGCACATATTTAATATATAAAATTTGATGAGTTTAGATTTATGCAGACACTCATGAAATATAACATACCTATCACCCCCAAAAGTTTCTCCATGCCCTCACCCCTCTTTTTTGGTGATAAGAACACTAAATATGAGATCTACCCTCTTAACCGATTTTTAAAGTGTACAATACAGTATTGTTAACTATAAGTGCTATGTTATACAGCAGATCTCTAGAGCTTATTCGTCTTGCATAACAAGCTTCTTACCCACTGAACAATTCCTCATTTTCCTTCCCTCTTAGCCCCTGGCAACCCTATGACACTCTCTTCTGCTATGAGTTTGACTATTTCAGATACTTCATATCCGTGGATTAGTGCACTATTTGTATCTGTCCTTCTGTAACTGATTCATTTCATTTAGCACAGTGTCCTCCAGATGCATCCATGTTGTTGCATATGGCAAGCTTTCCTTTTTTAAGGCTGAATAATATTCCATTATATGTACACACAACATTTTCTTTATCCGTTCATCTGTCAGTAGACATTTAGGTTGTTCCCATATCTTGGCTATTGTAAAAAAAATGCTGCAGGAACATGGAGGTGCAGGTAGCTCTTCGAGATTCTGATTTCAGTTCTTTTGGGTATATACCCAGAAGTGGGGTTGCTAGATCATATGATAGTTCTATTTTTCCTTTTTCCAGGAATCTCCATACTGTTTTCCATAGCAGCTGTACCATTTTACATTCTCACCACCAATGTACATGTGTTCCACTTTCTCCATATTCTTGCCAACACTTGCTCTCTTTCATTTTTAATGATAGCCATCCAAATGGGTATGAGGTGATATTTCATCGAGCCTTTCATTTGCATTTCCCTGATGATTAGTGATGTTGAGCACCTTTTCATGTTCCTGTTGGTCACTTGTATATCTTTGGAGAAAATGTCTCTTCAAGTCCTTTGCCTATTTTTTTAATTGAGTCCTTTGTTTGGGTATTGAGTTGTAGGAACTCCTTATGCATTTTGGATATTAATCTTTTATCAGAGATATATGACTTGAAAATAATTTCCATCATTCCATAGGTTGCCTTTTCATTCTCTTGATTGTATCCTTTCCTGTGCAGAAGCTTTTAATTTTGAGGTAGTTCCACTTGTCTATTTTTACTTTTGTTGTCTAAGTTTTTGGTGTCATATCCAAGAAATCATTTTCTAAGATCAACATCAAGGAGTTTTCCCCTATGTGTTCTTGTAGGAATTTTATAGATTCAGGTTTTGCATTTAATCAGTTTCATTCTTGATATTGGTAGTATGTGTCTTCTCTCTTATTTTTGTCATTCTTGCTAGAATATGATTTTTATTGATATTTTCAAAGAACCAACTCTTCATTTCATTGGTTTTCTCTATTGTTTTTCTGTTTTCAAATTCACTGATCTGTGCTCTTATCCATGTTGTTTCATTCCTTCTGCTTGCCTTGGGTTTATTTTGTTTTTGTTTTTCCAGGTTCTTGAGGTGGGAGCTTAGATCATTGATATGAGATTTTTCTCTTTTCTACTGTATGTATTTAGTGCTACAAAGTTCCCTCTCGACACTGCTATAACTGTGCTGCACAAATTTTGATACGTTGTATATTCCTTTTCTTTCAGTTCAGTGTATTTAAATTTTTTTCCTGGGTATAAATTTATGAAAATAGCTGAGCTGGGCGTTAAATCCAGGTGTGTTGGACTCCAAAGTCTGTATTCTTTCCTCTACAGAAGATAAGGCTGCCTCATAAAACAGCAAGAATTTCTTGAAGGCAACTTTTATAGATAAATAAAATAATTCCTTATCCTCCCTAGATCTCAACTGGTACATGTATTAGTCAGGGTTCTCTAGAGAAACAGAAACAATAGGAGATACATAGATATAGAAAGATGATAGATGGTAGAGAGTTTGTATATTGGAATTAGCTTATTCATTATGAAGGCTGAGAAATCCATGATCTGCTTTCTGAAGCCTGGAGAACCAGGAAAGACGGTGGTGTAATTCGTCCTAGTCCAAAGGCCCGAGAACCAATGGGTTCTTCTGTTCATACTTTTTATTCTTTATTATCTAGCTACCCACTCATTCCCCTATGAAAACAGAAAATATCCTTATTGTCTTGTGTCCACACAGGAAATCTCTACTTTCGGAGGTAGTTTTGCCAAAGTCTCAATCGTTCAGTAATATTTCAACGTCTACTCTGACCTTCCTGCTGCCAATAATTTTCCAGAGTCTTCAAATAGCTATCGTGTACATTCTGTCCAGATTTTATGACTATATGCAGTGGGAGGGACAGGATAAAGTGAGCTTACTCCATATCCCTCAGACTCACTTCCTCTGAGCTCAAGTGCTTGGGGCAGCAGCTTGAAAGGCACCGGGGACATATAGGGAGGAACTATATTGTCTGGCATCAGGATGAGAGCCAGGGTTGGGGGGACAGCTTTCTGCCAGACAAAAGTGCTGGCAGAGGCCATTGCTCCTTTTCTGAGATTCCCCAACCTGCCCCCCGCCCACCCAGGCCAGGATGCAGACGCCATCCAGGTCAATGCATTTATTGCCCTTGAGATGTTCTCTTGGACCGCTGGATTAGTTTAGAATTGTGTTGTTTACTTTCCATGTGGTTGGAGATTTTCCTGTTATCTTTTATTGATTTTTAGCTTGATTCCTTTGTGGTCAGATAACACACTCAGTATGATTTCAACTATTTTATATTTGTTGAGGTTTGTTTTATGGCTTAGGACATGGATGATCTTTGTGTGTTCTGTGGGCACTTGAATAGAATGTGCATTCTGTTGTCCGGTGGAGTGTTCTCTGCATATTGATTAGATCCTTGGGTGGTTGATGATGTTGTTGAATTTTCTATATCCTTGCTTATTTTCTGTCTAGTTGTTCTATCTACTGTTGATATGCCATTTTATTTTATGTTTAACATACTAAGTATGTTTTTCATTTCTGTTATAATTTCTCCTTTGACCAATGGATTGTTTATAAATGTTCTAAAATTTTCAAATGTTAGGAAACATGTTTTTTTTATTTTTTTGTAATTGAGTTTTAATTTAACTACATTGTGGGCAGAGATTGTGGTCTGTATTAAGGTACCTATTCTTTTGAATTTGTTGAGACTTGCTTTTTTATAGCCTAGTTCAGCAGTTCTCAAAAAGTGTAGTCTTCAGGTCCCTGGGGATTCCCAAGGGCCTTTCAGGAGATCTCTGAAGTTGAAACTATTTTCATAACGACAGTGGGACATTATTTGCCTTTTTACTGTTGCTATTTGCAGTGACGGTGGGTAAAACTGCTGATGCCCTTGCATGAATCCAGGCGGTGCAATCAAACTGTATTATTCATGTAAAGGTTGAGGGAGGGAGCAGTGGAGCAGTGAATCAAAGGAAAGAAAACACAGGGACTTTCCATCTGCAGCGATGGCCAAGGATGAGAAGGGTGTGAGGCGTGCTGGGATTGGCTAGCTGTAAGTTTCCAAATAACATTCCAGATAATGAAGCTCAGACTGGGGCCTGAGACAGTGTTAGTCTCTTAATAATTTAGGCAAGGAGGAGGGCGAGGAGAGGCAATTCATATACATCAACAAGAAAGAGAAATTTCTCAAGAAGATAGGTGCCCAACCATAGAATAGTCTGTCCCATGGGGTAGTGAATTCTCCATTGTAATTTTTGATTTGTTTAAAAATAAGTTGGATGACATTTTTCAGGGAAACTGAGGGGAGGGTTGAGCTGCCAGGTTTCTAAAATTCTAACAGAAAAATCTTAGAATTTGAGAGTATAGTATTTGACTACATCTCCCTCTAGTGGCCATTGTACAGAATTAACACAAATGAATTAAAAATATCATACCCCTAAAACTAGGGTTTGTGACTTTCAGAGTATCTAAATTCCGTTTTACAGTAAATTCTGCATGACATCCATATAGGCATATGGACATTTATTGTTTGAATTACATTGATGATATTTATAAATCTGAAGTGACTGCATTAGGAAGACACTATTGGGTAGTAGACTTCTATGCCAGGCACATAAGGTCTGGGGTGGAGCATAAGACGAATTAGATTCCTGCCCTCATGGGGCTGATAGTCTAGTGTAGGGAAACAGACCATGAGTAATTAGAAAAGAAGGAAGTTGCAGCCTCTAATTAGAGCTATACAGGAGATGAACAGAGTGTTGTGACAGAGACTAAGGAGGATGAACTACTTTGGATAGGGTGGTCAGGGAAGATAATTTGAAGATGCTATAGTTAAGATGGGAAGAGGCAGAGAAATATTCTGGGCAGGGAAGACAAAAAGTATAAAGGTCCAGTTATGGGAAAGAGTTTGGCCTGCTCTAGTTGCTAACAGAAGACCGGCACAACTAGAGCAAAATTAGCAGTGGCATAAAGCGTGAGTGGTGGTGAAGGAAATGTCAGGGGGCATGTCACACCAGCCCTGGCAGGCTGTGGGCAACCTCAAAAGCCATGGAAAGGTCACTAATGACAACTTTCATTCTATCTCAGCAACTTGCAGTTACTTTAAAAATTAATTTTGGTGAAGTCATCTATACCTTATACTTTGCTTCTAAACAAATGGAAGAAATATTTTAAAATGAGAATTTGACTTCATAATAACTGATTTGATCAGTTGGCTCATCACACCATAGATTTTCTTGGCATTAAACATTCTCTGTGGGCATTTGGTAGGGAATTAAAAGAGGATATTGAATTAGAACAATAGGTTCTCTGTTGAAAAACATTTTCACTTATATGGGATATTGTTCCTTTGAAGGAAGTGAGTTACACATTCAAGGATTGGCTTCCTCCTGGAGAGAGATTGGATAAAGCTCTTTCTTTTCATGAATATGACTTCCATATTTGAACTGCCTCATCCAAAAAGAAGACTTAACCAGAATTGGTCAAGCCCTAAAATACGATAGTTCTTCTGCAGTGTGAAAATGTGAAAAACTTAACATCACTTACACTTTGTCAAAAAGTTTCAGAAACAAGTTTCAAATTTAAAGCTCAATGTAGAGTAGTCAGCCTTTTTTGATCTACGTATCTTTCTTTAGAAGAAGCAGGGCGAGAAATGAGGAAGATGAATGCTACACAAAAGCAACACTGTAAAGTTTATAAGAGGAAAATATTCAGTGTGACTGTATGGTTGGCAGACAGCTTGTATACAGTCAGTGAGCCCACTGTGCTTTGCTATGTTAGACCGAGGAGCGTGCCTTGCCTACCTGTGCATCAGCACCCTGAGCACTAGGGAAGTAACAGTCTAACAGGATGATGGTAAATCGCACTTCATGAGATAATGCAACATATGTGCACATTAGTTTTCCAGTCAGAAAATACAATACTATACCCTGGTTCAAAACAGGCAGCTTTAAGAATGGCACTTGGCTAGAAGGAGGGAGTACAGAGGGAAAGAAGAGGCGTAAATGGATTGACTGTGTCATCAAAGGTGATGTGGCACAAGGAAAAGAATATCAGAGTTGTCTACTACCACCACCCCCCAAAATACTCTCCCTATAGGGGAGTGAGAGCAATAGTTAACTAGGGATCTTCAAATTTAACCAGGATTAAGGATTTTTATTGTAAGTTATGATTTATAAGCATAAGCATAGCTTGGAGTGTCTGAATCCTCTCTATTATATCTTTGTGAGTACTGCCACATGATTTTTAATGCCCAAGCATACATCTTTATATATAATCAAGATGGTGCTAAGTGATGAAATATAACTACTCTAATATCTATAGGATTATTTTATTATTTTTCATAAAGGGTACGATTAATACTAAAAGTAAAATTTGCATCTTTTCACTAACAACTAGCAACGTGCAGTTGGTTACTCATCAGCTCATGCCCGCAAGTATTCCTGGGATACATCATGGCTGAACTGACCTAATGGAAGTAAGGTGTCTGCATGCCGCTTGCCCTGTATGAGTACTTCTGTATTACTTCTGTATGTGCTCTACTCTGTGATGCCAAGACTCCGTCAGCCACTCAGAAGTTCTGTGCATCATATTGTTCACATGCTGAACTTAGGTGATGAGTTGATGGATACCACATCGAAAGCCTCTAGATTCAGTCAACAGGTTGGGTTGTTATCAGCTGTGCCTATAAAATAGGTCAAGTTGAAAATAAACGCTGAAATGCTGGCTAAGGAGCAGACAGAGTTTCAAGGAAAAAATGTCAGTTTTTCTGACATTTCTGACAAAGCACTCTTTCTGCCTAGAGTGCTCTGCACATGCCACTTTACCTGGTGTTTAGTTTCTCAACTTAAATATCATCTCCTCAAAAGGATGAATTAAGGAACAATATCCATTTAAAAGACAAGCAGAGCCCTGGCCAGGGAGCTCAGTTGGTTAGAGTGTCACCCTGCTATTCCAAGGTTGCAGGCTTGATCTCTGGTCAGGGCACATATAAGAAGCAACTAACGGATGCATAAGTAAGTGGAACAACAAATTAATGTTTTTCTGTCTCCATCTGTCACTCTAACATCAATAAATAAAGTAAAAAACAAGCAGAAACAAAAACATTTCTATAAAGAGAAATCAATAGCTGGACAAACTCTAGATGAGAAAGAATTAGAGAATTAGTAAGTTGGGAAATAATGGTGAGAAATTCATTCAGCACCCAATGTAAAGAAAAATATAAACAATCAGTTAAAGATGTGAAGGATACATTTTGGAGGCTTTAGGCATATCTAATAAGAGTTCTAGAATAAAAGAAAGGAGGAAATTATGAACCAGCAATATTTGATGAGATAATAATTTAAAAATTTCTAAAAGTAAAGAAAGATGTAGATGATTAAACTGCATTCCAAATACCAAACAGTGTATATGTGAATAAATCCACATAGTAGGCACATTGCATCATAGATAATGAGAAAATCTTAAAGCAGCCAGAGAGAAAAGGCATCTTATCTACAAAGGAATTACAATTATTGGGTAGATGTCTTCTCATCAACAATAAAAATGTCAGAAGATGAAGGAGTAATATTATAAAAGTATTGATGAAAAATAACCATCAACCTAGACTTTCATACCCAGTTAAACTATCATTCAACTAAAAAGAGAAGAGTAAAACTTGACACAGACTCTTACTGAAGAAACAAGAATTTTTTTTTTTTAATAAAGAGGAGAACTTAACCCAGCGTGAAAGCATGTGGCACAAAAACAAACTGACCAAAAACAGTGAGGACAGGCACAGATAAAAATACAGGTTCTGGCACAAATAACATTCCATTTTTATTACAAAATCATAAGCATGCAATTCTGTAACATAACAATATCACACTCAAGCACACCCAGTGACATTTTAGGTGAAATGTTCAAGTTGCTGTCCATCTCGTGTGAGACATTCACGCACCCTACCAACCGCACTCAAGCAAGCCTTACTTCTCTCTGACCCTGTGTATCTGGAAATGTGTTTATGTGATTGAAAAGTCCCCCATAAAATGAAATTTTGCATGTTTTAATCAAAAAGATAAAAACTACAACTCCCCTCAGTAAAACTGTGGTTGTTTGTGTGTATAAATATGTGTGTGTTCAATGGGCAGGTAAATATGTTATGTTAAGTCCTTTAAAACAGTTTACCATCACCCAGCTTTAATAATAGTCAATACTTTCCCAATTTTGTGTCATACATCACTAAATTCCTTAACAGTTTACCAATATGGAATAATTATTGAGTATATTAAAACTTTATGGTTAAAATACATATTAAACTTAAGACAGCTTAAACAAATAGATATACAATCTATAGAGTCTAACATGGAAGGACATTTATAAAAATGTATCCACCCAATAGAAGACAGGAAAGGAAGGGAAAAGAGCTGATAGGAAGAATTGCAAGCAATAAATTAAAATATAAAATGGTAGAAATAAGTCTAAATATATCATTGATAGCAGCAAATATAAACAAATTAGATGCATGTTAAAAGACGAAAAGCTATAAGATTTGATTATGTTTCGTATAAGCATATTTCTGCTGGTATGCTTGTTACATAGAAAGATTTAAATTAAAGGAAGGTAATAAACTTAAGAAACGCAAAACCTAAAAGGAAAAGATAAACAAAGCAAATTATATTAAAATTAGAAACTTGTTTTCATCAAGTATCAACATAAAGAGAATAAAAAGGGTAAGAGAATGCAAACTAGAAGAAGCTACTTGTCACATGCATCCAGAATACATAAAGGAAACCTATTAATCAATAGAAAAAAGACAAATAACCCATTTAAAGATAGGCAAAATAAAACTACAGGCATTTTAGAGAACAGGAACCAAGAATAGAGAAAATGCATAAGAAAAGGTGTTCAACCTCATTCATTACCAGGGAAATAAAAAATTTGAAAACGATTTTATTTCACACCATACTGACAAAAATTTAAAAGTCTGATCATTTCAAGTGGGGAGCAAAAGGATACATATATTCTGATGATAGGATAAAAATTGGTACAACCTCTGTGGTAAACAATTTGATATAACCTAGAAAAGTTTTCTCTTTAAAAAAATGGACTTAATTATATCAACCTCATATTGATATAATTAAGTTATATCAGATCAGATATTAAGTTATATCCTCAGAGTTGTTTTGAGGATTAAGCAACTTACCATGTTTTTAGGAAGGTATTATTATGCTCTTTTGTGTGTGTGTGTGTAAGGAAATGCATACAAGTGACAAAGCATGAGTATCCAGAATGTGTAAATGTATCTTATATATAAGAAAAAGACAGATAACTTAGTAAAAAAGGGCAAATTCATATGAGGAAACATAAATGACCAATAAACATATGAAAACCTCCTCAATCATTTTAATAACCAGGGAAGGACAAACCAAACACACAAAACAATGCCAATGAAAATTCAGAATATATGTTGAAGTACTGCTGGGGAGTACGAACTGATTCGACTGCTTTAGCAGTGATTGTCAACATCTAGTGAAGTTGAAAATGCGTATAGCTTGTGACTCTGTAATTCCTTGTTAACATAGACCCTGGAGCAGTGGTCGTCAAACTAAGGTGTGTGTATATATATATATATATATATCTCATTGTGATTATATAAGAATTTGCCAGGGTACTGGGGGACCAACAGTGAAGAGAATCTTCAACTTGCACGTGTACTTTTCCCAAGTAACTCCTGAGGATTCTTTCCTATCTCCTCTTCGTAACTGCCCTTCTTCCAAAGTATACTCCTTCTTTAATGAACTTTTCCTTAATTTATCTCTTCAACCCCCCAAAATGGTTAAAGAATGAACTGACTAAGTGAGAGACTAGTGAGAATAAAGCAAAGAGAATGCTGAGAGGAAATGAATGCTAAAAATGGTTTTCATCTGCAACTTTTCAGTGTTCTTAATATTCATCCCAAGATGGAAAGGAAAACACCATCCTGGAAAATGCAAGGACCTCATGGCACTGTGTATACTATTAAAAGTAAGTTGCCCCAGCAGCTAGCATAGTATAGTATTCTTTTGATAACAAGAAGTAGAACTTAATAAAATATTTTATACAGTGAAATAAAATAAGGAATGACTGTATTCAGAATGTTTAGAAAATAATTTTGTATAATACTTTTAACAAGTTTATTGAATGACATGACAACTTAAAAGAAGCCATATAAAACTTATTTGTGGGTGTTATTCAGTGTAACTTGAAAAATGTGGTAATCCCAGGATGCATTGCAATGGCCAGGGTCAGTGTCGTCAGCCTGGACTGCTGTGGTTGCTCAAAGGGTCTTTTTCCTACTAAATACATGGTGTTTTATCATAATATATGTGGAATTATTCTTGAATTTTATGTATAATTTTAAAAGTGTGTATTTCTGAAAGCCGGCACTACAGTACATATACATGCACACATTGGCTGAAAGAAGGCCCTGCTCCTGGTTTTAGAGAGCTCCATTATTTTAGCTATATCTTACATTTCATTTTTATAAATTAAGAAATGAGAAACAGCATGTAGATATATTTATGCTTTCAATAATTTATTAAAAAATAATTATATTAGATCTACATAGTTTTGATCTTGACTACTTTCATTAATTTATCATAGAGATGTGTTTAATAATTTATTTCTGACAGTAATTTATTTTCTGATATTCCTTGAAATGCATATGAACACATTTATTTTCTTTTTTTTAAACACATTTATTTTCATTAAGACACTTAAATTCCTTTTGGCTCTACCTCCTGCCTCCTGGGCTGTTGTCTCTCTATATTTCAAAGCACATCGAATATTTGATACAGCTAATCTTTACTTAGATTTATCCACATACGTGCCTTTTCTAGGGCACCTGATTCCTTCCTGTGTTTTTGTGCATCCATCAGGGATTATTTTTCTTCTTTAAGAAAGCAAGGCTTTCCAAAGATAATATGTTCTAGAGGCGAGGAGAAGGGGAGAGGAGTCTGCAGAAACAGCAGTACGGGTAGAGAAGTGGCACAGGAACTTGTGGAAGTCTGAGAACTTCTGTGCCAACGTTAAGTCCCTATGGTGTACCCTAGAAGAGACAACACATGCCCAGGACCAAAAACAAACAAACAAACAAAACCCCCAAAACCCGCATTCAGAATCACAAAAGCTATTTCCAGCTATTCACAGAAGAATTTACTAATCTCTAGGGAAGACATGGTCAAAGGAGAAAGCATTCTTGTACAGGGTGGGGCAGAAGTAGGTTCACAGTTGTGAGTGTACAAAACAGTTTATTCTTGTATTATTATTTATTAATTATTGTATTATTTTCTGTACCAACTACTGTAAACCTACGTTTGCCCCACCCTGTATACATATTATAATCAGCTGAGGCTAAGTAAACCAGAATGGGACATAAAGCATCAGCCATTCTTATTTTGATTTCCACTAGGTGATCCTGGTAAATCACATCCGTCTGGGTCCTTAGTTTTAGTAAAAAGGAGATGATAATAACTCACTCTACCTTCCTCACAGGGCTACAGTGACAGAGAACAGTACTGTGAGCCAGTGAAGAGCGTGGGCTCTGGATCAGGTGGGTCTGGGTTTAAATCTCAACTGTAATACTTACTTGGGTATATGGGGCAAGTTTCAATGTCTTTAAGCCTTAATGTCTTCATTTGTAAAATGAAGTTAATGATGGTAACCTCAGGATTCACCAGAGTATGCTCAGATTTTTGCACAATTTCTGTTTCATGATAAATAATATTTTCTATTATTATACAGTTAAGAAATGAGTAATGTATATAGAAACACTGAAAATTATTGAGTTATATAATCATTAACAATTATCATTATCACAAGTCTTAATTTGGTTCTTTAAACTATTCTCTCTATTCTTTCCGAAGTCCTGAGTAAAAGAACCCCTCCAGGAACTGTGACCATAAGCAGCGTGGTTGATCAGAGGGCACTGAACGAACCATTCAGACAGAGCTCCTTTTGACAGAGTGTGCTCCATGCTGGTTACAGAGCTGATTATCTATGCTGGTCACGTGGAGGTCTTCAGAGGAACTGGTTCTCCTAGGGCATTCTAAGTGCCTTATAGTTAAAGTACTACCAGTGTTAGGGGGCCCCACAAATGGGATCCTTTGTTGGAGGATATTAGAAATAGCAAGGGACGGAGAGAACCAGTATGAGAACCAGTATACTAGCTTTGTGCACTTTGGCCCAGGGCTGATTCTAGAGAGCGAAACCATATAAATTCCCCTTTCCCCCTAACTTCAAGTACTGTATGATATGCAGAACTTTATAAATGGAGAAAACAAATCAGACCCTATTTAAAGAAATAGAAACAAAGAGTAAATATTTCTGTATCTCTACATGCAAATTCAAGGAAGATAATTTAAGGAATTTTTTAACATTTCAAATGTTTATTTTTTAAAACAGTCATATGGTACAACACTTAAAAGCATAACTGATATGCCTTCCTTCCCCTTTCCTGATCATCTTACTTCTAGTCTTCTCTAGATTCAACTACTATGACCAATTTCTTATGTGTCCTAGACATTACATATGAGTATGAATATGCATATATGTGTGTATATATATATATATATATACATATATATATTACATACCGACTCATACACAGTGTGTATATATGTGTGCACACAGATTTGTTATAGGGGCTTAATCTTATGCAATTGCAGAAGTTGGCTAAACAGTCCTTGTTAGGCTATGGTTTTTGTGTGTGGTTCTAGAGCTTAAAATCTGCAGGACAGGTAGTTGAGAGAAGATGGATGTAAAATAGGAGAGAGCAAGCTGGAACCCATGAGCATGAGCTGGAATCTACAAGGATAAATTGGAACATCTATCAATTCTCATTGCACAGTTGGTGCGGTGCCTGGCAGAAGAAGCAGGTACCCTCCATAGAACTAAACAAACATTCACCTGGGCCCAGAGCTGGAGAAGGGGAATCCAGAGGTGAGTAAAGCAGTCACAGGCCTGGCTGCTGCCCTGTGCCACAGAGATTAGCCACCAGATAAACAGCAATGTGTGTTAATTACAAAAGTGCCTGTTTCCACCTTATAAGCATAAAAATGAAAATGGCTACTGCTTTACTTCAGCCTTTCAAATCTTGTACAAAAATCTCTTTTGAGGCTCACTCTAACTGAAAACGTACATGGAAAGGAATTCTGGGAAATGTACTTCAGGCTAGTCAAATCTATTCACTGCTGTGGTCCCCCTTTACCCATGGTTTCTCTTTCTGAGGTTTCAGTTACCCACGGTCAACATGGTCCAAAAATATTACATGGAAAATTTCTGAAACAAGCAATTCATAGTTTTAAATTGCATGCCGTTGTGAGTACCATGATGAAATCTCGCGCCCTCTCACCCAGGACGCGAATCATGTCTTTGTTCTTCTCTAGGCTGTCTGTGTAGTCATTTAGTTGCTGCCTGTGTTATCAGGTCCATTATCCCCGTATCCCAGTGCTTGTGTTCAAGTAACCCTTATTTTACTTAATAATGGCCCCCAAATGTAAGATTAGTGATGCTAGAATTAGGATATGCCAAAGAGGAGCCATAAAGTGCGTCCTTTAAGTAAAGAGGTGAAAGTTCTTAATTTATAAGAAAAGAAGAATAATCATAAGCCATGGTTAAGATCTACAGTAAGAATGAAACTCGTACTTTATCTGTGAAACTGTGAAGAAGGAAAAAGAAATTTTGCTGTCTCACATCAAACTGCAAAAGTTATAGACGCAGTGCATGATATGTGCTTGGTAAAGCTGGGAAAGGCATTCAATTTGTGGATGGGAAATATGAAAATGTACGTATAAAGAATGTATATATACTGAAAACATATAAAAAGGGTTTGATACTATCTGAGGTTTCAGACTTCCACTGGGGGATCTTGGAATGTTTCTCCCACAGATAAAGGGGGGACTACTGTATATAAGCATTATACAGGGCTGGGCAAAAGTAGGTTAATAATAATAATTAATAATACACTAATTAATAAATAATAATACAAGAATAAACTCTGTGTTTCTCATACTCAAAACTGTAAACCTATGTCTGCCTACCTCTGTATACCGGTACCATTTAAAATTCTCAAAAAAAATGCTACTATACTAGGTATACGCCTTTGCACATTGCTTTGAGGTCACACCATATTATTATATATGGATTTGTGCCTTTCCTTTTCATTGGTGGTACAAAACTGCACTGTGTGTGGTTGTTCCAATCCTTTGCTATTTCAGACAATGCTTCGGTGAATAGTCTTGTGCAGATGTCATGTTGCAGGTGTGCAAGTATGCTAAGTTTCTAGAAGCCAAAGGGTTTTCACATTTAAAATCCTGAGATGTTGCCTAATTGCTCTGTGTAGCGGTTCTATCAATTTACTCTTGAATTAAGCAGAATATGATGGTGCTTATCTTAATGTACTCTGGTAACACAGTGTCTTTTCAAATCTGTTTATCTTTGCAAATGTTATAGGGAAAAATGTGTTTCAGCATGGCAGTATGATTATAATTTGAGCTTTTATTAGTATGAATGGGTTTGACCCATTGGGGGATGTTTCTGAAAAAGGAAAGAAAAGAAAAAGTTCAGAAATTGCAATTTGGATTGAATTCAATGTCCATTTTAAAAGTTATCTTTTAAAATACTGGCCCTTCATCTTCTAAAACACAATGGACATGAAAGAACCTCTCACTGGTAATGAATGATAAAACTGATAATAAATAGTGTACAACTGTACTATAGGGCTCCATCATTTTAGTAGAAAGCCAGAGGGTAAAGTACAAACTAGAAGTTGCTAAACCTGCTTTTTTCCTAGTTTACATCAGATACATAATAGATTTCAGATTAAGCAAGAACAATGTCTTATAAATATGTGATTTAACATAATTATACATCTTTTAGAATAAGCTAGGGTTGTATTAGCCTGAAAAACAAGGTATAGGTACTGAAAACAAATTTCCTAAAATATTCCTGGATGGTTATTATTATTTTTTTTGAAAAATTTAAAAAAATTATTTATTTATTTTTAGAGAGTGAGAAAGAGAGGGAGAGAAATATCAATGTGTGGTTGACTCTCACGTGCCCCCTACTGGGGACCTGGCCTGCAACCCAGGCATGTGCCCTGACTGGGAATTGAACCGGCAACCCTTTGGTTCTCAGGCCAGCACTCAATCCACTGAGCCACACCAGCTGGGTCCTGGATGGTTATTAATAGCAAAATATTAAATATATCTACATTCTAGGTGATCTGTGTAGATCGAAGTTATCTAACACAAGTTTGTGAGTCAGTATAAAAATTCAGTTACTTTTGAAGATGGTTGGATTCTACCATGATTTGTTTGCTTAGTTTTTTCATTCTTAGAAAAAACATGAACACGTGGGGTGGAAGGATAGGGAGAAAAGGCATACAACTGTAATTGAATAACAATAAAAATTAAAAAAAAACTCTGTCACAACTGGTCAACTTTACGATTTTAACATGAAAGCAGTCATAGGCCATAATGAATGAGCATAGATGTGTTTCAATAAAGCTTTATTTAGTAACACTAAAATTTGAATTTCCCATAATTTTCATGAGTCACAAAATATTATTCTTTTGATTTTTTTTGACCACCCCCGAATAAAAAAAAAAGAAAAAAAGAAAAACATGAACACTTTAAATAGACACTAATTGATTTTTTAAAAAATTACAGAATGTCCTTAGGTGTGACTGACATGGTATTAATGGTCCATTTTATAACTCAGATATCTGCATGTGGCTTTTAGGTATTTTACTGTTTCCTAAATGAAGGTTATTTGACCTAATAGTTTTTCAACATCTCAGCTTTCATTCTCTCTCTTTCTTTTAAAAATAATATTAGGATCATTTTATGCATAGATTTTGTGATATCTCTCTTGGTTGATTACAGTTTAATTTTTTTTAATGTTTTTCATTTTTACCTTTTGACTCCCTTTACCAATTTTCTCCAAACACCAGTCTGGCAACCACCAATCTGGTCTCTATATCTGTGGGCTTGTTAGTTGGGTTTGGTGGTGTTTTTTTTGGTTATTTTTGTTTGTTTTTAGATTCCACATATAAGAGAGGACTATTATCTCTTTCTGTTTGATTTATTTCATTTAGAATGATTCCCTCAAGGTCCATCTATGTTGTTGTGAATGGCAAGATTTCATTTTTTTTTATGGCTGAATATTTTATTGCGTATATATACCACAATTCCTTTATCCAACAATCCATCAGTAGACACTTAGGTTGTTTCCATATCTTCGCTATTGTAAATAATGCAAAAATTGACATGGGAGTACATATAACTTTTTGTTTTCTTTAGATACATACCCAGAAATAGAATTGCTGGTTCATATCATAGTTCTATTTTTAATTTTTTGAGAAACCATTATATTGTTTTCCATAGTGGCTACACCAATTTACTTTCCCACCAACACTGCACAAAAGCATTCCCTTTTCTCCACATCCTTGTCAACATTTACTATTTCTTGTCTTTTTGGTAATAGCCATTTTAACCAATATGAGGTGATATTTCATTGTGGTTTTGATTTGCATTTCTCTGATGATTAATGGTGTTAAGCATCTTCTCATGTACTTGCTGGCCATGTGTATGTCTTCTTTGGGAAAGTGCCTATTTAGATCTTCTTCCCATTTTTTAATTGGATTATTTGTTATTAAGTTGTATGAGTTCTTTATATATTTTCGATATTATCCCTTATCAGAGACATGATTTGCAAATATTTTCTCAGTAAGTTGCCTTTTCATTTCGTTGATGGTATCCTTTGCTGTGTAGAATCTTTTTAGTATGATGTAGTCCCACTTATTATATTTTCTTTTGTATCTTGTGCTATTGGTGTCAGATAAAAAAATTTTCACCAAGACTATATCAAGGAGCTTACTGCCTATGTTTTTTTCTAGGAATTTTATGGTTTCACGTTCTACATTTAAGTCTTAATCTATTTTGACTTATTTTTTTGCACATGGTGCAAGATAGTGGTCGAGTTTCATTCGCAAGAAAAGAAGTACCATCTTTTCTTGGACAAACTCTGATCTATTTGATGAGAATAAGACCAGCTCCCTCAGTGGAAATCTCCTTTCAAAAGTAAGTGTGTACCCATTGCTGGTATTTATAGTGGCATTGCACTTGTTAAAGATATTTAGGGAACACTATTAATATGTCTGTGTGGAGTTGACATTATGTTTTTTGGTAAGTGTAGGGAATGTTTCATTATAGCAAGTCACCACAGATAAGTGCATAAGAG
This sequence comes from Desmodus rotundus, assembly GCF_022682495.2. Lineage (NCBI taxonomy): Eukaryota > Metazoa > Chordata > Mammalia > Chiroptera > Phyllostomidae > Desmodus > Desmodus rotundus. The sequence continues at coordinate 136,096,563 of NC_071391.1, read as the reverse complement.
TAGAAGGCGCACATTAATGCTTAGCCATCATACATACCTATTTGTTTTGCCTGTGAAATGCAAGTTTCCTTCTATTATGGTTAAGGAGAATCCTCATCCTAACAGTGGGCTACCTCTTGCTGGAACAGTCAAGAATGGGGAAGGGTTTCATATTGTACCCTTTCAAGCTAACAAGATAGTCTTCCAGTTTCCTGGAAGTTGGAACAAGACAGGAGGCTCCTGGGTCAAAAACAAAGGACTTTGCTACCTATGGCACACTAGGCAACATGATCTTCATATTTTGACCCATTCCCCTTGCTCCCCAAGTCCCACAGGGGATGCTAAACATACAGTGGATTGACATCACAGCTGAGGGACCATGAGCTTAGGAAACCACCAATTCTTACAAGGGGGTTGCTTGCAAACCTGTTCAAACTTTGCCCTGGAGAGAAACATTATTTTTATTATCCTGGACAGCAACCAAATGTTCCCTCTGACCTTGAGGGACACACTGTCTTCTAAGACTGCACGCTTGAACAGATAATCTGGAATTAAAATTGTCACAACTCGAGCAGAAACACAACAGACTCATGGAGAATTGTCTGCCAACAAGAAGTAGGGACATTTTCCTGACCCACAGTCATGTGTGAATTCCTATCTTTGGCACCATGTTTTTATCACCACGCCATAGTTATTCATCCTAAGCATCATCTGCTAGTGGGTAACTTTTATATATGTAAAGGATTTGTTGGAAATAAATACTGAATAATGAACACAGGATGTGGAGAACTATAATAATTCTGTGCATATATCTCAGGTCAAAATACCAGAATAAATGATGGAGAGAGCCCTGAATGCCTGGCTTGGCCTTTTGGGGAAGTTTCAAATGCCTCTAAGTGTTCTTGGATGTTAAGTAACATCTAAGTAGGTGAGGTGAGGACTCCCCAGCACCTGATATGGCCACAGAAACAAATGTTTTAATAAATGTAGGAAATCATGGGCTTGCATTCAAGTGACACATTTTGATACTCACTGATGAGCTTAAGAAAGAACTCACACGACTCCACTCTAAGAAGACAAGCAACCCAATTAAAAAATGGGCAAAGGACTTGAACAGACACTTCTCCAAGGAGGACATACAGAGGGTCCAGAGACATGTGAAAAGATTCTCAGTATTGCTAGCTATCAGAGAGATGCAAATTAAAACCACAATGAGATACCACCTCACACTGTTGAGAAAGGCCATCATAAACAAAGCAACACACAACAAGTGTTGGAGAGGTTGTGGAGAAAAGGGAACCCTAGTGCACTGTTGGTGGGATTGCAGAGTGGTGCAACCACTATAGAAAAGAGTTTAGAATTTCCTCAGAAAACTAAAAATGGAACTGCCTTTTGACCCAGCAATTCCACTGCTAGGATTACATCCTAAGAACCCTGAAACACCAATCCAAAAGAACCTATGCATCCCAATGTTCATAGCAGCACAATTTACAATAGCCAAGCACTGGAAGCAACCTAAGTGCCCATCAGTAAATGAGTGGATCAAAAAACTATGGTACATTTACACAGTGGAATTCTATGCAGCAGAAAGAAAGAAGGAGCTCCTACCCTTTGCAATAGCATGGATAGAACTGGAAAGCATTATGCTAAGCGAAATAAGCCAGGTGGTGAAAGACAAATACCATATGATCTCACCTTTAACAGGAACCTAATCAACAAAACAAACAAGCAAAATATAACCAAAGACACTGAAATTGAGAATAGGTTGACAGTGACCAGAGGGGAGAGGGGAGAGGGGAGAGAATTTTAGGGAAAAAGGGTGAAGGGTTTGCAGGAACATGTATAAAGGACACATGGACAATAACAAGGGGGTGGTGGAAACAGGGGAGGGAGGTGGGGAGGGCTGGGATGTTGGGCTGGAGTGGGGGCGGAAGGCAGAAAACTGTACTTGAACAATAATTTTAAAAAAAGAATTTCAAGGATGTTCAGGAAGTTTGAAAGACCTTGCATACAAAAAGTGATTTTCAGGGACAGAATTACGTTGTCCATAGGAAAACACATCACATACACCAACCCCCTGACATGGCTAACCTTTGCCTAAGGATGCAAAGCAGACTTTCTTGGAGTTCTCAGTAAATCCCTGAGGTGATAGGGAACACTGAACACAGTGAATATTTAAAAGAAGGATCACTTTGGAGCTTCCGCAAATAAAATATTCTCTAAGTCAAAGAGTATCTTCACCTCTCAGCTTCTTAATAATGAAAAACTGGTCAGGGTAGTAGGCTTTGAGTATCCTCAGTGTTCAGAAAAAACTAACCAGTGTGTGTGTATCCTCTAGGAAAGTGTTCTTTTGTCAGTCTTTAAAAAATTAATTTTCATCTACCCTTGTCAGGAAACTGTAATTTTTAAAAGTCCTTCACTTCACTTTGGAACTACTCAGTCTGCCAAACTAGATAGAAATTTTGACTGTTTCTCACTGAAGAATGGAAGACTTGTTATAGTTGGATTAAGGACAGGGAAGGATTCTTCCTTTGTTTTTTTTTCCTGGCAATAAATTATAAAAAACATAGAAATATTAGAGAAAAATTTGAAAAGATTAAATAAATCACCTATAATCACATTGTCTGAACATCATAGTTACTCTTTTCGATTTTGAATATTGTCTGTTGGTCCTTATTTAAATATGTATTTTTGGCATAGTTGCAAGAGGTGTATTTATAGCAAGTACCAACCAAATTTATGGATAAATCATGCTAGAGTTTTAAGGAATGGGATTTTTCTTTAAAAGTCATCTTACGCTGCTAATGTGTTTTAAAAGCCATACCTTAATTTATCTTACAGCTTAACTAGTATCTTACTCCATTGCAGGGAATAAATATATTTTTGTTTGATAATAGACATGCAGACCAATTGCTTTCTGGGATCATTCCTAGTTTTGATAGAGAGACCACAGCACCGTCCCCTTTTTATCTGGTATGACATATAGACACGCATTCAATTAACCTATAAGTCATCCCAGGGCATTAAAGTATAAATTAAACAGAGAGGGGCTAAAATTATAACCCCGTTTCCTCCTGGTTGAGATTGTGATCTTATTTGTTAGAAGACAATATTTGCTCACAATGGTGTTAAGGTACAAGCTTCACAAAAGTGTTCATAGCTGGGGCATATGTGTTTGATTTTATTATCAGACCTTAGCTGATACTTGTCTATGGGAGTAATCAGTGAAAGCTTCAAACTGTCCCATTTTACTTGTGGTTTTAAAATCTACAAGGTTAAAAAAAGGCATAAGGGTAGGTAATAATAGATGTAGTGTAGAGGAGGATTGGGGAAGGTCTTCCCTTTCTGGTTTGGTCCCTCCTATTTGCTCATGACACTTTGCAGTGACTTAAATCTCTGGCTCGGGAGAGCTATAAAAACATTGACAATGAAAATGCATTGTGGGAAGGCTTAGGGCAGAGACTGCCGTGTGTTCACCCAAAACTCGTTTTCTCGTTTTCCCTGGCACACAGCTGGTTGACATTTCCCAGCCTTCTTTGCCGTTAGGTGTGGCCATGTGACTGAGTTATAGCCAATGGCTCATGTAATGTGTGCCACTTCCAGGCCTGGCCCCTAAGACCCTCTAACAGATGAGCACACCCCCCACGGCCACTCTTTCTCTTTCCTCATGGTCTAGAAGAGCATGGTGACCTTAGAAGCCATGAGTTGCCAAGATGGTGGAGCCATAAGATGGAAGTCTGTTTGCAAGAGTCATCATCTGACTAGGAATGGCTATTTTGCACTCTACTTGAACAAGAATTAAACTTACATTGTGTTAGGCAAATAAGACTTGGGGGTTGTAGCCATAATAGCTGCTGTTACCCTAACTAATATAATTATGAAGTAGAAAGTTATTTGACTTATTTAATCACACACACAGATGCACATTATTTTTGTTCCTTTGTAAACAACCCATGGTGATGGCAGAGAAGATACTAGTTAAAAATATTTTGAAGTTAAAGCACGATTGAGGACTGAGATACTACCCAGAGTAAACAGTTATCTATGGGACCTAAGAGGCAGCATAAAGTCAAAGTTAAGTATGAGGGATCTGGGGCCAGAGGGCCTGGGTTCCGATCTTGGCTCTGCCTCTTTTTATCTGTGTGACTTTGGACAGATTATTCAAACTTTTCTTTGCCCCAATTTTCTTATCTGTAAAGTGTAAATAATAATATGTATGTACCTGACAGGGATATAGTAAGATTTAAATGAGCTAGTATATGTAAAATGCTTCTGGCAGGCCTGGCAAAGCAAGAACTTGACATATGTTAGCTTATCATCATTAGCAAGTAAGAGCTGTGTGTCAGGCAGGGACCCAGGACCCAGAGGAGAGGAGGAGAGAGCATCTGAGCACAGATACCTAGGCCGTGATGGTGACTCAGTCTTCTTGCTGACCCTGCCCCTCCCTGACATGCTTCCCAAATGGATGGATACAATACTGTGGCAAGACACCCCCAAATGAAGGAATGGCTCCAACTTCTGTGAAGAATATCTCTCGCCCTGGCCGGTGTGGCTCAGTTGATTGGAGAGAATTCAATTCCTGGTCAGGGCACATACCTAGGTTCGATGCTTGGTCTGGGAGTGTATGAGGCAAACAACAGATGCTTCTCTCTCGCACTGATGTCTCTCTCTCCCTTCTCTCCTTTCCTCTCCCTCTAAAAAGCAATGAAAAAGTGTCTGAGGGTGAGGATTAAAAAGCAAAAATAAAAACAAAACAAAACAATGAAAACCAAGAAGGATATCTCTCCTTGTTCATCTGCCATGGGCATATCCTGCCTGCAGAAAGGGCTCCTTTCTTCGTCACCACCAAGTGGCAAGTTATACATCTTTCCTCCTTTTAATATACCATCTGTCCTCCAAGTGTTCAAGGTGGAGAAGCAAAACAGTATTTAGGGAGCCACCATCCTCTGTCTTTGCTTATTACAGATGCTATCTCTAGTTAGCCTTAGGGTAAAAATGATCTACCTTAAAGGCACATTGACTGGCTTTCCAACAGAAGGGGGGACAATCAACTATAGATAAAGATAAGTGATAATTAAAATTGGGAGGTCTAGCAATAATGATGCAGAATAGAACTAGAATTCTATTTAAAGTCAGTAGCATTTTGAATCTAAGCAAAATACAGAATTGAGGGATCCAGACTTGCAATTTGTTAAGTAAAAAATAGGCACACAAGCAATGTTATTTCCAATAGCCAAGTGCTGGAAACAGCCTCAGTGCCTATCAGTAAATGAGTGGATCAAAAAACTATGGTACATTTACACAAGGGAATACTATGCAACAGAAGAAAGAAGGAAGTCCTACCTTCCTTGACAGCATGGATGGAACTGGAGAGTGTTACGCTAAGTGAAATAAACCAGGCAGCAAAAGACAAATACCATTTGATCTCACCTATACGGGGAACCTGATGAGCAAAACAAACAAACAAGCAAAATAGAACCAGAAGCATGGAAACAAGGAACAGACTGACAGTGACCAGAGGGGCAGGGGGAGGGGGATAAGGATGGAAAGAAGGGGAAGGGTCTAGTTAAAGAACAAGTATAAATGACCCATGGACTTGGACAACAGGGTGAGGATTAACTGTGGGAGCAGGGGGACAAGCATGGGCAGGGCAGGGGAGAACAATGAGGGAAAATTGGGACAACTGTAATAGAATAACAATAAAAAAGATGTAAAAAATAGACATACATTTTTAATTCATATTTTTATTGTGTTATATATATCATAATATTTAACACTTTAATCATTTTTAAAAAGATTTTATTTATTTTTTTTACACAGAGGGGAAGGGAGAAAGAGAGGGAGAGAAACATCAATGTGTGGTTGCCTCTCACATGCCCCCTACTGGGGATCTGACCTGTAACCCAGGCATGTGCCCTGACTGGGAATTGAACTAGCTACCCTTTGGTTCACAGGCCAGCACTCAATCCACTGAGCCACATGAGCTAACCATCTATAAGTATACAGTTCAGTGGCATTAAGTACATTCACAATGTTGTGCAACCACTGTCCATCCCCAGAACTTGTTTATCATCCCCAGTACAAACTCTGAATCTATTAAACAACTCCTCATTTTCCCTCACCCCCTGTTAATTTCTGCTCTGTTTTCTGTCTCTATGCATTTATCTATGCCAGGTTCCTCATACAATATTGTCCTTTAGCATTTGGCTTATTTCACTTAGTAGAATGTTTTCAAGATTCATCCCTATCGTTGCATGCATCAGAATTCATTCCTTTTATAGTTGAATAATATTTCATTGTGCGTATACACCATGTTTTGTTGCTCTACTCATTTTTTGATGGAAACTTGGATGTTTCCACCCCTTGGCTATAGTGAATTATGCTGCTATGAATGTGGGTATACAAGTATCTGTTTGAGTCCCTGCTTTCAGTTCTTTTGGGCATATACCTAAGAGTGGAAATCCTGAGAATTCATGTTTTAAATAGGAGATTTCTACATATGCCTCTTTGGCCAAAACTGTATCACAGTGTCTCCTCACGGCAAGCCGATGAGATGGGGCTGAGAATACAAGGTTTTATTTTTTTCCATAGCCTCTGTAGTAAATCCACTTCTAGTATCTGCCAAAATACTCATCCTAGGTGATGAATCTAGAAGTAAGATTCCATGCTCCCACAGTAGTCAACATGGGTAAGAATCAATTCCCTATGGTAACTGTGATGTTGTTTCTATAAATTCAATGCCATCCTTTTTTCTGGGATCTAATTTTGAGTGATTTTATGACTTAAAGGAACTGCCTCATCTGGTTTCAGTGGGAATTTAGATAAATCTGCTTTTGATAGGTAATTACCCATGGTTTGGTTTATGTAAAATAAGCTTTCCAACAGAAGGGGGGGCACTCAACTGTAGATAAAGATAATTAAATGATAATTAAGATTGGGAGGTTTAGCAATAACAATACAAATAGGGTAGGGGCTAGATGACATCTTGAAAAGGAAATCATTTCTATTAGAATGCTCAGAACTAAACCCAACTGTTTAAAGGTCACTATTCAAAGATTACTGTTCAATTACTCCAGCATTTGCTATTTGACTTACCTAAAGACATTCATTTATCACGAGAAATTTGGGGATAGGATTTGTAGACACTAGCCATTGTATTTGTAGACACAAGACATTCAGAAAGAAGACTTGTCCTTAGATATAATTTTAAAGGTTTCATTACTAAGGAGAAAATCACCAAAGTGGCAATTTGATCAATATAGATTCAAGAATGGAATGAAGGATGGGAAGATCAGACCATTAATTAGGATTTTGTACATGTTTGACACATACATGGCTAAAGAAAGAGAAGGATGAGGCCGTTAGGATACCATTTCAGATACATGTAACAGAGCCCCCCAATAACAGTGGGTTGAACAAGAGAAAAGTTTACTTCTCCCTTGCAAAGATGGTGTGGGGCAGGTATAGGGGCTCTGCCCCACAGGGTCATCAGGGACCTTGGCTCCTTCTCTCCTGTTTCTTTCCATTCCGAGCAGCAGAATAGAAGCAGGGAAAAGGGTGAGGGGCTGGCACATCTCTTACCTTTAAGAGTGTCACCAAAATTCACTTCCCATTGTTTGTTCTCAGAGTTTAGACATATGACCACACCAGACACAAGAGAGTCTGAGAGTCTGGGAGAGTCTATAATTTTTATTGTCGTGGTCACATGTCCAGCTAAAATTTAGAGGTACTATTATTTAAAAAAAGAGAATGGATTTTGAGATACAATGAGTGGTCTTTGCTAAAATAAAGGTGTTGGTATTATAGAAAATAATTACTTTAAAGCAGATTTAAAACATTTGGAGCCAGAGGAGATTTTGAGTTTGTGCTGAAACAAATCCCTCTCAATCTCTTGACAGATTAGTAACCCATTCTTCCTTATGAATTTAGGGCTCTTAATTACATGGCCAGAGCCAGCTATGGCTCTGCATTAGCCATCCTCCCAAGCAAGACAGGCTCCCAAATAATTATGCTGTCATAAGAGATGCACACAAGAGAACAAGAGAACAAGGTGCTCTCTCTGACTGCATGTGCCGTTACAGACTGGATTAGTTCTATCCCATTGCCAATTATTCCCTGTGAAGTGGATGGCAGCCACATCCTTCCCCCATAAACTTTACTTGTACATACTCATTATTCTAATTTGATCCACAGAAAAGTAGTCAACAGAAAAACTAGGACACAACTGTAGTGTAGGAGGCACCATAGGGAAAGGAGTCAGTGGGTTGGTTGGAGAGAAAAAGTTTCTACTGGGCCTCAGGTGGCCCATGGAGGGAGAGGTGGATGTAAGGGAGGGAGGTAACCAAGAGAGGGGAAGAAAAATGATCATGAACAAAAGGAAATAGGTTTCTCTCTCCCTAGTGAAAGTGAGGTAGGTCTGGGAAGCTATGAATCTCATCCGCAGAAGAATTGAGCAGGCATACCCCCGAGGTGGCAGAGACTACTAACCTAACTTCATTGTGACCTAACAGTGAGGTAGGAAACGGAGCAGTGCTACGGAATCACAGCAGGAACAGTGGGAACACGTGTGTTACAGTGTGGAGGACATCTATGGGAAGCCCCTGCATATTGTCTTTATGAGGCTCCACATTCTGAAGCCTCACTGGGACTTCCGCTCCACCAACTTCTCCTCACTTTCCCCTTCCCTACATTCCTCCTTGTGTCCTCACTTCCCACCTTGCTCACTTTGGATTCCGTGGTTCACCCCTAAAATGACACTCATACAAAATATTCAATTTACTTACCCTTCTCTCCCTCCACATATCCCTAGCAAAACCTCAGCTCTGATTAAACCCATTATTCCCTCCACTCCCTGCCTGCCCCTGAGCAGCTGGATGTGACTGAAGAAAAGCCCAGAATTGATTCAACTCTGCTGAATCTTGAGAGCTTGCAGCCTGCCCTGCTGCCTGCACATTGCCAGGGTCAAGCTAGTCTCTTCTTCTGAAATGACTATTCTATGCCTTTTCCTTTGTTGTCATCGATATGAGCTCCCATTCTCATTCTTAGCTATTGGTCTGGCTCCTTTTTATTTTTTCACTAAATAAATAAAAACAATCTGCAGAAAATGACCTCAAAATCTTCAAATATACCTGCACTGGTGGCCACACACACTCTGCTTCCTGGTTGTCACAATGAATATCCCACCTTGCCACAGGCACTGCTTATGCACTGGTCCCTCACTTCTTGCCTCCCCATGGTCTTCCTCCCGTGATGATTTTTTTTCTATATCATTACTGTCTCCTCTCTACTGGGCCACTCCCCTCAGCATACAAGCATATTAACTGGTAATATTTCCCAGTTATGAAAATGCCTTCTGATCCCACATTCTCCTCCAGCAGTGGCTGCATTTCCCTTCTCTTGTGAACAATAATGTTCCAGGAGAGGTTTATCTCTGAAGTACCATATTGACAGGGACTTTACCTGTGTCCTGGAACTGATGATTAGGGTCAAAGATGGGGACAAAAGAGAATGTATTAAGAGATGGTTTAACTGTCTCTGTTGTCCCAATTACCATTTACTTTCTCTATCAATTTTTAGCCTATTAAACAAAGAGAGAATACAGGATCACACAAGTTGAGTTATGACCTCTTAGTGAGGAGGTCTACCTACCACTATCTTCCAAATATATATCTTCAGCTCCAATCTTCGCTGCACCTGGAACTCCATACTTGCGTAAGTCCATCTATCTTATATTTCCAATTGGAAGTCCAATAGGCATCTCAAATTAGACCTCTTCAATATAGAACTTCATTTCATCCTTTAAATCTGCTCCTACCACCATCTTCTCCATCTCAGTTTATTTGTCTAGATGTTGCTCAGGTTGAAGAACCAGGAGTCATCGTTTGATTATTCTATTTTGCTTATACCCACATCAGTCTAACACAAGTTATAGCCGTCCCATCTTCAAAATATATCTTGGTGGAACAACGTCTCATCACTTCCACTTGTGGGTCCAAGTCACCCCTATCTCTCCTTTGGACCCCTGTAATACCCTCCTATCTTCGGATCTTTCTGCCACAATTCTTGCTTTCCTCCCATACCTACAGTCTATTTTCCACATAGATGCTCAGGTGCTCTATACAGAGAGCAAGTCAGCAATGTCACCCTCTACTCACAACCATCAGTGGCATTTATCACACTTTGAACGAAGTCCCTTCCTTGACAAACTTTATGAGACTGACAGGAAGTGGTCTCCCCCTCCTTGTTGACCTTACTGTCACTCTGCTCTGGCCACACTGGCTTTCTCTGGCTATCCCATTTAAGAGACACCCTCTTCCCCATCACTCTCCATCCCCTGAGAAAGCCACCTGAGTCGTAACGTGTTCATGCCCTGGAGGCAGCTCTTCTCAGTGATGACCGCTGTTGGGCTTGCCATGGGGGAGGGAGTGGCTGTAACACCTGGTGTGAAATATCCCACCAGACAGAAGGGAGAGTGGCTAAAAAAAATCAATGTGGTATTTCTTACATCCTGAGTTTATAAAGCAGAACTCATGTCTGTTGATTAATGGAACACTGTGGTGAAAGTCTACATCCTTCCTGTATTAAAAAACATTTTTTTAAACATTGTATGATGCTGATTGACCAGAGGGAGACAAGACAGAAGCAGGGTCCCCTACCTGTGCTGTAGGCCTAGGGACCTAGGCAATGCAGAGGGCCAGTCTGGATGGAGGGATGTGGCAGGATGGGAAGGGTATGCCTGCCATTCAGGAAATGTCCCATAAAACTGACTTTAAAATTTTTTGTTTAAGAACAGAACTTAGTGATTTCACCTTCTGGAAGTGGTGATTCTCTTTTAGGTTTAACAGTGGAGTGGAGATTAAGTAATGGTTGACTAGTGGATTTTAAGCGGCACTGAAGAACCTGGGCCCTGGTTGAATTCAACCAGTGAAACCAGCTGCAGGAAGGAGGAATTTCTGCCATGCTCTTTTTTAGGGATCCTTATCTGTGCCTGAGAAATACCCAGGATTTCTCTGGGATCTTGCCTTGCAGGAGGGCTGTTAGCAACCCCAGATCCCTGTGAAGGCTTTTGGGATCCTGGAGGATTCAATCTGCCACCCTCTCCCCCATGAGGGAATGTAAGGAAATTGAATGCAGACCTTGTGGTCGGTGCTGGGCAACATGCTTTACTGTGTCATCTTAGAATTCCCAGCGCTTGTCTTGGGAGGGCTATCTTGCTGCATTACCTCAGTCATTTATTCATTGTTGTAGCAAAAGTTTATTGTGCACTCCTTATATCTCAGACATTGTTTTAGAAACTATGGTTACAGGGGTGAAGACAACCAAGTTGTTGCTTTCGTGGGGTTTACATGCAGGTGGAGGAGACCAAGTAACCAAATGAGTAGATGAGTAAATCTGGTGTCAGACAAGATAATAGTCATTTGACAGGTCAGTGATTGTCTAAGTGTGAACCAGGGACCTCTGCAGGTTTCTGAGACACTTACAGGAGGTCTGGGAGGTCAAAACTCTGTTCACAAAAATATTAAGATGCTATTCGCCTTTGCCACTCAGTCTCTCATGAGTGTGCAGGAGCATTTTCCAGAGACTACTTGACATGTGAAGATGTCAGTTTGGTGGGTAGTGGAATGTGTGTGGTATGGTAAATCTTGATCAGTGTAACCCACAGGAAGCTCTTTGGGGTCCTCAATAATTTTTAAGAGTGTAAAGGGATCCTAAGACTAAATCGTATGAGAACCACTGTGATAAACAGACTGGGGTGGTGTGGGGAGTTTATAAATTATGGGATCTGTGCAAAAAAAAAAATCAGTGCTATTCCATTGGTGTGACAGTGGCTCTCTGGGCAGTGTCATGACTGTCACTCCAGGAGGCATAAGCCCTGAGCTTGAGAAGAGTCCCACAGTCTTTGGAAATCTGACCCTGGGGCATCTCCCTTATAACAGGGCTGCAAGCTGATGCCAAGGCTCCAAGGGGCTGTGTTGACCAGAGCCACTCATCAGCAGTAGGTGTTTTCCTAGTCTTTGAATCCCAGGAAGACTCTTCTGGGGCTTCCACCTCTCCCTCTCACTTTTGCAAACACAGGACTCATTAGGAGCCTGGGAAGTTGGAGCTGGGAGCATTTGTGGCAGTGGCTAGGAGAAGCAGAAAACCCCAAGGCCTCGCTGTCCAGCCCCAGGCTCCACGTGCCAGTGTCTGGACTGAATGGCTAGGCTTGGCTTATCCTGGCGCAGTCTAGGGAGGCATAGGGCAAGGAGCCTAGGAAGCTGGGTCACGCCCAAAGCAGGTTGCTGAGGCTCTGTGTGACACGATGACTTCTGCCTGGCTACTCAGCAAATTGTTCCCCCGTGTAGCTGCCTCAGCTCGACAGTCTGTCAGCCGCATTTATCGGGAACCCGCTAGCAATGCGAATCGGTAGGTGATCCAGGCATTGAAGTAGCAGTTCCCAAGAGCTGAGGGCTAAGTTATCTATCTATCAATCCTGGCTCTCTGCTGACATCTGGGAAAACTAGGTGACACCCACACACCTGAGGCCTTGGCAGCAGCCCAATTAAAGGTTGCAGTTTTTCTTTCGTTACCTTCTGACCTTGAAGTTTGAGAGCGTGGGTATTGGGCTTTGCTTCTGAACAAACTGCATACATGCTCCAAGGTCTAAGCATTTGGAAATTAAGATAGGCGAGCGTGCATACATGTGTGCAGCACATTTTGTTGGGTCACTTTCAGTGCGACCTAAGACTGGTCCCTAGACAATGACTGATCACTGAGCACTCACTTATTTCCACAGGCAGAAGCAACCTGTCCAGAAAAAAACTCAAACACACCACTGGATAAAGTTTCAGTGGGCTTTCTGCCAGTGAATTGCATTTAGTAGTTGAGTGGGTGCAGCCCATGGCAGGAATCCACACAGCTCACAAGAGATCTGTGGGGCCCTGGGGTGTTGCAGTGTCATTCTGTCTGGGTAAGTGACAGCCAGGATGTGGGACTTGGTGATTATTTTTGGTCTGGGTTGTTTCTAGCTCAGAAGAAAGACTATATATAACATTGAGAGAGGCATAACTTCTAGATTGTCAGGATTGGTGCTAATAGTGAATGATATACTAATATATGTTACATGGGACCACAAGCTTGGAGGAGCAATGCTCACATACCAGACAAAAGGATGACTCTCCTGTTGTGTAATGGGAAAGGAAAGCTGGCGATGTAAATGCAGTCTTAATATTTTCTTTCCAGCATTGGATGTGTAATTAGGCATTCAGTGACTTCCTCATCTAAGGAAATTTGACTTTAATGGGTGCTATGTGGCTAACTATGGAAGGAGTCTTTTGAAAATTCAGGGGTGAGGGTGGGAAGGTATTAACTGTGAAGATAGATTATTTCCTTGGTCTTGAAACAAACAAAACAAGCAACCCCCTCCCGCCAAATGGCCAGCGTATAAGGTCTGTGGATCTATGCTAGACTCATTCTAAGCCTTGGGAATTAAGCCAGGAACAGAATGGTCAGATAATTTTTACCTAATGCTTATGTCACGTTTTGTCATTTAAGGTCCCTCTCCGAAAGGGCTTCTGATTAATAAACACAATTTCACTGTCTGGAAATTGCACAGATTATGATGCAGCCTCACGATGTTTTGGGAAATTCAAGCATGACTTTGGGTAAATCCAAAATTCCCCATTAAAAAGAGAAAGTTTAAACTCGTGGTTTAACCAAAGCCAGTACAACAGAGGCACTACTCATTCACTCCCTCACAGTTTAACTTTTGGAGAGTCACTGGGACCCGCCGGGTGCAGTGACCACCTGACCAGCATGAGGGCCCGATGGGACAGCACTAAAAATGTCTGCTGGCCTTCACTTGCTTCTCCAACCCTGTCAGCCTCCCCCACTCCCACCTTCTTGTGCACTTCTGTTTCCGCACTGGACTCAGCTGTCACTGCAGACAAACACTCCACCCTCCACCTTCATTTTCCACACTCCAGCTGCCTCCAGGCCTGTTGCTATAGTGCCTACCTGTATGTCAATAAAGAGTAGTTGAAGCACCAAAAAAAAAAAAAAAAAAAAAAAAAAAAAGTCTGCTGGGCGCCAAGGAGGGAAGGGTTAAGAAAGAAAGGCAGGAACTGAGTTTAAAGAGTGGAGACCATGGACAGTGCATAAAGGCAGCCACTCACTTCCCAAGCCCCAGCTCCCCTGTGTGGTTCCTTCCGGGGTCAGTCTTTCAGAGAGCACTGTCTCAAAGAATGGCACTGGGGTACCCCCCACCCCATATCTTCAGCTGAAATGTCCAGGATCCCTACGTGGTTTCAATACACAGGAATTAATAGTCTGTTAGGTAGGAGAATTCTTTGTAACCCATAAACTAAAAATAATTGTTTCAGAAGAAAATACACCTATTGTTCCTCTCCTGGTATTTTACAGGAAGTATTTTCAGCTGTCAAAAAGGGGCATCCTTGCTTTTCCAGACAAAGGAAATAATAATTCGAGTTTGCTTTTTGGAGACATCTCAGTGGAAGTGGTAGGTAGCAGCAGATCTCATAGTGACTCTAAAAAGAATAAGTGTGCTATTAAGGGCACATGGTGGGGGAAGGGGGTGTGGGTCCTGAGTATCTACAACCTCACTCCTTGAAGTGTGGCCATGGACCAGCAGCACCAGCATCGTTGGGGAGCCTGTTACAAGTGTGGGGTCTCAGGCCCCAGCCCAGACCTTCTGGATCAGAATCTGCATTTAACAAGGTCCTAGGTGGTCAGTGAGTGCCTTCAAGTTTGAGAAGCTCTGCTCCGTAGCCACGGCTCTCAAATTTCTGGGGAAACAAGAATCACCTAGGGTGCTGTTTAAAACAGATTCCTGACCTTTCACCTCTAACTACGGACCCAGCATTTTCAGTAGAGAGGTTTGGTAATCTGTGTATTTAGCAAACATCCCAGGTGATGTTAATCCTGAGTGAAGGGTAAGGAATACAAGATATTTTTGTTTTTGTAGGACATACATATTGACCTTAAACACACATACACTCACACACACACACCAAAGAAACCCTGCATTCTCCAGAGTACAGCTTCCTTTTGAAAAGGTGCAGTCTCCCTTTTTCTTTCTATTCCTACTCCTGAAAACAGAATGCTAAGGATGGGGAAGTGGGAAGCAGAGGAGAGGCACCAGGACAGCTGGTGTAGCACGAGAGTCCAGAGAAGCCAGAGCCTGCTGACTTTGAGGAAACTGGGATGTTGCCAGCAGAGGGCAGCAAAGCACGCCCTGCCGCAGGCCCTTGCTGCATTTGCAGTGCCGCAGACCAGAGGCAGAGATGGTGGAAGTGGCCTGCTACTTGCTTCTGGGACTTTCTGGAACTTTTGGAGGATCTCAGGGCTGAGTGGACAGACATCGTGTTGGGCAAGTCATTGGGCTGGCCATTCAACTGGCCGGTCAGAATGGGAGCCAGGTACGGTCTGAGTCACTGCTGTCCTGTAGAAATAGAACGTGAGATGCATGGATCATTTTAACTTTTCTAGAAGCTGCATTAAAAAAAAAATAGGTGACATCAACTTTAATAGTATATTTCATTTAACCCAATATATCCAAAATATGATCATTTCAACATGTAATCAATATAAAAATTGCCAATGAGATAGTTCACATTCTTTTTCTGTACCAACTCTTTGAAATCCAGCGTGTATTTGACACTTGCAGCACATTCCAGTTTGGACCAGCCACATTGCAAGTGCTCAGTGGCCACACGTGGCAATGGCTGTTGTATTGGACAGTGTGGATCTGAGCAGAGGAAGAGCAGGGGGAAATGGAAATGGTAAGGCCGGGGTCCAGGGGAAACTGGGACCAGGAACAGGGAAGGAGAAAGATGTGGCCTTGGAGCAGGTACTGGTGTTTTCATACATGAACAAATATTTACCAGGGGCTGCATTCCTGTTCATTATTGAGCACCTACTGCCTGCTAGGAGCTGGGCAGGCGGCTGGTGATTCATAAATTCTCAAGCACACCCTCTAATGCCGAGGCCCCAGGCTAGACTAGTGGAGAGACAGCTGCAAACAGAATCTTTCAGATCTGCATGGCAGTAGGTTTATGAGCAGCAATGGGTGGACCCTCAGACAGATTGTTTCACCCACCCTGGGGGAGAGGCTCTGCATGACAGCTAAGTAAGAGTTGGGTTGGTTTGTTTTTTCCTGCTCATAACCATTTCCAGGTTTACTCAGAAGTTGTTGGAAACACACGTTTGTTTGGTCTGAGGGAGAAAGTCTGGCTGAGGTGAAAATCCCTGAGCTGGCTCTAAGGCTCCCCGGAAGGAATGACAAGTGCATTATCAGCTACCTGCTACACAGGAATTTTGTCTGGGGCATCCCCTTGACCTTCTCCCAAAGGTCGAACCTCCCATATTCAAGGTCTCTTCCCCCAGCATTGCTCTTCTGGGTTAGTGTTATTTTGGGAGTGCAGTTCTTCCTTTCAGTTTAAATTTCCTCATCTTCTGCACAAACGGCATGAAATCTTTAGTGCATTTTTTTCCGAGTATGGATGGAAGCTAAAAGAGAATGGAAGGCCTCCAGCTGTTTGAGGCTCTGTCCTCAGCGACAATCAAAATTCTCCATCTTTTCTTGTTCTTGGCACTTTCTGATTGAAATAAGATTCCAGCATTTATCTGCACCTGCAATTTTGACAAGAAAGGAAAATGTAAAAGACAAGTGAAAGAATTCTCTGAGGGAAGTCAATGAGTCGACAGTAGTCAACCGCCTACGAATCTCTGCATTCCTCCATCGATTAAGCTGCAGTCACGTACTGGAGAGCAGAGCGGAAGTCTCTGCGTAGAAATGCAAAAATGTGCATCGATCAGTAGCAGGAACCCTCCTTTGGAGCGAATATTACTTGGAGAGCAGCTGATGATCCATTTGGCATTGAAATGGAAAGGATTTTGAGTCAAAGAGGCCACTTTAAATTATAGATTTGAGTTTAGTTGAAGGTCAAACTTACCTTGCATGAATAAAATCTTCAGAGGTTTTGGAATATACTCAGAAAATGCAGGCTGTCTTGAGCATATAAGCATTTCCTTCAGGGGATAAAAGTGGTGTAATATTATTGCCCTCTGCATAATTATTGATCGCATTAGCATAGGAGATACTGAAAGGGCAGGTGGAATAACAATCTGACCACCACTCTGAGTTTCAGCAGCTACAACCGTGAGGTGGGTCAGAAACTTGCCTGGAGACCTGGGAAGATTGTTAAGGGAATTTGGAAGTGGCTGGTAATTTCACTTGGAGAGGGCAAAGATGGCCCACTGAGAGGTGAAAGGTTATATAGCGAATCCATGTGATGTAGATAATCTCCCATCTCCAGGAATTTGGGAACCATCTGTGGGACCATAATGTTTATTTGGTTACCTGGATGTATACGTTACCTGGTTCAAAGCTTCCTGGCAGCCGAGAAGTAGAGGGAAATATAGTGAGTTACAGACATCATTTAGGAAGGAGTAATGCACTCAGCTCCCTGAGGACACTGGGACATCCGCAAGGAAGCATTCGAAACATTAAAACTGTTGGGTTCATGGCTGGAAGATTCTTTTCAAAGCTACTGGTTCACCTTGCAGATTAATAATTAGGATTTAGGAAAAGTGTAAGTGCACTTTATTTTCCAACCTGTTAATATGAATTAACTTCTTTTTCTAACTCCCCCTCCCCAATGCTAATCTAAAGCCTATGTTTTCTCCAGGGGAGTGTGAGTTAATTGGATTACAGAGATAATCCCCTCCCAATAAAAAGTAATCTCTGTCTGTTTTGAAATCTACTTTCTGTTACATTTTGTAGGATTATCTCTCAAAGGCAACAGATTAGAAGCACTGGTTGGTGCAAATGAACGAAAGTCCATGCTGTCCTCCATTCCAGTGAGGGTGGGACCTGGGGAGGCCGCAGGGTTATAATGAGGGAAAGAAGGCTGAATTAGCAGTCTGAACACCTGAGTCCTACTCTCAGTACTGCTGCTAATTCATAGTGTAATTTATGGCAGGCCGCTTTTTGAGGCTCAGTTCTCTGTGCCAAATGAGGAGACAGTACTAAACCAGCATTTCTCAAAAGGTGGTCCAAAGAAAACTGTTTCTCCAAAATGTTAATGATTATTCCATGAATAAAGAATTGGAGATCAAGTACCTTTGGGGAAATCTGTATACCCTCATCTGCCAATTTGGGTTCTTAAGAGTTCTAAAGTAAAGAAACATATGTATATATGCATATATATAATGTACTTTACATATCTACATGCACTGTTTTTTTTTATCCTCGCACGAGGACGTTTTTTCACTGCTTTTTAGAGAGAGAGGGAGGGAGAGAGAGAGGAACATTGAGGTGAGAGAGAAACATGGATTGGTGGCCTTCCATACGTGCCCGGACCGGGGATCATACACTCCAGGACCAGAGATCTAACCCACAGCCTAGATACGTGCCCAGAAGGGGAATCAAACCTGCAACCCTTCAGTCATGGGACTATGCTCCAACCAACTGAGCTACACCAGCCAGGGACATACACTGGATCTGGCACAGTGTCCCTTTTTTATTACAAAATCTTTAATTCCAGAATCATAAGCATGTAACTCTGTAACAGAACAATATCACACTCAAGCACATATGACATTTTAGGTGAAATCTTCAAATTAAAACTATAAATTATTACACCCATATTATTGCCCTATCACCCATGCTCAAGCCGGTGTTACTTCTGCCAGACCCTGTATACGTGTATTTTTAAATGTAGAAGTTTTCAAACTTGTTTTGGCTATATAACCTTTTTTTTTCCCTGAAGAAAAAACTTCTGGAATATGGTTGGTAAGGGTTGAACTAGATCAGAGGGTCTCAAACTTTTGGTTTTCAGGGCTCTTAAAAACTGTTGAAAATTCCAAGGAGCACTTACTTATGCGAGTTATTCTGTCATTATTTATCATATTAAACATTAAAAGGTATACATTTAAAATATTTATTAATTCTGTAAAAATAATAAATTGCATACTAATATAAACAACCTTTTTTTCAAAAAAGTATATTCAAAACTAAAAAGTATTGAGAGGAATAACATTGTTTTACATGTTTGCAAATATCTTTAATGTCTGCTTAGGTGCGAGATATCCAGATTCTTATATCCACTCTGTATTCAATTGTTGTGATATGTTGCTTTGCTAACGTGTATGAAGAAAATCCAACTTCGGAGAGATGTGCAATTGGAAAAGCGAGGAGAAGTCTAATAAATGTGGGATATGAAATGATATCAATGAGCTTTTCAGACTCCTTCATTAAAATTCGTCAGTCTATCTTGTATTTTGGATGGGCTTTATAGCATCATATATTCATCAATTAGAAAATTCTGGTTTACTGAGTCATGTAGATGTTCCGACTGTTGACACATCCCATTATACAACACCAAATATGCAATATCAAAAAACCATACTTGTTAACATCACTACAGATGTACCAGAAAAGCCTTTATTAGGAAGCTGTCAAGCTCACTATGGTGCAAGTTTTCTAAACTCTTCAGCATTGTATTTGAAAGCCTGAATTTTATCATTTGCAACAAATATGCAAGTTGTTTTCCGTGAAGGCTCACTCAGTTATTTCTGAGATGTCGGCCTCACACCCCAGTCTGAAGAACCACAGCTTGTCAGGTGTTCTCTCAAATAAAGATGATGTTGCATGATAAAACCAGCTGGTCTGGCTTACAGCTCAACCTTCGTCCAACCATCGATCCAGTGCTTTTGCCCAGGATCACTGTGCTAGGAATCCAGCAGATGTGCCTTCTGTACTTCCCGTTTCGTCCCATAGCATGTTAACTCCAAGGTCAAGATTTAATAAAATTAATAATTTTTACTGTTTAATTAAAGACTTTTTATTTATTTTTAGACAGAAGGGAAGGGAGAGAGAAAGAAGTATCAATGTGTGGTTGCCTCTCACACACCCCATACTGGGGACCTGGCCCACAACCCAGGCATGTGCCCTGATTGGGAATTGAACCAGTGACCCTGTGGTTTACAGGCTGGTACTCATCTACTGAGCCACACCAGCCAGGGCATATCAGGGACATTTTTAAGGGACCCTGGCTCTTTGCTTTTAAACCGCGGCTCTATAGTGGTAAGGAATACAATGACCATTACTGCAGTTCGGTGCCACTGCTTCCATTCATACTAAGGTCCCAGCAGCTTTATTCACCATTGCTTTTGTATCATTAGCTCAAATGTCATCACAGTGAAAGAGACAAATAGTGTCTTAGTATTATTATGAAATAATGTTTGACCTCTCAGATGCCCCCGAAATGGTTTTGGGGACTCTCAGTGGTCTGTGGACTTCCTTGTGAGAGCCACTGGACTAGATCATCTCAAAGGTCCTGCTCAGCTTTAAGAATCTAAGATAAGGAAAAATACAAATTCATTTACAGTTTACACCTCGTCCCTCTGTGCGTGCCATTTGTCTGGAACGTGAGGTTTGGTCTGTGACCCTGGATCAAAGGAAAACAAAGCCCAGGGTTTAAAAGCATGGTTTCTGGAACCGAACTGATTAGATTTGAATCCTGGCTCCACCACTTCCAACTGTGTGACTCTGGACAAGTTACTTAATGTCTCAGTGCCTTGGTTGTCTTATCTCTGAAAGGGGCATAATAAAAGTCTGTGCTTCACAGATTGTTGTGAGGATTAAATGAGCTAATGGGAAGTGATTGGAACAGTGTCTGACATGTAGCCAGCCCTCAGTAAACGTTCCCTTTATTATGATTACTGATCCATGGGAGGCCCTGTACCCCTAACTTCATAAGAGCATGAGGTGGAGGTTGGTGGCCCCTGCCCTGAGGTCTGCCAAGGTTCTACGGGTGCTGGTGGTCAGTTGGTTGGGCAACATCTCTGTATGATGACCGCCATCTCACCGTTCTGCATCCAAGCCAGCTTGGGGGTGGGAGTTTCTATTCTCAACACCCAGAAGAGCCCATTTTCTGTAGTAAAAACAGCTCTTTACTGTGGCTTGGCAGATCTGCCATTTTAGTTTATAAGGAATCCCTTCTATCCTCTTCCAGTGTGCAGAAGGTTGTTGAAATAAAGCCTAGAGCCTCTACGTCTTGTTAACACCTTGTGGTTTGATTTCTGATCGATGAGGACTAGCGGAGCCGCTGATCTCTGGTGAACACTTGGTAGTTGGGTAGCTAATTAGGGGCTTCCTTGTGCCTGACAAAGAAAAGCATTTTCTCCCACACCCCCCTCCCAACAGTTCCTAGTCTACATCTGAAGATGGTGTTTGCCTCTTCTGTTTTTTTTCTTCCCATTGGTCCTTCCTTCTTCTGTCTACAAAACTGTAACTACCCAGTGGTAACCTTGATATGCTCTTTGACAAGTCATCCTGGATTGTAAGATACACCATCATTTTAATTCCAGCCTTTGGGGACAGAGGGAAAAGAAACACATACATGTGTTGTCAACAAAATTATTTCAGTGCCAGAAGTATTAAAGTAGAAAAAAATCTTAAGTTATAGAGACAAGGAAACACAGTGTAAAGGGGAAGGAGACCGAATGCTCTAATGTTTTAGTCGCTACCATTTGTATATGTACCATTTACTTAAAAAGGATGTATATCTGATAAGTGGTCTGTGTCTAGAACATAGAAAGAACTCTTACAACTCAATAATAATAAGACAAATAACCCCACTAAAAATGATTTGAATAGGCATTTTTCCAAAGAAGATGCACTAATAGCCAATAAGTGCATGAAAACAGTATCAGAGAGATGAACCTCATGAGATACCCACTTCAGCATCAGCAAGATGGCTGTAACTAGAAGTCAGGTAATAATAAGTGCTGGCGAAGATGTGGAGAAGTGGGAAGTCTCACACACTGCTGGTGGGAATGTAAAATGGTGCAGCTGCTTTGGAAAACAGACTGGCAGTTTCTCAAGAAGTTAAAAATAAAGTTATGATTTGACCCAGCTCTGCTTCTATCTCACCAAGCAACCTTCAGGTGATTCAGTCAGAATGACACAGACAAAGGGTGGAACTTGGGTTAAGGAACTGGAAATTTCTGGCTTCTAGAGATGACCCATGTGAAAAGAATACGCTGGTGTTCTGATTTATATTTTAGTCTCTTGTGAGTTTGATTAGCTGGAATTCAGCACTGGATTGTCTCTCTTCAAGAGTTCAGCATCTCTTGGATTGTCGATCAAGTCCATTTTCATAGTACTTAAGGTTGCAAGTCTGATGTTGGACAGTGAGATATTCCTCAGGAGCATCCAAACCGTGAAGTCTCTGGAAGGCTTGGCAGCTGACATCCCCTAGATGAATCATGCCCTTTCTGCTCACACATCTCCCTAACTATAACCAGTCTGGCATCATGATGCATATGCTCACATTGATCTTCAGTAGCCCGAGCAAGAGTCCTGCCAGTTCTGTGGGCCAACCAGCCAGTTTTTAAGCAAGACCTTTAATTGCTATTGACTGATCTGACATTGTGAGTGTGGGCATGTGGTCATTTGTTTGGCTGCTTTGACTTGGGAGGGTGAAAAATGCACTCAGAAGTGAAACAGTGTTTGACCCTGCTGGGAGACTCAATGGCCCAGGACTTGTTACTAAGGGATTTTTGTGCATGTCTCTTCTGCTCTCTGACCTGCTGTTTTGGCTGGTGAGAGCATGGAGCAGTAGGCCTAGGAAAGCACATTCTCCAAGCCAGAGATGGAGAGAGAGATGGGTGGATGGTCTGGGAAGTAGGCTGAATTGTGTGAGCATGGATGATGAAAGGTACATTTTGAGGTCATTCCATCTCATTGGGCTTTCATTTATACAACAAAATATTTACTTAGTTTTAGTAGACATCCAAACCTCCACGCCCCCCCCCCAAAAAAAACAAACAAAAAACTAGCAGCTTTCCTGAAGGAGTTCATATGAAATATGGGTAAGGTGACCATATTAACTAATCTGCTAATGGGAACACCTAACTGTTGGACATGCAGTCATTGGTGTTAGGTAATTAAATCAGGTGCTGCCAGAAGGTTCAGAAGGTATGGATCTGTGGAGGGTGGGAAGGACGCAGGTAATGATAAAATTGGGGTGCTTCAACACTGAGAATGGGCACCCAAGCAAGCTTGAGCCAGGGGTCCTGGGGGTGAGCATTGCACATTGACTTGCACATACAGTCGGTATACACATGAGTGCACATATTGCACGTGGGCCCTACCTCTCCTCTGGCACCCATCCCAAAGGGCCCCATGTTCTGGGCACCCTGTAGTAATCACCGATTGCTAGAGTGCATAATGATTGCCACATTGAGGAAACAAAGCTTAATTTTGGCAGAAAGACAGGACCTGGAACAGTAACTTTATGCCTACCCGAGGCAAAGTAAAAAGAGTTAGAAGAAAAGTAAATTAGCAGAACATTTGGGGACAGAAGGTAAGAGGGCAAGAAGAAAGCTGGAGTGTTGAGAAGGTGGTTAGAGGCTGGGCAACAAGGGGCAGAGAGGGCCTTGTGGGGCTCTCTGCCAGCACATGTCCCTGCTGCTTGATGGATGGGGTCTACACAGCATTCCCCTATTTCCAGTTCACCAGACTCTGCTGTTGTTTACACTTAAAAATACTATGAGGTGCAGCAGAGAGAGAAGAGTGGTATGAAATGGAGCAGAAGTTTGACAGTAACAAATATAACTAGGTGGCAAAATGAAAACAAGAAGATAAGAATAGATTAGGATATTAAGAAAAACAAGGTATTTCTTTAAAAAAAGAGGAAGAGAAACTAAAGTCAAAAGAGGAATTTAAAGAAGACAGGTTTTACTAAAGCACTGGGAATTGGAAGCTGGCACAAGAAAACAATTACTATTCACAGGGGGCAGATCTAGGTTTGGGGAACAGAAGCTTAAACAGTTTGGGGAGGAGGCTTTCTAAGAGAAAGACTACAAAATGATGAAGACAAAATTAGAACAGGCCTTGGAGAGGGGCTCTGCTGGGGGTGGGCCCTGAAGCTGACACTTCAATAGCTTCACAGTAAATCCTCCTGCCACTAGGTAGTCAGGGCTCACGGATGTGCCCAGCACCGACTCAGCCCTCCAATTCACATTCCAGATGGCCTTCAGCACAGTCTGTAGAAGGGCCCTGTTCGCCATCCTCCCCAAGCAGCCATTGACTCCTGGGCACAGGGGAAGCTCCTCAGTGGTCCAGCCTGGTCTCCCCCTTTCCACTTTGCACATTTATAGGTCACCAACTCCACTTGTCACTCCTGTAATACTCCATCAATGCTGAATACTCATTCTATTGCCTCCGCTTGGGTTTGCCCCTCACTCTCTCCACCTCTTCTTTCTGCTTATCCTTTACCAACCGCCAGCTCCCCCCATCCTGGGCTGGGTTATCTGCCCAGCCTCGGTGTTCTCACTACAGTCTGCATACTTTTGTCACAGGACTGTCGATGGAGAATTGTATTTACCTATTTCTGTCTGCTGCCTGCCCCCAGCCCTTATACTCTAGCTGGCAGTTAGGTGCAGACCGCCCGGCTTTAAATTCTGGTTGTGCAACCTTGAACGAGTAGCTTAACCACTCTGATACTTCCTCACGTACACAAGGGAATAATGACAGTGCTTACCTCCTCCTCAGAGTAGTGAGGCTCACAGGACATAACGCACGTAAAGTGATTAGCTTGGTACATGGATGGGGCCATTGGCGCCAATCTCTACAGCTTAGAGAACTGGGAATGAACCTCTTCTTGGATTCCCCGGGCCTTGCACAGTGCCTAGTGTTTAGGGAGTGTCACTGAATTGAGCCAAAACACATACAAGCACTTCAGATTAACCCAGGGATAGTCAGTTTAAATGACCTAGAAATGAACATAATAAAATGTTTTTCCCCCAAAATGAAAATAGCTATTTCCTTGATGAGAAGAAGAGAACCATGCTAAAATGCAAAAATATAAGAATTGAGTATTGATAAAACTACAATAGCTAGTGTGACCATGTAATTTATTGTATAAATAGGAGTACTTTTGAGAGTAAACGGGGGTGCTCTTATAATTAGACTGTCCCAGGCAAACCAGAAAATTTAGCCTCTCCATCTATAAGCTCTGTTCCCCAAAGATGGCTGTGGTTAACATTTTTCATTACTTCTTGTTTGTCTTTACTTTTTCTTATATTATAAATTCTATTCTCTGACATGCTTTTCTTTTACCCAACGGTGTCATAAAATCCTTTTCATGTCAATAAATACAGATCTTTGCCATTATTTTTAATGACTGCATACTATTCCATTCAGATGTATTCGTAATTTATTTAACTCATCCTATATCGATGGATATTTAGATTGTTTCCAATTTTTGAGAGTTATAAAATATTTATAAAGAAATTTCAAGTTGCTTAGTGCCACTCTGTGGATTTGAGTTTTGCAGGGACAATATCCAGGTGGCCAATTATTTTTCCCAAAGATGCCTTGCCCCCCATGGTGGAAGTGTCTGTCACCTCCAGGGTCTTAGTTATGATCTTATGGGATGGCTAGCTATTCTCCCTATGGGTATAAACAGAGAAAAGTTAGCATATATTCCCCCTAAATTAAATGGGATTTTAAAAAGAGCCCTTTTTATTGAAACAACTGAGCAAAACTAATATTACTGACAATTGTATTCAAATGGATGACACAATTTAGTGAAGAGGTAAAGAACTGAGAATACTGATGCTTAATTAGGTACCATTCTTACTGGCCCTTAATTCCATTGCTGCTTGAGTAAAATGTTTCATTCATTCACTCATTTGTTCATTCAGACATTCATTTACAACCTGTTAATCACATTCTTGTGGCAGCTGTAGAGAAGCTTTCTGCAATCTAAATGAAATATAGTAAAACCTCATTTATGCGGATGCCACTGGTTCATTAGAGGATATTCATTGTATTCATGTTTGGTGTCATTCCTTCAAATGATTCTCATTCCCAACCCTCCTTAGAATGCCCAAGACTTCGCTTTAATTGAGAAGATCGGTTACAATTTTTGCCAGTTATACCCCACGTGGAACTCCAAGGCACACTAGCCCCAGGATACCCTCAAGGGACATAGCCGAGAGAACTTCACGATCCCCGAGTCTGGAAACTCTACAACAGCACTTCTTGGGCAGTGTTGCGGAGATGAAGACAAGTGGAGAAAAACAAACTGGCGCTGAGATGCAGATGTTGGCCCTGGGCCACCAGAGAGCCTAGCAGGTCACAGTGCCATGGCACACCGAGGGTTTCCGGTGGACTGATATGTTCACAGTTGTTCCAAAGCAGGATAACGAGGCATGACTTGAGAGCATATTGGTAAAATGTCAGAGAGAGCTCAAAGGCAAAAATGGAGAGATATGTGAGAAGTATGTGGGAAAAAAGCTAAAAATGACCAAGTTGAACAGGAACAGTCCTGCGTCAGGCCCTACCTTAAAACTGGTGTGGTATGAAGTAGCCCCAGGGTGAATGTGTTAGTTTTCTATTGCTGTGTAACAGATTACCCCCACCATTGTGACTGAAACCAACACCCACTTATTATCCCAAGGTTTCTGTAGGTTAGAGGTCTGGGCACAGAATAACTGGGTTCTCTGCTCAGGGTCCCACAACACTGAAATCAAGGTGTTGGCAGGGCCATGTTCTCATCTGGAGCTCAGGGCTCTCTTCATACTTGTTCAGGTTTTGGGCAGAATTCAGCTCCTTGTGGCTGTAGGACTGAACCCCATCTTTCTTGCTTTCAGTTCCTAGGGCTGCTCTCAGGTCCACGTGGCCTGATCCTGGACAGTTTACAACAGGGTGGTTTGCTCGCGGCAAGGCCGAAAGGAGAGTGTCTGTTGCTCCTTCTTGTCTCTTTTCAGGGCTCAGCTGATTGGGTCAGGCCTATCCAAGATAACTTCCTTTTTGATTAACTCAAAGCAAAGCCAGCTGATTAGGACCTTCATTAAATCAGCCATACATAGCATATAACATACTCGCAGGGATGCATTACCACGGTATTCATTTATATTCATAGGTCCTGACTACCCTGATGGGGAGCGTGTTAGATTATATAGGACATGTACCAGGGGCAGAAATCTTGGGGTACGTTTTAGAATTCTGTTTACCACACAATGAGCCAAACCAAAACGACTAGAAAAACGTTGTTGTGGGCCTTAAGATCAGCTGGGCCCCTACAGAGGAGTTCAGTAGACAGCTCACGCTGACGCAGCGTTCTGGTGGGAGCAATCACAAACCTTTGAGCAGCAGAATGAGAATGCCCTGGAACCATGGCATTGGGCCATCCCCTTGGTTAAAGTCCCAGGTTGAGGGGGCAGTAGAGGAGGGGAGTGTGGCAGGGTTCGAGTGGGGACAGCATTCCAGTTCTTTCTCGTGGGGCCCAGTAAGCGCATCATATAAGACTACCAGTTTAGTCCTGAGGAACCATACAGATTAAAGGCCACTGGCAATACCCAGGGCCCCTAAGAGAACGTCTTCAGGGAGTAAGTTCCCAGCAGAGGAATGTCAGGATGGTGTGTGGTTTCTGGAGCCAAGTGAGGGTGATGGGGAGATGTGGAGAATTCAATTTAACCTTTAATACCCAAGATAGGGGTGCCTTTCTTTAACCTCTACATTCGCTCTCAATTCAAGTTGTTACATTTGAAAAGGCAACTGGTGGGAGCCAGCTCTATCTCAGGCCTGCTCCCCTCTTCCTGCCAGAGGTTCTTGTGGTGGGTCAGTAAAGCACCCCTGTGGAAGCTTTGGGAGTACTGGTCACCATGTGACACAGGACTGCGTTTGATCTCACAGATCTGAAGCTGCTGAGTGCTCCATCATCACAAACTTCACTATTCCTTCAGTGGTCAGAATCCAGGGGGAGGGGAAAGCGTGGGGTTGTCAGGGCCCTTCCGGTACTAAATAGATGCCCTGCTCAGCCAGACGGGAGCAGCGGAGACAGGTGGGGAGAGGATCGGGAATCCTCATAATCATTGGAACCAAGTAGATAAATCCAGATATAAAGACTTGGGCTTTGAGTTACTCACGTTTGAGGCTCAGCCTCTGAGACTGCCCCTGGCAGCCACTTTCCTGGGCTATGGGTCGAACCAGTTAAACTCATGTTTGCAAAGCAGATGGACAGAATTACATAAATATTCAAAAAAGGTCTAAGTGGAACCAAAAAGCAACACAACTGTGAAGCACCTGAGTCGGAGGAACCGCCTGCACTTGGGAGTTTATGAAATGGGGGAGCAGTGGAGATGCCTGCTGGGTGTAGAGTCTCTGAGTTTGTGGACAGCCTAACGCTGGGCAGGTGGCGAAGCTCACTCAGTGGTGATATGAAGCACCCTCCTTGCAGAGCGCAGACTTAAATAGATGCCTCTGTAGGGAGGCAGCTTGAGTAGCTCATGGCCTTCAAAATGACTCATGAAAAGTGCTACATTTTGGTGGGCATTGGGGGTCAACTGTTTTCTCTTCATGAAGGCCTGGGCTGAAAAATTAGAAGGAAGAAGCCCAGCTCTACACCTGTCCTCTAATGTCCTACTCTCTGCCAGGAACTATTCTAAGTGATGTGTGTAGGTATAATTCTCCCTTTTTATAGATGGGGATGCTAAGCATAGAGAGGTCAACTGTTTGAAGCCATGTGAATAATAAGTGGCAGGACTGGGATCTGCACCAAGTCAGCATAGGGTCAGAGTTCTCGTGGTTAGGGCGCAGGCTATTCTGGCTTCCTCCTACACTGTGCTGCTTTATACAACTGGGAGAGAAGACTCACAGAATTTGGCACTATTTCTCAGGCAGGTAACACTCACAAACTGGGTAAAAATGTCTAATGCATGGAGGGCAGTAAAGGGGAGTGTGGAGTGCCTGGGTGGTAATAATGGGCCTAAGGAGGTGTCCTTTTCTCTCTCCACTGCACAGTGCCTGCAGCATTATTGATTGCAGCATTACAGAAATGCCACTCACCACTTCAGGGCTATTGGTACTTGCAGCGCCAGATGGCTGTCCTCAGGGTTCACTGCAGCTGAGCATAAATATAAAACCTTCCATTTCTAAGGGGGGGCCGACGATGCCCAGGTGTGTGGTTCCGGAGTAATTTTGCCTTGAGTAAATCAGTAGGTCCATATTAGAAGACATGTGTTAATTTATTGCAGCAAGATTTTATGTCTTCGTCAGTCATTAGCAAAATTTTGTACCAGAAATTCTTTCCTCTTTAATCTTGGTGGGATTGGCATTACACATAACTTGACTATTAAGACAAGAATATCTTGCAGATAGGGAGGTCGTTAATCTAAAGGGTTTTTGCAGTGTGAAATGCAAATGCTCTGTGACAGGTATGCGGGGATCCCCCAAAGTCTTCTTAATCTGCCATAAAGGGATCTGAGGAAAGGTTTGATTGTTTTGTTAACACAAATAAGAAGCCTTTCTGCAGCTCAGCGCTCTCTCTGCAGCTCCAATTCCTTTACCATTTGTTCAGATAAACTTTTCAGCCGCTAGAGGGTCGGTTCATCAACACCTTCTTTCCCTCTCTGTTCCCAATGACAGACCTGTGGTTTGGGGTTCACAGCCACAGAAGGTGAGGGTAAAGCAAAGATGCTCTCTCTCCAGTATCTGCTCTGTGGGTCTCTGTGACCAGCTCTTTCTTGTGGTCAACTCCTCCCTGTGGGGTCGCACACCTGGATGTTTCCATACACTGTCTTCTGGGCTGATGGCGCCATCGGTCAGTTCTGGGAGATGCATGATGTTGGCACATCCTCGCAGCAAACCAGGGGTTAGGAGGCTCTGATTTTAACCCATCCCGGCTACAGAGTAGTTGTGCGACCTTGGGTCAGTTATCCCTATTGCCTCAGTTTACCCATGTGGGACTGATGATTGCTAAAGTCCCTTCAGCTTTAAATATTATTCTGCAACCTTTGCTTTACAATGTGCAGAACCCCTCAATGAAGAATCTCACCATTAGCTCACTTTATTCAGTATGTTATGCCTCCTGATGTTTTTCCCATAGCCCAGACAATGGTCTGGTGGAGAGTAAGTGTTAAAAGGCTGGGCTCTGGTATTGGACTACCTAGTTCAGATCCTGGCTATGAGTGATTTGGGGCAAATTTTGGAGCCTGTTCATGCCTTAGTTCTCTCATCTAATAATAGTACCAACCTCATAGCAAACTTGTGAGATTTTAATGAGCTAATATGTGTAAACTACTTAACACAATTCTTGGTGTAACTACATACTAAATGTTAGCTGTATCATTAAGTTTATTTTCTATAACTTGGAAAAACAGTGGGCTTAAATTTCTGTTGCAAATATAACCTGAAAACCACTTCCCCCTTCAAAAAAATTAGTCTTTAATAACAGATTGGTGTAGAAAGGTGTCGAACCCCCCCCCCACACACACCTGCCCATACCCCAAGTTTTCATGAGAGTGTCAGTTTTACTTGGGGGACTGAAGAGGAGGACAGGACCTTCTTTGGAAGTCCCTGCAGCAAGCCTTTTGAGGTTGGCCTGTCATTTGTTCCTGTCTTGCCTTTCTAGAGTCCACAGACACTCTGTCTCCCAAATGCCCTGACTGCGTGCAGATTTCTGACTTGCCTAATCTCAGAATCTGTGGAGCACTGGTAGAACCTTCGATGGTCTTATGGCAGCAAAGGGTCTTTGTGTCTTTCTCTCTTCTCTTCGGCTTCCAGCCCCCCACCCTGAGTTTTCCTCCCCAGGGAACCCCATCTTTTACTCTTCATCCCCAAAGCATTCTTCAAGGACTCATCTGCAATGGTCTTGGCTTATTGCCTCATAAGAAAAATTCTGTCACTCAGTACCCTTCAAGGAAAACTATCAGCCCAAAAAAAGTTTAGGAAAAAAATTCATTATCTTTAATGGGATTTTGTTACCAGCCCAAGCCAGGAGGGACCAGAGTTCCCAGGAAATCTAAATTAATAAATGCCCTACCAAGGAATGGGGAGGGGGGCAGCCAAAGTGAGATATAATTTATTTTTGAGCTTCGCCATGAAGGGTGAGAGTCTTAAAAAGAAAACCTAAAATGCCGTCTAGCTAGGAACAAAGATTTAAAGCATCTGTGAGGACCCCAGGACTGTTTGGAATCCTTTCTGAGCAAAGTGGAAATATTTGGATGAGTGAAACGGCTGCTCGTTTTTAATTGGCATCTGGTTGATGAGGGACTGCTATCTACGACCATGGGAGGGTTGTCAGGAACATCAGCATAAAGAACATTTCACTAACAAATTCCTAATTTCATCTGCGCCAGCCACAAAACTTATTGTACTCATTTTGGCTCTTGAATGAAAGAGCAACTGGCGGGTACCTTTGGGGTCTCGGAAGAAGATTTAGAGAGGTTTGTTAGTCTATTAGAAAGCAGAGGGAGTAAGCGGTTCTTTCCTTCAGCTGTAAACTCCAGAGAAGTCTATTAGAAACTCTCCGTGTAGAGCGCGAATCCCCTTCCCCTTTGATTCAATCACCCAGAGTCATTAGGCTGGTTGAACACCACTTTAGACTGTGCGCTGTAAATAATTAAAACGTAGAAACATGTGCGGTCACCTGATGTAGCCCCAAGAGGAAGTGGTAATGCAGAGGATATCTGCCTTTGTGCCGAGCTTCTAGCTCATGGCCAGGATTTAAAAACTGCATCTCCCATCCCAGCCTTGTTCTCTAAGCAACAGCCCCTCCTTTCAAACTAGCACCACCCTGGCATTTGCTGCACCCGACAAGCTCCACCAAGTGAATTCGGAAACTAGAACCCACCCCTCTAGGCCAGCTGTTCCTCTTGATGTTATATTTCAAGACTACCCCTCCAATCTTCAAGCCACTGAGTGTGGCAGGTGGTATTCTCCAAAAAGAAAATATGTGTCAGTTGCCTAGGCTGCCATAACAAATTACCACAAAGTTGGTGGCTTCAAATTACAGAAATGTATTCTCTCACAGTTCTAGAGGTCAAAAGTCCAAAATCAAGGTGTCAGCAGCTCTCTGCAGAAGAGCTAGAAGAGGTCCTTCGTTGGTTCTTCCAACTTCCGGTGACTCTTGGAGTTCCTTGGCTTGTGGCTGCATAACTCCAGTCTCTGCCTGTCTTCACAGGGCCTTCTCTCCTGTGTGTCTGTCTCCTCTGTGTCTGTGTCATCTCCTCTTTTTACATCAGTCATTGGATTTAGGGCCCACCCTAATCCAGTACTACATTTGCAAAGACTCTATTTCCAAATAAGGTCACATTCTGAGATCCTGGGTAGACACAATTTTGGGGGGACACCATTTAACCCAACACAGGCTATAATACTATTTCCTACCCAATATGCACTTCCAGAACCTTGCCACTATCCCTCTCCCCTTGAACTGGGCGAGCCTTTCTGATGGCTTTAATTAACAGAGAACAGCAGAAATGATGCTGTGAGACTTCTGAGGCTAGGTCATTAAAGACATATGGTTTCTGCCTGCCTCTCTCTCTTGTGATGCTTGCCCTTAGGATGAGCCACTGTGCTGTAAAGGAACCCAGGCACATGGAGGGGACTACGTGCAGAAAAACTGAGGGCTCTCGCCCATCAGCTCCAGCTGAGCTCCTAGTGACCACCACAAGCAAGGTGTCAGCTGTGTGAGCGAGCATCCGGGAAGAGAATCCTCTAGCCCTCAGTCAGATGCCTAGACCAATGCTGCATAGACCACAGAAGAAATTCCCCTGCTGCTGAGCCCTGCCCACATTGCATATTTATAAGCAAAATAAATGATTGTTGTTTTAAGCCCCTAAGTGTTGACGTGGTTTTTAATATCTGGAACACAGAGCTTAACATCTTCAAAGCATTGTAACTCCCCTTTATTACTGCAGTGCCCTCTTTCTGCCTCTGACTAGTCCACAAGTTTCTTCCCTTCCTTCTTCCCCCACCTAGCTGGGCACCTAATTATTCCTTTCTGGATCACATCCTTAGCATGTTAACTGGCCTCTGGACTTTGGTCCTCCTTTTCTCCATCCTACCAAATGATCTCTGCCCCGCATTTTGGTCTTGCCACTATCTTGCCCAAATGTTATTTATGGCTCTCCATTGCTTAGAGCCTTTCCCCACATTCCTTAACTGAGAGGTAGTACTTACTTAATATGGCCTCAGTTTACCTTTCCTGCCTCATCTCCTATGCATTCTCCATAAGGATTCTATCCTTCCAACAAATCAGACTATTCTCTGATCCAAATACATCTCCTCCAAGAAGCCTCCCCAGGTCCTTTAGCCAAAAATGATTTTTGCTTTCTTTTGAACTCTTATTACATCTTCTCCAATCAAGCCAAATGACTTGCAGCTCTGTGACCACACCAGACTTTCCTAAGCCTCCTGGCTCTTGTGTGTGATACATGTTTTTTCTTCACCCTTTTCCAACAGACAAACTTACATTAAACTTCATCCATCAACTCAGTATCATTTTCTTTAGAGAAATTTTCTGTGATCCTCTTGGTCTGGCTTAAATATCCCAATGTATGGTTACCCTGGGCTCAGAATAGATCCCGTGTCTGTCTATGTGGCTGTGGGAGGGCATGGACTGAGTCTTTAACTCCTGCATCCTACATATCCAGCCCATAGAAAGTGTTCCATTCATGTTTGTTGAATGACTAAATGTTGAATACACAAGGAATTCACTAGAAAGATCTCAAAGGCTTTTCGACACGGACTTATAGGAAAATGATCTGGAAATAAGTTTTTGCTTAGCCATTCAAGGTTTGTGGCTGTATTTCAGGTTCCTTGAGTTGATTTTTGAGTTCAGCTCCAGGTAAGAGAACTTTGTGGACACACTTTTATTGGCTCCCAGTCATAATTTTGGTAATGAAGAAATATTTTTACTGGAATACAATCAATTAAGCATTTTAGTAATCATTCTTTGTGCAAAAATCTTATTTCTTCAATGAAAGTACAAGTTGTCAACTCTATTTCCTACCCAGTATTGGGTAGGGACTGCACATTTTAATTCTTTTGACTCTCTCATAGCCCCTATCTAGCCTCTCATTGTTTATTCAGCAGATTTTTGTGGGGAGATTAAGTAACTCCCCAAATTGTTGTCGGTTTCTTTTGCAAAAACCCCCTGCTTTTGTACCAAGCTACAAAGCTGCTTCTTTCCTTTCAATGGATAATGATGTTCTTAGACTTGAACTGTTGGAAGACATGAATTCTAAGGAGAATTGCATTCTGGGAGGAATTCCCCACTTCCCACTCTTTAACTTGTCTTTCCTTTTGGGGATAGAATTGTGAACCCTGAGTTTCCTGGGACGTCATTATACATCCTGGGATTTAATCATCTGAGACTTGCCTCCTCCCAACCCCTAAAGTGTCCTTGGGGACCATGAAGATATTACTGTGAGAGAGAGGTAAGCTCTTTAAAACATCCGAGTTTTAAGCTGTAGAGTTAGATGACCTCTCTTAGGCTCTAGTATTAAATCTGAGACTCTTGAGAGCATTTGCTCAGGGAATCCATCATCCTTTTATTTTGTATTTCCTGGGTCTCGCTCAGTGTTATGACTCTAGGGGAAAAAATACCATGACTAGTACTTGAAATGTTGGCACCTATAGCATCTTGAGTTAATGTTACTTGCAGCTTTATCCAGGAACAATTCTGCCGTGAAATACTCAGCTGTAAAAGAAACGAGACTACTGAGAAGAATTCTTTTGAGTGTCTCTGGCATGCAGAGAGGCGATGGGGATCTGTGTGTGTACGTGTGGGAAAGTGAGGGGAGATGATAAATAGTGTGCTACCTCTCCTTTAAGAGCACGTCCTTTTATTCCTGACACTTCAAAAGACACTGTCAAAAAGATGTTTTACTGATTTGACTTTCTGTGCAGGAAAACGTGCAACAGTTACCTAGTAAGTGGTTTTATAGGGAGTTTCACCCACACGTTATAATAAACTGAGCCCGAAGATAACATATCTTTTGTGCTTTTACAGTGCTTGGATGATAACTGTGAAAAATTATCTAGTGGAGGTTAGCAAACTGTACCTGTGGTCTTTTTCTCATGACCTCTGTATGATAAAGTTTACTATCTTGGAGCATGATGCATTGTCAAATAATAGGTTTGCTTGTCTGGCCAACAAGAAGTAATTGAGGAGTGTTATAGTTTTACAATCCATGTTTCAATGACTCTGCTGCTTTTGAGTTGTTAGACCTGAACAAAATGGGTCAATGTTGAAAGAATAAAGTTTTTTTTCCTCTCTCTCCCTCCCCCACCTCCTACCTTCTTTATGGAGGTGTTTTGAAAGGGAGGGATGGATGGGCTGTGGGCCTTGGCTATGATGATTCTCTGCCTTAGCATCCCTGGCTTTCAGTATGGGGCTTGAGGTGGCAGATCTTGGTCCTACTTTAATGACTGAGAGAAAATTTGCATTTGACTTAGCAACAAATATCTATTGACCACCCTTGGATCCTTTCTGTCCTTGGATGGAAAACAAGCTAATTTTGTATTAGAGATTCTTTGGACCGCATATCTATGAGAGAATGCTCATAGATTCTTTGGGAGAATGCTGAAACAGTGAGGTCTTGAAGAAATGATTTCCCGTGCACATTCCTAAGACTTGTTGGGAGCAGATCAAAATTGGGTGACCTGGATGGTCTAAGACAGGAACCACATTAAGAAATGTTTGATTTTGCTACATTCCATTTTCTTTGTGGCTAGGTCCTGCCCAGCGTTTTATAAAGTGTGTTCCATATAACACTAGTTCCACAAGATGCTTTGTGGTGAAATGAGTTTGGGAAACACTGCATACCCAATCAAAGCTCTTATTTTAGTGCCTCATGATGAATATTTGCATGTTGAAGGCTTGAGATCCAATAGCAGAGAAGCACCTTAACTATAGCATTTCCCAAAGATGATCACAGAAGCCCATCCACCTCCAGCATCCTGCAAAGCTAGTGTGCTCTACAGTGTATTTGGGAGAATGCTGAAACACTGAGGTTTTGGTGATTTATAAATATAGCCATTGTCCTTTTCAGAAAAAGAGCATTGAGGAGCCAATCACCACTTAGCAACCTCCCCCATCCCCAACACACACAACATATACACATATGTACTTGTCTTAGAAATGTTTTTTCAATAGGGATATTAAGATTAAAAATTAAGAGTTTTCCCCATGCATAGAAAGAGTTATACTGTTGTGGAGCCAAGGAGATTTTTGGGAAAATAACTTAAGATAAATAACTAGGATGCATTTTTCTATAGGAATGTTTGATGGACTTACTGTGTTCACTGATGCAAGGTGGTCGCTAAAAATTCAGGGAGGGGATAAAGAACTGGTATCCAAAATATACAAAGAACTCTTCAAACTTAACACTAAGAAAACAATTGAATTAAAAATGGACCAAAGACCTTAATAGACACCTCATAGCCATCGGGGAAATAAAAATTAAAACAACAATGAGATATCACTATGCACCTATTAGAATGGCCAAAATCTGGAACACTGACAACACCAAATGCAGACAAGGATGTGGAGCAACATGAAATCTCCTTTATTGCTAGTGGGAATGCAAATGTTACCATCCTTTGGAAAACAGTTTGGTGATTTCTTACAAACTAAAATACTCTTTCCACACAATCTAGCAATTGGTATTTACCCAAAAGGAACAAAGGAACAAATCCACATAAAAACCTGCACACAGATGTTTATAGCAGCTTTATTCATGATGGCCGAAGTCCAGAAGCAACCATGACGTCCTTCAGTAGGTGACTGGATACATAAACTGTGGTACATTTAGACAATGGAGTATTACTCAGCACCAAGATGAAATGAGCTATCAAGCCATGAATAGACATGGAGGAATCTTACATGCATATTACCAAATGAAAGAAGCAAATCTGAAAATGCTATGTACTATTTATTGTATGATTCCACTTATATGATATTCTGAAAAAGAAAACTATGGAGACAGTAAAAATATTAGTGGTTGCCAGGGATTGGGGGTAGCGGGAGGGGGTAAATAAAAGATGCACGGAAGATTTTTAAGGCAGTGAAAATACTCTGTATGATACTATAATGATGAATACATGTTATTACACATTTGTCCAAACCCGTAAAATGTACACCAAGAGTGAACCCTGTGTAAACTATGGGCTTTGGGTGGTAATGACGTGTTAATGTTGGTTCATCAGTTGTAACAAATATACCCCTCTGGAGTGGGAGTTGGTGATGGGGAGGTTATGCATATGTGGAGGCAGAGGGTATGTGGGAAAGCTCTACCTTCCCCTACATTTTGCTGTGAAATTAAAATTGCTCTAAACAAAAAGCCTTAGAAAAAAATGCAGGAAGGGGCCTGCTGGGTCTGAGAGAGAATCTATTCTAAAAAACAAAAGTGTTAAACGTGATTAGCCAAATTCTACAACAGGGTTCTAAGGTCCAAGGGGAGCAGTGGTCCTTCTCTGGTGTGCTGGTCCCCACCTGCAGGTGGCCTCCTGGTGGTGGCATCCTCCCTGGAGAAGGAAGGCTGTGTGTGTAAAGGAGCCCTAGCCACGCTTTGGGACACTGTTAAGAGATTCTAACAGAAGGTAGGACATCTGTTAGATAGTCCAGCAAACAGTGGCAACAACAAGTCCCCAGAAAGTGTGACTCAGAAGTCAAGGAATGGACAATGACGGTGGCTTGTGCAATGGTCTGGGGGAGTACGAAGAGGGTTTGTGAGATGATCGGTGGTAGCTGTATGGCATGTGGGAAGCAGGCAAGGGGTTGGGAATCCTGAAAGAAGGCCTTGGGGCTAACAGAAGCTAGCTCTACTGTGTTAATAGGACTTAGCTTTACTCACAGGGTCAAGTCAATGGACATCCTTCCCATTACTCAGGTGATTACACTCCTGGCCAATCCAGCCCAACTGTTTCAGACAGGAGACAAGTGCCTCAGAGAGTGCAGCTGGGACATCATACAAGAACCCATAGGATGCTTGTATTAGTTATCTATTGCTGTGTAACAAATTACTCCAAATCGTATTGGCTTAAAGCAATAGTTAACATTCATGTCTTGCAAAGTAGGTCAGGAATTTGGGAGCAGTTTAGCGGGGTGATTCTGTCTCAGAGACTCTCAAGAGGTTGGCTGGGGCTGGAGGATCCACTTCCAAGATGGCATCCTCCCCAGGTTGTGAGCAAATTCCTCAGTTCCTGGCTGGCTGGTGGCAAGAGGCCTCAGTTCCTCAACATGTAGATTTCTCCTTAGATCTGCTTGAGTGTCTTCATGATGTGGCAGCTGGTTTTCCCCAGCAAGAGTGGTCCAAGAAAAAACAAAAAAAAGGCCACAGGGCCTTTTATACCCCAGCCTTGGAAGTCACCCAGCACCACTTCACTATATTCTCGTTGTTAGAATCGAGTCACTAAGTTCAGTCCACGCTCAAGGCAAAAGATATTAAATCTTCGCCTTTTGAGGAGAGAAGTGTTAAGGAAATTGTGGACATAATTTAAAACCACCACAATGGTGGCTCACTTATATTTAACGCCCTCAAGAGGCTAAAGGGTTAACAAGAGTTTCAGGAAGGTCTTTATTTGGAGAAAGGTGTGGATAGATTTGCTGGCCTGCACAGAAGTGAAATCTATTGTGAGTCATAGAAATTCTTTTTAATTTATTTTGAAATCAAAAGATGGGCTCCAGACATGACTGCTTGTTAAATCGGATGAAATTAAAAATAGCTTAAACGTTTGGGAAGAGGGGGGAGATGATTAGTTCTCAGGGTGTATAAAATGTCCTCACATGAGAAGGGAGTCAGCTATTGGGAAGGGCTGCTTTGGAAAACATATGCTGTGTCAAACTCTGCCAGCAGATGCAGACTCGGCTGCTAAAGTTAGCTCCCTGAGAACGGAGCTGGATGGGCTGCCATCACAGATGTCTCTGCAACCAGCACCCGAGACAAATATAATTCTTACCACTGGAAAGCAAGGCCCCCCCCAAGAGCCTTCTCCCCCTGGTGGAGGAGTGGAAGGAGGCGCAAAGGCAGATTTATGACCCCAAATGCTGACTCTTCTGTGATTCCTGAGGAGAACAGATGATTTTTAAGCCACGAGGTGTCCCGGTATTTTGCATTTCTAAATTTGAGAATCCCTCATAAGGTGAATTCTCGTTACTTGAAGCGGAACCCATGCTATGCAAAATTCAAGGCCTGATTGGGAAGGTTTTGAAATGTGTATTTTGAGATTTACAGTCCTGAAATGTTGGAAGCAGAGGCGATGAGATAAGTGAAGAGGAGTTAGAAAACTACAATAATGAGAAATGATTTAAATTATTTCGTTAATGCAGAAACCAGACAAGAAGGGGACCCAGTTTCATGGCAGATGACAGATGATGGTCGCATGCTGAGCTTCCGACACATTACAGAGCAGGATTTCTTCAAAGTGGGTTTCATGGAATTTAGTCCACAGGGATGTCGCACCAAAGAGGATTCTCTGAGAAGTAAAGCTGAAGAATGATGTAAACAGTTTCCCTCTTAGAAACTCATGGGGCACACATCAGCTTTTTAATGGCTCTAAGAAGCCCTTAGATGAAGAAACCTGTTAAATTTTGCTTAGCTCCTTAGTCCCCATATAACCATGGATTTTTCTGCTCTCTCTAAATGCCATTCATTTCCAGCTCCTAATTTTATCCCTTTAGAATGTCAGCTTCACAAGGGCAGGTCTTTGTTTTACTCGTGATTATAGCTCCACGGCCCAGAACTGGGCCTGGAACTGTTCACTGTGGAGTGATGGGGCTTAAGCTTCAGGACGCCCCTTCCAAGGCCCTGTACCTAATTTTGCACTCACAGTTCTGTGTTCTTTCCCTTAAAGAGGTCCTCCATGGTGGTTGTGCTTCAGGCCCCGCACAACCTGGGTCTGCCCCTCTGTGGAACACACGAGGTGCTCAACAAATATTTATTGAATGAAAGAATGAACAAATGGGTACTATGAAACCGGTGTGCCTTGGAATGCACATTGGGAAACACCGTCACAGAGACAGGAGACTCCCAGACAGGAGGACTTAAGAGTTAATGTTCACTGTAGGCTGAGGAGGTATGAGAGAGGAATAAAACCTCACCTGGGGAAGAAAATAACTGCAAAATATTGGAGTTGGAAATATGGTCTAGTTAATACATGATTAATGATTAGGGGTTACTTGTCTTGTGTTCTCACCAGTTAGGATTTACCTGCTAGAATGTTAGAGAATTTCATTACGAGGCTTTAGAGGGCAAACAAAGATCTTAATGCAGCATTTAGTCATCTCACTTAGCCACGGAGCTCCCCGAGAAGCCAAGTGCTGGGGCTTCTGAGCAGAGACCCTCAGCTCCCGGGGCTGGCCATTGCTCTGCCATCTTGGAATGTGGTCTGTCCCAGATGGGCAAATTGATTCAGCCAGCGCTGGACAGAGTTCCCCAAAACCCGGGGGCTGTCAGTTCTGACCCCTTCCCACCAGTGCTCCCCCGTTCACTTCTGAATGCGGGTTTGACCCCTAAGTAATGAGGTAGATTTTTAACAGTCCCTCCAGACCTCACACGTCCAGATGAACACTGTCTTTTAAAGATGGCACTTTGGGGAGCAGCGCACGGGCTCCATGCAGCTGTTACTAATAAAAATGTGGCCCTCTTTTGGAATTGTCTTTTGTGTCAATTATGAGGCACATGAGAGATATCCATCCCCTTGGCCATATGTTGTTTTTGACCAAAAAATGGTCTTATCCAGCTTATCCTGCAAAATGGCCCTGCGTATTTAGCTGGCTTGATTTTAGAATTACTTTAGGATTTTTATTCAAACTCAAATCCACTGTCAAAGGACAAAAATTTTCCAGTATTGAGATTGTTCCAAAATGTATGCCATGTTATCTGAAAGCAACTCCCCAAAAGGAGACCAGAACCATTCTGAGCGTGGATAGCCTCTCCAGAGAGCGTCGGGGCGTCTGGGAGTGGGCTTGTGTTTGTTGTCCTTTGTCAAGTTCTATCAGAGTTTTGAAAGTGCTGATTCTGAATCCTGGCTACTCATCACAGTCCCCTGGGAAGCTTTAAAAACTGTCCCAGCTCAGTCCCTCTCCCTAGAGGTTCATAGTCAACTGGTTTGGGGTGGGGCCCAGGCATTGATTTTCTATTTGTGTGAGTGTGTATGTGTGCGTGTGTATGAGGGTGTGTGTGATTTGAATATGCAGCCAGGATTAACCTTTAGGCTAAAGAATGAATCCTATTAATTTAGTCACAGTCGTTCCTGTTTGGTTTTTCTGTTCAGACTAAAACCTATTGTGACTAGGCACCGCTGAAGGTTAATCTAACACGGGAAAAGTTTGGGAGCTGAATTGTCAGTAGCAAAACTGGCACTGTGTGCCACAGCCACTAGGCGGCAAACGCTAACATTTATCAATATTGTGCAAAGATAGTAGCTTTCAAGGAAAAAAAAAATCCCAGGAAGGAAAAGGAAAAGCGGTCGAAGATTTTGTTTGCGATCAGATTACTGACCTCTAGGTGCCTCATTTTGCCAAGTCTCCTAAATGCCATGATTTCTTCAAAGGTACCAGTCACAGAACTGCCAGTGCTAACTATAGAAGAGGGAGTAGCAGAGAAAGAAAAGTCGCTTATGTATTTTGAGCACTGTGATGGGCATTGCACTCCTTATCTCATTTAATCCTGTGTGACCTTATGTAACAGAATTATTGCCTCCTTTTCTAACATGAGGAAATCTTTTACAGATGACTGAGGCCCGAAGACGTGAAGTCACGCAGCCAGTAGGTATTAACAGTAGATCAGAGTTTCAAGGCCCTCTGATCCCTAAGTCCATGCTCTTTCTTTATGCACACAGTCTTTCTGGAGAAGGATGGTGTTTTGGGGGTATGAATTTTTGTTTTGTTTTTCATCACAGATCAGACAGATTAAAGTGTGTGGTTTGGTGCTATTCTTGTGATTCTTGTTGGAATGACTATAAGTTAGGTATATCTCAGCTACAGAGGTACCATCTTCTATAGATGAGGAGAGTCAGATTCTTTGTCCAAATACCAGCTGTAAGGTTTAGTGGACAGAGTCGTGTGGAAATGGTCCGTTTGCTGCCTGTGTCCCCTAAGAGAATGAAAGCTCTCTGAGGGCAGGCCTATCTCATATATCTGGGGCTGGGCACATCATAGATATGCAAAAATAGCTGTCGAGTGCCGCAGTTGAAGTATGAATGTATGCATGCATACCTGAAAGTATTGAGGTCTAAATTACATTCTTGGGTCTGAAACATTAGCCGTTACCATGTGGTCTCAATCCTGTCTCCTCTCTGGACCAAAGCTTCCTCATTAGTAAGTTGAAGTG
The DNA here is from genome assembly GCF_022682495.2 of Desmodus rotundus. NCBI lineage: Eukaryota > Metazoa > Chordata > Mammalia > Chiroptera > Phyllostomidae > Desmodus > Desmodus rotundus. Next base: position 136,054,446 of record NC_071391.1, on the reverse strand, counting down.
ATGATTTTAGATGATTTGTAAGGCTCCCTCTAGATCCAACACTTCCAGCAGGCAGCTTTTACCCCTCATTGGGTGGATGAATGTGAGGAGGGGCTCTGGGCTTCAGCTCTGGTGTCAGTGAACTACAGACAGAGGAAAACAGTGCGAGAGACCCTCAGAACCTGACGTGACTATTGAGGAGCCCAAGGAGAAGAAGCCCCACATGACCATACATGGCGAGGAGAGCTGTATGTGGAACCAGGAGGGGACGAGAGAAGAACTTGGGAAGCATATTCATAACTGAAAATGAACCTTTGCTGCTTTATCTCTTAAAGTAAAAAAGAGATGGTGGGGCTTGAGGGTGAACTATTTATATGAATTGAATATAATTTCAGCAAAGCGTGCAACACATGCTATGCGTTCCTCATGCTCAGAGAGTCTGTGCAAACACACACTGATCGCCAATGGATACTTTTGAAAATTTTAGTTCTTATGGACTTTCTGATTTGTCTCCAGAGACACCAAAAATAACTTCACTCCTCGTTCTGTTAATGAGTGTAATTACAAAAGCATGCAGAGCATGGCTTTGCATCATCAAGATAGGAATCTCCCAGGGAGATCCCCAAACCCAAGTAGAATGTAATTGAGGAGAGATATTGGTCATTTTTTCACCCATGAGGGAGGGGCTTTATAACTCAAAACCAGCTTCTTGATTTCAGCCCTTGTTTCTGCCACAACTGGCTCAACTTTTGTTCATTCAAAATGCAGTATTGCTAGGTAATTACCTAAAGCTAGTTTCTGACTCTCTGCTGAGCGTGGTCTAAGGCCTCTACGTCTGTTAAATAATTTAAGCTTCCCAACAACTTTATGAGGTAAGTACTGTTATCATCCCCATTTTGTGGATCAGGACAAGGGGAAAGAGTGGTCAAGTAACTTACCCAAGGACATACTGTAAGCAGGAAGGCACTGGCTTCAGGGTTTGTACTTCACACCCTACACCATACTCCCTTTCAAAGCAACAACAAGAACAACAGAAATGTTTAGTAAGTACCATTGTACAATGGACCAGGACCATGCTCAGAACAGGGCCTTCAAAGTGTCAGGCCAAACAGGCCAGAGTTTAGGCCAGTGTCCCAAGTATGCTGGGAACTAGGGAACAAATCAAGGATAGAAGCAGCAGCCCAGCCGCGTGGACTGGGCTTTGGAGATGGGAGGTGGGAGATCATAGCTGCCTGGACATGCAGGTCCTCAGAGGCTCTCTCCAGGAGCAAGGCCCAAGCTACCTCAGACCCTGCAGGTAGAGATTGCCCCACCCCCACTGCCAACCACTGTCTCACTGGCTCAGGGCTTGGGGTAGAGCCTGTGAAGTGAAGGTCTTGGTCAGGTCCAGCTGGCCGCGCTAGGATAGGCAGGGACCATTTTCCACCCGTGAGAAGTTAGGGTTGCCAGGAGTTCCTGGGCCTGCATGCCTTCTTGACCCTCCAGGGGCCATGTCATTCTTCACCAGGAGATTGAGTAGGAGGAAAAATCTGCATCACTCCTCTACCTGCAGCTCTGTGTCAGGGGCAAAAATTCTGGAGAGTTAGGGTCCCTCCCAAGAGCCATCACTGTGGCTGGACTCCATATTCTGTTTACTTCTCCAGATCTAGGTCTGCCTTCATCTGTGCCCTGGGAGGTGGACCTCAGCAGACCAATCACCCTGACTCCTTTATGCCTTGTATCCATCAGCCAAGAGCAGGCACTAGCAGGAGGTCAGAAGGTGGGAGGAGAGAGAGCCCTGGTCTGGGGTCAGGGGTTGTGTCCCTCTGTGACATCAGTTCCTGTTTCCTCATTGAGGGGTAGGGTTCTTGCATTCCCTGACTTCCAGCAATATGATGCTCCCCAAGCCCCTTGGCCGAGCAATGGATGCTGCTGTCCTCTCTTGGTGGTCTCTGAGGCCTCCATGCTCCTTAGGGTTCCCTTAACCTTGACCACACTTCTGTAAATAATCCCTTCATTAAGTTCTTCAGTCACACCCTTCTGAGTGGGTTGTGAGTCCTTGCCCCTCCTGCCACAGCTTTCTCAGCTCTAGGTCTGAACCCTGACCTGCTAAAGCTGCTTGGCTTGCTCCTGGCTGCTGGTCCCCTCTGGAGAACATTTACACTCTTGTTCTGGATCTTCTCTTCTCTGCCCTGCCACATGCTTCAGTTGGTCTCTTCTGTCTCAACTCTCTGTCCCAGGTCATCGCCCACTGGTCTTCTGCTTCAAAGTTTGTGCCCTGGTTCCTGGTTCTGTTATAATGCCTTATGATGGATCACATCTATCTATTAGGCTCTTGCTATGTGCCTGGCACCATGCTAGATACATTCATACATGTATCTCATTTAATCCTCATCACTACCTGACGAGGTTAGTATTATACTGAGATGAAAAAATAAGCTTTGTTGTTTCTGCCTGACCCGCATAATTCCCCCTTTTTCTGCTAATAAGCATCCTGCGTGTCTGCTGGGAAAACTACTCCTTCTATACTCTCAGCCCTTGTGATTCAGGTGAGGCCGACCCTGCCCAGGTCCTAACTAGTTAGAGACATGTGGTAACTGAAGGAGCTGGGAGTTGACCCCAGGTTTTCCCAGGGAACCTGAGCTGGGTCCCTCAAGGCCCCTGAGGATACACATGGTGTGAGAGCTGCATGTGTTCAGCATTCCTCCCTGATGGTTTTCGTTAGGGCTTGAAGTGGGGAGCATGAGGCGAACTCTTTCTTGCCTGGGTGTAATCTTGCTTCCAAGTTGTAGAGTAATCATTAAGATAGTCTCCCCTCATCCATGCTTTCCCTTTCTGCTCTTTTAGTTACTTGCAGTTCAAAAATATTAAATGGAAAATGACAGAAATAAACAATTTGTAAGTTTTAAATTGCAGGCCATTCTGAGTAATGCAATGGAATCTTGTGCTATCCTCTCTGTCCTGCCCAAGACGTGCATCTCCCTTTGTTCAGCGTGTCCACGTTGCATACGTTACCTGCCTGTTAGTCATTTAGTGGCATCTCAGTTACCAGATTGACTCTTGTAGTATCCTAGTGCTTGTGTGTAAGTAACCCTTATTTTATTTAATAATGGTCCCAAAGAGTAGTGATGCTGGCAGTTTGGATGTGCCAAATAGAACCTGGAAAGTGCTTCCTTTAAGTGAAAAGGTGAGTATAATACAAGGCATTTTGAGAGAGAGACTAGATTCATGTAAGTTTTATGATAGTCTATTGCTATAACTGCTTTATTTTATCATTGTTGTTAATCTCTTATTGTGCCTAATTTATAAATTAAATGTTATCATATGTATGTATAGAAAAAAATAGTATATATAGAACTCTGTACTACCTGCAGTTTCAGGCATCCGCTGAGGGTCTTAAAATGCATCCCCCATGGAAAGGGGGGGACTACTGTATCCTGTCCATTTTTAGTGACCTCACTGAGAGCTCCATAGTCTTTCTCAAAAGAATCCAATTCTGCTTCCCCAGGTGTCTTGAATTTTGTGGCTTAATATGCACTTTCCCTTCTTTAATAACAGGACCCTTCATGTCCAGCTGTTTACAGAATTATACAGAATAAAGACCATATTGCTTGGGGTGGCCATGTGATTAAATTCCAACCTATGGGATGCAAGCATAAGAGATGTTTGCAACTCTCGAGCAGTATCCTTAAAGAAAAAGTATTCATGTCCTCTAGCAATTCTCTTTTCTGTTGGCTGGAATACAAATGATTGCTGGACTCAAGCAGCCACAGTGGACCATGAGGTAGAAGCCATGCGTTAAGGATGATGGAACGAAAAGATACAAGGAGATTGGATCTCTGATGATCATTAAATTGCTATGTAAACCTCAAACTGTGGACATTTCTGTTAGAAGGCATAACCTTCTCTTTCATTTATAACCACTGTTTTTGTGTTGCTGTTCTCGTTGTTATCATTGGCAGCTGAACCTACTCCTAATACTGGTCTGCTCTATAAATCAGGTGCTGGGGAAGAGCAGGGACATTTCACAGCTTTGGAAAAAGATCAGCAGATGAGCCCTGAATAGAATTTGGGGGCTAATGAATATCAGAGTGACTGATTGGAAGTGGGTTTATGAGATGTAAAGTATTTGTAGAGAACTATTCCAGGGAGCCTGAGACAATTTTGTGTTTATAATTTGTATTCTTTGTCTTTAATTTTACAAACCTCAGACTCCACAAATCTAGATCCAGCAATGGCAAAGATTACTGTTTTTGTTTTGACTTGCAAGGGCACGATTCAGGGACACATGAGGACATCTCAAGGAGGAGGGTCTGACCTTGAGTCTAAAGCCACTCTGTTCCCACTGTCTTGTTCCCATCCACCCGAGAGGATCTCCCTCAAATTTGTATCCTTCAGGAAGCATTTCTTGAGTGTCGGGAACCAGCTTGTGTCTTTTTCTCCCCCACTGAATATTCATAGGATTCGTCGCATTTCCTTTTCCGTGTTCCGCTGGGTATTGCAGACAGAAGGAGCACTGGCCTTGGAATTAGAATACCTGAACTTGAGGCCTGGATTGACTTCCAACTAGACATAAGACTTTGACCAAGTTACTTAGGTTCAGGGTTGTTGTTTTGGTTTTGTTTTTGTTTTTTAATCTGTAATGAGAAGATGATAGCACTTGCTTACTAGTAAGCCAGAGGATTAAATCAGATAAAATATGTGTAATTGCTTGATTGATGATGAAGTGTGATAAAATTAAACATATTATGATTACTGGTATCACAGCCCTAATCCCCAGGGTTGTGCTCCTCTGTTAGCTGGAATGCCATCTGATAAGCCCCACAGATAAACACCTGCTATCATATATTGTTCTCTAATTGTTGTGTGTCAAGTTTTAGATAAATTGGCAGGCCCTAGGAGCCAAGAACCGTGTTTTGTAATCTCTGAGCACCTAGAACAGGGCTGGCCATACAGAAAACAGTTTAGGGGTCATAGAGGTGGTTAGAATTGCTATCCAACAAAGGAAAATTTGTTGGTCAAGGCACCGTTGCCTTGGGTCTAGCTCTTTGACATATCATCAGGAGCTGATTAGAGTCGAGGAGGAAGACTCACATGAAACAAGCTCAGAGGAGATTGATGTATAGCAGTCAGACATCAGCTTATTATTTTGTAGTGGGGAACTGTTTTCTGATCACTGAAGTGCATGCTTCCTGCTTCCCTGCTTCCAGGCACCTGTATGCCTGAAAGGTTAGAATTGTATTGAGGAGATTGGTTGGTGAACTTGGTGTGGAGAAGTAGACCGTTTTGAGGAGTGTTCAGTTTTGTCCACCATGTGGCTTTGAGTTACCTCTACCCCACAACAGAGCCCAGGGAACAGAAAGTCCCACCCTCCAGACTTAGTGCCTCTCCAACTTGAACACCAGTGAATAAACAGGGCCAGCTTCCCACTCTGCAGACTTCCCTTTCTGTTCCAGGCTTTCTCCTAACAGGATACAATATAATTGATTTTGTGTCTGCTTTTAAAATTACAGTCACATTCAGTTCTGCTTCCCCAGGTGTCTTAGTTAGCCCAGGTTGCTATAACAAAATATTATAGACTGGGTGACTTAAACAACAGAAACTTATTTCTTGTAGTTCTAGAGGCTGGGGAGTCCAAGATCACGGTCACAATTTGCCTCCTGGTAAGTACCCTCTTTCTGGCTTGCAGACTGTCCTCTTGCTGTACTTTCACGTGATGCAAAGACAGAGCTCTGGGGTCTCTTTCTCCTCTTATAAAGATATACTCAGGACTTCATCTAAACCTAATTATCTCCCAAAGGGCCCACCTTCTAACATGGGGGAGTTAAGGCTTTAATACATCAACTGGGGAATGGGGGGCACAAACGTTCAGACTATAGCACCGAGACTATGCTCTATTTCATCATTTCAGTTGGTGATCCATCCATCCATCCACCTACCTGTCTGTCTGTCTATCTATCTATCTATCTATCTATCTATCTATCTATCTATCTATCTATCATTAAGAGGTCATTTGAAATTCCTAGTGTTCTGGGTCTCCTAGTTACGCTGAAAGCATGGCTGAAGCATGTGTTACTAATGCCCTCCTGTGGATCTCTGTGGCTTTCAGGGGATGCAGGGGAAGATCCTGGGTCACAGGCTGCCATTATCAGCTGGGGTTTGAGACTCCCCAAATGTCTAATCTCTTGGCTTTCTCCCACAGGTCAGGAATCACATCCAAAGGGTGGGACTTAAAAAACATGTTTAAATGGATTTAACTCTTGCTGAGAAACCTGATTTTAAGTTCTTGAGGACGTCTCACTGTTGTCCCGTCCAGAATCAGGGATTCCCGCAGCACCTGTCCATTGGATAATTGACTGTGTGCAGTGTCGATCACTGGACCCTGTCCTGTGTCTTCCAGTCTTACTGGCAGGGACTGACTTGTTGATTTTTATTATTGCCACCTGTTTTCAGCCCACCTGAAATAAATCATTGGGAAATTCACCCAGCCCTGAGCCATAATCCAATGCAGTTAAAAGGTACTTTCTCTCCTGCTGAGAAATTAACACCTTCTCCTTTGTCCCAACTTTCTGGGATCATTTCCAATATGTCCTGGCTGGGAGTTAATTAAATCCGTGTTGACACATACTCAATTTCAAGTGGCTTTCCACATACAGGAAACCTGTTGAGATTTTGCCTTTTGGGTCCAAAACCGCTGTTCCATCCCTTTACCCCAGTTTTCAGGGTACGTTTTCTATTTACCAGGAGAGGATGGGATTTAGAATGGGAAATTTATGTAATTCCCCACTCTAAGAAAATCATGGTCTCCCACTTTCCTATAAAGCTTTCTAAATTTCAAGACCTATATTCTGCATGACACTTCATTTTGTCTGTTAAAACAACTGAATTTATGATTCCAGGAAGCATTCAGAGACAGGGCAGAAGCAAATCACAAGTAAGGTTAGAATCCTCAACTCCACAGCAGCTGTTTTAAGAACACAGTGCTCAGAACCAGAGTCAGAAGATGTAAATGTAGGTCAAGTACTTTCTAATTCTGATTGGATATTGCATATGCACAGCCTGGAGCTTTTTTTTTTCCCAGTCAAGAGTTAGAGAGATTTGGGTGGGTTACAGGAAAAGTCATTAGCAGCAACACTGAGAATCTTGGGTTCACCCCAGGAGGCACATGTCAGCTTCACCTGATGCTGTGTGCTTATTTTAGTGTCCGGAGTGCTGGCCATGGCCATCTGGGGAGAACATCCCTCCACACTGAACTGTAGCCTTGGTGCAGAGATTCCCTCATATTCCGGTCCTCACTTAGCTGCATCTGTCCTTGAAGTTGTATTACTGTGGGCCAAGGCTGCACACTGGCATCTGTGGGCCGTACCTGACCACAGGTGTGTCTCATTTAGCGTGTACAGTATTCACTCATCCATTCATTTTTTAATGTGCCAATTAAAAAAAATTAGAACGTTTCATGCATAACTCAGGATTTTGAGGTTTCCGTGAAAACTCAATGCTTGGGCAACACCGGCATCCCCTGCCTGGATACCCTGGGCTGTTGCTGAGCAGTGCTGCCCCCTGTGGACGGGACCCGTGTTCCAGTTTGCCAGCTCCCATATGGCTTGCTTCATTCACTTACATTTCCTGCTCTCTATTACAAGAATTTGCTACTTCACTATCAAGAAATGCCCTAAACAAATAGCCTGAGAGTCTTCATCAGCATAAGATAAATGCTTATAGCCTCTGTTGGAGGGGAAAAGGCACAAGTTATTTTCAGTTATTTGTGTGTAAGTCCAGAACGATTGTGTCAGAACAGGTGGCTTTGAGAAAATGAGTCATGAGTTATGGGGGAGGTTTTTGTTGAGGTGATGGGGGAAAAGGTCAAGGTCTGGAGTAAGGGTGTCAAAGACTAGAGGTGGCTCTGAGACCTGGGGAAGGTGATAGCAGGAGGAGGCTGGCACCTTTGCAAAGAGGACTCTGAAAAAGTATTGATTGGCTTGCCTGGGGTTATGCCAAAGGACATGTGATGGCCATGGGGTGCTGTACACGGTGATGTGAACTGGCGTCTTCTCCTGAGGAGACTGTGCTTCCTCAAGTGCAGAACATGGGAAGGGACCCTGTTTCATTCAACTCTTTGTTATAGAGACGTCCATGCTAGGAGCTCAGTACATGGCCTTGAAATAGGACTGGATGGTGTGCATGTGCATGTGCATGTGTATGCACGTGTGCATACGTGCCTGAGCGTGGCAACAGGCAGGTGGGGCAGTGGATGGAGGCTGGACATTAACAGGAAGACAGAAGAGGAAAAGCACGTTAGGGGTATATAATACATGTCGAGAAATACAAGGCTTTGTTATCAGATGACGGTGGTTCATTTAGATATATTTCCCCTCTCTTCCCAAGGACAAGGAGTGCTGATGGTTAGTGGATTGCATTCCTGCCCCCATGGCCCAGGAATCCACGGTGACAGCTCTGAGTAATGAAGGCTGGGGTCAGCAGCCTCATTTAGTGAATCATTGGATACTCACCAACGCTCCTCTGACATCCATTTTCTTTAAATCTGTCTGATTCCAACTAGAATATGCTCAGCACATCACATGGCACTGATGGAGAAGTGAAAGGAGTGTGACAGAGTGGGTAAGAACATTGGAACTGAATTCAGTGTTAGCATCAAGTCTTCCCTCCCTCCCTCGCCTTAGCTGTGTGACCATAGGCAAGCTGCTGAATCTCTGAGCCTTTGGCTTCTTTGCTGAAAGTGGGGATAATCATAAACCTCTGAGAGTTTATGTGAAGAGTAAACAGTGCCTAGCATTCGGTGGATGCTCGATAAATGTCCTCTATTATATTTAAGTTCAAAGCTAAATGGACTTGCCAATTTATAACTTTCTCCTAAGCAGGTTCCTGAACATTGTGTTCTCTGCACGATCAGAAGACGATTCACAAAGACGTTTGCAGATGGGCACGGTACTCGGTTCCCCAACACTGCATTTACTGTCTGTGTGTTGGGGTGTGGACATGGAGTGGTGACCCGTGGGGACACAGAGCAGGCTTCTATTTGTGTGCTCTGACCCTCTTTATTTGGCAGCAAGGAGCTGGCTCTGGTCCCTGCTGCATCACACTGACTCTCAGATCACTTACCCTTGTTAAAAAATGCCATCTGCCTCAGCGTTCTTTGCAGAAAGCCTCCCTGAATCCCATCAGGGTGTCCCAGGAAGCTTCCTGACCACACTGCTCAAACCTAACCATGCAGGCTGCCCACATCACAGCAGGAGTGGTTGGCTCAAAACCTCACACCAATTTTCCCCTCCTTCTCCTTGGGAAACCTGGAACTTCTCCCAAGTGTAGACAGATACCCACTTTGGACTTGAACTAGAGAAAATTCCTTATACCCCAGTACATGAAATTGAAGACTCTTTCATGCTTCTCTCATCTCCTCCCCTCTCCCTCCCCTTCCCATCTGTAGAAAGGGAAGATGAAATGCAGCATTAGCCCTTGTTCCTATAGCCCAGCTCCTCGATGAGCATGTCAGGCTGGATACTGTAGCTAAACATAAATGAACGGTTATTAATGATGGTCATAATGTTTTCTAGCAGTTAGCTGGCTGTGATTCTAGGATCTTTTTTCCACTGTGTTTTGAAGGGTTAGGTTATTTAAACTTACCATCAAATAGAATCAAATCAAAGTGAGCTAATTTTTCTTAAACACTAATCATTTTAAGGCTATTGAACTAAATATAGAGGCAGTTCATTAAATCATTAAAACAGCCTGCAATAATGCTCACAAAGTCATTATGGAGCTATTCCCTAGCCAGAGAGGTAGTGTTGCCTTAAGCACAGTTTAATCAAATTAGATGGTGGGCTATGTCATGGGGTTTCTTCTATTGATATTCATTAAAAATACATGATTTATCACTAATCTCTGTGAGGTAGATCCCACTCTTCCAAATGAATTTTGTAAATGTCAAGGGGAAGAAAACAGAATGGCGTATTGTTATAATAATTTAAGAGTGGTGTGATCACATTTACATTTTATATACTATGCAATTTAGGAACAGATAATAGCTTTAACAAGGCTAAACTTTTTTCCTTAGTTAAAGTTAGAACAGAAAGGCTGAGCCCTGAGGATTAGCCATTACGTCTTATCCCAGAATGGGCCCCAACATTTGAATTATCTTTTAGTGGAATGGACGCTTGGTCCATTGTTCAGCTAATACTTTTCTCAGGCTCTTTGGTGGAGGAATTTCTACACAAATGTATACCGTCCTGATGGGTCAGAGTAAGATTTGTTTTGAGATTCTGCCGTGATTCAGGGGTTGGGAGAGGCGGCCGTTTCCTGGGCTTTGGCACCCTCTCCCCGTGCACCTACGCCAGCCCCCACTGCTCTGTAGCCCGCAGGCCGTGCCCTGGGCCCTGCAGAAGTCTGCCCAGCTCCTGCCTTCTCAGTGGACTGGAAAAGACTGATAACGTTTAAAAGTGTTACACCACCTAGAGGTATTTGCATTTTAACTGGGATCAAAGCTGAAACTAAAGGGATTAAGTCCTAATAGTACAATTTTAAGCATCAACCAGTGGGTGGAAGAGGATTTTCTGCTGCCAGAGGGACCCTCCCCCTGGCCTTGATGGGAGAAGAGGGCTGTCCACAGCGGCCAGGGTCAGACCAGATATGGGTGGAGGGAAATTTGGTAGCAGGTAGACCAATGCTGCTTCTTCCTTGTTGTGCTTTTGTGTTTTTAACTGGGAAATGACCTTTCTCTGTCTCAAGAACTCCCTTCCTAAACAGGTATCTTTTTAGGGGGTACACATTGAAATATTGATATTTTGGTTTGTCCTTTAAACATTCCCCCCCACCCCAAGCAACTGGGGACTAACGTTTGAAACTCAAAATTACAGTTTGGTTTTAAAAGTCTCGATCTTCCCTTTAAAATACCCCTGAAGGGAGAAAGACACTTAAGGAAGGAGCAGTACCTTTTCAATATGAAAATGTGGCCATTCTTAGCAAGACACATGAGATGTCTCTCTACACTTAAGACGCTTATCAAAAGCTTTTCAGAATGTGACTTACAGCCAGAATGGTCAGAATCAGCAGACAGAGGCACTCGATTTGTACAAGATAGAAGCTTTTAGCATCTTGGCCATTTAACCTAATCTAAAAGAGAAACACAGCTTAAATGAAATCCTACTTATTTTACTCTGCTATATTGTGGAGTAATGGAATGCCCACCCCTTTCTGCACAGGAGATCTCTAACTTGACTCTCTTGGCTCAGTGGGAAGCTCTCAGAACCATTTCCAATGCCAAACTCAAGATACAATAGGTTCTGGCCATTAGCCATGGAATCTCCTGCCTGTGAAATAAGGGAGATGAGAACAGGACGGTACTGAATTATTGGCAAGAACTGACTTAACATCTCAAAATAATAAACGAGGGTCCCAGCAAAGCCTCTTGTTAAGTAGCTAAATGTCTAATTCACCTGGGAGATTGTTTCAAAATTCATTTCATCTTTGGTAATTTGATGAAAGGAAGTGCTGTACTGGTGGTTTCCCTCATGCAAGGCTGCACGCACCTAAGGGCAGGTTGCATTGATTTTGATGATTAATACCTGCACGTTCCATGGCTTAATGGGAAAATGCTAGTTATATTTGAAATGATACTGCCTTCTCCCCCCTCTTCATTCATCAGGTAAACACCTTGATTAGTTGCCTTCCAAGTTTGTGCTCAGCAGAACTTATGTTATCCGCTGACACGCTGGAAACATTCTGCTTGCACGGTGGTGGTTGGAGAAGCCTGGCAGTCACGTGGTAACTGATTTCAGGTGGGCAGTGTTGGGTGTTCGTTGTTGAACTCACGGCTCTTTTCAAAGATGGGTAACAAGAATCTGGGAGAATAAATGGAACAAAATAAAGTATTTTTCCTTCTCTTCCCCTGACACCCCTAAAATGTCACCAAGAAACATAGGGACAGCTTTGCTGCCATTCACTTAAAGGATATTGCCCTTATTTTCATAGGTTTATTAAAATGCTGTTATAAATGAGAGGGCTAAAATTAGAGGTTGTGGAATTAAGAGGGTTGAACAGGAAGGACTAGGACAAAGGACTCAGCTCAGTTTTCCCAGATCTGTCCAAGTTTTAGCATTGGAAGTCCTATGTCTGGATTTCCGGTCAAGATGGAGGCATAGATAAACATGCTTCGCCTCCTCACACAACTGCAGAAAGAATTACAACTAGATCTCAAAACAAATCATACCCCAAACAATCAGAAAATCAAGCTGTATTGAAGTCAAACCACCAAGGACTTAAAGACGCCACATTCATCCCGATGGGTAGGAGGCATGGAGATGTGGTATGATGCAGGGATGCAATGGTGGTGGAATGGGTGGTTCCATATTCACATGTGGTGGATAAAAGTCAGGAGGCATACCGTGGGAATGCGCAATCCCAGCCCTAGGCCAGACCACAAAGCTCAGGAAGGGCAATTTATCTTCCCTTCCTGGGGAAAATAAATTGCCGTATCTTTTGGCTGTAAAAACCAGTGGAGGTTGGGGTGGTGGAAGAAACTGCTGGATATTCATGAGACTCTGCTTAAAAGGCCCGCACAGATTTAAAATGCAGGCAGATGGATTCAGCACCAGGGCAACAGCTGGAAGGATGACAGTTGCACATATGAGTGCCGGACAAACCACCAGAAACCAGGTAGTAGCAATTGTCCCCTCTCCCTGCCCTCCCTGCAAACAGAGCCACAAAGAAGTGAAGTGTGTTGCCCGACCCTGGTGATTACCTAAGGCTCTGCCCCACAAACTTTACAGGTTACTTTTCTACAATAGGCCATGCTAAGACATGGAGTCATAGCAGCTCTACCTCATACACAGAAACAAACAGAGTAAGCCTACCAAATTAAGGAGACAAAGAAATATAGCCCAAATGAAAGAACAGAACAAAGCCCCAGAAAAAGAACTAAATGAAATGGAGATAACCAACCTATCAGATAAAGAGTTTAAACCACTGGTGATCAGTATGCTTAAAGAACTCATTGAGTATGGCAAAAAAAAATAAAAAAAGACCCAGGAAGAAATGAAGTTACACTAAGTGAAATAAAGAAAAATCTACAGGGAACCAACAGTGGAGGGGATGAAGCCAGGACTCAAATCAATGATTTGGAACATAAGGAAGAAATAAGCATTCAACCAGAACAAAATGAAAAAACAAGAATTCAAAAAAAAAACAAGGTTAGTATAAGGTGCCTCTGGAACATCTGCAAAAGTACCAACATCTGAATCATAGGGGTGCCAGAAGGAGAAGAGGAAGAGCAAGAAATCGAAAACTTATTTGAAAAAATATTGAAAGAAAACTCCTTAATGTGGCGAAGGAAATAGACATGCAAGTCCAGGAAGCACAGAGTCCCGAACAAGTTGAACCCAAACAGGACCACTCCAAGACACATCATAATTAAATGCCAAAGGTTAAAGATAAAGAGAGAATCTTAAAATCAGCAAGAGAAAAACAGAGAGTTACCTATAAACGAGTTCCCATAAGACTGTCAACTGATTTCTGAAAAGAAACTTTCCAGGCAAGAAGGGCCTGGCAAGAAGTATTCAAAGTGATGAAAAGATTACTCTATCCAGCAAAGCTATCATTTAGAATGGAAAGGCAGATAAATTGCTTCCCAGACAAGGTAAAGCTAAAGGAATTCATCATTACCAAGCTGTTATTACATTAAATGTAAAGGACTTATTTAAGAAAAAGAAGATCAAAACTATAAACATTAAATGGCAACAAATTCATAACTATCAACAATTGAATCTAAAAAAAACAAACTAAGCAAACTACCAGAACAGAATCATAGATATGGAGATCATTTGGAGGATTATCAGCTGGGAGGAGGAAGGAGGAGGTTGGGGGGAAAGGTGCAGGGAATAAGAAGCATAAATGGTGGGTACAAAATAGACAGGGAAAGGTTGAGAACAGTATAGGAAATGAAGAAGCCAAAGAACTTATATGCACGACCCATGGACATGAACTAAGGGGGGACTACTGGAGGGAATGGGGATACTGGGTGGAGCGGGACAAAGGGGGAAAAATGGGACAACTGTAATAGCATAATCAATAAAATATATTTAAAAAATAATGCCATAAAAACAAAGAAAGAAAGTCCTACATCCTGGGAAACCCTACAGTCTTGGGCAAACTGGCACGGATGGTGAACCTAAGGTCTCTCTGTCCCCTGTCATCAAACCCCATTTACGTCACCTGGGTGAGCTGAAAGTCACTTGGGTTTTATGTACGTATCATCTGTAAAGCATTCCACTCTTGCCCTTAATAAGTTGAAACATTTAAACATATCTAACATATTAATTAAAAATGATTTTTCTACAACAATAATCCTCTGAATAATTAAAAAGTATTTTCAGAGTTATTGCCCCATGTAATCCTCAAAATTAGGGCAATAGTCCTATTTTAGAGAAAAGAAAACTGAGGCTGAAAACAAGTTTCCTGTCTTCACTCTTGTCCTGCCGTCGGGGCAGTGAAGAGCAGCCTTGCCCACCTTTCTTAGATTTCGAGAGTCTTCCTTTAGCAAGTATTCACAGAATATGTACTCTACACCCAGGGTGTGGTGAGGCAGACACAGATTTCAAGCCTGCCCTGTTGACCTCTCCTCAAGTCTTCCGCAGCTCCAATTCAGAAACTGTTACATCGTCTTAAAATCCTGCTCTAAGAGAATCTTATAAATTCTCTCCATGCTAAACTTCAGCATGTTGGTTTCACCCAAAAACCAAAAGAATAATTAAGTCCTTCTGATTTTTTAACTGATGCCACAATCATTTGAGAACTCAGAGACAGTAGAGTGAGTCTCTGGCACAGTGCTTGGGGTGTGCACATGTGTGTGGGTGTATGTACGCGTGTATCTTCTAATAACGACCCATGTTTTCACTGCTCTAGCTCAGTGCACCAGAGGAGCGGTTATGGTCAATCATGTCACTGTTAAAAAGAAGCGCGTCTCTTTATTGGCACAATATAGACTCTTTCATTATATAATTGTGCCATTAACCTTCATGTGGTCACGAGGCAGCCCCTCCCCACAATGTTTCTAAGAGTGTGAGTTCCCCGGGATGTAATTAACCTTAGACATGTATCTGCCTCTTTTTTCACACACTTCATCCAAGGCCCTGACCTCACACTCACCATGAGCCTTCGAGCTTCAGTTTCCTGTTAAGTTTGGTGTGTGCCAAGGTCCTGCAGGGAGAAGCAACACACACATGTTATTAGCAAGAGCATCCTACACAGGGGCTGTGTACAGGTGGCAGCTTAATAAGTACTCTTGGGTGACAGAATTAAGTTGTCAGGCCCTCCGTTCTCCTGGCCATTCATCCTTTTCTGTCATGGTTCAAAAGACAGGATGAGACAGTCAGAAAAATAAAAACCCAAATCTCTTAAAGCCTGACGGAATAGAAAAGAAGGTTTCAAAAAGATGAGTGAGGTTAGAGTCATTTGCATAGAATGGATGACCCCAGGGAGCCAAAACTCCAGGCATGGTCTCAGAAGGTTAGTTTTTAAATTGAAAGACAATGAGGGATTTCCTTTCCAAAATTTACCTGTTCTTCTTTTTTTCTTACATGTAATAATCAGCTTTCACAGTCAACTGTATATGTCCCTCCAGGGCAGCGAGTCTGTCTTTTGAGTACTTATTCTCCATGCTAACCTCGGTGCCTAGCACAGAGGAGGTGCTTAACATCTTATGATATTCATCCATATTTGTTGAATGAATGATTATCATAAGCCCTGGCAAAATAAAAAGGAGTAAAGGCAATATCTATTGCTTAACTACCTTTGCAATCTTACACTTAATAGTAGGTAGTAGTCTTAATTAGAGACTACTATGTGTCACAGTAGGTAATGGAAGCTGCACCTGTCTGAAGCGTGTTTAATGAAATCTTGACTGTTGGATGGTCACATTAACCATTGTTCCCACTTCTGTATCTGTTCTAATTAAGCCGTGAAATTTCTTCTTATACCGAAAAATACTACTAAGAGTCTGGGGAGCAGCATATGGATCATGTTTAACATTTGACCTATGATACAAATACTTGACAGTGGAAATGACATGGTCTATGTTCCTAGAACATTGAGGAATAGAGGAAGACAGGTTGGTGAGTAACCCTAGGACCAGCCTTGATGAGGCAGGCAAGAAACACTTAGCCAGGTGAATGCCAGCTTCCTGGAATGAGGCATAAATCCAAGCTTTCTGCCTATGTCTGTCAAAAACAAGGACTATTTTGCTTTATTGGGACTGTCATTATAACCTCCTGGGCTGTTTTGACTTCCAGATCAGAGTCAATGTATCACAGAAGGAGCCCTGACTAGACGTATCTGCACGTGTACAGTTAGGGAGGGCGTGGGAGAGTCCCCAGGGACAATGGCTTTCCAACACCAAGTATAAGAAGAGATGTCTCATTTCTGTTTCTGGCCTGAGACCTTTTAGAACACAACCTCTCATGGTTTCTGTTTTCCTTAGATGGAGGGAGAAGATGTAGCAAAGAGGAGGTATGATGTTGAACAAAAGATGGAAAGAGGAATTAAATTTAGCTTAAATAATAGGGGGAAGGAGAACCCAATCCAGAGGATTAAAGTTCTATAAAATTAAAGAGACAGAAATGCAGCTGACTTGAAAGAGACAAGGCCAGCTTGGAGCTGTCTTTAACTAGTATGTGTGAATGGCATTCCAAGGTATGTTCTTTTTTTTTCTTCATCAACATTCTCATGCAGGTTGCAAAGGCTACCACCAGGTTTGAGACTGGGCAAGATCTGCCTACAGACAGAGTGTTACTTTTGTCTTCCAGCAAATGAGACAGCAGCGTCAGGGGATGTGAAGAGAATTCCTTCACCCAGAGGCACACGAGCAAAAGAGAACCATGACACCCTCACAAGGGCATCACACTATGGCTGCATTAAGTCTCCCTTTTAAAAGAGACGCCAAGTTACCATGATGGAACTAAATTTAAACCTTTCTAGAAAGTCTCCACCATTTCTCTCTTATCCTTTCCAATATAAGTTCAAGAGATCAGAGAGCTAAACTGTTCCAAGGCCAGATCTTTGAAGGATGGTTGATGTTTCTTAATTGTCACAAGCAATAAGCAGGCGAACCAGTGAATTTTCACGTCAGTTTGTAAAGAAGTTTTGTACTAAGTGTGCTTGTTGCCATTCATAGAATGGAGCATTTTTAACATCTTTTGAAAATCTGAACTATTACATATTTTTACTCAGTGAAAGCTCATGGCCTGGTGAGGACAAATTTCTTTATAGCCTTAATTGAAAAGGTTGGAAACAATTTTATGAAGTGATGGGACTCCTTTGTAGCAAATGGAAAAGATCAGTCTTAAGAAAAAAAATAGATAGAGTTTTTGTAATCATTAAACATCTTCTTAGTTCATAAATCTTTTTTCCTTCCGATCCTAAAAACTGAACAAAAAATCAATGCAATAAGGTCCATGATTCCTAGAACTTTGACACTAAAAACAAATGCCTACGCTATAGCCTTTCCATATTAAATTTCCTTTTTTTCCCTAAATATATTTCCTTGAAGATAGAAACAAAAAGTGTCACCCATTGAAGTAGACACTTGCTTTGCAAGATTGGTCATTGAGAGTAATGAAAACATACTAATCTAGAAAAGTCAACACAAAAGAAATATTTTCTATTAATGTGTCTAAAGTATAAATTTTGTTTTTCCACTAGGGCAGAAACAAGTGTCAGAACACTAAGAATGGTGTAATCCCTCTTTTGTAAACTGGAACAATTACGTGTGTGTTTAAGATGAGGGAAGGAGTAACATCAGAGAAGGTCCTGATGATGGCTGCTTAGGTGCACAGGACCATGAGCACCTTCTGATTTCTTCTTTCCTTGTCTTTCTCTTATGAATCGCTCTTGTCATAAAAAGAATAAGGGTTATTAAAAAGAAAAATAGTAATTGAATCAAACAATACTCATAAATAATACTCATAAAACAAAAAATACATCATCATGGATTTGATATGTATGTATTTTATTAGCTTACCCCATGAAGTTCTTTGACTATTACCTAGCCGTTCCCTCTGCCTCATTTTCCAGTCATAGCTGACTCTGGTGCTCAAACGCTTCTCTGGAAGATGACGAGGAAGGTCCTCAGAGATGGGAAGAAGAGGCTGGTTTGGGACATGGACATGGGTCAGTAAAGTCTACTTTGTGCCTTGATACACGATGATTAAGGAACTAAATCCTGCCTCCTTTTCAAAGCTTAACTTACACTAGTCCCCTTTTTATTGCCTTCTCCTCTTTCTCTCTCTTTCCTCCTTTCCTTTATTTTTCTCCTAGGACATTTGAACTTTTTTAGGATAGGGACCCTCTTCACTATCATGGTTCTTGGTATAAAGTAGATGCTCAATTAGTGTTTGTTGAATAAAGGCCCAAAGATGCTCAGGAATTCATCCAAGGTCACAGAGCAGGTTAACAAATAAGATCAAGACTCAAATTCAGGCTAAATCTAGAAGCCCACGGCCTACAAAAAATGTACTGTGCCGAATCAAAATGCAAGTTAGTATCTCGAGTGGGAGGGCTGTGTTAATAAACTGACAAGGACCTGGGTGATATGTGACAGGGACAGAGACAAAGAGTGTGAAGGCAGGAATTAGGCTGATATATGGTACTTTGGCATGTGTTTGCTAAAGCTGTGTTTATTATTACAAGTTTTCTCTTATTGGAAAACTACATTTAACCATTATTTTCAGCTTCTCATAGGTAAGAAGGTATATAGAGCTTTATAAAAAAGTTCAGGCACATCATATTTTTGCAGAGGCCATTCATGATAAATTTATTCCACAAAGGAAAAAAATAAATCTATCTACCTCGAAATCACAAATGACCTGTTTCTATCAAAGGCCCCCAAGAGACAAAGCACCAAGTGTGAAGGCAACAAGAGTACAGATGAGTGATTTCTCCCCAAGAAGCAGCCAGTACAACCCCCAGACCCAGGAGGTTAGAAAGAAAATCATTTTGTTGGGTAAAAAGTATTCTGAGTAACTGAGTAACTGCCATTTTTCGGAAATGGAAGAATTTCATTTTTTCATCTGACAAATGGAGCAGAACCTGTTTTCTGGGGAGTTCATCATCCCAGGATGATGGTCACCTTTGACCAGAGACACGGCCCCAGGAGTGGCGGCCTCACTTCCTCCAAGTGTGGACCAGGTCTCAATCTTCAGGGTGGTTGCGGCACATTCTATTTCTGGAACTCCTTTTGAGAAAAGCATCCTATAATTTTTATCTACTTCTTGTAGTTGTTGCTGATGGTGATTTGTATCTCCACCGGAATCATGCTGGGCACAATTGGCCCTTTGCAAGTATCCCTTCATGAAACAATGAGTAGGAAAATAGAGGGGTGAAAAAGGAGAAAGCAAGCAAAGAAAAGGGGTCGGTGAGAGACGGTACTGGGATGACGGGCGGAGAGGAATCCGTATTTCTCAGCAGTCTAATCCTCACGTGTCTTTGCACCCACGTGCACCTTGGTTGATTAAAGATAGGCCGTTTTTGAAAGCCTCTAAGTACTTCCAGTGCTGGGTTTAGAAGCATGAAACCACCCCAGGGATGTCAGCAATTTGACTTCCCTTAAAGAAAATATTTTAAAAAGAAATTGATTACCTGGAATTTCATAGGATTTGGAAGACACTGATGTTGTAAAGATAAAAATTCTAGTTACAGGCCAGTTTTCTCACTAATTCACTTCCGCTAGCTGAAGGAGGATCAGCGTTCTGAAAGGGATCCGGCACGACCTTTTCCACCTTTCTGCCCTTGTTGTTTTTCCCCATTCCCTTTCGTAGTGATTTTCTGAAACTGACCAGGTTCTAGAGGAGCGTGAGAGTGTTTAAAATGTTGATAAACTTCACCACGTGTTCCTGATAATAGCACAGTGCTAAGTGCTATTGTGCAGCTTCAGAATGTCACTGGCCGCTCCCGCCAGCTGGCTGGCCTCGGCTGTGTGCCCCTGCTGGTGTGTGGCCTGGAGGGGAGTGCTGCAGAAATGCTCAGTATCAAGAGGGCAGTGTTGACAAGTAATGGAATTTTAAAATTTTTTTCAAAACTTCTTATTTTGAAATCATCATATACTCACAAGAATTTACAAAAGCAATAAAAGAGTCCTGTATACACCTTACCAGCTTCTGCCAAAGATGACATCTTATGTAGCTGTTGGAGAATAGCAAAACCGGGAAATTGACATTAGTGTATTTTTCATGAGACACGGACCTTTAGTTTTCACCACTTTTTAAAAACCTTATTTGAGAGTGTGTGTGTAGTTCAGTGCAATTTTATTCCATGTATAGATTTGTGTAACAACCACCATAATCAAGATACAGAACTGTTCCACCCTCACGGAACAGCTTCCACAGCCTCCCAGGGACAGCTTTATAGTGCGTTTCTGGGGGATTAGGGCTATAGTAGCTTGCTAGGGCTGCCTCAACAACGGGAGTTCATTGGCCCTCAGTTCTGGAGACTGGCAGCCCAAGATGAAGGTGTCCGGCATGGCTCTCTCCTGGCTTTCCGGGTTGCCAGCAAACTTTGCTGTTCCTTGGCTTGTAGACACGTCACCCCAAACTCTGCTTTCATCTTCACCTGGCACTCTCCCTTTGTGCATGTCCGTATCCAGGTTTCCCCTTTTATAAGAACACCTGCCATATTGCATTAAGACTCACCCCAATGATTTCATTTTAGCTTGTTTATCTCTTTGAAGACCCTATCTCCAATTAAGTTAGGACTTCACGTAAATTGGGGAGGCAGGGCAGAACACAATTCAATTATAACAAGTATCCCTTCAAGATACCTTATTTATTTTCTTCAAGATATCTTGAGTCCTGAGTGAAATCTGAGTTAACTGACAACATGGTGCCAGCTTAGTCTTGATGTTGAAATGCCCTGTACAGACTGGTATCCTAGGCTGCTGCCTGGAAGGCCTGGTCCAAGTTTCTCAATGAAGGAATGGGATCTAAGAATATTCCAACACCAGAATAAATAAAAAGAATATGGAGAAGTTAATGTGTTTATCTGAGAGCTGCATAGTCAGTGGAGGCTTCCATACATGATCTCTGGTTCCCACTACCCAGCACCATCTACCGTCTCCTGCCTAGATTACCCCACAGCCTCCTAACTGGTCTTCCTACCTCTGGTCTTGCTCCTTCAAATATTCATAGTTTCTGGAAAGATTTCTAGAGTGTGAACCTGACCATGGAGCCCCACACCAAACAACGGGTTCTCCAGTCACTTCAGCCTGCCTTCTCTTGCTTCAGGGTCACTACGCAGGAGGTTCCTTCTGTTTGAATGATCCTCCAGATCCCCTCCGCACACCCAGTTGGCCTGCCCAATCTATGTCGGCTTAGACCTCACTTCCTCCAGAGGGCTGTGCCTGCTTCCCACGGCAGGGAAGGTAGCCCTGCCAAGTGCCTTGTGACTCTGCTCATACACATTCATCTCTTCTGTCTTTCACAGGAACGTAAGCTCTCCATGTGCTTACCTGGCACATAGGTCCTTAATACATGTTTGAGGCATGAATCTGCGATGACTTTCCTAGCATTGAGTTGGGCCTCTTGCTCTGGAACTTGATGGAGAAAACTAGGTTTAGAGACTGAAATGGAAATTTGAGAACAAACTGCATGCAGGAGATGGTTGGAACATTGAATTATATTGAATGTTTATTGAGTTTCTTGAATCTGAATGTATAGTTTATTTAAAATAAGTATGTAAATATATTAGTAGTATATAAATTAGTAATATATAAAATACAGGGTGGGGCAAAAGCAGGTTTACAATTGTTCATATAGAAAATAATATAATAATAAATAATAGCACAAGAAAAAAACTCTGTATTTCATGTATTCACAATTGTAAACCTACTTTTCCCCACCCTGTATATACTATAAATAAGTAAATGTATTAAAATAAGTGTATATGTACTTATTAAAAATACTTCACTATATTAAGATTTTTAAAGCAATTGCGATGAAATCTCAAGTCTTTCTGCTTTCAGAATTTCTAGAGTTATGCTTTAAGTCCAGAATCATTAACAACTATTTGGGTGGCTCCCTCCAGATTATCCCATTTTTGGCTTGAACTTCAGGCTTGCTCAGTGCTGGAACTTGGGGACTTTATAGTGCAGGCCCCCACATTACTGCTGCCTGTGGTCCTGTTTGTTTCCCCAAAGGAACCGTTGGCCTCTGGGGGGAAGTGGGTTAATTCCCACGCTGAATACTATCTGAACTCTTTCGAGAACATGATCCGAAGACAGTTGACGTTTTAGTTTCCAATTATTTCAAACTTACTCATGGGCGAGCTACTGAAATATAATCAGGGAGCAGAAGAGTAGACTTGGGACATAGTAATGCCTGATTTTAATTCTGTAAAAGAATATCTTCTTACATGCCCGGCCCTAAGAAGTATGATGATGACATTATTAAGCCCTCACTGTGAGTATTTAGTCTCCATGACATTTTTAGGTCTCACCACAAGCCAAAGAGGTAGATATTATTGTGTCCATTTTACAGCTGCAGCTACAGAGAGTTCGAGAATTTATGTAGTTTGTCCGAGGTCACTCAGCTTGTAAATAGTGAAGCCAGGATTCCACTGTCAGGCTGGTCAGACTCAATGCCCAGGCTGATGATGCTTCGAAGGGCCCTGAGGCGGCGCCAGACTGCCGGGCGTCTGAAGGCAGCGTGGAGAAAACCTACGATGGCTCACACGTGGCAAACATAAAGTGCTCCCAGTTCACAATGGGCTTCTACTTCCATCACTGCCTTTCATCTTCACTAGAACCCTGGGTGTGCAAGGACAGGGCTATTATCCCCATTTTAGAGATGAAGGGACTGAGACACAGGCAAGTTAAGCGACTTGCCCACTGTCTCACAATGAGGCAGTGGCACAGCTGACACTGGAACCCAGGCTTCTGGCTTTTAGTTAAAAAGCTTTTTTCCATTACAGCACAACCTCGTGGCCTTCAGCTTTCAGACTCCAATTGAACAGCAGCATACAAATTAACTGAGGTTACTATATTATCTCCTACAATGACGGCTTCCTATTAAAAATAGAGAAAGAGAGAGAGAGAACAACAAAAATCCACCAATGGAACATGTGCAAAATACATTTCCGCAAGGTCATTCTTACGAGAGTGGTTTTAAAAAATTATTATTCTCCATTTGGGCTTTTGGTCCATGATCCCATGGCATGTGCAATTAAATGGTAATTTAAAATTTTAAACAACCAATGCTTCAGAATTGATTTCTGGGTAATAGGCCTGATTTGGGAAGATGGTGGGTTTGGAAGATATATCTTCAAAGGAACTGAGAAATTGGTTGACTGGCAGACTCGGGGAATTTAAAGTTGTCGGTCTGGATAAGAACAACTCAGAGTTCTGTCAGCAGTTGGGTTTGGTGGGCCTACATGGCAGCACGACCCACACTCCGTGTTGGTAATGAACGTGTCTTCCACAGTACACGTGTGACGATGGCTTGCAATGGGGACAGCAGTATTTGATTATAAGTGTTGTTCTATATGTAATATATATACATAGCACCCTCGTTGGGGTTTGTGTTAGTTTCACCTGAAGAATATTTTTGTGTGTGGAAAGTACAATGTCTTTAAAACGTCCACAGAGATGTGTGTTAAACTGTAATTCAGCACATGTTGATGGGGGTCCTATTTCGTTCAAGACAAAGTGCCAGGTCTTGAGTTAGGATTTTTGATGTCATGTGAGTCTGTGAGCTTCGCGGATGCAGGAGACACCCAGAAGCTGCCTGTGCCCATCTCTTGCCCTCTGCTCTTTGGGGGAGCCCAGGTTTTCACTTCATCCATAAAGGTACTTGGGGGATTTCCAGTTTCTGAGCTCCCAACAATCCAAGAAGCAGATGTTGGAGGGGGAAGCCCCACCTACTTTTGAGCTTTGTTCCCAGGCCAAATAAAACCAGAAAAGTCTTTCTATTTTGAGAAAAGCAATTTATTCTGGACTCATGTTTTCTCCCACACTTGGGCAGGTGAGATAATCTTAATGCAGTTTTATCAGCCTTAACTCTTGAATTCTTGGCTGCAAAACTTAAAAAAATAAACTCAAAGAAGCACCCCCCCCCCCCACCATTTCCATACCAAAGAGCACCCGGCTCCTCTTGGAAACCTTTATCTCTTTCATGGCAGTGCTTGTCTCATATTTTGTCACAGAATGGTGAGAAAATCAGCTATAAGAAGAGAAAATACTACCATGACAGAAACTTAAAACTAACTCACTGATAACAACGAAGCAACAAGCATACATTCTTTTTCTCCTTTCTTTAGCAAATATGTTGAGAAGGAAACATGTCTCATAAAACAATCTTCCACATCTCCATACATAAAGACTCAACAATGCAGACAGCCTTGACTTCCCAATATATAGATTCAAAATTGCTTTTGTTTTCAGTTTTTGCTTAAGTTCCTAAGAAATGCCTCTCCTGATGGATTAAAATACAAAACAAGAAGAATTAAAAGGTGCATCTGAGAAAGTGAAACACAAACCAGGGTTCACCTCCAATCAGAAATACACGTTTTTTTTGCGTGTGGTGGAAGTTTTATGGACGCTCCGAGGGTCACACAGATGTTAAGGGAAGTCTGCAGTTAAAATTTCACGTCTGTGCTTATGTGCTTTATGATAAATCATGTTTATCTCTCCAAACATTTCAGCCACTTGTTATCATTTTTCAATTATTTTTACTCTGTTCTAGGGGGCTTTCTCAGGGATAATTTGTCTCTTAAATCTCCTGTTTTTTATTTGCCCCCAGTGAGAGCAGCAGGAAGTACAGAGCAGATTTTGGAAATGAAGAACTTGGCTGTTCCCCACGAAACTCCGAGCAACTCTTCACCCCTCTCCCCTCAAGAGATTTTTTTTAAGCTGATGAGAGAATAGCCAAAAATTGAATGAATCAAAGGATAGGAATATGAGTTCAAAAACTAGGGAACTTTCCAGAAGGAAACCGTTTATACTTGGGGAAGAATCAAGCCCCTCAAAATCCCAAATTTGATAAAACAAAAACACATTAATAGCTTATTTAAATTTATATTTATGATTTTCTATAGGTTCACAAGATTTAATTTCTATTTTTAAATATTTAAATTAAGCCCTTTCCTTTCCCCTGTGATTTGTAAATATAAATATTACCACACTTAATATGTAACAGATTAGCCAACTCTATTGAAAGTGGTAAAGTGAGGATAAAAATAGAACCTCCATGGGGCTGTTGTAAGGATTAAACTTGTAAAATGCTTATCACAAGGTAGCATAGAACGTTCAGTATTTGTTTATTATTGTTATTATGATTACTTCTATATGTATCTTCATGTTTCTTTTCTACACAACTGGGATCAAATTATACTCTTTTGTCACTATTTTTAACATAATAGCTTACAGCTTTCTATGTTAATAACTATAAGTCTACATTTAAAAAAAAAGTAAGAACAAAAAGAAAAGTGGACTATACTGGATATTTGTTGGACTCAACCAGTCTTGAAAATGAATGCCACAAATTCACCAAGTCATTCTCCTCTTGATTCCTATCACATGATTCAGTATTGCCAAAGAGAGCAAAGTAAATAACATCCTGTGAGCTGACTTGGCAACCAGCCCCCAAGCAGACAGAGGGCAGTTGGTCTGCACGACCATCCAAGTGGCTCGTACACAGGGGGGCAGGCTGAAGTCTCCCCTGGAAGTCTAGTGATATCCCAGGGTTGACAAAGTGGTGGGATACTTCTTAAGCAGACTCAAAATTTCATTAGTGTCTGCAGATTTGAATGCATCATTCAGGGCCCAGTTGGCTCTGAGTTGTGGAACCAAGGTATCTGGAAGCCAGTTGGCCCTGCTGCTGGTCTGATCTTGACACTGGTTTTGATCGAAAAGGAATCTGGAGGGAGCCCATGGCAATTGGAAAGGGGACTGACTATGTGCTTGTTGGTAGTCAACTGCAGCACTGAGCTGAAGAGTGTCCCTCAAAAGGTAGTTCTTGTTTATCTGGAACCTGTGAACATAACCTTATTTGGAAATAGTCTTCATGGCTGTAATCAAGTTAAGATGAGGTCAGCCTGGATTAGCTTGGGCCCTAAATCCAATGTGACTGATTTCTTGTAAGAAGATGGAAATTTGGAAGCAGAGACACATACAAGGAGAATGCCCTGTGACAGTAAGGCAGAGGTGAGTAATGCTGCCAAAAGCCAAGGAATGCTGGGGATTGCTGGCAACTGGCAACCACCTGAAGCTATGAGAGAGCCACTGAATAGACTGTCTCTATGAGCCGTCAAGAAAAAACTGACCCTCCTGATACCTTGATTCAGGATTTCTGGCCTCCAGAACTACAAGTGAATACATTTGTATTGTTTTAGGTCACCAAGTTTGTGGTAATTTGTGGCAACCCTCAGAAACTAATACACTTCTGGCAAGGTTGTGGAGAAAAGGGAACCCTAGTGCACTGATGGTGGGAATGCAGACTGGTGCAGCCACTGTGGAAAACAGTATGGAATTTCCTCAAAAAACTAAAAATGGAACTGCCTTTTGACCCAGCAATTCTGCTGCTGGCATTATACCCTAGGAATCCTGAAACACCAATTCAAAAGCACCTATGCACCCCAATGTTCATAGCAGCACAATTTACAATAGCCAAGTGCTGGAAGCAACCTAAGTGCCCATCAGTAAATGAGTGGATCAAAAAACTATGGTATTTACACAATGGAACACTATGCAGCAGAAGTAAAGAAGGAGCGCCTACCCTTCATGACAGCATGGAAGGAACTGGAGAGCATTATGCTAAGTGAAGTAGGCCAGGCAATGAAAGACAAATACCATATGATCTCACCTATAAGTGGAACCTAATTAACAAAACAAATAAGCAAGCAAAACATAACCAGAGACATTGAAATTAAGAACAAACTGACAGTAACCAGAAGGGATGGGAGAGGAAAGTAATGAGGGAAAAGATTGTTAAAGAACATGTATAAAGGACCCATGGACAAAGCCAAATGGGGGTAGGACTGAGGGTGGGAGGTGGGGGTGGGTGGGATGGGGGAAAGTGGTGGTGGGAAAATGGAGACAACTGTATTAGAATATTAATAAAAAAAGATTAAAAAATGTAGAGAAAATTTTTTAAACAGAAACTAATACACCTTCTTATGAATATATCCTTATCAGAATGAAAATATGCAAAGGATGTACCTTGAATAGATAGACAAATAAGGAAAGAAGAACGGAAGGGTAGAGAAAGAACAAGTATCTAGTTGGCCAACACTGTGTAATCAGAGGATATCGGATATTGCTTTGTTAAAGTAGGAAGGCTCAATGAGCCCATTTAAAAGTCTGGTCCTGAATCCACAGCTGATGGAATGTACACTCTGTTGGAAACACTAGGCAGTGATAGTCATATGTTTGAGTAGCTGGGGATTTATTTGTAAGCAGCATACTACTAAGATGCCACACATAAGTCACTCTTACATTGTTCGCCCATGGTTTCCTGTCTTGAAGACCCAGACCCAAGTCCAGTGGGCAGGGAAAAAATGTGAGTGTCCCTCTGGGTGCTGATTCTAAAGTAACACAAAGCTATTCTCTTTTATGCAAACCTGAGTGGCTTGACTCTGCTGGCGAGTGAGCTCTGGGACCTCTGCCCCCCTCCACCAGCCTCAGTGGAATCCCAGGCTCTTGCTGGGCCCTGCCTGCTGATGCACGCAGTCTGGGTGCATACCACTCACCCTCCTGTGAGAATCCTTTAACGCCTGTTAGTTCAGACCTTGTATACCTAGGATTTAAGAGTATTTGAATGAAACCCCCAGCCAGGTTTAAATAATCATATTGAAAGAGAAACCAAGAGTTTTGGCTAAATGAATTTTAGAGTGTCTTTGCTTTACAATGAAGATCAGTGACTGTATTATTCTGCTAGGGCTGCCGTGACAACGCAACGCGAACTGGGAGCTTCAACAACAAATGTATTGTCTCGCAGTTCTGGAGGCCAGAATTCTGAAACTGAGGTGTTGACAGGATTGGTTCCCTCTGAGGACTATGAGAGAGAATCTGTTCCAGGCCTCTCTCCTTGGCTTGTACATCGCCACCTCCCTGTGTCTCTTTATATCATCTTCCCCCACGCATGTCTGTGTTTGTGTCCAAATTTCCCCACTTTTATGAGGATGCCAGTCATACTGGATTAGGGTACACCCTAATGAACTCACGTTAACTTGCTGACCTATATAAAGACCCTGTTGCGAAAAAAGGTCACATTCTGAGATACTAAGGGTGAACTCCCACAAATCTTTTTTGTAGGGACAAAACTCAACCCATAATACTACCCAAGATAAGCTAAAAGCCTGGACCCTGAGCCCCCTGCCTGAGTTCACAGCCCAACTCTGCTGTCTTCTCACTTTGCAACTTCAGGCAAGTTATTTAAGCTCACTGGGCCTCAGTTTCTTCATTGTAAATGGGAATGGTAATAACAGAACCTCCCTACGAGAGTGGTTGCAAAGAGTGCCTGTGATAGCACTCATCACATGCTTACTACAGTGCAGGTAGCTGGTAAGCACTCAGTAAATAGAGGACATTATTGTTATCAGGGAGATGACAGACTGGCCTGAGGAACAAGACATCAGTGTGACAGTACTGTGCTAGGCCAATGCAAGCTGACATACTATGTGATTGGCTATTTTGAGCGGGACCTGTAGGGTCATCCTGGAGTTCTCATGGCCCCAGCTCCTTGGTGCTGTTTGTGTTTTCAGAAGATTCCAAAAAATTTTCACATGCACTTCCCTGAAGGTTTGACTTGAGTGTTACCTGAGCAAACCTGAGTCCATATTTGGATTTTGAGTTGTCATTGGCTGTCTCACAGAACTAAAATCCCCATCAAAATTGACTGATTCATTGGAGAAAAGGTTATGTATGTGTGTTTGTTCCTCTTCCTTCTCTGGAAAACGGCAGAGTGCCTTACATTGAAGTTAGCAGACAGTTTTCTATGTTCCTGCACCACAAGGCACTCACTCTACATTCTACTCCATTTTAAAAAAATATATATAAACAGACAACACTTTAGATGCTAGGAAATGATGTGACCTAGAAAGTGAGATGACAGATAAAATGAGCGAAGGAT
This sequence comes from Desmodus rotundus, assembly GCF_022682495.2. Taxonomy (NCBI): domain Eukaryota; kingdom Metazoa; phylum Chordata; class Mammalia; order Chiroptera; family Phyllostomidae; genus Desmodus; species Desmodus rotundus. Next base: position 136,025,368 of record NC_071391.1, on the reverse strand, counting down.
CTCCAGGACACAATCTTGTCGAGGTGGATCTTGTCAGAGCAGATTTTCTGTGACCATAATAAAGCACTTTTAACACGAGCTGGGTTGCCTCGTTTCTAAAGAGTAGAGGCTAGAGAGATTCTTAAAAAGGAAAAATAAATATTGCTCTAATTGGAGCCAGAGGTGAGGCAGGGTGGGACAATGAGCGAATAGGACTATTTATGTTGGAAAAAGGGAAGCGTTAGCAATGGTTTAGCTGAAAAATTCAGAAAGATGAAGGGCTTGGTCAAAACCAAAGCAGGCCCTCTTGTTTGAGAAGAAAGGACAGAGTCCAGGAATGAAGAGGAAGAATCAAATTACAGGGCAGTGAATGTAAGTGAAATGAAAAGAGAAACCACTGCTTTCTGCAGATATTGAGGCTGGGAAAATTTAATGTTAGAAGAGGGTGTACTGGCTGACCCTCAAAAGCTTTGGGAAAATTTGATGCTAATGAAAAATGTTCATGGTTAATCAAGGTTAGATTATAGTTACCTGAGCAGAGGCTGAGGGTTATTTAAAAAGATCATTGTAGACAATAGTGTCCCCCAACAGACTGGAAATTTCTAGAAAGTTGATTCAATGTCCTATTTTTTTTTTTTTTGTATTTCTACCATTAGCACATGGTACATTGGTCATGGCTACTTTTTTTTTTTTTAAGTAGATACTTTGCATGTTTTATTTCTAAATTTTACCAACAACTCCTTTTTACACTTAGAGATACTGAAGCTCATAGAACCCAAATGAGTTACTCAAGGTCATTGGGAAGCAGAACTGAGATTCAAAACCAGGTCTGCCCTGGGTCTAAACGTGCACAATTTCTCAGTACATTTCATAGAACTCATAGAACTTGAGACGTGAAGTAGAAATTAGAAACCATATTATCTGACCACCTTTCCTCTTATTTCACAAAAATGAGAAGGAATTTGTCCAAGGTCCCATAGGAAGTGGCAGAACAGGGAGTCACTTGCCAAACAATCCACGAATCTGTGCAATTTCTGTAGCAGTTAGAAGAAAGATATTTGCATACCTTCGAATTCTAAGTTCCTTTGAAATGTTTAGGTATTTTTATTTTACACTTCTCATATTTTAAACAGTTTATATCTGGATAAATAATAAAGAAGTTATACTCTCCTACTCTTAACAGATCTCAAGTAATACACTGGAGGAAGTAAAAATTTTCTTATTAATCTTTCTGCCTCTGCTAATCTCAGTTTACTAGGACTCAATTTATAGCAAGATTCCTCCTGGGAGCAGAACTAAATTAATGATGGCATGTTTGAATTAAACAAAAGTGTGAATGATAGAAATTTTGAAGATATTCAATAACTGGAATTTCATTCAACCAACACTTTGTCATCACTGACTCTACATGTCACACTGTGAGGAATACTAAGTTGAATGGAAGATTTCTGTCTTCAAAGATCTTATAGCTGAATGTAGAGATAGACATCTAAAGAAATAAGTCATCACATGGTCTGAAAAGTGTTATAAGAGGAGTAATGAATATACACTAATAAGAATTGAATCGAGTAGAAGATACAGGGACCCTGTCAAATGAATACATAAACATGTAATATTTAGCAAATCTATGTGTATAAATTAGTGCTCTAGAAGTTGTTCAAATGTGCTTGAAATTTTTCTTCTCTTATTCTTTGTGAATATAACCCTATCTTGGTGATTGAATTGGTTGGCTATCGCTGTGTAACAGATTACCACAAGATTTAGTGGCTCAAAGCAGCAGCGCTTATTACCTCCGAGTCTCAGATTCCTCAGGGTGAAGAAACTGGAGGTGGCTTGGGTCTTCTGGCTCTAGCCTCTCACAAGAATGCAAGGGGCTATATTGGCTGGGGCTACAGTCAGTTTAAGGCTTAACTGGGGTGGATAGGTTAGCAAACTCACTCAGGTGATTGCTGGCAGGATTCAGTTGCCCCCTTGGTCCCTTGTAATGGGGGCTCTTCGTAGGGCAACTCACAACATCCCTCTGAGTGAGCGAGAGAGACAGTGAGTGACAGCAAGCCTAGAGTCACAATCTTTCATAACCTAATGTTGGAAGTGACACCCCATAACTTTTGCCATATTTATTAACAACAAGTCACTAAGTCCAGCCCACACTCTAGGGCATCAGTGCCAGGAAGTGACCATTGGGGACCATCTTAGAAAACTGCCTACTGTACTTATTCTGTGAATGTATTTTCGCCATGAATGGTGTTCACAACACCATGCTCCTATTGGACCACATTAGAAACACAAGATTTGCCCTATAGTCCTTCACCTAACCCCCTCCTCAGCATATCCTTCACTGTGGCTTGTCATTTCTAGTCCACTTCCTAAATATCTCTCAAGGTCATACAGCTGGGGGCCCCTTCTCTCCATTCCTACTGCCACCTCCTTGGTTCGGGCCCTCATCACTGTTGCCTGGATTTAGGATTGAAATGAAAACTTCAGTGTTCTCTCTGGCTCCCATTTGGATCCCTTTTAACCATTCTGCATACAGCACTGTCACCATCTTTATAAGGCACAGATCTGAGTAGGTCAGTCCCTCAGTGGCTTCCACAGTCTTCAGGATAAAGCTGGAATGCCTCCCTCATCAGGGACGACAAGGCCCTTCGTGGTCTGGCCCTGCTGCCTTCTCTGAGCTTCCCTCTTCCCTGCACTCCAGCTGCCTGAGGCAATTGACAGCTTCCAAACTGGTCGTGTATTCCATGGCTCTTTGGAAGAGCAGCTCTCTTTTCTTCCTCTGAATTACCCTCACTCGGGACTCTGCTTAAAAAGATGTTCTCTGCGAAGCCTTCTCTGACTTCCCAAAGACAGGTTGAGGCTCCTCCTAGTGCTCCCACTACCCTTGGCAAAACTTCCTCATATTTGCCACACCGCACCACACTGATCTGCTCTCATATATGCCCACTGCGCCCTCACCAGTCTCTAAGCTCCCGGAAATCAGGAACTGTGTCTCTTTAGCTGTTTATCCCCAGGGTCAGTGGGGTGTTTGATAACCAACTGTTAAATATATAGTGATGGAAACTCTGCTTCTCAGTTCTCAGCTTCTTTTATACCAGTGACCAGTGACAGCTACCTAATTTGTGGGCAAAAATAAAATGAGGGCCCCTAGCTGAAAAAGTAGGAAAAAGGCCACTCCCTTTCATCTTCTCTGTCTTGATCCATGGTGGTTTTAAAATTTACTATTTAACACTGTGTACTCTTCAGCACGGGGACAGGTGCAGGGAGAGTCCAGACCCTGACAAGCACTTGAGGGTGCGCCCCCATCCCTGGCTCTCCCCGTGCCTGTGCCCTCTCACTCCCACTGAGCAGGGCAGCCACTTCTGGGCGGGGATAAGAGAGCAAGAGGCCAAGAACCCATCCCGGGGAGGCAGCCGGAGCAGGACAGCATGTGAGCCAAGGCTCTAAGCCCTCTGTGCTTTCTCCACTGCCCCACCAGCCTTCACTTATACAAAACAAATTGAAAGATAAAGTTATTGACAATTTTAGGATGGGACCACAGAGCATTAAACCCCAAACACAGGGCCGCTGTTCTGAGCACAGGGCAGTGTGTGACTGAACTGGTCACACACCCGTGAAGCCAGCCCAGCCAGTTACCTGTATACTACTGAACCCCTTTGTACGGATTGTGGGTCATTTCCACTGTCTGCGTTTTTGCGTCCATCAGCCTTGGTAGGACCTCACTCTTGGAAACTTCCTAAGGCAGGTCTTCAATGCCTTAGGATTGAAAAAAAGCAGTAGCTTCTCAGGGAAAAACAGAGGAACTTCCAGTTCTTCCTTCCTGAGATGATGCTCCCATCATAGCTTTAAAGATACCCAGGAGCCCAGGGCTCTCCACCACATTAGTCATTGTTACCAAATATTATCCTCAAGGTCTAATATGATAAGATTAAGGCAAAATAGAGTGGAAAAACTTACTCCTTCTGAAAGTCACTTTCCATTAACATCTTCTGCCTTCCTCCTTATGTTTAAGCTAATCTCCCCCACTCAGGCTCTGGACTCAACCCCCTGCATCCCCCTCAGTAACCCTCTTCCCTGATGTTATTCAGCATCTTCAACCTCACCTCTCTACTGGGTCCTCTTGACACCCCGTCTCCACCCTATGTCTTCCTGCAGCTATCCATGTATTTCTCTTTCCTTCTCCCCAACCAACGTCTTTTAAGTGCTTTCTGCTCCGGAGTCCCCTGCCTCCTCCATCTCAGGCACAGTCAGACTGACGTCTCACTCTGTCCACCCACTGCTCCATTCTTGGGCCAATAGAGCTGCTTTCCTCAGGGCCACTCAGCAATATCCTTGCCTCTAAGTTCCATGAGCCCTTTGCAGAGTTCTTGCTCAGGTTCCTGTGCATTGGCCTCCGTGGATCTCCCCGCAGTGAGGCCCCTCTCCTGCTGCCCTAGGAAATGACACCCTCTCTGGTCTCCTCTTTCCTTTCTAGCGCCTCCCTCCCTCTCTGCCTCCTCTGCCTGTATCTTACAACATGCTTTCCCCCAGGGTTCTCGCTAAGCACAATCTCTTCTTACTCACTCTCTGGGCCAATAGCTTAGATCCTAGTTCAAGTTTTGCCCTAATGTTCTTAGTGATCTTGTGAATTACTTAAACTCTCTGGGCTTCAGTTTCTTTAAAAGTATCTTTAAAAGTGGGCTTCTCCATTTTGCCACTGTTGACATTTTGAGCCAGGTAATTCTTCATTGTGGGAGACGGTTTTGTACTTTGCAACGTTTAGCAGCATCCCTGGCTTCTTATCCATTGGATGCCTGTAGCACATTGCCAAATGCTCCCCGGTGGGGTCAACATTCCCCTGTTGAGGAGTTGAACCAGGCCATCTGTATTCATTTGCTGGGGCCGCCATAACAAAGTGACACAGACCGGAGGCTTAAACACTAGATATTTATTGTCTCACACTTCTGGAGGCTTTTAGAAGTCCAAGATCAAGGTATTAGCAAGATTGGTTCCTTCTGTGGGCTCTCAGAAAACCTCTATTTTGGCTCTGGCTGGGTAGCTCAGTTGGTTGGAGCATTGTCCTGACATGCCAAGGTTGCAGGTTCAATCCCTGGTCAGGACACATATAAGAATCAACCAATGAATGAATAAATAAGTGAAACAACAAATTAATGTTTTCCTTTCCCTCTTTCTCTAAAATCAATAATAGTAATTTAAAAAACCTCTACTTTATGCTTGTCTCCTAGTTTCTGGTGGTTTGCTGGCATTCTTTGACATTTCTTGGCTGATCTCTGAATTGGTGTTCACATGGCATTCCCCCTATGCATCTGTCTGTATCCAAACCCCCCTTTTTTATAAGGACACTTGTCATATGAGATTAGGGGCTCACTGCACCCCAGTGTAATCTTAACTAATTACATCTGCAATGAGCCTTTTTCCAAATAAGGTTGTATTCTGAGGTACTGTGAGTAAGGAATTCATATACGTTTGTGGGTGAGGGATATAATTCAACCCAATAAGACCATCTCTTATGCCCCATGAATTCTAACATTCTATAATCCTCATAAAAGAAAGGGAATATTAGACCCCAGTGTAGATTCCTTTCTTTCTCCTGAGTTTCTTCTTGTACCAGTCATACCTCTGGACACTCTTTGAGCAACTCATTCATTTGGAGTTCAGATGAATTTCAGAGGACGTGATGAAGGAATGGGAGCTTCAGGTGCAGCTAGTCTCCACAGTCTCTGGCAGATAAGAGTAATGTGGACCCCAAGGAATGTGATGGGCCATCCTTGCCAGGCTTGTCTTCCTGTCCTTATTGCTACTGTAAACACCCATCATGAACTTAACAGTATGCGGTAGTCTGCATAATTACAGAAATTATGTTACTTTGGAACTACTCAATGACCCCCATCACAAAAAAGATGTCACGGCTCTGCCCAGCCTGTCCAAAGAGACAGTTTCCAGAATTTTTATGACGAGCAACTTGGTTGAGACACCAACCAGCAGCTTGGTTGGTTACTTACTATGCTTATTTACTTTCCTCTTCTCCCTGCTTAGTCTGCTAGGGACTGATCCCAGGGGAGGCTGACAAAATACCTTCAGGGAGCTTGATAGCCCTTATGCCAACGTGAGCCTCAGACAGACTGAAAGTAGTCACTGTAGAAGGAAGCACAATATCCCCAAACCATGAGGCCTTTTTCAAGGGACTCTTCAGTTTGATAGAACTCCAACAGCTCCTGCTCAGATGTCAAAGGCTTCAGGACATCAGATCTACAGCCGCTTCTCAGAGACCCGGTTCTTTGTGAATGCAAGAGTTCCCAAAATAGAGTAGCAGCACTCCCTGCCCCACCCCACACCCCTAATCTGCTCAGCTTGCCGCCTCTATTCAGCAAATAGTGTTTTGAAGGACTTTGAGCTGTGATGATCTCACAGCCATGTCTTGAAGGATGTAAGACAAAACACTTCTGCTGTTATATTCTGAAGTATGCAGTTGAGTAATTATTTGAGAAGTTTAAGTCAGAGATAACGGTGCTTTTGCCCTGAGTTGTCTGGAGAGTGCCCAAGTCCTCAGCTCTCCACCCTCTGTTGCCTTTTATAAACTACAAGCCACATTTCAGGGGAGTAGAGAAGCAGGTGTTCAAAAGGGTGGCCCAGACATCAGGTGCTGGCTCCGTTCACAAGAGTAGGCATTAACTGAGGGTTCCAGCAGCTCCTGAGAACATGAGGGAGGAAGTGGGACTGGCAGAATCTTGCTGGAGAAGATAACTAAAGTGCGATATGGCAAAAGGGCTCTGTCTAGTTAAAGCAGAAGGAGGGAAGAAAATAAAAGCCAGAATGGATGGAAGAGATGGTATAAAGGAAGTTGGGCACTGGAAGTCTCTGGAGTCCACTGGTCCTCTCCATATCTTTTTGATTTGTACCAGGCCACTGTTCTACATTTACATGCCCCAAATGTCTCTACCCATTTTAGAGTTACAAGACTTGAAGTCCACAAAAGACCACTAGCCCAGGTTACATAGCTAGTTAGCAGTGGAGCTCAGCCTAGAATTTTGTCTTTCTGGTCATTGTTCTTAGGCACTTTTAAAAAGCAAGAAAGGCAAATCCAAGAGAAAAGAAAGAGCTACGTGGAGGCATGGCATGGAGAGGGGTACCCACAATGGTTTCTGTTGTTATCCCCACTCTTTCTCTGCTGACCTCTTTTGGGAACAAACCACCCATGTTCCTAGGCTGTGTGGAGAATACTGAAGATGGTTTTGATTCCAAGATACATGAACTATCACTGGAGAGGAAAAAAGATTGAACCAGTTAGAGAACAACATAAGATATAGTCAGCCAACAGGTATTTGTTGTGCTCCTACTTCTGGCCTTTAGAGTGTATCAGTGAACCAGACCGAGTGCCAGCCTTCAGAGACCTTACATTACAGAGAGGGATGATGCTCCAGAAATATGCAAAGTCTGTCCAGAAGGTATCCAGCCATATAACATGAAAAAAAAAAGACATTTATTGAAGAAGATACAAGAAACATTTTACATAGGACAATGATGCCTCAATTCCTTTCAAAGTAGGTACCTTGGTACCTCACACAGTTTTCCTAATCTCCATCAGCTGCCCCATCATATTTTCCTGAATCTCACTGATGGTCTGAAATCTCTTCTCTTTCAAAGGTGATTTTGGGAAAAGCCAGAAGTCACAGGGCACCAAATCTGGGCTGTAGGGGGGCTGAGTCACCTGAGTGATTTGATGTTTTGCCAGAAAACTCTGCACGAGATGTAATATATGAGCAGGCGCGTTGTTGTAATGAGCTGCTCATCACCAGTTGCCCATAGCTGTGGCCTTCTGAATCAGCTGTTTCCGCAGAGGAATATTCAAACTTAATGCAAAATTTGATGTAGATTCATTGCTCTACGCACCCAGTCATTTGAATATGATGGTCACACAGTACACATGCTCACTCAATGGCATCTACCACCCCCACAGACTAGTACAGTGAAGTCATCATTGTCCATGCACGTGCATTCCAGTCCACTCTCCTTGGCTGCCAGGTTACATTGATGTCATGCAAACTGTTCTTGTTATATTAACAATAGCTGGACATTTTTCCAAACAGGCCTTGTATAGCCAGTAATATATTGATAAAATAATTCTATGTACAGAGAACTCCTATGAAGACAAAAGAAGGAGTGGAGATTATCTGTGAAAGTGACATAAGAGTTGAGGCCTAAACAATAAGGAGGAAGCCGTGTGAGGATATGGGGAAAGAACATTCTAAGTATGAGAAAGGGCTAGTGCCAAGGCTCAGGGGTGCGCACCAGCATGTGTGAGAGTGGTGTGCACCTAAAGATAGAGAATAAGTGGGTGAGTGTGGGAAAATGAGGCCCAAGGAGCACAGGGTCCAAAATGTGTAAGGTCTTGTAGGATTTTGGATTTGTATTTTGATTGCAATGAGAACCTATTGGGGTTTTTAAGGAGGGAAAGGAAGGGTTGTGATTTAAGCTGTAGAAAGATTCTCTGGTCATTGTGTGGAGGATGGACTACCATAAACAGAGCTCAGAGTGCAGGTGAGGGACAATTGTAGGTGAGAGGTGGAGTTAGCTAGAACCAGGGTTTTAGCAGTGAGAGTGGTAAAAAGCAATTGGACTGGCAATGTAGTTTGGAAATAGAGCTAATAGGACCAGCCGATGAATTCGTTTTGTGGTTTCCCTTTTGCTATTGACTTGGGTGGGAAAATTGTGGGGAGCAGATTGGAGAGGGGTCATGGAACTATTGTGTTCATGTCACATGATATTTGAGGTGAATTCTAGACATCAGTATCACTCAGAGGTGAACCAGAGAATCAAAACCACTAGAATATACATATGTATGTTTATGTATAGTCTAATGTGAGTACCCTGCAAAAGCTGGGGCCCTTTGTCTCAGAGCTAAACACATACCTGACTCAGGATTCAGAGAAGGTAAAGGAAGATCCAGGGGAAGGGAAAGCAGCTGCAGGTCCTGCTGTTGCTTCACGCCAGGAAGTGACTCAGCAGGTCAGCAACCATATCTGTGAGCTACAGCACAGGCATTGCTCCTTTCCAAGAAGTTCTTCTGAGGCCCACCCTCACTGAACCCCAGAAAATGGAGCTTAGTCTAGTCTTAGTGACACAGTACAAAGCCCCCACAACATCCATGTGCAGCTATTGGGTGAGTGGTTTGCAATATGAGTCTGGAACTCAAGGAAGAAGTCCAGGCTGGAGGTAGGTGTTTGGCACTCACCATAACACCATGGCTCATGAAGTCAAGGATGTGGATAAGGCAGCAAGAGAATGTGGAGAGAGGATGAAAAGAACAAAAGACAGGGCCCTGATGTACTTCAACATTTATAGGTTTGTTAGAGAAAGAGGAGTCAGCCAAGGAGAATGAGAAGAAGCCAGTGAGGTATGAAGAAAACTTGGGAAGAATGGTGGCTCGGAGGTCTAGGGAAGAAAGGAGGAGAGAGTGGTCCATCAAACATTGCTGGAAACTCAAGACCCTGTCGATATGGCTCTGCTAAGGTAAGAACCAAGTGCTACTTTGGATGGCATTTGCTATGGTCTGAAGCTTTATGTCCCCCGCCCCCCCCCCCCACCAAATTCATATGTTGAAATCCAAACCCCCAAAGATGATGGTGATAGGAGGTTGGGCCTGTGGGAGATGCTTGAGTCATGAAGTGGAGCCCTCAGGAAGGAGATTAATGCCTTACCAAAGAGGCTCTGGAGAGATCCCTCCCTATGCGCTTTTACCATGTGAGGTCAGAGGAGGCGCCAGCTATGAGCTAGGAAGAGAGGCTTCATTGGAACGTAACCATGCTGGTGCCATGATCTTGTATGCCCCAGCCTCCAGACTATGAGAAGCAAGTCTCTGTTGTTTATGGGCTAACCGGTCTGAGGCCTTTTGTTATCATGGTCCGAACGAACTAAGACATCATCCAAGTACACGGTACTGAATAAAGGGGTCAGGGAGGATCACTCCACATTGATCCTTGAGTTACTGAGGAAGACCTCAGAAACAGGTTGACATTCGAGAAGGACTTTGAAGATCAGGTGGAATTAAAACATCTGCTATGAATGGAATCTGCAGGGGCTTGTTCATCTCCAAATATTTTCAAGTGCCACTTAAAAGTTGCAAATCTCCAGCCATTTTTCAACAGCCTACACAGAGACCTCTCAGCCTCCTATGCACATCTAAGAATAGCCCACTTGGCCTGCAGTTGGCCTGAAATTCTTGCTTTTTCCGTCAAAACACTTGGCCACCATTTTCAGGCTGACACTCCCTTCTACCAATGAGAGAAGGTGCCGCTGCTCATTGGAAGTGCTCTCCCTTATTTGCTGTTGGCAGAGGAATGTGTCAGAACCTGGACAGCAAGTCAGAGAGTTTGCTGAAAGAAATCACTTTGGTTCTGTGCCTGCGGGCGAATCATGATTTTAGTGGCTGAACAACAGGCAGAAGCAGGATTTTAAAAAAAAATTTTTTTTAAACTTTGTTTAAGTTCCATGTAACCCAGAAATCTCCAAAGAGGCTTTTCAAACAAAGGAATCCTCACTCATAAATGTAGAAACACCACTAATTATCAGGGAAGCCAGTTTCTGCACCACAGAAGGCTGTATGAGAGAGAAGGCTGACCCAGCCTCCCTTATTATAAATAATAAATATAAATAAGTTATTGGATATATTTTGGCAAATAAATTTAGCAGACTCTTAAATCCTATTTTAAAATATTGGTTTTTGAAGGTTTTAAAGTAAGCAGCCAGAATGGCTGTTTAAAGATTGGTGGTCAGATGGATTGTTTAGTTCCACATTAGATCTGTGCTTTCCATACCCTTCCAGAATTGCTAAGGAGGGGAGGTCCTCCTGATCACTCCTCCTTGAAGCCGAGTCTCACTGACTTCTGTGCACCCTTGGCAATTTCCCTCGGTGGGCCCCTTTCTCCATCAAAGCAATAAGTAAATAAAAAGTCTGTTTTATAACTGTATTAATATAAAAATAGCTATATTAAGATGTGTTAAAATATTTTTATTAACCTAAAAGTTTATTTTTTCTGAAATGAAATTAGAATATTTTTGTAGGTCTCACATTAATTTCCTATCACTGCTTTAATAAACTATCAGAAAGTTAGCAGCTTAAAACAGCGCAAATTTATCATCTGACCATTCTGAAGGTCAGAAGTCCAGAATCCATCTCAAGGTGTTGGCAGGTCTGGTTCATCCTGGTTCGTCTCCAAGAGAGAATCCATATCACCTTTTTGGGCTTCTAGAGGCTGCTCGCGTGCCTTTGCTTATGGCCCCTTCTTCCATCTTCAAAGGAAGCAGGGTAACATCTTCAAACTTCTCTCCAACTCTCTGAACTCTGCTTCCACCATCACATCTCCTTCTCTGACCCTTCCCCTCCTGCCTCCCTCTTATAAGGACCCTTGTGATTATTTTGGGCCCACCCAGATAATCCAGGATAAGTTTTCCATCTCAAGATCCATGATGTACTCACACCTGCAAAGTCCTTTTCCTATGTAACGTCCATGGGTTGTGAGAATCAGAATGTGGACATCTTGGAGAAGGGGCACGTTCAATCTACCACAGCCCCTGAGAGTATTGTGGGTCCGAGGCACTGTGCCTACTGTGACTAATGGATAAGGTGGTCTTGACTCCAAGTACCAATCTGGGAACACTTTGCACCAGAATGTAAAACTGCACTGCTTCCTTCATGAGAAAGTCTTGCTGTGGAAAAGCCGTACTTAATGACATGGTGTTTCCATGCCGGTGCAAGCTCCTCACCTCCCAGCAAACCAGAAACAGGGACGGACAGAACTGCAGTACGTCGATGATGTCTGTTTTAAATAGCTACAGGAATCTTTCCATGATTTTATCTGTTCTCTTTATTTACTCTGGTTTGGGCTATTCCTGGGTGCTCCTGGGAGCATACTCTGTCTTCTGGGAGGCTGATCACCTTGGTGATAATTCAGAATATTGAGGAGCAGGCCTGGTCCCTGGTCAGTGCTAGACACGCAGTGTGGGTTCTGCTGAGGCTTGCTGGATGACTGAGTGAGTCAATGAGTGGATGAATGAATTCAAATTAATTGAATTCAAATATTAAATGACTCTGGACCTACCAGGTAAGTGGTCTGTTTACAAGTTGGTCCACAATGGTCTTTAAAGAGAGTAAACGAATGAACAAGCTCTGAGCAAATGCCTTAAAAGAAGCCAGGTGTGCGGGAGACAATGAACTTCTTCATCACCTGGATTGGAGTCCTCAACATGGTGGTGCCGGTGCAAGGGTCCTTGTAGCTCCATCGCCTCCTGGATTCTTCCTCCATGTGGGTGGAAAAGGGCTCTTCAGATTTCCGAGGCAAGTGGTGGTGGCCTGAAACGTGGTGGAGAGTGGGGAGGAGAAGGCAAGCGGCGGTGGGGGCGGCGGCGGCTGCGACGGCAACAGAGTCCTAACGAACGTGTAATTCTCTTCTCACTTCACTCATCCCTCTCCATCTGACATGGCAGGTGTGCTGAGAAGGAACGGTGTGTGAATCGATTTGGAGAGGATCAGTGACACAGCAGCGAGCCAGGGCTGCGCCCCGAGCCATTGATCGCCTCCAAATCAATTTGCACACCGCTCCCACTCAGGTCACCTGCCATTTCAGACAGGGAAGGGAACAGTGAAGTGAGAAGGAAATTACTCCGGGAAGTCTGGGGACCCTCTCTCAAGAACGGGGGTCAGCCTTCGGCTGCCCTCGCATCTGCAGCCTTTGGAGGGGACAACGCTCCCCAGCCCAGGCCCCTCTTGGTCTTGCTCACCCCAGGCCCTGAAGGGAGGGGAAGCGTGAAGCCTGTAGCGAAATGGGGCCACTCTGAAAATCCATCAGCCTTGAGCTCACCTCTGGGGTTTGGGCTGCCACAGTCATATCCTAAGAGCTATTTCAGAAAACCCAAATTACCAACAGTAATAATCTCTCCACCACGGGACTGGTTTTCATTTGTGCCTCTCAATGCACTTTACAATTAATTCTCACCAACCTCTGCCTCCCACGAGCCAGGAGCCCAAGGGGAGCACACACCAAGGCTTGGAAGCCTCATGGCTCCCCCAGTGAGAGGGCAAAGGGCTTCCCCACTGGGAAAGCAGGCAGGGAGGCCCAAGTCTTCCTCGAGGAGCCAACGACAACCATCTTTTTTGAGAAGAGAGAAGGGGAGGTGGTATGGGCATGGTTAAGAAGCTGGAGGATATCTCTGGCTCCTGACATGTCCAATCAGCCTCATTTGAGGCAAGGGGCATCTTAACCACTTACCAAGTCCAAAGATCTGACCAATAAGCAATTTCCAAGGACACCGTCCATCCAAACACTGACTGTGCTGTGGAACTGCTGTCTTTTCTGGGGCTATGGAGACAGTGGGGTCGACTGTCACCCTTGTTATGTCACAGGAATCCCAATAAAACAAGATAGAAGGCAATACCCTGCCTGCAAGCACTCGGAGCACTGCAGGACATTGAGCATATTCAAGAAATGGACACTAAGTTTGAATCCACTGCGTGTTGACTTGGTCCCCTTTCCCAAGCGATGATTTAGATTAGAAATACATTCCAGTTGGCCGGGCAGATTTTCCAGGCAATAGGCTCCTTACAGTTACTACTTCCTTTTGTCTACCTCATTGGCAGCAGGACTAAGGCAGGTGCAGAAAATGTGGAAGGATGCACCCACTCTGAGTTCTAAAGAGAGAACAGGAAAGCCAGCTGACCCACCTCATGCCTCGCGCAGTTCTTGGATACACCTGTAGTGCCTTCTTGCCTCTCTGTGAAGAAAATGCTGGTCATGTTCTTGCTGTCCTGCCAAGTCCCTCCTGCCTGTGTTTCAGAGATTTGTCAGAACTCCAAGAGAAGGATGGAGGTTAGGTTTTGCATTTTTGGAACTTGTATCTAGGGAATGGAAATAAAGCAGTAGACACTGCAACTCAAGAAGCTCTCACTCACCTGCTTCTGAAATCAGACCATCTGCTGCTCCAAGCAGGTTGGTAAGCAAGGTTCCCGAATGCTCACTGCCCAGACACACATGCGTGCACACGCATGTGACCACCCATGCACATGCAAAGCACACACACTCCCCTCTTCTTATCTGAAGGCCACGCCCTTCCAGCCCAGCTAGATTCTTCCCTCGGGAGGCCTTCCCGGGCTCTCTGTTCTCCCTGCTCTCGAGACTCCAGCTGTTCCAGGTAGCATGTGGACTCTCTTCTTGGCCCTAAGACCTGCCCTGCTGTCTATACTCTTTCCAGCCCAACCCCAATAATCCTGACTTTCCTGCCCCATTATTTTCTGTGACCCCACAGAGCACTTTCAGGTTAAGTAAATAGCAAGTTTGGAGTTCAGTTCAACGAAGTTGAACCAGGCCCTGCCATCACAAAGAGGACGGTGGTGTTGTCCCGCCTGCAGGAGCTCCACTGCTTGGTGTACATGACTTGACTCCTCAGCTTGGCCAGATCTAATGCTCTCAGGAATTAGGCCTGACTGGGTCCATCTCACGAGGCCCAATTCTGCAAACATGTCACAGAATCAAGGCTGTGTGGATTCAAAGCAGGTTAACTGTAATTAATTCTAACTTGGTAAATGGCCTCATAGGTTAAATTCGTTGGAATCTATCCTGGAAGATGGGGTTGGATGTTAAAGAGAGAAGATCAGGTTGGAAGGATATGGAGCATAATTTCTTTTCTTTTCTTTTTTAAAAAGATTTTATTATTTTCTATTTTTAGAGAGAGGGGAAGGAAAGGAGAAAGAGAGGGCGAGAAACATCCATCAGTTGCCTCTTGCACTCCCCCAACTGGGGACCTGGCCTGAAACCCAGGCATGTGCCCTGAGTGGGAATCAAACCTGGGACCTTTCAGGTCCCAGGCCGGCACTCTATCGGCTGAGCCACACCAGCCATGGTGGAGCATCATTTGGGAGAGCTTCAACTCTACTTCTGTCTTCTAAAGTGAGCCAGAGGATAAATGCTCTTTGCTGCACATCTTCCCCGGGAGAGCATTTTCTGAGGCGAAAGCTAGGTAAGGAGTTTGGCCAACAACGTGGACACAGCAAACCCATTCTGCACCCTCGCTGAAACTGCAAGGGCCTCCCCTGCTGACCAGGGTCATTCGAGCTGGAAAACACCCACCCCACCAACCACCACAGGAAAGGTGGGTTCATTCTTTTTCTGAGACTTGTCTGGTTGTCTGTGCAGATGCAGGGTCCCCAGAGGGCAGGATCTGGAACATTTAAGTATGTACTTATCTTTTGTTCCAGCAACATTTACACACGATACATGCCACAGACACATTTTATTAAATATATCTTTAAATTTTAAATGCTTTAGCTTTGAACAGGTAATACATGCAAATGGTACAAAAGTATAAAGATTCACCACAATCTCACACCATCCCCTAAGTACACACGTGGATCTCTTAGGTCATCAGGGCACGTACTGTAACCAATTTCTTTTGTGATGTTCCAGAGATATTCCACGCATATACAAGCAACTATATTAGTAAATATTCTAGATCATGGTTGTGTGGATATTTTCATTCATTATACATAGACAAGTATGTCTACTTCTGATTTTTCTGCTGGTATTGTCTCCGTTGCCTTTATTACAAGTGGTAATATGAAGTGTTTTCATTACACATAGCAGGCATAATGGAATGAACCGTGCCAGTTAAAGCAGTCGCCACTCCAATGACACAGCGGTCCCGCGAAGATTCCGGCCAAGCTTAGCGGTTCTGGCCGCGCGAGGGTCGCGTTGCGCCTCCAGGGCGCGCAGTGCCCAGCTCCGGCCGCACGATGGCGCCCGCTTCCTGCGGACCCGACCCTCGGCGGCAGCGCAGACAAAGGCGGGAGCTAGACCGCCCCCGCGGGGCCGCGGAGGCGGCGGGCGCCCCGGGTGGCCGCGGCCGCCCCTACGCGTGAGCCCAGCAGCTGCCGCCCCAGCCTTTGTCCTGCCCGGTCTGCCCTTGTACTAAAGGACACGGCGAGAGGACGCCGGGCGCAGGCGGCGCCAGCAGGGCATCCCACCCCCACCGCAGTCCCGACCGGCTCCCACCCACACCCCAAAGCTCGGCCCCGCGCGAGCTTCGGTTAAAGGCAAGAAGCTGGGCTTGCGGGAACGGAAACAGCCTCTAAATGCCTGCCCAGGAAGCTTCCTTCCCCTCTACCCCTTCGCAAAGAATTTACCTTAGAATTCCTCACCGTGGAGGTTTTTCACCACTGCGTGGACCCCAGTTGAAATGTTGTGGGGCTCGGGCGTCCTGCCCGCGGAGAAGACTCTGGCCTTTAGACTTGAGGGGGAACTAGTGAGCGCCTGGGCCCGGCTCTCCCTCCCAAGCTGATCTTCGCGGGGGCGCAGGGAAACTTGACTTGGGTCCTCACACCCCCACGTCCTAAGGTCCAATACAACTGTCTGTGATGCTGGAAATGTTCTGTATCTTCACTGTGCAGTATTCGTTAGTCATTAGCCACAGGTAACTATTGAGTTCTTAAAGTGTGGCTGAAGAATCGAATTCTTAATTGCATTTAATTTTAACGAATTTTAAGTAGCCACATGTGTTTACAAGCATATAGGTCCATGGTCCTCTTGGACCATGCAGATTTAAGGGCTAAAGTTGATCTGGACAGTTGAACACATAGTTATGTTGTTAACAGCAACATTTTATAAAGATTCACACAAAGCATGGAGCATGTGGCTGTAGCACCTGAAAAGATGCCTGCAAGTAGCTGGTGGGGAGAAAGAAGAAGTGGTGTCAGCTGAGTTTATTTGGGCTGTTCGGGGAGATGAGTGCAGCAGGTGAGCTGTGGACGGGGTTAGGTGGCGTGGGAAAGAGGGCTAAGAGGAAATGGGCCCTTGTAATGTCTTGCTACTCTTGCAAAGGAGACTGCCCAGCTTTAATTTATGTTCAGAGAAAATCTGGGGGCATAATCACCATCATCTCTTAAGTGATTAAGTATGCACATCATATATGCCAGGGTTCCCGGGTCAAGATAATCAGACCCAGAAACACCATGGCAGAACTTGGGCTCTTCCACGGTTCTGTGTGCTTATGACCAGGCACAGAGGAGGCCCGTGTCTGCATCCCTGGCGGGTGGAAGGTGGGGTTATGTCACTGCTGTCTTCCCTGATGGTGGGATAAATATTAAGCAAAGACAGCATGGTTGTGGGTTAGGAGGGCACGTATCTGTGGGGTTCGAGACAATCCTGGGTAGGGACACCAGAGGATCGGAAGTGTTTCTTCCGGGGCCGAAATGTCTTAGACAGCAAACTGACCTCTCACTCATCAAAGCGCAGTTGAGTGTAAAATACACAAGTTTCCTGCAGCAGAAATCAGCAGGGTTCTGGTACTCCAAGACTGCTTATCGCCTATCTCTTGCACAAGTACAAACCAAGCAGCAACGTCCATTTATTTTTACTGAAGATAAACATGTACACTTTTGTAGGTCTAGTTTATCGAACGTTTCCAATTCAATTATGTGACTATTTTCTAAAAACCAAGGTGCATGTCCCCTTTAACTTTTTTTAATAACGTGTGGTGGTGGTGGTGGTGGTGGTAAGCAGTGTGGGAAAGAGGCAAAGATGGACCAAGAAATCTTGTATTATCTTTAAAGATCCAGTGTGTCCTTCAGCCTATTCCAAAGTATCCAGAAATAGACCTGTGAACACTGACATCCTCAGCTCAGGCCGCTAAAGCTGACTGAGGTGTCCTGGCAGGGTTCCTTCCCCATAGTAGGCATTCAATAAATATTTAGTAAATTTTTAGTGGGAAGGGAACGGGCCATGATTTCATTTCCCAACTATCTTTACGGGTTGTCCATACCTTTTTGTTTTGTTTTGTTTTGTTTTCCCCTGGAGATGTTCCCAACCACAAATAAAGAACAAGGGGGAAAATAGTTAAGCACACCTAGAGCTGCGTCCAAACAAAAGAGGAAAGAGACTAAACAAACCCAAGGTTTTCTATTTCTCCCTGAGCCAAGTAATCCCTTTGATTACATCTAATACCTGCCAAAACCCAGATGGTGTGCCCACCCATCTCCCGTGTGATAATGCCACATTGTGAAATCTACCCATTAATATTAATTGTCAGCCAGAGAATCTGTCTGAACTACTAAAGCTTGAGATTGCCTTGAGAAAGCAGGCCCTGCCTTAGCAGGGATTTTAAGATAATTCTCATTCTTTCATTCTGTATCTCACATATGTAGAATGTTAAATAATAGCTGGAGAATGCTTTTCTAACTTCGGCACAGGTCTGCCTCTTGCAATCCAGGTCTTAAACCACTGTTCATTTGGGGTCTACACCTGCTGACCAAATATTACCTTACATGGCCATGGGCTTGCTGGAGACATGTGGGCACCCACTGTTCACCATATAGAGAGAATTTTAACTCCCTGGGAGCTGTTTGAATTGAATGTGCTCTAGCTTGCGACGCTCAACTATTTCCCTTTTATTTTTCTTCCTCTCAGTAATTGACTTGGTAATCCTTGGAAAGTATTACAGAATCTCAGTTTTTTTTCAATTATTGCGTGGGCCTTCCCGAGGAAGGAAGGCAGAGGCAGAAGAGAAAGCCTGGGAAGAGAACTTGAGGTGCAGGCTCCTGTGGGTGCCACTCCCGGCTGATGAGCCTGTCTGGTGTTTGATCTGGACCCCGATCACAAATGTGCGCCGGGTGGCCCCGCGGTCCAAATTGTGCTCCCACATCTCCACGTTGAAATGTCTCAGCTTTGCAGTTTCTGCTGCATTCACTGAACTTTTTTTTTAAGCCACAAAATTTTAAAATCCATTTGTGCCCGAAATAGATATGAAAATTTAGTAGGTGTGAGATTGAGTTTTTCCTCTGGAGTCTCCCCCTGTATCCTCATGGGTTATGGGACAATAGCCTTTTGACAGTCACTCCTGGAGCCAACACCTTCCATTTTATGAGTAAATGCAGAATCCAGCCCACACACTGCCTTTGTTTTTGCCAGGAGCATACTGGGCTGGTAAAATGAAATAATTTAGTGTTCTATGCCTCGAGTTCAAGGGGTGGCTCTCCCTGGTCTTGAGCCTGATGTCCGGCTGTGACCAGAGCTGCCGCCATGCTGCATCACTCACTGGAGTAGGGGCCACTAGGCATGTGAAAGCTCTGGAAATGTTCTGTCCTTTTGGGTACATAAATGAATGTTTACTTCAAAGTCCTGACAGTTCTTTTATTAGCAAATATTAATTTCAACCAAAAAAACCAGAAGACCTTCCCGGAGCAGCATGTCTAAATAGACACTGAGATAATTTTACAAACACCTATTTGTATGTAAAGCAACCTTCCCCATGAAAAGAAGTAGTCGAACAAGTGGCAGGAGCCAGTTTACACAGCTAAATATTTTGATTATTTAATTTATTGCCATTATTTTGCAAAATGTAAAAAAGCATTTGAATTGCAATTTTGTTCCCACTCCTGGCCAGCTCTACAATTCTGTTTCATATGAATGCTGCTTTGGGGAAGGGATGTGGAATCAAACAGCAAATGGCTTTTTATAGAGAGAGGTGAGTCCTCTTGCCTACTCAAGTCTTCTGTTTCTCCAGGGCTGGTAAAGGAGAGCTGAGATCCTCCTGCGAGAGGAGTTTCCCTGGGTGTCCCTCAGGAGGAAGTGTTAAGTGGTGAGGCACCCTCACTTCCAGCCTGCCTGTGGAGGTTTTGCCAATGGCTTTTCTCTGCCTCCCTCAAGGACAGTGTGAGAGGGAAGGCCTGTCTACCGGTTAAGAGGGATGGCTCGCTCCTCTCCTTTCCCTGGAAAGTTGTTTTCTGATGCCAAAGATTGGGATAAGTTGTTATCAAGGCACCTGGAAGGCAGGAATCGGTGCTTTTAAACTGAAGGTGAATCACTAGGCCTACTTCTGCCTCAAGGGCTTTTGTTCAACCGTTTAAAGGGGCCAACATGGACTTTTAGCTTTAGACACATTCTTTGCACAGATAAGAGTGAGAGGCGCACCAAATCACTTTGTCAAAGAGAACCCCTCTCAGAGAGTTTGTTTTACGTGTCTCTATTTTTAAATGACAAAAAGTTCAGGTTATTAGAGTGTTGGAAGGAATTCGCTTGCAGGATCAGACTCTAACATTCCAAGTTCAGCTCTGAGCAAATTTTTATGACTGGCTTTAAAGACCTTTGAAAAAATACACTTAATTATAACAAGGCAGCATTGTGCAAACATGGTAAGATGATGTTTACAGTACCCCATTCTTGGTAGGTAGAAGAAATGCAACAAAATATCAAGGAGCAAACGCGACGAAGGCAGTGTGAAAGGAAACGAAAGTATGCTTAATTGAAAAAGAATATATGTGAAAATACTGTAAAAAATTTGTAAAGTATCAGCACACGTGAGGTAATATCCTATTATCATAATGATCTCTGAGCCTGAAGACACAGCACGCATGAACAAACCTCCTTCCGAATGCACCGGAGCCATCTGATGTTTGGTGTGTTTATATACTTGACTTGCAGGACAGTGAGCCATTTAATCCTCTTTGGAAACTCGTTTGTACCTTCATTTTTTTTGTCGTGCCTTCTCAAAGGCATTTCCAGAAACCTGCAAACATTTCTGATGTTCCTCTAGAGAACTCTGGACCGTCAGGTCAAAACAGAAACATAAGCAGTTCCAAGTAAACTCTTGTTTTTAGGGAACAGCATATCCTGAGATGAGAAGGTCAGTTTGAAAAACAGGGTGGGGATGTGTTAGGGGTGCATTATGTCTTAGTCTGCAGATGTCATTTAAACCCCCCAAATCACCCCAGGCCAGTTTATCTGATTTCTCCTGTAGAGATCACCTACTGAGGAGCTACGCGAACCCTTGCCCACAGCAACCCACTGCCTGAGTGAAGCCAGAGCCCAGGAGGCAACATCCAAAGGTCCTGAGGCCTCGGGTCTTTAAAATGTTTGCTTGCAATTCCTACTTTGGATGCAACAGAACCCAACCAAGGGTCTCTGAGCTGATGTCCTAGGAGCTCCAGTGGGGCCCCCACTCCAGCATGGAGCTGCTGCTATGTTCTTATAAACACAAGTGAAACCTCTTTGGTGTCTAATCTGTAGTATCTGAAACCAAGTTTCCTTTTGCATAAATAAATTGAAGGTTAAAACTTTGAAAACAACCTACTTCTTCCCAAATCAGAAAAACAAACAGACATGAAACAGACTTCTATATTTCATTACCTAGGACCTTGAATTTTTTAACTGGCTAGCAGAAAGTTATTTAAAAATAATGGGCAGGGCAAAATAAACATGTAATTTGATAGTCTGTTAGCAACTCCTTTTACTTATTGCATGCAGAACATTTTCTAATTTTCCCTTTGATTATAAATAGAAATCTAGTTTATTAAGCAGAAACATAGATTATTAATAAATAAACCAGTTGATGCTTGTAAAGTACTTTGAGGGTGAAAAACTCCTACTAAATGGCAAATATTTTTATTGCAAACTAGCGGGAGGAACTAAGCTAATGAATGCTTACAGAGCTCAGAAGTAGTCATCACACTCAAATTGCCACATCCTGTAAACTATGAAACTTGTTTCTTAGATAGAGATGCGTTTAAATTTTAAGTTGATACTTTTTAATTTTTGCCAAGGATGAAAAGCAACGCTTATGAGCCTGTAATTTAAATAAGAATAACTCAAGGGTTTAATCATTTTTTACATTTAAATAGAAGTTGCTTAAAATATATAACACTTTTTGAAGGTACAGCTAGGAAAAGAAAAAGAAAAAAAAAGACCAAGACTAATTTTCTGCGTTAAATTGTCACCAAGGGATATAGCTTTTTTATAATTATCACTTCTTTTGAATAATATCATATCCATATACCAATCTACTATAAAATAATACCCTACACAGATAAAGTGAAACCTGATGTTTTAGGGTTCAAGCTGAATGCTTTCTCACGTCTACTCTTTTGAATTTGGCCTTGATACTGTGGTGTATATGATAATGTAAGGAGAATGAAGTCTTTTACTATCTGATATTTGAAGTAGGGAACCATATAAAGATAATATCAAGTCACAATGGATTAGTTAAGAATGGAATTATGGGTGTAAATCTGATTTTCTTAACATTTTTCTAAAGTAAGACCATAAGTGTTTGCTTGTGATGTTGGTTAAAGTGGACATACTGTATATTTCTATGCATTATGTTGAGTTTGCTCATACTTATGTGAACATGTGTTCACATAACTGGGATCTACCTTTTGCTCATTCTTATTGAGAATAGATTTAATTTAAACCCCCAAAATAATTTAACAAAGTAACATAGTAATTCTTAGTGTTATAATAGGAGCTACTGGTGTTTAAATCTCATATAAATATATATTTTGACTAAATCCTGTGTGAGAAATCCAGATGCGTTACTTGGGATTTTCCTCAGTAAAAGTGCCAAAGCAGTCTGCACTCTCCAGAGAGCCAGGTTCTGATCCGAGACCACAGCTCAGGTGCGCTGAGAGGAAAGCATTTGAGGACGATTTTCTTGTCTCTCCCCCACCTCCACACGCACACATTCCGGGCATTTTGAAATGACACCATTATGCTCCACATCCAGGACTGGAAAGCAAAGTCTCCTCCTGTCTGACAAGATTCAGCCTGCAGTGATTTTAGCAGCCAAGATACAAGATTTTTAAATTGGGGCCTTCAGAATGGAATATTAGCAGACCGGCATTAACACAATGGTGGCAGCCCCTATGATGAAACAGGGTAATTTTCTAATTAGCAGAAGGCTGTTTGAAATGCAGCCTGGTGTCCCATTTTTCGTACTGTTATTTTCTTCTGGGCAGAACTAGAGAACTGAAACAAAAGCCATGAAGCCTTCTAGTCAAAGTTCTACGAATTGGTCTCTCCAGCCCTGTAAAGACAGAATCTAATTTTAAAGGGTTTTTAATTTATAGAAGGTTTGCCACACTAGGAGGTGGTGCTAAAAACCAGATCACCACCCAGCCAGTTAACAAATCACAATTGCTACCCTTCGGTTATTTGATTTTAGGTTTTTTAAATTTATAATTTCATCCTTGTATTATTCATGTATTATTATCATCCTTGTTTCCTTAATATCTGTATTTAGGTTCATTTTTTTTAGTGGGTTTGACAAGGGCTGTGCATATGGTGGATGCTGAATAAATATGATTGTGTGGTTAGAAAGCTTAACTATCTTCGACTATCCATTCTTAGAGGTAGAGAAGGGGTTTCCTTCCTGAGTTTGGGTCTTACCTTTTGAGAAATTGGACCAGGGGGAGGGGTAAGGGTTGGGGGTAAAACTTACTGGGACTCACACAGGGAAAGGCATATTAGATTCATTAACATAAAGATTTTGAATATAGAAGAATTCAAAGAATCTATTTTTTATATGTGAAAATTCTGCCCTGGTTGGTGTGGCTCAGTGGATTGAGTGTGGGCTTGCAAACCAAAAGGTTGCAGGTTAGATTCCCAGTCAGGGCACATGCCTGGGTTGCAGTCCAGGTCCCTGGTGGGGGGCTCATGAGAAGCAACCACACACTGATGTTTCTTTCCCTCTCTTTCTCCTTCCCTTCCCCCTCTCTAAAAAACAAATAAATAAAATCTTAAAAAAAAATTCTGAAAGCCAGTCATCCTGTGCATGTAAATAGAAATCACTGTTGGTAGTATCATCTTCAGTTATGAAGGAGAAAGCATTCTGGGTGGGTCTGAGTTGCGTCATTTGCCTAGGGACAGCTTCTGCAGAATGGCGAGCAGAAAAATAAGTTCAATGGCAGAGAACAACTTGCTTCCATTCATCCTCAAAGTTGCCTCCAGTTTCCATTTTTAAAAAAGAGCATGTTATCCCTCCCCCCTCCCCCCCGCTCAAAAGCCTCAAATGTTTATTCACTGCTTACAGAATTTGGTCAAGGCTGTGAAGCATGGCATTCGATGCCCTTTCTAAACTTGCCCCAAATTCTTTCCAGACATCTTCCCGCCACTCCACTCTACACTTTCGCTACACCAGGCGAACTGCAGTCGTCAAGCTCACCAAGCCCATTTGTGCATCTGATCTTGGCTCAGGCAAGTTCTTCTATCCTGAGTGCTCTTGCCACATCTCCCCGCCTGGCAAAGCTCTTCTCATCCTTCCCCAGCAGTTGAGAAATCTGCTTTGGGGTGCCTCCTTGGCCTCTTCTTCTTTTTTTCCTATCCCCAGTCTGACTTGTTCTGTAGCCAGATGTGTGGACCGTGAACTTCTTGACATAGGGACACGGAACTTTTTTTAAACCTTCAGTCCCTTCCACACCTGGTACACGTCTCCGGGCATGGTAGACACTCAGGGGCACCTGGAATTACACTGGCTTTAAACATGGGATCTTCCTACTTCACGTTATACACAGTACTCAATGTTCTATAAATTGGAGAGATTGGTTATGCATTAAAAGCAAAACAAAAGCAACAGCTGCCATGTTAAAAGAATTACACTTTGAGTAGCAAGAGAGTGAAAGCAGTTCATGTTTAGGGTCCTCCGGAAGCACTTTTCAGGCAGGTTTTCATTCCCTTCTACCCCTTTCCAACATGATGAAAGCCACTTTCACATCCTTCCCGGGGCCTGGGGGTCCACACCCTGACTTCACTGGCACTGAGACTGGACTGGGATGGTGGCGGATGTGAGAGTTTGGCCTGACTTGGCCCACTCTTCCCTATCTTTGGCACAGCCTGATCAATGCAGACACATCTTAAGAAGTTTCGGCTTTTTGATCATAGTGCAAATGTCTCTCTACAAAAGTACAGGGAGCTTTTGCCCCTGGGAACAGCCAGGCTTAAAAAAAAAGAAAAAAAAAACAAAAGGAAAGAAAAGGATGCATCATATTAGTCTATGATTAAATGAATAGAATTGGAATTCTTTGTTCGTAGGATGACTAAAAGTCAGTGTGGTCATCTGTCCTTCAACACTGCATCGGATCTCCCGTTAGACTCCTTGAGCTGATGATTCCTGCCTTGGCCTCTTCCTTGCTTGAATGCCAACAACTTGGCACCTCCTAGATGATTTTTCACTATTTCTGTTGGTAGAATAGTAAACTCCATAGGATCCTGTTTGCCAGGCCATCAACAACTGCTTTTCGTAGCTGAGGATGGCAGATCTGCCTATGTACTTTCTTTAGTACAAATGCTAAGCTGCGTTGTTTATCATACTTCTTTGTATCTATGCATCCATTTGGTGGGTTGTGCTTTTTCTTCCAAACCTGGGTTCGTGAAATGTAAAAAACATTTTACAAAAAAAAATGATTTTTTTTTTCCCTCCGCCTCCAGAGGGTACTCTGAATGTTCTCAGAGGTCCCTGACATAGTTGACACCTATGACCAAGATGGGGTTACTGCACACTATGGTCTCCTTTATCATATCAATCCAGGGGGCTTAGAATCTAGTAGACAGAGCTAAACAGTTTTGCACAATACAGAGGAAAAGCACTAGAACCTGCCTCTTCTGATAGAACATATGTAAGTAATTAAGAAAAAAAATAATTGCACGTTTGAGAAGGTGGACTCACCAAGCAGTTGTTGAACTATAAAAATGCATGAAGTGTAGTCAGTTTCTTTTTTTAATTATTCAGGAATGTTGTTTATGTTATCATGAAAAAAAGAGGTGAGAAAATATATTCGGCAATTTTTGGTTTTCCCCCATTTGAGCAGATGGCGATTTGTAGTTCAAAATTTGTAACTCAAATTATTTCACATTTTTATTAATCAGTACAATATGTTTTTAAAACAACAAACTGCACTTAGAAATATCAGTGTAAGTCCCCCAATTTGCCTAGTTCCATCAGAGAGCAGTTTAAGAATTAGAGATTTTGTTAACAATATTGGGAAAGAGGACATTGTAGTTCAGTATTTCCATTGTAATTATTTTCATTCCTGTGTTCAGAGTATCTCACATGGGGGTGGGGGGCAGTTGACATAGTACAGAAAATTGCAATGGGGAGCTGTAAAAAGCTGGGAGAATCTGTTTCAAAATGTTTGCTTTTTTTTTTGGTAGAACAAAAAGTGCATTTTGTTAGAGACAAATATTTTTGTGATAAAAAACATTTTATGTGAAGTGTAGATTGGACTTTTAATATAAAAAAGAAATGTTAAGCCATTCTATTTTAGGAAGGTTTGGCGTCTCAGAACGAAAGCTGTTAGAACTGCATATATTGGAATGTTCTCACAACTGTTGTCATCCTGTGTCCTCTGCAAGCCTGTTAAATTGCATGAGTGTGGAAATAAGGGAGCTTTTTTATTATTATTAATTGACACTCATTTTTAGCTGGCATGTGCTGGCAGGTCTTCCCAGACAAACCTCAGACGGTACAGGGCAGAGCTTCAATCTGAAAGTTTGGGGAGGATTCTAAAGCTCTGTAATATGGAAGCTAGGAAGTGTAATATTAAAGTGATAAACATCTTATATTCAGTGTAATTCACAGTTTCTTTCATTCTTTCTACTATCTATAGATCTAAATCAAAACAAATTCCATAAAAGAGGGGGTTATTTTCAAGCACATTTTCCTTCAGAGAGCTCTTGAATATTTTATCATATCTATTTCTATACATATGCTATACATTTCTAGATCCCTGTTGAACGAAATCCAAGGTGATGATAAAAAAACAAAACAACAACAACAAAAAACCTATGATATTAGAATTCCTAGGAGATATAAAGTTAGCCCTTGTAAATGTAATAAACTTTGTTTTGGCAATTAAGGAATACACAGATATTAAGTCAAAGAACAATATGTCTGAACTATTAAATTGTTTTTTTCCAGGAGGTTATTAAAAATGTATTTCAAATTACCAGAGTGGCAGGAAAAAATAAAAAAATAATAATTTTAAAACAGTTACATTTTCCTTTGCTCTTGAGAAAGCATATTGGATTTCATACAAGGTGATTTCCAAGTAGAGTATTTCCAAGCACCGGATATCCACTGTAGGACACTTCAGCTGCCCCCCACCCCCCATTCCCAACAGTGAGACCTTTTGAGCTGTCACTGCAACAAACTGAATGGGTGGGCACTTCAACTGTCATCTGGCAAGGGGAATATATGGATTTTGTGTGTGTCTCTCAAATTTTGTAGGACTTCAGGATTTAGGCAAGCTCTTCACAAGGTCAAACAAAAAATCAGACCCGGATCACGGTGCTGCCCAGAATCAAATGGGGCAGGAAGTAAAAGCTTAGGATGTAAGGGGGGAATCTCTGGTGTCTGGACAGCGCCTGCATCCTCAAATGGTTAATTCCCCCAGGCTGTCATATTGCATAAACAGATCCTCCTTTAATAAAATTAATTAGGTTCTGAGCTTTATAGGGTGATGCCCACTGACCCTTTACATGCCTATTGTTCCCAGATCCGAGCGAAAGAAAAGAGAGAGGCTGCCCAGTCGACGAGAGAGAGACTCAAGTTGAAAGATTAGGAATCTCAAGTAGGAGCTGGAAGAGGGGGTGGGGAAAGCTAGGTAATGTTTGCTTCTGCAACGAACTTAAAAAAAGAAAGACCCCCCGCCCCCCCCAGCGCTGTGATGGGGTGTTTGTTAATTTCGCTTTTGCACGCGCCAAGAAATTCAAGCTGCGTTGAGCTCCGGAGAAACATCCAGAGTAATTGCAGATTGCGAGGACGCGCAGCCTTAGTTCAAAAAAGACCCGAGGCATAAGGGGCAGGGTTAGGTGGAGGGCAGCAGAGGATCTGCAAAAGAAAAGCAGGAACCTGCAACCCCACGAAGATTCCCACTGCAGCCCTCTCTTTTCTTCTCCCTACCCACCCGGCGCTATCCCGGGCATTTCATGGCTCAAGTTGCTTCTGATAATTCTTTTAAGTTTGCTAAGGGAACTCCTGGAGGGTGGGAGACGCGGCTGGGACAGGGAAAGGTGAACCGAAGATCGTGGTCTTTTTCATTTTTCTTCATCACAAGGAGCTTGAGGTACACGTCCTGGGGATTAATAGCGAGCAACCCGGGCGCCTCTGGTCGAAGGAAATCTGAGGCACGACAGCAAACATTGCCCGATTTTGTTAGGAGGAAAAATGTAAAAGGAAAGAAAAGAATCGTGGACCGGATGTTTCCAATTACAGGGGAGCCAGAGAACAGAAAGGGGGTGGGCGTTTGGCATGGATGGGGCAAGATTTGGAGAGGGTGGGGGTTGGAGGTGGGAAGAGACGCAGCAGGGTAAAATGCAAGAAATGAGGCTTCCGTGAGGAGAAGAGGAAAATAGGAAAATGAAGCAGAACTACAAAAATGACAAAGTGTTGAGTGCTGATTTATTGCAGAAGCCTCTGGTCATTTCCATATATTGAAATGCGCCCAAGCGGCCAGTCAGTCAATTTCTTTTGAGCTGCTGCCGCCGCTGCCCACGGGCTGCCCACGTGACTCCCCCTCAGTCAGCCTCTTTACCACCCAGCCCCTGAAACAGACAGAAGAGGAGGGAAGAAAGAGAGTGAGGCAGAGGAGGCATCTGTGTCCTGTAGTGGGTGGTGTGGAGGAGACATTTCTGTGGGTCTTTGGGAAAGGAGGAATGTGGCCTGGGAAGGGGAGAGGCAGGTTCCCTGCTCCATTAAAGTGTTACACCCAGTTACCTCCCTCTGGAATCTTTCCATCTTTTTCTCTCTTCTCTCTCTTTTTCTTCACTCTTCTTTTCTTCTCCCCTCTTAACCATTAAGAAAGGGGACAGAATACAAAGATACAGAAATCTGTCTACAAATACATAATGGGGGTGGGGTGGAGATGTAGGATATTCAAATCAGATTTCATTTGGGTGTCTTTGATACTCTCCGTTGCTTTGGTAGATTTGTCTTAAAAAAAAAAAAAAGCGTACGTGCGCGCGCGCGCGTGCGGGCACACACACACACACACACACAAATCCTAGATAAAAGCCAGTGAGTTGTTAAAAAATGAATTTGCAGCATTAGAGCTGTTAGCATCATTCAGCAAGCAGCAAGCTTGATAATTTCCAGGTGTTGAGGAAAGCCGTTGTCCGGGAGTTCTTACAGGGCTTATAAATCCCTGTTGGGAGGGAGAAAAAAAATCTTTGGAGGTGAATGAAATATCAAATCACAAGACTCCTATGTAGATTTATGATTGCATAAGAAGCTTGATCATTTCCATATACTGAAATGTGCTGTCCTCCTGAGCCTGCCCAGCCCTTCCAAGAGAGGAGGCGCTCGGTTCTGCCTTGATCAATGTTGACTATGAAGCAAGAAAGGAGGGAGGTGGGGGTGGAAAGCAGGCTGGCACCAGATGGAGCGGGGTCTCGGGAAAGGTCAAGGTTAGCCCAGGCTGCTATTGAGTCGGTAGCAGCCTCACAGATAGATCTCTGCCTCGAAGGCACCCACTGGGGCTTCTCAAAATCAAATCTAATAGAAAAGGCAGTCACAGAATGAAATCGCTTCATCTGAATGCTAAAATTGTTATTAGGCTACATTAGAGAGATATCAGGCACGTGGTTACCAAAAAAGGGAGCATGCCTAGCAGTTTGTGTCTGGAAGAAAAGCTATGAATATGTTGATAACATCAGTAATAAGCAAGTAGAAGAGATGGGTATCTTTTATTTATTTATTTTTGTCTGAAGACCAGATTAACATATTAAATGAACATTTTTTTCTCTCTTTTTGTAGGACAACCTTGGAATTTTTCTTTGGTGGGTGGGGCAAGTGTGTGTGAAAGAAATCATTCAGTCCAGAAAAAGGTGATCTTTATTGATCAAGAAGTTTGATTCACTTAAGGAATTTTGTTAGCATCTTTGGCCAGGTGTGTGCCTTTGGATATTTGTTCCTCAGTCATTCAGTTAACACTGCTGTGGAAATCAGTCTTTCTGGCTTTGGACCACTGGAAATCTGTCAGAGGTCTTCTTCCTCTCTCTCTTTCTTCCCCCTCCTCTTTTGCATTTGCATTCTTTTGGAGACAGAAGTGTTTCTTCCCTTCACAGGCATACCGCAACCTAGGAGAGTGCCTGAGACAAGACATACCTAGCCTCTTGGGGTAGCCACACAAGTATTTTTCAGACAGTCTCTTCCCCCCAATTATCATAGGAAACCCACATTAGCTGTTTTTAACCTACAGCACAGCCATATCTTAAAGAAGGATTTAGTCTTGTAAAATAAATGCGGGCTACACTAGATTAAACATGATGACTGCACTCCAAGGGTTAATAAATTTAGAATTAACAGATCATCCCAGCTTGATACAGCTACTATAGATGATTTAATATGCAGCCTAAGCAGGTTGACAGTCAGCTCACAGATGCAGATAAGATCAAACAGTCTCTTGATTCAATAGATTGAATGGTTGTACTGCGTGTCTGGAAGGTGAGTGACAGAACATATATGGCAGGGGTTCTGGTAAAGAGGAGCTTCGATTCCCAACTGCTTTGTGCGCTGGTTTTCTTTTCCTAACAGTTCACCTTCTGTGGCAATAAAACCCAGAGCAGGGGCTTAAAAATTCTCCTCATCACATAGAGTAATGGGAGCTTGTTTAAGTTTTGAGTAAGGAGAAGATGGATACCTTTAATATCAAGATCTATTTCTAATTAGTTCTGCCTGGCAACTCATATTCACCAGTCTCCCTCTCTCTCCTCACAGCCAGGGCTCTACAGGCAGACAGGGCACAAGATTCCTGGATGATGCAGGTGAAGGCAGGGTCGTTGCTGAAATTATATAGGTAATTTCCTCAGTCCTCTACTTTGCTTTAGCTGTGAAGATCTGAATATGGAAATAAGGTGCAGAGCTAAGTTGAAATTCAAACTCTAGTACATAGCCACTGTGAGCTGTTTACACTAGGAGAGCGCTTACATTTCTGAAACTGATGTTAAAAAAGTGGGGGCCTGGGCATTGGAAGATTGAGGTGGATCTAATGGAAAAAGTTGAGTATCTGTGTCATCAAGGCTTACCTTGATGGCTCTAGCTAGAGTTTCTAATACCTAACTGAGCTTTTTTTTTTTTTTTTTTTTTTAATGAAAGGTGTAATTCCCTTTATCTGTTCCAACTCTAGTATTTAAACAAGACAAAACCTATCTTAATAGAAGTGCATGTGATCTGATGTGATGGACAAGTTTATAACAGTTTTCATGATTTGATCAAGAGCAAGGGCTCCTTCTAAACCCATTAGATTCTGTCGTGTGAATATATTTTCAGGCAATTTAAAAATGCATATTATGTATTCAATAGACCGGCACAGGTCTGAATTGTATCATGTTATTCTCTCCTATCAATCCCCCCTCCCCAAGTCTTAATATGAAAATCTGTAATAGAATGACTATAGAGCTATGCAATCAGTTTTCCAATGTTCTAACTTGGTTGTTTCGCTTATTTATTTTATTTCATTTTATTTTTGAATATCAGACTGTCCAGTCCACACGATGAGCTAATGGCCCACAAAATTTTCCTTTAATAAATAAAGCCATCTAAAACTGAATAATAGCTCTACACGCTGTTAACACTTTAACTTTTTTCTTCTAGCCTTAATGTCCTACTGGGTAGCATGATATTCTTCTAATTCAGAATTTACTACTGTTAGATAACCTCTAGAAAATTCTAAAAATATTTCATTCTTTAAAAACGCTGTTTCAAATCTTGGTGTGCTATGTTTTTTGGAGAAGTAAAATCTATCTCTGCGTAACCTGCATAGTTAAAGGTTTTGAGATAAAAGCGAATCCTCTGAATTTTAGGCTGGGGACAGTGTTTAAAGTGAATTTGTAACTGGCAGGAGGAAGTCTGGACTCAGGCATGGCTGCTCCTGGAGTGGGGGGAGTGGACTTTTATTTTACATATTAACCAGATCTAAATGCTTCCGAATTTTATTCTCCCTTTCTTGGACAACGTGGGATTGCAGCAGGGGGCACCACCAACATACGAATTACTTGGAAGTAGGAAGCTCTGGCTCTCCTGTTTCCCCTACTACTTGGAGGCATAACCACTGAAAACAGTTATCTCTCAGAAATTTGCATATTTATGGTGCCTCCCGCAGGTTCCTGTGATTGCTTTACAGTCAGGAAAGGTAACAGAAAAATATATATCCTCCTTTAAAACATGAAAAAGGATCATATAGGAACAGTGATTCTAATAGGAGACTAATCCTTGCAAAGCCTCTAGCATGAAATTTGTTTCTGGAACATTTTTGTTTTGGTTTTGTTCTAGGATTTGAAGGGACTATTTTGGAAGTTTCAGGGCCTAGGTCTCTGATTCCTTGAAAATAGATATTAGAAACTACTTAACATTTTGAGAAAAAAGATTAGCGTAGGCTTACTTATTCATTGAACGAATACCTCTAAAGAACAGAAAATGTCTTACAGACAGAAAAAAGCCACCCAATAGATCATTTAAAAGCCTAGTTTCATGGCACATATATTTTTTTAGTCCTAGTCATCAGCAATGAACAAATGTGCAGTGTAGCTTTGGATATAAAACTTAATTAGGTCTCAGAAGAGAATAGTTTCGTTTTTATTGGCTCTGAGTTCCAAGGATACCTTTGATACACCTTTACTTTCAGCCCTTTTTGACCTTCTTTGTGGAAATTGTACATGGGCCAGACACTCTGGCTTGTTTGGTTCTGGATGCCAGATTTCTGTTACTCTGCTTGCTCTCTTGAAAAGCATTCCACCAAAGTAAGCATCATAATTGAAATTAACCCAGGAAAATCTAATCTTATCTCCACCTCAGGACCAGGGTGTGGTGCATGTGATATTTTATCAGGGTTTTAGTTCAGGGAGAGATTTCGTGCACTCTTTAGCTGGCAATCCTTGAACACAGGAATAACCGGGGGGGGGGGGGGGGGGTGAATGGTGCTGAAGCTTTAATTCTCAGTTGTCCAGTTTTCAAGTATCTTCATCAGAACCTCATCCTTATTTTATCACGTCTGTTGTATTTAATTTCCTTCCTTCTTAAAAGGCCAGGGTAAAGGGCTCATAGAACTGTTATCAGCCATCGTCAGCGAACATCCTTAGTGCTGGTGGAATTCCACAATATGCAGCCTTCTCTATATCCTATGCTTTCTCGGGAAATTCCTATCAAAATCAAGGGGATGAAAATAATTTTTCCTGCAATTAGACTGTACACAATAAAGACACCATGTAGTAAAAATAATATGTGCCATCAATAATACGTGGGGACATAAATGTCCAAACTGCAAGCAGAAGGGTTCTCTTATCACACATCCGTCCCCACAGCAGTAAGTGTGCGTATGCACTACCTTTGAGTGTGACACTGGGTGACATAGCTGTTTGTTATTCTGGCTAGGGAAATTCTCATTAAAGTAATTACTACCATCATCTTATCATTTCAGTGCAAGTTTACCCACAGTGTTTGGGCATTCGCCGTTAGGTTGAAATATATATATTTCACCGTTAACATTTATTTCCTTGCTGCTGGTCCATCTCTGGTTCCTAAAAAATGAAGAAAATATACCCTCTGACATCAGGGGCTGTTAGGTCCCTTTCAGCTCCCATAGTAAAAAAGCTTCTTCCTTGTAGAAAATTTAGAATTGAAAGTAAGGAATTACAACTTTTTACCATGGTCAGAAATAGATCAATTTCGAACATTTCTACAAACTGGGTATTGTGTCATTCTTCCTGCGGGTAAAATACTGAAAACAGAAGCCTGAGCTCAGCACTTAAAATGTTCTCATTGTCACATTCATCTCAAGAGATTGAAACCTTTAAATGTGAAGATCAGTGGAAATAAAATAATCCTGCTTGGAAATCTAAAGATATTATACTAAAGCTAAAATCATATAATTTTTTTGTATAGTAGTTCCTTTTTGGTTTGAGACTGCTTCTCACTTTGATTTACTTATGCTAAAATAAAAGAAAAATATTGAGAGTTGCAAGTTCCCATTAAGGAGAGTTAACTTCCTGTAAAGCATGTATTTTAAAATGAGTATTAACTTTCTAGAATCTTTAAATCAACACATCCAAAAGATCTAAAATCCTTAGCAAAATTCCTTATGTGCGTAATACTCAAATGGTTAATTTACTGTCAGAAACCGAGTTTGTTTTAAAAATTCACGAATCTTGTGTGTTCTTCTACTAATTAAGCTTGGAGTTCAAGATTGACTATTTTGAAAAGAGAGGGTCATGATTCCTTCCCCATTATATTTGAAGAGCCCAAACTGATATGTCCCTTACTCCCTGAGCAAGGCCACAAAAATTGCCATTTGAGGATGGGCAGGGGGCAATTGCCTGTATGAGGCTCCATGAGCCTTGCCTCTTTCAAATTAGAACCAGTTAGAACAGGCTTTGATATTTAAAGAAGGTAGAATCTGGAGAATCAGTTCCCAGAATGAACCTCTCAGAGTTCCTCTGTGTTACAAGGCACTTGGATTTTGGCTGTTTAAATATTTTATTGCAATTCAAAATTTGAGAACTGAGAACAATCAAAAGAACATCTTATCTACAGTATATAGGAATTTGAAGTTTCTGGGAATCTAAGTGGTCTACTTTGTAAGTCTTTTATTCACATACCAGACATTTCCTAGAGCCCTACTCAGTGCAGAGAGAGGAGAAAGATGAAGATGACAGAGGCTCTGCCTTATAAGCACTGATGACCCAGGACTTGCCCCATGTGGTGGCTTTCATGACGTAAGTTAGCATAGAACACATACACAGAAAAACATGCAATTGTTTCTACCTGACGCAAACGGGCTTGCAGTTTATAACGTTCAGGTTAGATAGCAGTTCAAGTGACCCTTACTTAACTATTTAAAAAGTGAAATAATGTAATTTTCCACTATATGCATACTTAATTTATTAGTGAGCAGGCACAAATACCTATGTATTTTTCACCTGCAGTAACAACTGAAAACACATTTGTGGAGTTCATTCCTTGATTCAACAAATGTAGTGAACGCCTACTGTATGTTAGGCGAGTGACACAATGCCATTAAAATTGATACATTCACAAATGCATGCTAGAAATACTATCATATTGTCTACAAAACATGTATAGAAAGCTCATTTCTCAAAAATAACTAGTTAAGCTATTTAAGAACATCAAAAAAATGTTTAAAAAACCCAACAGATTATCACAGATAGCTCATTAATTTACCATTCTAATTGCTGGTCAGTTAAGCTCTTTCTCTAGAAAGTAAAAATCTGTTTTCAGAAGTGACCAGAGCTGTGTTCCTTCAAACAGGTCCTTGCTAAAGGCTTGAAATCAGCATCATGAAGCCAGGTCTGTATAAAGCAGGGATAGTAATGTGCATCTATCTGTGTGGCTTTGGCATGTGTGACTCGTGAACTTTATGTGACATAAAGGCTGTGCTTGTGTATGTGTATCTTAATGCCTTAAAAACAAAAACCATCCAAGAGCAGGCACCACATCTCATGTCTGCCCAGGGCAGTGCTCCGTAAAGAAAGAAAGAATAATAGTTTTTAGGACCAGATTCCCCATTTTGTAGGAACCTGGAGGATTAGATAGCTGACTTTGTACAGGGATTTTTAAAAAAATATTTGTTTATTTATTTTAGACAGAGGGGAAGGGAGGGAGAAAGAGGGGGAGAGAAACATCAATGTGTGGTTGCCTCCCATGAGCCCCCCACTACGGATCTGGCCTGCAACCTAGGCAAGTGCCCTGACTGGGAATCGAACCTGTGACCCTTTGGTTCGCAGGCCAGCACTCAATCCACTGAGGCACACCAGCCAGGGCTACAGGGTTTTTTTTTTTTTTTTTTAAAGAGAAAGAGAAAATATTCAAATTGTATATACAACCAGGAATAGGGGGCTAGAGAGATTTATCCAACTACCATGTTGCCAAAGAAAGATGAAATGGGAATAGGCATTTTCTACCAGAAAAGATCTCTTTGCTAAATTTGGCAAGAAAAAAAAGTACTGATGATTAACTATCAGGAAAAAAAAGTGTCTTAATTTCTGGAAAAGGAACGAGAATAGTCCCAGCTACTCAGCGATCTCTGGGAATGGTCGGCACACATCTGAAGTGGGTGTGGCGCTAGATGTTTCGGGGGTTTCTGAGAAACTGGCGGAGAAGGAACTTGAGCCTGGTGACATATTTTGATGGCTGCTTCTCTTTTGTCACCTAGCTAATTCTAGAGGAGACCAACTAAAGCTATTGTGAAGTGACAGTTATCAGGGCCACATGGTAACTTGATGGCCTGATTTGGTGGTTTGATTCTAGTCAGAGAGAACAGAAAATAACTGCTCTTCTTCTGGAAGTGAAAAGTTTCTAAATGCAGACATGGTTGCTGCACAGTTCTCGGAGGGTCTTTCTGTACAAAATCAGTGACCTAAGGGCCTGGCAACACAACCCCACCAAGGCCACATCTTAGTGTGAGTGTGGCAGGACACAGAGCGACATACATTTGAAACTCCATTTTACCTCGCCTACCACCTGATTTTTATCGAGTAGCTTGTCTACAGCAAGAAGTGTTGGAGAAGCCAGGGTTTGAGCCTTTTACCTTCATCTTCACCCTATTTCTCCTCTCCTCTGATGAACTTGTTAACTAGAGAAACCACCATCACCACCATCATCACCTGCATCACCATCCTGTTTTCCTTATGATAGAATCAGCATCAGCCACATTAGTACTAGCAGACATTAATTACATATTATAATGGTTGTAGGCCAGGTTAATAGAACATATTTTTAAAAATCCAGTCCATTAGATAATCCAAGGTAAATTCTTCATCCATCTGCCAATAATCAAAGTCAAGCAGAGAAATATATGATGTTTGTGTATCCTGCTTGGGTAGCTCAGTGCTGGCTGCACCATACTAGCTGTTGCTTTCTGAACAAACCAAGTGGTACCAGGAAAGCGACAACTTTCTGAAAGAAGATGTTAATACCTCTTTCATTTTTACCATACTGTTGGTAGACAAGATAGAGAAGATCTGAGGGGTTTTATTTCTCCTTTTCAGTAAGCTTATACATTTTCATTGGAATGTACCATGAAATGTTTACCTCAGTGTATATATATGAGGTTGCAACATTTCTTGACATATAATCTTGATTTTTTAGTTGTTTCTCTCTGTCTCTCCGTCCGTCTCGTTCTGTATATATATTTAAAATATTTTTCATTTATATATTTCCCAAGATAATAAAATAATAATAATTTATAATAATGGCAAAGAATACTTGTCTAAATAAAGGACTAACTGCCTATAAAATTTCTTTTTAGACAGTGAAATCATAGCTAGAAGTTGGCAATAAGACTATATGAAACAACTGAAATTCATTTCTGTGATGTTTTCTTAGAAAGATAGAGGGGAGGGGAGGAGGAAGGCAAAGGAGGGAGGGAGGAAGAGAAAGAGAGAGAGATCTCACCTTCCTCAACTGAGTTATTCTGTCTTTTATAAAACAACTTCACATCTGGATTGATAACTTGAATTCCACCCAGTGCCATTTAAATAGCCCAAGTTATAAACCTCTTAAAGTTGGGGTTTATAATAGAAACACTGACAGACCCTTAACTATAGTGCCTCTATAGTAATGAAAGCACAACTATTTCATTATTGCAGTGTCTGGCAGGGTTTCTTTAATTAAGAGTCTGTCAGCGTTTCCATTAAAAACCCAAATTTTAAGAGGTTTTCTGAACTCACATTGTTTTAAATCACATTGGGCTGAAATTTACTGTACAAAATGTCAGACCAGATGTGTGTGTGTGTGTATGTGTGTTGTGTTGCTTTTCCTTTTATTTACATCGCCCCTCCCCCCCCCCAGATGCAAATAGGTGAAGCTTGTTTTCAGGATTAGGTGTGAAGAACATGTATTGAAAAAAATTATTCCCTTGTTAAAAGCAAAAGATTCATGGTAGGGGGGTGCACAGAGACTGAAGTTTGAGATATGTTTTATTTTTGTTTGTTTATATCGTATTTTTTTCCTTTGGAACTGTTCTCATTTCAGTACATACCTAAAAAGCAATGTTAAAAAAATAGATCTTTTATTACTGGGTTCGGATACTGGTTGATTTGAAAGTATTTGATAATATAGTCTGTTTGAGTTGATAAAAATATCTTATATTGTGTTCCTAATTGTTCAGCTGCTCTGATATTTGGGATAACCTTTTTGATTTCGCCATCCTTGGTGGAAATCACTTTTAGGCTGAATGCACTCTTAATAGGGTTGCCTGATCAAAGCCTTATTGATCTCTGGGGGGATATGAATAGAATTTGGATGGTTATGTTGGTTTCATTTATGTACTGATAGTATTTATTCA
This sequence comes from Desmodus rotundus, assembly GCF_022682495.2. NCBI lineage: Eukaryota > Metazoa > Chordata > Mammalia > Chiroptera > Phyllostomidae > Desmodus > Desmodus rotundus. The sequence goes on along the minus strand of NC_071391.1, from coordinate 135,987,285 downwards.
GTATTCACTCAAAAGCCATTTACTGAGCATTTACTGTGTGCTGATATTGCACTAGGACATTCCTAACAGAGTACACTGGACTGGCTTCATTGCCCAGCAGCTGTGTGTCTTCCATGACAATGTTAGGGAGCTAAATTGAGTATTTCCCCTAGCAGTGGGCCAGGCAGAACTCCTTGCTGTCTTCAAAGGGGCCCCTTACTTAAGTGGTGAGACTACTGCTCCCCTCTCCCCACACACATTATTGACTCAGCACACAGCTGCCCATTTTAGAGGCATGTATAGACTTATTTAGAGCAGATTCAGCTTTTTCCTCCTCATTCCCTCCCTTTCTTTTCCTATTTTTTGGATCGGTTCATCCAGGTATGTGAGGTGGCCGGCCTGCCAGCCAGCCAAAAGCCCAGGGAGCCTCTGGAGAAATACCAGACCAATTGTTGTCCCAGGTACCTGGGAGAGGCGGGGAGTCTGCCTTTGCAGATGGTGTAGACACTGCCCTCCAGGGGCCTCCTCAGGTCCCAGGCTCTGGATCACACTGGAAGTAGAAGAGGAGAAAATGTGGCCCTTTTGCTCACCTTTCAAATTAGGGTGCCCACATCCTTCCTCACACACAATCCCCTTCCTCTTTTTAATTAATTTTCCATCATCCTAACAACACCCTAGCACTTCCACCTGCAAGAACCCCAAATGCAAACCTATGCTAAGTGCAGAATCCATACCTAGGTTTTATTTTTATGAAGACAATTGACCATTCTGTTTTCTGAACTGCCTTTAGGGGGAAAAAAAAGTGAAAAGCAAGATGGGATCGACTGTATTTTTAACCATTCATTCATTCATTTCTTTATCTTTAAGTCTGTAAAGGTATTTCCCTCCTAAAGGCAGACAGTGAATATTTTATTTTAATCTTGTAGTTTCCATCGAGACAGACGTTTTAACCCTTCATTTTCTGGCTCAGCCGGAGTCTCCCGCGCCAGGTGATCCATGGCACGAGGGCTGGGACTGTATTAAGTCTCCCTCTTGGAGCTGTTTGTTGACCACATTCACGTTCAGAGCCCTGGAGCTAAAAGCACTTTACACCATAAAATAAAAGCACTGTCTTTTTTTCTAAAAGGTTATGTCTGGAGGCCACGCGGCTCATACTTCATACCGAAAACTACTGAAAAGACTATGAAATCCTCTATGATTTACACTCTCTCACTGCATTAGGGTGTAGATCTACTCTACTCTAAAAATACAGTGGGTTTCTAACCGACGTGAATATATGTGCATTATTTCAGAAAGTCTGTTAGAAAACTTGTCAACACATTATAAAGCATAAACCAGGACTTGGCTATTAAGTAGGGAGATCAGAGGCAGAATATATACTGCAGGAAGTCCTGGGGAGTCTCCTCCGCGGGCAAGATAAAAAGGGGGCGGAGGGGAGGGGAGGGGTCGTCTGTTGGCCGGGAGTTTACACGCAGTGTCGTCACCAAAGGTTTGGTAAAGAGCCCACGGACAGTATTACCCCTTTAGTGAAATCAGCAAAGGTTCTACAGCTCCAAATGAAGTTAACTGAACGGGCAGAAAATAATTTTAACACTGTCATAATTTATTACTTTCTAAAAGCCACTTTTGGAAAGGTAAATATACCTATTGTGTATCCAAGTGTGCTCGTTTAAAGTGACCTTTTGCTCCTTTACAAAACCACCTGCATCATTAATCAATACTTATGTAATATTTTAAAGCCTCTTAAAACAACACATTTTTATTTCTTTAAACACACGTACAAGCCCTCCCCATCCCCCACTTTTGGGCGCTTTAGCGAGCACCCAGCGGTCCAGCCGCAGTAAGGGAGAAGGCGTCACTCTTAGAGGCGATCGCGAGGTCCTGTGGGTGGGGGGTCCGAGACCAGAAGGGACCAAATACCTATACACAACCCTAGTTTTCTGGACTGGGTGAAATCAGGCTGGGGGAGGGGCAGGAGTGGAGGGCAGTTCCTATTTCACTGTGGGCATTTTATGATGGTGAAATTAAATATATGTTAATGGTGGAAACGTTGCTGCTGACCTCTCCATTGGCACCCAGGGAAAGCAGCTGCAAAATTGGGTTTTTAATGTATGTTTTAAGATGTGGTTTCAGAAGGAACCCCCTAGAATCTGAAACAAGTGCAGTAACATAGCAGACCTACTTGTAACTAAGTGCTTAATTTCCTATTTTTTTTTAAAAAAGAAAATCAATAAAACGTTGCCAGTTATTTATTGGAAATAACCACAGATAGCGGCCCTGACAGGGTCCCGGTTTTAGAGAGCACACAACTGGGTAATGAATTGTAATTCAGAAGACTGTTAAATGTGAACCACAGAACCTTTCAGAGGTAATAAAGTCATTACTTTTTACACTACAGTCAACCCTGAAAAGCTTTATACACACCATTATATATAAATCATACATATATATTTCCACAACACACGTTCGCCCATTTATATACATTCTCTATATATGGACTTTTATGGATGGATGGGAAAATATTTAAATTTGAAAAGCTCGGTTCCGAAAGAATCTGACTCACTATTGTTACCTGAAGGGGCTTTTATTTAATTTACTTATTATTCAAAGGCCTCCCAGTTGCACTTTCTTCTTTCTTCTCCTCACCTTCCTTCCAACTATTCTTCTCCTTGCCTTGCTCCCCCCCCCCGACCCCCCCCCCCAAGGATATTCTTCTGGTCGCTCTAAGTCTAGTTTAACACGACCGGAAAAAAAAAAAAAGACAGTAGTGGAAGAAAGATGCTGACCTGCTCCGAAGAACTCATGAAAAAGGGGAAATGGTGTAACGTACACGCTACAGAGCTTTACTGAAAGTGAATCTTCCTGCTTCTTGAACAGGATTTGAGGTTCTCCCCCCCCCAAACTGGAAAGAAACAACAACAAACCACATTTACACAAATGCATTCCAGCCCACATCTCTCTTAATGTTAAGCATCAAAACCTCTTTTTCTTCCTTAGAGGAACCCGAAGCTTCGCCGAGCTAGGCAAGCCAGTCATTTTCTAATAGGTTTGAAACTTTTACTAAGACAACACATGAATAAACAGCCGCTTCCCTGCGCGGCTGGGAGGTGGGTGCGCCCGCGCAAGCCGGGTCCCTTGCTTAAAACAATAAAGCGCCTCGCCGGGTGGGCGAATTTACGAAAACGACGGCCCTTAGACTGAGGAGGGGTATAGAAGCAACGACGGGGTGTGGAGCCCCTTGGAGGAGAGGGAAGGAGGCTCCTTGCTCTGCAGACACACACTCACACATGTCCACCTGCAGCTCGGAGTCTCGCGGGCCGCGGCGACCCGCCTCCGCCCCGCACGCTCCGCGCCTCCCTCGGACTTGAGCCCCCGTTCCTCGCACCCTGCCCTTCCGGATTTGCCAGAGCAGCGTGGTCTCCGCGGCGGCGGCGGCGTGGGCGGCGGCGGCCGCCTAGGCTACACGGTGGCGCAGGCCGGCAGGGAGGCTGAGAGGCGGGAGACGCCGGGGGACTTTGTAGGCACGTTTCCGAATAAACTTTCCAATCGCAGGGGGTGCTGTTGCTGTACATTTTACGTAAAACTGAAAGTATCCCACGCCAGAGTGAAGCCAGCTTTTTGACAGCGGCAGCGTGTGTGTGTGTGTGTGTGTGCGCGCGCGCGCGTGTGCATTAAAGAGACAGGGGTTTATTTCCAACAGGTCTTCCCTAATTTCCTGAGAACGTCTGCAGAAAGGCTGGGGTGGGGGTGGGGGGGCTGTGGGCTTCACGGTGTACGCCTTGGCCCGGGTAGCAGGGGGAGCGCGGCCCTGACCCGAGGCGGTCACCCCACCACCACGGCCTTCCCGTTGCTCTTGCGAGCCAGTCGCTCTCTTCTCCATTCCGCATTTTCTCTGCCCGGGTAACGCACAGGAATAGTTGTGCTCTGTCCCTAAGAAACATTTTCTTTTCATTCCTCTGTGCTTTTGCAGTTGCTCTGGAGTGGGAGGGGGTGTGTCCATCCCTAGGACCAGGCTCCGGGACCTCCCGCGGCGCCAGGACCTCGTTCCCAGGGATTGGAACTCTCAGGACTACCCGTGCTTTGTCCTCTGGCCCGCGGCCGCTCGGAGAGGTGGACGCCTCGGCGCCTCCCTCGCCCGGGACCCGGAGCTCCCCTCCGGGTGCCGGGGCGTGCTCCCAGGTTGGCTGCTCGTTCTTATTTCTCGGCCTCTCTTTCCCCAACCTTTGGGAGCCTCGACTCCGGGCTTCTAGCTGCATCAAGACCCAATCTCTTGTAGGGGCGCTCAGTCCCCAGGCCCCCCTGCTCGGCCTTGGGGGCGCCCTCCAGCCCCTCCAGCCCAGGCCTGCACCGCCTCCTTCGCCCTTTTCCCCTCTCTCCAGGCTGCCTGGGCTCCAGGAGGCCCCAGCGCTGCCCTCCCGGACCTGCCACCCTCCAAACTTGGGCTGGACTCCGCTTCGCCGCGCGCTCCCTCCTACTTCCCCTCGCCCGCTGTGTAGCTGTAACTTGGAGGCTCAGCTCTCAACTTCGGGTTATTTTTCTTTGCTATCCTCTCTTTAGGCAAAGTTTCCCGAGCTCAGCCACAGGCTCAGGGCTTTCACTTCGGCCCCGGCTGTCCACACGCGGGGAGCGAGCGCGGCGGCGGCGGTGAGGGGAAGTGGGTGTGCGCACAGAGGAGGGTGTCCGGGAGCAACTCTACCTGGCTTCCCTCCGCCCGTGCTTCCCCGGCCCCAGGCTGCAGCCTCCCCGAACACTCCAGCTCAAAAAAAAAAAAAAAAAATCTTTCACTTTGGGGTGCACGTGCGGGTGGGGGGGAAGGGAGCACGTTTTGCTCCCTCCACCCCTACCCCCGCCGCCGCATTTTCCTCCCCGGCCACGCCACTGCTTCGGTGCTTGCTGCGGCCACTGGTGAGCCTGCGGCCCCAGCGCCCCCTCCCCTCCGCCTGCCCCTCCCCCGGGGGCCGCGTCTGGCGTCTGCGGAGCCCCCCGCCCCGCACCTCCCCCGCCCCGCACTGGCCATTGGCTTGTCCTGGTCTCTTTTTCATGTCCAGCCCCTGATGTGTGTCCATTGGTGTGAGCTTCCCCTTCCCTCCTCCCCTTCTCTCCTGCTCGCCCTGCCCATGTTTTGTGTGTCTCTGTCCATCCAGACTCCTGACGTTCAAGTTCGCAGGGACGTCACGTCCGCACTTGAACTTGCAGCTCAGGGGGGCTTTTTGCCATTTTTTTCATCTCTCTCTCTCTCTCTCCCTCTATCTCTCCTCTCTCTCTCTCTCTTTTTTTTTTTTTTTTTGCTTAAAAAAAAAAGCCATGACGGCTCTCCCACAATTCATCTTCCCTGCGCCATCTTTGTATTATTTCTAATTTATTTTGGATGTCAAAAGGCACTGATGAAGATATTTTCTCTGGAGTCTCCTTTCTAACCCGGCTCTCCCGATGTGAACCGAGCCGTCGTCCGCCCGCCGCCGCCCGCCGCCGCCGCCGCCCGCCCCGCAGCCCACCATGTCTCGCCGCAAGCAAGGCAAACCCCAGCACTTAAGCAAACGGGAATTCTCGCGTAAGTAACCCAATAATAGTAATAATAATTATTAATAATCACGAGGGCGCGCAGGACGAGAAGCAGGAGCGAGGGGGGAGAGAGGGGTGTGTGCATGAATTTAAAATTATTTTCTTTAGAAAAACCTCCGAGAGTCGGGATGAAAGAGATTAAAGGGAGGGAAAAAAACCCTAATTCCATCCCGAACCATAGCCGTACGTACTTTTGTGATAGCACGCACCTTTTAATTTTATTTTTTACAAAAATTTACTCCTTTTTCCTGCTTTCCGCTGCTTTATTTCGCTTTTCGAAAAGGAGTGTAATGATTTCCCCTCTAATTTTGCAAAATAATGAACAATGCTATGTGTGGATGCGAACAACTCTCATGCAAACCTAGGGGAGGGAACTGGAAGGAAAAGGGGGGTTGCTTCCACTCGTCGAAGGAAGGAAAACGGGGGAGGGGGCGGCTAATAGGGAACCCAAGCCTAAAAAAATATTCCCAGGGAGAAAAGAGGTGAAACTGGCCCTCGGACATCGGCGCGCTCACGGTAAAGTGTGCGCAGGGAGGAAAGTAGTCATCTCCACAATAGTGAGAAAGTGGGATTGTGGGAGGGGGCCCCGGGCACTCGGGAGTCTGCCGAGTGTGGAGAGGGGTCACGTCGGCAGGGAAAGCCGGACGACCGGGAAGGACCGGAGCCGCGGTCGGCGCTGCCGCCTTTTGTTCCGGCCCGAGGTGGCCGTTTGTCCCGCTGCCTTTTGTGCCGGCTCCTCGCGCTGGCCCTCCCGCGCCGCCGCCGCCGAAGGGCAGGAGCTAGGGCCGGGGGCGCGCTGAAGAGGGAGGGCGGGCGCCCCGGGCGCCGCCGCCGAGGCTGAGGCTGCCCGCCCCTCGCGGCCGAACCTTAGCGGCAGCGAGAAGACGTGCAAAATGAAATAAAATTAGATTAAAAATTAAATAAAACAGGGCAAGAGATTGTAAAATTTCTTGCACCCAAAACGGAGAAGCCAAACGCTCCGCCGGCCTTTTTCTGCAACGCTCTCCTCTTTGACTCTCCCCCAGTTCTCCCCCCGCCCCCCACCCCCCAGCAAAAATTTCATACTCTTTAGGTAGTGGGGGGAAAAATTACAATTACTCCTTTCCCAAAACCCCTTTAGTAGAGCAGTAGCGGCACGGAGAGGGAGCGAGGAACTCCCTCCTCTTACTATTTTTTGGAAGATTTTCAAAAAAAGTGGAAGTGGATTTTGATTGGGAAAAATCTCGTGTCTGAATGTTTACAAGCACCGCGTGTGCGGGAGCCTCCTGCCAACAAACAGACAGAGGACCGAGCGCGGCGCGGCAGCCTGGGAGCGGGCGGTGGCTGCGGCCGGGCCTCGCCGGGGCCTCGCCGAGCCTCGCCGCGCCCCCGCCCGGCCCGAGATCGCCCACCGGGCTCCTGGCGCCCGCCCGCCGGCACTGCGGCAGGCCGTACCGCGACTCCGCGCCGGACAGGTCCACAGTGCCCTCTCGTCCCCAGTACAATGCCCAGACCTCTTCCTAGCCAACCCGACTTCGAAATTGGCAGGGGAGAAACTCGGCTTCGCAAAGCATTTTTATCTTGCAAAGCTACTGAAAAAGTGCGTTCTGTCCCCCTCCTCGACCCCCGCGTCTCCTGTCCACAGCTTGGGACGGTGAGGAGGTCACCACGTGCTTTCCTTGCCTCCCTCCCACCGGGTCTGGCCCCCGGCCCCCCGGCTCCCGAGCACTTAAGCCAGGTAGTGGTGGGTGGGGTGGATGGGTGGGGGTCGGCAAGGGAGTAGTATATTCGAGTATGCGTACACCATGTCCTCTATCCCGGGCCTGGCTCGGTTGGAGGTTGGGGGGTGGGAATCCTTGTGAGCCTCTCTAAGGGGTGAGTGAATGGCTGTCTCCTGGCTAAAAGAGCGCGTCTGGACAGTCGGGCGGTGGGCGCTTAGGAAAGTTTGTTAGTGAGAGAAAGAAAGACGTGAGAGGGCCCATATCCTTTCCCTTCCTCACTCATGACCCTTATTTTATTTTTTGGTGTAATTTTAAAGGACCACCTAAACCCAGTTCTGTATTTTTTTAAAGGGGTGGGAGTGCTGCGCACAGTGAATTGAATTTTTCACTGGGCCCTGGAACTTGTCACACACTTTGGAAGCTCCCCCGCCCCGGCACGTTGCGGGGCCCTCCCTCTCCCCACCCCCGCGCATCCCTCGCTCGCCGCTCTCCCCCGCCCCCCACTCCCCCGGCTGCGCCGGATGCGGAGCAGACGCGGCGCGCGGCGGTGTGAAGTTACAGCCCGGCCAGGTACCGGCGGGGAGGAAGGGCAGTCTTCGCAGGACTCGGGAAAGCCGGGCCCTCCTTTGGAAGGATGCATTGGGGGCTCAAAGGATGGACTGAGACCTGCAGTCCTGGCTGCACCTTTCCCCCCTTCCTGAGTCCATCTCGGGATACTCCTGGCTGGGTGGGTTAACCTCCCTCTTCCCCCGTTTCAGTGAGGGCTTTAGGTTACGCGACCGGCTTGGAAGGGGGTGCGGGGGTCACTTCTTTTACTGGGTGCGAAGAGGGGGCGGGAGACATTCGGTTCTTCTGGACGCCCCCCTCCCCCCATCCTCCGCTCCTTGAGCTGAATGAGAGCCGTTCGGTCGCTAGGAGGCAGAACAAGATCAAGAAAGCTCAGCGAACTTGAACCTGTACCACATTCACCCCCCCCATCCCCCGCCCAGCGTTTCTCTGCCGGGGAGGGAAGAGCTTTGCAAGGGTGGGGGTGGGGGGAACCGGACGGTTAGGCAGCGTTCCCTTTCTCCCCCCATCACCCCTTATGTCTTTGTTCTTCATTTCGACTTTAAAAATGCTTCAGGCCGGGGCTGCGGAGAAGCACCCCGGTGCGTCGACACCCCCGGCTGCCGAGAGCGGAGCGGGGTGCAGTTCTCGTTTTCTTTCGGGGCGGGCATTTTTGATAGGGAGGAAAGGGGAGTGCGCCCTCTCCGGCTTCGGGGCGAAGCCAAAGGACAGGATCCGGCAAGTTTGCTCTTAGGCTCCAGGTTCACTTCTTCCACCCCCTCACCCCTCGCTCAAAGCACGGACCGCGGCGGCCACCGCGGGCTTTCGGAGCGACTGGGCAGCCTGACCCCTGGTTCCCCCGCCTCCTACAGCGCTCGCTTCGGAGCCCGAAATCACAACAATAGTAATAGTTATCATCATAATGATGCGGGCAAGCAGCGTCATTAATAATGAATAACCGCAGCCGCCGCAGCGCTGCGCACATCGGTGCCCAGTATTGCGGGAGAAATGCTTTCGCAGAGATCTCCCAAAGTAAAGTGTGAGCCAGAGGACACAAAATGTGTTTCAGGAGCCGGGCTTGAGGTGTACGCGGTGACTCCAAGACTTCACCAGGTTAACCAGCCGAGATTTTTAAGCCTCACGTGCTATTTCTCCCAACTGGCGGGCCCCCCGGAACCTCAGCAGCCGGCGGGCGAGCTGGATGGGCGTGGAGGCTGCAGTCGGGGCCCCTGGCCGCCCGCCGCCTCTCGGCCCCGGGTTCCCGGCCCCTCGGCCCCAAAGCCGCTGCTGCACGTGTTCTCAGGGAGCGCGGCCGGAGCCTGCAGCCAGCACGCTGTTCGCTTTGTGCCTCGGAGTCCCGGTGCCCAACTTCACTTTCTGCACAGCCCGCCCCTGCCGGGCCCCCTGCTCCGGGCCTATCGTCCCTGCCACCGCTTTTGTTTCTTTGCTTTTCCTCTCAGCATTTCAGTCTTGGTTTGCTTCCTTACCTTGTTAAGATAATCAAAGGGAAAGACTTGGAAAGAAAACTTGAAGGCAGATCTCTTTTCCCCTTCCCCTCCCCCAACGGCCCTTGTTTCCCTTGCTCCTTCTGTACATTTCTTCTAAGGATATTTTTTTTTTCTTTTTAAATTTATTCCTTTGCAACAGCAGAGAGGAAAGAGATCTCAGTCAGCCGTATTGAGACATTTCAGACTGTCTTGCTGTTTCAACGCAGAAGCGTTTTATTTTCTATTTCTTTTTCCTGTAGAGAATTTGCCCACTCCCTTCCACTTCAATCCTGAACTCCCCGCTTTGTAGCCGCTGCTTAGGCCGGAGCTTAGAAACGATGGTATTGTGGGGGGCGAAAGAGGATGGAGTTGAATTGAAGGAGGGGGTAAAATCGCTGAGGTTAGGAATATTTTTAGGGAAAGGAATTTGCATTAAAATACAGAGAAATTATCTGATGCCCAGAAAGAAAATGTTGATTGCCACTGAGAAAAGATGTCAATGCAAATCAGTAGACTACACCAAGAGAATTGTGTTTTCATATTTTCTTTGTGCCCTACTTCGTCTGATTTTTAATAATATGACAGCAATAGTAAGAACACGTTTTGGTATATCTCTGAACATCACCAGCCAAATGTTTTGCAGGGAGCCCAATGTTAAACGTATTTCATACATTAGGATATAATTCTTGTTAATTAGCAATAATTTACCTTAAGAGCATAGAAAATGTTGAGGTTACAGGTTTTATATCTGTACATTTGATCATCTTGTTATTTTCAAGAACTTTGCCTTCTATAAAATTAATTAGGTGAAATGTGGAGGTGTAATCAGCAACCTCTGAATTACCACTTCATTTCCTGGTTTTGATTGTAAATCAGTTCAGTCACTACATTTAGAAGACTTTAACCAAGTCTATTCTGTACCACATTACCTTTAACTGTTTGATACCTAGGAGAATATTTCCATTTAATTCCAAATATTTCTGCTTTCAGGGCTTGGGAATAAAAAAATGAATCTTAACAGTGGAGTTTTTAAAAAATGTTTTTTGCAAAGAGTCTGTGTACTACTAACTTTAGTAAAATAAAATATTTTTCCTGAATCTTTCTTCAGTCTGTAAATCTCAGAACTTTTATTAATGCTGAAAAACAACAACAACAAAACCCCCCCAAATTTGTTGGTGTTTATTTAAAATCCTTAATTCAAATAGCAGGGATCTGGGAGAATGACTTCCCTATTCAGCTCCTCACTTGGTCAAAATGAAAGCAAATGTAGGAGAAAAATGACATAGAGGCATAATGCATAAGCACTTCCGTTCGTGTCCTTTTATTTGAAAAGTATTCATGTAGATTCTCTATTGTATTTATCTTTTGGTCAGTGTGTTGGGCAAAGAAACATAAGTGCTTACCTTGCTGTCTTTATTAGTAGGAGTATAACCTTCATATTCCTGTGGTGACCTTATGTTAAATTAGGAGGAGTACCAGAGGCTAGAAATTATGACATGTCCTACTTGAGCACAGGTGCAGCTAGGCAGGGCTCTCTCAATATTATTTCACCCAGCACATCTGGGAGTTACTCCAGATCTTCCCCCTCAATATTCAGCCTGGGTAGGGTTGAAATAAATTTAACCTGAGTTCACTGGATTTTTGCACTTTATCAAAATCTGTTCCAATATTCTACACTCAAATTAAAATCTATTTTTTGATTCTCTGTGGCTTTAAGTTCATTAAATGTGAAATTGGCAGCTTGCTAAAGAAGGTCAGACTGATTAACTGTTTAAGACTTGTACATTTTCTGCTTCAGTTTTATAAACTGGCAGCATCCTGGATGTGTTTTGTATTTTGTGATTTTTTTTTTTTTAAATAGAGTAAGCTTAAGGTTTCAGGAACAGAGACTTACCAACTCTCTTTTCCCCTTTGTAAGGTTAAACAATGATAGAAACTGCTCAAATAGATGCTGAAATATTTTGGTGCAAAGTTTTTTTTAAAAAAAGGAAACAGGAATGAAAGACATATCTACCTTGTTATACCATCGCTGGTGATTATGTGTGCAGAAATAGCCCTATAATGAAGTGTTTTAGAGCTCATTCAGAAAATTAGTCAACTTTGACAACATTAGGTAAAGTATTTCAAGTCTAAAAGAAAGGACTTCTCAACCTTGTTCTGAAATGTGGCATTTGCTTGACCACATTTCTGATTTTTATGTGATGGGGGCCACCAAGTGCAAACATGTTTAGAATATTTTAGGCTTTCTTTCTTCAGAATGAAAAAATGACTAATTGGCTTATTTCCTTAAGTACTCAAAAGTATCCCATTTAGCTAATGTGTCCAAGAAGAATTGCCAGTGAATTTGGGATTTCTTTGATTTTTGTGGCACTGCTGAGAGAGAGACCAGAAGGGTTTTTGGCAGTGTGAGTTACGCTGTGTTATGATTATTATTTAGATCCGTTTCACGGGTGAATGCAGTCGTTTTCTTATTCCCGCGGTGTAAACGTGGCACATTTTCTGTGTGATGTAGTAGCTTTCTAATTTATAAAACTATGTCTCTGTATAACTTAGGAGTGTATACGTTCACACACAAAGGGTGTGTGTGTTTATTCACCTCTCCTTTTATTCTTTGGCACAATAGACAACTTAGTCTATAGGAAAAAAGAAACTTGGTTTCCATCTGTGTTTTTACAAAAAAATTTTTTGGGGGGGTAGTTATTATTTAAGTGTTCTTTATGTCCCCTGCGTTAACTTTATTTAACACATTCTTCCCAAACTCACAAGCCAGACACATCGGTAGTATGTGTATATGTGTTTGTGCGTATTTCTGGAGTTCTGAAAGTTAGACTTGAAATATATGATGATTTATTTAAATACATGAAGATTTGCCTCATTGATAAATTTGCTTTCTTGCTGACCACCTCCACAGCTTTGTACATTTTAGGTGTTCACATTTTCTGGGGATTAGATGGAGGAGCCTAGAAATATACTTTATATAATGTGGTGGGATGGGATGGGGTTGATAACATATATCCCCCTTTTCTCTCCTTTCCAGCAATCTAATAATTGTGCTTTTGTTTCTCCAACCACAGCCGAACCTCTTGAAGCCATTCTTACAGATGATGAACCAGACCACGGCCCTTTGGGAGCTCCAGAAGGGGACCATGACCTCCTCACGTGTGGGCAGTGCCAGATGAACTTCCCATTGGGGGACATTCTTATTTTTATCGAGCACAAACGGAAACAATGCAATGGCAGCCTCTGCTTAGAAAAAGCTGTGGATAAGCCACCTTCCCCTTCACCAATCGAGATGAAAAAAGCATCCAATCCCGTGGAGGTTGGCATCCAGGTCACGCCAGAGGATGACGATTGTTTATCAACGTCATCTAGAGGAATTTGCCCCAAACAGGAACATATAGCAGGTAAATGAGAAGCAAGGAGAAAAGCTGTTTGCATGTTTTCTTTTCATTTTCAGAGGCGCTGTAGCCAAGCACTAAGGAGTGGTGAAGTGCTTTCTGTATTTCTCCATGTGACTGTCCATGACAGCCCTGTAATGTTAAAATAATCGTTCCTATTGCTTACGTCCAGAACACAATATAAAAATAAATATTTTCCACTTCACTGAGTCAGATGTAGGCGGAATAGGTACACACACCTGATACCCTCCCTCTGGATCTGCTGATTCTGAATTTCTTTCCTTTTTTCGCCCCTTCTCATTTTAAAGCATTGAACCATACTACACCTAGCCAAATTTCCAATGTTCATTTCTAGTCTGGGGGACAAGTCAGAAATGAAGTGGCCATATAGGCATTTATAATTTGGCCAATGACCTGTTTTGAGTCAGAATACCTGGCCAGGCCTCCTTAGGGGTACAGTTAGTTCTGCAGGCTTCTGTGAAGTGGGCTGGACTGGCAGGCATTTTGGAAAGGGTGGAAAGAGTTAAGTGAGCTTCAGGTCTAGCCTTGGATCCATATTGGCTGTCAGCCCGTATGGGGCTGTAATTAAACACAGCCCCGTGTTGGGATGACACCGTGACCTTGACTTTAAGATGCCATTTCGACTGGCCAGGCCAGAGTAGAGAGGGCAGTTGCTGAAGCGCACAGACATGCTTACTCGAAAAGTTTAAGGGCATGTTGGAAATTTCAAAAGGTTGGTTTGACAGGAACGGCTGCTCCCTGCAGCCTGCCTCCTCAGCTAAATGATAAATGCTTCTCTGTGCTCTCTCTTGTCTCTGATGTGGTTTTGACAGATGTATCTTGATTTTGTTTGTGGTTTACACAACCACATGTCACCCTTACAAATGTCCAGTCCAGACTTCCACTGTTTCTGCTATAACACAATGCAAAAATTCTCTTGGAAAAATACAATACATTCAGTAGCTCTCCTTCATTTGGTTAATTTTAGCAGAGAGGTAGCTAGGTGTGTGGGTTTCTCAGCAGCTCCAGGGAAAAGGAATTAACGGCTAACAGAGGGACTTACGTCCCTGCTCTAAGTGATAAACAGCAAGACAGTATAGTGGTCCTTAGCACACTTCTTGTGCAACAGCAGTGATTTAACACGTAAGGCAAAGTGGATGTAGATTCTGTGGTGATAGAAACGGCTTGCCTGTTGGTGGATCACTTTTCCTTTATTTTCCCCTATCCCCTCCTCCAAAGACAGGAGATTTGTTCACTTTTAGGGAAGATAGTGCATATAATCAATTGATTCACTGGAACTTGTGTCTCTGACCTAGTTTGACCACAAAGTTGAACTGTAGTAGGTCAGTGGTCCAGAGGGGATTAAGTGTCGTATTATTTCTTTTCTCCCCCTCTGGAATTTGATCATTAAGCTCAAATGTGGCATTTCTTTCTTTCTTTTACTTTTAAACGCTTCCTGCAATAGTATTCAGATACTTTTCCTTTAGTGAAATGAAAAATCTGCTCCCAGGCAAGCTGCATTTACAAAATATTTTTCTCGAACCCACCACATTTAACTGATGTGACGTGTAGGTTAAGATTCTATTTCCCCTCTTCCTCCCATCCCCCAGTAGGATATGGCAATGACCATTTCCATGTGCTGTCTTGTGACTGGAAGGAAAATGAACAGAAGTGTAAGGCATGATTAATGAAGCAAGAGCAAGCGGAAGGGGATTTGTCATCTTTGGAGATCCAAAGCCTTTCTAAATCACCAAATATGGAGTAACACTTGCGTGATGTAACATCGTATTTACATATCGAGCTGCCCGTTTAAAAGACAAAACACAGTGTCTGTCAAGCAAGAATTAAAACCACACTTCTTACTGAGGTCCCAGATAGGTTATTCAGTCTCAGATTAAGCAGCTCGGAAATTCGGTGCTTCTGTACTTAGAGGAAGAATCTAAAAGCTGAGGGAAGGCCCGATAGTAGAGGCTTTTTGCTGTTACAGTTGTGAATCTGTGTAGGGAAAGAAAAGATATTTCCCTTAACTCTCTGGTTGTCATAAAGGTTCTATTATTATTTTTTAAAGAACTAGTACAAAACAGAGCCACAGAAGCCAAAACAAAGGGCAACTTTAAAATATGTTTTATAAGGCTGATACGAAATAATCTCACTGAGACAAAAAGCTGTCCAAGTGAGGTATCTAAGATATTCAATGGGTGCACAAGTGCTCAGCCCAGGTGAGGTAAACCTTGCATGCGTGAATAATTACAAAACCTTGATTCCTTTCATTGTGTTTAATCAACTGTTCCCACCATGGAATTGGCTGAACATAAATAGCATGGTCACATCTCAAAGCGAGATGTCAGTAACTAGCATCATGACTTCTCATAATTCACAGTAATGAATTAAGAGTTTCCTATGGTGAAATTAACATTCTACCATTGCACGTAAATTAAGGTGCCCTGGTCCTCAGGTGCCTCTGAAGCGAAGTTCTGGAAGGTGGCTGTGTACTCCCAGCCCATTTCTCTCAAGCACGTCTTCAGAATTCCAAGTCTGCTTTTCTCTTTATGGTGAGGAAGGAAACAATAAGAGTAATCATTCAGTAGATATTTGAATTGTGTCACAAAAAGAAAGGAGAAGCAATGCCCTGTATTAGGAAAGAGATATATTGATGAATCTCTAGAAGAATATGTTTGGCAACCACATAAAAGGTAGTCATTTAAGTGCGCTGTGTAGGAAAGGCTTTATTAAAGTGATGGAAGTTGGATTTGAGCTCACTGTGTGCTCTGTGCCATTTTATAGGCAGGAAGCAGGAATAAAACAGCGACAGATCTTCCTGAGATAAATAAAGCCTAGAATTCGGGGCTTTCAAATAGGAATATAAGGTAGAGCTCTTTAAATCTTCAGTAAATGGTATGCATTTTGACTGTCCATAGGCCTCTCGAAGCTGAGTATTTTTTAGAAAGGATGATTTTTACCTGGCAAATAGATGGGTATGTGCCCATCACTTCACGCATGTACACATGTTAACTACACACATATACAATGATCAGGTTGCTTGTATCACTTTATTCAAATAGCCAAAATATTATATGACTGTGATTCATTGAGACCACTGAAATAGTGTTAATTTAACTGGAAATGAGCAGGTTACACTGTGTGGGGCCCAGTTCATCAATTTGTGTGTCAAATATCCACCATCAGATATCAGCAGCTTTTGACTGGCAGCCAGGGCTTTTAATAGGGGCTCGGTTTTGTTTTCTATTCTCTTATTTTTTGATGGGGGAAATATTCATTGGAGATTAGTGAATGTAAAACTGCTGTTCACTTGTAGAAAAGGCCAAAAAATATTATCCCACAGTATCAGAATGGAGGGTTTGGGTTATTGCACATGGAAATCTTTAAATTAGGATTGGGCTGTCATAAATTAGGATTTTTGAGAAAACGGGAGAAAATATGATAAGTTCTATAAAATTTAGTACAGTCTACTACTACCATTTTTTCCTCCTTAAAATCATGAACAGAGATATTTATATCAGGGTATTTAAAAATTATTTGTCTAGACAACACACTCATATCTAGGCAGTAACATGTGAGACAGAGAGATATCTAATGAAGGGAGAAATACTAATTCAGAACAGAAATACACTAGCATGTTACTTAAAGGTAAATCAAGTATAACATACTTAGGCTTTTCAGAATTTAGGAAATCAACTTGCCTTTTCTCTTTGTGCCCATTCTAATTCTTTCCTAGTTCAGACTGAACAGGAGGATGTACTTGCATGCTTTACAGTATAATTGTAAATGAGACCATAAATTATAGTATCCTATTATGACTCCTTATTTTTCACTTTTCTTTATTTGTGTGATTCTGAATAAAAACTACTGACTGCTGAAGTGAATTTTTAGTATGGCAGCAACAACAACATCTCCCCCCTCTGACATACTGATTAACATTTTATTTACCTTCAGAACCCACGGACCAGAGAATATTGTTTCCTAGTAAATTCCGAGGATTTTCACTGGCAGCCTGTGTTTGTGGGACCACTACCCAGACTCATGTTCATGAGACTAGGAGTCCTATGTACAAGCTGTATTTGTAAATAAGACAGAGAAAGGTTGTGAACTGGCAGCTTGGATGTTTTGTCAAAGTGCAATGTCAGAGAAACTCTTTCTAAGACAAATTGTAAATAGAACTGTCACAGTGATTGCATGATTGAGCTGCAGAAGTGTCTTACAATTGTTGGCATTGTCAGAGGACTTTTGAAAGCTTAATTAAACACAGTGGCCCACATGGCTGCTAAATTTACTTCGGAAAGCCAAAAAGAAAAAAAAAAATCTAAAAGGTGGAAGATCCCAAAGATCCCAAGTTCTTCAGACAGTATCCTTTCGGTGACACAGAAAAGATGCATTGTGTATTTTCCTAGTTGTCTTTTATAAATAATCGTTTTGAGAATAGGGCCACGTGATATGAAGATCATCCTGTGTGTGATGTGGCGATTGTGTTAGTTTTTCTGTCTCCTGCTGTTACAGACAGTTAATGTAAAAATGGCCTTTTATTGGAAACACAAATATGTATTCACTTCAAGAACAGGAGCAGAGGGAGAAAGTTTCCCTCCCATTCTCTGTGTTTATTCAGTGAAAACTTAAAAAAAACAGTGCTGTAATTTCTTAAATCACCCCATTCCTTGTTGTGTTGCAAGTTGTGACTTTTAATTTAAAGGATCTGAAATCTGTTTTGTACACCTTTCTCCTGCTGAATGTGGCATTTAATGGTGGAGCTGCCCATGGGCTGGAAGAATGCAACTGGGTGTGGAAACGGACAGGCAACGTCAGGACAGCAAACCTTCAGCTCAGGGAAGAGGCGAGTTGGATGCATACTAATGGCACATTTTAGAGTCCTGGAAAATCATTAATTTCACACTGCAGCGTCAACGTAGTTTGACTAATGTGGGAGGACTAATTGGAGGACATAACAAACATGCAAATCCTAGGGAAGCATTTTTCAGAATTTCATGATTTCTTTGTGAAAGTGTTTACTAAAGGAGAATAGATGAATGGTAGCTTCCCACATTAGTCAGGGAGAAAGGAAGAAAGTTTGGCTGTTCTTTGGGGGAAAATCTGAAATTTAACTGAAGTAGCGCAGCGAGGGAGATGCAACGAGATTGTGTCATTCGATGTTAATTTAATCTACTGTGGTTGGTCTGTTCACTCCCTTTATTGCACAAAGAAATCATTTGACAAAATTTACCCCAAGCCCAAGTCTGTTTTTACAGACAGTAGTCCCAGCTTTGTGCAATAAAAAGCACTTAGCATCAAGCTGGACCCAGCCTGGCACCTTGCCACTTTTTTAGCAAGAGATTTAATCACCAAGGATCTTTAGTACCTTTCTGCTTGTTCAGATTTCATTTGGGTCATGGTTATGTCAGCACTGTTGTTATTACAAGGATTAAAAAAATTTTTTTTTAAACTTAGTGCCCATTTTTAACATCTCAAATCAAGCAGGTTTTTATTTTATGTGTCAATTTGGAGGACATTAATAAAGTTCATAAAATATGTTCAGACTATATAATTTAATGGATAATGACTAGTATTTTTTATTTGTAATACAAATAGAAAATTGGCCATTGTATCCCTCACTCCTCTGGTTCTTTCCTCCTACCCAGGTAGATCCGCAGCCCCCCCCAACTGCCTCTCCCCTTTCCTTCCAGGGTATAGCGCTCTGGCCAATATCAGTAAATTTACCTTTGTAATTTGCCATGTAGTTTTTACAACAATGACCTAATTAATTTGAGCATGAACCATATTATTGCTACTAGAGTCATTTTCTGTCACAAACTTAATTTCCAGGAAATGTAACCTGACGAATAAGAATGCTCTAGCTCTCCACATGTGCTCCTAGAGACCAGAGGCAGATTTAAAATAATAATCATAAAAAAATGCCAGCATTATTAAAGCCAGTATGCTTGATGCCAAACTCAATTTGAAGCCAGTAAACATCAGACTGTATTTCTAATCAGTTTTAGAATGTAACGTAGTCCATATTGGGTTCACTGGAATTTGTCTTCCTGCTTTTTTACTGGCCAGCTGCACTCCCTATGCATTTTTAAAACATTTCAGCAAAGGCTTTTGCTGTTCTTAGCAGGGTTCGTAACTTGGGGTCTGTTTCTGAGCTCATTCGTCATTCTGTGATGGCATTGAGTTAGGTTGGCAAGGGAAGGATTTGAGGCCATGGGGGGTGGTGAGGTCACTTCTGACCCCAGCAGGGAATAGGTGAGCTTCATTTGCCTTTACAATAGACACAGAGTTACTGCACCTTGGAGGAGCTCTCAGGTGCCGCTCAGATGGGCGCATGTAAATGCCCTGTCAGATGCGGAGCCGGAATATTAATGCTTCTTCCACCACCGAACCATAATAAAGCTGTACACAGCCAGCTTAATATGCAGCTAGTCTGGGGAATTGTGTAAACTTAGATAGCCCAGTGTGAAAGACAGCGATGTAAAAATGCTCTATATGCCACAGTTTCCATTCTTGTTCTTTGATCTATAGCAAAATGAAAACATCATCCTTTCCTCCTCTTGGAGTTGTCTCCCCAACTCTGCCACCTCCCAATCCACCACCAGAATTTTTTTGCATGTGCTCGTATGGAGAAATGCAACATAATTTGTTTCATATGGTTAATTACAGGCGTTTGAATATTTAAAATTTTAAATAGCCACAGTTCCAGCTTTTCCTGTTAAAAGTATGTGATTTGAACAAAGGGTGTACAGTGTAAATATTTGTGGTGATTTGCAGCACCCCTCTTACTCCATTAAACACACACAGGCACATGCACACACATTCAGTTTAAATCGAGTGCTGACTTGCTGGACTTCTGTATCTTCATTTGTAGTTTTTTTTTGAAACCAACTCTCAACTGGAGCTCCCTTAAAATATTTTACCATTATTTTTGAGCTCACTCTTGCTTCAGGTTTTAAAGAGGATTTTTGTAATGTGTTCATTTAACAGAATCAACAGCTGTCAGAACCAGTTGTGGTAAATCCACAAAACGTACAAAGAAAAATACACACGTTTCCTGAAACAAAACACTTGGAAAAATAAGCTGCCAAGAACTGGCGAATGAGAAGTTTGCAGACAGGGAACCGGAGTGTTTCATCTCTGGGCTCACCCTAGAGACCTCTCGGAGCGGATCTGATGCAATGCCGCTGGAAGCTCTACCTGAGCAGGTTGCTGCTCTGAGCTAGTGTGCTGAGCACAAGGACCAGGCTCACTCCCTCTGCCGCCCTCCTTTTTCCTTTTTGATCTCTTTAGAAAGATAAAATACCAAGTTCTTAGAGTGCTCAACAACAAATTATATCCACTAAAGGTGAGACGATCAGGTTTAAACTTCCTGTAAAGGAGGCAAGAAGGCGCCCTGAACACCCTTTTCCAGATAGGGTTGGCAGCCTGTTATGCAGAGTTGAATTGGGCCGCCAGGGAATTC
The DNA here is from genome assembly GCF_022682495.2 of Desmodus rotundus. Lineage (NCBI taxonomy): Eukaryota > Metazoa > Chordata > Mammalia > Chiroptera > Phyllostomidae > Desmodus > Desmodus rotundus. The sequence goes on along the minus strand of NC_071391.1, from coordinate 135,967,148 downwards.
CCAGGGGGAACCTGGAGCAGGCATGTTGATGAAGGGGATACCTGGGGACCTTTGGTCACTCACAATGAGTTTCTGTTTGTATCTTCCCTCTTGTTAGCATTGGCAATGAACAATTACACCTACAATTTGATCTTAGTTTTAGATAGAGGCGAGTCCACTGATTAAAAAATCCCATTAAAATGAAGAATGGAATTATTGTGAAACCTGCAAAGGTGCTTTTGAAAAGAACACAGGTGCTGTTGTGTCCCACCCCTTCTATTTTCTTGTTGAACTTTCTAAAAAACACAAGGAAGCCTTCTGCTAAAGCATCGGGGCATTTAAATTTATATTCATCAGTTGTTCATTTTCTTGATATATATTGATGCATAAAAACTGCAAAAAAAAATCGGATCTGTTAATTTTTAGGGAAATAAGGTGTAGCTTGGATTCTTAGCTTACCCAGAGCACAAGGCACTATATGCCACGTCTGATCTTTCACATTTCAAATATGGGATTTCTCTTTGGGCCGCAAAACAAACAAACAAACAAACAAACAAACCCTGAAACATTTCCCTTTACCTGCTCAGGTGATACCACGATTCCATGATATATTTACACTTTAAGGGGCAGCTCGTGATGAGGCACTGCCTGCTCATTTTGGCCCCCGCCCCAAGTTTTTGAGTTCACAGTTAAAACAATACACTAACCAATGTTAAATTTAAATCTCATGATTTTTCTCTCCTACTCCATCCCTTCCTAAGATTAAAAAAATTATTCTCTTACACTTAAAAGTGAACATTGGCTACTGAAGAATGATTTAAAGCCTGAGAAAAAATTTTAATAATAAATCGTAACCTTCTCATGTTATGTTTTTGTTATGTTAAGGGGAAAAATCAATAAGGAAAAATTTAATTCTGATAAAGATACTCTTGGATCTTTGAAAACAACTGCTGTCCTTTTAACTAAAACATTTGAGCAGCTTCAAAGACTATGTATTTCTTCTGATCTTGGAGCTGTGTGACTGGTAGCAAGAAAGAAAAAAATCTTATTCTACATACAAGTGGATTGCTTAACAAGTCTGCACAGACACGTACTTGTTTGTACAATAGAGATAAAAATTCCTGTATAAAAATAATTCAGCTGCTGACAGCAGGCATTGTTGTTGGACCTGTCTTTTGTGCCTGTCCCAGCTCTGGGCCCCCTCCCTTCCTATCTGCTTGGGGCAGCTTGCTGCCTGCAGACTCCTGACCAGAAGTTAATTGCTGTATATTAAATATACAGGTATTGTATCTAAAGAGGAATATCTCAGACCTTCCTATATGCATCACACTCTACTTCCTGATGTGACTGCAGCCTTGCCAGCAGGGGGGTGGCAGGCGAACGGCTCTAATAGGGAAAATGACTTGGAGGCAGTTAGGGGAAATTTGGCCTTCAAGTCCCATTTGCTCTGCAGTGTAGCATCGGTTTCTAAACTTTTGTTTTTAATCTAATTCTGATTTACTCTGTCACATCCCATATCAACCCTCATTGAACTCTGCTCGTGTAGAGTAACATTAGTGTCAAACGGAATTGGGCAGGACCGTGGACCTGTGGCTCATACAGATGGTTGTGGATATGGGTTACATGCAGCTCTGCATCCTATTCTTTCTAATAAATGTTAAAATGTGGCACGTTTCCGAGAAGGGCCCACGGATAAGAGAGTCAAGGGATCAGGGTAGTACCTGAGTTTTTTCTCCCCTTTTCCCTCCTCCTCTTTCCTACTTCCTCCATAGACCTGTATTGCAGGTGAGATCAACTCTAGAATAACATCTGAGGCTGAGTGGGGGTGGGGGGGGGGTGGTGGCGGAGCAGGAGAGGGGCGGCAGAGAGAAGTTACTGGAGTATTTTCAATAGGGGTTCAAACACAGTCACCAAAGCAGAGAGCCCTTTGGGTCCAGCAGTGGAGCAGTAAGCACAGGTACGTGGTCCTTTCAGAGGTGTTGCTCCCTGTCTGACTTGTACACTTGCACAGAGAGGACGGACACACACTTTGGTGCTTTCACCTGCATTGGGTGTTTGGGATGGGGGGAGAGGAGGCCTTTCCTGGGAACTCTATAACTAGAATTTCTAAAATGTCATGAGGTTAGTAGGTATGAGTTAACATTCCAGGGGTGAGTTAGATTCTTCTGTAGACTGGTAATTGGGAAGCATGAAAATTCAAATTCCCACGATACTAATAACTGGGATGGGTGGGGTGGTGGTGGGTGGACGCCACAACTTTTTGAACGTCAGCTGATATAAAAGCTGCCAGGGCAGGATGGGGGAACCCCCAGGAAGATAAATATCCACCGACAGGATTTTCGCTCTTCAGAAGTAAACCAGATCTCCCTCCCCTGCCTCATATGCTCTCCTTTCTTGCTCTTTTCCCTTTGGAAGCAGAAACTTCTAAAATGAATGCCACTCCAAGCCGATGAAAAAGCTGTTTTTATACCATAGTGAATGTTTACACAGGAGACTGAACTTGAGGGGGAAAAGGCTTTTTTGGGAGGGTGGTGGGACTCATGTTAATCTGTTTTGTTGGAGGACTGTGCGGTACTGCCCATGAGCAACTCTGGGCTGTTTTTGATAAATTACCATGTTTAGAGATAGGTTTGGCTCTTCAGGGCTTAGTTTTATGAACAAAGTCCGTAACGATGTTTGCTGCCTCTGTTTGTCTCGCAGCCCCTTCGGCTTCACTAGAAGCTCAATGTTTAGTTTAAGCTCAGTCTGGAAGATATAACAATTTTGCATTAAAAAAATGAGGAAATCATAGGAAGAAAAACCCTTTGCTTTTTGGATGAATCTTACTGATAATTTGCTAAAGCTCATTTGAATTTTAAGCACTTCTTTAATCTTCAAAGGCTAAATTGCTTTATGAATATGCATGGTGTGGGCAGACTTCAGTTCATTACCTAGTTGTAAATTCTAATGACCATTAGGTCCTTCCAGTAATTGCGAATTGTTTTGCATTTTTGATTGGCCTATTAACATGTACATTCGGTGCACATCAGGCTGGCCTGTCAGCCGCTGAAGGAGAAAAAAAAGGTGAAAATTGTTTATAGCACCAAGATTCTTAGATTTTCAATCTTGCAAAATTGATGATGTAAAAAAATTAAAGCAGTGTTTTTTCTTCTCAAGATTGAAAGTTCACCAAGAGATTTGACATATTTAATTTACATGATGACTTTGCACTCCTTCATTAATGCAATTTGCATATGAAGCTGTTGTTAATCACTTTTGATCATGTTTTGTGTATTAGCTGCCTCAGTGGCTCTCCTCCTCAGATGCCCCAGTAGAAAGGAGCAAAATGATGCATCTTCTTGCCAAGTTTCCTTTAGTGAATTGAGGAATTAGAAGTCTAACCTTGAGTAATTACATATGTTTTATCCGTTTTCTTTTAACGTTAAGTACAGTTTGTGGAAGTGTTGGCTGGAAATCCTTCTCATTTGGAGAGAAGACTGTAAAATTTCAGTGTGTGATGGAGACACATCCAGATACGTACAGAAATATGTATTGCCTGGTTCCCCCACGAAAGTTGTTGGGCAGTTTTATTGTTAGTTTGATGGCAGGGAGACTTGAATATTCCAGTGGATTAAGACATCAGGCTCTTCCTTCGGCTACAAACTACAGATCTTTCTAACAATGCTTCGGATTTCTTCTTTAAGTATACGGCTGGCACCTACACATCTTGGGCCTGGGTCTGGCTGGCTTCTTTATCTTTTAGCTCAAGTAAGTTTCCCTGTGGCCTGGTTCAGCTGCTGCTCTCAAGCTGCTCTCTTCGTGTCCTCCCCCAGTCACTAAAGTAAATGGTGGTCCCTGGGCCCCCGGTGCCTCCCTCAAGGTACACAAGTGCCCTGGTTGTGAAAACAAGGTGCTAACTAACGGTTTCCGATTTTTGAGAGCCTGTGATTTTTGGTGTTTGCCTTTGCTGTTGAATCGTCTGTGCGGTGTTATTGATGTTCTTCTTTGGTTTATGAGTTTATCACTGGTTAACAAGCAGAATCAGAACACTGAAACTGATATTCTGATTAAAAGGAATGTGTAATGAAAGAAAATAAATGGTGGTGGAAAATGAACAGTGTGTAAGAAACATAACTACAATTTTAACCTCCGAGGGACCCTAGCACTGCCCTACCGTGACTTCCATCCATACCATGCTAAAAGCATGCTTCAGTTCAAAGTTGTTAATATTCAGCTGGGAAACAGTATCCAGAACACAAATAAATTATTAAGTGCATGAACTTTTTAGGCAGTAAGATGAACTGATGGGGTCCATCTGTGAGATCCAGGGGCTTTTTATTTGTGTGTGTCGAGCGATTCTGCCCTCTCCGACTTCACAGCCTTTGGTCTCCGGCCAACTGCATGCATAATTGATTCCACACGCACTATCATTTTCTTGATGTAATTGCTTTACTAAGATATGATGAAATCTAATGGATAATTTGCTATTTGAAAATGGGCAAAAAAAAAGTTTCATACTTTTTATTGGGGGGAAGGTAGCAGATAAAGGGGGTATTCAGATGACCTGGTATGGAAGAAAACAAAACAAAATGAAAAAGGTGGAACTTTACTTATACACGCTGCTTCGCTCGCGCTGGTTGTGGGTAGGAAGAGCTTTGTGACATATGGAAGCCAGTGTGTAAATCTCTCTTTCCATCTCATATCGCCCCCCTTCATTCCTTCTCGCTCTGTCTCTCCCCCAAACTTTACAAGAAAGGGATCCTAACAAGGTAAAAAGTAAACAATTCAGTCATCACAAGCCTTATTATTCAGTCTATCCAGGAGTTTTGCCATGTAGGTTTATTTAACTTCCAGGAATGTAAACACTGACACAGCCCTAGAAGCAGCAAGAAAGATTACAGTATTAGAGTTAAAAACCGTGAGCAGGGAGTAGCTGTGCTTTATACTCGGATATAATAACACTTTACATTGAAACATAATGGTAAGTCAAAACCGACTGGAGACTTCTGCTTATATGGAGTACAAATTTCATTCTTAATAGATTGGCATAATCTAGTGTACCCAGAGTAGATTGTTATGTAATGGAGAAACTGTATAAATGTCAAGTACACAAATGATTCTATAGGAAGTAAATGAAAAATATTAGAATTTCTTAAATCACCATTAAATTCTCTTGGTGCGACAATCTCATTTGCTCCCTCCAAACCATGTGTGGCTTTGCATAAGTCTTCTAAAAATATATTTTGAGGGAATTTGTGGACATTGAAACATTGTTTTAATCCAAACCAGTTCATGCTTTAAATGTACCTTAAAAAAATTGTACTGTTTTTTTCAAAATATTTAAAGGGGGTGAAGGGGTAGAAAGCATATAAAGTGAATCCATCTCACTGTGGCAAACTGTTTTTCAAGTAAAGTCATAATAATGAACAACACATGATCTGAAATTTGATCAGCAAACATATACTTATGCCAAGGAATTTTCTTTCTTTCTTTTCTTTTTTTTTTTTTTGCCATTCACATACCAAGGTTCTGTAAATCAGTAAACCAGGCCGAGAGTGACTATTGTAGAGGGGACTAAATCATAATACACAGAACGGCACAGCTAAGCTGTCTTTTGGAAGAAATGTTACCATCACCACCACTAACAACAACAACAAAATACCTTTTTTCAAAACTGGAAATGACAGAATTGTTTTAAAAGAAAAAAAAACCAACAAAACCAACCACCCCACCTCTGATGCTCAAAACTTCAAACTATTAATAGACCACCAGTGAAATAGACTGTCTTTGTGCCTTGAAATGCAAAATGAGGGAAATAATTAGCAGAGGAACAAAATTCTCAAAATTTGAAGAACTTCTGTGATTACTGGGGGTACAGTGAAAAGAAAATGCAAATTTCTTCTCTATCTTAATTAGATTCAATTGTGCTGTGGGTGTGTTGGATTTGGGGGGAGGGGAGGGAGCTGGGGGTGCTGGGGGTAATGTGAGGGGCTGTGTGATGTGGAGACAGGTTAGTGGGGGCCTGGTGGTGTGGCCAGAAGGTGGCTTCCAGTGCTAGTGTAGTACAGTAAGTGGTGCTGATGGGGCCTGAATCCTGAGCCCTTAATTTTAGCTAGGCTCACTGCCCTCTGGGTGTCGGAGATACTATTTGTTCCTTCAGGGGAGGGCTGAGCACCGACGAGAGCCTGAGCGGCCTTTGGAAGGGGAAGCAGCCTGTGGGTAACTTTCCCCTCCCACAAGGGAAAACTGTGTTAGACGTTTAGGGCTCTGCCTGTGCACTCCAGCCATCATCCATCAGCTTCTCAGGGTGGTGTCTGCACTGAGCCCCTGACATCTAGGGCACCACCCTCCCTGACCCCCCACAAACCCACTCTTCAGAGTTCAGTGGTGGTGGTTGGCTAGAGTCCTGCCAAAGTATGTATAGCAAGTTTCACTGGCTGGATTTTCCCTTGTGCGAAATAATAAAAGCCCTGGCCAAGGCTTATGAATCTATTTTTGTTGCATTAATATTATTTATTATGTATTTTATTAATATTTTTAGGAGGGACTGTGCTCTCATTTGACCATTTGTAGTAATAATTAATACATTCCGTGCTGGTTGTAAAAAGTGTACTCGCATTTAATTGCAAGTCAGAATAAATTAATGGATATGATTTAAAACAAAACTCACTTAAAATATTCTTGCAGGGAGAGAAAAAGGGGGCAGTGCCTGCATTCAATTTGTTTTCTGGGTGAGTGTCCGCTGTGAGAGGGCCGAAAGGGTTGCGGGGGTCTAACAGGGTTGTTCGTGTGCGTGCGTGCGTGCGTGTGTGCGTGTGTGTGTGTGTGTGTGTGTCCCAGGGATGTGGGGGCCCGAGGGAGGAGGTGGAAAACCTGGGCAGGAGGAGGGGCAGCCAGGATCTCTGTTCTTTTCTTTAATGTCTGAGGTTGCAGGGGGGGAGGCGTAAGCAAAGTGGTCAAGTCCATCTGCTCTGGAGAAGGTGGTGAAGAAAAGAGGTTAGTGGCAAGAGGGAAGGCGCACAAAGGGAAAATTGTACATCGGAGCGGAGCTCCCGGGCCGCGGTGTAGCCAGACTGGTTTAGCAGACAGAATGATAGATTGTTTTGTCAAGGGTCCCAGGGTGTGCCCTGAACTTGAAGCACTTTGTTTATCTTGAATAGAAAGGGAAAAGCACAGACATAATCGATGTCTAGTGTTTAGGAGCTAGAAAGAGGTAGGAGAACAGAGAGGAGTTGGGGTGGTGGGGGAGGTGCAGGCCCTTGGTTGTGGCTGTCCATTAACAGATGAACTTGGCCGAGGGCCAAGCTTTAGATGCGAGCGTGTCAGGGCCCCAGTGCAGCCAAGCCTTTTCAGTGGTTCTTTTTTCCTTCTTTCTTTCTTCTCTTCCTTTCTTTTCCTTCCTTCCTTCCTTCCTTCCTTCCTTCCTTCCTCCCTCCCTCCCTCCCTCCCTCCCTCCCTCCCTCCTGACTGTACATCAGATGCTCCCAGGTCTTTAGCTAACGGCAAGAAAAAAAAGGCACACAGCGCAATATTTTCCCCTCTGAACCAGTTGAGGCCAGTCTTTTGGCTACATACACAGGTTCTATCATCTTTCCAGGCTTGCCAACTGTGAAGAAAAAGAGTTGTGATAATGCCAGTAACCTGAGGGCCCGGGATTGGAAGGGTTTGGTGTGAGCAGACCAGCGTGTGTGAGCGCATGTACTGGAGTATAAGTGTGTGAAGCTGGGGTGGGGTGTGGTGGATGGGCCTGCACGTGCATGTAGGAAATCAGTAGAAACTAATTTTTTTTCTTTTTATGGTGGCTGAAGTTAAACTTGTTGGAAAGGTCCTGTGAACTGAACTGTTGGTGGCTGAGAATGATAATACAAAAGCAAGGCCCAGGAAAGGCCAGGGGTGGGGAGAAAGGGCCCCTGTTGGAAGCACAGCATTTCCTGTGCAGGGCTGATGGCAAACCCGTGTATCTAGGCTTGTTTTGTTCTCGATTGTCTTATCTTCTTTGCTCTGTTTCTGTGTTTTTTTTTTTGGTGACATTATGCATTCACTTATAAGGATTGGCAAGCAAGAGCCATCAGCCCAATAACTTCCTGACATTTTTAGCTCTTTTAATGTGCAGTCTTTGCCCTCCTGCCACAAGTGGCGAGGTAATTGAATTTCCCTGTTGCTTACTGGCAGGGGGCATGTTCTGGTTCCCACCAGAGCGGCTGCTGGGGCTAAAGCTGGGTTCACAGAGTTTCACCGGGGGGACACAGGGCTTCCCAGTGGTTTGGGGGGCCTGTCTGAAGTGCAATTCACGCAATGAAGTCTATTTTTTCCCACCATAGACTTGACAAGGCACCAATATGACCAGCCAAATAAAACATGGTAAAATCATGTTTACTGTCCCAGGTGGAAGCCTCACAAGGCAGATGAATTTTCCTCCCTCCTTATCTAGTAGCCAATGGAAACTGGGGAAATGTGGAGGCCTCTGGGCTCATCCCACAAACCACCCAAAAAACTCAGCCAAGCCCTCAGGTGCCGTCTGCTCTCCCACTGAGGTGTCTCTGTAACCTGAGTGGTAAGGAAAGGAAGAGGGGCTGAAAAGAGGGGAAATAGGCCCTTAAAAATGTTTGTCTCCTTTTTTGTCCTCCTCAGCCTCTGTGAGCACATGAAATAAAGTGGCGAAGAAGTGGTGCCATTTCTAGTTGTGTGAGCTTGGGCAGCTTTCTCCATCTCTCAGCTCCGGTTTCCCCATCTGTATCGTGGGGCAGTCCCAGGACCCACCTCGTGGCCGTTGGGAGTGTTGACTGAGAACACTTGCCCGGTGCGTAGTAAGCTCTAGAGGAAGCTAGTTACTGTTGTGGTTATGACTCGTGGATAGGAACGTCTTTCTCCTGTCAGAACTGGGGTCTCTGTAGGTCCTGCCTGGGTGGGGTGAGCAGGCTGGAGGAGAGGAGAACAGGGCAGGGAGGGTTCTACAGCCCTGAGAGACTCCATCTGCCTCCCATTGATTGGGCTCCTGTGGGAGCCGGTGAGGCGGGGTCCCTGGGTGGAGACGTTCGGGAGCCTCGGCAGATCTGGTGAGGTGAGGTGACTGGGGCTTCTCTCCAGTGGGAGCACCCGCAGGCTTGCCCTCTCCTCCACGTGCTGCCTCACCAGGAGCATGCGCCTGGGTGTGTGACATGGTCACTTGGGGTTCACATTTCTACTTCGCCCACTGACTGGTTGGGAGAGTTTGGGTAAACCATTTAAACCTCTGTGAAGGGGAGACGAACCAAAGTACCTCCCGTATAGGGTGGATTCAAGGAATCAATGAGAGAAAGCACATGAATTATTTGCCACACAGGATGCACTCCAAGAGTTTTTATTGCCGTAGTCTGTATCCGACCTGTTGTTACTGCTTCCCACAGCCACCCCGGAAGGGAAGTCCTAATAGCTCAGTTTGGTGGAGGAGGAAATGGGGGCTCACCAAGGGTTAAATAACTTCCCTGAGGGCTCACAGTTATTAAGGATTCAGTCCTTTGGCTTCCAGTCCTTACCCTCTGCCACCTCCTCAAAAGGTTTGCAGCTGTCTGCAGTGGGACTGGGCGGCCGTTGGGTGGGAATCTGGTGCTGGACGGTTGGCCCTCCTGTGGGTTCTGTGGTCAAGTTTTTCAGTCTTCTGGGAAAGAGAGGAATGTTCCCATCCAGTCCCTGGGCGGCTGTCCTGGGCACATTGGAGGAGCCTTGGAGCTGTTGGAAAGAGTTGCAATGTAAGGAATTCTGCTTTGCAAGTAGTCACTTCTCCTTTTGTCCAGAGTGAGCTGGAAATGGGGTCAGGGTCCTGCGAAGACGAGGGAGGGGGTTTTACTATTTGTGTTTAACTTGATTAGGAGACAGCGGTAGGCTGACCAGGGAAGCAAGCTAGGACTTCTAAGGGCTGGTGACGTCTGGCTTTCAGCAGTTCTGTTCTGAAGTCTCTTTGGCATTCTCTTCGATGCCCACACCTTCAAAGGGTGGGGAGGGAGAAGCAGAATTATACAGCGAGGGAGAGATGTGTGTGTGTGAGTGTATGTGTGAGTGTGTCTGGGTGTGTATGTGTGTGTAGAGGGGTGCTGGGGACGATGGGTGCTGGGGCTAATAATCTGCTTCAAGGAGGTTTCCATTTCTGGCCGCACCAGCGCTGTGGTGAGGCGAGTCCGGAAGGCATGTGAGGAGACTTGAGGGAATATTTGAATGGAAACTACAGTCAACAACTCCATATGATCCACATGTGGCTTTCCCTGAGGCAAGTTTTCAACTGCATGGTGGCCTCCCCCAGTCACTCCGCAGGCTGCTCTGACACCATTAATATTTGCTGAAGCAAGACCTGAGGTTCGTTGCAGGGGGATTACGTAATGTATTCCAAAACCAAATGTCAGTGTTTTCCTTTTATTGCCCATTCTTTCGAATTGGCTGGTTCACCCTAGACCCCCATTTACATAATTTCAGCCAGTTGGTAGTTAGGAGGCACCTACTGTGTGCAGAGGCACCTACTGTGTGCAGAGGTCCCATGGGGGAGCTGAAGAGTTGACCTCAGCATTGACAAGCGTTAGCTCAGCTCACTTGGTTAGGCCTTCCGCTAGAACCAAGGGAGGTTTTTCAGAACAAACACCAAGAGATTGTTGCTGGCACGGACCCAGGTGGGTGGGGGTGGAGGTGGCTGCTGAGGATACCTGTAGGAAGAATCCCAGACCTTCCCTTTCAGGTCTTACTCCGCCCTGGGACTGGCATTCTTGCTTCCTTGCCCCTTGCCGCTTCTGGTGGTTCTCCATAAAGTGTCTACACACCCCGGGTCAGGACTTGTAGGGGTATCCTCTGATCACCCCAGAAGAGAAGTTCTGAGTTTTGTCTGCTCGGACTCCTAGACTGCAAAGCTGAAAAGATAAAAGGAATACCATTGCTTTAGAGCCCCTGTTCCACCTTACCCCACCCCAGTTTTCTCTCTGTTCCCTTGAAAATCAGGTCCACTCGCTGATAGTGACCTTTTGTCTCTCTTTCTATTTTGGTTCTGCTTTCCTTAAGGTAAGCACGAATTTAATGTCCCCAGAGGCAGGCCGGTGACCCTTCAGGCCAAGTGCCTGGATGTGGCAATGCTATACTAAATATTGAATGGCGAGAGCAATGGAAATTTAACAAAGCCGTAACTGAGGAGACCGCAGAGGGGCAGCGTGCTGGTGAAGAGGCTGTTGGATGAGCTGGGTAGTATTTCTACTTCAACCTGATGGAAACGTCGACTAAAAATCAATGCTGTTGACTAGTGATAATTTACAGCGTTCCCGGTGCTAAGTAGTTCCCCGCTTAAGAATGCGCCGGCCGGGCAGAGATTAGTGCAGGGAGTTGTGCGTGTCACAGTGAATCAGACGCATTATAGGTCAGCCCTGTATTTGTTTCATCGTGACTTTTACACAGTTGTCATGTAATTTATGGCTGCTTTCACGTTGTCAAACATTTTCATTGCATCTTCTTTAGCACGCTCCTGACACAGACGCGCCGTCCTGGAAGGCTTGGTATTATTTCCTAATCCAAGAGGAGGCCTACAAACCATCAAATTACGCTATCTTCAGGCTAATCTAAATGCACTGCAGATTAAAATCAGAGCTCATTTGTCCCTGATGCAAATTATTAAGTTCTAATTATAAATATCCATTTAATTACCCCATCCTTTTTTATTTTGCGGGCCCTTTTGAGCACTGCTGTCTGCAGTGGGGGGAGGAGCTAGGAGACGGTCCGAGGTAATTAATGTACACTTCCCAAACGGTAAAGGGTAAACACACGCTGCTTTGTCTGTCTTATTTATTGATTGATTAGATGTATAGAGACTTTGGCATCAGCACAATCCGAAGTTGAAATCCTTTTAAAAATGAAAACTATTTAAAAATCTGTTGGGGAGGGAAAAGCAAAATATAGCCAATCAAGAGCTTTCTGCTAAGAACACATTGTGCTAAAATGTAGGATTTTCAGCAGATTCTGAATCTGAACCAGTCTAGATTTTGCAGAAGTTAAGGACGAGAGAAACCATACCTGTTTTGTACCTAGAATGTGAAGTCGTTGTTACAGAAAAAACTGTAACGTTTAGTAAAGACGGCATTCTTATTTCTATCCTTGCTACCCCTTCTCTACTAGGAACTGATAGTGTCTGCCTGTAATAGGAAGACAATCTAATTGAGAGCATTATGATAAACTGTTTTTGGTTACCAAACTTATAAAGTAAAAAAATAAAAAATAAAAAAGTGATAAAATTAAAATTTGTAAAGGCCTTATTAACTAGACAATGTATTCTTCCATGAAGGCAGTGGGAAATTACCAAGACTGGTTTTTTGGGGGAAGGATTGAGATCTTTGGGGATTTTTCTAGAACTAAATGTTGACGTTTAATGATTGTGGACAGACACTGGTCTGGGAACCAGTTTCTGACCCTGAGCTGTAAGACCTTGGGTTTCCTTCAACTCCTGGCATTTTCATTTTCTCATCTGTAAAATAGGTAGCTTGGATTGGGTGGGTCTCTAAGCTCTGCTACGCTCTAGCTAACTGAACACCCAGGCAGGCAGATTCCCTGCTCTTGGGAATCTAGTTGATGAAAGGGTTCACCTGCAAAGCGGGCAGAATATTTTCTTGCTTTTCCTCAGAGATGGAAGCTGTGGTGGATAGTAAGGCCTGGGCTCATGATCCCGTGCCAGAAAGCTCAAGAGCAACTTTCAAACTGCTGGAAGCAAAACTGAAGCATGGTACAACGGAATGGTAACAATTCAGAGAAGTTTCCAGACTTATAAGAATTCTTTCTCTTTTAATTGTTGTAATTGTTGCAAGTTAAAAAAAAAAAAAACACCTCTAAGTAGTGTAATGTGTATTTTCTCCAAGCTTGCTTTTCTGGGCAACAGGCTAGCTGTGTCAAAATAGAAATATGTTTGACAAAGAAATCAGTTGAATTAAAAAACCCAGGTATTTTAAATTAAATTAACTGACTGAATTCAGTGATATTTTCCTTTTTCTCCCCCCCCCCCCCCCCCCCAAAGCTAGTTTCTCTGTACGGACATAGCCTACATATGCTGAGTTCTTGGAGTTACAAATTCTTGCTTGTTAAAGGCCTCGGATGCAACATGTTTAGAAGAACTCTCCCTCTGTTAGGGTTGCAGACAGCATAAATTGAGGGGAAGTGCTCTTTTTTTATTCCTGATGTAGGTAAAAGCATATGGCCTGTTCTGGGACACGTGATCTTTGCAGTCTTTTTTCAACTTGGTATCTACTGTTGACTTTTAGCACGGACGTTTGTTTTCCACATTGTCCAGCAGGTACCATTTATGTGTGGCACTAAATTAGATAGAAAATTGTTTGCAGAAGCATGCTGAAAAACAACAAAGTTATTCTTTGATAATGATTATCTAAAACTTTCTTTTGTTATCCCATGTGCTGAGAATGAGGGGGAAATGAACCAGTCAGGAAGTCTGTGTTCCTTATAGGACAGAGGCACTCTTTGAGATCTGTAGCTTCAATAAAAATGTAATTTTTAAAATTACTGCCTCTTTACTTTGTAATGTTTTGGTCATTTTATTAGGAGTGTAATGATAATCGGCTCTTTCAGAGTTTGCATGGTCTTTGTTTCTGGTAAAAACAAAAAACAAGTTTAAAAAAAAAAAAACAGGGAAAAGAAAAAGTTTAGTCCTAACCCGAACCAAAGGAAGGTAATGGGCAGAGTGAATGAATGGCAGCCACTCAGCGGCACGACTTTCCCCTCCAGTGATTACCTGAAGAGAACGCACGATAACACTCATGCCAAAGAGATAGGTGACCAAATATGTATCCAGATAGGAAGTTTAGGATTTCGTAGCCCAGTAGTCTCCCCTACCCGCCACCGCCCCTCATTGCACTGTGCGAATGTATCAGCCGCTGTATCGTTAATGTGTGATAGGATGCTGCCTCTCGGACAGTCGTGGCTCACTAATGGGGTCGGCGGTGTCACAATGTGATATATGGATTATGTTTACCATGGCACATTTTGTTTGCGAGCTGGGCTGGGAGATGAGAGCAGATGATAAATGGAGACACCCTCCGGTTTTCACACTAGTTCCTGTGGCCCCGAGTCTCCCAAACCATCAAGCACCGCTGATAACGGAGAGGTATTTGTGGAGATGTAATTGATTTCAAAGTTTTAGATCTCTGGCTGAAGTTTAAGATAGTCCGTTACATTCATGCCTTTACTTAAAGCTCCTATTTGACTTACATTATTTCGGGTTTGCTGCTGAAACCTCCGTGAATTCACAAACCTTCGGGCTAGTTAAACAACTTTCCAATGGCTTTCTGTGCCTTGATGATTCATTTGCTTGGGCGCCTGTGTGTCTGTATGATTTTTAAATTCATTCCTCAAGTTTCACTGGCAAGAAATGATTTTTCTTGTTAAAGTCTTGTGGGGTACACCTGTAAAAAACTTATCTCTTTTGAAAAAATTCCCATGTGCAGCAACACTTATCACAAGATATAGCGCATACATACACATACACACACGTGTCTACACACATACATGTATCACATATATATTGTGTATACACACACTATAAATACAGTGTGTTCTCTCTCTATATAGTGTGTATATATAGAGAGAGAGTGTAAGAGAGATTGAGTAGGAAGATGTTTCGATTTATCACAAGTCCATTCTCAGTATAGAAGTTTTAAAAATCATCAATGTGCGTGCCTGTTCCCATCAGGCTGTTTGTCTCCGAGGGTCTGTTTTTTTCGTAGCCCTGGACTGAGGGGCAGTGTTACAAGTTTAGGGACAACGGTCTGAAGGTGAAAGCAGGGATGCAGCCTATGCCTTTGCCTTCACTGAGCTGAGGAGGCTGGTCTCCATCTCTCTCAGGGGGCTGTAAGTAACACTTGTTGCCTTGACATCCCCTTCTTCAGAGTTCTGCCATGAGTATATTTCTTGTGACCCACCTCTGCATCTGGTTAAATGGACTTCAGTAATCTGTACACAGTTACTTCTTACTTATTTTATATCCTGAAAGATATTAAGTCCCACAAGCTTTTACCCACCGAGTCTACAGAGAAAATGGCCAGGCAATTTTTGTTTCAATCTTCGTGTCTCTCTGGAGTACCAGTTCCAGAGGCTGATCAATAGGTTTTATTGTAGACTTCACTGTCTCTAAAAGCATTGTGACCTTATCCTGTCTAAAAATAGCATTTGCTCTTGCCTGCAGAACCTTGACCTGTGAAAACCCATTTGGAACATAACTGACATATCTAGTCAGCTGTATATCCAAGACATACTCTGTGAATGAATTCTGTGCAGAACTGGCCAGGAGAACACTTTCTTCGAAGAAACATAAATACCAATTCTGAACACTGGGAGTGCACCTGCTTGCCCGATGGGGTGATGGGACACATGGTGGGGAGCGAGGGAAACTCCGGACCCTGTGGAACTTTGAGAGGAGTGAGAACCTTCACAGAGGACTCTGGGGGCTGGTGCACAGGACCCCACATAGGGCAAGGGACTGCAAAGGGTAGGAGTTTGGGCCAAAGTGCACTGTGACTTTAAACAAGGTTCGTGACCCTGTTTAGAAAATGCGATTCTTTGAAGGCTTTTCTTGGTGGCTTCAGTCTTGCACCCGGGTGGAAGGGATCCTCTGAACCATGACCTAGATGGAAACAAGTATTTCTGAGTCTAGAAGAACTCCCCTGTTTAATGATAAGGAATCATTGCCACTTTATTGTTTTAGGTGTGATAATGGTTTTATGGCTAAAGAAAAAAGTCTTTATTTTTGAAAAATACACACTGAAGTAGTTACTGGTGAATGACGGGATGTCTACAATCAGTGTAAGTAACCTAGTGGGCAGGGTTGGTGACAGGGTTCTGGATAAAGCGAGATTGGCCGTGAGTGGCTAGTGGTGGGAGCTGGATGATTCCTACCCGGGGTTTGACTTACACCATTCTCTTTACTTTTGAATATGTGAGATTCTCCTGAAAGTTAAAGGTGCCATCTGACTGGGAAAGATCAAAATGGTCTTGTTCAGTGGGTGTTATGTCTCCACCCAGGGTTTGGCCCAGAGGTAGTGAGGGGGCGGTTGTACCGGGGACAAAAGTAGTACCTGTGAGTGAGCTCAAGTCTAGTATCCAGAAAGTTCACTATGAGAGATCACCTTAGAGTCTGCACCGGGCACCGGGCAACATTCTCCTGGACAAAAAGAGGTCCTCTGGTTTCTTCCACTGCATGAAGAAGAGTTGAAGCTGGAGTTTGATTGAGTTTCAGCACCCATGCCTCTTCATCAGGTGGACGCGGGGAGGAAGCAGGTGGACAGTGCCCACTTACCTGACAGTGTTGAGGAAGACAAGGCTGTTGGACCTTCCAGTGGCTATTTGAGCCCTGGCTGTTCGAGAAAGGTGGTTTGCCTGAGTGGAGGCTGACCACATGCTAAGGAAGAAGGGGATCAGACCACGGTCGAGGGAGGACCGGGCACAGCCTCCGGGAGGTGAAAGGGAGCGGTGCAGTGACGGCACAGCTGCACGGGGGCGCTTTGTTCTCTTTAGCAAAAACCAGGACTGTTGCTGAGTAGGTTGAAAGCAAGGTCGTTGCTGGTCTTAGTGCCGCCAGTCTCGTGGGAGCCACAGTGGCCTGCGTCTGCCGTATCTGCTGCCTTGAAGCCGAGACCAGCCTCGCGGAGCTGTTCCCAGGCACAGGTCCCTCTGGTTTTACAAAATGTCCACTCCTGCTCGTTTCCTGCAGAGGCTATTATTAGCACGTGTCACTCAGTTATCTGAGAGTGGCGCTTTTAGCTGCCATCCAAGTGCATGACACTTGGGTTTACAGCAGATTAAATTAAATTTTAGGCTGGTTTGGCTTCACCGGCAGAAAACAATAGGACCAGCTGCTGTGGAAATGTAACCTGGCGCCCTCAAGGGCTAGCGTGTGTGCGAGCGTGTGCATGTGTGCTCACATGTGGGCCTCTGGGAGTTCTGAGCACGCAGGCGACTCTTGGGCAATTTGGGACCTGACGGCCACCATTGTGGGAATGGGGAAGGTGCCACTGCCTGAGGCTGACTGCAGGGCCACCCCCTTTTCTCTTCTCGGCACTTCATCTCTTCCCCCAAAAAGTCTGTGTTCAGACCGATAGTTTCTCCAACTCGGACTTGCGGTGCTTGATTGACAGAGGGAGTGTGTGAAGCTTCAACATTCTTCCTACTGTTTGCACATCCATGCCAGTGTTGTCCCGCAAAGAAGGGACTAAGCTTGCGTAAAAATACCAATCGAAACCAACAGGACAAGGGCGTAGATGGTTTGGGTCTCACTGCACGTGATCAGGTGGACCTGACGGGTGTTGTAGGCTGAACGCTTGGCTGCCCCTGTCCTGACTGTATCTCAGACTCCTGTAGGTCCAGCAGGCAGACCATCGTGGGGACAGGGGCTGAGCTCTGCTCTTCAGATGCAACTAGCTTCGCTCTCCTTGGTTCTTGGTGCTTGGCACTTGGTGTGGGGCTGCCGGTGAATTTAGGACCTTTGTATTTATGCCTCACCCTGTTGAGTCAGCAAAACAGTGTACATCAACGTCACTTATTTAAAATTATTCAGGAAGTTCTGTGGGGGTAACTCCTCCTCCTTTTAAACGGAATGCAAATGTGTACATTATTCCACCAAAGGGCAATGCTCTTGACTTTTTCATCTCGATTTTTAAAGTCTGTGGCACTTGATTTCAGTTCCTCAGACTCCAGAATTTATACTCGCTGATTAGTAATACATTATGCAAATAATTCAGTTTACATATCCAAATACTGTTTTGCATCATTCACACCTCATGTCTTGGAAAAAAAAGTGAAATGTTTCCTCAAAATAAACAAAACCTGCAGAAGAGTTTATTGTAAGGGTGAAAATTAAAGAGGCACCCATTTGCCAGGAAACTTTTGAGGAAATTTTTAATACTCCTGCATAATTTTGCAAGGTGTTTTTTTCTTTTTTCTTTTGCTTCTACCCATAGGACATGCCATTCAAGGTATATTATGTTATCTTTGGCTTCCTGAATTTTTAAATTTTTGGAAAAAGGAAGCCTTAACACTACATTGGATACACATTTGTGCATATATACATACAGCCATAAATGAAAATTTAAGCTGAGTTATTTGAAGGGGGTACAATAATTGCTTATGAGGGACATGGTTTTTCTGCCAAAGGAGAATAAATAGATGCAAACTTTTAATAGTTCATGTCAAGAGAGAGTTAATTAAGCATACACATGAATGTTTTAAGTTATAGATTGGCAAATGGCATTGTGCTAGGAAAAGTATCTCTTCGCCTTCAGTGAGTTTTTTATTGTCATTGGAGTAATTCAGGAGAATGCAGGATGTGACCTTGGAGCCCTTGTCTGAATGAGCACGTTCCCATGCCCATGTGAATGTCTAAACTTGTGGTTTTGACCTCACGTGTCAGAACAGAATTGGCCTCAGCGATGTGCCCAGATCCCACTGGTTCCAACCTCACTCTCTGGAGCCGCTGACTTACTGCTGTTGGAAAGCATGTCAGCTTGCAGGAGGAACTCCCCTCGGATAGAAGGAAGGGAAGAAAGCAAGCGGGGACCTTGTTTTTTCTCTGCGGTGTGAGTGCTGTCCTCTTTTTCAGACGATGTTCCACACCCATCTCCCCTAACAGGTTATAGACACATTTTTGGCACTGCATAGAGTCAGTGTTCCAACATGTTTTTAATCTTTAACTTTTACGTCTTTAAAAGGCTAATGTACTGACTCTTAGCTGCCTGGAGATGGTTCAGGACACAGCACCTGACAGGTGTAATGTCTGGTGTTTTATGTCCCTCAATATGGAGGTTATAGAATCAAAGAAGCCACAAGATGCCTTAAAGATGTGATCCCTATATGCTGACCGTGCACAGTCCTTAGGTTCCCTTTCTTGCCCCAGTTTCACACCTACTTTTCTTTTTTGGTAGCCTGTATTTGAAAGGGGCCCTTGGTGTGCTTGGGAGACCAGAAACTTCTTGGCTTGGTATAACCTATCAGGATTGAGAAATCTCACTTTTTATGTTCTTTCATGGATTGAGCAATGTGTACCAGAGCTCTTTCAAAGAGTGGGCTCTCCTTTTGCTGTGGATTGTAGGGAGGCAGACTTGGTGCAGCCTGTGGCTTTGGGTCTCAACTTGAATGACAACACGTCAGTAACAAGCAGCCCCATGAGCTCCCAGGTCTTCGTCTTTGTCCATCAAACAGCAGCATATTGATGGGGTCTGTCCAGCTTTCCTTGAGCCTGAATATAGTTGCTGGGTCCTCAGGGGCCCCGGGACACTCCCTTTACAATCTGGTTCTAGATGGACTTTCTAGGGAACTCTGTAATGATAAGGCGGCTCCTAAAATTTCTTCAACACACTTTGATGGGCATGCCCCGCCCCGGCGTGGGGTCATTCTCAGACTGGCCTACACGCTTCTGGCCTTGTCCAGCCACATCTGTGCGTGTGAGAAACTGACATTGCCATGTTGGATGCCCTGCCACCTGCAGTTTCTGGCTGGGCCCTCCCTCTTACTCGCCACCCGAGTCAGCACATTGAAACTCAGGTGAGTGGGGACGTTATTTTACAGGCTCAGTGTTGCGTCTGCTCTAAGACAGACACTTAAACAGTACATTTTATTAGCACTAAGTAGGAACAACATTCCCCAGGGCTCCCTTCACGAGGGGCTGCCACACCCCTAAGTGGACCGAAGGTCTGTGCCGAGCCACCTTCGTCTCTGAGGCTGGGTGCAGCAGGAGGAGGGCTCCGCAGCCCGTCAGGAGGAACTGAGGCCTGGTGACTTCAGGCCCAGCCTTTCAGAGCAAGTCTGGAGAGAGAACAACTGGGTTTAATTTTATTATTTTCTTAAATTAAGAGAGTTAGGCCCTAGTCGTTATTTTAAAGTGTTTTTAAAGAATTTCTCCCTTCCCCTAAAACTGACTTTTTGGGCAGGGCTCTTGCTCCTGCTGACCAGGGCCCCCGAGGAGTCAGAGCAGGTGGACAGTTACAGGTCTTCGAGCTCAGGGGCTTCCTTCACAAACGGGGGAGTCAGTGTGCACCGAGTGTCTTCCGGCCAACGTGGGTTTGTGAAGGCCTGTCAGTCACCCTCTCGTGTTACAGATGAGGAAGGCTGCGGATGGGAGGGCAGCCACGTCCCTGCGGCCGCCCACTGGGCGGGGGCAGAAATGGCCCACAGCCCAGACCTCACACTCTCACCCTGGCTCGCTGTGACAATGTGACAGCCTCTGCTTGCCCAGCAGGACCCAGGGGTGGCTCCCCGCGCTCCTGCAGAGAAATTCGTGCTACTCCCGCACTGTGCTCAGGGCGGCTGGACTGCTCTCCAGAACTGGAGCGTTGCTGGTGTGGACTGCCCAGCTCTCCGGGCGGTGCTCACCAGGGGCCCTGTGGTGGAACCCCCACAGCACCTGCCCAGCCACCGGCCGCTGGACAGAACGGTTGCACTGCTTTGCCTGGCCGTCGCGCCTCCTTCCTTGCCTTTGTGCTCGGCCCTGCTCCTGACAGGGCCCCCACAGTATGGCAGTTTGGCGGTTTGCACTGTGCGCCCTTGGGACAGCTTGGCGTCTTCATCCAGACCTTTGGATGTGGGGTCCGCGGAGTCGGGGTGGTGGTGGAGCCCATGGCCTCTCAGGGGGCAGACGGGTCTTGAGAATAGGCCAGCCCCAGCCTCTTCCTCCACTATACGGGTTCTGGTTTTAAAGGCCTCTCTCAATGGCAGGAAATCCTTCCTCTTGTCTACCTTAAATCCCTTATGCTTCAGTTTATACCCATTCCTTCTTCATTCTAGAGAAGATGGAGTATCTCATCACCCGCTTTGGGCTAAAACCCCTCATCTATTAGAATTCTTTTCTCTCCTCCCTACCTCTGTCCCTCAATAATCTTGATGCCCTGAACTTGAACTCCTAGATCAAGTATCTTCCAACCGATTTATTATTTTTGTACCTCTCTTTAGAACCTCCTGGTTTCCCAGATCTTTCACTCAAATGCTAGTCTGATTCCTGCAGAGTACCACAGCAAGACACCTTCGTGTCGTCCACATTCCCTACTCTTGGATCCGTGCTCAGATACCTCGCTTGCCTTGTTACAAACCAGGGCTTCATCGCTGCCTCCTGCTCAGCTCGATGTCCACTGGGATCCCTAGATCCCTGTCAGCCATCTTTGAGTGCCGTTAAACCTGCACCCCCAACCGTATCAATGCCACGTCTCTCCCTGCCCAGACCGCCCTCTGTGTCCTTGTTCATACTGAACTCTGTTCTCCATTCCTGTCCCGAGTCCCTGACCACCTCTCTGCCTCACCAGGTGATGGCGAGTTGTGACCGCATCTCTGCAGGTGCCTCCTCCGTCCTGGCTCCTGTCCCAGTGACAACTTCACGGGGGCCGAGAAATACAGCGAGTGGCCATTCTTGCCTCACTTACTGCTGGGCAGAGCTGCTCAAAACTTTCCGCTGACATCTGGAGAACATAGGTTTTGGAGACGTAGAGCCCCGATTCCCGCAAGCCAGCCAAGCCAAGTCTTTTTTGAGTTTCCTGCACAACCTCTGTTAATTATAATAGGAGCTGGTCACTGTGTTTCACAGTAAAACAAAACCTAACTGCACATGAGAAGCACATCTTCTCTGCATGCTGGGGTGAGGAGAGGTGACTGTGAGTGTGTAG
Source organism: Desmodus rotundus (assembly GCF_022682495.2). Lineage (NCBI taxonomy): Eukaryota > Metazoa > Chordata > Mammalia > Chiroptera > Phyllostomidae > Desmodus > Desmodus rotundus. The sequence continues at coordinate 135,945,546 of NC_071391.1, read as the reverse complement.
GATGACAGGAGAAGCATTACAGACATGGGAAAGCATTTCAGGGCATACAAACCTGGCATGAGTAATGCAGGCTTCTAGCCACAAGGCCGGGTTTTCAATCCCTGCCTTCTTCTTCTGTACCCCAGTCCAATCAGGTAAGATGTGAGTGAAGTGAAGAGAAGTGGGGCCACCTGCCCTTCAGACTCCAGGGTATTTTGTAGCCCAGGACCCTGCATGGGTGTTGGCCCTGCGGGGCCCAGAGAACACCCCCCGATTGGAACTTGGTCGGACCGACTTGCTCACTTTCTGTTCTGCCCTGCCCCGAGGTGAATTGGTAATCCCCACAGTATGACCTCACAGTGGGCTGAGTGGCCTGGGAACTTCTGCCTCCACTCTCACTTCGGGAGGAGAAATGCGGAAGCTGGGAGGTTGGGGGATCATGAGTCGGGTGGAAACCCCTGCGTCTGTGTCAGACCTGCTTCTGTCTGCCCCTCTATTGCCCTCCACATCCTCCTTGCCCAAAGGACAGGCTGTGTTTCAAGGAAGAAAGAGCTAGCTTGTTCCCATGTGCCGAGTGCCTGTTTCTGTAGTGCCTTTCCCCTGGGCCGGATCTCCAAGGCCGCTTCTCCAGGTCACTAAGAATTCTGAGTGGGGCCTGGTAAAGGCTCGACTCCATCAGTAGTGGCTGCCGCTCCTCTGCTCCCTGTGCTGGAAATACTGCTCTGGGTTGGTGAGAGAGTGTCGGTAGCATTCATGTTGCTTCCTGGGTGTTGGTCATTTCTCCTCCCAAAACGAGAAAGTTTTCGAGGGCAGGGATTACATTTTACTTTTTGTATTTTCATGCCCCATGTAATAATGCCGGTTCACATATGCTATTTAATTCATACTTTCGTTCAGGCTGATTGATAGCAAATTACGAGGCTAGGCTTTGCATTGGATTCCTTGGCCCCCTGTGGTGGAATGGTGCCGAGGCTGGGTGAGTTTATTTCCCCCCTTCCTCCCTGTGGACAAGATGAGAAGGGGTTGGGGTTGGGATGGGGATGGCCTCTTTGTGGACTTCACTCTTTACCTTTTTCTCCTGGCCAACCAGGGTGCTCTCTGCTTCAGCTTCTGCCCCTTCTCACCCCGCAGTCAGTGTGGGGGAGGCTCCTCAGTCCTGGGCAAACACCAGGGAGGGCAGCTAGGGGTTCCCCTGGGGGTGTGGGAACCTGGGAGCAGCATCCTGCAGTCAGCCTGGTACATTCCAGAAGGGACCGAGTACTGCTTTCCTTCCGGGAGCTCTGGCCGACACTGGGTTGGGTTTATTTAAATGGTGATTCATTCTCTTTGTCTGGTGTATGTGTATGTAAGACCATCCACCTCTCCGCACTCTGGTCATCCTCCTCCCAGGAGAGAGCCTTAGAGCCCTGTGGGAGCTGGGGGCCGGGAGTCCTCACTATTCCTGAAACTCTCCCTAAAGGTGACTGTTCCGTGGGTCCTCCTCTCTCTGCTTCTTTGAGAGGTAACCAGAGGTGCTGGAGTGGTCAAATGTGACTTGTCAGCTGCGCCTGGGGGTCTGTTTTTGGGTGAGATTCATCTCTAAGATGGCTAATAGGCAAAACTCCTCTCTCCTTGTATCATCCAAATGAATGCCGTGTGGGTGGGCAACATGGGCAGGTTTATTTCTTTCTTTACGTTAGCTGTGTATGGCAGTCAGAGCTGCCCGTTCTCCTCTCCATCCTGAAAGGGGTGTCAGTTGAGAAACCGAGAGGAAATAAACCGTCTTTGTCAGATGGTGATCGTCTCCGGGCTCTGAACCAATTCAAGTAACTCAGGGCTGTCCGGATGCCTGCGTTATTGAAGCCTCTTAAATTAAACACGCAACATGAAGTTATTGGGGGCTTTCGTGTTCATAGAACCAAAGTACTAGAGCTGCAATGAGAAGCAGGTGACATATAATCTCACTGTTATATTCAGCTTGTGTTTATCGAGCGCTTCCTTACTCTGTGCCCAGCATGGTGTTGGGTGTTGGAGGCAGAGGTGAACAAGACCGGGCACGTTCTGTCTGGTGAAGCCGACTTTCTTGTCTGGGAGATGGGTCGGTAGGAGGAGGACAGTGTGCAGGGGCAAATCCTTACACCCAAGAGCCAGAAAACCTGGAGTACACAGTCTGGAAGAGGTGAAGTGACTTGCCCAGGCTGCCAAGCTACCTAGAAGAGCTTCACCACAAAACCAAATAGGTTTTTCTGAGTCCCAAACCCATGCATTTCTTAGCACATCCGGCAGCCACCTTTAGCACCTCAACAGAGTTACAGGTGGGCCCCTAGGGGCCTTCTGAATTGCCCCCTTTAAAGCATCCTAGGTGGGCAGGCTTTCTCTTTGGACAGCCCTCCAAGGAAGGTGAGCACAAAGCTACCTTTGCTGTTTCCCACTCCACTTTCTTAGCCTCCCATGGTATTTGGATAAAATTGCAGGTCCAGGTCTGCATACACAGTCGTTTTAGAGGCACTGAGAGTCTGTATTTCCTGGGAAGTGTTACTGTATCTTTGGCCCACTTAGTACTAAGCACTGAGCCAAATCCTTTCTTCTGCCTTTGAACTCTGATCCCAGTTACTTCCTAGGAGGCCAGCTTGGTGAGTTGAGTGTAGCAGATGAAGCTACCACATTTATTTGTTTGTTTTTGAAAGAAAAAATTCCTGCTTGCTTTACCATTCCTTTTCTTCTGGCCTTCATGGCAATAGAGTGTACACAGCTTAGAGAAGAATCGATGGCACCTGCCCCCCCCCCCCCCCGTTGTCTTCCATTAGGAGCTGCTGCTTTGCCTGCTGCATTTTCAACTTTATTACAACGTTTCTATGGTTTGGAAAGTCCGTTGACTGAGTGATGATTGTTTTCATGAAACGGTGCAGCACGTAAAGCAATGGTTGTCATTAATAGTGCAGTTATGTAGAGTGTGGCTTTTTAAGCCTTCACTTTCAAATCAGATTAGTGCTCTGTTAACTTAAAATAGCCCCCCAAAAAAAGAAGAAAGAAAAAAAGAGAACTGTCGGAAATCAGAGGGAAATATTGGCATTATGAAACATGTTAACAAGTGGCCATTAGCACTTTATGTCTGCATGAATAGCATCTTTAAGTGTTTTATTGGTAACAGAATAGAGTGGAGTCACATAGAATGGCATTTCTTTTCAAATTGGCAAGTTCTTTTAATTCAGACTTCTCCTTGTTATTGCCTACTGGGGAGCATTTATTTGCTTGTCAAAATGTATGCCTGGGTGGGGAAAGGTACTTTAGCTTTTCTGGTGGATCCTGAGATCTCAGGTGTAAGGGATTGGTCCCTTCCCAAGAACCTCCCACGCCCCTCCCACCAGGAGGAGGGGGAGTCCGAAAGCTGACGAGGAGGAAAAGTGATGCCTGGGGGAAGCTGGCATCTCAGGGCTTTGTGCCTGCCCAGTGCCCTTACACAGCACGGAGTGAGTGTGCGCATCGCAGTTTGGACTCTGGGTGACTGCACGTGTGCGTGTGTGTGTGCAACAGACGAGGGGGAGGAGCTCTGAAGAGCGGCTGGTGGATGGCACCTCCCCAGGCTCTTAGCCTCTTCTAGAGGCTCCCCCTAAGCCTTAGGGATAAGAACTCTAATTTTGTCTTGACTGGCCCCTCTCAGGAGCCCCTTATTCTTTTTCCTTTCTCCAAACTATCCAGACCCTTCCATTACTATTAGAATGCGCATTGCTCTTCTTTCTGGACCTCAGGGCTCATGGGGAAAATGGAATTTGGCTGGAACTCAAATTCCAAAGCCAAAGTGACCCCAGGTCTGGCTGCTGGACTGTTTTATAGATATGGTGCTGAGTAGCCTCTTGACGGTTAGGGATTCCGGAGGTTCGCTCATTCATTTTCGACACATTTTTTTGAGCGTATTCCCTGTGCCAGGAAGTGTTCTTGGTATTGGGCATATAGTGATGACCAAAGCATTCAGAAGTCCCTGATCTGACATGAATTGTGTAGTGTGTCAGAAGATGGTCAGACTGCGCAGGAGGAAAATAAGGTAGAGCCAAGGGAGAGGGGCTGTGTGGTGGGCACCCTTTGAGTAGAATGGTGAGGGAGGGCCCCACCGAGAGCAAAAAGGCTCCCAGGAAGTGACAGTCGGCTGTGTGGGCTTCTGGGGGAAGAGGGTTCTGAGCAGAGTGAATGGAAAATGCATAATCTGTCTGGTTGTCGGAGGAGTGGTGGTCCCTGTGGTCAGGGTGGAAGTAGTTGGGAGGTGAAAAGGAGCTGAGGTCCAAGGAGAGGAGGCCAGCACAGACTTTGGCTTTGACTCCAAGAGAGATGGAAGCCTCTGGAGCAGTGGCATTATGTGACCTGGGTTTCTAGAAGGTCATCTTGGCTCCTTTTTGAGACTTCAGTGCAGAGAGGTGAGGCAGAAACGGTCAGGAGTCTGTGCCAAAATCCAGGCAAGTTGATGGCAGCTTGGTTCAGGGTGGTGGGGATAGGGGAAGGGGCTGGATTTGGGACATATTTTGAAGGTAAGACTGACAGGGTTTGCTGACCGATTGGATGGTGGGGTATGAGAGGAAGCGAGGAGTCAAGGTAGACCTAAGATGGTTGTCTTGGCGCTTGGAAGGATGGACGTGCTGTGTTCTGGGCTGGGCACGGCACTGGGAGGTACTCAAGGGGATGGGAGCACTCAGCCCAGGCTGTGGGCTCCTCCTCTGTTTCGGGCCAGGAGTGGGTGTTAGAGTGCCCTGTTCAGGGAGGATTGGGAGGGCAGGCAGGACCCTTGGATGGGGCAGTTAGGAGAGCCCTAGTAGACTGCTTGTGGCTGAGATGATGATATAAGTCAAACTTTAACTCGTAGTTCTTTAGGGAAGGTGTTTTTCTGAACTGTTTTATTCAGCTTCCTGCTCTGTTGTTCTTTAGATACCAAAGACACAGAAATATGTGCGTTGTGTCTTGTGTTTTTTCCCCCTAGCTGTTTTTTTATTGAGAGAGAGAGACTAACTTGTTCCACTTATTTACACATCCATTGGTTGATTCTTGTATGTGCCCTGACTGGGGATTGAACCCTCCACCTTGGCATATCAGGATGACGCTCCAATCAAGTTACCCGGCCAGGGCTTCCTTAGCTTGTTTTCTCAGCACTCAGGTAAACCCTAAGGGGCTGCTGGTGAACCATAGGCTCTAGAAGTGGGTATGTCAGCTGTGTCTTTCTCTGGACTTTCCCCTCTCCTGTTGCCTGCCGCTCCTCAGAAATCCACTGTCTCGTACCTCCAAAGAGTCCGTTTCTGCAGATGTGTCTGTGGCTGTGCTGTGCCCTGACCTGCCGGTCATTCTGGGGTTTGGAATTCCTCATGGAAATCTGTTGTCCTACTTTCCCTCCTCCTCCCTTTCCCATTCCTGGAAAGAAGTTGGCTGGCAGATAGAGTGTTTTTCCTTGAAAGGAGAGTGGAGAGCCCTCTAATGGAAAAGTAAAATAATTCTTGGAATCCGCATAGTACCCAAGCCAGCCAAAGCTGAGACCAAGTGAATTATTTGGGGGTAATTTGCAGGGGGCCGAGTCAAACAAATTGCTTTCTTGCCCTGACCTGAGCCTGAATCTTTAGATCAGAAACTGGTGATTTTAGGAGTCTGATGAGAAACAGGAGTCAGTTGTTTCTGTCTGAGCACTTTGGTTTTAACAGGTCTTCTAGGGTTTAGGGCTCACAGGTGAACCAGCTACAGGCTCCTTATTACAGGGGGAGCTCCTTTGCCCTTGAGTCTCAATAAAGACCTTAAAACAGCAGCATTTACAGAGCAAGAGTTTAACATTCCTCAAGTTAGGACTTAGGGTTTTTACTCTGTAGTGCTGGCTTTGCCACACGTAGAACAAATTATTCTGGAATCATAGGTGATTCAAAGGAAAGCCCATAGAATAGTCTAGGCTGTCAGCTCAAAGGTCCAGCCTTGTAGTCTGAGAGATCTTCAGAGAAGTCCTAAGGCCTCCAGCCATTGCCATGGTCCCAGACACGCCAGCACCAGCCTCTCCCTAAACCAGGCAGACCTGGGTTCCTGACGTCTTCATGCTCATAACTACGCCCCTCCTTGAGCAGTTTGCCAAAGTGCCCGAGAACAGTATCTATCCTTCAGCCACCAATCATATCCTTCCTATCCTGGAGGAAAATACCATCTTCTTCAGAAAGGGAGAAGAAGTTCAACACAATTCCACACTGGCTGTTCCATAACCTTGTAGCCACATCTCTTTAAAAATGTGTTTGGGGCTGTTTTTCTTGTAGCAACTGGCAAACATCTTGTTTTTGTAAATGTCAGACTGGGCTGCGGTGCTGGCCCCCTTTGCCCACTGCAGGGAGAGTGGCCTGGGGCGTGATTCTGGGTCCCAGGAAGCTTGTCTCTGGCTCCTCTTTCATGGCTAGCCTTTTCCGCCACATTCTAAAACAAGTGTGGCCGAGTTTGAGTTTCTTCTCATTTTTTATTTATATAATTTTTTTGTAGCTGTTTGGGGGAGGAAGGGGTAGAGAGCCCTGGGGCTGTCAGCATTTTAGGTTGGCTCTTTGAGATGAATAACTACTTTAGCTGTTGCTCAACTACTTTTGTTTGTGAAATAAAGGGCAATAAGCACCATGACAGGGGAGAATTTCAGGTTTATTGTGATTTTGTTTTTGTGTTTGCATCTGCCCTGCTCACTTTGGGCATTGCCCGTAACCCCGTGGGACCCAACACCGAAGACCATATGATTTTAAAGCCTTAGAAATCTGTGTGTGTAATATGTCTTTTGTGAAATTTTTTTTTGTTCTTTTGCTGCAGAAACTGTAATAATAATCCATAGTAATTATCCCATAGTATGCTGTCCTTTGTTACAGGATCACTGGATTAGTGTGAAAACGTGTCCTGTATACAGTTTCAACAGCTTGATTTTGCTCACCGCACCTCCCTGTCCTGCCCTCCCCCCACCCCTTTCTGTCCTGTGCTATTGGGAAGGCAGTTTCCACATTTCTGCCATATGTCTTAGAGAAGCTCTGGACTTAAAGGTGGTAGCAGACTTAGGACAGAGAGCTCAGTTCAGGTGGGGAGGCCGCCCTGTGTGACAGTGTGACAGAGACTGTTGTGCAGACAGTGAGCTGTTGAAACAGCTGCACGTGGGAATCTCCTCGCCCGCCTGCCTGCCTGCCTGCCCTCTTTTCTTGAGAGACTCAAAACATCTGAAAATGCAGAAGCACTTTAGGCTTTAACTTTTCTGGCTCAAACAGAAGCCGCTTCAAATCAGCAAGAGTGCAGCAGTCTTTGTGCGTGTTGTATACATTCCCAGCTTTTAAAGAGAGGCAACCCTCTTCTTTCCCTTTTCCCTTTCCTTTCGTCTTGTCCTTCCTTGTTTCCTCCTTCCCTCCCTTCCTCCCTTTGCCTTGTTTTGCATTCTGCTGTACTGGAGAGCACTTAATCCTTGGCCTCCTGTCTGTTGAGATATTATGTTTTTTTAATAGTGCTTGTTTATGACTAAGGTCAAAGACAGTATTTCAGAACAAAAATTAGAGTTAGTTCATAATTGAGTACATATGTATGTAACTGTTTATTTTTATAGTTTGCTAATTTATTTTTAAACAGCTCAGTTATGCCAACATGTTTATAGCTCTGTTCATCACATGCCTTACCAGTCAGGGTATTAAAAGGCACACGCTTTTCAATAGTTTGGACCCCAAGTTAAATTAGATAATGCCATCAGGTAGCAATTTAATTACATTAATTGAATGTTTCGGCGGAAAGGTAGTTTTGCAGAGGCTATTACAAAATAACATTTGTAAGTACCCATGTACAAATCTCAGCATTATAGACATTATTTGAGGTTGCCAACAGAAAAATGGATATACATCAGGTGTTTAGAGGGAGACATGGGGGGTTTCTCTCATCAGTGGTGAATGCTGCCTTTGCGGTTTAGGGGGCTGCTGGGCACGGCCGTTGCCTTCGTGAGCGGCCTTTATCTTCCGTCCTCAGAGCAGAGACACACAAAGGCACTTGGGTGCGTTTTGTACAGCCAGGGCTTTCCTGGGAGGCAGCCTGCCAGCTTGGGCTGGCTCACTGAGCCTGAAATGACGAGACACAGTCTACTTTGTCACCTTGGAGGGTCAAGGCTTGGCACACCGGGGTGTATCTCTGTGGCCCTCCAAGCTAGCTCCGCCTGGAATCAGAGGAGGGCTGCTGTCTCAGGGTTCCCAAGGGTTGTACAGACCAGGGTGGAAGCCACTAGCAGGACCCTGGGATATAAGACGAGGCAAGTCAGGTTTCTTCTGCCGCAGAGGGAGTTAAACAAGAGGCCAGAGTCCCAGCCCTACTCGCCTGCCTTTCCTCGCTGCTCTGGGACAGAATGGGAGTGCCCACATTTGGATAAGACAACAAGCTATTTTGGGTCCAGGTGCTCTTTCCCACTTCTCTAGGATTTAGTGTGGTGGGCGTCATATGATGGCTAGAAAATAGGGGTTTTTAGGTGTGCTAATGACAGATCCTTTGCCTGTGAGTAATTCCTTGTCTTCTGACGCCGTCTGGCTTCACCAGGGCTGCAAAGCCCAGTGTGGTGTCCTGTGCCTTGCAGTACCCTATGTGGGTCACTTACTAAGTGGCATGGCGCCTCCTCCACCGCGTCTGGCCAGTACATCAGGTGGGTCTGCAGTCGCTCCTGGATGCGAATTCTTCTGCCCATCATTCTTTTGGGGGATACTGCCCTCCTCCCTCAGGTAGAGTTATTCCTGGTGACCTCTGTAATCGGCCGTTCCCTTTAGGAGTCATCCAGGGATGACTTTGGCTGAAATTAAAGACCCAGAGGGGAGATTACCCCTCCTCCTCACAGAGCAGTCAGCTCTGGTCCCCTGCCTCTGGGGGTGGGGGCAGGTGGGCGGGACTGTTTCACCAGGAGCTCACCTAGGTGGCCTGAAGGTCTCTGTTCCTTGGAGTGGAAAGGAAGGGTGGGGAGGTGTGCCTCTGAGGGAAAGGAGGCCTGCTGGTTGGGACAAGAAAGTACAGGAGGGCTGGTTTGGCCCCGCAGGGGAGGACAGGAAAGCCCTCACTCCGGCTGCGGCTTCGGTGTTTGCCCAGCTGAGAGCAGCCCTACTCGGCTGACTACCTGATGAGTGACTTTCCCCGAGCTGACAGCTGCTCCAACACGTTTCACCTGCAAGTCCCGACAGAGTGGTGTGTTCTTTTGGGGCTGTTACTGCGGCAGGCATTTGGAAGAATCTGGAAGAATGGGGCCCCAAAGGACAACCTGGAAGCAATCTCTGACTATCTGCTCCTTCCCATCCTGCCAACCCTCTAGCTTTTTCGGTTTATGAAAAATTGGGCCCATCCCTTTCAAACATCCATTGTGCTATTAATAATGAGGATAGAAATAAAATCACAGTGTGTTTTCGTGGTTCTTGAATGAGCCCTTTGATAGGCGTTGTCAGATTGGAGCCTCACCTCATGAGTAACCCTGTGAAGAGGCGGGAGAGGTGGTATCTGAAGCCCAGAGAGGTGAAGGGCAGGCCTGGTCTTACAGCTCCAGGACCCAGGACTCCTCAGTCCCTGTCCTCTACCGGTTCCACAGCCACTCACGGGGCTGAGCGGCGGGGCCTGCAGGAGGCTGTTTTTTGGCAGAAGACAGTTTGAAGCTTGGAGCAGGGGAGTTGCTGGGGGTGGTCACTGCTACGGGATGCAGGTGACAGGAATTAGTTTTATCCTTTTAGGGTTTGCAGGGACAGAACTGCGCCTGACCTTCAGCCTTTCTATATAATTTCAAGAATGTATTGCCGTAGTCCCTAAGCAGCAGGGGAAATGTTAACGTGGAGAGGCTTCTCAGTAAATACTGCAGGTACGTTTCCCGGTGAGCAGTGGCCCCTGCTCCTTGGGCTTATTCCTGGCTTGCTGCAGTGCTGAGAGACGGCTCCAAAAAGGAGGGATTGCAGGGACACACGTGCAGTTGGCTGTTCAGCACACTTGGCCTTCCATTCGCATTTTGCTTTAGACTTGACTTTTCCTGGGTTCCAGGATGCCGAGCTCCCATTTCAAGGAGAACATTAGTGTAAATATAAAAACCACAGGTAGTCAGAGGTTGACTTGTTTGTTTTATTATGCCTTCCTCTTGGGGAGAGCGGGCTGGCAGGGTGGAAGGTGCAAGGGTGTGTAATATGCTGGCATTCAGATTGGTGGCCTCCTCTACCTTTGCAGTGGGTGGCTGGGTTGGGTGAAGCCCTGAGGCAGATTCAAAAGGGAAGGCAGACTGCTGGAAGACCGAGCGTCTTCATCATCGCTCCAGCACGCCTGCCAGCAGGCAGCTGTGCATGGACGACTGGGGAGACTACTGTGCAGGGAGAGCCCCGGCCCTGTTCTCTCCTATGAAGGCTCAGTGGGCATCTCTGTTTTGTGCAGGGAGTCCTGCCAGGCAAGTGGAAGTTGAAAAGCAGACTAGGGCCCTGTGGCACAAGAGTGGTGAAGGATGAATGGTCCTTTTCAGAGTTTGCAGAATATGCCACCCAAAGCCAGCAGGCTGTGGGAAATGTGGGGTTTTGGTCTGCTTGGGCCTTAACACTCAGTGTCCCTTTTCCTTCCTTCCTTCCTTCCTTCCTTCCTTCCTTCCTTCCTTCCTTCCGGTTTTTGGTTTGATTGGGTCTTGACACTGTGTCTTTCATTCTGTCTCTCCTTCCTTTTCTCCCTCCCTCCCTCCCTCCCTTCTTTTACTCCTTTATTTTTGAATTAATAAACAGTCGATAATCAATTTTCAAGAGGTATAGATGAATGCAAATTATTGTTTAATTGAAAAACTTTACAAAAAGGATTAAACTCTGAAAAAAGATCCAGAATATTGTCCCCCTCAATGGGCACTGGGTTTGCATTTTTTCTCCCAAATCTTCTAGGTAGGTTAAATTAGTCCTTGCAAAATGTCACCCTTTCCTGGCAGAGCCATCTGAGTACTTAATGAAGCCTTTTCAGTCCTGGGGTAGGAGCTGCTGGGTGTGGAAGCCACCGGTTGGAAACCCCGCAACAGCCACTAGTGTGGGAACTTGGACAGCCCTCAGACCTGAGTTCTACAGATTCCTTTCCTGGCCTTGGGCAGTGCGTGGCAAGTCCATTTGGTAGGTGGGAGCCTTATGCCCCATCCTGGGAGTAGATGGAGGAGAGGGCACATAGGAAATTGTTATGGTGCTCACAGGAAGCGCAAGAATCAGCTGCCTCCCAGGGAGAGGTCTGGGCCCTGGAATGACTGCCTAGGCTGGGGGGTGGGAGGACAGGTGAGGATTTAAATAAGTCAAATCCTTGGAGAAGTGAGGTTCCTGTGCTGCTGCTCCCCTTTTCTCTCTTGGGTCTCTTGGTTGGACTCCGTCTCTCCTACCTGCTTGGAGGCAGATGTGGCTTTTGAGTGGGGCTGACAGGCCCTGGGGGATGTGGGCCTCCTCCTGGCACTGAGGATGACTGGGTTTGGGGGAGATGGCTCTCTCCCCTGTTGCCACCCTCAACGTAGCTGCAGTGAGTGATCTGGGGCTCCCTTCCCCACAGATACCTTCTTGACTGGCTTTGATCCTTATTTTAAACACATTCCATGCATACTAAGATGACAGACACATTGGTTTTGCTCCAAGCAAGTAGCCATCCATCCTAGACGGGCCCTGGGCCCTAAAGACAGGTGGGTGTTTGGAAGAGAGTAAGCAACACCCAGTGCTGTATTTTCCGGAAGTCCCTGATGTCTGAGTGTTCCCTGTCTCTCACACACCATCCGTCCCCTGTCTCGTTTTACCCAGGAGAAACTTGACTCTCTTAGAGAGTAAGTGCCTCCTCCTGGTCACACAGCTTCTTAGTGACAGGACTAGAATTGATGTTTTCTTGATTACCAGTGGAGTCCTTTCTCTGCTCTACTGTATTTACCATGGTCAGAGCTAACACATATTTTAATATAAGAGAGCATGGGATTGGGTATAAATAATATTTTGATGTAGGAGGAAGAGAAGGGGAGGAAGTTAGTTGAGTGTGGACAGTTCCAGAACAATACCTGAGATCTGGCCTTTCACGCACAAGGCCTGCGATGGCAGAATGAAAAAGTGTGCCAGCAGGAACCCACGGAGTTACTCTTCTGAATTCCACGAAGGAGTTACTCTGTCTGTGCAATTCTATCGGGCCAGCACTGTTTCCGGCGGTTGATTTTTCCACTTGCACACAGCCCATGGAAGAGAGCCTGGGGTTAGGGGGGAGCCAACACAGTGGCCTGGTTTACCTGCTCTCTGACTTGGGAGCTCAGCAAGTCTGCTGTGCGTCCCTTTGTTGCACCGGCTTTTACAAATCAGGACAATAAACTGTAAGCACCTCCACTCACTTCGAGCGAGGGACCTGATTGTTGCTTTGATAGGTATCTGTACAAATATTTATATGATTCTGATCGTCTTTGAGTTGCATGGTTAACAACGCGCAAAGCTGTCGGGTTTCCAGGACTTCTGGTGGTGAGGCTTCTCAGTGGAGTAAGGATCACTTTTGATCTGGCCTTTCCTCCCTGAAACCCTGGTAGTCTGAGATTTCACCCAAAGAAACAGAAGTTGTGTAGAGAGAAACACAATATTACCTTGTTCGTTCCGTCATTAACTAGTAAAATAACTATAAGAGGAGGCTATTCTGGAACGCAGAGAGGCTGCTGTAATGTCTCAGAATGTCTCCCTGCTCCCCCTTTTTAACTCTTCATGGGAGGTGAGCACATGGCTGCAATTAAGGAAGCAGTGTAGTGCTTTTGAAAGGCCTTTAGCTCTTGCCACTCAGGTGAGCACCAGAACGAATTTATAAACCATTCGGGAGTGACTCATCACGTTACAAAAGTGTCCCTCATTTTCCTGAAGGGACACCTCTGTGTTCATTTACAGATTATTAAGGATTAGAGCTGCTAGACTGTGAGCTCCTTAAGGGCAAGGAGTGAGGCTTATTTCATTTTGTTCTCTTACCATTAACGTGTTTGGAACAGATGAAACAAATTGGCTGCTGTTGAATATCGGGGAGTGAAGGTAGTTTTTCTGGAATGATGTTGTAAATAAGTGCAGAATTGATATTTGCTGACACCTTTGCAGAAACAAATCTTGTTTTGGAAGACAGGTCAGGGGCTTCTTCCAAAAGAAGGTAGTTTTTTGCCATTTGGGACGGGCTCACATGGTAGTTGGAGCCCTCTGTTCTTGATTGAGTCAACTGTGATGGGGCCGAGCTGTTAAGATTTTCCCCACGTTATGTATGAGGAAGTGAAGCCCCAGAAGTACTTGTGAGCCCACCCAGCAAGGTACCTGAGTTCCAGCAGGTCCTGAACTCACCTGCTCTGGGCTCAGTGCTTCACAGATACTATTGGAATCAGTTTGCACAGCTACACCAGGAGACTGGCTATATAGTACTGTCAGGCGCATTTTAGTGATGGGAACCCTGAGGCTCAGAGAGGTGAATGAGCTGCTCTGGGTTGCACAGACAGGACGTGATGGTAGATGAAGATTCAGAATCTAATTTGGGAGTCAGAGGGCTCATCCTACGGACCCGCCAGGGCTTGAACCCACGTGCTCTGGGTTTGATGTCCCAGGCCTTACATCCCGATGGCTGGCAGGTGCTGTTTTTAGAGGCGGCAGCTGGCAGGCTGGCCCTGGACTTGGTTCTGAAGGGTTGGGAGGAGTGGAGCGTCCTTAGCACATCTAGTTCTTTCCACTCTTTCCCCATCTTTCACAGGGCCTCACCTCTCTTCCCTACCGCAGAGACTGTCTGCCTGGTTCTTGGGCAGGCCACCGGCTCCCATGTGCATTCCTGCCGGGGATTATTTCTCTGGCCAGGCCATGGCCGCTCCCCATCCCACTCTGAAGGCATGTCTGTCAGCCCGCAGGGGTGTGGTTCACGGGGCGGAGAAGTCAGAGGTGGCTGGCCTGAGGGAACTGGTCCCCAGGAACCTCACCTGCCCTCCTTTCTCCTTCCTGCCCAGGCTGGACTTGGGGAGTTTTACTCTCAGGACCACCTCTCGAGCCCACAGCCCCTCTACCCTCGGGTTTACCCCAGAGCTTTCTGGCCATGTGGCTTTTCCATCCCGGGCAGAGCAGTGAGACTGTGGGAGTCCCAACCCCCAGTGCCCTGGGCACAGCCCTGACATGAAATCGCTCTGGCAAGCAGCCTCAGGCAGGCCTGGGCAGGGGAGTGAAAGGAGGAGAAGGAGAGCTGCAGCAGACCAGACGAGAGACAAAAGCCAGCTCAGGAGCAAACAGTCTGGCAGTGGGGTGGGTGCCCTGGCTGGAAGGGCCGGCCCGGGCTGGCCTGCCCTGGAGGAGACAGGCCGGTGCCTGCTCTCTCTGGCTAGCCCTGCTGGTGCTGTGTGTGGGGCCGTGAGCACGGGGTCTGGGAGTCTTGAAGGTTAGGAGTTGGGAGGAGAAGAGAGAACCGAGATAGCAGAGTACCAAACAACTTGGGCATGCATCTTTTCCACCACGCCCGTGGCCAGGTGTTGCCCTAGACCTGTTTCACGGCAGCCACTGCCCTTGGGGCTGAGCAGGTTTCTTCATTGCAGTTCACGTTTTGGTTCCAGGGGACCATTGGCCCCTCTGGCTCACTGACACCTGTACCTGGGGCTGGTGGGTGGTAGGTGCAGGGCGGTTGGCAAACATTGTCTTGAGAAGGCTGCGCTTTGAAGGAGCTTGGGCTCCAAAGCTAGGTACATGAGTTCCTCCACCTGCTCTCTGGGTGGCCTGAAACAAGTTGATCAACCCCATTGAGCCTCAGGCTCCTTAACTGTAGAATGGAGCTAATTACCTTTCTTGTCTACTGGGAAGAAATGTTCTGCTTGACTGCCACTCACTCAGAGGTGTTACAGAGTGTGCATCTTCTCCAGGGGTACTGTTCTGGAGGCACAAGGAATGGGGGGCTTTTGACTTCAGCCTCAAGCATTGCGGCTGGAGCTTTGTGGTGGGGGAAGACGTGTGCCGGGGCCCCTGGCAGTCCAGTGAGGGGCACTGTCTGCTGACCCTGCACAGCACGTGTGGCCGGCCCGAGCTGCCCCGGCCTCTGCTGGCTCTGTGGCCAGACATTATTTTTCAGCTCGTTGGCTTGGGCCCAAAGATAGGACAAGATGATGGCAACCCTAGGAACCCGAGTTCCAGAGAACATGCCATAGGGTCATCCTCTCAGAAAAGGCAAAGATAAATGTTTTGTCACTGTAGCATTCTTCCCCTTTGCTGGTCTGTGCAGAGAGAGTCAGAGAAAGGGAAAGTGGGGAGCAGACTCTGCTCCTGCCTCATACCCCTCACCCTACTTGCTTCCTGTTCTGTTAGAGAAATGCAGTTTCTGCACGAGTTAGACAATTATCTGAGTCTAGTCGAGGTTTATGGGTGTTTGGAATATATGTTTAAGGTACATATGCATTAGTACATAAACCCAAGGGGCTTCTCTTAGCAACAAAGTGTACAGGCTCCTTGGAACATCAGCAGCCTGGCCAACAGTGGGGTGGGTCTGGGACAACCTTGAACCTGCAGATGACCTTAGCAGCCCCACTGGCTTCTGGCCGTCTCCTCCCTCATCTGCCTGCTTCCCTCTCTTTCCTGGCCATAGGTGTTGGTGAGTATAGCTGGGTAGATCAGATCACCTCTGCCCATTTCTTTCAGTATGGTAGGTTTATTTGTTACTGAAATTAGAAATAAATGCACTCCCAGAGGTAGCTATGCCATGAATGTCCCAGGCCACTTGTGGGAAGAGACATGAGCACAGGGCAGCTCAGGGCTTCTGGTAGTGGGCTGATGCAATGCTTGGACGCTGTCACCTCCCTGCCTCCTCGGTATACGCCCTGCGACCTTGCGGGGACCCCTGTGTCCAGCCCAGCCTGGGTGTGCATCTTGTGTGCTTGGCTCGCACTGATAGGGGTCACCAGTGGGGAGGAGTTCTCCGTGGAGCACACTGCCAATGTCCCATGAGCTGCCCCTGAGGCTGTGCCCGGCCTGCAGTGTCCAGGGCCTCTTCTACCAGGGCCCAGCTGGTTATCAGTGTGGGCATTATCTCCATCCACCACCTCTGCACCCAGGGCTGTGGTATCCCTGTGAAGAGCCACACGCCCATCTACCAAGAGGCCCCTTTTGCTTGGAATCTGACCCAGCCTCCCTCCCAACCCCTCAACTGCCCCCCAGGGACAGTTGATCAGCCCAGCCCTGCTCAGAGCAACGCCTTTCCCCCAAAGGACCAGACCCTGTTCTCTAGGGCCTTCCTTGCCTGTGGGTGCCCCAGTGTCTCTCCTCCTTGGGCCTGCTGGTTTTGTGCACAGCAATCTCTGCGACGCCCAGACCTTTGTGGGTTCTCATGGTGGCCCTCGGGTGAGGACGAGGTTTCATTTAGGACAGCTCATAGGACCCTCTTGAGCATTTCCATACTAGATCATTGTCTTGTCATTGGCAAAGGAAGAAATGGGACAAAAGAGGCCACGGAGTCCTCTGGGGTCAATGCCGAAGATCAGGTGGTAGAGCAGAGACAGTGGGAGTCAAGACTGGCCTGGAAGGCCTTCAAAGGAAGTAAAGTTGTTAAATTGCCCTGTAAGCTGCAAAGGGCCATTCAGTGGAAGCTATTATTATTATCATCATCATGGTTGTAATGGTCATTATCATCACCATTACAGGTAATGGCAATGAGGTAGGTGGTAACTGGCGAGCACTGATCGAGTTTCCAGCTGATTCCTGTTGTGAGAGGCCATGAATTTGCCTACCTGGAACATTCCACTTCAGTTCAAGAGCTGGCGTGTAAGTCTAGACTTCACAGCTCTCTGACAGTTCCCTGGCTTACTAAATTGATGGCTAGTTTCTAGGTTTGACTTGAAGGCAACTTATATATCCTTGAATACTAGTTATCCCTATTGTGAAAAACCTTGAATTTACCAAACAGCAGTAAAGAAGGGATGCTTCATTTTACCAGAGGTTTTTTTTTTTTTTACTTTAGCAAAGGATCCGCAGTGCTATTCCTATTCGATGGAATGTTTCTTTAGCTCCCTAAGTGTTCACAGGTCATTAACTACTCCATGGAAGGGCTTCCATAGAGGCAAGGAAGGCTGCAGGAAAACAGACTCACAGCTCCAGCTTAGAGGGTGCTAGTTAAAGAGAATTAGAGTCTGTCGGACAACAGGTGTCTACTGAACCCTCCACGTGCTCAGCGCTGGGAGGAAAGAGGCAGGCAGCAAACTACCTCCCTTCAGAGAACTTACGGTCCCTTTGGAATCCATGTTTCTTGTAATTGTGAAGACGGTTTTGTGAAGACAGAAATTAGAAGAGTTCACTCATCTCTTAGGATGCTTGATGGAGAAATGGTCTCTGCTTTACAAAAATGCAGCTGACATAATGCTCTTCAGTATGCTTCGCTGTATACTGTTTGCACACAGTGAGGAGGATTTGAGGAAGGAGTTGGCCTAAGACTCCTTTTGGGAGCAGGGACTGCAGGGCTGGCTGTCCTGGAATTTCATTCGGTGGGATCGGGGTTTGTACTCCAGAGATGGCCCAGGTCGCTGGGCTGCTGGGACGGCAAAGTCGGTGAGGAGAGAGGGCTGTATGAGATGGGAAAGATGTACTCACCAGCTCTTCCCGAGGGGAGACAACTGGCACAAGTCTGTTCTCAAACCAGCGGCAAAGGGGAAGATGAACGTCACCCTCTGTCTTCCTGCTCTCCTTTGGGCTGCTGTCTGGGCTCACTTTCGCCCTGTGTCAGAGCTGATCAGGGCACAATGGCCTATCATCATAGGGTCAGCACCAGCCCTGTGTCTGCCTGGGAAGTGGTTTTAAAAAGCCCCTGGTTCTGGCCTGGACACCTGCCTCAGAGGACTAGCCATTGCCCCTTTAGCAACACCTTTGGGATGGTCCCGCCACCCACTCCCCGCTGTGGCAGCCTGCACCACCTCCCCAGGTAAGGCATTCTGTCGGTGCGTTTGTTGGGATTTAATCGTATAGGCCCCAATTTGTTTTTCAGGCTACCAGGGACCCTCCCTGGTCCTAGTGGTCTGGGATTTCCCTGTTTCTCCAACCCATTTCCTCTGTGTATCCATAGCTTTCAATTGTCTCTCTTATTATCCTGAGAGCCTGCATCGTTATTTGAGTTTTCACTTATGAGGGTGACCCTGGCTTCTTCCTTTTCAGTTTGTCCCCACCTCTTTTCTGGCACTCTTTCCCAGATCTGTTGTACGTTTCTTAGGCATTTTTAAAAGTATTCTGAGGACAATGAAGCATCCTTGTAATTCAGACTCGCAGAGATTCGGCTGCATCATCCAGAGCCCTCAGCTCCAGTGTGCCCTGAGTGTGCCCTCCGTGCCCCGGCCTCACGGTGGTAGGGGCTTTGGGTTAGGGGAGGAGTGTTGAATTGCCCATCTCTGAGCAGGCAGGGAATCGGGGTTTGCCAAACACCTTTTATGTATATGTTCGGATTGAGGGTTCCTTTGGAACATTTTTAACTTTCAGGAAAGCCCCAAACTCTCAAACCACAGGGACCACAACGTAATGTCTGCAGCCCAGCCAGGCAAACAACATGACTGCCCCGCTGGCTGACGGGACTCATTCCCCGGGGGTTCTGGCCTGAGGTACCGAGGCACCACCCCAGAGAGAAGAAAGGAGGCTGGGCAGGGGGTGGGAGTTACCTAGAGTGATACGGCCGAGAAAGGAGAGACACAGGGCTGGGTCCATGCCCCAGGTGTGTACAAGTAAGAGCCGGTAGCCAATTCCAGGGCACACTCCCAACATTGGCCAGAGCAGAGATGTGGCGTTCACTCCCAGGTCAACACATTGGTCTGGCGCGAGCTAACAGTTGCTTTTATCAAAGGCCCCACGGAAGGGTTTGGCCTCCGATTGGGGTGGGTGGAAGGGGAGTGGCAGGTCTCCGGGTCTGTGGCGGTTTGCTCGGCTGGCCTCTTTCAGAAGTCTCTCTGGTCAGCAGCGGATTATTTTACTTTTCGATGGAAATGAAATTGTACGCCATGTCAGGTGGACTGGATCATCTCTCCCAAAACTGTGAAGGAGGTGACAGCTCTCCTGTCTGCACTCTCCCCACCTCATCACTACCCATCCGCTGTCCTTTATCTATTGTCCCTCTGTCACACAGAGGCAGCTGTCAGGTGCCAGCTACTGTGCTAGCGTCCGTATTCCCAGTTGACCCTCCCCACCTGCCAAAGCCTCACATTCTTTTCCTCTCTTCTCTCCCTCTTCCTTTTTCTATTGATTTGAACTTACTCTTGGGAAAGGGGCTGATGACCTCATTTCTGCTGAGGTATAATTAATAAATACCAGGCAGCATGTGTTTTATTTCACAAACAGAGCACTTACACTGTTCTAAGTACTTTGCAAATATTAACTCATTTTCCTTTCATAATAACCCTACGACACAGACACTATTATTATTCCCATTTTACAGATGAGTCAATTTTTTTTATTTTAGCTGAAGACATAAAGTTTGGTGGCAAAACATTAGGGGTGAGGCAGCAGTTCTTTGTCATCGCAGAGCCGGTCCGGGTCTCCCCAAGTCTGGCGCTCCCACTGGGAGGTCGGGCAGCTGCAGTGAGCACTTCAGTGTTGCATCTCAGCTGCCTCTGGGGCACCAGCCCCACTCCCCTGTCCCATACACCCGACCTGCAGAATTGGCACGAGGTTTTTGAGATGTTAGGGTATTAGAGATCATTTATTTCAACCGGCTTGTGTTCAGTGGGGCGACTGAGGTCCAGAAAGGTGATAAGACCTGGCATGGTCACTCGGTCAGTTAGTGGCAATGCAGGCAGGAAGCTGGGATTCCCAGCCCCGTATCTTCCCACACTCCCATACCACTGCATCAACACCGTCCTCTCCCTGCTTCATGCTTCCCCAGTCTGTTTAGCCAAAGGATCTATTGCCTTAGGGATAAGAATCTGCTGAGGTGTCTTAAGTAATGTAGGTGTGCCTCCCTCATGGGGCTTTACTTTCTTTTTCTTAGTTTATTACCTGTAGCAGTCTCTGTTCTGTTTTCTTCAGCTTCTTCCCCTTGAATTGCTGTTTTTTCATTTAAGATGGCTGCCCCCTCTTTGGTCCACTTCCCTTCCCCTCCCCTTGTCTTCCCTTAATCCCCTTCTGCCCCTGCAGCTTCAGGCTCTGGATCCTTCTGCTTCCTGTTCTCCTGTTGTCTTCCAGGCCCGAGTTTGGGGCTGGAGGGGGAGGAGGGCAAATCTTCATTTCTTTCCCTGATTCTCTGCTGTCTATAGCCCTGAACAGCAGCTGTCCCCCCAGCTCACCCCCACCCCTGGGGGGGGATTGTCTGAGAGACCTCGATGTTGTCTTTCTTCCCAAGGCCTTTCAGCAAAGTAGAAGTTATCTCTAGGGCCCTTGGCTGCTGTTCAACTATATGCTAATGGGAGAGGACCACCACCCCCCTTTCCAACCCGGTGGGGGCTCTTAGGGCTTTCAAAACTGCATTTAGTAGTTACCCATGACTCGGAAGGGACCTCAGTCCAAATGAATACCCATTCTAAAGTTTTGGGGTCCCTTCCCATCACTTCCTTAGAGTAATGGAGAGATTTCTGTGGAGTAAGATGGCATTTGGTGATCGAGCCAAACAGATGGCTGGTGTATAGGCTTTGGTGTGAAACCCCAAGGGGCAGACTGGAGGGTGACAGAATGGGGTCCCCTGGACTCTCAAACTCAAAACACTTTCTGGGTTCCCAAAACTTGTTGCCCTAGATATTTATCTAAGAGAAATTAAGACACGCATTCTTATAAACATGTATTCACAAATATTCATTGTATCATTGTTCACAGTCACCAAAAACTGTTAACACTGCAATGTCAATCATAGGTGAATGTTTAAACAAATTGTAGTGGAGCCATACAGTAGGGTGGATGCTCAGTATAAGAATGAAATAGTAATATGCTCAGCAATGTGGGCGGACCTCCAAATCATCCTGCTCAGTGAAAGAAATTGAATACAAAAGGGGACATGCCTTATGAATCCATGTATATGAAATTCTAGAACAATCAGAACTGGTGATGGGAAGCAGATCAATTACTAGCAGGGGTCAGGGGATGGGGAGGGCGTTGGCTGCAAAGGGATGTGAGAAAACTTTATTTAGAGTGATGGAAATGTTCTATATTTTGATTTTGGTCGAGGTTATACAACTGTATAGAATTAGCAAAATTCATCAAACTGTACACTTTAAATGAATGACTTTTATTGTATGCAAATTATGCCTCAATAAAGCTAAAAAAAAATAAAAATAAAAACCAGCCACTTGGGTTGGACCATCGTGGAAGGCTGTCTGTCTATCTCTAGCCTTTAACTGTTTGTGACTTCTCAAGACCCCAGCCGTTTCGGAGGGTGCTGGGTTTGGGGGGCACCAAAGTACATTTCAGGGACATTTGGATGCTTTTTGGATTTTGAGGAGATTTCATAGAAGTTGGCCATGACCGGGAGAGAGGCAGAAGCAGATGGACGTGGTGTTGCCCACCATGACCCGGGCACGGGTCTCCGGGTGAGAAATGTGTGAGCACTTGAGAGTGCGGGAGGGGTGAGGAAGTAAAGGGAGGGGGGCTTTATTTCATAGAGTTCCTGTGGGCTTTAAAAAATAAAAAGGGGGGAGGATGCCTAGGGTAGTCTTATTCACTGATGTACCTTCTGGTGTGGAGATCCCAACTGTGTAACTGCCTGCTGAATTCCTGTAAAGTGAGAGTTTATGTTTGTTTTTAACATCCATCTTTCTCTCCAAATTGTCTTTCATGCAGAGTTTAGTCAGCATAAATATACCACCTGAACTTTGCTCATTTATGTGGCAGACTTGTGTGGGGTGCCTTTTCCGAACCCAGCTCAGTGGTAAGGCTGTGTAGGTTTGGGTCTTCACCATGGAAAACTTCATGCATCCATAGTGCAGGGTCCTACCTGGCTGCATGGCCTCATTCCCCTCTACCCAGGGCGCTCTGATAGGAACAGTCAGCCCAGCCTGGAGAATTGCAGGCAACTTTTCAAATGGTAGTTACATTAACGGCTGCCTTAGTTTTTGCTAGGCCTTCCTTTACCACACCCAGTAGCTAAAGGGAGCCAACACCATCCATGTTCACTGCTCTGTGGCATCAAAATGAAGTCCTTTTCAGGGGTGCTGGATTTAAAAGCATATGAAAAATATGTTTTCAGAACTTAGCCTTTGCATTCAGAATTTGCTCCTGCTTGAGCCTAACTTCTTTGCAGATGACTGGAGTACAGCTAGAGAGTTGCTCAAGCTTGAAGTCGGGTTTCACATAGAGTGTATATATATATTTTGGTAACTCTGACACCCAGACTTGATCCACTTGGCACACGCTCCGGTTGGAGCATGCACTGTTCTTCTCCAGGGTGTGGGGCGGCTGTTTAAAGAGGGTGGATAGGAATGCTAATCTTTGGGTAGCATAACATTTTACTGCCACTTGCCTTTTTTATCTGGAAGTTCAAGCAGATATCAGAAGGGAACTGTTTGTGGGTACAGAGATGGTTTAAATTACCATTTTGAACAGAAGTGGTATTTGGCAAAATGACTTCCCCCAAAATTAGGAAGGTAAAGCACTCATGTAACCACTCTTCGTTGGATTCCTAGGATATGTGTGTATCATATCATGTCCTATGCTGGCTACTTAGAAATAAAATAAAAATAAGTAGAAGACAGAATCCCCGCACTTACGAAGCACATGGGGAAATCATGGAATTAGGTAGAGGCTGAGAGAGGTAAGCAGTTGAGTGCAGCTGGGGATATGAGGCTAGCGCGGTGCAGGGAGCGAGTACTCTACAGGGGAGAAATCGAGTCAGCATGTGGAGAGGACTAGGAGACCTTTAGCTGGGCCTTCAATGTGAACAGGATCCCAGGAAGTCAGGCAGAAAGAAGAAAAGCCAGACCAGAAATGAGAATGGGAGGGATTTTTAATTGAGCAGAGGATTTTCATTTGTGGGTGGTGGGAGCTAAGGCTGGAATAGAAATTTGGGGCTAGATCACAGAGCTCCGGAATGATAGGTGAAGGATTTGGACTGTAGCCTGCCAGCCCTGCGAGTCTGTGGACCTGTGCTGAGCAGAGGTCGAGGCAGCGTTCTCACAGATGTAAATCAAGGACTCTGCCCAGGGGCGGGATGGGGAGGCCTGTTGGAATCCTGATGTCCTTCCTGCCAAGTTCGCCCCTCTGTTGAAATACATGTTCTAGAGGGTGGAGTTAATTGACCTTAGGGTTTCTCTTCACAAGCAGAATGGAGCCAAACACTGTAGGGGAGGAGCAAATGGGTCTGTTAGGAATGCAGAAGAACTGTGAAGTCTTGCAAAGTTTTCACTGGGGAGTGGACAGGGAATTTTGGAAGCAAGAGTCGATCAGGTTCCACATTGTCCCCTGCCCCTGTCTTCCAGACCATGCGTGTTGGGGAATTGTGCAGGACATGGGCAGTGCTTCATGATGGCATTTGTCATTCTGATGGCCTGTGATGCAACAAGGCAGGCACCAAAATTCGTATCCTTATGAACGGTCTTTAACGGAACCTTCCTACCCTGGAGGTAATTAATCTAGCCCGAATTTGAGTGAACTTTTTTTAGATGGGGTAGGAGAAGAATTGATAAAAGGGCTAGTAGATAGGCATTTGGAGAGGAAAGGTCTGGGAGCTTAGGAGATGAGCCAGGGATGCGGACAAAGTCAGAAGGTCAGCAGAAAGCCTAGTGAGCCCAAAATGTTCTAGAGAACGAGTCTCCCTTAGGATGTGAAATGGTCAGAACATCTCTTCAGCCTCCTTCATGGCCCTTTCTCCACTAGCCAGCGGGCTGCTTGTCCTGGACAAGCAGGAAGCCACCTGAATGTAGGGCAGCCTTGTGTTCATTGCAAAAGAAGAACAGTTTCTAGGAGATGTGGTGGATTTGGGAAAAACTAATAGTGGCAGAAATTAATTAGAGAGTAGAGTACACTTGACTTCCAAAGGCTCCTATTATGTGGATTTGGATGTGCTGTGCACAAAAAACATGAAGGAAATGGAATGAGGAGTGGTGTCGGTGACTGACAGGGCCCCTGTTGGCGGCTAGACCAGGGTTGGCTGGCGCCCCCCGTGTGACTTTAGTTGGTGTTTCCACCTTATCGTCCCCAATGTCTCTAAAGCAGCAGTTTCACTGGGGTCTCAGCCATTGTTCAGAACGCTCCTGGCCCCCTGCTGTTTACGACCAACAGAAATTTTTCTTTTTTCTTTGAAGGTAAATTTATTTTGGGTGATAGCGACTTCAGGCTATTATTGAATCTTTAGTTATTGGTTTGAAAATTATTTTGTTACTATTTTTACATCAGCCAAGCTAGAAAGTTTCACCGAATTCCCCTGCAGTATAATAAATGTTTCCTTTCATCGGGGAAGCAAACTATTTACAGCCATAACAGGGTTTACAATGAATTGTGTAAGTGATACTGACTTCTGTGTCAGCAAAAAATGAAACAAAAACTGATCATAGATGACATTACCTAAATGACAATACCTACGTGTGTCCTTTCTTTCACATTTGCTGTAATCCTGTTACGGCATTGTCCTATTACCCCAAGTACTGTCATCCTTAAATGCTGTCAGATCGTAACTGGATTGCCAAGGACAGAGGAGAGGTATCAGGGAGAACACAGTGGTGCTTCCCAAGAGACGGTCTTCTTCCTCCTCCCATAGGCGGAATTCTTGGAGAAATTGTTCCGTTAAAGTGATGACTCAGGTATCTTTTACAAGCGTTGATGAAGTAGCTAGATTTACTCCTGATGTTCCTAGAATGAAAGAAACATTCTCTTTTAACAGCCAGTCAGACAGACTCTTCTGGGAAAATGTTAATGTGTCTGCATAATGAAAATGTGGTATAAGTATTATTATTGTTTTTAAAACCAGGTCAAAAGTAACAGCAAAGAGAGTGGAACATACATTTTTTAAAAGATCTTATTTATTGTTTAGAGACAGAGGGGAAGGGAGGGAGAAAGAGAGAGAGAGAGAAACATCGGTTGATTGCCTCTCATACACCCCCCCCCAACAGGGAACCAGCAGCAACACCAGGAATGGGTCCTGATCAGGAATTGAACCTGTGACCTTTCCGTTTGCAGGGATGATGCCCAACCCGCTGAGTCACACAAGCCAGGGCAACATCCTTTTTTTTTTTTTTTAATGTTTCCCCAGATTTGGTTAGCTATTCCATTTTAGAGAAGGGAAACTGAGTCATAAAACCATCAGAGACAGAAGTTATTGGACAGCTGCAGTTGGAAAATCTGTGTTTTTTGTTTGCCCCACATGTCCGTGTTCCTCTTCATAGGTTTCCACCAAATTCTTATCTGGATTTCAGGTCTTCACCTTTCTGTAGCTTCTGGAGATAGGGTGGTTGATTGGAAATGCATTAAAATTAAGGCTCTTGCCTTCTGCATTCTATTGCTCAGAAATAAGGGAGTGAGACATGGTTACTTTAAATACCCTTATTAAGGATGGGTTGCCTGCCAGGGGATAGGGCTAAATTTAAGGGGATTAGCTAAGAGTTCTTTTTCATGTTCCTCTCTGCTTTGGATTTTATAACAGTATAACTTAGTTTTATAATTCAATTTGATTCTGTATTCATTTTTAAATATATAATGTTGGTTGGTATATTCTAGTATTTATAGCCCTTCAGAAGGACCCCAAGGGAAGATAATCTCCATGTGAGAAGACAATTGCCCAATCTCCGTTTAGATGAGAAAAAGTAGCTGCCCACTGCAGGACTCTCCCGGCCCCCACTCTGCGCTTTCTCCTTACACTTGTGGTGTGTGGCATTGTGGGTCGCAGGCACCTGAACGCCTGCCTGGAGGTGCAGTGTGGGGTGTGCTGACATTAAGCACTGGGTAATTGACTTGCAAAATATAGGTTAGGGAGTTTTATGGGATATCAAATTATCTTACTCTTTCCCTGATTAAAGACAAAATATTATATTAAGTAGATCATTACATGGGTAAAAGGTTAGAACTTCACACACTGGAAGGTGTAGCAGGCCAGGCTTTCCCCTCCTGCCTGTGGCAGAGGCCCCTGCACATAACGGACTGAGGCCAGAAGACCCAACTGTTCGTAGACCTGGGAAGCGTCTGCATAGCTCAATTAGATTTATAGGAGCGGGGTTTGCCTTAGTTTTGAATTACCCAAGTCTTTTTTATGCTGATAGAATGGTAATTTTAAAATTAAATGTTAATTTGTTCGGATTCCATTTCTGATAGCAGGGAATGGGTGACTATGTGAGAGAGGGAATGGGCAGTGGCCAGAGTGGCGACCAGGTGTGGGAGACGGGCGACTTGGCGCAGGCTGCCCGTGAGCGCCATGCACAGGGCATCAGGTGGAATGTTCTGTGAAGGGATGTGCTCATTTTAAGAGCATGTGCTGCTTCTCTGTCACCCCTTGATGCCTTGGCCACCTGTCTAATTCCTGAAAGAAATTCCAGGCCCATTCCCGTTGTTGAGTTGGAGTTTCCATGTGTCTGGTCATAATATGCCAGCTAATCCCTCAAGCTGCACGTGTCTGTGCACTATTTATTTCAAAGCCCGAGGACCCCAGGTCTACCGTAGGGCTTGTGGTGTGTGGAAAGGAACAATTGCAAGGCTTTTCCGGGCTAGACGTAGCCACTTTCTTTCCATGTCACAGATCGGTCTTTAGAAATTACCTGTGAAAGTGTGTGTGTGTGTGTGTGTGTGTGTGTGTGCGCATGCGCGCGTGTGTGAGAGAAGTATAGGTTTCTTGAATTTCTCACTTACCCCAATACTTGACTGCACGAATGTGCATAAAGTGGACTGTAACATTGGGCCGTCCCCTTCTCATTGTGTGAGAAGACGACTAAATTGAGGTGGGGCTAGGTGGGCTATCACAGCTGTGATTGGTGTCTCCATTTGATGTGAGGGGGAGAGAACAAATCACAAGTCATGCTCTGGAAGGGAGCCCTGGTTCACCCACAGGGCAATGACCTGTGCAAGTACCTGTCTCCCCAGGATGTCTTGCCCTTCAGCTGCCTTTCAGTCAAGTCCGTTTCAGAATGGAGAACAGCTTGCCGCTGTCCTCTACTCTTGGCCAGCTGACAAAACAAGGGTGTTAGAAATATTGGGTAGACATGGAAATAGATCCCTAAATATACTAAACAGATCGTGTGTGTGTGTGTGTGTGTGTGTGTGTGTGTTGGGGGAGGAGAGAATCAGAGCAGAAGGCAGGAGAAAGAAAGTAGGGGAGAGAAACACTAAAATACAGTCTTACTCCTCAGCCCTCCTGTTGAAAATGGGGATCAGGTGTAGCAATATATATTTGTAGCAATCTATTTGGTGAAGGGGTTTATCTGGGGGACCTGGAATTACTGTGTGACGTTAAGGAAACACTTGCCTTCTCTGAGCTGAGGCCAACCCATTGTTCACAAGGGGCAGCACTTGCATTTAAGACCAGGTTTGACAGTCCCGAGTGAAAGGCAACCTCCCTTCGCACCTCCGAGCAGCGAGAGTAGTTTCTCACCTCTAGGTTGCTGGAGCAGCTTCCGAGGAACCTAATAGTCGGCAGTTTGTGACGCTGGTTGAAGGGTTTTTCTTTTGAAATGAGTTGATCGGCTTTTGCCACTTTTCAGATTATCTTCGGGGTCTAGTTTTTTTCTTTCTTTGCCTTACAAGCAGGATCTAAATAATTCTGTTTTTTGCTTGTTTTGTTTTTTTCAGTTAGCTGAATGGTACCGAGGGCTCTCCTAGGACTGATGTCTGGAGGCTGATGACCAGGCTGTCAGTAGCGGGACGTGGCTGGAGGTGGGGTTAGCAGTCCCTTGTTGAGGATGCCGTCCTTGCGATTCTTGTTGGGGTCGCTTTGCTCCGCCCTGCCCAGTTGCTGTGGCTTTAGCTAATCTGGGTTTGTGTGAATTGTAGCATATGGCATCCCACCTGACCCCAACCCATTGCATCTCACAGGCCAACAACTGCCAGGCCAGGCTCCCGTTCGCCACAGCCTCCTGCATTTGTTTGCAGGGACCTCAAGGAAGAAGTGGGTCTGCTGAGGGCCTTGGGATTTGGCTTGGTGAGATGAGCTGACTTGGGAATTGTGTGGGGGTGGGGCGGGGGGAGGCGGTGTGCAAATAGTGCTTCCATTTCTTATTTTGACTTAAATACTGTCTCTATTTTGGCCAAGTCTTAGTCAAGTGCCACAGAGGATTTCCTTTTTGGCTTGAACTTGATGAAATAAACACAAGTTTACTCACACATATCGTCATGGACACATCACCACTGCCCCCCTCCTCCCAGCACATATCTCGTAATAAGTTATTCCTGAGTGAGAATTCCTCTAATTTTAAGGTCTTACATTGGAAGAGTGATAAGGGTGGACAACCTCAGCCTGAGTTGTTAACCTTCCCTTCCTTCCTCCTTTTTTACCCCCCTTCAAGGTTCCCCTTCCCTTAAGACAAAAACATGTGAGCATTGCTGGAAGTGTAGACTTGACCTCCACCTCACCAGGTGCAGCAGCTGACTGGCACACAAAATAGGAAATATTTTTTCTATAGGAGGGGGGCAGTTTCTGTTCCACAATCACTGCTGTTTCAATAAAAAGCAACTTGGTTTATCTGTGAGACCTACTTCCCTTTCTGGTGAATACGACCATTTTCATTAGCAGAGGGCCCCGATGGCTGGGAGGGGTGGAGGGAAGGAAGGTGAGAGAAGGGAGATGCTGGAAAGATGATGGGAAGAAGGGGGAAGAGAGAGGTGAGAAAGAGAAGAAAAAGGAGAAGGGAGAGAGTATTGAAATGGGAGCTATTTTTAGCTGAATGTGATGCAAATTTCATCAGGTTTGTTGGCTGTGTAGAAACAGACTGTGTAGGGACAGTCACCTTGCATGCAACTTCCTGCGAAGCGGCCGTGGTGACCGAATTTTCTGACACTGTCAGAGCTTGGACAACGCTGCCAGCCCTTAGAAGGGCAACCCAACAACTGTCACAGGCAAAGCATCAAAAGCACGAGCTGTCGATAGTGACCTGCATTTGCAGAAAATCTGAGGGCTTTCTAATTAACGGAGGAGCTCTAAATTAGAGCAAAGCTGTTTGACAAGCCCCCTTGTATGTGGTAGGTGTCACGCCGCAGATAATCATTACATCTAACAAGCTTCTGATTTTTAACAGAAGCTATGAGGCGAACTCACCTATAATGGTTCAGATTCAAGGGGGGAAAAAGCATTCCACCTTGGAAAAAAGAAAGGCAGGAAGGGAAAAAAAGAAAGGAAGAAGGGAGGGAAGGCAAGAAAAAAGAAAATAGTAGAAAAGGGAAAGGATATTCTCATCCCAGTGCTTTGGGCAAATGCTGAGACCACCTTCTCTGAATTCTTGCCTTTGTTGCCAGTCGAAGCGTTCAGATACACCTCCTGTAATCTATGTCTGAGAATACTCCACCTTGTTCATTCTATGTTTCCCAGAGACAAGCATCCTCAGGGTCTGAGTTGTTGAAAGCAGTTCCCCAAACTGCTAACAACTTGAATATTATAATCAAACACATGATGGAGACAGTTGACTTGGGTTCTACCTTGGGTGTAGAAGCAGACCCGGGGCTGAAGCAGGTGGAGGCTGTTTCCCAGGACTTGCTGGAGATCATGTGGGTTTTTTGTCTGAGCTCAGGCCTCCTGACTACGTCCAGGGCTCTTTGCACAGGGCAGGGGAATTTGAGTCCTGGTTTGAGGTATGGATTGAAACCAGTTTTCAAAGACCTGAGCTGAGCTGATCATTTGCGTGTCTTCCTTTCTGTGTGACCCCCACTCCAGACCGTTTCTCTCCCAGGGATGCATGGGAGGGGAAAAGGCTATAAACTTGATGGTTGCCCAGCATTGTGCAGGAGGTGCAGCATTAGGAGACATGCTACTCTTGCCCATGTTGATTCTCCCCAAACTACACCCACTATCCTTGCAATTACTCCTGGGAAAGAAGATAATATAAATTATGCTGCCTGATCCTTCTCCAACAGCTCACGAAGTAGTCACAGGCTGAGGTGCAGGTTTTCTTCCAGTGCCTTTATCAGTAAGTCAGATTTGGGGCATTTATTAGCAAAAGTTAGATTTAAGCATCATTTCTATAACGTTTGAAAGAAAGATATGTTTCGGTGGGGACTCTGCCAATCAGTGATCTTCCTGCTTGACTCTGCTATCAATTATTGCTGCAATTATTTGTCTACTTGGACATTTAAAATGTCATCAGAAAGAGATGATTACATATTCTAGAAAATGAGGCACTGTATAACCAGATGAACTGAATCCAGTTAAATGTAGTATGGTACCAACCTGTCCTTCAAAGGGGAATTCTTGAGCTACCACCGAAGCAGCAGCCTTCTGCCCAATTTTCAGGAAGCTGATCTTAACCTTGGGATGCAGCGTGCTGCCGGAGCTGGGTGATACTCAATTATGGGAAACTTTCCAAGTCTGAAAATGGAATTGCTCCTCACATACACGAGAAGTGCATTTTGGTTATCTCATTCAACTCATCTGCAAATCTATAAATAAGATGTCCCTCTATTTCTCTTTTTCCTGTGGATTTAAATGCCAAATCCTGAATTGTTGCGACGTTGTCACATGCCCCCTTTCCCACTCTCCATGCCTGGTGCCCGCCCAGGATCTAAGCAGTGGCAGTAGAAATTACAACTGTTTGGAAGCCAAGAAAAAGCTCCATTTCTCACTTTTCTCCAATTCCGGATATTCTTGTCCCTGTTCCATATCATCCTGCTCCCCACACACCTCCTCCACTGCACTCCCTCCTTCTGTGCATGGACAGGAAACAAATACAGCTCCCAATTTATTTTTCTTTGGAGGAAAAGAAACCACAACCTGGGTAAACAATACAAAAATGCCAACCAAACTAAAGCCTAGAGAGAATGGTCCCAAATGTTCTGAACGTGTAGAAATCCCCTCATAACCAGCCTGTCCCCACCCTGAGCAACAGGAGTGCTCCTGGTGAGTGGGGTTGTGAGACCTGAGAGTGACAGCCAACCCTTCAGCTGGGAAACGTGAGTCCCTTCATGTTCTTTTGACACGAAGCTTAGGATGGACTACAGGTTCAGGAGACATTCTATGTAGATGGATTTCATGAGTTCAAGAATGGTCTGTGTGGCTGGCTCCCTGTCCAGGCTTTTCCCAATTTACTTCCTACCACAACAAAAAATGTGTTGGGGGCCTGTCAGAAAATTAATCTAATCTGGGGCGGGGGGTGGGAAATCCCAGTACCTTTAAAACTACTAGAGCCCTGGGTTGTATGTGCTGGAGGATGTGGGAGAAAGATGTAGGGGGTGGAAGATAAAAAAAATGGGGTAAAAAAAATACCAGCCCATTAGCATGGAGAATAAACACTGTCTCAGCCACAATGATTCTTAGCCAGGAGTTGGGTGGGGACAACCCTGTCACCTTCGTCCCCTCTCCTCCCTTTAGCAGTTGTGCTCAAGGACCCTTGTCTTGCTTGGGTTTCTCTGCCAGGCCCTGCAGCTTGTGGCCTGGTGGCTTCAGTTCCAGTCTGGGATGGGCCAGGTCAGCTGACCACACTGCCCTACAGGGGAGCAGAAATTGTTTTGACCCTTGAAAGCAGGTTGTGTGCTTATGGTGGGCGAGGTGTGTAGTGTGTTAAAAACCACAGGGCAGAGGTGCGAAGGGCCCTTGGGAGACAGACAGGAAGCCCTGGGTTCCGACTGTTCTTACTTTTCCCAGGATCCCTGCCCCATTGTTTTCAGGGTGTCCCAAGCAGAGGTGGACTCTCTGCCAGGGTTGTCTCCTAAGCCCATATGGTTTTATATTCCAGGGCCCTTGCCAATGACTCTGCTGGGATGCCCCAGCCTCACAGAGCACAGCAGGACTTTGCATTCCTTCTCCTTGGGGCCTCCCCTGGGCTGTGCCGGCATCTGGTGCAACTTGGGTGATGAGGTGTGGGTGGCTCAGGTATTCTCCTGCATCTGAGGCAGCGAGACAGGTGAGATCACCC
Organism: Desmodus rotundus; assembly: GCF_022682495.2. NCBI lineage: Eukaryota > Metazoa > Chordata > Mammalia > Chiroptera > Phyllostomidae > Desmodus > Desmodus rotundus. The sequence goes on along the minus strand of NC_071391.1, from coordinate 135,913,700 downwards.
AGCCAGCCTTTCGTGTACCTGCCGTGGATAGCTTTCTAGCCTTGTTTTAAACCCTTTTTAGTGGAGCAAAATTAGGAGTTCTATATAGGATTTTTGAACTGAAGGACCTCACACTATTCTTCCTCTTGGGGCAGAAAGATGGGGTTGTAGTGGGGGGTAAGAATAGAGGAAGAAGCATGAGGGATTCTAAAAAAAATTTGAGAGAGGGAGAGGAAAGGGACCCAGACTAGGTAATCTGGGACTGATTCATCAGAAGACACAGGGAAATTTGACATCTAGTGTAACTCTTCTAACTGTGTAATTACACAGCATTTGGGCAGTGAATTATTAACAACCCGATCGTCCCTAACAACCACTGAGTAAATACACAATTACAGAGTGCCAGACTGGGCAGTGAACTGATGGGCCAGCAGCCACTTTCAAGGCGTTGTAATCACGTCTTGGGTCAAGGCTGATCTGGAGGTTCCTTGGTTAGTGAATCATTTACTGAAGAGACCTCAACGGCTTCAGGAAAGGAAGGTTCCCTGGTCATTGCTGGCTGCGTGGCCGCTCTTCCAGCTGGGTCGTTTAGAATAAGCAGCTCTCTAGTGGGAAGAAAAGTCCTCTGAGCAGCCCTCAATTTCTGAGTATTTACTGAAGCTCTTTGCCCAGAACGGTGCCAGGAGTTAAGAAGTGGACAGTACAGTCCTGGTTCTTAGAAGGCTTGGAGTTCAGCTGGGGGACTGGTGCTGGTGGATGCAAGGTGATCGCATGCAGCCCTGGACCCAAGAGAGACTTAGTGGAGAGTGGGAGACAGACCGTGGCATGTCCTTGCCATCCTAGCTATTGTCTAACCGGGGGGCCTTTGTGCCCCCAGCCCCCCCCCCCCCAGCTGCATTGCTCCCCAGGACCCTCAGCGGGGCCTCCTTCTGGGGAAGTCCGCAGCCTGCTCCACACTGGAGGAGCTGCCCCTGCATCTGCCAAGAGCCGCAGGCCATAAATGCAAAGTATGGTTTAACAAAAGCAGCTTTTGAGTAAGAAAGCTGAGTGGAGTTGTCCCAACCTGTCAACTTCAGATTTCTTTCCTCCTCTCCATAAATCAAAAAACGGTTGGTGGAAGGGAGGGACAGAAGCGTTTCATTTTCGGATTTTGTAAGAAAATAAAATAAAATCAAAAGAACTTGTCCCACGCTGATACCTTACATGCCAGGTTTGAGCCTGAGGCAAATTTTTGTGGCCATGTAATAAGCCTCTTTAAAATGGTGACAGACCCTTGACTTTTTGCCTTGAATTACACTGATAAAAGACATTTTATTGCATTAGAGCCGGGGCAGGAGTACAGGACGGTTCTTGCCTGGTCGGCCTCTTTGAAATGGTGTCAGCCCTGCTGTCCACACTCCCCACTGCCTGACAGGGTTGGAGCGGTGGCGCGGAGATCTGGGGCCAGTGACAGACGGGCCTTTCTACCCAGCAGTCGAAAGTTGAGGTTCTGGAAGCAAAAGGATTTCAGCCTGAGGGGCTTGTTAGGGAGAGTGCAGTGTCTCCGGTTCCTAGTAGATGTGAGAGCTCTTGACTGAAGAATCTCATTGAATCTTAGCGAGACTCAAAATGGAAAACGATCCTGGGGTCTCCTCTGTAGTGTGGGGTTCCTTTAGCCCCCTTGATGCCTGTGGAGATGGAAAAGGGGGGTTGTGGACCCTTTGTCCCCGTGAGCTGAGTTCACAGTGGACCTGTCCAGTACTCGGAAAGGAGCTGAGATGGGTGCGTTCTGGTTAGAGGAGCTTGAGGGGAGGGGTGTCTGATGACTTCAGGGGTTATCCCCATCGAATCAACAGAATTAGTAAACCCGAGAATAGCCAGCAGCCCCCATTCTGTGGCTGGATTGGGGCCTCTTGAATATTTACAGATTATACCTGTGGGCATTTCTTTTTTATTCAGGAAACTCTTTCCACGTTGGTCAGTAGTATACATGAAGGACTAGGAATGGGGTGAGAAGCCAGGAAAATAACTATGAAGCCAAGAAAATAGGCCTCAAATAAATAGGCTGTCTCAGCCTCGCCTTTGTTCTGTGGGACTTTGTCAGAGAGGTTAGGGCTGAGGCTGGAGCTGGGCTGCTGTGTGCCTGGGAGGGGGGAAGGTGTGGAGGGACTGAGGGGACGGTGGCAGAGCTGGGGGGGCTTGTGGGCAGGCAAAGGCCTGTTTCTGAAAGAAGCACTCGCTGCCTTGGGACAAGGCCTGGCCTCACATCACCAGAACCCTCCTTGATTCAATCTCACCTCGGGCGAGAGGGCAGCCTAGTTTTGTTCCTGAAGAAATGTCAGAGCCTGACCTGCTAGACCATTTTTTTAAAAGTGTGTAGAGCTTTGAAAGCCTTAAATTAGTTCTCATAATTTCTGAGTAGTTCTGTGTTAACCATAGGACATAATAGGTTTTCATTCTGGAAAATGGCCAGTTCTAGTTCTAAGAATCTCTTGGCCAAGCTTGTCACAGAGCATTAGGCCGGTAGAGTGTGCCTTCCCCACGCGCCCCCCGCCCCCCCCCCCCGTGCACACACACACACACACCACTTTATCATCCCAGGGAGCTTAGGATGAGACTAGTGCTGCCTGGGCAGCACACTCTGCCTTGGCCCACCCCAAGGGGACCCAAGGGGAGCAGTGGCGAGGGGCAGAGCTTGGTCCCCAGGAAGGTGGGCAGGACACTGAGTTCCAGCCCTGCCCTCGAGACCTCTGTAGGACGCTCCTGATCCCCATCATGGCTGGAGAGGTGAGGATAACACCTTACCTCAACCCACAGGATTGCTGTGGTGCCAGAATGTGAGGAAAAGGCTTTGGGAAGCAGCAGGTAAAGCCTCCCACAGAGCCCAGGACATACTTCCTCAGGAAGGGCCAGGCTTGGAGGCCTGACAGAGCCTTCCTGAGGCTGCCCAGACTCCTGGGCCCTTTGCTGTGGACGGGTTGCACAGACCGTTCATTCTGGGAAATGAGAGCAGGAAACTCCGCAGCTCACAGGGTGGCAGGGCCACCTGGGTCTGCTCCTGTCTTCCAACCACACCTTCCCCCGTCTGTAGTCACTCTGGCAGCACAGTGTCCCCACCTGGCCGACGGCCTCCCACAGTACCGAGAACACCTGAAAATATCAAGGGTCTTTTTATAAGTACTGAGCTTGGTTCTCTGAAGCTTATTCTGGTATTTTCTGGAGACTGATGAAAATGGTGAGACAGAGGCATTAACTATGTTTGTTGTGAGTGGATGCTGATAAAAAGGCTCGGGGTGCCCCTTCAGAGGAATCTGGGAGTTGCACGTTCTGTTGCCTTTGATAGACAAGTCCTCCACTGCCCTGGGTGGTGTTATCAGAGTTAAATGTTCGCTAAGCAAATGGTCAGTCTCATGGGTTCCATCCTGACAGCCCAAGTGCCTTCTCAGCCCCACAGTTGACAGGGCTCATTCCACAGGCATCTAGTAATGCTTAAATCAGGAGACGCTCACGTGGCTTTCAAAGCTTCCCAGGTGTCTAGGACTATGATTTTCCACCCTTCTCTTCATTTCTGAGGTAGGGTAGAGAGGTGTGTGTGGAGTCTTTGAACATTTGTGTGAGGCTGGACAATTCTAGTGAAAAACCCCATCCCGGCCAGCTTCTTTCATCCCTCACCTCTTCTTCTAACTGCAAAGGTGCTCCAAGTTGAGCCCCACCTGAAGGAAGCCCAATACACACAAAAATCTCACCAATGGAAACTGGTAAATTAGAGGGTGATTTTTCACATTGCAGAAAGATTGTTAACTTTTCAAAAGGTTTCGCCACAGGGTTTCTTTAAATAGTGAGCTCCCCCACTGAATTTAAAGTGTTTGTTTACAGATCATTAACTACTTGACAGAGAGGTTGGGGAGGGGGTGGTGGAGGAAGCTCTTAAAAGGTAAGCTGTTAGAAGCCCTGCCAATTGTCGATGAGCCTGGAAGGGTGATGAAACATCTCTGGAATCACGTCGGTTAGCCAGTGTGATTCACGTTACAGAAACCCATTTTACACATGACTTTCCAGGAACCCTTCCCGGTGATTGAGGGCAAGGACCACAGGACGATGGGACCTGGCTCCCTGGTTTGAGGTGGCTGGGTTAGAACTCTTGGCCTTAGAGTCCAGCATGTGCCTTCGTGAGCAGTGCGTGCCAGGCTCTGCCACTGGCCTTTGGGCATGAGCAGCAGCAGACACCTTTCCCCTTGACATTTAGCTTGAGTTTGTGGGAAGCTTCTTCCTGGTTCTCTCTGACCTTCAGCCTCTTTGGCTCAGGACCCACTTAAGTTTGTTTCCTCCTCAACATTCAGACGAGTGAGCTTTGCAGGACGGTGCCCGAAATCCACTACCAGGTTTCCACTCGGAATCTAAGAATGAACCTGGGGGCAGACCCCAGCCCACACAGGTCTGTAGGTCCCTCCTTACCTCTGCAAGTTCAGAAGGGGACACAGGCCCATCAGGGCCGGCTTCTGGAATGGCCCATAGTAGGTCTCTTAACTTCATCCAAGTCTCTTGCCCTCAATCTGGTCCCAAGGAGATTGTAACTGGTGTGGGGAACAGAAAAAAGAAGTCATTCACCTTAGCCCGTCTTCTCTTTTTAAAGATGAGAAAACTTAGGGCCAGAAAGGGGAAGAGATTTACTCAAGGTCACGAACAGCTGGTGAGTGGCAGAGTTGGGGCTGAAGAACTGGATTCCTGACTTTGCTTCAGCAGTCTCTCCAGAGGAATGAGTCCCTCACATCCTAAAGGAAGAGAAGAATCTGGAGAGTGAGGTGCAGTGGGACTCATGGGGGGATGCACTGGGCAAGGGCATCTTTACAAGTAGTTCCCCAATTCCCTCCCACCCCCCCAAATAACCTGAAAAATAACTCAGGTAGAGGCAAGCCTGTGCACACATGCGCACTTCATCATACACAAACAAAATCCTGAAATAAAGAGTCAGCAGCAGTAAGGTGACCACCCCCACCCCCAACCTCCCCTCCAGAGGAGAAGAGAAGAAAGAAGAGAGATTTTGGAGGGAAGGTCAAGTTGATGATTGAAGAGACAAAGCAGTATAGGAAAAACCTCCACGTTTCTTGCACAGTCATTTGTTGAAAATGTGTCAGCAAGTACAAGCCCATCTTAAACTTGCAATGATACATCTGAAATAGATTATTTAAGCCAGAGAGGCAGGATTGCAAAGAAGAGCATGGCTATCAACACTTGTTTGTCTGACTCAGAGGGATAAAACACAGTGAATTGCGCCTTTGGATACCACCCACCATTCATCAGGGGAAGAAAACCGAGGTGGGGGAAAACCAAGCAGGACAGATGAACTTTCGTAGAGTTTCACAGGAGTCCACATGGCTGTGTCCCTGATTTTAAGAAAAATGTGGTATTTGAAACTAGTAGCGTGCGAAAGCCGAAGATGTCACAGAAGTCCTCAGAGGGCCATGTAGATGGCCACGTCCTCTGTTGTCAACTGAATAAATCAATGCACAATATTTTGATTTAAATGTCACTGCCTGTTGGGCCTCACTTGCTTTGTGAGCACTTTGGGCTCTGCTTCTCTCTGGGCATCCATACCTGTGTTTTCCTTTGTCTAGAAAGTCCTTCCTCTTGGCTCTCCAGGTATGGTTCCTAAGTTACCACATCCCTAAATCTACTCTCCTCTCTTCCAAATGGAAGTAATTTTTCTTCCTTTGAATTTGCTCAGCAGTTTGTCTGTGCCTCTCTGGTGACACACTTTCTACATTGGAGTTTAGAGAGTTCTGTCCAGGCCTTATCTTCTCTGCTAGATGAAGGCTCCTATAGTTTGGGTTTGAGTTTCCCTGGTGCTAACCACAGAGGCTGGCCCACTGCTTGGGGCAGTATAGGCATTTGGTAAATAACTGTTGAATGTATGCATGAAAGAATGAATGAATGGAATGTATCCTGGGTACATATGTTTTGCATAGTAAAGTACACAGTTAAACAAAGAAAAAAAAAAACTGTCTTAAGACAATTTGTCTTTTTATGCAGCTGCCCTTCCAGTCTCTTCAATAAGTTCTACCATTCTAAGGCAAACGTGTAATGTGTAATAAAAATTTATCTAATTCACGATCAAGTGAAAATACTTTGGGCCCAGAGCCAAAGAATATTATTGGAGTGAACTTTTTTCAACACCCTAAATTTAACCAGCTGGAATTCTTTTTTAAGTAGCATCCTATTCAACCTTTTGAAATGAAGTATTTGCCTTTTAGTGGGAAATCTGCATTTCAACACAAAGATGGAACACAATGTCTCTGGCTTAGTTATTCTTCAGAAAAGCAAGCTCTTTTTTTTTTTTTTTGAATTATATGCTTTGCTTATGTTAAAGACACAGATTGCAGAGAATTTTGTTTAGGCTTGACAGATTGGTGGCGTGCATTTTTTGCATTTTTATAGATAAAGGGGCATGAAAGATGTTGTCTCTCCATCCCCCCTCATAGAGTGAATACGTAGGGTGAGAACTCTTGAGGTGAGGTTAGTAACGTGGTGTTCAGATAATGAAGGCCCCGAGAGGACAGAATTGGCCAAAAGAGAAAACGAGCGGTTGATGAAATTAAAGTCACCCGTGAAGTGAGTATCAGGGAGTGTAAGAGCCACGGCCAAGTTTCAGTGCAGACATTCTGTAGTGTGGTATCTCTAGAATTCTTTCTCGCTTTCATTTGTGCGGGACGCGCTTTTCAAAGAGCACCACGATTTGGTAAAACCTTAGCTAGTAACAAGCAGTGATGATGGAAGAAGTGCTCGTGGGAATGTTCATGTGTAGGACAAAAGGGAATGTGATTTTGATAACATTGGAAGGTTGATTGAGAAGTCTGTTAGCAATGATGAAGCTGGCACATGCTCAGTTTAGACTGATGGGACTCTCATAGCTCGCGTGTGCTCTCCAAGACTCTGCTGAGTCACAATCTGAGAAAGGAGAGCTGGCATCTATTGTAAACTCAGGGTCAAGAGCTAGAAAGATGTTCAGTGGATTTGCTTTTAGTTAAGCCTCTAGCTCAGACTAGTTGCACTGTTGTTATTTTTGTGGCCTGGATCCAATCATATTGCTAGAACTGGAATTGGTTCCTTCAGGGAACTTGACAAACTTTCAGGATGCATTTTAAGTGCAGTCTAGAACTTAGTTACTGTCTGGTTGGGGAGAAGACTTGAGAATCTTGGAGCTGGAAGGGGTAATGTTCTTTTAATTTGGCCTGTCTCCAATGTAGAGATCCCTCTCTATCATGGTGGGTTGTCTTCCTTCTCTTCTTGAAGGTCCGGGGTGGAAAGGAGGTCGCAGCTTCAGAAGGTGGCCATTCTTCTTGGGGACAGCTTGACTTCTTTTGTGCCCTGTCTCATTGTAAAAACAGGGAAGTTATTTATAAGTTTAAGAAAAAAATGTGTGTATATACACATACATTTTAGTGAAGAGCAATCCTCTGGACGTGTCTGTACTCCTAGAGAGGCCTGGGGCTTTAACACCTGGTGGAAGCTGGGCACCCAGGGCAGTTGTTAGTGTGTTGGAAATGATGCCTTATGCTTCGCTGTTTGGGCACATTTGTAGGTGAGCAGTATCACTCGGTGATTAGTAGACAGTCATGTAGATGTATTACACACCCAGTGATTAATTTCAGAGATGAATAGTGTGCCAATAGTAAAGGGATCTTTGAGATGATCTCGAGGAAACCTGAAACTTGATTGAGTAACCATAAATTCCAGGGACATTCAACGGGGCTTATAGAGCTCTGCATAAAAAGCCGGTACTCAATCTGTATAGAGTTGTAGAGGGACCAAAGTGTAACATTAAATCAAAATCCCACCTAATTTGTTGCATATTTTTAATGAGACCTGAAAAAAAATTCACTATGTTTTATTCAGCTATAGGAAACACTGCAGCCTAACAATGCATAAGGCATTTCTGTGGCCCAAGTGGATATGCCGGGTCTGAAGAGACCTTTATGATACAGAACAGGTTAAAACACCTTTCACCAGAGGAGTCAAGGCATTTAAAAGGTTGATTCAGAAGAGAGCCATGCCACGTCTGAGAGCCCAGGCAGGGAAACAGGGTTCCAGTTCTTGCTCCATCTGTGCAGGAGCCACAGCTCCAACATTTCAGCTTTTACGGAAGTGGTGGGGACACCACCTGCCTGGTGTGAGCTGGTTGGGATGTTGTCTTATGCAAAGAGTGTTCCCTGCTTGATAGAGAGAGCCAGGGCCTCTTCCCTGTGCTGGTCAAGCAGGGAGGTGATTCCCAGCCAGAAGGGACAGAGCCTCCCAGTCCATGGGTCTCTGCCAGGGGAACATCAGAACTTCCAGCTCCCATGCTTCTGTGTACCCGGAGATGGTGCCTGTTAAACTGGGTTGTGCATCTGATCACCTGGAGGGCTTGCTAAACAGAGTGCTGCCCCTGACCCTGCACCCTGTTTCTGACTCAGTAGGCCTGAGGTGGGGCCTGAGAATGTGCACTTCCAACAAGTTCCAGGCGATGCTGATGCTGGGCGAGGCTCTGCGCTTTGAGAACCTCTGCCCTAAGAGTATGACCAAGGAAACACAGAGAGCATAGCTGGACCACCCACTTCCTAGCCGGCTGCCTGAGCCCCCCTCTGCCTGGGCAGAATGACAGTGTAGGTGGGAGAAGAGCCTTCAGTCAGGGGTGGCCTGGGAAGGCAGAGCTGCACTTTGAGGGTGATGCTTAGAAGTATTAATTGTGAGACTTTGCCTAAACTGTGATGAGATAATTGAAAGCATCATAGCAAGAAGTTAAATGCTAGGGAGGCTGCTAACAGTTTAGCATTTCCAGTTCCTGTGGGAATGTCGATTCCCCTTACCAAGGAGAGTGCGGTGGTCGTGCTGTGCAGTGGGGAGGCGGCAGTCAGCCGGGCTTCCCCGCTGCCTGTGCTTGGACACTTCCTGGAGGAAGAGAAACTCGAGTACGAGTCTGTCTGACAAAGACAATGTCAGTGGCTCGTTAGGCTGATAGGAGTGGCTTGTTTCTCTTCAGCTGACTAACTCTACAGGGGAAGCAGAGGTAGAGGGTGAAAGCAGTGGGGGTGAGCCAGGAGTCTCAGGAAGCAGATCAGGTGTTATTGTCCAATTCTGAAACCAAGTCAGTTCACTGGGACCTTTTGAAAGTCCCACTCAACACCTTTGGGCTTCATTCTTGCCCAAGATGTTACAAGAGTTTGTTTCTCCTAATGGGTCAGGAGAAGGAGAGCCCTCCTCCCTGGCCCTTGTTAGTCAGCGAAGACCAGGGCAGGAATGGCAGAGGGGAAGGAGATAGATGGACATCCCAGGAAAGAGCACTGGATGGGGAGTCAGGAGGCTAATTCTCATCTTTGCTTTGTGGCACCAGTATAGCCATGGGCCAGTCACTTAATTTCTCAGGGTCTTAGTTTCCCCACCTGTAACATGAAGGCATGGATTTGATGATCTTTCAGGCTTTTTACAACTCAGAAAACCCACACCACACCAAACCAAACCAAACCAAATCATGGTGCCAGGTACTCAGCACTGTCCGTGATGAGCCCTCATGGTGCTGTGGAGAACTGGGTAGCTGGCCCTGAAGCTCAGTGTGCTCAGGGCCACCAGGCTTGTGGGCAGGTTTGCCAACCAGAGAGACGTGCAAGTGGTCAGGCCTGGATTAGGTTAATAGTTCTCCCATTTCTTGCTAGAGGCCTTTTGACTCACCTCAAGGTCTCTTCCCAGAGTGAGTGGCAGAGAATTTGAAATCAGACTCTCCTGAATGTCCCTACAAGGTCCAAGTACCTTGCTGCTTTCATGCTGGGGTCACAGAGGTACCTCAGTTGTGTGAGTCACCTTAGAAAAGGGTTTTAGTTTTGGAGACAAACATTAAATAGCTGAGTAAAGAACAAGTGGAAAAATGAATTTGCAGATTTCTCATTGAAAAACACTATGACAAAATCTGTACTTAATTTTACCCTATACTCTCAATTCATTCAACACAAACAGTCAGTGGAGACATAGTTATTTTTTTGAGTCCAGTCTTCCTACTTTTGCTGGCTCATTTTGCGGCACTTATTTTGTCCGGGGTTGGAGGGGAAGACATGCCTCTATAGATGGTCGTGGGCTGGGTGGAGCCTCCACAGCAGGCTCCTGTCGCAGCCCTGGTGACAAGACTTCTGCCATCGCATCCGGGGAGGAGCTTCCATGAGCCCCATGCCATGGTAGCCACCAGGTCCCCATGAAAGGAGACCTTGTGCCTCCTGCCCGGGCTGTTCTCGGTGATGTGGCCTGTGTGAGGAGAACAGGATGTATTTTATACTTGAGACCCGCTGTCCTGGAGTCCAACAACACTCCTAAGTGCTTTTAATATTAAGCTAATGGAGAACACACTCTGTTTACTCACCATCAAAGTCTGTTTTTCTTCTCTCCTGCCTCCCCCAACCATCACAAACTCCAAACCTCTAGAACACACTGAGCGCCTCCTGCTCCATTTGTCCTCTGTTCTGTCTCAAGGCTGACCTCTGCATGCCTGGTTAGCTCAAGGTGGACTTAGAAAAGCTGGGAACTCACCACATCAACCATATAATCCCCAGGTTGCACAAACCAAATATTTCCTTTCTCACAAAAATTTCAGTGCTAGAAATGCTTGATTTACTGCTAGATTTATGTTTTATTGGTGGGAGAAGTCATTTTTCCTCACCAGAGTGCAACAAGGTACAATAGAACGGAGAAGGTCAGCCGCTTTTTCTAGGTTCCTCTATGTCGGAAAATTGGTTCTCTCCTCCCATCATTTAATGGGAGGATTCCTCACCCTCATGGTGAGAATTGCCCAAAGTTATTTTAACTTCACGAGTCTAATCTCTGTTCTCCACTGCTTTGTGCTTATATGGGGCACTCCGCTGATAGAGGAGCCTGGAGTGCCGCTCAACTTAGGCCTGAAATGCCTACGGTTTCCCTGTCATTGAAGGTGCTTCATAACTACAGCCCAGACAGAGGGGGCATTGGGACATGGAAGGGAGAGTGGGAATCTGTTCCAAGAAGGAATGATTTATGAACCCACTCATTTCCTATTAGTATGTTGTTTTTGCTTGGGCTTGTCTTGAAAGTGAAGTAAATGTATGTATGTAAACCAGCCTTGCAGATAAATCCCCCATTTTACCAGCCTATGATAATATTACCATAATATTACCAATTTCCCCTTGCTATTTTCACATCTTACTACAAAACAATCATCAAGCAGTAACCAACAAGCAAATGAGTGAAAGAACCACCCCCAATACCTACAAAAGCCCCCCAAATAAAAGAACAGAACTTTTCCCTTTTGTCAAAAAGACCAAAATTAACAATAAAACAAAACCATGGGAAATAAGTCATCACTGTTCTTTGGATACAGGTGTTGGGCCTGCTAACTATCTGCAAGGCTGTTGTAATGATGTTAATTTATTTGAATGGAATTGAAATGTGATATCCTGTGGTTTACGGTACACATTGTTTTTAGCTTCAGTGCTTGATTTTGGGTTTCTTTCACAGATAAACTTCTGCACTGGAGGGGCCTCTCCTCCCCTCGTTCTGCACATGGAGCTCTAATCCCCACGCCCGGGATGAGTGCAGAATATGCCCCGCAGGGTATTTGTAAGTTGAGCATTATTTCTTCTACAAATGTACATGTGTATAGAAATGAGAGTTTCTGGAAATTACCCTTACTTTTTAAATACTGAAAGGAGTTACTTCCAAAATAGACTGGCATTCGCATATGTATTATTCCATTACTCACTTGGCACCCAGTCCGCCATTCCACTCAGCTTCTCCCTCCCCTTTTTTCTTTCCTTCCATACTGAGGGCACGAGGGAGCACAGAGCAGCTTGTCCCTGTGGGGCTCCTCCCCAGGGTCTTGCCTGGTCTATGGCTGGTGACTGCATATGTCTGCAAATGGTCAGAGTCCATTTTATTGCTGGACAGTCACTCCCATGGCCTCATTTAAGACTTCGAATTATTCCAGGGCATCCATTTTTAGCAGAGGCCGGAACCAAAGGGAGTCAGTTTAGAGTTACTCCAAAGTTATTTTCATGCATGTTATATATGCATTTACATGTGTATTTAAAATGGTGTATTTTTATATATATATATGTGGTGCATTATATATGTGCATACATATGTAATTTCTACTTGTTTTTCTCCTAGTTTTAGGGAAAATTCACAGCACTGTGGCTAAAATTCAGAGATACAACCACCACCACTACCACCATCACCACAACCACCACTACCATGACCACTATCACCACCATCACTGTCACCACCACACCACCACCATCACCCCTACCACCGTCACTCACCACCACCACCACCGTCACTGTCACCACCATCACAACTATCACTGTCACCACCACACCACCACCACCATAACCACTGCTACCATCACTCTCACCACCACACCACAACCACCACCACCACCACCGCCATCACTGTCACCACCATCACCACAAACCATCACTGTCACCACCACCACCACAACCACTGCTACCACCATTTCCACCACTACCACACTATCACCACCATCATGACCACAACCATCACGACCACAACCATCACCACCACCATCACCAGCACCACCATCACTACCTCAACCACTACTTGTTCAAGCTAAATTTTATAGTGGAGACCTTTTTATGAAATTTAGATTTGTATCTTTATAAAAATGTTTTTGGAAGATATTGTTTCCAGGGGTCACACAGCTTGCTTCTCTATGTGGGAATAAATGGTGTGAGTCATGCAGGGCTAAAAAGGTGGATGGGGGGGCCGTTCTACCTCAAACATATGAAAAAGCAGGTTCAAGAAAAAAACAAGTGTGACATCTAGTTTTTGTTTAAGGAATGTATTTTTGTTTTGAAAGTAAATGAAAAATGACCTGTTGTGGAAAGAAAAAAAGAAAAGGAAAGTGTCATAGGAGAGAATACCGAAGAGCAAGATGCAGGAGTCGAGGCTACAAAAGGGGCCTGGATTTTAGACGGGAGGCAATCTGACCAGTGAACGGGGTCTGCAGGGCAGGAGTGCACCTGAGACCAGATTCACAGCCAGTTGTTTATTTTTGTTAACTCTCAGGTAATCTTAGGAAACAAAGAATTACTGAGTGACTTTCATGAGCCCTTGGGTCCTGAGGGCTGGATGGTGTAGGGGCTAAAGTCACCTCCTCCGGCTGTCCCCATCCCCCGCCCCATCCCCTCCACACCAAGCTGGGCCTAAGCCTGCTTAGGTCACAGATTGCAGATTTAGGGGGTTGGACTCATGGTTTCGAGTCCCTATAGGCTGACTAAGTCCTGGGTGGGGAGAGTGCTTCTTGTTTGGCTGGGGGTGCCTGGGTCCCCACACTTGGCTGTGGGAGTAGAGCCACCCTTGGAGGGAAGAGGAAGGTGGGGAAGTAGGGCAGTAGAGACGAGGGTAGAGCTGAGTAGCCAAGGGCTGCTGGCCTGGGGATCAGTTTAGTTCTCTCTCTTCCACTGATCCTCCTGGGGGCAGGGGGTTTGATCTGAGGGGTGGGAAAGTAGGAGCTTCATGTGGAACCCCTGTGTTCCCTGCAAAGGGAGAGCGCCCAGTTTGCTGGAGCCCATGCTGGCAGGACCAGTTTAGGAATGACCAGAACAAGGTATGTGGAAATGGATTGTGGGGCTCCGGAAAGCTCTAGAGCCAAGCTGATCCCCACCCCACTCAGCGGCCTTCACCAGGATTTCAGACCACTTAGCACTTCTCTTGAGGCCTCCCTTCTGGTGGGCACAGTCATGGTTCTTAAAACAGCCCCTCCGGCCTTCCTTTAACCTGGCTTCCCCTTGGCCTGCAGTAGGACCCAGATTCTGGATTCTAGACTCCAGCTTTCCCTTGGGTGCCCTTCTGGGTGTGTAATGTGGTTAGTCATCGTGCTAGGTAACCGGTCAAGCCTGGTAGTAATGGAAACTCACATTCATGTTGGACCTGATAGTTCACAGAGGGCTTTTATATTTGCCTGTCATTTGAGCCTCACGATTCTTTAAGGTACTGTTTTTATGCTCGTTTTACAGATAGGAAACCTAAGGCTCAGAGAAATTAAATGACTGTCCCAGAGCCACAAACTAGTGAATAATAGTGCCCAGGGTCCAGCATCAGATCTCCTTGTTCTTTTAAATCCTGAGGCTTTGATCATGTGACTTTTTAATCTCCTGACAAACTAGAAATGGGATCATTCCTTCCTATATGATAAAGTGAAATAAAATAAAAGCCAGTAGGTAAGCTAATAGTTCATTTGAACCATTTTGATGCCTTGATTTCCTGTGTTTGGGGCCAGGTCTCAGCTTATTGCTCTAAATCAAAACAAGCCCTGTGATTGCCCAATGAGGCTCTCAAATTGAGAAGTTGATTTTCATCAGAGTAAATGAAGAATATTATTATATTTTACAAGTCAATAAATCAATGTAGCCCTAATTTTGCCATGCAGGAAATCAATTCTGGTCTTTCTAAACCATCAAAGATGTTATGAACAAAGTAATTTCACAAATTATGGCAAGCAACACATTTATTGATGACTGCAGTTTAGGAATTTAGAATCTGTGAGCACTGTAATATAATATGGTACACTGGCATGAGCTGAGTGAATACAGATTATATGGGGAAACTGTAATGCATCATTTGCTATTAGTGGACTGGTAATAATTACCAGTTTCAAAGCAGCTCTTTCCATGTAATCTTTAGTCTCAATCGTAACAGCCCTTCTCATTGACATTATGATTACACTGGCTGCCCTCATGGTCTAGGATATCTAGTTGATGGGAATACTAAAACGTGATAGTGAAAACTGTATGTTGTGTGCTCATTAGAAGATGAAATGCCATTTTCTCTGACCTGATGTATGGGGAAGAGAGAGGAGGGTAACAGCACAGTGCTAACATACTGTAGCGTGATTATGTGGGCTCCGAAAACAAAGTTTTAGGGAGCTCAGGGCAGCAAAATAAAATGGACTTTTCTCAGCTGAGCCAAGGGTACAGGCGAGGTCCCTGAGGGAGCGCTCTGCGGATCTCAGCAGGTACCAGTGGAGGGGCCGTGTTCACGGCGATGCGTCCCGTGCTGGGTTTCAACAGGATAGTATAAGGAGAAATGTGATTTTAAGGCATTTGGGGTGATGAAAGCGTTAAGGACTTGTTTCAGCTGCAAATCTCCTTTTTCACTTACCCAGTTCAGATTGTCAGGCTAAATGTATGATAATAACTCAGAGTCCTAGAGAGGCAAAGGAGAAAGCCACGGAGGGTCATCGTAGTTGGAACCAGATAGTTTTTTTCCTGCCTATTTATATTTAGGACCCAAGTAAAAAAAAATTATGAAAATACTCTCAATGATGCTTTCTATTTCCTTTGGAAGAGAGGAGGCAAACAAAAATAGGCAGATAATGTGATACTAATGTCAGCATTTTCTTTCAAAATCTTTCTGCCTCCCCCCCACCCCCCACCCCTGCCTCCACATTAGGCAAATGTTTAAAACCTAATTTTGGTATCTTATCATCTAATCTTGTTAAAGAGATTTACCCAGGAGTGGGATATATTGAGTGAGATTATAAATGCACTGTAAAGTAAATTACAAGGTCAGGGCAGGGAGTCCATTATTCAGACAAATGCTTGAGTGAGGCTGGCTTGTTTTGGAATATGAGTGTTTGGGGCTCCTGAGAAGGCCCTGCTAGCTTTTCTTTCGGACTTGCTAAATAGAGGGATCATAATTGAGCTAATTCTTCATTCCTGTTCTAGCTCATGATGAATTTTTTTCCTTTTTAAAAAGTTACTAGCCAAGGCTTTCAGGAACCTTTCTGGCCCCTCTTTTAAGAGGCGGGTGAAAGTTTATTTCTCATTTGTGTTTTGTATACTGTCTTTTTGGGAATCCCTGGGAAGTTGTCTATTTTCTTCCTCCTGTCCTTTGGCCACCGACAGTTGCGCCCTCTTTAATGCTGCAGTTGACTGGTAAACTGTTAGTTACTCCCTTGGCGTATATATGATTTTTTTAATTTAGCTATCTCCAAATATGAATGATTGTGAAGTCAAGCTGGCCCCTCTTTGCCAAAGTGGCATTTACCACTCTCGGGTTCTTTTCAACGAGAGAGAAATAATGTGACTTAAGCAGGGCCCCTCTCCAGACGGCTTGGCTACTAGCCAAAGAGTTGACTAGCTGAACTGTATCTTTCTGTTTCTTTCTCAACTGGAGCTGAGGCACAGCCGAGGGTGCAGGATGTTGTACAATTTGGTTCACGTTGTTAGCCTCTCAAAATAATGAGGAGGAGGATAGTGTGGCATTTCTCAGCCTGCCGCCAGTCACGGCGCTGGCTGCTCTCACTGTCCTTAAACTAGGACGTGGTGCCGGCCTAAGGTGGCACTAGCCTCTCCTCCTAACTCCAGGTTTACGTTTGTTTGGGGGTAACTCCTAAAGATTTGACATGGCCAGTTGGTTAAATCCGAATTAAATTTCTCTTTCGAGATTTTTCACAACATCCCTTGAGATAAAGATGGGAGTCCTCAGGGGGCATTGTGGAACCAGAATTGGGACTCGTTGACCCTTACACAGGCTGGGATGTGAGAATGTTGATAGTTTCTCTTCCGTGGGATTAGTTTTTGAGTGCCTTCTCATTTTTAACAATATCAACAATTAATGTGTTTCAGGCTAAGATGAAAAGCATCTCTGGGGCCATAGAGAATTGTAATGAGTTGACCTTCTCTTTTTTGATATCTCTGTGAAATGATTGCCTATTTAGAAAGTTCACCTGCCACCCAGGGGGGGAATAGAGCGATGGGATTTAGGGAGCAGAAAAGTTTCCCTTAGGTCTCCTTGTCCAAGTCTCTTACTTAAATGAGAAAACGAAGGCACAGAGAGGAAATGGCGTCCCCAAATGACAGCTGGTGGAAGACTGGATAGTTTAGAAGATGTTTGCTGAGGTTCCCTAGACTGTAGGGATCATCATCCTCAAGCTCAAATTGGTCTAGATTCTCCTGCTTTGGAGACTGGATTTAAAAGTTTTAGAACTCATTAAGTGGCAGGAAGACTGATTGGACAAATATTTATTGGGCACCAACCACTGGATGTGCCAGGCACAAGGGATAGGTCAGGAAGGGCTCAGGCCTTGGGGCTAAGGGCTGGGGGCAGGGCAGGCTGGAGGCAGAACATAAATAAGCAATTGCTGATGCCCTCCTCGGTGATTAAACATTGATGTTGGTGTTGTATTGTTTTGCAGGTAAAGATGAGCCCAGCAGCTACACATGTACAACTTGCAAACAGCCATTCACCAGTGCATGGTTTCTCTTGCAACACGCACAGAACACTCATGGATTAAGAATCTACTTAGAAAGCGAACATGGAAGTCCCCTGACCCCGCGGGTTGGTATCCCTTCAGGACTAGGTGCAGAATGTCCTTCCCAGCCACCTCTCCATGGGATCCATATTGCAGACAATAACCCCTTTAACCTGCTAAGGATACCAGGATCAGTATCCAGAGAGGCTTCCAGCCTGGCAGAAGGGCGCTTTCCACCCACTCCCCCCCTGTTTAGTCCACCACCAAGACATCACTTGGACCCCCACCGCATAGAGCGCCTGGGGGCGGAAGAGATGGCCCTGGCCACCCATCACCCGAGTGCCTTTGACAGGGTGCTGCGGTTGAACCCAATGGCTATGGAGCCTCCCGCCATGGATTTCTCTAGGAGACTTAGAGAGCTGGCAGGGAACACGTCTAGCCCACCGCTGTCCCCAGGCCGGCCCAGCCCTATGCAAAGGTTACTGCAACCATTCCAGCCAGGTAGCAAGCCGCCCTTCCTGGCGACGCCCCCACTCCCTCCTCTGCAGTCCGCCCCTCCTCCCTCCCAGCCCCCGGTCAAGTCCAAGTCATGCGAGTTCTGCGGCAAGACGTTCAAATTTCAGAGCAACCTGGTGGTGCACCGGCGCAGCCACACGGGCGAGAAGCCCTACAAGTGCAACCTGTGCGACCATGCGTGCACGCAGGCCAGCAAGCTGAAGCGCCACATGAAGACGCACATGCACAAGTCATCCCCCATGACCGTCAAGTCCGACGATGGCCTCTCCACTGCCAGCTCCCCGGAACCCGGCACCAGCGACCTGGTGGGCAGCGCCAGCAGCGCGCTCAAGTCCGTGGTGGCCAAGTTCAAGAGCGAGAACGATCCCAACCTGATCCCAGAGAACGGGGACGAGGAGGAAGAGGAGGACGACGAGGAAGAGGAAGAAGAGGAGGAAGAGGAGGAGGAGGAGCTGACAGAGAGTGAGAGGGTGGACTACGGCTTCGGGCTGAGCCTGGAAGCAGCGCGCCACCACGAGAACAGCTCGCGGGGCGCTGTGGTGGGCGTGGGCGACGAGGGCCGTGCCCTGCCCGATGTCATGCAGGGCATGGTGCTCAGCTCCATGCAGCACTTCAGCGAGGCCTTCCACCAGGTCCTGGGCGAGAAGCATAAGCGTGGCCACCTGGCCGAGGCTGAGGGCCACAGGGACACTTGTGACGAAGACTCGGTGGCCGGCGAGTCGGACCGCATAGACGATGGCACTGTTAACGGTCGCGGCTGCTCCCCGGGCGAATCGGCCTCCGGGGGCCTGTCCAAAAAGCTGCTACTGGGCAGCCCGAGCTCGCTGAGCCCCTTCTCCAAGCGCATCAAGCTCGAGAAGGAGTTCGACCTGCCCCCAGCCGCGATGCCCAACACTGAGAATGTGTACTCACAGTGGCTCGCTGGCTACGCGGCCTCCAGGCAACTCAAAGATCCCTTCCTTAGCTTCGGAGACTCCAGACAATCGCCTTTCGCCTCCTCGTCGGAGCATTCCTCGGAGAACGGGAGCTTGCGCTTCTCCACACCGCCCGGGGAGCTGGACGGAGGGATCTCGGGGCGCAGCGGCACGGGAAGTGGAGGGAGCACGCCCCATATTAGTGGTCCGGGCCCGGGCAGGCCCAGCTCAAAAGAGGGCAGACGCAGCGACACTTGTGAGTACTGTGGGAAAGTCTTCAAGAACTGTAGCAATCTCACTGTCCACAGGAGAAGCCACACGGGCGAAAGGCCTTATAAATGCGAGCTGTGCAACTATGCCTGTGCCCAGAGTAGCAAGCTCACCAGGCACATGAAAACGCATGGCCAGGTGGGGAAGGACGTTTACAAATGTGAAATTTGTAAGATGCCTTTTAGCGTGTACAGTACCCTGGAGAAACACATGAAAAAATGGCACAGTGATCGAGTGTTGAATAATGATATAAAAACTGAATAGAGGTATATTAATACCCCTCCCTCACTCCCACCTGACACCTCCTTTTTCACCATCCCCCTTCCCCATCGCCCTCCAGCCCCACTCCCGGTAGGATTTTTTTCTAGTCCCATGTGATTTAAACAAACAAACAAACAAGCAAACAAGTAACGGAAGCTAAGAATATGAGAGTGCTTATCACCAGCACACCTGTTTTTTCTTTTTCTTTTTCTTTTTTCTTTTTCTTTTTTTCCTTTATGTTCTCACCGTTTGAATGCATGATCTGTATGGGGCAATACTATTGCATTTTACGCAAACTTTGAGCCTTTTCTCTTGTGCAATAATTTACATGTTGTGTATGTTTTTTTTTAAACTTAGACAGCATGTATGGTATGTTATGGCTATTTTAAATTGTCCCCAATTCGTTGTTGGGCAAAAATGTTGCTGTTTCCAGTTTCGTTCTGAGAGAAAAAGAGAGAGAGAGAGAAAAAGACCATGCTGCATACATTCTGTAATACATATCATGTACAGTTTTATTTTATAACGTGAGGAGGAAAAAGAGTCTTTGGATTAACCCTCTATAGACAGAATAGGTAGTGCTGAAAGAAAATCTCTATGAGCTAAATGTCTGTCTCTAAAGGGTTAAAATGTATTAATTGGAGAGGAAAAAAAAAAGGCCTTGAATTGACAAATTAATAGAAAAACAAAACAAGTTTATTCTATCATTTGGTTTTAAAATGAGTGCCTTGGATCTATTAAAACCACGTTGATGGTTCTTTCTACTTGTTATAAACTTGTAGCTTAATTCAGCATTGGGTAAAGTAATAAACCTTAGGACCTGTCATATAATTCTATATTGTATTTCTCACAACAATGGCTACCTAAAATATGACCCATTCTGTCCTAGTTAATCATCATTTCCCCTTTAGTTTAAGCTTGTAAGCAAAACTGATTATACCAGTATAAAAGCTGTTTTGCTCCTGGTGAGAGCTTAAAAGAAATGGGCTGTTTTGCCCAAAGTTTTTTGTTTTCGCTGTTTAAAAAAAAATGATGATTACATTGAATGTGCAACGTGCAAAAGCCCTGGAACGTGATTAAATACATGAGGAAGGAATTCATTTCATGAAGATACTTGTTTAAATAATGTCTTTTAAAAAAATTCTGGCACCAAAAGAAATAGATCCAGATCCACTTGGTTGTCAAAGGGACAATCAGATGACAAACCTCAAGACCTCGTAGACCATATTGAAGAGAAGAGGCTGACAACAGGCTTGACAGAGGGTAACAGAGGGAAAAAATAAGTGATTTATTAGCACAACATAGTACTATTTGCCATTTTAAACTAGAACAGGTGTATAAGCTAATATTGATACAATGATGATTAACTATGAATTCTTAAGATGCGTTGAAATGTGACATTCTTAAAAAAAGAAGAGAAAGAATTTTAAGAGTAGCAGTATATGTGTCTGTGCTCCCTAAAAGTTGTACTTCATTTCTTTTCCATACACTGTGTGCTATTTGTGTTAACATGGAAGAGGATTCATTGTCTTTATTTTATTTTTTAAATTTTTTCTTTTTATTAAGCTAGCATCTGCCCCAGTTGGTGTTCAAATAGCACTTGACTCTGCCTGTAATATCTGTATCTTTTCTCTAATCAGAGATACAGAGGTTGAGTATAAAATAAACCTGCTCAGATAGGACAATTAAGTGCACTGTACAATTTTCCCAGTTTACAGGTCTATACTTAAGGGAAAAGTTGCAAGAATGCTGAAAAAAAATTGAACACAATCTCATTGATGAGCATTTAAAAAAAAAACTAAAAAAAACATTGCCAGCCATTTACTTGACTAATGAGCTTACTTACTTGGACTCAACATTGCAAGCGCTGTGAATGGAAAACAGAATACACTTAACATAGAAATGAATGATTGCTTTCGCTTCTACAGTGCAAGGATTTTTTTGTACAAAACTTTTTTAAATATAAATGTTAAGAAAAAATTTTTTTAAAAAACACTTCATTATGTTTAGGGGGGAACTGCATTTTAGGGTTCTATTGTCTTGGTGGTGTTACAAGACTTGTTATCCATTTAAAAATGGTAGTGGAAATTCTATGCCTTGGATACACACCGCTCTTCAGGTTGTAAAAAAAAAAAAACATACATTGGGGAAAGGTTTAAGATTATATAGTACTTAAATATAGGAAAATGCACACTCATGTTGATTCCTATGCTAAAACACATTTATGGTCTTTTTTCTGTATTTCTAGAATGGTATTTGAATTAAATGTTCATCTAGTGTTAGGCACTATAGTATTTATATTGAAGCTTGTATTTTTAACTGTTGCTTGTTCTCTTAAAAGGTATCAATGTACCTTTTTTGGTAGTGGAAAAAAAAAAGACAGGCTGCCACAGTATATTTTTTTAATTTGGCAGGATAATATAGTGCAAATTATTTGTATGCTTCAAAAAAAAAAAAAGAGAGAGAAACAAAAAAGTGTGACATTGTACAAATGAGAAGCCATATAATGGCGGTTTGGGGGAGCCTGCTAGAATGTCACACGGATGGCTGTCATAGGGGTTGTACATATCCTTTTTTGTTCCTTTTTCCTGCTGCCATACTGTATGCAGTACTGCAAGCGAATAACGTTGGTTTGTTATGTAGTGTGCTTTTTGTCCCTTTCCTTCTATCACCCTTACATTCCAGCATCTTACCTTCATATGCAGTAAAAGAAAGAAAGAAAAAAAGGAAAAAAAAACCCACAATGTTTTGCAGTTTTTTTCATTGCCAAAAACTAAATGGTGCTTTATATTTAGATTGGAAAGAATTTCATATGCAAAGCATATTAAAGAGAAAGCCCGCTTTAGTCAATACTTTTTTGTAAATGGCAATGCAGAATATTTTGTTATTGGCCTTTTCTATTCCTGTAATGAAAGCTGTTTGTCGTAACTTGAAATTTTATCTTTTACTATGGGAGTCACTATTTATTATTGCTTATGTGCCCTGTTCAAAACAGAGGCACTTAATTTGATCTTTTATTTTTCTTTGTTTTTATTTTTTTTATTTGGATGACCAAAGGTCATTACAACCTGGCTTTTTATTGTATTTGTTTCTGGTCTTTGTTAAGTTCTATTGGAAAAACCACTGTCTGTGTTTTTTTTGGCAGTTGTCTGCATTAACCTGTTCATACACCCATTTTGTCCCTTTATTGAAAAAAATAAAAAAATTAAAGTACACGATGTAAGCTTCTTGTGTCCTCATTTGACACACTCTGTAAATTACTTTCAAGAAAATAACAGGTTTTTAAGAGAAGGCCAGTCAGTCTTTTTCAGGGTTATCTCTATGGGCATTTTGATGTATGTATTATACCCTAAAGGAACATAAAGTACTTACTATATATTAAAATATCTATATCTCAAATCATGCAAATAGTTTTCAGACTTTATAGTTCTAGAATAATTTTCAGTCTGATGTTAAAAACTTTCCCTCCATCTCTTAGCAGTAATCCATTTGGATATAAATGAAAAACTTAGTGGTAATAGCATCTTAAGCTTTTATTTCCTTTGGATTTTTTGCTGTTCTTGCTGTCTAAAAGTTCTTCTCTACTCTAACATCCCCATCCTATCCTAGAGCATAATGTTAACAAGGTTTGTTTGTTTTTTTTTAAAGAAATCAGCTTTTTCATTTTCATATAAGAATCTTTCCTCATGTCAAAAATAAACACACCTCTCAAATCTAAAAATCCAGAAATGACGGCATCAGGTAAAAAAGAGAGAGAAAAGAGAGAAAGCAATAACCGGGAGTTTAGCCAGATGTGGCCCAATCTGTGGAACTGGCCACTGATTTCTGAGTTGTGTGGTGGTTTGCCTTGTGATTCGGACATGCCAGGGACCCTAGACGGGACAGATCTTTTAGGTGTTTTTATAGGGTCTTCTTGGCAGATAGCAAATGAGGGTGGGAATACCCCTTAAATTAATTAACTTTTGGCCAATCAACCGATTTATGAAATGAATCATCATCTTTGAAAAGCAAGTTAGGTCTATTTTCAACACCCCTCCTCAGAAATCTGTGTTGTCAGTTTTACAAATACTGCATGTTGCAGCATCTCTTTGCTTTATTATAACACCTACCTCTGTGATTCTGTCTCCCTGTTCCCAGTGTAGACAAATGGATACAACATTGTTTTTATTCTTGTATAAACCAAAACAAAAGTTGTTCTGTTGTCTTCTTCTTGTGGTAGCTTTTTTTTTGTTGTTGTTGCTCAGTTCTTATGCCCTGGTGCCTATGAGGTGGCCTTTTATAAAGCCTTTTATCTGAGGCAAGAATAGTTTTATCTTTCTAAAATAAAGAGAAACTAGTAGGCTTTATTTTTTTTAAAGCCCGTTTGGGTGGGAAGCAGAAAGGAATCTGGTAAGAGGGGTCTTGGGAGAGCTGGGATGGGATGGGATGGGGCAAGGGTGGTAACCTGTAGAACTTGACAGTTGGCAGTGAACCGAGGGGAGCAGTGTCTTAGATTAGGTTTCTTCACAACTGAATCCAGAATGCTGTTTAAGACAGATAGAAATATTCCCCAGTGCCAGGCCAATTTTAGACATGGTGACTTATGCTCCACTCTATTAAATGTCTTTAAAATTGCTGTGTGTCCCTATTACTCTTTTAAGAGCTAGCGTGCTGCTATGTAAGTTGTATATACAGTATTCATATTAATTTCTCAGTATATGATGCTTTTAGTGTAATTAGGTTTTTTTCACACTGATAGAATTAATGATAGATACTGTATACTTATATGTTCACATTTCTTAAATCAAATGGCGAATAGGGAGGGGTGCAAACATTTGGTAGTAAATCACAGATTATGTTTGATTTACAAGATCCCAAAGTTAAATAAATTTATTGGGAGACAGATTCTTCAGGGTACTTAGTCTCCTGGCTTATCGAAGCTCTCTTGTAAAATATTATTTCTGAAGCTGAGTGAACAATGGAAGCATGAAAAGCTAGACAACAAGAATATAACTTATAGATGACATCTTGTATCTGGAACCCTAAAATTAAAAATATTAATGTAAAATAACAAAAATCACTTTCAACAGTAGGATGAATTCATGATATCCTTTAAAAATGAGGAAATGCTAAGAACATTAACATTTTTCAAAATTTTTAAATAAAGTTTTATGATGTTCCTGATGTGTTGATGCAATGTTATCTACATACCTGAACTGCCACTTACAAAAATGTTCCTCTTCATCTTCATTTTGAGAACACCTTAAACAGGAATACAGCAAATGCTATTTCTCACAGACTTGCAGGAACTCTCCCAGGGCAAGGACTACCTCCACCTGGAGACCATTTACTGTCTCTGTGTTTAGGACCTACGGGACTGACGAACACGTGTTAAAGGTTGCTAAAAAGTGAGGTGATCGCTGGGTTCTGCATTTGTGCCAGCAATGGCAGGAAGTGTGAAGTAGTTGAGTTTTCCCCAGGGCCTTCTGTGACAGCACTGTTTATTTAAATACCATTTTTGTATATGTAATAAGTACATACTGTATATGTTCATAATACTTGAGGTGAGAATTTGAAAGGAAGTGGCGGTGAGGGTTAGATATCATTTCATTTGGAGAAATAAGGAAATGAGGTGGTTTATTCACAGACACTTGAAGTTTGTTAAAAGGTACTGGGGTATTGCAAGCCTTCCTGAAAAGGATCGGAGAAGCCTCAGGCCCCATTCTGTCCTGTTTCAAACACTTTACTCAGAGAGAGTGAGGAAGGAAACACAATATTTTCTTTTCTTTAAATCTCCTTCCCTCGCTCCATACACACACACAAACATGATTTCTTAGGACTGTGTTGTAATCGTGTGTTCCTGACGGTTCTGTTCTGTTGCTCCACTGTGCCCGACCTGGTGTGCTCAGGAATGTACCCATCCCATTCTCTCTTTCTGCTTTTTTCTTCAGACAACTTCCCATTTAAAAAAGAAAAATTCTGAGAATTTTGCCGGTATGAGGATGGGATTGGCGGTGTTCTTTAAACCTGCTTGGAAAAATGTTTTTTAAAAAGACTGTTAACTTTGAAAGAGCAGGAGCCACTTAGCAAATTTTCCTAAGTGTCTCCTAAGACCCTGCAGCTCTCCCAGTTAAGAATAAATTAGCTCACTTTTAGAGAAATGGACGTGAGAACACATAGGCAGAGTTGGGGTTACATACATTTATTCCAGGGCTGCTACAGCTACAAATTGAGGACGGGGATTGTTGGGGTGCACGTTTTCGTGCTGTCATCTCGTTATCCCATCAGCGCGTTGTTTCATTTAGTAAAACGCATGGCTAGTGAGTCAGCCTTTAGGGGGATGGGCCTGTTTCTCTCTCTCTCTCTATTTCCCAGTGTCATCTGTGGTCGTAGGATGCGATTAATTCCCCCTTTCTAATGGGGAAGGAGACCAATGTAGTTCACACGGGTCATTGTACTCAAAACTGAAACTCGGCTGATCACGACGCGGTGGTTGAAACAAACACTGGTTTTCCTTTCTGTGAAATGGCAAAGACTACTTAAAGGGAGCATGTATCAGGTCTTTACGAGACAGCAGAAAAGGCAATGTAAGTGATTTTTCCAAAGTCTGTCCTTTAAATCAGGACCCCCCAAACCCACAGGGGGCTGTGCTTTTAAATAACAGTCAACGTGGTACATGCCCGTGCTATGCTTTGTCTGTTAGGCTTTTCAATATTGGTAGCAGGCCTCACAAAGGGACTTGATGAGCTATCACCTAACGGGGCCTCAACGACAATGACTTAGGGCTGGACTGGGAACGGGATTCCCAGAGCCCACCTGGACACAGCAGGCCCCTCAGCCCAGGTCTCCACTGCTCAGGGGGGGATTCCTGAGAGCAGCTGAGCTCCAGACCCTGGGCCTCCTGCGGAGCCAAGTCAGGGGAGAGGAGGCCCCAGGCCCCTGCTTCAGGTCACCATGGCAACGAGGCCTGGAATGCCACAGTGGTAGCCCTCTTCCTCGGCACATCCGGACTCCCAGTTCTGCTGCTTCAAGTCAATGTACACACAGCAAGGGAGGAACCCCGGAGGAAAATAACCACTCCCTTCTTCCCTTCACCATTGCCTTTCCCCCTTACAAAAGAGAAAAAAGAAAAAAAGAAAAGACAACTGCATGTTTGAAAGAGACTGCAGGCAGTTTTTGGTGCAATTTGGGAGCAACTATTTTGGGTTCTGGTTTTCCTCTTCAGAGATTTGTTCGCCTCTTGTAAATCGTTGGCTGCTTTGACGTTGAACTTGATGACATTTCATGTTTTCGTTGTGCTGCTTTTACATCAATTTTGATTTTTTGTTTCTTTATAATTTTATTATTATTTTAAGGAAACGTCCCCCTTCCCTCCTTCCTCCCCTGTTCTCCTCAACCAAAGGACTGTTTCCTACTCAAGTTTTCTCAGTCATAAGGGAAAGTGTTTCTTTCCAGGTGTGTCCCGAGTTTATTAGGACTATCATATGATTGGGTAGAGGGCCTGGGTCCTTTGGGGGAAGGCAGGGAGGGAGCTCATGGGAAAGGCACTCAGAGGTCAGAGATTTGGGGGGGGAGATTAAGTTTGAAATCATGTTTAAGATGCCAGTGGCTCAACCTGTGGTTGATTTAAGTTATAATTGTAAAAAGCTAGTTAGAGAACAGAAAATCACTGGGCCAAGTCACACCTGTACTTTTTTTTCCCCCCTCCTCTGTCTCCATTCTCTTTCCAGGTTCTTCACACACCCCCATTCGGCGTAGTACCCAGAGAGCTCAAGATGTGTGGCAGTTTTCGGATGGAAGCTCGAGAGCCCTTAAGTTCTGAGAAAATTTGAAGCCCCCAGGGGCGGGGTGGACGCGTGCCGCCCGGCCGACATCTGCGTGGTCTGTCACCCTGCTAGTTTGTGATGTTTCCTGACAGTAGCCTCCAAGAAGCCGTGTGCGAAGACAGAGTCCTGCAGAGTCCTTCCTGCCTGGGCCTGCAGTGCCGTTTTATTTATATTTTTTAATAAAATGTAAAAACAAAAAAACAGACCCACATTGGAATAGTGAATCAGTCCCATCGAGAGGGCTCGTGGACCGCCGCTGTCCCGAGTGACGTCCTGGCCCTTTTGAAACCAGCCAACCTAATTACCCGTATTGTGGAAATGAGCATGAGTCCCCGACCCCTTGTTTCTATACATTCTATGTTGTCTTTTAAAAAGTGTGCTTAACATTGACACAATAAATGTTGGAGCTTTAGGTGGTGTTTGCTTGTTCTTTAATTATTGATGCTTATAAGACAATGCAGCTGCTTGTGACTTTGTATTTCTGTACCCATTTCCTGCAGACACCCATTGGGTGGGCCGGAGGGACAGATCTGAGGAATGGGTAGGAGGTGTAGGAGGGGAAATAGGTTATTGCTTATCAGATGGAATAAATTTTCAAGGAGAATCAAAATGCAAAACTTGGTAATAAATCATAGCAATATCATAATTAATGTAGTAGTAGTATTGCTGTTTATTAATGCTGAAGTGTGGTTTTCCTGTCTGACTGATAATTTGCATACCATTAAATAATGCATAATATGGCACGCTGAATTCTGTTTTTCAAATATATGCTTTTGGTGGCTACCATGCAGGACTTGAATTTGTCTTTTAATTTAGCTCAAGAAAGATAATGTCACTGGGTTAGTGGTAAATCCCAAGGAAGGTGATAAATGTCAGTAGTTGCTTATTAAACATTCTAATTTTAGGTTTCCAAACCTTTGGCAAATATATCTTAATGCAGACAAACAAACACAAAACTTCTTTATTACTTACATCAAGAAATTTGGAGCAGCTTTTACAAGGAGGAAAATTGTAGGAGGAAAGAGGTTCATATCAGAACATACTACTGTAATCATAGTATCGCCCCATTCCTTAGAAATCAGTGACACAAATACGTTGTGTCTACAGACGGGATAATTCCTTCTGGCCCAGTTAATTTGCGAAGAACTTCTCTCAATTGGGTGTTTTCCATTGCCTGGAGATCCAGAAAACTAGAAACAATATAGCATATTAAAATAGGTTTATAAATAATAAACCTGTGTATTGTAGATTTACACATTGGCTGTGCACATAAGTGGGGAAAATCGTACCCACTTACCCTCTGGCTAGATTACCTAGCCTTGTGAGAAGATAAAATAATTGGCATCTGGGTTCTTTCCTGCTTGTTTATGCATCATGAACAATGACTCCTTCCGGTAGTGTGCTGCCTTATACTTTATATAGTGCTTTCATGTACATCATTTCATCTGATCCTCATTGGGATAGCTCACAACTTCCGCTTTAGGATGAAGAGAGTGCGGCTTACCAAGGTTAAGGGCTTACCCAAGGCCACTCCCATGAACTGAAAAGCCAGGTGTTCTGGTATCTAGTCCAGAGCTAATTCCACTGAACTCTAAATGATCAAAGGGCATGGCTCTCCCTGTGTTAGCACACATGCCCTAAGTGTTCATGAGCACATGCATGTATGGCTGTCGCGCACACACACAGATCAAGGATGTCCATTGGTGAGAGCATGCAAAGTTGTCTCTTCCTGCTAACAGCTGTGTGTACTGCAAGAGGGATCTGGGAATAAGGGTCCCTTCTTGCCATCTTTCCCCAGTGGCTTTTCCATGACATATAAATACCCTGATTGACTAAGTTGCCTTCATGAGTTTTTTAGAGTTCCCCAAACCTAGGTAAGAGGGTATTTCCAGACAAGTTATTTCGTGGAGGAACACTCTCCCTGACCCCTACTCTGCCTGTGTTGTTGAAACCTAAGACTGAAAGGGATTCTGTGATGACTTCCTCCCTGAATGCTCTAAGCTCCTTGCTGATTTAACTAGAGTGATGCCACTTTAAAAGGGAGGCCCTACTGAAACAATAACCATGGGTTTGGGGACAACTTCACCTTGGCAAATGCACTTGGTGTTCACTCCACTTTCATTTCTGGTCTGTGTTTCCATTTCCCCCTCTTGTTTCCTCTCAGAGTCAGTTTGTAAATAAATGGATATTTCTAGAAGTGGGATTTTAGGGGGGTGGGAATGGGGGAGGAGTGAGAGAGTGGGTAGAGGATATCTTCTTTTCCCCTTTGTCTTTTGTAGAAAAAAAGACCCGTCATTTTTTAAAAAGGACCATCTCTCCCCCCATACCTTTTTTAGTAGAAAGAAAATAAAGATTCATTTACGAAATTCATATGAAACATTGGGGTTGTCCTGGGGCTAGAGCTTTTGAAAACCCACACAGGATTGATGATCACTGAAGACATTTCCCTGTGTGATATGTCAAGGTCATGGTTATCTGTGAATGGTGGAAGTAGCAGAAGGGACTGACAAATCTGGTTGGGGCTCTCACTGTGCCCTCTCCTGAGACTGGAACTTCCATTGTAGAGAGATTAATTGTTTGCCTAGTGTGCGCCAAGCACAGATTGGAGGACACAGTCTCGGCTGCTCAAGAGGGTGGGGACAAAATACAGGCTGTTGCTCCTATCCCACCGAGCCTGGCAGATGAACTTTAATTCTGTGGTCTGTCCAGACTGTCACACTAAATACAAAGGTCTGTTGGACTTCTGGGTTCATGATGACAGAGACTCAGTGGCTTCTGCAGCACCTAGCACTCAGCCTTTTGAATATAAATGATTGCACCAAAAGTTGTTGGTCATTGAAAGAAAAATTTTAGGCAGGGAGAACAAACTTGGAATCTACTGAGGCCTAACTGAGGCCCCAATCTTAGCAGAATGTTTCCTGGTCACTTTTGCTTAGAGTTTTCAAGAACATTTGTATTAGAGCCAAGCTTTTGAAGGGGTGAGGAATATCTTTCAAGTTTTGTGTGTACTGACGTGTTTTGTTTGTTTGT
Source organism: Desmodus rotundus (assembly GCF_022682495.2). NCBI lineage: Eukaryota > Metazoa > Chordata > Mammalia > Chiroptera > Phyllostomidae > Desmodus > Desmodus rotundus. The sequence goes on along the minus strand of NC_071391.1, from coordinate 135,883,683 downwards.
TTGTTTTGAGGTCTAGATAGTGAGGTTAATGTCGAAGAAGATGATTATTAACATTAACATATTTCTCTCAGTGTTAATGTTTACTACTGTCAAGAATTCTTATTTTACAAATCAATATCCCCAGAAAGTAGAGGTAGAGAGGTTCAGAATTGAAGTATTTTGTAGGTTGTTGTTTCTCGTCTTACGTGCCTCATAGCTCTGGCTTCTATAGGGGTATTTATACTGTGAGGGAACAGATTTGAGGACTTCACATATTGGTTGCGAAGTCCCTGAGAAGCTCCATGGGAAGTTCACAAACAACGAATGTTGCAAGTACACATTCTTCAAGGGATCCATCCTGTCTGAGTTCTTAACCAACAGGGAAACAATAAATTATGTTTCTTTTCTCTGACTCCCTAGTAGAGACAGACCTCTTCAGTTTGTAGTTCCCCCAAAATCGTATGAAGCCAAAGAACTTCTCATTTCCAGCAAAATCCAGAAACAGCAATTGTTTTCCTTCACATCTTAGTGCAAATTAAGATACTTTTTGTTAAATCACATTACCTTTCCCCTTGCTTTATATTTTTAAAAATTCTCCCAGGAAATACCTAAGATTTATAGAGCACTTTTATAGACACTATAGCCTCAATTTTCCTAGTAATTCTAGAAATTAGGTGGGACAAGGAGAGACTAAAGCTGAAAGGAAACACAGCAATCATTCATTTTACAGGTCAGAGCAACAGAGGCCCAAAGAGTAAGTGAAGGGCCTAAGATCACACAGCTTGGGGGGGGGGGCGTGGGGAAAGAAAGAGCCTAGTTTGAAATCACAGTTAGTGGTTGATCCAGAACTGGAACCCAAGCCTCCAGCTCCTGTACAAAGGAATTCAAGCTGCAGGTCTCTCCCTCGTGGCCAACTAAATTTGGAAGCAGACATGGCAGAAAAGTGTGCATTATAGAAGGATTTAAGAATGAAGTCGAAAGCTTGTTTGGATGATAGTCCTAGTGGAGAGTGTGTAAGCATATCCCATATTTCAAGGGTCTTTAAGCAGCATCCCAATGACAGCAAGCATTTAGGTCACTACCAGGGAGGATTCCTCCTTTTCTTCAACCCTCTGATGGTAGAAATAAACTTAGGGACCAGGACTTGCTGGGAGACGAACTTTAAAGTTAAAAGGACATTACAAAAAAAAAAAAAACCCAACTACTCATCAAACCAAATTCATCTTAAATGACTTAAATAGATCTCACAATCTGCTCCATTCTCCAGTCAGGATTTAAGAGGAGCTCCCACTTAATATGAATTTTGAGGCTGTATCCCATCCTGTTAGAGAATCCATATAGCCAATAGCATGACCTGAATCTTGTTACTGGAGATGTTTAATTCTGAGTTCCAGGGTGCTGAGTAGCAATGAACTAAAGGGAGGATTGATCGAAATGGTATACAACTCTCAGTTGTGGGAATTATTCCACTTAACATCCTATTTAGGTTGCACAGTCTTTTTCTGAGCAAAATGAAATCATACTCATTTTCCCTTTTGATCGGGTCCTTGGCTCTGTTTAGAAATGTACAGATTTGGCCTCACCCTTATTAGATCTGCTGTGTTCAGCTCTTCTGCTGCCATTTCTTTTCTTGCCAGCCACCCTTTGATTCACGTGTACTTTTTTTTGTATGGACATGGGTTGACTTTTAATATCTTGGGGCTGCACAGGGTTGTACTTGCTGCGTGTAGCAGTTGTTTAGAGCCTGCACGGGCAAAGTCATTCCTGAAATTGGAGCAGGATGGCGGGAAGCCTCCTACGGCAAAAGCAAATCAAATAAATATTCCTTTTGAGGATGGTCTGAGAGGAAGTCATTTGCCTGATTTTTCCCCCTAGTGATAGTTCCCTGAATTTCCTGAGACAGCAATGCAAACAGGCAGTGCCTGCTGCCTTCGCTGTCTCTTCTGCTCCTTGGTCCCTGCTGAGGTGTCCTCTCTGCTCAGATACCTTGAAACCCTGTGAAGAAGCACATGGAGATTATCTGCCTTTCGGTTCTAAGACTGGCGGAGCTGCTCACACCCCTATTTCAGAGTGCCCTCGTTCACCTGTTGCTTACTTCACCACACAAAGGAGAGAAACCAAAATGCAAATATTCCTCTTCAGAAACTCACCCACAGCTCAGAACTCAGGAATGCAAGACATTTGCCTTTAAAGTGCACCCCTTTGTGTGGATTTGCCTGTAGCCACATTGCCTTATTTGTGGAGTGCTTTTTATTTTTCAGCCTTTTTGAGATTACACTTTCTTCCTCTCTGACAGGCTGTGATGGGGGTGGACTCTGGGGCTTTTTAGTCCCGACTGGCGAATGGTGCCGTGTCTGAGCCGGCAGCCTGGGGTTGTAATGCTGGCTCTGTCTTTGCCATGCTCATCCACCTCGTGCCCCTGTGTTGGTACTTGATCCCATTCAAGGCCTGTCACTCCCTCCCAAAGTGGAAAGACACGCCCTGCTTCCTGCCTACCTACTAAATAGCAGACACAACAGTCAAAACAGCATGAGCCCTTCGAATGCCCTGGGCCCCACGAAAGATTTGAGGTCATTGACATCCAGCCTTGATGGCTGTGGGCAAGTGAGGTTGTGGCCCATCTTAAGGGTGAACTTTCCTTTGCTTTTGGTCAGTAAACCCACTTTCTTTATAAGTTTGCATCACAGAATAAAAAAGCAGTGATTTTTGTTTGGAATCTAATGCTGTTATCATGTTTTAAAAATGCTCACGTTGCGTCTGTAGTACACGGGGTACATTTTATTACTGTGGAGCACCTTCAGGTTGGAGGTCCCCTTCTACCCCCTCCCTGCTGGAGGGTAGCCCTGGGGGACGGCCCTTTGCCACAGAGCCTTGCGCATCCCACCGGGAGTACTGCCCACACATCTGCTGCCTGGAGATGTGAGGGTCAGCAGGTGTCTGAAATGTGATCTCTGATTGAACGCCTAACCCTTCCCATCCTTAGCTGGCAGACTGCCTAGAGCTTGGTAAAGGGCAAGATATAGGTTAAAGTAGAAATAATAATATCAGCTAATGTTTACTGAGAATTTACTATGTGCTAGGCACAGTGGTAAGAGTTTTCCATGCTTGTTCTTATTTCTTCTTTGTAATCATCTTGTGGGGTAGGTACTATGATTATTCCCATTTCGCTGAAGCTTGGAGAGACTCAGCAACATGTCCAGGGTTATACAACTGGTACTACCACTGTGATGCGACTCCAGAATTCTCACTATTAACCTCTACATGTTGACTTCCAGGATTGTTCTCATTCAGGAATTCTGTCACCATACGCAGTGTGAAGGTTGAGGGTACCATGTGAAAACAATGACAACAGTGCTAATTAAGCAGATTAGGAAGCATACTCAGGCTGGCTTGGCTTTGAGGCTTCTGCTCTTGTTAGCTATTGAGCAAGGCTGGAGTCAGTATTTCCCATAGTGCTTGCATTTCTGTGTATCCTCGGCGCTGGGAATTTGATTTTGTGAGGCATGTCTGCGTTCACTCCTGCATCTTCTCCATCTGCAGTAAGGCTCCTTCATTTGTTCAATCGACAAATATTTATTAGGTCCACGCTATATGCAACCTACTGAGCTAAGTGCTGGGGAAGGAATGCAAAGAGGTAAAAGGCACAGTCATTGCCCATCAGAAATTGCCACCAGTGGAGAATTAAATTAATTAGAATCCTCCTAAATAACTAGTCTCAGTTAAGCTGATGTGGTGAGAACAGTGGGCCTTTTAAAATGCTAATATATAATTCACTTTGCCAATGTAGATAGCAGTCTCCGGCAAGGGCCTTTGGAGCTCCTGAATGAATGGGGATGTTATTCTTTTTTTTTGGGGGGGGGGATGTTATTCTTTATATCTTATCCATAGGACACACACAAGTTGTTTCTCAAATGGTGGGGATGCGTATACATTGATGTTTCCTTGTGCATTTGGAACAGTCCTTCTTGTAAAAAATAACAGCAGATGATTTAGAATTAGAAGGAGGGTAGTAATAGAAACACAGTGCTTATCCTATGGTCGAAGTAAGTGAGATATACAGGGGATAAGCTTATGTATTTCAAACCCCTGACCTGATCTGTAACAGATTACCTGCTGCCAATTCAATCTAAATGGAACATGACAAAAAAAAACCCTTTACGTTTTCTATGTGCAGTCCTGTGAGTTCTCTCAGATCATCAGCATAAGCCAGGTTTGTCTCCCCCACCTACGGTGTGCAAAAAGGTCCTATTCTAGGGACTGTGGGCAACTGTAAAGAAGTGTGAGACCCAACCCCTGTCCTCATAGGGATTATAGTTGGTCCTAATGGGGTGAGGTTAGATTACAAGCATAAAAGTAGGTAATTCACAATGAAAGGATGTAATAGATTAATTCAGAAGTGAGAGGCACAAGCTGTAGGAATGTGAAGGAAGGTAATTACTCGGGGGCCCACGTCTTGGACTTTTAATTGGTTACCCAAGGCAGGCTAGGATTTAGATGATAAAGAGAAAGCATGAGGGCAAACCAGTGCAAAGCAGCGCTGTGGGGCTTGGAGGGCAACGGCCAACCCAGTGTGGCAGGAAAAAAAGGGTTGTCTACAAAAATCACGGAAGGTAAGGCTGAAAAGTAATTTGGAGCCATATTATGGAGGCCCTTTAATGATAAGCTAACGGGCTGGGATTATAAGTGAAAGAGTTTTTCAAAGTCATGTCAGTAGAAAAGTTTTAGGAAGAACATAACAGGGTCTGCGATGGATTGAAGGCAAACTCAAAGGAGACCGAGACCAATAGGAGGCTGCCCCTTGCAGGTGTTAGCAATTTCCTGCAGAAAGGGTTCTGCTATGAATATTTGGGTCAGACTATGTAGTCACCCTTACCACATTCAAGCAGACAATGATTCCATTGTTCGATGGTATGTCTAAATTCCCCATTTGCCCTGGTCCACATCCAATCCCAGACAGTCTATGGAAGCCAACAAAAGGTCTTCCTTACATATTGACTGTTGTTAGAAGCCCACACAATAAAGAGCTTAAAGATAAAAACCTTGAGGCCCAAACAGGTCAGTTAGTTCCTAGAGATTGACTATTTTTATAGTACAGAGGAAAACATCCTGTCTCATCAAGCCTTTAACACTTTAGCATCAAGTCTCAAGCATAATGATAAACTTAACTGGAAAAAGAACATTAAACTACTAGAGCTTTGTAGGTCAATGGGCTCCAAAGATTCCAGTTTTTTCTTGGAGGGTGGGAGATTTAAGAATTTTTTAATTCTCTTGATTATTTGTAAAAGTTATGTTATGTTGCTTTCTTCTTTGTTGTATACTTATTGATACATTCCAGGTCCTATAACACAATTTTATTGTCATTTGGCCACAGCATCAGATTAATTGCATCACAAAAGCACGAACTGAAAGTAAGCAATCATGTTTAGACTGTATTAGAGAAAGTTTCCCTGCACAAAATAAGGCTAAGCGGGCCTGGGTTCCCTCTCTTGGAGCTTTTGTTTCAAAAATAGAGACCTTTGGACTTTTGTATTGCAGTCATACCATCTGGTAACCTTCTATACCTTCCTTCTCCCTGCCCATCACCCTCTTTCTCCTGGAAGGAATTCTGGTCTATGAGTGTCCAGTGTCAGAAGTCAGAACATTTAAGGCACATTAATAATTACTTTCTGAGTTTCTCCCAGAGCCCCGTTCCTCATTCCTGTGATGCCCACAGCCACAAACCTCAGCACTGGCCCCTCCCATTAGGAGGGCTGTCTAGGATACAAATGCATGCTAAGGATCAGTCATAAGCAAATGGCTGGGAACTGCCCAAGGGTTTCAACACGAGTGGAGATGCTCCCTGAGGTGTGAACATTATACACTGTGATAATATGGTCCATGTTTTCCTTTGCACTGAAATACAGTAAAGTACAGCTGAAAAAGTTAAGTATGGAAGACCCCCCCCTTATCTGGGGGGGGAGTACATTCCAAGCCCCAGTGGATGCCTGAAACTGTGAATAGTACCAAACCCTGTATATGCTGTTGTTTTCCTATTCATATATACCTATGGTAGTTTAATTTATAAATTAGGCATAGGAAAAGATTAGCAATTACTAAAAACAGAATAATTAAAACAATATACTGTAATAGAAGTTATGTGAATGTGGTGTCTCTCAAAATCTTACTGTACTGTACTCACCATTTCACTTAAAGGAAGCACTTCATGGCTTCTCATTGGCATGTTCAAATTGCCAGCATCACTACTCTTGCACCTTGAGACCATTATTCCATAAAACAGGGTTACTTGAACACAAACACTGTGATAGTGCAACAGCCGATCTGGTAACTAATACAGGTGCTAAGTAACCCACGGGGCAGGAAGCGTCTACAGCGTAGAAAGCCTGGCCAACAGGATGCTTCACCCTCCCGGTGAAATAGCGCGACATTTTATCCTGCCACTCAGAATGGCAGTGAGCAGAACAGCCCGCCACTCAGAATAGCGCGGTGCTCAGAACTGACACGGGAGAAATCAAAACCCCAGGTAGGTGGGACCGCTGTGTTCCCTACAGACCTTGGTGGGGGACAGGGAGGAAAGTCAGGCCCCTGAGGAGCAGAAGACAAAGTTCCTTTCTCTAGCTGGACACCCGTCTTCCATGTCAGCCCAGGGTTCAATCGACACCACAGGAAAATGACAATCACTGAAAGTCATACATACTTTGTTAGGAAATGAGTGTCCATATAATTTGTTTAACATAATACTGGGTTGGCCAAAAAGTCTGTTTAGTTTTTTTCATAAAATAGAAGACACACTTTTCATTTCCACCAATAACTTTACTGATTTGGATATTTTGAATATGTCGGCCACATCCTGCTATTGGCTTCTAGTGGGTAGAGGCCAGGGGTGCTGCTAAACATCTTCCAGTGCATCGGACAGTCCCGCAGCAAAGAATTACTTGGCCAAAATGTCAACAGTACCGATAAACTTCACAAACTACTTTTGACATGTTCAATCGATCACAGCACCTTCTCCATACAATGCAAAAATCTTTATTTGCATTTCAGTTGTGTTTTTACCTTTCTTGAGATAATAAAGCATAATATGCCAAAAATGTTGCTTATCTTCTTCCATCTTCAATATTAAAATGGCTGCACAAAAATTCACCAATTTGGATAAGTTTTTTTAAAGCACGCTGATATGACAGCTGTCACAATACAATTTAACAAGATTGTTTCACATGAAGTTAAAGACAGCTAATCCCTACTAGAGCCACAGTATGGAAAAAACTAATTGAACATTTGGGCCAACCCAATAGCTTCCCTGTGAATCAGAATTATGGTGTAAGCTCAGAAGTATATACATATACACAGTTGCACTTGTCATTTCTTATGTACACGCCTTTTTGCAACAAAGCATATTCATATCTTGCGTGTGCCCCCAGCGCACACATACCCAGGAAGACATGCTTCATCTGTACTGACTCTGATGATCTTAAGGACGTCACTGGGTTTTGATTTTTGGTAGTCATCAGTCCCTAGTTTCTAGAGTCTTGTTTTCAGAACTGTTCACTCTGGGCTCCCACCTTTCTTCTTCAGAAGCTAAAGGTCAAGGCTACCAAGCTGGCTAAAGAAGTTTGCTTAGTTCATCCTCTCCTGGCCTAAGGAGTCATTGTGTCTACAGAACAGATGTGGGATGGGCAGGAGTGGAGTAAACCTATCCCCTCTCCTACTGGAAATCACATTTAATTCTGACCCAAGGGGCTTTTGTGTCGCAAATGGAGAGGTAATTAAGCCTCCAGACTCTGAGCCTTTTGGGGTAAGAGGGCTTAGTTTTTCATTATACATCTAGTGTATATTTGAGGAGCAGGGGTTGGGGGTCAGGGAGGCATAGGTAACCTTGAAGATAATGGAAACAAGATGACAGGTGTTGGGCGTATTCCCGTTCAGTGGCATGGATAAATAGAACACATATTTAAAAATTAATTCCAGTTTGAAAAATCTTAAAGCATTCTACCAGCATTCTTGGTGGTGTAGCAGAGAAATAGGGACACCAGCTTGCATGTGAGTGCTCATGAGAAGGAGCATGGGCTAGAGCGCTCCTTCTGCTATCATGAATATTATTTAAAAAAATTATTATTGAAATGGAAAAGTTTCACCTGCAGAGACCTGGAGTGAGACCTCGAAGGACAGGAGCTCTCTGCTGGTAACGACACTTGGTTGTTAACCAACACAGCCGAGGACGGAGCCCAGTGACCTAGAGGGAAATGGCTGAGGTAACCAGTCCCCAGGAGCAGTCCCCCCAGGGAGCGTAGGTCCCATTTCAGCCACTGCCAGCAAGGAACATTCCACTTGCTGCTGTTCAGTGTTGACTTAGACCGTCCCTCCTGGGGGCGTGGCTGCAGTAGAGCTTGGAAAATCTGAAGCAAGTGAGAGAGGGCTTGGGAGATTTCCATTTTGGAATGTTGACACCTTCCCATATTCAAGGAACATGGTGTGTGTGTGGGGGTGTGTGTGTGTTGGGCTGGTACAGGGGGTGGGGGTCAGTCTTTTCTCCACCGCCCAGTTGTGTTAGGATGACTGGTGAAGTGGCAAGTGCTACTGTATATTCTATGCCCTCTCCTTTCTCCATCCTCTTTTGGAACCAGAATCAGAGAACTCTTTAGCATGGGCACCCTTAGGTTGTTGTGGTTGTTGTTGTTGTTGTTTTGGGTTTTTTGGGTTTTTTTGATCGGCCAAGCTTACAGTTTTCAAAGTGCTATGACAGGATGGTTGCAAAAATAAAAAGCTAGTGAAAGCTTAGTCACAATATTTCTATAGCTGGCAATCAAAAGATCATATTGCATGCAACTGGCAAAATCATCATAGAGAAATTATGCATTTTCCAGAATACCTTATTCCCTTCTGTGTATTAAACATTACTTTAATATTCTGGTGACAATGTTTTATAATTAATCTAAATGTAAGGGAATGAACACACCAGAGATTATGTCTCAGTGCAAAGAGGTGAGAAAGCCTTTTCTTCTCCAGTGGTAGACCGGATTACTGACTCAGCTCCTTCACACTCTAGAGCAGCCATGGACATCACTGAGGGCTGACCTCCCACCCCATCCCCCAGGGAGTGCAAACAGCCTGCACTTGGGGGAGTAAAACCCTGCCACTCATAAGGGTGTTAGTGTTAACACAGAAGAAAAGCGTTTTTAAAATCACATTAGTTCATAGACTTATATTGAACTCATGAGGGGAATCTAGCCCCAGAGAGATAAAAACTAAAGAGCTGAGCCATAAACCAGTATGATAACATTCTTATTATAAGATGCAAATTGAGGGACCCAATTCACTAAAACACATGTTACTGATATTTAATTTTGCTTGTGGGAATATATCAGAAGTTGGCCTATGCCTTTTGCACAATGTACTTAAAATGAGGGTGAGTAACTTTAGCTATAAAAACAAGTGATAGAGAAGCACAGGGCAAGCCAGGCTTGAGAGAAAATTGCAAGGATCTGATTTAAGTGTTACTGTTTACAGTTTTCTGTCCTGGCTTGGGCTTAGAGGCACAGCATCAGCTTGGGAAGGTAAGTGGCGATGTGCTCCTGGGTGGGGAGGGTGGGGTCCTGCAACAGGGCAGGGGAGTGGGGGCCTGCTCAGTTGGCCCTGACCCATGGGGAGGTAGCTGCTGGGTGGGGGCCAGAAGAGGCAGGCCCATGCAGAGTGGTCATCGCAGGAACTTCACTTGAGCTCATAAGGTTGTGAGCCTGTGGTTTGGACAAGAGAAGATGTACTTCCCCATAAGAATAAGGTCAGTTCCTCTTTCTTTGGGTGGCACGAACAGGCTGCTGGGTGCACTTGGACTTCCTGCCACCAATGCCACCTCCGAGGAGGTGATTATGCTTCCCACTCAGGGTGACATCTCTAGGTTGTATCTCTCTAGCTGGTCACTCCTACGGGGCTCAATGGATGAGAAAATTGTTCCTCAGCTCTTACCTCCTTTCAAAGACCATTCCTCATCACCTAGGGGCTCTGAGGGGAGGGACCTCTCCCCTCAAGACTCAAAGTGTGACCAGTGGCCCACAGAACGTGGACATCGCTTGGAAACCCGTTAGAAATGCACAGCGTGTGTCCCTGCCCCAGACCTACTGATTTATGGTCTTCATTTTAATGATATGAACTAACTTTTGAGAAGTAGGGCCAATCCCACTCACTGATTTATTGTATGAATCCCTCATTTGGCATTTAGACTTTAGGGTTTTTAGGGTTTGGATAATGAAGAGAGGGTCCCTCAAACAACTATCTTTTTGTTTATTTTGGAGGGAAGAGATTTAAATCTTTGTGATTCGAGGGAAAAAATATTGTAGGAAGCACAGGGGCACACTGGAGCTTGTTAGGGCACAAGCGTGCCACTGTGAAATGCTACCTTAGACAACACTGGAGTCACCTCCATGTTGTCTGGGGAGGGAAGCGTTGTCCGACTTGTGGGGTCTGCTGAGGGGATACATTTGCTCTGACGGTGTTGGCTGAAGCCATAGAAGAATCTGTGGATGTAAGGGTGGTCTGCCCTGCCTTGCCCTCTCCAGAAATAGGCTGCCAGCTACCTCCTTGAGAGTGGAGTTTAGGGAGACAGGGAGGAGAGGAAAGGGGTACAGGCCACCTTAGATAATTAAACTTGCTGACTTCCAGGCAGGCTGTGTAAGCCTTCAGTGACTCCAGGAACTTCTTGGACTAACTCTGCTCCCACTAATCTGCAGACACCTAAAATTCGTTTAATAAGATGAAAATCCTTTCATAACACAATTAAGAGAAAAAATAAAACACACTTACACTGCAAAGGCTGGGTTGAGGTAACATTTAAGTGTGAGTGAGGAATAACCAGACAATCAACCCTTGAATCTTGATAGGTGATGAGGATGAGCCCGTCTTGGCTTTGCTGGGCTGAGAGACTCAACTAAAACCAAGAAGAGGGGCTGGGTGCAGAACATGAATTTTGAAGACTCTGGTTTACTTTGCACTGAGCAAGAGGCTTAGAAGCTTCTAAGGAAGTACTTTAGACGTGCAGCTGCAAAGGCCACAGCTCAACTTTGCACTATTCAATGAAGTTTTTGTTTTTAAATCCATGTCATCTCATATACAGAAACTTGTCTCCTAGCACTTTCTTAGTTGGAGCATCATAGTTAATTCCCTGTCTCTCCACCTGTCCCTATCCCACACTTTGGGGCTCGCCCTGGAGCAAGCACAGTGCCTACATATAATTCTCTGTAGAGATGCCCAGATGTAAGTGGCCCTTTGGAAGGGACAACAAGACTTTTGGTGTGATAATTGTGTCTCCCGGAGTGGACTTTACTCATTGTGTTATCACAAGGGCCGCCCACATGTGTCCGGGTCTCAAAAGTGAGTAACTTATTTTTCCCCCCATTTTTTAAAAGTGAAGAGGATTTTTTATGAGGCTCTCAAAGTTAAAATCACACCATCAGGTTGATCTAAATGTTCTCAGATGGGCACGGGGTTGAGGAGGGGGTGAGGATGGGATTAATGATTTCAATCGTGCAGATCAACACACTCCTGTTGTTCCAACAGGTCAGATCTAGACTCTAGCCATCGTTCCAGGTGCTTCCTTTGGAAGGGAGAGCCCTAGGAGCTTGCGTGGCACCTGAGAGAAATGCCCAGGTGACAGCACTGGGTTGCTGCGGAGGCAGCCCCTGGGTTTGGGAGGAGACATTAGAAGTTCATGGAGGGCTTTAGTTCCCAGTCATCTTCTTATTACTGCTCCTCCTTACTGACGTTGTGTAATTGCTGGCCTACAGAAAGTTCACAGGCTCTCCCTCGTCTGAGGTCCACGGCAGTGCTGTGGTATGCTACAAACCGGGCAGGCGCTGCTATCTCCATTTCACCGGGAGTTCAAGGCTCAGAGCAGTTTGGGGGCTCTCTGGCAATCACAAAGCTCATTAGGAGTCACACCAGGTCCCAGGGTAGATGTTGTCGTGCTGTGTGAAGATGGCATAAAGTGAGATCTGTGGACCCTGTTTCTCTGACAAGTTCAAGTCCTCTGATTTGCTTCTTCCTCCCTCCAAGACAATAGGCTGGTTCAGTGTCCTCTCTCGGGGTAGACTGGCAGCATGTCATCAGTGCTAGGTGTCTACCATATGATCCAGCAACTGGACTGCTAGGTATATATCCAAAAACATTGAAAGTAGGGACTCAAACAGTATCTGTAAGCTGTGTCCACAGCAGCATTATTCACAACGGCTGAGAAGTGGAAACAAGTGTCCGTCAGCAGGTGAATTGATAAATACAATGCGGTCCATACACACAGTGGAATACTATTTAGCCATAGAAAGAAATGAAATGATGACACATGCTACAGCATGGATGAACCTTGAAATCATTAGGCTTAGTGAAATAAGCTAGTCACAGGACAGATGTATAATCTCACTTACTTGGGGTACCTAGAACAGGCAAGCTTGTAGAGATAGGAAGCAGAAGAGAGGATACCAGGGGCTGTGGTGAGAGGGGAAGGGGAGTTGTTTACTGGACACAGGGTTATGTTGGGGTGATGAGCAAGTTCTCGAGATGCATGGTGGTTTTGGTGATGGGTACACAGTGCAGTGAGTGTACTTAATGCCGCTGACCTGCACACTTACTAATGGTTGAAATGATAAATATTATGTGATACATAACTTATGATAAAAAAGAGTTTAAAAAGTCAAACAGAACCCAAATGGGAAGTAATGACAAGGACAAACAACAACAAAAATGCAAAACCAAAGAGGAGAGCAGAGAAAACCAGGAAAGCAGAGAAGGCACAGGGTAAAGACAGGGGCTGGTGTGGGAGACAGAGTTGTGGAAATGGAAGAGAGAGGGAAAGGGAAGGGGGGAGGGGAGGCCCTATGCCCAGGGTTCTGCAGCTGGTGGGGGCAGAGGGGTACTTTCTGGGACCCGAGACACCTTCAGGGAAACTATCCCAGCCAGTTTCAGCCAGAGAAAGGCAGATTTTCTTTTATTACACAATAGTGTGCCTGGAGCCCTGGGGTGGGGTCACCTCTCTGGGGCTGGAGAAGTGTCCATTTCCAGTTTATTTATGAGTTTTATCCCGAGAGTGGGATAAACGGCTATGAAGCTGACCTGATATTTATGTTCATTTTAAAGCCAGTGTTTGATATGAGTGCTTTCTAGATGAACTGCGCCCTCAGCGCCATTCACTTTAGTGTAAGATTTCTGTTGGGGAGGAAACAGAGAAAAATCATCAAATTCCGTGCTTGCTGCTCCCTCTTGTTGTAGTCTGACTTTTGAATAATTTCTGAGCACTTAGGAAGTGCAAGAAATGGGGCCCTTTCAAATTATGGGGGCATTCCAAAGACAGGGAAAATGTTTCTAGCCTGGGGCTGGACTCTTTAGTGTTAGTTTGTGAAATCTACTTTTATCATTCTAAAAATTTCATGTTGTCCATACTGCCTGTCAGGAAAAGTGGAAGATCCGGCTCTCAAACATGTACTTGGGTGGATGGGGGAAGACAGGTTCTAAATCGCACCTGGCTTGTTAATTGGTGTGGTCATTCTCTGTTTGTTTAGAATTTCCTCCCCTCTTTCTTTACCCTTAAGCGACAAGATGGTATAATCACAGCCTATCCCTGCAAAACTCCCTACTTGTCAAACCTTGAAGGTTCAAGTCTGTAGGCAGGAAGGCACTGGAATGCAAGATGTGAACAGTGAGCTAAGACAGAGTGAGGGCAAGAGTTTCGTGTAGTCGCTATTGGGCTTTCTGAACTTGAAAGTCAAGAATTGGCTTCAAAAGCAAAGGGACTTGAGAGACTTGAAGTGGCATTCTGAGACCAGGCAGGGCAAAGGACCCCGAGCCTTCGACCCTGTGACTTGCTCTCAGGGAGCACTCAGCATTTATTTGGTGGTGATGGAGACTGATGATTGGAATTTTTTTTTTTTTTTTTTTTTTTTTTTTGCCAAATGGTTTTGTTTTCTGAGCTTCGGTCCTGGTCAAACCTTCTATTTTTATTTTATTTTTAATAAAGTTAGTTGGTACAGGCTGAGTTTAACTGCAAGGGAATTTAAGCAGGAGGAGAGACTAACTCATACAAGCTATCTGGTATATCTGGGAGTTCCCTGAAAGGATTCCAAAGAAACCTTGCGAGTATATGCCTGGAAAGAGGGAAAGGAAGTACTATATTATTGCTAATGATATAATCATACCTTTAAAAATATTTGAAACTTTGTTGAAGGTTTTTTTTTATTCCTTACCTGAAGACATGTTTTTATTACTTTTAGAGAGGGAGGAAGGGAGAGAGAGAAACATAGGTGTGAGAGAGGAGCATTGATTTGTTGCCTCCCTTGTGTGCCCAGACTGGGGATCAAACCTGAAACCTAGGTGTGTGTCCTAATTGGGAATCAAACCTGCTACCTTTCCATTATGAGACACTCCAACCAGCTGGGCCACACCAGCCAGGGCAAACTTTGCCAAAGTATTCTCTTATGTTGTCCCCACACTACTCAGGTGTTGCCATCAGCCTCATTTCTCCAGTGAGTAAACTGAGGCACAGAGAAATCCAGTAGTTTTTTGAGGGCCACAGAGCTAGTTAAGAGCACAGGCAGGGATGAGAACCCATCCAGCAGACTTTCCTTGGGGTTTTTAAACTAGTCCTTTCATGCCCAGTTTTGGGTTTAGACTCGAGCTGGGTGCTAGGTGGGAAGGTGTTGGATGGAGTGGGTAATCGTGGGAGCAGGGTTGCTTTTGAAGGTGTTGACATGCTCACACTGGAGCTGGTCCTAACCCTGCCATGGTGAGGTGATGGGAATGACAGGCCCCTCCCTGGAAGGGAAGGGAAGAGTATGTGTTGGGTTCATGATACTGATGTGTGGTTCTCAGTAATTCCATTCAGTCCATGAAAACAGGTGAAACTCTGTACCATCTGCATCCTCTGGACCACTTCTGAGCCTGGCCAGCTCTTATGCCTTACCCTTAAGAGGGCAGCTCACCCCTTTACCTTCAAGTTCAAATGCCGTCTTTAAAAGCTACTGTTCCGGTCTGAATAGCAAAGCTGTTTCCTTTAGAAAGCCCTTGTTTTAATATTTTCAAATTATCTGGGAGGAGTTGTTAGTTTCCCTTCCTCAGATGGATTAGTTTGTCAGATTTTGTGCATCTCACATTAGCTATTCCAGAAGCAAGGAGTCTGACCTTGAGAAGACAAGATGCAGAGAAGCCAGGTAAGACAAGCCTAGTATCCTAGGACGTTGCGGGGGAGGATGGCAGCCGGGGGGAGGTTGGCAGCCACAGGGAGCCTCCCCAGGCAGGCATCTTGGAGGCCCGGCTGAGGCACTGAAGGCAAACTCCCTGCACTTCTCATGGGATCCTGGAATGTGTGCTGGGGGAGGGACACTGAGGACGTCTTTAGACCATGGGCCCGGTGGCATGACACTGCATTCAAAACCAGGACACTCGGGTTCCAGTTCCTGCTCTCTCAGTTTATTTTCTTCTCTGGGCCTTAGTTTTCTCATCTGTAAAATGAGTAGATGAATTCCAGGGTCACTTCCGACTCTAAGCTTCTATGTGACTCTCCCTGGAGAGGAGAACCTGGGAGGAAAACCTGGGAGAACGATGCTTAGTGGTGACCAGGTAGGAAGTCACCAAGCATGGGTGTAGGAGGAGTCAGTGACTCACTGAGGAGCCACCACATAAGCAGTTCGTGGTGAGGGGAGTCAGCTCAGGCCAGTCAGGGCAGGAAGTTCACTCTGAAAAACACCAGCAAAGCTACAGAAGGCGGTTTGGACTGAGTGATGGGCCCGTGGGTGCTAGTAGCAGAGAAACCAGCACAGGGTCTCAGCTTGGTCAGGAATGGAATGCTTTCTTCCATGCTTTTTTAGGAAATAAATCCAATCAGGTCTTTTATCTTGTTTAGAAATAATAAATTTAACATGTATTGGGGTTAGTAGACCAGTTCAGAGGCTGTTAGGGGGCACGAGGTCACTAGACTAGGAGTATTTATGAGGCACAGTTTAAAGAACACCATTCAACAACTCTTGGCCTGGGGCTGTTTTGGCTGCAGCTTTGGGTGATTTTTTTGGCTTTCTGTTTTGTTGAAATATAGTTGAGCACACAAAGAATTAAATGGCTTTTGAAAACATTCCCCTCCCACCCCAACTACATACTTCAATTCCCAACACTTTTGAGTCATGGCTGCAGTTCAGTTTACAAACACTAATGGTTTACCCACTCTGTCCCACTATGTGTGAGACACAGTAGGAGGCGTTTTGAGGGAAACACAGCAAACAATATGAGGGTCATGGCAGGTGACTCAAACGTTTTCTGAATTGTAGCAAGTTCGGGGAACCGTCCTTCTCAGATAAGAAGTCACATCAACACACATCTACCCATGTGCCTTTTGGCTAGAGGACTTAGTTTGGTTTCTGGAAACTTTTTGTAATCAGTAGGCCAAACTTTGTCCTAATCAAAACATAGTAGACATGGCCCAGCATGAATGCTGTTTAAAAAGGACTGAGGAATACATACGCCCTGACTTAGACAGTAGGTGAGTGCTGACTCGGGGGGCATCTGGGCGAAGGTGAAGGGCATGGCCTGTCCTTGAGCACCTGTTTTGTGCGGTTCATTTATATCTCTGGGCTGCAGAGTATTATTGCCATTTTCTAGATAAGGAAACTGAGGCTTAAACTACTTAAGCGACTTGATAAAAGTCACCTCGCTAGCGAGAGGTAAAGTCAGGTCTTTCTGACTCCCAAATCCATGTGGTTATTCACTCATTCATTCGGCAGGTATTCACTGAGCATTTCCTGTCAAACATGTTGCCTTCATGGGCATATGCTCCAAGGGAGACAAATGTAACAACCAGGAAACAAAGCACAGTATAACATGTGTTATAGTTAAGTGCTGCTTTAAGATCAACATGAATTCAGAGAAGAGAGAATAATGTGGGTTGGAGAGGCTTGGTGAGATGTCTTGGGAGCATCTTAAGCTGGGTCTCAGAGCACAGAAATTTGCAGGGACAGAGAACAGAGGGGAGAGCAGAACAAGGTGTTGTCTGGGCGGTCAGTGAGGTGCAGAGGGAAACCAAAATAGGTGGTTTACCTTGGCAATGTTGCAGCCTTTTGGGGTCCAGTGTATCTACCTCCCAAATGAGCTTTTAATCACCCAAATATAGGAGAGGGTGAAAGTAGTCCGCACTGCCTTAATAGTGACTGTCTCTAAGTGCAGAAAGAGTATGGGGGGGAGTGCAAATATAAAATAATTACTCTTTGATGGCAATTTCCACATGCTTCCTAAAATGATAACCAACCCGAATTACCTTTCTACAGGTACATCTACACAGATGAGGCTTAATAAATCTGAAATAGTAATGGGAGAAACCATAAGAGTAATGATTTTAAAAGCCCTGTGTTCCCAAGGGGCATATGTTACCAGCTGCACAGACTCCTTTCTGTGTGTGATCAAAACCTTTCTCATTCCCTTTAAAAATAACATGTTTGTAAGAAGGTGCTTCATTGGTTGAAGAAGTAGTTGCTTGGTTGCTGGCTTGGTTTTTGAAAACAGAAATGATGTTTCTGTGGAATCAGCTTGGGCCGGGTATTCATTCAGCTTTTTAAAAGTTGTCAGTGAACTCAAGGAGATTCTCGCCGAGGCTGCTGCGGCAGCTCTGACTTGCTGCACCCTGTGCCCACCACTTCCCTGGCTTTTGCCTTCTTTGCCAGCCCTGCACACCCTGAGGCGGGATGGGAGGGGAATACAGGATGGTTTGGGACTCTGATGCTGGTCCGGAGAGGCTGGAGGTTGGGGTGGAGCCCCAGAAGGGCATGGTGGCTCATGGTGATGTGGTGTGGCCTCTTAGCCATCGTGCCAAATTTCCCCAGAGGCAGGCTGCCGCCCCATCCTCTCCTTCACCACTGAGGGTGACTACTGGGAGTATTTTTTATAGGATTCAGGAGGGATGTCCAGGTTCATCTCTTGGGGCCCATTAATTCAGTTGTTTGGGTGTCCTAGGGACAGAGCTGTATGGTGAGGTGGAAAGAGTACCAGGTTGGAAAAGAAGCTTTCCCCTGGACAGTCCTGCTGTGCAGCCTTAAGCAAGTTTCTCAAAGTTCTTCTAACTTGGTTTCCTTAGTTTCCATCTGGACATTTGCCCTAGATAATCTCCAAGCTCCCTCCCAAGTCTGTGACTAGAGGCTGAAGTTATAAATTGTCTCCTCTCCTCCCAGGTGGGATTGGTAAGGCTGCTTTGTGCCTGGGTCACAGACTGTGGCCCTAACCCGCCCTCTTCTAGACTCTTCTAGGTGAGAATGTCAGCAGGTCAGCCCACATCCCCTGTCATTTTGGGTAAAACAGCTCCCAGTTGATGCTTTCAGCAAAATTGTGCAGAAGGACTAGAGGGACGAACCACCACGCTGGTTTGAGAAGGAGGGCTTCAGTTAAAAATTATCAAATGAGCAAACTGGGATGAGGTGTCATCCTAAGAAGGACAATGTCCACTGAGTTAGCATTAAGATGCTGCTCAACCAGGGCCAGCGAAGGCATCACTAAGGGGTGTAGAAAAATTCTAGGAAGTGCCCATCTCTCTTGGCAATTGCTGTATTTCCCTGGCCTGGACGTGTCTTCAGGTCTCTCTTCTACAAATATGGAAATTTAAATGATGAACTGTGTGCTGCCCCCCGTGCCCAGGCCTGTGTAACTGAGACACTTTCTATTCCAGAGACTAGTGGGACCCTGGTCTAATTGGTCTTACACCAGATGTCCCTGAAACAACCTTCTCGTCTGTTATAGCCTCCTTGTCTAGCACTCGCCTCTCCAGGGCAGGAGGGATGGTTCTGATGAGTCTGACTGGTCCGTGGCTAGGCCTGCCTCACTTCCCACACACCCTCCCACCCCTTTCCCTCTGCCGGGGCACGAGTTACCTGTCTTCCAAAACTGGTGCTCTGATTGGGCTGCTAAGTAAGAAACATGTGACCACAAGAGAGCCGGAACCGTAAGGTATGAGTATGGATGTTTCCTGCCCAGGGTCCAAGATGTGCTGATTTTGGGGATTTGTTCTTGCAGGGAGGGTTCTGGTGGCCGGAAGGGCCTATTTTGGCTCAACCTATTCCTTGTGGCCAATAGCTGCCCTTGTAGGGAGGTGGCCACTTCCTTCTAGGGCTTTGACTCCTAGCCTTGCTTGCAAGGGCCATCTCTGTATGTTCCAGGGGTGCAGAACACCGACTGGCCATTTTATAATTTCTAAAATATATCTGAACCACACAATTTATATGCAGATATTTTTTTTGTAAAAATTCACATTTTTTCAGTTTGATAGATGAGAATGTTATGGTCTTGGTTTACATCACATTGTACTAGGCTCCTGAATGATGCTGTTGAGTAGGCCCTCCATTACCACCCCCACGCCCCACCGCCCTCCACAACCTGCATCAAACTGTGATACGAGGGAGAGATCGCATGCTTTTGTGTGGGCTAGGCCACTGAAACGTGAATTGTTTGCTACAGCAGTTTGACCTAACCTAGCCAATGTGAGGCATTTCCTATAATGGCAGAATACTGAAATCTTCTTGGCTTCTGAAAACCACACCACCCAGGCCCTGCCCTGCCTGGCTCGTATGTGAAACAGACTCCTATTTCTTAAGACCTAACCTATGGTGTGAAAGTCCAAGTAACTACAGAGAAGTGAAATAGCCTTTTCCTCTCCTCGGTTTTGTCTTCCTTCCACAGCCTCTTCCCCCATTGTCCTTGCAAATAATCTTTTCCTTTCTCTCTCCCAATTTATAAAAGTAAAATAGAAATGTTCAAAGGTTAAAATAGGCCAATGATTCTTTAGCTATGTCAATGCATAGCAAATTGGGGTGGAGAATTTTAACAGTAAAAAAATTTCTTTCCAAATCTTCTTTTGGCTTCAAGTACTATCTAGATAATTAATGCCACCGTGGTATCTTTTCTCCTCTCTTTAGGTGACTAAATATTTGCACCTCAGCTCCCTCCTCTTTGTGTATGTGTATAGAAATAATTTCAATGCCCTAGCTTAAGATCTGGCAGAGAAAAATATCCTTATCCCCTTGGAGAAGGTCATCCAATTCTGGAAAAGCTGCCTCAAGAAAGGACCATATACACGTTTTGTAAAAGCGTGATTATTAAGTTTCAGGTTTATTATCATGCAAATGCTTTCATTTCCCCTCTTACCCCACCCAATCCCCTCCTATAACCAGGAATAAAATGACATCTGGGACATTGGGAATTTAACCAGCCAGTCAGGAAGGCAGAACAATGCTTCCTCAGCCAGTAGTTCACAGGGGTTCTCAGAGGGCCTTTGCAGGGAACTTAAGGAGTTGTTCCTTTAAACAAGGTGCCAGCTTATCTCACATTTTAAACTCTCTTTGCTTTCAAAGTTAAGTGTTTATCTCCTTGGGAATATGAATTGGTACAACCTTTCGGGAAAGCAATTTGGCAACACGCATCAGGAGTCTTTAAAAACATTTGCCCATTTGACCTGCGGTCCCAACTTCTAGGGCTTTATCCTAAGGAAATAATCAGAGATGTGAGCACAGATGTAGGTTCAAGAACGCTTTATCACAGCGTAATTTATGATAGCAAAACACCTGGAAACAGCCTAAATGCTGAATAATAAAGGGTCAGTCTGCTTGATGATGGAATATTATGCTGCCTTTAAAAATAGCATTTAAAAATTTAATAACTTAGGAAAATGCTCACAGTAGAAAGTGTTAAGTAGGGAAAAATGCAAAACAGATTCTCACTTTGTTAAAAATAGTGTTTTTTTTTTTTTGTGGCACTTATACATAAAAGACAAGGACTAAATACAAACACAAGAGTTTGGTTTGGTTCTGACCTCAGCTCTGACACATTCTAACAAATTAGCATTGAGCAAGTAATTTAAACCCTCTGAATTTTTTTAATTTCAGGATTGTGGTGAGGATCTGAAGGAATGTTTGCTAAGTTTCTTGCCCATAGTAGTTGCTCAATAAGTGGTAGTAGCTACTATCATTATGACTCTTATCACTATTATTTATTTTGGAGTTTGTCCATGACAAAGCTCGTGTAAGAACACATGGGTAGGGAAAGCCTTCCTGCTACTTTCACATTATGTGCACTTCCTGCCATCGTCCACCCACTATCTTCTGTGAGGTGGTCCTGCTTACAGTCCAGACACAACAAACTCCAACCCCTGCAGCGAAAATTGCCATAGGGGGAGAAAACGTCCTGGAAAATATATGGGTGAGGGCATCGGGAGGAGAGCAGGACTTCCACTGGCTATTCAACCAAAGCCAGTTAAGCATTTAGGAAAATGACTTCTTATTGGGTCAAAACAAATGATAATATACATCTGCATGCACTTCACTATTTAAACCCCATTTACCTTGGAGGAGAAAACACTCCTGTGAAGTAGCTTGTATGGTTTGATCTCCAGTTTTAGTGATCTATTGCTACATAACAGATTTCCCCCAATTTAGCGCTTACATCAAAACACATTTATTATCTCACAGTTTTATGGGCCAGGCATCCAGGTGGCATGTAGCCGGCCTGTGGTTCTGTCATGAGGCTGTGATCAAGGTGTAGGCCAGACCTGTGCTTTCCCCAAGGTTCAACCGGGCAAGCTCACTCAGCAGTGGTTGGTAGGATTCAGTTTCTCGCAGTTGTCAGATGGAGGCCTCAGTTCTTCATTGGCTGTTGGCTGGAGACCATCTTAAGTTCCTTGCTGTGTGGGCCTCTGTAGGGCAGCTCACGGCAGGGCAGCCAGCCTTATTAGGTGAGCCAGTTAAGAGAGAGAAAGCACAGTCCTAGTCTTTTATAACCTAATCTTGGAATTGACACCCTATCACGTTTGCCATTTTTTTTTAATACGTTAAAGGAAGGCAGCCACTAGGTCCAGCCCATGCTCAAAGGAAGGGGATTACACAAGGGTGTGGATACCAGGAGGCTGGGCCTTGGGACCATTTCAGAAGGCAGCCTACCACATCCCCTTTTTATAGCAGAGGAAATCAAGGCTTGGTAAGGATGTGCGACTTTCCCTAAATTGTCCTTGGACAAAGACGCAAACCCGCGTTGCTTGCATTCCAAAGCTTGTGCTCTGTCCACTCTATCGTGCAAACCTCTGCTCATCCTATTCCAGCTTCATCTTCATGCACAAAGGCATGCATGGTGTAATTTATTGAGTGCTTAAGGATTTTCACATAATAACAATATCCTAAGAAATTTACCACATTTTATGATAATCTAGGATGGGGGCACATTTTGGAGACAGATAGAAAAATGTAATGATAATTAGAAAAATATACAGAGGCTCCATTACCTACAAATGCCATCCAGAGTTTTCACGGAAGAGGGCCGGGAAAATAGTTCTTTAGGCCATCCAGGGTAGCAGCGATGATTAATTCCAAGCTGTTAGCACATTTTATTATGCAAATATCCAGCAACTCAGCCATGGAGAAAGTCTGGGCCCCGCCCCCACCCCATTCACTCTGGCCACTCAATTTGCATGGAAATGTGATACTCACACTAGGAAGGGACAGTTTGGTTCTGGGAGGTAGGTGTTAGGAGGTAGGGGGGTGGAGGTGGTTAGAGGGAGATCCAGCTACCCATTAGTAACATTGATCATTTTAATGCCATTTGTGGTTAGAAAAACAATGATATTACCTTAATTTAGTAATTAATTTGCTCCAAGCAGGAGAGACAAGGAGGCCTAAGGTCAATTCCAGGTGCACTCAGTTTTGGGCCGTTCAGGAACGGGAATTGAATCCTACATCACCAGGAGGAAGGGTATTCAACATGAGCAGCATTCAGTCTCAGCAGAGGTGAGGGGTTCTCCTTCCTGGGGAGAGGAAGGCAAGCAAAAGGAGCATGTCAGTGAGTACCAGATGGAGTTTTACCTGGGATTTTTTAGAATGGTCAGTGCTTGGTATCAAGGAGGTGATCACTGATGCTTCTTATGGTTGTTTCCCACTTAATACTTGGGTGTGTTCAGAACTGTGTTCAATGAACGAACTGCCTCAGCTGGGGCGGGGCAGGCTCATGGGAGGATTTAGCTCTGGGTTGCCTGAGGCAGCTGTTGAGGAGGAGATCAGAGCTGCAATTGGAGACAGCTCATGGATGGGTGAGGGTGCTGGACTGACTTGGGAGCTGGAGTCGGGGTGCTTTGAGTTGAGGACTCAGTAGCACAATTACTTGGGAGTGGGTGGGGCTTCCAAGACCAGAGCAGAAGTAAGATCAAATATCTCTGGGAAGGTCCTATTTTCAGAAGGACAGATGAAGATGGAAAGATTAGCAGAGAGCGGGATGTCCTCTCATCCATACACAAGAAACCTCTACACACCCTGGGAAGGAAAGACCCGAATCAGGTTTTCCTACAAGTGAGGAGAAAGTTCAGTCTTGAGAAGAGAATGTGCCCCTTAACCTTCTTTTTAATTTCTGCTTCTGGCAATGAAGCTTCAGAAAAAAACACATTTTTGGAGTCCGTTGTCTCCATTCCTATACCTTTTCCTATATGCCACTTTATAGGCACTGTATCCTCACAAAACCTTCAAGCAGATAGGGCAGGTGTCATCATATTCCTTTGACAGAGGGAAAATCCGTGGCTTGGAGAAGTCCAGTCACTTGTCTGGTGAGTTTGGGGCAGGTGGTCCAGTGATCTGACCTCTTGACTCCTGGTTCAGAGCTCTTCTCATTTCAGTAAAGTACTGGGAAAGCCAAAGCTGGCTTGAAGCGAATGGCAGACAAAGGGAGCTTGGTTGTAGTGGGGGTTTTGAAAAGAAGCCATTAAAGTTTCTTGAAAATAGCATCTGCTGACGGGTGGACAGAGAGGAAAGAAATATCTGGGGAGACCTGTAGCCCAACCTCGGAGTTTCTGGAACAGCCATCTGATTAACTTCTTAAGCCCTAGTTCTGGAAGCAAACGGCTCTCTATTAGTTGACAGACTGGAGAAGATACACAGTGCTAAAAAAAGAGGTTGGGCTATAGTGGAAAGGTCACAGACCTTGGGGACAGAAGACCTGTATTATTTTCTAGTCCTTATTTGCACCACTGATTCACTCTTTAATGGTGTGACCGCCATCTCCTCAGTTCTAGTTTTGGTCCCTTGTAAAACATGGACTAGGTAAGTCCTTTGCAACTCTTTCTCGGGGAAAGCAGAAGTCAGGCAGAAATGAAGTCAAATTCCATTATGTTTCTTGGTAATTGATCACCAGACCCCAGCCTCCAGGAGACCCACCTTCTCCCTCCAGAATTTCCAAGTTTTGAACATCTTAGAACTTTCCCTGATGTGAAACACGGTGACCTTGGCTATAGGAGAAACTGGCCCCTTCCTGTGCTACTCCCAAGATACATGATACCACCCAAGAGTGCCCATTCATTGTCCTCATGTCTGCACTTGACTCTACAGCATTCCTTGCCTGTGTTCCTCCAGCTCTGCCTTCTCCCATTTTGCCCTCAGCCTTCCCTGCCCTGAATCATAGCCACGTTTCCACAGAGAGGTGGATATTCGACCATCACTCAGGGACTGTGGGGGAAATGTAAGATAGGTTCCTTGTCCTCCAGGAATGTGAAACGTGATGAGGAGAGAAATCAATCAATAGAGTCAATGCATATTCAGTCACAATCCCAGGAGCTTTGTTGTTGAAACTCACAAACTGACTCTGCAATTTATATAAGAATGCAAACACTTCAAATAGTCAAAAAATTTCTGAAAGAGAAAAATAAAGTTTTGGGACTTATATTACCTGATTTCAAGACTTCATGTGAAGTCAGAATGATCAAGACATCGCAGTGTTGCTGTACAGGTGGACGTACAGGATCAACAGAACAGAACAGAATCCAGAAATAACTCCACACACGATCAGCTGGAAGCTTTACAAAGATACAGAGAAATTTTACAAAGGGAAGTTTAATGGGTGAACGATAATCTTTTCATCAAGTGAACTGAAATATTTAGACTCCAACTGCAAATACCAAACCAAACTAAACAACCCCCCCCGCCCCACCCCACCAAAACCCAACTTCAATCTCTGTTTCACACATGGATCAAATCATAGACCTAAATAGAACACACACACATACACGCGTGCGCAATAAAATATTGATAAAAATAGCATTACCAAAATTGAAAACTTTAGCTCTTCAAAACACAGTTTTCTTTTCCTTTTTTAAAAATGATTTTATTTATTTAATTTTAGAGAGAGGGAGAGGGAGGGAGAAGTAGAGGGAGAGAAACATCAATGTGTGGCTGCCTCTCACGTGCCCCCCACTGGGGACCTGGCCTGCAACCCAGGCATGTGCCCTGATAGGGAATCAAACCAGCAACCTTTTGGTTCATAGGCCGGGGCTCAATCCACTGAGCTACACCAGCCAGGGCAAAACACACACTTAACAAAATGAAGAGATAAGAGAGAGACTAGGAGAAAATATTTGCAAAAAAATATATCTGTTGAAGAACTTTTATCCAGAGCAAAGAACTCTTGTAACTTAATAATAAGAAAACCTAGTAGAAATGGGCAAAGATTTGAACAACAGACATTTCATCAAAAGAGATGTTCAAATGGCAAATATACACATGGAAAGACATTTAAAACATCATTAGTCATTAGGAAAATGCAAATTGAAACCATAGGCGATACCACTGCATACATACTTGGATGACTAAAATTAACAAGATAGGAAAAAACAAGCATTGGCAAAGATGTGGAGCAACCAGATCTCTCATTCATAGAAATGTAAGGATGCAACCTAGCTCTCAACTATATATAGGCATTCCCGGGAAGGTGGAGAGAAAGGAGACTTGTGCGGATGGTTCTTGAGGGTTTGGGGGGGTTGGTACAAGGAGGAGGAGGGGAAGGGCAGGGGCTTAACTGTGGACAGAGCGGGGGGGAATGCCAATTCTAAAGGGCAAGCGAGGAAGTGGTCCCCGCCGCGGTGGTTTTGGTCAGCACCTTTACAGTAAGCTGTGGGGAAGTGTGGAGTTGCTCGAGTGTGGCAGCACTTCTGGCCTTGCACCCCACACACGGGTCACTTTCATCAGAACAGGAAAACGAAACAGGCTCCCCTGAATGATTTATGGGAGGGCTTGTATTTTGGGGATGTGATACTGCAATTTGTGTTATAGGATCAGGACATCTGTTTCCAGGGAGGTAAATTCTCTTACCATGCGTCTTCCCCACCAGGGACCCTCAAATAGTCACACATTTTATCTCGGTTGCTTGTTAGCATAATGGGGCCTTCTGGTGACAAGTGGCCTCACCAGTGCACGAGCAAGCGTGAGTGGTCGGGGCCAACTGGGAGGTGAGCGGGAGCTGCTTTGGTCCTACCCTGTCCCTCCGACGGCGTCCAGCCGTGCAGTGAGCTGTAGGATTAGGGAGTGTGCCATCTGTCAGATGGCAAAGGCAGGCTCCTGCTTAACAATTAAGTTTCAGCCATTTATTTGATTAAATTTCAGATATGCTAACTGTCCCCATGTGGATTAATGTCCCCTGTTGGGGAACTCTACTGCCAACAGATCCTGGGGAGGTCTGAAGCAAGAAGGTATGGAACCATAGTGTGTCCTGGCTAGAGGGATCTTGGCAAGCTTCTTGTTCAACTTGGCACTTCACAGATGACAAAACTGAGGCTAGCTGGTCACAGGGAGCCAGTAGGGAAGGGACTTGCTCAATGTCATACAGCCTGTAAAGGAGCAGGAGTCAGTACCTCCAGCCTCAAGTTTCTTTCTAAGTCAGGAGAACCCATCTTCTTGGTTTACAAGGGGTGTGGACATGGCCTGGCACTTATGCAGACGAAACACAGTATGTACTGATGGCAGGCAGCTCCCCCACTCCTTAGCCCTCTCAGAAGGGGGATGTGGGGACCTTCGCTTGTGTCTGCCTTTCCCTGCCAGGCTAGTTCAGGGAAAGAGCCTCATTAAAAATTCAATTGGAAGGGAGGCTCAGTACAAGCAATGCTTTTTTTTTTTTTAACTTAACCCCCTTCTACTTTTAAAAGGAAATAGAAATCCTCAATTGTTAGTGAGGAAGATTTTTGTTTGGTTTAAATTTCAGGGACTTTGTTTTGTCAAAAGGGTATTTGAGATTCTAGAAGCCCCACCCTGCCCAGTCTTAATACTCCCCACTAATCCCTGTTCCCCCTGAGGCCTTGTCCACACGGTGTTCACGGTCTCCTAGCATGTCTGGGTGAATCCTCCCAGCTCCCACTTCGAGAACCTCCTGCAACCCAGGATCCCCAGGAGCATATTATGCAAGAATGTGTGTGTACAAGCACCTCCCCCCACACTGTATGTGGGATCGAATATTCATTGTATAAGTCAAATTAAAATGTATTAACTTTCCTTCCAGATGCCCCCTGATAGCAAGTTTAATTACTCTGGACATAATTAAATGAGTTTAGGAGATTAGAAATATAAGGGGGTAGTGAAGAGCATAAATTTGTGGGGAAAGAAGGAAAATTTAATTCCAGAGACTTTTGTCACTTGGTGGGTAGAGTGCTGTGGACTAGGAGCAATGGAGGAAACCCTGGGTGGAGGTGGAGTGAGGAGGACTGAACTAGTATGGGTGAGACTGAACTCATTATCAGTCTCTCGCCCCACGATGCAGGGGGCCCTGTGCTGGGCGTCTTCGCCCTGACTCAGGGCCTTCTTTCCTGCAGGAGGTCCAGTGAATGGGGGGCAGACAGACAACTAAGAAGCTTGGTGAACAAAAAGCATTGCTAGGCGTCCCATCCCGTCCCCTGCTTCCTTCTAGGGCATGGCTCCACCTTGTGATACAGGCTTTCCCCCCTGCAGTAGGCTTTTTCAGGGACTCAGGGTGAAGTCAACAAATGTCAGTGTCTTCAACAATGGAACTGGCTCCCTAGAATGCTCGCTGCTTTGTGTGTTTCTGGCCCTTGGCTCAGGGCACATCTCCAGGTTACTCCAACCCTAAACTTGCCCTGACTTAAGGAGCAACGGGCGCTGAGAGGCAGGTTCCAGGTGTAGCCAACAGAACCCTACTCCAGCTGATTGATCATATGTTGCATTCTTCCATTAAAAACCCAGATACGAGCGCATGCACACACACATGCACACAAATACACAGTCACACTGACACACACGCAGTCATGTACACTCACTACTCACACATACATATATATACTCATTTGCACAAATAGGCACTCACATGTGTTCACACAAACTCAAAAACTTACATGCATCAACCCATACTGACATGTATACACATACACACTCTCACACATACATTCACACAACCACAAACACTTGTATACACACATGTGCACACATGCATTCACACATACATTTTGTGCAAAAGTGCACAAATATGTACTCACACATACACATGTCTACATACTCAAACACACACACACACACACAACTAGACACTCAGGGTAACTGGAAGAGAAGATGCCATCTTTGTGATAAATCTCCTTATAAGCCTTTCTGTTCAGAATCCAGTTTCCCAGCTGGAGGGGTGTCTTGCCTGTGAGTGGGAAAGGCAGTTGTGGTTTGTTAAATTTTTCAGCTGCACAGGGCGGAAGGATATTCTTCCTTGTGGTTTAGAATTACACTCTAGAAAGTTGCAAACAGATTTCTACACGTTTTCTGAAGGTGCCTTTTCCTGCACTAGGGCTGTTTTAAAAAGGCTGGCTGAAGCTTTAGATAAAGTTCCAATATTTTTTTTATAAAAGCAAAAAAGAAAACACCAAGACACTACTGAATGAATAATGAAAGTGAAGGCAAAACAAGCCTGAGGAGATAAAGTGAAAATTCTCTTACATTTGAGTCTGGGGTTGAGGATGGGGGTTGGGGACTGTCAACTGCTAGAATGGTGTTTAGAAATAAAGAGTCTGTGTTATGTCTAGTGGTCCTAGTATTTTGTGTTACTCTGACCCCGGCATTGTATCATTTCAATGCAGTCGGGTGTGCAAACGTTCAGTTCTGGTGGGTAGAAGGTATTTTGTATTCAAGCCAAATCTACATTTCAGATTTGAAATGAGGGGAGCAGGGGAGAGACGGGGGTGTGGCTGAAAGGGGGCGAAGGTCAGTGTTCACAGGTCTGAGACCATGTTTAATATCACATGACACCTTTGTCAAACAGTGTGTCACTCCCCTCCCCTCGGTACACACAGGCTGTCTGGGTTTCTGTACCTAAGGGACCTTCCTCTGGTTGCCTTCCCGCCCAAACTCTCAGACTTGCTTTCTGTAAACCAGAAGAAATGAATGAAATTTGACCTATCAAATTTTTTTTATGTGGTGGCATGAGAAACCCTGGAGGGTCATGTGCTCCCTTCTCTCCCTGGTCAGGCCTGTCTGCATCCCCCTCCTGGGCTCCTGTGGGCTGTCTGAGGCCTTGGGATTGACTGGAGGCTGGGGGGAAGGGAGTGGTATTGTATTTCATGCTTGTGTCCTTGAAGGAGAGCCTCCGGTCTGCAGCCCAGGGTCGGGTCATCCCCTGAAACCTCAAAGGAGGCTAACGAAACCCTGGCAGACAGACACATTTGAAAAGGCTTCAGAGAGCAGTGATTATGTTTCTGGGTTCTAGGGCTGTCTGCTGCCCTGTGGTGATGTGGGCAGATGGCCTATCTTTCACCTTTTGGACCGGAGCTCAGCTCTGGCTTTGATCTTCATCTTCATTCATTCCTATCACCAAGGTCCCAACATAAGTGCTGCTGCTCTGGGTAACACCCCGACTGTGATGGTGCAGTTACTCACATCTTTGTCCAGCATCTCTGGGTCTCCAGCAAGGATGCTGTATAAAAGGGGCAAGACTGGTGAATTTCCTCCTTCATCTTTTGGACACTGAGTTGTTCTTTTTTTAAAATCTTACACCTTTGTACTATTTATTTATTTATTTATTAAAAAAATTTAAATTGTTATTCTATTACAGTTGTCTCAATTTTTCTCCCTTTGCCCTCTTCCACCCAGCCCCTGCCCCCCACTCCCACAGTCAATCCCCACACCATTGTCCATGGACATGAGTCATTCATACATGTTCTTTGACTAGTCTCTTCCCCTTCTTTCCACCATTATTCCTCTCTCCCTTCTTCTCTGGCCGCTGTTCCATGTTTCCATGTCTCTGGTTCTATTTTGCTAGTTAGTTTATTTTGTTCATTAGATTCCTCTTGTAAGTGAAATCATATGGTATTTCACTGATTGGCTTATTTCACTTGGCGATATTCTCCAGATCCATCCATGCTGTCACAAAAAGTAGGAGTTCCTTCTTTCTTTCTGCTGTGTAGTATTCCAGTATGTAAATGTACCACAGTTTTTTGATCTTCTCGTTTACTGACAGGCACTTGAGCTGTTTCCAGATCTTGGCTATTGTAAATAACTCTGCTATGAACATAGGGGTGCTTAAGTTCTTTCAAATTAGTATTTTAGGATTCTTAGGATATATTCCCCAAAGTGGGATCACTGGGTCAAAAGGCAACTCCATTTTTAATTTTTTTGAGGAAATTCCATAGTGCTTTCCACAGTGGCTGCACCAGTCTGCATTCCCACCAACAGTGCATGAGAGTTCCCTTTTCTCTACATCCTCCCCAGCACTTGTTGTTTGTTGATTAATTGATGATGGCCATTCTGACAGGTGTGAAATGATACCTCATTGTGGTTTTAATTTGCATTTCTCTGATGATTAGTGATGTTGAGCATTTTTCATACGTTTGTTGGCCATCTGTATGTCCTCTTTGGAGAAGTATCTATTCAGGTCCTTTGCCATTTTTTTAATTGGATTGTTTGTCTTCCTGGTGTTGAGTTGTGTAAGTTCTTCATACATTTTGTAAATTAACCCTTTATCAGAAGTATCATTGGCAAGTATATTCTCCCATACACTGGGTTTCCTTTTCATTTTGTTGATGGCTTTTTTTTGTTTGTTTTTTGCTGTGCAAAAGTTTTTTAGTTTGACGTAGCCCATTTGTTTATTCTTTTCCTTGTCCAAAGAGATATATCTGCAAAAATATTGCTATTGAGAGATGTCTGAAATTTTACTGCCTATGTTTTCTTCTGGGATTTTTATGGCTTTGTAACTTACGTTTGAGCCTTTATCAGTTTTGAGTTTATTCTTATGTATGGTGTAAGTTGGTGGTCTAGTTTCATTTGTTTTGCATGTACCTGTCCAGTTTTCCCAACCCCATTTATTGAAGAGACTGTCTTTACTTCATTGTATGTTCTTGCCTCCTCTGACAAATATTAATTGACCATATAGGTGTGGGTTTATTTCTGTGCTCTCTGTTCTGTTCCATTGATCTGTATGCCTGTTCTTGTGTCATTACCAGGCTACTTTGATTACAGTGGCCTTGCAGTATAGTTTGATGTTAGTTATTGTGATATCTCCAACTTTGTTCTTTTTTTTTCAAGATTGTTGAGGTGATTTGGGGTCTTTTTTCATTCCACATAAATTTTTGGAATATTTGTTCTAGATCTGTGAAATATGCCATTGGTATTTTAATAGGAATACATTGAATCTATAGTGATTTGGGTAGTGTGGACATTTTAATGATGTTAATTCTTCCAATCCATGAACACAGTATATGTTGCCACTTATTTGTATCTTCCTTAGTTTCTTTATTCAGTGCCCTATAGTTTTTCGAGGACAGGTCTTTTACATTCTTGGCTAAATTTATTCCTAGGTACCTTATTTTTTTGTTGTTGTTGTAATAGTAAATGGGATTGTTTTATTACCTTCTCTTTCTGATAGTTCATTATTGGTATATAAAAGGCCACTTTCATTAGTTGTAATTGGTATATTCAGGTTTTCTGATTTTTCCTGATTCAGTTTTGGGATATTGTATATTTCTAGGAATTTATCCATTTCTTCCAGACTGTCCAGTTTGTTGGCATATAGCTGTTCATAGAATTTTCTACAGTCTTTTGTAATTCTATGATGTCAGTTGTTACTTCTCCTCTTTTATTTCTGATTTTATTTACAGTCAATCCTTAGTTCTCAAATGTCTCCTATCTCGAATAATTTGGTTCTTGACCAAGTTGTTCATGGAAAAAGTGTCTTGGTTGTCAAACAAAACTTCGGTTCTCCATCTAACAACCTTTTCATGCTGATACCTGTATGATCAGTCACACATCTCTCAGGCGACAAACAAAGGAGATCCAATTTTTGAATAAATTGCTTCTCAAACAGCCTTCTGGAATGAATTAAGTTCAAGAACTTAGTGAGGTTCCACTATATTTGTGTCCTCTCTTTTTTTTATTGACCAGTCTGGTTAAAGGTTCATCAGTCTTGTTTATGTTTTCAAAGAACCAGCTTTTGATTTTATTGATCTTTTGTATTTTTTCTTTAGTCTTTATGTCATTTATTTCTGCTCTGATCTTTATTATTTCCTTCCTTTTACTTACTTTGAGTTTCATTCATTGTTCTTTTTCTAGTTCTTTTAGATATAGGGTTAGAGTGTTGATTTGAGTTTTTTTTTTTTTTTTCTTCTAGAGGTAGGCCTGTAATGCTATGAACTTCCCTCTGAGGACTGCTTTCACTGTGTCCCACTGATTTTTGGGTTGTTGTGTGTTTGTTTTCATTTGTTTCGAGGTAATTTTTGATTTCTTCCTTGATCTCATTGTTAACCCATCATTGTTTAGTAACATGCTATTTAGCCTCCATGTGCTTGACTGTTTTTCATTTTTTT
The DNA here is from genome assembly GCF_022682495.2 of Desmodus rotundus. Lineage (NCBI taxonomy): Eukaryota > Metazoa > Chordata > Mammalia > Chiroptera > Phyllostomidae > Desmodus > Desmodus rotundus. The sequence goes on along the minus strand of NC_071391.1, from coordinate 135,851,123 downwards.
ATTGTAGTTGATTTCTAGTTTCATACCATTGTCATCTGAGAAGACACTTAATGTGATTTCAATCTTGAATTTGTTAAGACTTATTTTGTGTCCTAACATGTGGTCTGTCTTTGAGAATGTTTCATGTGCACTTGAAAAGAATGTATATTATTTTTCTTTGGGATGAAATGTTCTGTAAATTCCAATTAAATACATCCAAGCCAGTGTGTCATTGAAGGTCACTGTTACCTTGTTGATTTTTTGTCTGGAAGATTTATCCATTGGTGACAGTGGGGTGTTAAAATTCCCTACTATGACTGAATCTCTCCCTTAATATCTAGCAAGATTTTCTTTATATATTTAGGTGCACATATATTTACAAGGGTTAAATCCTCTTACTGGATCAATCCCTTTAGTATTGTGTAGTAATCTTCATTGTCTCCTGTTATGGCCTTTGTTTTGAAGTCTAACTTGTCAGATATAAGTATTGTTACCTGAGCTTTTCTGTTGTTTCTATTTGCATGGAATAATCTTTCCATCCTTTCACTTTCAATCTGTGTGTATCTTTTTTTGTGAGGTGGGTCTCTTGTAGATAGCATATATAATGGTCATGTTTTCTAATCCATTCAGCTGCCCTATGTCTTTTGATTGAAGCATTTACCCTGTTTACATTTTAGGTTATTATTGATATGTACCTTTTTATTGCCATTTTTTCTTTATACATATGTTCTTTTCTCTATTTCTTCTACTTAAAGCAGACCATAACATTTCTTGCAATACTGGTTTGGTGGTAATGAACCCCTTTATCCTTTTTTGTCTGGGAAGCTCTTTATTTCACCTTCAATTTTAAATGATAACCTTGCTGGATCAAGTAGTCTTGGTTGCAGGACCTTGCTTTTCATCACTTTGAATATTTCATGCCAATCCTTTCTGGCCTGAAATGTTTCTGTTGAGAAATCAGCTGACAGCCTATGGGAACTCCCTTGTAGGTAACTAACTGTGTCTCTCTTGCTGTCTTTAAGATTCTCTCTTTGTCTTTAAACATTGCCATTTTTATTATGATGTGTCTTGTTATGGGTCTCTTTGAGTTCATCTTAATTGGAACTCTCTGTGCTTCCTGAACTTTTCCCTTTACCAGGTTAGGGAACTTTTCACCCATTATTTCTTCAGTTAGGTTCTCTGTGCCTTGCTCTCTCTCTTCTCCTTCTGGTATTCCTCTGTTGCGGATGATGGTATGCTTGATGTTGTCCCAGGGGTGACTTAAACTTTTCTCATTTTTAAAAACTCTCTTTTCTTTTTGTTGTCCTACTTGGGTGCTTACTGTTATCTTGTTTTCTAAATCATTGATTCAGTTCTCTGCTTCATCTAACCTGCTGTTGATTCTTTCTAATGTATTCTTCATTTCAGATACTGTAGTTTTCATTTCTGACTGTTTTTAAAAATGATTTCTATGTCCTTTTTAGTGCTTACTAGCTCTTTGTTTAAGTTCTCATTGAGATCACCCATTCTTCCCCCATGGTCCTTGAGCAACCTTATAACCATTGTTTTAAACTCTGTACCATTTAACTATTTTACTGGGGATTTCTCACTTTTTGGGGGGACACATTTCTTTGTCTCCCCATTTTTTCTCTATATTAGTTATATCTGCTATGACTCCCAAACTTGTTATGATGGCTTTGTGATGAAGGTGTCTTGCTGGGCTCAGTGGCACAATCTTCCATATCACCTGAGTTCTGTGCTCCAGGAATATTTCTGGTGGGTTATGTGTACCCTCTTGTTGTAATTGAGCCTTGAATGCTGTTGGCCCTTTAATGGGTGGAGTTAACCCTTCAGTCTGGCTGACTATAAGGGTAAGCCTCAATCACTGTGTTTGAGACATGGCATAGGGGCTTCCTCCCAAGGCAGAGTTGTTCCCAGCAGGGTCTGGTGCTTGCTGGAATCCCCCTTTGTGTGTGCCACCACTTCTGTGGCTGGTTGGGTTGAGCTCTGGTGTGGTCTGAAGCCCACCACTGGTTGTGTCGCTTCTGGGTCCACTCAGGCAGGGTTCAGGTACATGTCAATGTAAGATGCTGTGTGTAACCAGCCTTGGAGTACATGTCTGGAGTTACCATGTTGTTTACTGTTTGGGTCCATGTCTCCTGGACCTGGGTGTGCATGCAAGGGGCCAATCTTTGTATAAGGGTTGGCTTCCTCCAGTAGAGCTAGGGACAGATCTGTAAAAGGACTGAGGCCCCCTGAGGTCTGCCTCCACCTATTAGCTACCTTGCCTCCCCCTAAGTTTGCCTGGTCTTCCTCCAGAGCTTTCTGAAGAAAGACTGTAGGGTGGGCCCAGGCTGGCTACAAATCACAGCCCCTTCAACACATTGTGAGCCTGATAGGATGGGGCAACTGGGGTTGGGAGGACGGGACTAGTGGGTCCCCTACTTGGGGATCATGCAGTCAGGCACTCAATGGGGAGAAAGTATTCCTGCTTCAGGGCCAAACCACTCAGTCTCTGCCAGAGTCTCCAACTCTAATTCCTTCTAGGGGGGCTCACTGCACGTTCTAGCTAGGTACAGCCCACTGTTCCCTCTGCAGGAGCAAACTCAGTTGCTCTGGGTTCAGAGGGACAGATAAATCAAAGGGTCTCATGTTGGGGGTGATGCCAGCCCTGCCCACAGGATGGGGCTAAGCACCTCATCCTGATCCTGGATAGTAGGCGACAAGGGTCTCACACTTTGAATGTCCCAGCTCTGAGAAGCCCTCCCATCCCCCGTGGAACTGAGCCCCACAGGGCAGGGTATTCTGGATTTGGCAAGGCCAATCCAAACCATCTCCCATTGGGGGTGGTACCTGCAAGCCTGTAGGAGGAAGGCAGGAACTTCTTCCCCTTCCTGGGGTATTGCAGGCTGAGCCCACAGGGGAGATAGGATTTGCATCCCAAACTCCCCAGAATGTAGCCACAAACTGCAGCACCTGTCTGTCTGGTTCTGGGACAAAAGCTTCCCTGGGAGACATGGTTTGAAAGTCCCAGCTCTGCATGACACTCCGGTCCCTCTGCACCACTGAACTCAGCAGGATGGGGCAAGCCGAGTGATTCTGTGCTGGCTGTATGCCCAAGGTGTGGGAGGCCAAGCCACACAGTTCAGTTCACTGTCTGACTCCCCACCAAAAGCCTCCCCAGAAAAAGAGGGCACTGAAAGTTACTGCTGGGTACAGCCAGCAGACCCCTCCGAAGGACCGAGCATGGCAGAGTGGCCTTGCCAGCAGTCAGAGACTGAGCAGTGCACTCTCCAGGCTGGTGCTATAACAATAGGAGAGCATGTCCCTGCGGTATAGGCGTCTAGGTCTTCCAGGTGGATTGAATCCTCACTGATTTTCACACCAGATACTATGTGGGCTCCTCTTCCCACCTCTGTTGCTCTGGGTTGGGGATACCTGCATGGGGTTGAGACCCCACACTCCTGGGGGCGGGGAGGGAGTTTTGCAGCTATAATATCTCTCTGGCTTCTCAGCTGCTGCCACACCTGGGTGCAGGGTCAGCCCTTTCTGCATCTCTGCCCTTCTTACCAGTCTCTATGTGACTTCTTCCTTGGTTATTATATTTCAGTTCAGCTAAGCTTCAGTTGGTTATTCAGGTTAGTTGCTCTGTAATTTTGCTGTAAATCTGATTTGGGGCTGGGAGCAGGTGAATGTAGCTTCCACCTCCTCTGCAGCCATCTTGAAATCCCCAGTCATTATTCATTCGTTAAGATCTATATATAGCTCTCATTTTAAAGAGTTAGAGGCATTTTATATATAAATCCATGGGACAAAGGCAGAGTTTTAAAAAGTGCATTTGGAAGAGGGAAAAGGGACATGTTCAAGAATGAGGCTTAAATTCCCTCAACAAATACTCCTGACCAAACATGATTTTATTCATTTTGGGGGGCTGGAGAATTCTCCTTCCCTCAGAGCACTGTGGTGGGAAGAATCTATGCAGATACCAGGTGATATCTCCAGGAGTGGCATGAAGGCTCAGTGCCTTGTTTAGACCTGTGGCCATTTGGAGAGCTGCTCTTAAACAGGTCAAGGTCAGCTTTACCTGTTTAATGATCTGCTTAGATGAAGAAACAAGATGTCAGGAACAACTTGGGGAGACTGTACAGGGTGACAAGCAGGAAAGCCCCAGCCTTGTCCCTGGTCCCCACACCTCTTGCCCCCATCTCCCAAGCCCTGCTTCCAGGCTGCAGAGGTTGCCCTTTGAAATGAGATATAAACTTTGAAATATGCCTGACACATCACAGATCACACACAGCAAGCCTGTAATCCCTATCTATATGAGGGTCTTAATTTGTTATCTGAACTTTAGAAAATTCAGTCCCTTTCAGTGTGGGAGATATCTGCTCACTTTTGAAAGCCCAAAAATCAAGAAAAAAGCAGGGAAAAAGTGGGAAGGAGGAGGTATTTTGATATAATAGAGAGATCAAGAACTGAATTTTATTTCCAGCTCTGTCACTAATTAGCCATAAGATCTTGGGCAGGTAAATCTGACCCCTGCCACTTCAGTTTTCAGATCTGTAGAAAGAAGTGATGGTATCCGCTCTGTCCCTTGGTTTTTTTTGGACGTGCACTGAGACAGTGGCTTGGAAGGGAATAGAGTGTTCTACATATTGTTTGCCTTCCCTCCAACTTTTGATTCTTCCTCGAAGAGGCTAAGCCAGCCTCACATAGCCAGGTAGCCCAGGTCAGGGACATGGCATAAGTTATCAAAAACCCTAACAAAGGTTGACTCACCCAACCTAGTGGCAGTTTGGAGGGCTTGACAAACTTGAGAACATGCCCAAGACTTCAATTCTTCTTGAGACTACAGTGTGGAATATGGCAAGATCTTCAAAGGTGGCCCTGTAATACTCCAAACAAGTCACGAAATGTAGGACTTACTGATATAGAACAGGGGTGGGAAAGCTACAGCCCAGGGACCAAATCCAGAGCAATGCTTGCCTTTATAAATACTATTGGAATACTATTTTATTGGAATATAGCCAGGCTTATTTTTTTTTATGGATCTCTGTCTAAGTCTATGGCTGCCTTCAATAGTGGAGGCAAATAGCTGTGACAAAGACTGGCCCTCAAAGTCAGAAATACTTAACTACCTAGCCCTTCACAGGAAAAATCTGCTGATCCCTGGCATAGAATATGGATCAAAATAGGCTGCCACACAAGCCTCTTATGAATGTGTACCTTCTCTACTTACTTAGCTTATTTTATTTATGAATTCCTATTTATGTCTCAGGGGAGTTAATACTGGTTTCTGGGCTCAATGGTAAGACAAATGAAATATCATTTTCTTTGTCACTCCCCACCGCCCCCCATTTTGGGGGGAATTTCCTCCCTGTGAGCGAAGACAATCGTCCATCGATGTGCCAGGCACTTTACTTGCAGCATCACCTTTCCTTTTTGTGATAACAGTGAGTGTGTACACACGGAGAAACTGACCTCCAGAGAGGTTAAGTAACTCAGCCGAGATCACACAGATAGTCTGGGGTGAAGCCAGGATTGCAACCCAGGGCTGTCCAATCCCAAATACCAAACTCTTCCCATCAGAGATTGCTGCTCCATAAACGTTTGTCGTTGTCCGCCCATCCCACAGCTTCTCCTCTGTAACGGAGCCACTGCCCTTGTTGCTTTGCTGCCTGGGTCTTGGTAATGACACTGGTTTTTGAAGTCCTGGATTCTGGAAGCAGCCTGGATGTGGGGAACTATCAGCACCGGCTGAGCTGAGCTTCTGGCCTGAAGCCAGGCTGGGAGAACAGGCATCTGATCTATGATAAGGCTGAGGGGCCCAAGGCGGCTGCAGCTGCCCTCCGCCTGGCCCCTTTGCTTACTATATGGTCCATCTCCTGATGAAAGGGCTGGGGGGTTAAAAGTCAGCTCTGAGTTGACAGTTAATATACCTGCCCTCCTCTTGCTCCCTGGGGAGGGATTTTTTTTTTCCTGTAAGGTTAATTCAGGGTAAACACATATTAGAGAGAAGCAGGAATGGTAAAGCTTTTTTGAAAAAATTAAAAGGGAGAAGGCCAGTGATTAATCTGTTATTCTCTGGTTGAGATTCTTAGTAGTACACGTGTGGAATTCTTTAAAGGCTCAAAGCTCCAGGATTATGAAGGGCTGATAAATAATAAATAGTAATTAAATTAATGATGTGCACACTGACCCCTCTGAATTCCAGGAAGTTTGAAAATGAACTCACCCTTTATCATGATTAAGACCCCCACCCAGGGTGCTCTGGTGATACTGTGTGGAAGAAGATATCACGGAGGTTCCCCCACAGACTTCTGGAGTGGTCACAGTTTAGTTTGGGAAGGGGAAAAGGTAGAGAAATAGAGGGTCCTGTGTGGGGGGCTAAGGTGGCTGTGGTGGCCTTTGCAGTAAGAGGGAGAGGCTATGGGGCAGTCAGGGAGACGTTTATGAGATGAGGTTGGAGTTACTGGATCCTGGGTTCCCCAGGTTCGTACTTATCAGCTCTCTACCCCTTAACCTGAGAGAAATGTGAGTATATAAAGGATTGCTAATTCAGCAAAACTTTGTAAATCATTTGGAATTAAGGGGGTCACGTGGAAATGTCCACGTAAAAGCTGAGGCTGGCTCGTCCGGAGCAACGGCTCCACAATAGGGGCCACAGGAGGGACTGCAGAGGCCCGCTTCAGCCTCAGGTGGGAACCTTGAGACACCTGTTCACCCAGGGCTGTCCCACCCAGTGTAATGCCCAGAGACAGGCCGTGGCTCCAGGCACAATCAGCAATGGCCTCTGCAACTCGTACCTCAGGCTATGTGGTTGTGAACAAATCTGAAACACTGAGATAATAACTCCTGCAGGGAGGAGGCCCTGGCCAGAGAAGTGAGGGTCAGTCTTCATGAAGAGAAGGACCAGAGGGTGAGAGTGAACAAGGACTAGTCATGGGAAAGTCTGTCTCCTGCAGTCACTCGTGGGGCTCAGGGAATTGGTGTGTGTGTGGGCTGAGGTGGGAAGGGCTGAGCCTCTGACCTCTGGGTTAAGGAAATGCCATTTTCTTTCTTTCCTTCAAGAAAAAATTCACACGCATGCACACATATACACACACACACCAAAAAAATCCAACAGTTTGTGGTCCTGTTTATTCTCAGACAGGGAGTGGACGGCCTTTTGGAGGTGTCCGACTGTGCCGTCCAGCCAGACTGACATCTGTGGGAGTTCAGGGTTTTAAATGTTTAGTCTGCACGAGACCCTCAGGCCCCAGCGGGCTCAACTCCTGATAGGCCTGACTTAGCCGCCTCCTCCCACCCCCTCCAGTGAAATGGAATCATAGGGGTTTGTGTGAGGGAAACTCAGCTCCCTCTGAAGTCCAAGGGGGAGGACCTGGTGCAGGGCTGTCATCAGGATTGGTGGGAACCTCAGCCTGGGACTTAGTCTGTAGGGCAGAATCTTCCCTCCCCTCCCCTTCTTCCTTTCAGAGAGCCGCCATTCTCTCCTGATGGGGCACAGCCAGGGCTCACCCCCACGTCCCAAGCCTCTCTGCTCACTTAGCGCTTCACACTTACTGCTCTTACTGCACTTCCACACAGCCCAGCAATTATTGGTCAGCCAGTCTGTATCCCGGCCCTCTGCCCCCTGCCCCTCGCCCCATAGTTTTGCTCTTTATTTCTCTTTAAATCTCCAGCTTCTACATCCAAATTCTAGATATTTACCCAAGATAAACGAGAGAATATATTTATATAGAGTCTGAACATGAATGTTCATTGCGGTTTTATCTAGGATAGCCTCAAGTTGGAAACAACCCAAATGTCCATCAACAAGTTAATGGATAAACAGACTGGTGGATTCATACGATGGATACTAATCAACAATAAAGTGAATGCAATATTGTTATGCCCCACAACATGGAGGAATGTCAAAATAACTGTGCTGGGTAAATAATCCAGACAGCAAAGAGCACACACTGCATTATTTGCCGTAGAGGGTATTTAAGAAAAGTAGGCATGCTAATCTATAGTGGAAAGGCAGGTCGGTAGCTGGCTGGGGAAGGGATAGATTAGAAAGTGGCCAGGGGAATCTTCTGGAGGAGATCTATATTCTTGATGTGGAGATGCTGTCACAGGTACCCACGTATATCAAGACCTATCAAACTGTATTATTTCAATGTGTGCAGTTTATTGTATGTCAATGATATCTTAATATAGCTGTTTTAAAAAATCTCCAGCTTCTATCACAGTGCCTGGCACATCTGGAATTGGCCTGAGCTGGGCTCAGCTGAATATGCTTGCCGAAAGCCCAAAGATTGCACTGGGCATGGTGGCATATGGGGCACACTCAAGGAGAGATTTGCAGATCTCTGAGCTTGCTGTGTGTAGAGTTTCAGGGCTATCGTCATGGAGTGAGCAGTGGGCAGGGCTCACACTCTGACACTGGTGCTCAGCTGAGGTTGTCAGCCATTGGCAACAGCAGAGGAACAGCTGGGATCCATGGGCCAAGGAGGGGAAAGTGAGAGGATTACCCCCGAGCTGCAGGTGTGCCAGGCAGCCGCTGATGTTCTAACTGGAAGTTCGACAGGGCCTGGGAGAGGGTGCACCCTGGGAGTGAAAGCAGGTTGGGTCTAATAATCATCTACTTAGTTCTGGACTGAGTAGCAGCAGGCAAACCACAATTAAATAAACCTGGTTTGGAAAATATGTTATTGCTGAAAATACGATTTTTAACCAGTTTATGTAACACTTTGTCCCTCAGTGTTCCCAGGGGTTAAAGGGCATGAAGGTGCATAAAGCAAAGCAAATAAGTTCAGAATGCAAATCATTTATATCAATAAACACAATTTATACAAATCAATGAGCAGAATGAGTTGCAAAAAAAGAAAAAGAGAAAAAGAAAAACAATACTCAGTTTTAACTGTGTATTGAAGTAGTGTCTCCTATATTTAGCAAAATGCCAAATTTAGAGGTAATCTCCAGGAAGACTCCTTGTCTTCCTGGGGTCTAAGTTTAGCTGCTTGTTCTCTGTCCACAGAGCTCCAGACCTGGAGATTCTGTATCATTACTTGCTGAGGGCAATGCAGGAGATACACTTAGCTTTGCTGTCCTTCAGTCTACACGGTCTGCTCTAATGCTGATCCATCTACCTGTCTCTTCTTCTATCTAACACTTACAGTGAGCCTACTTGGTAGCGTTGTGACATTGTGAAGGTGATTCCAAAGATATGGCATGTCTTTGCCCTGCAAAACTCATTGTCTAATTCAAGACTTCTCAACTTCTACAATGCTGACAGATTGGGCTGGAGAATTCTTTGTTGTTGGGGGCCATTCTGTCCATTATAGGATGTTTAACAACATTTCTGGCCTCCGCCCGTTAGATACCAGCAGTTCCTCTTTCCCCACCTCATCCTCAGTTGTGACAATCAAAAATGTCTGCAGATATTTCCAAAATATCTCCTGGGGGGCAAAAGTCACCTCCAGTTGAGAAACTGCTGGTCTAACTAGAGACAGATACACCTGACACTGAACAATGTGTTTTAATGGTGCATGCTCAAGGAATTATGGGATGGGAAAGGCAGGGACAAGGGGTGTCTGAGCTGTGCCTTGAATGGTATGTGGAAATTCACCAGCTACAGCAGAGAGGAAAGGGCACTGTATACAGAAGGAATGGTGTATAGGAGCATGTTGGATGGGGAGCAGAAAGAGCTAGATGTGGCTGGTGTGAGGGCTGAATGATGATGGGGAAGGAGGAGGCCTGAGAAAGGCTACTGAAGTAGGTCAGGACCAGGTGGAACAGGACCCTGCAGGCAACGATACACTTAAACTTCACCTTTTTCTGGCATTGGAACTGATAAAGATCTTCAAACCTAGTCAAGACTGGGGTGGGAATTGAGACCCCTCTTGTACTAGCCAGCCAATCCAATCCATTTCATTCCATTCCAATCCAGTCCAATCCAATCCAATCCAATCCAATGCAAGGGAGGCAAGTGACTTACCACTTGACCTTCCTCTTCCTTGATCACCCCCCCCAACCTTAAATAGAAACCAGAGGTAAAGTAAACTGAACAGTGTCTGTCATTCATCATGTGTAAACTGTGACTTTTCCTGAGAGCATAGGAATGAACTGAATTCTGAGTTTCTGTGGAAGAGCTAGCCGTCTCCCTTTCCATATTACAGAGTTGTCACTGAGAATGTGCTGCATCTCTCTGTCCCCTTCTTGCATCTAAGCAGAGACATGACAATATCTCCCAGTGGAATGTGAACAGACATGGTGTGGGTCCCCTCCAGGCCAAGACTGTCCCACATCCCTTTCCACCAACTCTGGGTGAATGAAGGTTCAGAACGTGCCAGAGCCACATGGCGGAAGGAGACTTGGCCCTGGAAAGACTGTGTGGGAGAGAGCTGCTCCAGACTGGAGCACCCTCCCAAGATCTCACATGAGCAAGAAATAAACTCTTCTGTTTTAAGCCACTGCATTTGGGGTCTATTTGTTACTGCAACTCAGGTCATCTTAATAGATAAGAGACTGTAACTGCTAACCCAATCCTAAGAGCACAGATGCCCACCCTGTCACCAGCATTGAAGATTGGACTATGAGGATGAACACCGAAGCTGAAATGGTGATGTCTCTGGGGATGTGTGTCAGGGAAGAGTGAGGTGCTGGCGTGATCCTCCTTCCCATAGCTTGCACGAAGATTCCCAGATGTTGGCTGCCCTCTGCACTTTTATTATACCTTTTCCTTCCCCACCCAGGTTCCCTTCTTATCCCCCACTGTTTCCTCCATCCCCTTTCCCCCTAATGCTCTAGGCTAGCTGTGCTGCCTGGCCCGCTAGACTTTAAAGAGTATGTTCGTTCTCCTGCAAATGAGAGGGTGTGTGTGTGCTGTGTGTGCATACACATTACAGGCCTGACATCAGGCACAGGCAAGTGAAATGTCATCCATTTACATGTGGGGATCAGAGGACTGGTTATGGGGAACTGCAAGAGAATACATAGGGATGCCTTTTACTCTTTGGCTTGTGGGGAAAATAACCTCTAGGATTTTACATGGAGCTTCATTTGTGCAAGTTGGTGGCTGTTGAAAACAAGATGGCAGGAAGAAAGGCATTGCTTTCTAAACTCCTTTTCCCAAATGATCCTTTTTTTGTCCAGTCTGCCTTACCTGCTTTCATACTGTTCAACAGAGGAGAAGGAAGAGGAGGAGGAGAAGGGGGGAAGGGGGAGGAGGAGGGAAGGAAGGGGAGGAGGGGGAGAAGAAAGCAGGGTTGGTGGTGAAAAATAGAAGGGAAACTTGAGTGTGCCTTTTCTTCTCTTTCTCCTTCTCCACCCTCAGCCATCAATTAACAGAAAAATATTTTTAAAAGATCCCTTGATGGCATCCCCAAATGCTAAGGCTGACATTTTCTTAGCTGATGGCCTCCTTTGTGAAGGTATTTTGTGTCCTCCCAGCATGCCTGCTAGACCCCCGGTTTGCAGCAGTTGCTAAGGTAAATACTCTTTCCATTAAGCACCACAGCCCAGGAGTGGTCTAAAGCTCAAATAAATGACCGAGGAGTAAGTTAAACATTCCCTGGGGCAATTTTAACCTATGCAATGGCTTTTTGGGAAAATTGCCTATTTTTTCATGTTTTGGCCAGGGGGGTGTCTCTTATTCCCTTCTTTTTTCTTTTCTATTCAGCTGAGTGCACCTTCTCTTTCATTTATTCATGCATTGGATGAAGGGTGGAAGCAGGTTTAATAAATCACAGAGGATCCCTCCTCCCCCCCTGCCCTGTTCTATGTATATTTGTAAAGAAATCTGGAGGTGCTATGTTAACTTTGGGGGGACCTGGGGCGTGTAGCCAATTCACACAGAGGCCCCACTTCCCTTTCCTGTGAAAATACCACAGCATAACAGGCACTGGAGAACGATGTCCTTCTAGAAGTTTCCTCTGGCAGGAGGAGGATTCAAGGATCCTGGTCCTCGGTGACATTTAGGGACAGTTGTGCCCAAAGCTTTGCACACGGCTTGCTTTTGCTTGCTCTTTGCCTCAAAAAGAATGTGTTCACAGGCCTCAGGGAAAAAACAGAGTGTCCTGACAGTTGTCATGTTTCATCATTTGACTTAGAGGCCATGGGACAGGCTTATTTTCTTTTAATCTTTGGTGGAGTCTGGGTTTCTTGGCAGAAGGCAGTGTCCGGCCAATGGAGGGACAGCGTGGTGGGCATTGGCCTCTTGATGCCTGCGGGGCCCTGCAGGAAGAGAACGTCTCACCCGAAGTCCACTCTCGGTTCTTTCCTGGTTACCCTGTTTGGGATTTGCCACTTTGCCAGGTGTGCTTTATCTTCCGGCTGGATGAGATCCTCCTGCCATCCCAGAATCCTCTCTTTCTCTCTCTCACCGAAGGGACTGAAGACCAGGATTGTAATTCCCCAGGTTGGTGGTTTTCAAATTGTTTCTCGGGGCTCCTAGGACAAGGAGAGTGGGTGGCTCCATGGCCAGAGTGGTCTTTTAAAAAATGTGAATCAGATCAGGTCACTCCACTCCCTGCACTTAGATCAAAACTGCATCCTGGAGTGTGAGCGGCCGGGCCCTGCAGGCCGGGCTCCTCTTCACATCCAGTGCCCCTTGCCCTCTGGGGGCTGCAGGCCCCCCAGCTTCCTCTGCAGTTTGGGCCTCCAAGGCTCTTGCCTCACACTTCACCTGGCTACTCCCATGCATCCTTCAGGTTCCACTTAAATGCCCATCCTTTGAGAAGACTTCCTTGACCCACAGACGAAGTCAGTGCCCCTGAGGTGTACATTATAGAGCCTGGTGCTTTTTCTCCATTGCGTGAGGCCCGGCTGAAATTACTGAGGTATTTGGTGTGATTATTTGCTTAATGCCGGCTTTCCCACTGAACTCTAAGAACCCCAGTAACGGGGGCAAGTCTGTTCCCTTCGCAGTTGTGTCTCTATCCCATGGCATATAATAGGTGCTGAATGAATATATATATTGTTTAAGGAAAGAGGGGATGACTGAGGGGCAGTGCCTCTCCATGTCAGAATGGGGCCTGGCCTCCTTTTTATCTTTTTCCCCCCAACCCTTCAAGTTGTCCGTCAGCTGTTTAACAGAGCAGATTAGAATAATTTCACCAGTGCTCTTTTTGAACAGGAGGGATGAGTGGGCCTTTTAAAGCACCTTGTTTAGGCAGCCCTCAAAGAATGCAGTCTTTATTTCCCTTCCCGGTGTGGGAAACCAGAGCTCCCAATCAGTATGCACAGGGTCTGGGTCCTGGAGATCTTGGAAGTGACCTGGATGTCCTGGAGGCTATCCAGGGCCTGGAACCAGATGAAGAGGCCCCACTGCCCATTGCTGAGGCCCAAACTCCTTGTTCAAGCAACCGCTTTGCCAAACCGCCTCGGGCTGTAGCACCCGGCTCCGAAGCAAGACTTGGATGGAGATATTAGAGAATAGTTCTGACACCCACCTCCTTTTCCTTCTGAAAAAGCCCAGCTTTATGGCCCTTTCAGGAAATATGGGAGGGGAAGGCCCAAAATGTAACTGGGGCAGGAGTAGGGGTGGGGGCGAGATGGAGAATTCTTATGTTTTTCGTTCTTGACTCTAAGTCAGTCTGTTTTTGTACTTGCGTCTTTTAAGCTTTTCCACATGTGCCCCAAGGGCCCATCGGTGAGTGTGTTTTATAAACTGGAAAAATGAATAAAAATAAGACCCAGAAGGGAAACACCAGAAGGAGTGTGAAGGGAAAAGTGTTAGTTCCTCTGTACCTCCCAGCTAGGCCTGCCCTGCATTTGTGGGAGTCCCAGGGTCAGGTTTATTTGGCTTTATGGGTAAAATGTGGAGTCTTCGTTCAGAGAAAGCCTCATCGGTTTTGTTCTTGGCCTGCTCCGTTCAGCATTAATTAACTTCAGGAAAGTAAAAGTGATCCTTTTTTATTTGGCTATCTGGCTCCACAGACCTCGTTGGCTTCCTGTCCCATAGGTGTTGGATTGATGAGACTGCAAATGTGTAAAGTCTTGCACAGGAAGCCCCCCGGCACGGCCATTCAGAGGCTCTCACCCCCTGCCGGACCCCAAACACGAGAAACCAGGGGGCCCAGACCCCGTCTCTCTGTTTGCACCTTGGGAAATGGTACCTGAAAAAAAAACCCCCTCCATTTTCTTCTTTTTAATACACTTGGACTGATACAAGAGCCTGGGGAAGGGGCTCTTTGGAAAATAAATTCTCCCAATTGCTTGAAAAATTAATCACAACCCAAACCCCAAATATTTTGAAAAGCAGCACATTTAGGAAGTTTGAAGAAACCTTGACTAATTCCAGAAGGTTTGTGTTTACCCCACAAGTCTCTGTCTTGTGGACTAAGGCTGTGGCTCTAAACCCCACTCGGCCAGCCAAGTCAGTACAGACATTTTCGAGCATGTGCACCTAACATGTGTACATTTATTTATTTATTGTAGTTTATGTACACATACTTTTTACTCACATGTTTTATATATATTAAAAAAATAAACCCCTCAGTGAAATATTAAGATTTACACAGATGAAATAAATATTTAAGAATAATGATTTTTTTCTATCAACACTACAGAACCCTCTTTGCTTTCACTAGGACACACAGGGACCGGCACATGGAATGCCTCTTTTCTATTACAAAATCATCAGCGTGCAATTCTGTCACATGACAACCTCACACTCAAGCACACCATATGACATTTTAGGTGAAATGTTCAAATTAAAACTACAAATTATTACACCCGTGTTATCATCCTACCAACCACGCTCAAGCAGGCGTTACTTCTGCCAGGCCCCGTGTAACCAATGACTGTATTTTTAGTGTCAGCAGTTGGATTGGATGGGCTCATTGTTTTTGAAAATCTTGGCATGTTGCTCTGTGACACAGTGCGTCAAAAGTCTGGTTCTCAGTTTGGTTTTTCAGCACCAGAGGTGTAACAACTAATACAGATACAAAAGATATACAAGCCCAAATGCTGTTTGTATTGTTATTGAACTAAAAAACAGTGACCCTGTTGACCCATTAGGTGGACATTATGTGCCCTGCTTTATACATTTTGGTGGCCCTACTGGACCTGGCACAGAGGCACACACAAAAGGGGCTTAAGAAATATGTGTTTGCTGAATGAATGAATGAATCAAGAGATGCTATTGATTTCCTTTGTTCTCTTTCTCCGATTTTATGTCTTAAACATAGTCTCCCCCTTTAGTGACAGTAATTAGCGTGATTTAGGTATAGGAGAATGTAAGCCTATGCAGTCTGAACTGTATAAATAATAATAGACCCATTTCTGCCCAAACCACGTATGCTAAATCGATTTAAAGGCACCATGTAAAGGCCAGGCTGGATTCAACTGGGCTCAGCCTTGTGGGCCATCTCTTTGATATTTACACAGCACCAACACACCAGTTCCTGTGCTGTGTCTCATGTCAAGCAGCAGTTACGTTTGTTTTCTTTTTACCCCCCAACAAGGACCGTATAGTGGAAGGTGCTACTTAAGGATCAGCTCTCAGCCAGCTCCCAAATGGACCTCTTCAAAGGTTCGGTCTGGGGGCGGCAGCAGCACTGGCCACTCTGAGACCTGCACCGACAGACTAGTTTTGAAGACTTACATTGGGCCGTAAAGCTGCCAGTTTGAATCTGGCTCCTGACTTTGTCTCTGACTGGGCTCTACCCGCTCTCAAGTTTCCAGGGCCGGCTGAGTTACCATCCTCACCCTTCTCAGAGGGACTGGCCTTTCCTTGCTGCCCAGCATGTCAAGACCCATACTCTCTGCCTGCCATTCAAAGCCCTCCAAAAGGACTTTGCAAAGTTTCTTTCTCTGTCCTCTGCAGTATAGCTTCTTTTTTAAAAAATTGAATTTATTGGGGTAAAATTGATTAATACAATATATAGGTTTCAGGTATACAATCCGGTACTGCTTCCGCAGTGCAGCCAGGCCGGTCCCCAGGATTTCCCACGTACACACCATGCCCATTCCTGACTCTGAGCTGCTATGTCATCGCCTTCATCACAAGCATTTGTTCTCCCTGCATCCTTCCCGATGTCAAGTCCTGCGCTGCTTAACAAAAAAGCCATTCCCAGTAACTCTGACCCTACTGACCATTTCCCTCTTCGGTCCCCGCCTGTCCCATTGTTTGTCCCACGCGTTTTGCCTGTGATAGCGATAGTGTTTTTAAATTAAATTAAAAAGTGCTTATTTTTTAAACATTATAAAACACTTTAAAATTATTATTAATAAGTCCTTGGCCTGCTACTTAAGGGGGACCCAGAGGAACACGGACTTACCAGGTTCCAGGCATGGTGCCGAGTTTTTATGATTCTGGCTTTACGTGATCAACAAATAACCACATTACAAGGCAGCTCTACCCGGAGAAACAGCCCTAGAGAAGCGGGAAGGCATGTGCCCAGGAGGTACATGTCAGGGTGCTTTCTGTAGCATTTGGTCTGTGTAGTAAAGCAGCAGGACCACCTGAATGTCCATCAAGATTAAGTGAGTCCTGTTAAATTCATGTACTGAAGTCCTATAAATAAGTTGTGGCAAATTCACACAGTGAAATCCTATGCAGCAGTTAAAATGAATAAATGAGTTACAAGTAACAACTCAGATAAATCTTAGCAACCATAATGTTAAAAAAAGTGATTGGTTGTAGAAGCAAACGTACTCTATAATACCACTTTAATGAAATTTTAAGACCCAGCAAACAATACTCTGTAAGGTTGTCCACATAAGGAGGTGCAGGATTAAAACACACGTGAGATGATGTGTAGCGGGGCTGGCAGACGAGGCGGACTGGTCAGGCCCTGCTTGCCTCCTGCTTTGGTGAGGCCTGTGAGCCAAGGATGGTGTTTACAGTTTGGAATAGTTGATAAAAGTTGTAAGTCAATCATATCTCAATAACTCTGGAAAAAAAGTAAGGAAGAAGGAGTTGAGAAAAAAACCCAGAAGAAGAACAAGATATTGTGACACCTGAAAATTGCGTGAAATCGAAATGTCAGTGTCCATGAATAAGACTTGCTGGCACCCCCTCACGCTCACTCCTTTACGTGTTGTCTGTGGCCTGTGTGCTCCATGGGCCTGTCTGGGGCCTTGTGGCAGGGAACCTCAGGGCCACAAAGTTGAAAATAGTAACTCTCTGGCCATTTAACAAAAAGGTTTACCAACTCTCCATGTAAATCAGATTCAGGGGAATGGTTACCTATGGTTAGGGAAGGAGAGAACCGGGATGGAGGGACGTGCAGCAGGGGGTCAACACTAACATTTTTTCTTTTACGCTGCTGCTGATGAGTTGTCTATAATTACTTATATTTTCAATATTTAAACTAGTTCATAATATTAAAAGATATAAAATAGCACCCCTTCCCAGACCCCTACAAAGAGGTACCATTATTGTCTCTAATGACAGATGAGGCTGGCAGCTGGCACAGACAGTAAATGTGAGAAGAGGAACAAACTCGTGACCGTGTGTGTTGGAACCTCTGAAGCACTAGCTTGTGCCACCCACTGGGGCCTGCTGGCCAGCTGGGGGCAAGAGACTTAATGCAGAGCTGCTCTGGAGTGAACATCTGCCCCCAGGTGAGTGTTGTTTTCTGAAATCTCCCTCTCCCATTACAGGCATTCCTCGTTTTACTACACTTCACAGGGGTTATGTTTTTTACAAACTTAAGGCAACACCCTCTACCAGCATAAAGATTATGACGCTTTCTTGTGACGCCCGATTTATTACGGTGGTCTGGAACCAAACCTGCAGTATCTCCAAGGTATGTGTGTATTAGCACATTCTGAAGGTGAGGGGAGTAGGATGGACAGGTCACCATTAATGACATTACCTGTGACTGCACTGCCTGGATGTTAATCATACCCAATATTTTAAAGAGCTTTCTGCTTCTGTATGTTGTTCCCACAGATTCACTCAGGAACCCCGGTAGGAAGCAAAGCAGTCATAATTGCCCACATTGTAGAGATAGTGAAAGGAAAATTCTGAGGGACTGGTTGGTTCTTGAACACCCCTGGAGGGTGGTGGGATAGTGGGGTCTGACTCCGAGCTCCTGTGGCCATCCAGCTGCTTGATCTCAGACAAGTCCCGTCTTCTCTACAAGCCTTGGGAGCTGCATCTGTAAAATGGAGACAATAATTAGTTCCTACTGCAGAGGCCTGCTGTGAATTAGATTAAATGAGATATAACACATGTTAAGAGCTTAGCATTGTTTCTGGAATATGAGGCGAGCGCCTACCTGCTGCCTATTGTGCTGTTGCTGTTTCTATTCTTATTGTTACTCAAAGACCAGTCTAGAGTTGCTTCCCACAGTGCTGTTTATCTTTGTCAAGACTAGGCCACATCTGGGATGATCCATCTTCCACATAGCTCTCGTGCTCATTAATACTAAATGGTTTCCAGTGTAACTGTAAGGAAACTGAGTCTCAGCAAGCAACAGCAGTGACTCTGCTTTGTGTGTCAGAAGAGTGAAGGCTGGGAAGCCTGGATTCGGCCCCACGTTCCAGGCACTGGGACCCGCCTACTTTTCCTCTGCAAACATCAGAAACCCAGAGTGTCCCAACAGGGCAGAAAACCACTCCAAGCAGCAGTCTTAGGGTAATTATTGGAGCAGGACATGGTGTTCTTTCATGTGGCACATGGCAATCTGGCATTATTCTTCTGTGAATGGGTGTTACTTCTCTTTCTCTGGTGAGGTACTTGTAACAAAGATCGGCAGGGAGATGAACTACAGTGAAGGGTTGATGGTGGTGGCAGGCAAGTTGGGGATGGGATTGGCATGGTTCCAAGGCTGATAGGCCAGAGGGACTGAGCAGTGAAGTACTTGCTGTGTTCAAGTGATCCAAGAGTTTGCATTCTCTGGTACTCAGTGGTAAAATGGAGTAAGGAGTTCAAAAACAGTGGCTACAGTTTCTTCAAAAGGGCTTGACTTTAGGTGGGCACCATGACCAGGATTCAAAGGCAGTCCCTCTTTGGGTTGGAAGTGTCAGAAACTGAGCTCAAACTAGTAGTAAACAAAAAAGTGAAAATTTTGGCTCATGTAACTGGAAAGGGCAGAGAAACATGGGATGCAGGTATGGCTTGATCTAGGGGCCTCACCAAGTTGTCAGGATTCTCTCTCACTCTCCATCTCTCAGATATCCTTGAGGCAGACAGCCCCAAACTCATATGTTATCAGCTGAGACGGGAAGATGTCATCTTTCTGCATGATGCCAGCAGATTCTACTGGGAGGGTCAGACTGACTGGGCCTGGGCCACTGGCCCCTCCCTGTGAGGAGAGGGGATATCTACCATGTGGTACAGGACAGTAGGAGACTCAGGTCCTTCTGCCACCTCACCACAAAAATGAGGATGATTTTGGTGGTGAGCAAATTCCCTCTTAATTTGTCTCAGTATTTTTTAAGCTGTTTTTTTAGAAGGGGAAACAGGCAGAATCTGTAAAACTGGAAACCTAGAACAAGGAAACAGACCACGAACTGTGGGAAGTACACTTCAGCTACCTCACAGTTACCCCTGGGGGCCTCCTTGTCCTGCTTTCTCCTGTAGGCTGAGTTGGGGATGCATTCTAACTTCAATTTGCTTGTAAGAGTAAACAAAGTACATCAGGGCTGTGCCCACAGGGATCTAGAAAATGCATGGCTTTCCCTAGAGCCCTAACCCGAGTTCCATGGGGACAGACAGGCTCTTGGGGCCCTGGGGAGGGACCCAACTTCACTCGGTGATATGCAGGGGCTGCTTCAGGGAAAAACTCTGGCTGTCCTGTAGTAAATCTGCTCCCTTCCTTTCTCCCCCTTCAACAGGGATGGAGCTGGTCCTTCGCATGAGAAGGAAAGATACTAAATCTGGGTTCAAGAACTGGCATTTTGGAGGTTTGTAGTTATGAAGTAGAGACTATACATGTGGCTCATCTAGCTGGCTGACCATTTTTAAGTTCCCCAAATCAACAAGTAAGTCCATTTGTTTTCCAGAAAAACATCTTGTAGAATCTTTTCAGGGTCTTGCTTTGAGGCCATTGGAAAGTGTTTTTGTGTCCTTCCCTTGGCTGGCAGCCTTTCCCTCACTGTGGCATGTCTACTTAGGGTCACCTGGGAGTAAGTTAGAAGTGTTTTCCTTTTACAGGGTGGTCTTTGCAGCTTCCTTGTGTCCTGCATGATGGCTAATACAGCTCTTCCATTTCCTAGAAAGAGGGTTACTAAAGTT
Source organism: Desmodus rotundus (assembly GCF_022682495.2). Taxonomy (NCBI): domain Eukaryota; kingdom Metazoa; phylum Chordata; class Mammalia; order Chiroptera; family Phyllostomidae; genus Desmodus; species Desmodus rotundus. Next base: position 135,830,992 of record NC_071391.1, on the reverse strand, counting down.
CCAACTCCTCACATGGTGGCCGAGAGGACTCTTCATGCTCAGTCCTCCCATCCTTTTCCCAGCTCCCAGTGTCCCTTCCTTATCTCCCCTGCCCTTAAAAATCTTTCCCACCCTTTAAGGCTTCATTTTGAGTCTGACTTTCTTTATAAACTGAGCTTGAAAAGCATGTTTAACCTGTGCTTCTTGACTCTTAGTTTTCCGTGTTGTGCTCTGTGCTTCCCATGTGTGTTCTCATCACTGTGTTACGTTGTGGGAGGGTAGGGGTCATGGCTTCTCCTTCCTCTGCCTGCCCCGCCTGCACCCTAGGACTAACCTTTATGTTGCACACATAGTAGGAGTTGAAGAAGTATTTGTTCAACTCTATTGTTAAAAAATGCAACAGAACTCTTTATTCAAATGGAGTCTTAAGTAGAAACTAAACCATGGAAAAGATAAAGCAGAATTGCTCTGGTGGACTGAGGAGCCAGGAATCCCACCAGCTTGCCCCTCTCTCTACCTTGTTACTGGCCCCCTCCCCAGATTCCTACTCACTCCAGCCCCAGACAGCTTCATGGAAGTCTTGGGGACTGGACCATAGCAGTGCCCACTACTTATCTGTCAATTTGCTTGATTGCTGTTAATATTCATGGCCCACGGCTTGAGACACTGGCCTGGGTTTCTTGGGGAGCCATTCGGCTGAGTGGAGTTCCTAATTGTGGTGGGGTGTCCTCCTTGTGTGCTAGTCACTCTAGACCAGGGGTTGGCAAGATTTTTCTGTAAAGGGCCAGATAACAAGTCTTTTAGGTCTTGTGGGCCATATGGTCGGTCTCTGTCCCAGTTATGCAACTCTACAGTTGTCAGGGGAAAACAGCCATAGAGAAAACATAAATAAGCATGCCTGTATTCCAATAAAACTTTACCTACACAAACAGTGGGAGACTGGATTTGGCCCATGAGCCATAGTTTTGTGACTCCCGGGCTAGACCAAGGATTTAGTTGGCTTCAGCAAAGGCCCTTCACGATGACCAGAAGAGGGAAGCTAATACGCCAAGGTTACTTTGAAGGGGTCACTAGCACTGGCTGTCAGCGCTGAGTGCCTTCGCTTGTGTTTCCTCCTCTACGGCTCAATAGGACAACAGAGGGCCATTTCCCCTCCTTCAGAGGGCCTGCCATTCTCTGCTCTTCCCACAAGCCGCTTTTTTGCAACTCTTGTGTGTCTGTATCAGTTAGATGCTTCCAATTTAAGGAACTATAACATAATACCATCACTTTTGATAGTGGGGATTATTGGAAGAGCACACAGGGAAGTGGGGAAGGACAGAAAACCTTCTGACTGGTCACAGAGCAGGCGGGAACATCATTCATAGCAATGTGGATTCAACAGGAGGGAGTGGAATCTAGTAAATGAAATCTTACATCCCATAAGAAAAATTCCTGAGTTCAAATTCCAGCTCTATTTACCAGCTGTGTCGCCTCCCTAGCCTCAGTTTCCCCACCTGCAAAACAATGATAATAATAGCATTGACACAACAGGGTCCTTGTGAAGGTACAGTGAGATCACCTATGTAAGGTTCTGACAGTGCCAGACAGAAAGTCATGCTCAACGAGTGTGGTTGCTGTGAACAGTGGTTCCGTTAATAACATTGTTATTTATACTTGCTCTTAAGGGGGGTTCTACCCCACAGACTTAGGTATCCATCATTGTACACTCCACTGTTTGCTGTACCTACTATTACTTGTCAGTGACGGCTCCCCATGCTTCACAGCCAGGTCTCTCAGCAGAAGATTTGATGGCTTGGCCAAATATTGTCTAGCATTGGGTGGTCCTACATTGAGCACTGTTCTTACACTAGTCCCTTGGTCAGTCCCTTATGGCCAGGAAACCCATGACTGAGTACCCCCTCAGACTGGGCAGGAAGACATCTTGCAGAGCCTGTCTAATAACTGGGGAACCTGCTACTTATCATGACCCCTGCCTGGGTTATTTGAAGGCACTGTGTTCTGCCATGAGGGCTCTGTCTCCGCCTCACAGCAGAGCACCCCTCTCTGCTTCCGCAGGGCTTCCACTTTCACTTTTTGTCTCACATGTTCCCAGTTCCCAGCTTAGCACAAAAACTGACTATACTGGCAGCTAGAAATGTTGAGCACCAAAGCAAAAACTTCAGAGAGGGACATCTTACAGCAATGACTCTGGACTAAGGAGATGGAGACAGAGGGGTGACTTGGACATATTTTCTAGGGAGCCTCAGTTATCCTGAGGGTTTTTCCCCAAGATGGCCCCTCCCTCACTGAAACAGGAATTGTAGGTAAAAAGGGTGCTTGGCATAGGTTTAAGGCTCTGCTGTTTCTCTGAAAATACCGCACCCTGCCCTGTGAATGAGCAAGAAGGGCAGCTGTCTTACACATTTCTGGACTGGCTTCTTGGAGACTGATTTGATGCCTCTAGAAAATTTGCTCTTAGGTGGCTCTTGGTAGACTTGAGGTAGACTGTTAGTTGATGCTTCAAAATCTCCTTTCTTTTATTCCTTCAGCAAAGTCCCAGCCTATTGACCTTTGGGTCCCAGTGCTGAGCCCAGCTCTGGGTTTATCTACCCCACTGGGGCCAAATGCCTGACTTGTTAGCCATGCTGAATGGTTTTATTTGTTTTTGGTGTGCATTTTTATCATTTTTGTTCATGTGTCTGGAGGCTTTCCTTAGAAAATGATGGATGCGTTTTCATAAATCAAAAAATAAATGAGAAAGAATATAAAGGCAAGAAATAGACCCAAGCCTGGAATTTGCCACTCTCAGTTGGAAGGAGCTGCTAGCTATTTCCCAGTGAGGATGCAGTTTTTGATTTTATAAGGTCAGATCCTGACTTATTTCACAGAGTACAGTTTTCAGAGCATTTCCTAATAATAACGGTCCTAATCGTGGTGAAGATAATTCCAACTGTGCCTGGGGTGGTGCTAAGGGCTTTACATGCACAGTCACATTTAACACTCACAGCAATCCCAGGAGCTAGATTCTGTCATCTCCATTATGGAGATGAGTAAAGAGAGGTTCAGGTGCTTCTGTTATTTAACCAAGGCCTCACCGTTGGTAAAGAGTGGGATTAAAATGCAGGTTTTCCTGATGCAAACCTCATGCTCTTCCCTACTACATGGAACTCTTTTTCAGTATTTGGTGAAGGTGCTGAAGGGTTGAGGGCCATGGTTTCTGCTGTCAACTCTCTGGTGAGTAGGTGGCTGGGAGAGATATGGCAGCTTCCAGTTGAGAGGGACTCATGGAGAGAACCTAGTCTCATTGGCTCCGTTCACAGGGTGTCCTTGAGCTAGAGCACCAGCCTTGCTGGTGGCACATTGGGACAGCTCCCCACAACTGTTTTCCCATGATGCCTTGGAGAGTGTCCCTGTCGCCATTAGCAGGAATATCCCTGCCCCCCCCATCCTATTTCATCACCCTTGAGCTGAGGCTCCCTGTCCCTGAGGGTGTCCTCTAGGACTTAGCCACAGGGAGGGGGTCTGATACAAACCAGAAGGCAACTGGTGAGAGTCCACATGCTTCCTGTATTAGTCATGAGTCCTCTGGTTGTAAATAACAATTACATCTGGGAATAGCTTAAGAAGAAAGGAGGTGTGGGATGTTTATTGGTTCATGTGACCAGACAGAAAATGATTTTTCTTCTTCATGGGGATGGGTCCTGATTGGTGTGCTCAGTCCCAGACCAATCCTAGGGCCAGTCACAGGGATAGGGATACTGATTGGACCAACCCTAGTCAGGAGCTCACTTTTCTTGTAGGAGGATGGTCTGCTGGAACCAGAGAATGAAAGTAGGGGTGGAAGAGGCCCACAAAAATAGGAGTTGCTCTTCTCATAGACAATTTGGTAAATGTCCAGGCTGTTTTCTATTGCTTCCTTCTATTCCATGCTTCACTTCTTTATCTGGCCCAAGTCAAAGTTGTGAAATAGATCTTGGGTGAAATTCTGAGGAACCTCACTTGTTCTTTCTCTGCCCAGAACAATCCTGGGTGCCCTATCCCACTTGGGGTGGTGTCTTTTGGGGTAGGTGTCTATATTCTTTCTATCTTAGGGCTTCAGAGGTCAGACCCTGTCCTTTGTTCAGGCTTTGAGATTTCAAGTTGTATCCCTAGGAGCTGTGCAGGATTGGAAAAGGAGATTTAAGCCCATAGAGATTCTAAATGGCCAAGTTTGGAATTTTCCATTCAGCAGGTCTCTACTTCTGTGAACAGCTGGTAGGACCAGAATCTTACTCTGATTCTGTGTTCTTTTTCTGATATTTGAGTAGTAACAACATTTGTTGTTTTGCAAAAGGTTGTTTCACAACTTTATGAGTATGTGTACATAGGGTACTTAGCTAATCCTTTGCACTTTCTTCATCTGTGTGACACCACTTGGCCTGGGACCATGTCCCCCCTTTCGAACCCCAAGCAATGAGAAGGGCAAGCAACCACCTTGACAGAATTTGGAATGGGAGATTTCAAGACCCTGCCCTGAAGCTCTGGCAAGGAAACCCACTCCTTCTTCTTGGTGGGAAAGGATGAAGGCTTGGGACTTTCTAAGCAAAACATTTTAAAAAGCAACCAAATATTTTTAAAACCAACTTAGAAAACAAACAAACATCTGGGAACCACCGGGCACCTTTATAATACATGATTCCCTCTCTGTTTCCTACCTGTTGACTCTCTCACACAATGGTCTATCAGCTGCTCTGCTTCACCCATGAAGCAGTTAGAGCTTTGGCCAAATCCCCTCTTGCATTGTTCCAACTTGTTTTTCACAGTTGGTCTTGTCTCTAAAGCTGTCATAAGCTGTCTGAGGACAAGAGACCTATCTAATATTTCTTTTGTCAGGGATGTGGCAAGTGCTTGATAACTCTTTCTTGATGGAGGAGTTGTGATTGTGTGTGTGAGTTTTGGGATGCGGGAGTTTATTAGTTCCTTAGGGCTGCCATAAAAAAATACTACAGACTGGGTGGCTTAAACAAGGGACATTTATTTTTTCCTGTTCTGGAGGCTGGAAGTCCAAGATTAAGGTGCCATCAAGGTTGCTTTCTGGTAAGTCCACTCTTTCTGGCTTGTGGATGGCCACTTCTCTGTATCTTTACATAGCCTCTTCTCTGTGCAGGTGGGGAGATAAAGAGATCTCTGATGTCTCTTCTCCTTTTTATAAGGACACCAGTTCTATTGGATTAGGGCCCCATCCTTATGACCTCATTTAACCTTAATTACCTCCCTAAAGGCTGTATCTCCAAAAATAGTCACATTGGGAGTTAGGGTTTCAACATACACCAATTCAGTGAGTGTATAGCAGGGTGACCACTACAAGTAAGTAGTTTAAGATAGTTGCATCTCTGATCTGCTGGGGACACCTACGTTGCATGTATATAGGTTTTAATTCTTGGGGGAGGTGCTGTTTCCTAATTGTGCAGTTTTCCAGCTCCAGTCTTTGCCAGGTCACTGCAAGCTCCGAACTGTGCATTGGAAATATGACTGCTTCCCATCACAGTCATTCATTTACATGGGACAGGGCTGAGGCCAACCAGTTCTGGCAATTTTTCAAAACCTTTCTACCAGTCACCTCTTGAAGGTAAAGGTCAGTAACATGCCTGACCTGTTGTTCTGGCTTCTCTAAAGCCAAATTCCAGCCTTGGTTGATTCCTATTCTTTTGAAATATGTCTGTCTGAGATGTAGGTAGATGGCACGTGGAAGGGTATGTGAGCAAAATGAGTCAGAAGGGAAGAGAAGAGAGCGCACTTCCCCTTCAGTACTACAGCCTGCTTTCTTCTGATGAGTCTAAATGGGTTTATGGGATTTGATGTGGCCACAGGAAAACATGCCTCAGAGAAAGCAAAATGTCAGTGTTTTGAGGCCTTTCCGTTGGTGAGGGTGAAACGCGGTGGTCACTGTGTGTTCTCCTTAGACCAAGCAGGGGAAAGGGAAGTATATGTGAGTCTCTGATAATTCTCTTCTCTTTCTTCCTCTTGCTTTTGTTCTTCAATAAATCACTCAGGACAATCTGCTTCTCTTTAGTGGTGTGTTTTCCTAGGGTTCAGCCTTTGTTTGAAATTCTAGAACAACAGAGTTGCAGTAAATATGGTCAACCCACGTGTAATTATGCTGGTATGTCAACTTTGCCCCTCAGAGTCGGGCCTCCTTTGGTTAACCAGAGGCCCCCCCTGACTCAGAAATGAGACCTCCTGCAGGACCCTGTGGAGGGCCGACCTCGAGCCCTGCATCTGAAGGGGGTAAGCGAGCCCATAATTATGCTCACTGTTTAGGTCGGAGCACAGGAGGGTTTACATTAAAGACCTCAGCTGGCACACACAGCATGCCTATGGAAAAAATGAACGGGCCCCCTCCTTCTGCTACTTGGTCCCAGCATTGCTTGGCCAAGGGCTTTGGGTTTCACAGACGCCTTCCGTGACTCCTCTTTCTGACCACTCCTGATTAAAAGCTTGGATTCCCCTAGTTCCAAGAGGCATCTCAACCCTGATGTCTGGAAATTGAGCCAGGAGCTGGTTTTTGAGAATCACAAAATTCAGATCTTGGGAAGGACCTGGAGGTGTTCTAAGCTGATGTATCTCAAACCTTAACCTTTCAACAAATCACCTGGAGATCTTGTTAAAGATGTAGATTTGAATACAGCGGTTCTGGGATAGGGCTGGGAAGTCTGCATTTCTAAAAAGCTCCCTGGGAATGCCCTGGTAAAGGCCCTGGTTGTTGGACTACACTTGGAGTGGCCAGATTCTAAGCTAAACTCTTCCTTTTACAGAAAGTAAAAGAAAATCCCTGAGATCTGAAAAGGCTTTTGGGGAAAGTAGAAACTTGAGCCTTCTTCTTGTCCGTGGTGTGGTCATGGCCCCACATGGTGCTACTGGCAGGGATGGTGCGTGTCTTAGCAGAGAATACCTCCTGTGACCACACCTGGAATCCTGGAGCAGAGGGCTCTTTCCCATATGCTCTCGGGTGGGCATGAATTCCCAGAGCTCTTGACATGCACGAGCCTGCAGGTTGCAGCAGCTGAAGGTCTGGATGGGAATGGGTCACTAGGGGTTCCTTTCCAGAGCCTTCAGAGGGGCATGGGAAGGGAAGGTACTTTTAAGTATGTTGTCTATTGACAGACATGAGTGTTACCCCTGAGGCCACTGCTGGAAATGTCAGGTAGAACAATGGGGTTTGGAGGAGAGTATATATGGCCTCATGGTAGAGGGGAAAGAGTGAATTTAGAACTCAGAGGATTTGGGCTCTATTTCTGTCTATACCACCATGAGAACTTGGGCAAGGCAGTAAGCCTCTCTAGACCCCACTCGTATGAGAGGTGCTGCAAGTTACCTACCTAAACCCAGGGACTAGGCAATGTGCTCTTTTCAAGGTTATTTTGACTCTAAAACTGAAATTGTAGATTTTATCTTGTCTTATCTTATTCTATCTATCTATCTATCTATCTATCATCTATCATCTTTTCTACCATTATCTTTGTCAAGGTACTTTGGTATAGTATGCATGGCTGTATAGTAAAGAATTAAGCTTACCTAAAGAGAGCTCTGGCCTTTGCCCTTCGCTAGTGGGCAGTGATCTTGGCCCCTGGAACCTCTTGCCTGACAGGAATGTCTTTGTCTTAGGGCTTTGGTGACTAGAAAGTCTAACAGTGCCGTTTATGGTGGGGCTTTGGGGCACACCATATCAGTTCTGACCTCCAGAAGAACTAGAGACTAAAGGTATGCTGAAGCTCTGGGGAAGGTTGGAGGCTAAAAGTCAGCGATATGGGTGGGCCCTAATAAAAACTGTGGACACTAAAGGCTTGGGTGAGCTCCCCCGGTTGTCAATACTCTGTTTATTGCCACGCATTGTGGCCAGGAGGATATAAAACCAGCCATGACTCCCACCAGGAGAGGAAAACCACCAACTTTGCATCTAGACCCTCCTGGACGCTGTTGGATGCATCTCTCCCCTCAGTTGATACAAATTTGTATTATTTCACTGTGCTAAACCTGCAATCATAAATGCTACATTTATGTGGCATTTATTCTGTGAGTCATTCTAGTGAATTATTGAATCTGAGGGTGTTTGTGGGAACCCCCACAAGTAGGAAGACAGCCTGAAGTGAGGGTGGTCCTAGATACACAAGAACTTGCAGCTGGTGTCTGAAGTGAGGGCAGTCATACAGTACCCTCCCTCGAACTTGGTAGTTGGTTGAACTCTTGACAACAGCAACATGCCAGGCATTCTGGAGAAGACAAAGAAATAAATCAACTCCTTTAACCAAAGCCTGCCCAGGTGTAGTGTAGATCAAGGAGTGTAGGGTATTAGTTAATTCATCCTTATATAGTCCATATTTTTCTATTTGATATGTTCATCAATAGAGGTATGTACTATGCTGTAAAGAATTAGGAGAGAGAATAAGTGACATTTGTTTTTAGAAAACTTCTGTTACCTATTCTTCCTCTTCTTTTGTCACCTCCAGGCATTGCGTCTCTCCAGAGGCTATATTTGTTCTCATTTATCTTATTGTCTCCTAACGTAACACTTGATAACTAAAAAGTTAACTGATAAAAGTTCAAGACTTTGTCCAAGAAGATTTCTTTTTCTATATGAACCAAAAGAATATAACTATAGTGATAAGATGTGATAAAGTCTATTGATAAATAGATAGTGAAACTTAAAACAAAACAAAACATTCTTATCCCCAAACCCTCAAATCAAATCCTAGAGTAGAACTCCCATAGAAGAAGTTCTAACTGGCATTCCAGAGTGCACAGGTTGGAGCCAAATCCTGAATCACAGCTCTGATGTCAACTAGCAGGCTACTTGGCCTCTCTGTTCTTCAGTTCTCTTGTCTATAATATGGGGATAATGATAATATTTACCTCATGGGGTTGCTGAGAGGAATAAATGGCCTACTAATATAAAGAATCATTAAATTTTGGTGGCTAGTGGTGTTTCAATAAAAAACCCAAACAGCCATGGCTGGTGTGGCTCAGTGGTTGAGTGCTGGCCTGTGAACCAAAGGGTCACTGGTTCAATTTCCAGTCAGGGCACATGCCTGGGTTGCAGGCCAGGTCCCCAGTGGGGGCTGCATGAGAGGCAACCACACATTGATGTTCCTCTCCCTCTCTTTCTCCCTCCTTTCCCCTCTCTAAAAAATAAATAAATAAAATCTTTAAAAAACCCCCAAACAAATAAAGATACCATACTGGGGTGTTCAGTCTCTTGATCGTGACGTACTTGAATTACACAAGTTGACCACTGGCATCTTGGGGTCCCTCAAAGTCTTAACCAGTGGGTTGGGAGTAAAGCAGAACAGATTAAAAATTTGGAAAAACAATATCCTTTTGTGATTCATCAAATCTGATTAGAAATTGGAATGTGCATGGCATGGATCTTATTTGGTTAAATACAGTTGACCCTTGGATAACATGGGGGTTAAGGGAGCCAACCCCCATTCCCTGTGTAGTTGAAAATTTATATATAACTGTTGACTCCCCCCAGACTTCACTACTAATAGCCTACTGAAGCCTTACCAATAACATAAGCAATTGATTAACACATATTTTGTATGTTATATATGTTATACACTGCATTTTTATAATAAAGTAAGCTAGAGAAAAAATGTTAAGAAAATCTTAAGGAAGAGAAAATATATTTATAGCACTGTATATACTTATTGAAAAAAATCTGTGTATATGTGGATCTGTGCAGTTCAAATCTGTGTTGTTCAATGGGCCAACTGTAATGGAAACAAATGTTCTCTTGCACTTGGTAGTGATATGTTGAGGAGCTGGAGATGAACAACCATCAAGTGCATGGTTTAGGTCCAGATTTCCCCAGCCTTTTCTTTGACCTTGACCCTTAACTGCTGAAACTTGAACTAGAATACAGTTGAAAGAGCATAGTGGAGAGGGTTTGGGGTCAAACATCAAGACTGCTATGGGACTAGATTAATAACTTTTGTGAGCCTCAGTTTTTTTCATCTCTAAAATGAATGAGAAAACTTCCGTCACAGTGCTGTTAGGAGAACTAAATGATTTGATGTGTTTGAAATGTTTGGAAATAATTAAGGATAATGCAAATGTTTGTTATTGTTTTATCCTTGAAATATATTGACTCATGTCATTGCTCCTAGAAGGAGGCACAGCCGGGTTCAGTGTGTTGCCCAAGATGAATTAGAAGGAGGATGCGATATGCCTTAGGGCTACAATTGGGCTGAGTTTAGCAATCGCCTCCCACACTTTTTCAACATGTGGGTCCAAAAGTCTGCTGCTTAGGAACAGACTTCAGTCTGTGGGTTGTTTTGTCTGCTTGGTTGAACTGTAAGGATCTGTGCATATGTTGGATTAGGTTCCATTTTGTGTCCAATTGCTAATTAATTTTGTGACTCAGTGAAATCATGTAGGTCTGGTGTCTTCATGACATGGGTGGCCCTGGCTCTGCCTGTGTCAAAGGGAATTTGGAAATGAAGACAACTGAAGGATTGAGTGTACAAGCACTCCTTGGAAGACACCTCCAATGTGGAGGCAGGACAGCACCGGGATTAAGTGTGCAGACTCCTGGGTCTGATGCCTGTGTCTGAATCACAGCTCTGACACTGACTGCCAGCTCACTTAACTTTTCAGGGCCTCAGTTTTCTCATCTGTAAATGGGGGATAACAATGGTAAATTGGGGTCATTGTGAGGATTAAAGACTTAATAACGTAAAGAGCTTCTTGCAGTGTCTGGCCCCAGTGGGTGCCCTGCAAGTACTGTAGAGTAGGGACTGTCTTCCATGTCTCCTGTGAAGGTCAGATTCCTGTGTGAGAGATCAGCACAGGGGTGTCTTGGACACTTGGTTCTCATTTTTCTGTAGCACTGCCCCATGAATCACTGAGAAGGGGACAGTTGGCCAAGTGCCCTGCCAACCTTTGTGAAAATGTGGAAAAAAATGTTTAAGGATAATTTATAAATATTGACTCTTCCCTGACTACCTTCATAGAACTTTAAAAGATTTGTATCTATATAAACTTGGAGGGGAAAGTTTAATGGCCCAATTAATGCATACAATGATTTGTTCAGTAGTAGCTGAACCATCACAATTGAAATCTCTTCTTACGTCCCAGAACCAAAGGACAAGATCATGCTATAAGATTGGTCGGTTGGTTCTGCTTTCTGTTCACAAATTCTGTCTTTCTTAGCACTGAAAGGGGTGCTGCCTGTTCTCTGATCTGTTCATTGCAGACAGGCAGTTTCCCATTTTAGAGACTGGGAGCCTAAGGCCCAGAGGTACATCTACTGGCCATCTTTGCCAGGAGTACTGATAATGGTTGTGTTATTTTGAGATTAGTTGGGTCAATGTTGGAAACTTCTTGCTGGATAGACATCCTACTTGAAGGAATTTTGAAGGTTTCATAGGAAAACATGCTGGTCTATGTGTGGTTTAGGGAGGGTCAGTTGTTATTCTTTATGATTTTTTGCAGGAAAATTCAATCAATACAACACTTCTGACACAGCAACACCCCCAAAATACCAATGTAGAACTGAATAAAAATACCAGTGTTGGATTGAAAACACTGTTCAAATACCTAGGGTCCCAGCTGTGTGCTGGAGCTGGGCTTGTTCTTAGGAGGATTCAGCATCCTTGATGAGCCTAGAAGGAAAAAAAACAGAACCAGGTGAGCAGGATTACCAGGAGCTCTGGGTCTGTGTGTGCAGAAGGGCTGCTCAGGTGGGACGGGACTGTGGGCGTGCACCCCGGGAGGTTTGCTCCTGGTGCAGCAATGAGGGTTCCAGGAAAGCTGTGTATTGCTCTACCCACCCCCCCTCCTAGAGTTTCTTTTATTATGGTTCATTAAAAAAAGTTTTTTTAAAAAAAATTTCCAAACATACATGAAATTTGGCCAGTGGAATTCAATGCTCTGGGCCAAAGGGGAAAGGAAATATCATCCTCGTTATTTCTTGTTGGCAAGTGTAGTTGAGGTCTGGTGTATGTCTTTGTCCAGAGTATGACATAACGTATCATTCTTGGAAGTTGTGGGAATATTAGATACGAGCCTTGGCATTTTAAATCCAGGAGCTGTTAACATATGGGCTGTGGCATTCTCTTATCTGTTTATTTAACAAGTTAAATTTTCTCCCATTTATTCCGTATTCTTTTTAGAAGAGAATGTTCTAGAATATCTGAAGATCTGGTTGAAAATGTGAAGGTAGAATGCCTCCTTTGCAACCAAGAAAGTACTGGCTGCTGATGATTCATAGCTGTACTTTTCTCTGGACCAGCCCTGGAGGAAGGAAGCTGCCTTGCCCAATCTTGCTCCCTTTCCCCAGGGCATCCTGCATCCAGCTATCACTTGAGTTAAGAATAGGAAAGTCTGGGTGTCTCACTTTAATTGGGACAATTCAGAGGGGCATCCCAGCCCCAGAGCTTTTGATAGGACTGGCCAAAGCCTTTGTTATAGCTGTGCCACAGTTCAGCTCCCCCACCTGTCCATTTCTGCTTTCCCTGCCCTCTTGTGGATGTTTTCCCCAAGATTGCTCCCCATCCTGCTCTGAACCCAAATCTCTAGCACATAGTTGTTTCCAGGGAATGTAATCTGGGGTAGGTCCCTTGGAACCATGATTAGGAATAAGTGGTGGTAAAGGTCTCTGACTTTTTCTGTCTTTTCAAGAAATATTTTTAAAAAATAGTCAGTTTTTTCTACCACAATCTTTTTTTCCCTACCACAATCAGAAGGCAGGGACTTCTGAACCTGTCTAGGTCAATATTGTTTACATGCTTATATGTGGAAAATCTGGAAGGACACCTACTGAGCTGTTAACAGTTATTATAGGTGAGAAACAAAAAGTAAATTTCTATTTCAACTACATAAACATCAATGTTGCCTAAATATTGAAATAGAAATGCATTGATGTATCATCTGTATAATTGTTTTTATTTCTTACTCATTAGTTGTCTTTGAGGATGAACATCACCCCTGTCCGTGTGTTCACCACCCCTCTTCCTCCTTCCTTCCTTGCCACCTCCCATCACTGGTCCTCTGGGTGTTGAGTAGCGTGGCCGTGGAGGGGTGAGAGGTGGAAAGTGGGGATAACTCCCCACCACAGGGTCAGCTTCCTCTACTTGCTTAGTGGGATGGGTCAAAGCAGAGCAAGGCTCTACACCCTTTACCACAGTGAATTGGTGGAGTTCCCTCCCTCACTGTTTGAGGAAGTATTTGTTGTTTGTTGCAGCAAATGAGACAACTCATAGAAAGCATCTAGCATGGCTGGGAAAATGCTTAATCGGTGACAATTGTTTTATCATCATCATTATTGTCATGTTGTTGTGACTAGATTTCAGTGCAAGACATCAGCTGTAGAACTTTTGCCAGAATAGTTTCCCTTCCTGCCCCTGGAATTCCTCATAGAAGCAGGAGAATTCAGTGCCAAAGGCACACTATGATGGGGCTCTGTCTCTCTAGTTCCTTCACGGGGGACGGTAAAGAGGGGGGACTCCAGAGAGCTAGCCTTCTCCCTGGAAGTGTCCTTTAGTGTTTAGGGCCACCTTATGTGCAATGTAAGGTGTCAAAGGTGATCCCTTTCCATTGGTCAGGGACAAATTGTTCCCACTTTGGGGAGGGGGAAGAAGGACAAAGCCTCAGACTCCTCCCTCCCTGTCCCCTGCAATAGCCCCAGTCTTCTGTCTCTCTATTCCAGGTGGCACTGAGCACCAGATGTCAAAGAGCAAGCATACCACAGAAGTTGAGCCTGTTAAAATACTATCAATTCACCAGTAATCCCCCCAAATGAAAGCCCAGATCCTACACCTTGTGGTTCTAAGAAAATTTACCCTCACCTCCTTGCCTTAGTTTACTCATGTGGGACAGTGAAGTTGCCAAACAGAGGCTGGAGCGACGGGGGTGGATGTTTGCCAAGTGGGGCCTGGGACAAATCCTTATTACCTGTCTGGCCTCCTGTCCAGTGCTGTTTGGGTCTTAACTGGGTTAATGAATGTGGCTGCATGAAGTAGCATGTATGTAAATGTAAGGTAGCCATCAATTAAAAATATGGTTTATTTGGTTTAAATAAGCTCTTCAAATAATGCCTTCCTGGGGGTCAGATACGCGGTGCAGCATTGCCATGATAGAGAGATGTGGATACAAAGAGGGCACTGCTCCAGGGCACTGTTTTCCAAAGGTATTCTGAGGAGCCCTGAGCACAAAACGTGGTTCTTCGAGAAAAGACTACATGTAGCTGCGTGTTCGCATTTCTGTGTGTGCACATATGTATTTATTTGTGTGATCAACATCTTGCACACACGCACACAAATTTGGCAGAAGGAAGGGTAAAAGGTAAGCTTATATATAGAAGAAGAAAATAATAAATTATGCCATTGTTAAATGCTGACAAATTCCACAAACATGACAAAATCTAGAACACTAATGTTCATTAATAATAATGTTCATTTTATTCATTAATTAGTTGACATAGTTCTGTTATCATTGTCCTTATATATTTTATGGCTACACATTCTTCATTTACCTCTTCATACAACAACATTGTAATGTTTTCTCTCGAGAGAAGAGAAAGATAATCTAGTCTTTCTCTAACGTATTTGATGGAAATTTCTCTTTTATTATTGATAATTAAGAAAATGTCAGCTTTGCCACTTGTTATGGGTAACATCATATAGATGTTTAGGTTGTTGTCCAATTTGGGATAAGCTCTATCAGGTTTCTTTCTTTCTTTTTTTTTTAAACAGTTTTAAAAATTTAGCAGTTTTTTTAAAAGATTTTATTTATTTATATTTAGACAGAGGGAAAGGGAGGGAGAAAGAGAGGGAGAGAAGCATCAATGTGTGGTTGCCCCTCATATGCCCCTCACTGGGGACCTGGCCTGCAACCCACCCACAACCCAGGCATGTGCCCTGACCGGGAATTGAACCAGTGACCCTTTGGTTCACAAACCGGTGCTCAATTCTCTGAGCCACACCAACCAGGGCTCAGGTTTCTTTCTTATGTGAGCTGTAAACATTTAGGATGTTTCAAGTTTTCTGGTGTAGCAACTCTTTTTACCTAGTCTTTACATTGATGACCTTCATTAACCTTGGAAGGTCTGGGAAGGGCCCCATCTATCTAGTGAGGGGCCCTGACACTTAAGCTTCATTCGCTTCAAGGTAAATTTTCACTTCATTCACTTCAAGGCCTCTGTGTTAGACCCTTTTTCCCACTCCCAAGTATTTATTTGGAAAGACATTTCAAACCCAAGGAAAAGTTGAAAGACGACTACAGTAAACACTTGTATACCACTCACCAAGATTCACTAATTAATGTTTTGCTACATTTGCTTTACCTCTCTCTTTCTCAATTTCTACCTCTCCACCTTCCCCATTAAACACACTTGTGCACACACACACACTTCAGACTGTATCTCCTAGGAACAAGGCCACATTCCTTCATAACTGCAATATGATTACCTTGCTCAATAGATGTAACTTAGATAAAATATTATCTCACATACATTCCATATCACATTCGCATTTCCCCTATTGTCATCAAAAAGGTTCTTTGTAAACTTTCCCACCTCTCCCTTCCCCTTCCCTCTCTTTCTCTTTCCTTTCCCTTCTTGTTTCCCTTTCTCTCTCCTTCCCTCTCTTTTTCTCCCCCTCTCTCAGCAGCTCTGTCCTTTTGTCATTAATCTTTGAGCACTTTCTCACTTTCTGGATCAAGATATTCCACGGTCACGTTGTACTAGTAGTCTCAGACCTAGAATCAGCCATTTCCCCCAAGGAATCCTAGTTCAAGGACCTTATACAAAAAGAAAACACCTATTAACATCTGGCGGGTGTCAGAACATAGCACTCTATAGGGTGACCACCATCCTGTTTAGTCTGCATCCTTGTGCCATTCTCTTCTTTGTGAGTCAAGTCCTTGGGCTGGTACTCAAGTACCAGGGAAGCCACGGATGCCCATAACACCTGGAGACACTTCCCCAAGTATTAGACAGGTGCAATTTGCTCCATGGAATAAAGCTTGGCCTGCACACCCCTTAACCTTGTCTTGTCTATTCCTCCAGTGGTTGGGGGAGTGAGGGGAGGGGAGAGTAAACTGGAGAGATAGCCTATAGTAAAGGAAGAAGAAGTTTCTGGAAGTTTTCCATATCCAAACACTCCCCTTCTGTGATAGGGGCTAAGCCATTATTTAAGGTCCAACCCAGTGTCATCTCTTACAGCTTCAGAATCTTGTGTTTGGAGAGCTACAGAGTCAGTCTTGGGGCCTTATGGTGGGAACTCTTGAAGAACAACCTGGAGCTTTGTCAATGTCCTCAGCTATGAGTTTGCATATTTTCCAGAAAGGCCAACCCCTGGGAGGAGAGTTTGGAGACTTGAGAGCACATCCTGAGCCAAGAAGAGTCAGCAAGCTTGGGCCCTGAAAGGGGCAACGAAGTGTGACAACCAGGGTGCCTTATGTGGGCTTGCTCTCCTCTTCCCTGGACTCATTTCAGAGTCATTAATAGGTTTCTCTTGAGAACTGTCCTTTGAAAGAGCTCCTAGGGTGGAGCTGAATATGTAAAGGTGGTGCTACCCAGAAACCAGAGGGCCGAATGAGCTGGCTGAGGAGGTGAGGGACCCTGGGGATGGAGGCCCAGACTTGAACTGGCACACCCCAGGAAAGGGCCTAGGGAGGCACTGATGAGGTCGAATTGGAGGCAGCCACTGCTGAGAGCTGCCAGGTGTGGGGACAGGATAGGAGAAGCCACTCCAGCTGCTGCCACAGGTAGCAGGACCCTGGTGGTAACTCCTTCCACTGGAAGCAGAATTTCCTCTCTTTTTTCTTCCTAGGCAAGTGGCTAAAGAAGGCAGTTATCCTTTCTCCAATGTGATCTCCTCACCAATAAACCAGGGGATTAGATGAGATGATTTGTTTTCATGTCTTTTTTTCCATGTGCTAGAAAAATGAAGCTTCCGTGGAAGCCCAGTTAGGTAGACATATAGCTGCTCTACATGAACAACAACCTGGGGCCCTGAAGCCTTCCCAGAAGCCCCACCCCTCCCCTTCCTCCACCCCTCAGTGGCCCCTGAAGGGAACTCTGGGTTTTTACGGATTCCATCTGGAATAAAAAAGCAGAGGTCCAAAATATTTTCCTCATTTTAAACATGCAAATGCAGGCAGAAAATTGATTATTTGGAATCCTGCATGGAAGGCTTTTGCGGGTGCTGGTAGAGGAGGCACAGGAAGGGCCTTCAGCACCACGTGCTTAGATAGCTGTGGATGAAGGCCAGGAAAGGACCCTGGAATCATCAGGACTGTTGGCTCTGACCAGGGCTCAGTGAACCACATAAACCCGAGTCCTGTGCCTGTGGGTCCTGGCTGTTCAAAGTCAAGAGAGCCATGGGGTCCAAGTTTGAATGCACCCCAAGTGCCTTCTAATGGCTTCATTATTTCTGTTCTGCTGAGCACAGGTCTCTGTTGACACTGTGTAAAATGGCTACAGGCTCTCTAGAAAATATGAACAGTTCTGGTCATTTTGAGAAACTCTGTGTCATCTAACTCTTGTCTTAGAAGAGGGTCCATTCATTCTATCTTTGCACAAGATCCATAGGAGTTAGAACCTTATGCTTCCAGAGGGTTTTACTTTCTAAGAACACCCCATGATCTCATTTGGTCCTTATAATAATTCAGAAAAATAGGGAGGGGAAGCTTTAGGCTCATTTTTTAGGTGCGCAAACAGAAGCCTAAGAGATGGTGAGTGACTTGCTCGTGGACACACAGCTGGCACTTGGGGAAGCTGGCATTGTATTTTCTAACATTGCTAAACCAGCCCCAAATGCCCAGTTCTGTCTAGCTGGTGGATCAAATGCAGGTGCCTAGAAAAGAGGTTTGTTTCTGTGGCTTCTGTGGGGAGGGTAAGTCATAGGCATCATTGAAGGTGGAATTAAAACCCCTCAGCAACTCCACCAAGTGCCTGCTCTGGGCTCCAAACTCCACAGCACATGTTGGTATCCACTGGGGAGAGTGGTGCGCCCCACTCCTGACCAGCTTCCAGCTGTAATTGCTTTTCCTCTAGTGCCCTGGGCAGCAGGATGTGGCAAGTGTACACATTTGAATACCACTCCTAACTCTGCTGCTAACTGGTTATGTGTCTTGGACAACTTCTTTGAGCCTCACAGAATGTTGGGCTACTTCATTGTTTCTTTAAATGCATGCTTGACCACCTGTGACAGAGTTGTGTGTGTGTGTGTGTGTGTGTGTGTGTGTGTGTGTGTGTTCTTGGGTGGCTTCCAGTCCCACTGCACCAGAGTCTCTGGGGCTGGATCACAGGATCTTCAGGTGATTTGGTGGCCACCACTAGACTAAAGAGTCCCCAGGTGCCCTTCCAACTCAATTCCTGCTTTCAGCAATAACCCCTTTCAGCCTTGACCATGGGTGGGCTGAGGTTTCTGGAGGGAGGCAGTGGCACTTGATTTAACTGTAGATTTAAGAGGCTATTTCAGGTAAAGACTTGCAAAAATCTGAGAGTCTAAGGGGGAAGTTACTGAGCAGGTGGTACAGACCAGTATGTGTTGTGAGAAGACAACATATGTGCTGGTCAGGAACTGATGTAAGTTCTTAAACTCTGCACATGCCAAGCAAAAGTGTGAGAACTGTCTTGCCTCTTATAAATCACCTTTATGGGGAGATGCCTCTTCTTGCTCTCCTCTGCCTAGCCCTCTTCATTGAGGTGCTGTCTAGAGCTTGTACCCAGAGGAAAAGCTGAATTTTCCCTTTCATTTCCTTTGGAAGAACATGGCAGAAACACTGTGTTGACTAAAGAAATGAGACCAGAAGCACTGAGATGAGGAAGAGGGCCAGCAAAAGAGTCACATGTTAAAATGTGTGCAATACTTATTATAATTGTTTTGTGTACTCCTATGGTGTGTTAAAAGATTTTTACACTTTATAAGTTCTGGCTTCCAAATTGAATATGATATTGTTTTATACCCAGGTTGCATATAAAAGTAGCTGTAATGTCTTAAAGGGCTAGTCTTAGGAGTAGGCTCATGGACCAATGTTCAATAGTTTATGCTTCTGAGCTTGAATTTTGATATTTTAATACACTGGGGATGATAAAGTCATCAAAAGTGTCATGGCCAGAAGCCAAATCCTAAAGGGAAGCCATTGTCTTAAAAATGATTAGCATTTATAGCTTACATAGGAACATAAGTTTTAATCACCCAAGACTACAGAAAAGGTGATACAGAAATTGTGTATGATTTAATATAAAGTACAGAGTGTAGCCAAGTGAGTGGGATATCTTGCTGGATAAGTTTATGGTGATCCAAAGTCTTCATGTATAATTTAGAAATGTATTTACTGTTTATATAATGCCTATAGTTTATTACCAGCTGCCCATGAAATAAATTTTAGATACATTGTTTTCTGTGGGGTCCAGAAGGCAATAGTTTGGGAGAAGATTGTGGTCACAAAATAGCCATGATCCACTAGGACAATGAGAGGTTCCATTAAGAACAAGGAAATAAATTGGCCCCTGCCACTGTTCTGATGCATTTATTCTCATTCTTCTTTATTCTTCAAAGATCATGCAGAGTGCAACGGAGGCCAAAGCTACAAGTTGCTTCAGTATCCTGGGATCTTATTTAACAGAGCCAAGGAGACTCGAGTTTATTTTAAATTGCTAGGCTCATTATTCCCAGCCCTTTATTTCTCCTGTGTGGCTATTCCAGTGTCCACCCGTGAGCAGCTTCATTGCAGCCAACAACCCAAGAGCCAGCCAGCTGGACACCAGCATTTGTGGTGAAACAGACTTTTGACATTCCAGCCCTCAGTTTCAGCTGCTGGTGTTTTTCCCCATCCAGTGATTATACTGAAATAAACTGTCCAGGTGAAATGAAAATATCTAGAAAGAGGCCTGTAAATCTGAGTCAATGGAAAAGTCTACGGAAGGAAAAGCTCTCTGAGATATGCGTTAGCGAAGGAAACTGCAGTGCGGGGTGACACTTTGCCTGCCAGGGTCGCTCTTTCCAAGTGGAACATCTTAATTTGGGCTTAATATAGTTAGAATATTTTGCATATTACTGTTTTTTTATTTCAGAATTATAGCTACTTAAAAGATAATAGTTCTTAAAAAGTTGCTGGGTTTTCCATTTATTTTTTTAAATTACAAAAGACATAGCATTACTGATAGTTTGAGCAGTAAAGATAAGGGGAAATAATCACTCATAATCCCTAACAATTATTATCTTTGTTTTTCCCTCTCCAGTCTTCTTTTTATAAGTATGCTTTTATCTAGTTGTAACCACCGTGCAGTACAATTTCCAGTCCCTTTCCCACTTAGCATGTGTCACTTGCATTTTTCCATGTTGCTATATGGTCTTCCTCCTCCTAATGGCTGCGTGATGGTCCATTGTAGTGTGTCATAATTTACTTAACCATTTACCTATTGTTATTATTTTGATTGCTTTCCATTTTCCACTGTTATAAAGTATATTGTGATGGGCATCTTTGAGCATATTGTCTTCTCATATTTGTGTTATCTGCTGCATTTTAAAAAAAGTCCCATTCAGTAACCAAGATATTTACTCAACATTGGGAATTACATTTGAAGATAATGGGGAAATGGGGGCTTTATTTAATAATTACAGTGGAAAACAGGGCATTATTTAATAATTACAGTGGAAATGGGACATTATTTAACAATTTATTGGGTTTTCACTATTCCATAAATTGAGGGAACATGCAGCATTAAGGTATTAGCACAATCCTAGGTGTCTGGACACCATAAAAGGACCACTGATTCATTCAGAGGTCTTGAGGTGTTGTTGGGACTCTTCTATCCTGAGCAGCATGATTATGTACTTTGGTGCTGGTCTTCATTGCTTGATTACATTTCAATGCCACATGCACATACATAGGAAGCTATGTGCAAGGGTGAAAAAAATCGGCATATTCTCTGGCCAACATCCTTCAGGAAGGATATCAGTGATATCCTATTTGTCTGAGCTTCACCTAAAGGTGCAGGTTTTGTGGTTGTAATAGCAATGCCATCCTTGTCATGTTCAAAGTCGGTAATATGGTCCTTAGTGTCCAAATGAAGGCTGTGATCCCTTACTTAATACTAGCCTTGTAATTACAGTGACTTTCTGTCTTTTTTTTCAAAATTGTGAAGCTTTTATTTAATGAAACATACTTAAGACTAAGTAGAATACTTTCTTATTTCTCTTTCTACCTGGACTTATTTCTCTTTCTTGACTGGACTTCATTCCCTCATTATAAATGTGAAAGTTTTGGGTGACTTTTGGGAGGGAAGGAATGAGGGCACACTGTAGTGAGTCTTTGTGAGCTAACAGGAGGGAAGAAAAAGAAGCATTGCGTTTTTTAAATGGGGGAAAAATCAGGAAAAAGGCATGCATAAAGGATTTATCCTTTCCATGAAAATATTGATTAATGAAATCTCGTATGAACGAGGTGTCATGCCCTTTAAATATTAGATTTCATTACTTAGTGGATGGTAGACTTCTGAAAGGAGATATTCTGCCTCTGCTGGCTCTTCTCGGACACAAATATCTCACGCCCTTGCAGTGATCGAGGAGGCAAATGCTTTGGGTAACCAAATCGCTGGACAGGGTGAAACATTGTGCTGGACAGATGTGTTGTCAGGGAAGGGCTTTTGCTGATAAAAGGGACAGCTGCCCTCAGGATAGTGAGGTGGTGGTGGGGGGGAGGGGAGTCAAGCAAGAGGAAAGGAAGTATGCAAGGGAAGGTGACCCAACCACAGAAAGCCAGCCTCTTGAGCCCCCAGCTGGGAAAACCCCGTAAGCTTCCTAGCTTTTCTGGTTCTAGCAGAGCTGGTCGGACATCTGGCCTCTGTTCTAATTAAAGTGGTCAACCAAACTGGTGGCTGTCATGAGGAAAACAGTAGTGAAATCTTGATGGTTGTAGGGTCATAACAAGGCCCTACATAACTCTTCAAGACTGGGGCTTTGCCAAATTATATCTGTTTCCCATGGGTTATTCAATTCAGTTCCACTTGGATTTTTGAGTGCCAGTTATACATAAAGCCCAGGCTCTAGCCCTCAGAAGCCCGTGTCTACTGGGGAAAGAAGCCAAGGGGACAGTTGACTACCGCATAAAGGGGAATAAATTAAAGACCATGATAGAGGCACACACAGAGTTCTTCAGTATAGCAAAGGGAATAATTTAGTTTTATGAAGAGAATCCAGGAAAGCTTTCAGGAGGAGATGGCATTTTCTCCTAACTTGGAATTTGAAAGTCAGGTTCCAGACAAACATTTGTGAGGATAGCCATGGGCAGAGAAACAGATTTCCTAAATGGAACTTCCCACCTGAAATTCTCTCCTCTTGATGATAATGAGATAAGACAGTCATTGTACTACAGGCACAGATTTCCCACACTTCATGGGTGACAGCTCAGGCCCTGTGACCTCTAAGACTAGGAGTAAACAGATGGAACAAGCCAGGAGCCTGGCTTTTCGCCGACTTGAATTGTTGGAGAAGGATCATTTTGGCCCCTCAGTACCTGGCTTCTGTTTATGTTCCAAACAGTGCATATGGTAACCTGTTACTATCAGCAATAATTAAGCCCAATCTACCCAAGTTATCTCCTGCTAGGTAGTTAACCTGCACTTGGCTCCGTTGGCTTTGGCGACAAGCAAAGGGAGAGCTGCCCATTTCCACGTTGATGAGCCAGTTGGAACTTATTTGTTAACCATTTTCTTTCCCTTCAGTGGCCGCTCTGATTCCCCTCTTCTCTCCAAGTGCCCAACGATTGGTGAAAGATTGTGCCTGGGTTCTGAAAAACGCTTGATTTGATATTTGTTACTGAAGGCAAAATGATGTGCTATGTATATTTTATAAGAAAATGTGTTTTGTTTATAGCTCTATAGTCAGCCCTCCCTTTTCCCTCCTAATAAGCTCATGTCAGAGCTCTGAAGTAAGGTTGCCATAGTGGTAGCCTAAAGGACATATTTTGTAAAAATGAAAAATGAACATATTATTTATATATCAATAGTGTGAAAAGCATTGATCAATGCAAGCAGCCTGATGTTTTGCGTCTCTATTTCCCCTCCAACCCTCTTTCTCCTTCCCCTGCTCCCCCCTCCCTTCTTGCCCCAGGTGCCCGTGACACGCCTACCATTTAGAAAGAGAGTTCTG
Source organism: Desmodus rotundus (assembly GCF_022682495.2). Lineage (NCBI taxonomy): Eukaryota > Metazoa > Chordata > Mammalia > Chiroptera > Phyllostomidae > Desmodus > Desmodus rotundus. The sequence continues at coordinate 135,807,890 of NC_071391.1, read as the reverse complement.
GTCACTTTGTGCTGGGATTCGGTCTTTAATATGGATCCTTCAACGGCTGAGCCTCCAAAATGACTCTCTGACAGCCAGCCATTAATTACCATCATCCGCGTCTAATTCATTCATCCCTCTCCCTCTCATGTAGAGGGACAGCTAGGGCTGAGGGCACTCAGGGAAATGTAGGCATGAGTCCATGTTCTTTATGCAGAGAGGGCTGCCGGAGACTTTGTTGGATGCAGGGGCTTTAATTGAATTGGCTTGCCAATAAAGCTGTTGTCATTCAGTAAGTGAATTTGTTGTACTACTCGAACCACAGCTGCTGCAGACAGCCTGGAATTTCCTGAAGGCAAGCCAGGCCCTGGGCTTGCCTGGGTTCAGCCTTTTCGATTGATCCTGGAGGCTAGGCCGAGTGTCCCCCTGCAGGGCTTGGTTTTGGCACCCATTCAGAGGGCAATGAGTTGCACAGGCAGGCTGGAATTGAGCAGGAACCTGGTGAGCCAGTGGGGTGCGACCTGGGGGGATCTTGTAGGAAACAGGGAACCCGTAACATGTTAGGGGTGGTAACTGGCTGGCAAGAAAGCCTTGTCCACCACAACTGGGTGTTTTTCCAGTCTCCAGACAGTGGCTGCCCTCGGCTCCATTGAGTAGTCCTAACAGGATATCGTTTCCCATTGTAATGAGAATATGACAGTCAATATATTTTAGAGCCTTGTTTAAGAGGTCGAGTGGTACTGAGGAAATACCGCAGCATTCCAACTGGCATCTGTTACTGGGAGATCGTTGGGCCAGAAATGCTCTACCTCTCCCCACAGTTTATAACACGTGGCAAGATTGGCAGGTTGTGTGATTTATGATGTCTTTAAAGTAACATCAAGATTAAGGAAAGTTTTTCAAGGGACTACAGGACCATTTTTATTTTCTGCATCCAAGCACATGCAGGTAATCGGCTCAAGTGAACGACAGCCGGACCAGCGGGCAGATGTTCATGTTTCTCTGGTGTCTTTACAGTTTATATAGATGGGAATTTCTCATTGAGCCCTACTTGCAAGGGGCTCCTCCCCTTGTAATTTGGGATTCTCTGACCAGTGTGTAGATCTTTTCAGGGAACCCACTCAAACTGTAAAGAGTTCATAAAACAGTTTGCCTTCAATTACTCACGAGCAGTGGATTTCCCTGTGCTTTGCCACACAGTTTGCCTCATAGTCTACCTGTCATGTGGTCATTTCATTGTATCCTCACCAGGAAGTGAAAGGGGGGGACCCTCTAAGTCAAATTTAGTTTTGAATCCTAAGAGTCTGACAACCCAGGAACTCTTTCAATTAAACCTATGTATTGGCCCTCTTCTTGACCTGACTAATAAGTGAGACGTGAATTGATACCTTGCACACGTGGCTCTATGATTATAAGGGAAAAAATGGTGGAGCAAGAGATTTCGGAATTTTCTGTCAACACGGATATATGGAGTGAGAGAGGGTGAGGTGGAGTGTGTCTGAGCTCAAGTGTGTTGGTGTGTGTATGTATGTGTGAGAGAGGGGGAGGGTTGGGAGGGAGGGAGGGAAGAGGAAGGGAGATATTGATGTCCATCAGTGTCTGACTTTGGGGTGAAATAGAGAAAATGATGCTTCTAACCTGTTAACCTGTTATGTTTAACTTTCAGTTAAACTTAAGTAAACCTGTTACCCATAACTTTCCTTAGGGATGATCATCCCTTTGTAGACTCTTCCCACAAATGAAATCATGACAGAATATGTGACCATGAAAATATAGTTACTGTTTTGTTTCAAGAAGATGGACAGAACTGAAAATTAAATATAAGGTCCATCTTCTGAAGCTTCAGGCTTATACTAACTTTTCCATCAAATTGATTAACTTTTAAAGTCAGAACCAAATTTGTTATGTGAGTTGAAAGTGAGATGTTCTGAAACAGGAAGAAAAAAACCAAAGCAAATTAAAGTTATTCCTCTGAATGGCATAAGTATGCCTCCCAAGTAAATGATTTTGGTGGGTGCTTTTCTCCATTCCCACCATCTGGCCTCTTCCTGCACTTCCCGTTCTCTGTCTCCTGGTCTTTGCATCCTTCCTACTCCTCCCTACTCCACCTCCTCCCTGATCTCCTTACTTCCTCTTCCTCTCATGTCTCCCCATGTTTTCCTCCTGGCCTCATCCCATTGTATATCAAATTACCTAAGAATAATATTAAAATTTAAAATGGTCTTTACATATATGATTTCCTTAAGCTACTTCCCAAAATGACTACTCTTTCTTTATTTGTGGTGGTGGGTTTGCACAGCTCTGACCCAGTGAGGATGCCACTATGACCCTGGTGATTTGCTCCCAGATGCCACTCCCTACTAGCTACCATCTAGGGTAGAAACCTGTGTTGAACTTTCTCAGGTAATAAATTCAGGGAAACCCAGCTGAAACCAACCCATATTATTCATCTGGGGTTTCTGTTTTTCATAGTGAGTGCCTTTCTGTGCTTCTCTTCGATAAGTGGAATTAACATCTCCATGTGAACTGGAAACGCTAAGTTGATGATAGTCTCCTGAGGATTTTGTACCTTGCTCTGACACCTTCAGTGACTCCATCAGAATTTAGGTGTATTAAGGGATCAAGGAGTTTGACTTAAATATATGAAGTTCTCAAGGTGTTCTCAGAGCCTGTTCCTAAGCCAAGTTCTGATGGTCCCTAGGGGAGAAACCTTTTCACATGCCAAATGAACACAGTTCAGTGTGAAACCTCATGACAAGTCAGCATAATAGTTTAATCATTTTCTAGCAGTGGCTATGGAAGATGGTTCTGGAAAAAATATAATCAGTATCCCTTTTTGGTCTCCCTCTACTTTGGTAAGCATTGTTTGTGCTGTTCTTTCCAAGATTCAGAATTCAGCTTTGGTTCCCTTGTAGCTTTCCTTCTACGGCTGGGGGTGTGAGTGAGATGGTGGTGTGCTGGGACATCTCGGGGCTGTTGGGTAAACATGGGCATTTTCTTGGGGCATTTATTTTACTTCAGAATTTTTGAAGAAATGTTAATTAGTGGAAAGATTATTATTACATTATAGTGCCAAATACAACATTTGTACTAATTTTAAATAAAAGCAGGAAACTTCTGCTTGGAACTCTCTACTTCAGCCTCCGTCTCAGGGCCCCAGAAAGTGCGATTTCACTTCTGTCTGCATGAGACGTGAGCAGCTCCATGACCTTTGGACCATTAACCTCCAGAGTTTCTTATCCGAGAAAGATTGATTCATCTGACAGTGAAACTTAACATCTGTGGGGTGTGGATAGTATTATATATAACATCAAATTCATTCACCCTATAATGATGCTACATATCAGCAGTAGTGCAAGTGTAGGAAGGACAAAACACTTTAGTCGGTATGAACTCTTCTTGGTTTATGAAAATGTCTGGATGTGCATACGGTCAACCCATAGTCATTTGGGGACTTGTCATTTGTGTATGGATTAGTTCAGCTTATGTTCCACATTTCTACTTATCTGCTTCTGGGGTTTTCTTCACTCATTAGGTTAGTTGTGATGAGTTGGAAAGCAGGATCCCAAACATCAAATCTTAGATTGGGCTCAGGGGAGACACGGAGGGTGGGCACTCTTGGCAAATGCTTCCTATTGATTTCTGTAGGCCTTTGGCTCCAGGCTGTGGTGTGAAACCCCTGTTCCTGCTGAGATCTGCTGCACTGGGCACAAGGGCTCATCTAGCCCTCCTGGCCAAAGGCCTGGCCCAGATGCAGTCTAGTGATCCTCTTAGTCCCCTAGTCCCCCACTCTGAGCTTGGTCCCTTAAATATTGCCTTTTCAGATGAGAGAAAGTGCACGCCCTCAAGGCAGAGCTGACAAAGAGGGAATTTCCATTTAAGGCTGGAGCAGAGTTGATCTAAAATGTCTTCCTTTGCCAATCCACAAAGGTAACGGTTCTAAGCTCATGTTGCCCCTCAGTGACATGGGGGTGCTCAGAAAGAGAAGTGGGGATAGATAAAACCGGAGAGAGCACCAGATTCAGGCACTCCACACTTCTTCGCCCTTCTCTCATCCCAGGGGGAGACTTGGGAGTGAGAGAAGGGAGGACGCGGGGCAGCAAGGCGGGCTGGGGTGCAGAAGGGTGTGCAGGGATGTTTCCAGGGAGGGCTATCAGGTTTCTCCTGCTGGTTGCAATGTGGGACTAACATATTGTCCCCACAAAAGGAAGATGCAATGATACTACCTGCAAGGCCTCCTGGTTGTTTTGCAGGTTCTTAGGGGTGGGAAGATGGCTCCATTGTGGAGGAAGATGCATTGTCTCAAGGTGTTGCTGCATTGCATGTGTACTCCCCTGGCATGTTGCCTGGGACTGACATTTGCCGGATCCAGGAGCCACTAGGGAAGGGTTTGCTGAGCAGGTTAACAGCATGAACAAGACTGCAGGAGGGGCCCTTTACGTGCATGAGAACACACTGTTTTCTAGCACTTTCCTAGCACCACTTACATACAATTTTAATGTGTGAATGGCAAGTGATTATTATCTAGTTAGTGAATTTACTTGAAAGAAATAAAGTGGCCTGTACTCCTGTCTATTTCAGACATCTCACTAACTCAGACTTGCAGGTCCTCCAAGGTGTGCCGGAGCGTTCTCGTGGAGTTTAGCATTGGGAGTGCATGTGAGCACTTTTCTTCACAAGAAAAATAAATAACAACATTCTGTTTTGGGGCTGGAAACCACATGACTGAAAACATAAAGGTAACAACTGTGATATGCTTTTTTAATGAGGGCAGAGATGTCAAGAGAAACCAGCCTTCTAGGAACAAAACAATACTCTGTCAGGTGAGGTGGACTTAAGACCTTTTCCTCTCTTGGAATAATGTCCTTAAAAATAACCAAATTTTCCATTCAATAGAAAAATGTTCATACCTCCCTCCCCATCAATATGAATTGTTGTCATTGAGCATGGGGCACTAGCAAGCCATATTGATTTGGGAAATTAAAATGGGAATGTTCAAGAATGTTTCCGAAGAATTATATGGGATTTTAGCCACCTGAATGGCGTTCTTTTTAGGGTCAGTGAGAGTATTCTTGCTAAAATGTAGCCCATTGCTTTAGAAATAGTTTCCTTAATGTCTTTCCTGTCACCCCTGCTGGGTCTGCGCAGGAAATGTAAACCAACATACAATATGTGTGTTTATTTTCATGTCCCATTTTATGGGAAATTGGATGGGATATTCCACTGAGGCTTCAGCTATGAACTGTTGACAATATGGGCAGAACGGGGCAGGCTGTTGTTGAAAGAGTTTGCAAGGGCAGAAGGGGCTTCTGTAACCTTTGGGAGCTACGGGGAAGAGGCAGGCCTGCCTGCAGGAGGGGGGTGGGAGGTGTTCCATAATGAAACCAGCCGGTGAGTTGCTGAGCCATTCATTAAATGACATCCTCAGCAGCCAGCCCCAGTTGTCAGCACAGTAGGTCTGTTGTGCCACACCTCATCTTGTGGGATGTTATGTCTGATACTGTGTGGTCTTCCTGCCTCTGCTGTCCACAGGAAACTCAGGATACCAAACACCCAATCCAAAGCCCAGAAGGGGTCATTAACCAGGCGGGGGGCCGAGTTACCTCAAGGACCCCTGCAGGACTGGAGAGGCTATATGTTGTCAAGCTGGTCATATCCTGGCCATGTGCAGGCGGTAGTTAAACAGAACCTTTTTCTGGGATCCTACTGGAAAAGCAATTTTAAAAGTGTCTGGGTGACGTGGGGCCTGAGCATGGTGTGTGTGTCTGTGTGTTTCCTGTAGAAGGTTTGAAATCTCAGTGCTAGGCCCATCTGTAAGACAGCAGTAGGTGTCAGTGGGAATGCAAGTTCTTCCAGCAGAAGAAAGGAGTTAGTATTTTTGCATTTTAAGCTCATAAACAGCTGCAGCCTGAACCATCATTGCAAGCACATTGGGGCCGGAGGCACTGAGGGCTGCTGTTTGCCAGTGCACTGTGACGATTTTCAAGCTGCAGACTGAAATACTGTATAAACTTCCAATGTGATTAGGATTTTGTTTTGTGTTTCTAAACCAGAAAATTGAGGAGCGTCAAATTAATTTTGTAGTCTTGGTCATTTTTTAATTCCAAGTTGGCCACCCCAGCCTAGATTTGTGCAAATACTGATTCCAGGAAATGGTTGAAGTACTAAACGTGGTAAATAAATGTGTTTATTTTACAAATGGATTCAAGATGAAACACCCAGCACTTCTCCAGGGCATTTCTGTCCCTGCCTGTTCACTTTAGCAGCTTGACCAAATGAATTCCCTTCCCTTAGTATAATATTTAAATGGACTTCTGGCATCTGATGCATTGCCTGCTGCTCCAATTCCCTAAGCAAGTCATTTAAATAGATTTTGACTATCTTGCATCTACTATGAAAGCCAATCTATTAAAAGTCCTGGTCACTTCTCTCTCTCTCTCTCTCTCTCTAATTTTAGATGAGCCATGTGGAATTATTGGCATTTAAGAAAACTCATCTTATCAGAGCTGAAAGATTTGGATTTAATTTTTAACAAAATTTCCCCTTTCCTAGCTAGAAAAATGAACAAAAAGACAAATAAGAAATGCTGCCATAAGAAGTTAGCAAGCTGTCAATAAAAATTTCACTACTAAATAAAACTCCACTTTAGCTTTTTGGGAGAAGATTTCCAACTCTTCTCTCAATTCCCTATCTCTGCTCTAACCAAAGTTTCCCTTATCCAATATAAAAAAAGGGAAAGGACCTTGACAGGTGGACCCGGACTTCCATGAATTTGCAATCCGAATCAAGAGAGAAGCTCGCCCCGTTCAGAGGGTAACCCCCGTGATTTGAGTTATTTGCAGAGCACAGGAGGAGGGGTGCAGAGAAGAGAGGGCCGAGATCATTACGCACACATGGGTCAAGGACCAGGATGTGGGGTCAGTGGGCCTGAAGGGAGGTAACGCTGACAACAGCACAGAGATGGTGAATGTAAGGGACATAGCCACTGCGGAAGTAAGAAATGGAAAGCCAAAGGTAGAGTTGGAGGGCAGGAACTTGACCATTCTGACTCATCCCCAGAAACAGGGGATGAGGTAGGGGAATAGGAGGGATGGGCTGGAAAAGGAGTGTGGGCGAGTCTGGGAGAGGCCTGGAAGTTGAGGCTAAGGAGCTGGGATTTTGTGCTGTAGCCAGTGGGATGAAATTGTGCCAAGAAGTGATGGAGACTAGTGAAGCCCAATGCGGAGAGGCTCCTGCTCTCAATGTTTCAGGGCCTCCAGTAGAGCACATGTTAAATCACAATGTGAGTCACCGGAATGATGGCTTCCTAGAGGCCAGAGGCCAATTTTCTCTGAGCAGGGAGAGGTGGACAATGCTATGGACTCGTGTTGACTAGACAGGTGTCTAGGAAGAGGAGGGCTTTTCGAGGTGGAGGGAATAGTACTTAAGAATCCTTGGATTCATCTTCTGCCACAGAAAGATGATTATTAAAGCAGCACTAGATCCTACCTTGGCAGTCAAGATGTGTGAATAAAAATACACTGGCCGCCAAATTTACTTCCTGTTCCTTTTCTTCCCATTCAAAATAGTAATTGATGCTTTTTTTTTTCTCCAAACAGATGTTCTCAATTTTTTAGTACATTGTGAGGTTGCCGAGCATGTGGGGGGCAGCAGCTGGCAATAACATCTTTTATTTTCTGGCTGTGGGTTGGAGTTAGAGTCAGGATTTAGAAATGGGGAAGCTGTGGCTTGTGGTCCTGTATCCTGACATCTCACACTACATCTCAGGTAGCAGTTGTCCTTAAGAGTCAAACCTGCAACCTGTTGGCAAGTAGGTTGCATCTTTATATTATGTAAGTTATACCTGCTTGTGGCAAAGAAAAAAAAAAGGAAGAAAAAAAAAAAAGAAAGAAAGAAAGTTTCCTTGACTCTAATTTCTCTCTCCAGAGCAAACAATTGATAACAGTTTGGTGTTTATCTGTTATCTTTTTCTCTTTGCAGATAATAATATTGACAACAAGTAACTTTTATTGGGGGCGCTCTGTGTGCCAGAGACTCTTCTAAGTGCTTTAAATGTGAACTCACTTAGTCAGTAGATCAGTCCTGGGAGGCAGGTATTTTGATTTTCTTCATTTGGAAAAGGAGGAAACCCAGGCACTGAGAAGTTAAGAAATTTGCTTGAGATCACACAGGTAGTAGGAGATGAAGCTGGGACTGACACCAAAGCAGTTGAGTCTTGAATCTGTGTTCTTAATTATGACTTTATGCTACTTGCACCAATGTGTATAAGATAATGATATTTAGTTCTTAAAAAAGAAAATCACATTATACCTGTGGTTTCATAATTTTCTTTTTTTCGGTAAACAAGAACATGTGGATATTTTTCTGTGTCAATAAATATAAATCTACTTTATTATTTTAAAAATCTGCATAGAATTGTGCTGATGTACCATCTCTTATTTAATGATTCTCCTATTGCTGGCCACGTGTGCTCTTTCCAGATTTTTGCTATTATGAACGATGGTGCAGGAAACATCCTAACAGCCATAGCAGCACCAATAGCTACCCTTCACCCTGAATAGTATGCTTACTATGGGCAGGGTCCCCATTCTAAGTTCTCTCCATGTAGGAACTCATTTAAACACGCATTTTTGTGTAAGTAAGCAAGTATTTCTACAGGTTAGGAGTCTGGAAGGGGGTTGCCAGGGGAGAGACCAAGTGCATTTAAAATTTTTATTGCAACTGCCAACTTTTCCTCCAAAGGGGGTATTTATTGTAAACTTTCAACTCAAGGCTGTTAGGCATTATTTGGAATGCACAGGCCCATAAGACAGGGGCCCTACCAGAGCCATCCAAGGGTGGAGGGACAAGCTGGTACAAGTCACCCCGTGAGTGAACCAGTATTTATACAATGTTGGTGGTATAGCTAGATGCAGTGCAGGAGGGCAGAGAAGGGAGGTTAGGGAGGGGCAGAGATATTGGGAAAGGTTGCAGAGAGGAGGTGGGCTGTGTGAGGCTTGGGAGGATGGAAGGATTCAGAGAGGATGGGCAGGGGGCAGTCCTGGTGTGGGGCAGAGAAGAACAGAGCGGGGGGAGGGGTGGTGTTGTTTATAGATGAGCCAGTGGGTCAGTGGGATTGCGGTGGCCCCTTAGGCAATGGCCAGCCAGCCCACCGCCAAGAGGAGTAGGTAAGAGTAGAAAAGGAAGCCTACCTATCTGATGTCTGGAGTTTTAAAAGTTATAAATCACCTTTTAATTTACTATTACAAAAGCTAAAATATGTTCTATTTTTCTGCCTTGATACATGAATTTTCGTAACTATCTGAAATAGGTTTGCACAGAATTCTCAACTCTGAAGAACATGGGCCTGGAAGGTAGTGAATTACCTTTCCAGATCAGCACAATTCAGGAAGTGGGTGGGGCTTGTGATAACCCAGGATACCTGCTGTGATGGCCTTGATTAGTTTTTCTCTCCTGCCAATGTGGAGGCATGCTAGTAGTATAACTGTTTGCCATGGCAACACCATCAGGGCCCAGAGAAGGCAAGTGGGTGCCCCGGACCCACAGAAGCTGGAACCCCCAGCTCTGACTCGGAGTTGACCTGTAGACATGGAAGTATTCCTCTTTCTCCTCCCTCCTCACCCACCCCAGCCAACAAAGAAAGAAACGCAGGTGCCTGCGTATGACTTTCTGTTCTGCAATGAAAATGGCCTCCGTGTTTTTGTTTTGCAGGCACATTAAGGTCTGATTTCAGTGCAGCAATAGGGAAGCGAAGGTGAGGGTAAGAAACCCAGAACTTGGATGCAAATAACTGAGCCATTTTTAATTTGTTTAGTTTAATCAGGTAGGGGAATTCTGTATTTAAATATAACTAGCCGCTTTGAATGACGTACGAAAGTAAGCTATGTGGGAAAAGTTTGGTGACATATGCTGAAGTTGAAAAATTTGTACCTCTCTAAACAAGAGCATTCAAAAGTTAAGTTTCTCCTGGCGGTGCTAACATAACCACGTCGCCTTTCACAGGCAATTCTGCATCATAAAGTATGGATTTACAAGCTTAACCACTACTCAGGAACATTGCACGTGTGAAGTGGCTGGATTAATGTCACTGTGAGAACCTTTGCTTTCACCAAGGGGGTTTCCTCCACGTCAGGCTGGGGCCAGGCAGGGGCAGGCTGGAGAGACGCACCCGCACCCTCGCTGGGGCCTGCAGCTTTGCCTAATGAGCAAAGGCACTGTTTTGAACTCAAGGATCCTGAGGTCCATCAGCCACAAATCATGGGGAAAGAAAAATTAACTATTAAAGTTGTCCCCAGGTTATTAATGATTAATTTTAGGGTCTTTCTAAATATCGGCAGGGGCCTCCGTGAGGCCCAGTGACGTGGTGGCATTTGCTTTTATTGCTGCTGTTCTTCTTTTTCTGGTCTGACTTGCTCTGATCCCTCTGAGGAAGGGTGTGGAGTGCTCCCTCCTCAGGCTTTTCCCAGAGCTGGAGGGACTCCTTGGGAGAGAGAGAATGCATGCAGCCTGGGGCATGACTTTGGCTCCCGTCCATATGGGCCCTGGGATAAGTCACACCTGTCCCAACTTATCCATCAAGGGGGAGTTGGGTGAAAGGAAACTGTGGGGCAGCAAAGGAGGGAAAACAAGGACGGCGTGTGTGTGCATGTGTGTGTGTTGTGATGACAGAGGGAGGGTGGAAGGTGGGACTTACGGGTTCTGGTCTGCTTCTCTGCACCAGCTCCATGGGGCAGTGTGGAGCCTGCCGAAATGGGGTTCAAGGCTGACCCCAGGCCCTCATACCCTGTAGACAACTTACCCCCATGCACTCCTCTCTCCACAGAACCTCCTAGGGTGCTGGCATGGGGCACACAGGCTGTCTGACAGGGAAGCAAGCATTTCAAGGATAGTGTGGTTGGTTTCACTTTCCTCCACCGGGAAGGACTTGACCAGCAAGTTGTATGCCCTTTGTGTGTTCTGTTAGGCTAGGGGCTGTGGAGGACACTACAGTTTAGGCCTTCTCTTGAAGACTCCCAGCCTTTGGTCATGATTGCAGACACACACACATTCTAAGGAGTGGCCCAGGACACATCATGGGGGCCTCATAGGGTAAATGGTTGTAGTCAGGGAAGGCTTCCTGGAAGAGGCAGCCCAGAGCTGCTTTTCAAAGGAGAGGGAAGATTTAGACAGGCAGAGGGAGGAAGGAATAAGTCAATTGAGGGAGGAAATGCTATAAACCCTGACAATCTCCAGACCTGTAGAGAACAGGGCTCTAGCAGTAGCTTTTTTTGGTCTGAGTTCAGGCCTGACTCCCAATTTTATCCTGAAGGCTGGTCAGCTGACGACAAAACTGTCACCTTGCTCCCCTGCTCTCCTCCCTGCCTGCCCTGCTCATGACAGTTGTGATAAGTTTATAACCAACATCACGCCCCCAGAGGCAGGCAGGCAGCCCTTGCCACTGGTGAAGAGAACCAAATCAGCCAACCGGGGTTCCTCCAGAACAGGAAACTGTGAGAAGTGTCTGCCTGGCTGCCTCCTCTGAGACACCTTCCCACCCTGTTCCCCGAGAGGAGCACCTTGGCATGACACCTGCCTTGCTGTAGATGTGCGGACAAGGCCATCGGAAGGCAGGAGAGAGCCCTGGCTGGCTTTTCTGAGACCTGTTGGGTGGTTCGTCATTGAAGACTGTTACCTATTAGGCAGTTGTGTGCTCCAGGTGAGTGACTTCCTCTCTTTGGACTCAGTTTCTGAATCTGTAGACTGAGAGGGTTGACCAGATGGCCTTGGAAATCCCTTCCAGGTCAGCTCTCTTCTGTCCATAAAGGCAGATGGAGGCAGGTGGGGAGGGCAGTGGAGCAGAGAGGAATTGAGAGGAATTCCCCAGCAGAGGCTGTCTGGAACCACACAGTTCCCCATTCTGGTGCCACCTGTTCAGAGGGTGCAGGTGAGGAGGGTGCTGGTCTTGAAGCCTGCATGGCTGGCTAGCTTGGCCTCCCCAGACATGCCCATAGGTACCTTGGGGTCCTGGGCAGTTGTGGAGCCCTTACTTAGGCCTCTCTTGATTAACTAGAAGTTTAGTCTTGCTTTGTACAGACAGCTGCCTGGGGGTCCTGGGGAGGGAACTATGGCCCTTAGATGCTCACACAGTGTCTTGTGACTGCAGTAAGGGCTGTGTCATCGTGACCAGGATCAGCAGGGCGGCAGACACAGGTCCAGGGGAAGTGCCTCCAGTGCCTCCCACAGACGCCTGGGTACAAACATGCCCTCATGCCCACAGCACATGATGTCCGCAGAGCTGAGGCTGGAAGACCCTGATAGAGGTGGCACTGATCCTGGAAGGAAAGTCCTTAGAAGAATGAGGCCTGGAGAGGACAGATGACTTGTCTGGGGTTGCACAGCCACGTGGGCACACAGCTGAAGCTAACTCTAAGTCTGCTGACTCCCAGTTCATCGTGCTTTCTGTTCCACCAAATTGAAAGGTGGCAGGAGGCTTGATGTACCACAGATTAAAACTTGCACTGATCCCCCTGGGGCTCAGATCATTCTCTAAAAATGAGTCAGAGGAAGTGAGAATGCAGAGCCTCTCTTCACGCATTAGAGTTGTAGGTGGGGCACGTGCTCTCAGCTCCAGGCCAGGCAGAGAAAGTTGTGGAAGGGCAGCCAACCAAGAAGCACTAAGTGAAGCATTTCTGTGTGTCTAGCCTTGAACTAGGTGTAGTAGGGCATAAAGAAGCTTTAAGACACTCTTACTGCATCTGGCGAGGTAAATTTAACTCCCCAAAAGAACTAAATTTAAGCCCCTGTTTGTGTAATAAAATAGAACAACATATATTTACATTTGTATAAAAAAAACTAGAAAGATACAAAAAGGTAATAAAAGTGGTTAGGTGAGCAGTGATGTGACAGGAGTAAGGGTAAGATTAATTGTCCTTTGTACCTTTTAGTTACAAAAACCCCATTTTGAACTACGTGAATGTATTATCTTCGCAAACCATTAAATATAAACAATAACAACACCACCACCAATCAATCACATACTGAATTGGGTGACTAGTGGGCAAAGCAATTCAGAAAATGTAGAGTTCAGGGGATCTCTTAGAGCCTTCTCAGGATCCTGGACGATTACAACTGGAAGGCACTCAAGGTGCCATTTCATCTAATTTCCTACCTAGGGGTGACATGTCTTATACAACTGCCCAGACATGGGCCTTCCAGTGTCCATCACCCAAGAATTCCTAAGCCCCATGACATGCATGGACGGTGCTGATCCCGGGACCACAATGCACAAGGAGGTCAATCTCCATCCTCAACAGCTTTATGTTCTCTGAATGTACCTTTAACTGGAATGCCAAGGAGATTTTGAGTCCCAGGGTAAAAACAACATGCTCAGGGGCTTTGGAAGGAGAGTAAAATTAGGGAAAGCAGCAGAGTTAAGATAGCACTTGAAATCACTCTCATAGGATGGGGTGGAGATTAGGTCAGGTATGATGGAATTGTGGGATGGAAATTTTGGTGTAATCATGTTGTGAACTATGCTGAATGCCAGCCTGAAAGTATTTTATGATTTTTTTCAGTCAAAAGAAAATGAGGAATCAACAACAATTTATGGGCATGTGCTTGAGTTATTCTTCTTGAGATTTTCCAGTGAGTGAGCACTCTCCCCTTTATCCAAGTACACATGAAGAGAAGCGTCCTGGAAGCAGTAGGAATTAAACTGGGCCTTCAAGGATCACTAGAATTTAGAAAGCATTCTTGGTGAATGGAAGAGCATAAATCCAGTATTGGTGGGCACTGCTGAAAGATTTTGAGCATGAGAAAGCATGTCAATGCTGTGCATTGGAAGGACACCTCTTCTGTGCTATTTAGGATAGAATGGAAGGAGGATTGCCTGAGGCATCATGATGGATGAGGAGATGTAGTCCCAAGGCAAGACCCTGTACGCCTGACTTAGGTGGCAGTAATGGGAATGGAAGAGGCAGACCCACTGGAAAGACCCATTTGTCTCCCATCTCCAAAGTCCTTTTTGCTTGGATTTAAAGGAAGGAAAGAAGGAAGGAAAGAAGGAAGGAAAGAAGGAAGGAAGGAAGGAAGGAAGGAAGGAAGGAAGGAAGGAAGGAAGGAAGGAAGGAAACTTAAGTCATTTGTGAGTCCTGAGGGAAAAGACCATTCTTAGCTCAACACTTTCAAGTTCTCTGTTGACCAGATATTTCTTGGGTCATTTCTCCACTGTCTGTGACACTGGCAGGGAATAGCAGTCATGGTCACCCCAGACCTGCTTTTCTTTGACATTTTGCTGCAATCTGGATTGCATTTGGATTGTATTGATGGTAGGATAAACCTTTCCTTCCTTGGGCATTTTTTGCCAGGCTAGAGGAGAAGGTGGTCAGTAAAGTCACCAGTACAATTAGACTCAACCTTCTCACTTTCCATGTCAGGAAACAGAGGTCCAGAAGGTTAAAGAACATTCTCAAATCACAAAGAGAAGTGGGGGCACAGAAGCAGGACTAAGTCTTTTAACTCCAAGCCTGGACATTTTTTTTTAGCATAATGTAGTTTCTGTTGAATAATGCTAATATTTACTAAGCATGTACTATGTGTCATGTACTGTGTTAAAGATTTGATAGCATCATTTAATTCCCCCAGTGACCCTACGTCATCATGTCTCTCTCTTCACATGAGAAACTGAAGGTCAGAGACAAGAAATAGTTTCCCCAAAGTTGTGAAGTCAGAATTTAAATACATATCTGTCAAGTATCTGTCCAAGTTTAAACCTGCTCTAAAAATTATTTATTAAAAATTATTGGTGCCCTCCATAGAAGTTCTATTTTACATTTACTGTTTGACAAGATATAGTGAAATCAGTAATGCCTTTAAGTGAATTCGTATTTGAATAATTAGTGTCTACATATATTTTAGAAAATACACATTTAGAAAATAAGAGTATGTGTATATGCAAGGCATGGTGGGAAAGAGTTTGAGAACTCATCAGTTGGGTAGAGACGGTAATTGGTGACGTGGGGGAAGGTGGCGGCTTGGGAAATACAGTGAGGTGAGAAGTCTCGTTGGAGGGAGTTTTTAAAGCTTTTCAGGTGTCTGATGTAACTGGGCTCACCAGCCTGTGGGTATAAATAGTCACACATTTGATTGCCTCTTTACTCCCACCTGCATAGCTCATGACCTAGGGCCCTTGTACAAGTTCCTACTTACATTAGGGCCCCTGGGACACTCTGAGAAGCATTGTGCGTCAACAAGTTTGTACCTGCGATGGGCCCTGTATATTTGTCATGTGGTCTTGCCGCTGTGGCCGGTGTGCTGCTCAGTGCCTCTGTCATCACTACACGGCTGTACTGTGGAAGAGTCGGGGGAAGGTGGGACAAGACAATACCTTAGTCTTCTTTGTCAGAGGCATTTGTTAGAGAGGGTCCCACAGAAGGGCTGCTTGAGCATCAGTGTGTTGTAGAATTTAGAAAAACATCTCTTTCTACTTTTTAATTGAGTATAATTTATATTCAAGACAATGCACAGATTATTAGTGTTCAGTTCAATGAGTGTTGACCATTGTATATCCCTGCGTAATCCAAAAAAACCCCATGAACATCCCAGAAGTTTCTCTTGTATCCCCTTAGAAGTAGTCCCTTGTCTCTCCAGAGGCAACCACTTTCTAATTTATCACCTTAGATCAGTGATTTTCAACCTTTTTTCCTCATGGCACACACAAACTGATTGCTAAGGAAAAAGAGGCTGGTGGCCCTCTTTTCCCTGAGTAGTTGCATGTTTTAAAACTTCTTGGTGTGCTGTGTCACACCGGTTGAAATTCTAGATCAATTAATTTCAATCAATTAAGATCAGTTTTAATCTTAGATCAATTTTAATTTCATCTAAATGGAATCATACAATATGTACTCCTTTTTGTCTGCTTCTTCCACTTAAAAGAATGTTTTCAAGATTCATCCATGTTGCTTCATGTAGCAATATTTCATTCTTTATACAGTTGAGCTATATCCCATTGTGTGGATGTGCCACAGTTTGTTTTTCTATTCTCCTATAAATGAATATTTGCATTGTTTCCAGTTTTTGATTATTATGAATAAAGCTGCCATTAACATTCTTATACAAGTCTTTTTGTGGAAGCTTCTCATTTCTCTTTGTGGAAGCCGTTTTCATTTCTCTTGTATAAATACCTAGTATTGAAATTGCTGGGTCATAGGGTAGATATATACTTAACTTTATAAGAAACAGCCAAAGAGTTTTCCAAAGTACTTGTACCATACTACGCTTGCACCAAGCTAGTAGGTCTGAAATTATGGTTTTAATTTGCACTTCAAGATGATATTGGGGAATGTTTTTTGTTTAATTGCATATATTTTGTGAGGTATCTTTTGTTTAAAAAAATGGGGCTGCTGAGTTTTAGGTATTCTTTGTATGTGCAGGATACGTGTCCTTTGTCAGGTATGTGTGTGGTAAATATTCTTTCCTAGTCTGTGGATAGCACATACATTTTCATAATGGTGTCTTTTAAATATTTATTTTGACAATGCTCCAGATACTCTGACTATATAACAAACTATCCCCAACTTTTTAAAATTTAAAATAATGACATTTATTTTGCTAACACATCTATAATCTTGGTAGGGCTCGGTAGGGGTAGCTTGTCTCTGTTCCCTTTGGTGTCAAAAGGGGTGGCTTAAAGGTTAGGGGCTGAAATCATCTGGAGGCTTGATCACTCACGTGTCTGGCCATTGATACTGTCATCTCAGGCCTTATGCTGGGCTGTTAACCAGAATATGTAACATGACCTCTCCATGTGGCTAGGTTCTGAGGGTGAGAGCATCTCAAAAGAAAAGAGAATCAGATGGGAGCTGATTTCCTTTTCTGACCTAGCTTCATGACTTCTGCCTTAACCTAAGGCTTGGAGCAGTTACAAGCTCACCCTGGTTCCAGAGGAGGGTTCATTGACTCCACTTCTTGGTTGGGGAGTGGCAAAGTTTTGGAAGAGCATGTGGTATTGGAAATATTGCTATAGTCGTTATTGAAAAATACAATCTTCCTTAGATTAATGCTAATATGTCAGTTGATTCTTTATCAGTTAGACCGGTTAGGTCTAAAAGATCTTTGGCTACCACAAAATTGCAAAGATATCCTTTATGTTTTTTTCCAGATGCTATATAGTTCTACCTTTTATATTCAGGCCTGTGATCCATCTTTCCTGAATTAATTGTTCTGTAAGGAATGAAGTAGCTGTTGACGTTCCTGTTTGTTTATCTTACAGATATCCAGCTGTACCAAATAAAATTTTAAGAATTATTTTCCAGTCATTTTGAATGACTGAGTAGAGCACCATATGTTAGAAACACTTTACATTTTAACAAAAAAATAAAATCAATTGACCACATATGTATTTTGATTTATGGTTTCTGTACCTTGTTCAATTGATCTATTTGTCTATGCTTACATCAATATCAAACTATAACTTTATGATAAGGCTTAGCGTATGTAGCAGGCTTCCAAATCCTAGTCTTTTTCAAATGTTTTAGATATTCTATGCCCATTTAACTTTTACACTCAGCTTGTGAATTTTTCAAAAAGGCCTGTTGTAATTGTAATTGGAGTGTCATCGAATCTGTAAATCTATTTAGACAGTATGGACATCTAACAACATTTTGTCTTCCAATTCATGAGCATGATATATGCTCCATTTATTTACAACTTGAATTTCTCTCTGAAAAAAATTTTTGTGCCTTGCACATTTTCCAGTATGTTTATTTTTAGGTAGTTAATATTTTTGATGACATAGTAAATAAAATTTTAAAGATTATTTTCCAATTACTCATTGGTATTATATAGAAATTAAATTGCTTTTGGTATCATGGCCTTGAATCCTGTGACCTGGCTAAAGTCATGTATTAGTTCTACTGCTTTGTTTATGAAATCCATAAGATTTTCTACCTATGCAATCAAATTGTCTGCAAATAAATATGGTTTTACTTCTTTTCTAATATTTCTATTTCTATTTCTTTTTCTTGCCTTAATGTGCTAGCTAGGACTTCTAGTGCAATACTGAATAGACATGGTGAGGGTGGATATAAGTACCATATCAGTAGATTTCTTATAATTACTTCATCAGTTTAAGGAAGTTCCCCTGTCTTCTTATCTTCTTAGTTTGCTGAGAGGGTTCTTGTTCTTTTGCTTTTGTTTTGTTTGTTGTTTTTTTAATGAATGGGTGTTAAATTTTGTCAATTGCTTTTTCTGTAGTTAATGAGATGATTATGTAATTTTTTGCTGTTAATTACATGGAACAATTTTCACATGTTAAACCAATCATGCATTCCTGGATCAACTTCATTGAAATGATCTATTTATACATATATACATTTGTTTTGCTAGTATTTGGTTAAGAATTTTTCATTTATGTTCATGAAGAGTATTTGTATTTTTTTCTTGTTATGTCTTTATCAGGTTTTGATATCAGAGTTATATAAACCTCAGATAACACATGGGAAAATGTTCCTTTTAATTTCTGAAAGTGCTTGTGTAAGAGTGGAATTAATTCTTCCCTAAATGTTTACATAATTAATTGGTAAAGCCATCTGGACCAGTAGGTTTCTTTGTTGGTAGGTATTTATTATGAGTTTAATTTCTTTAGTAGACAGAAGACCATTTACATTTTTTATTTCTTCTCATTTCAGTTCTGTTAAGTTTTATTTTTCAAGGAATTTTCCTTTTCATTTACATTGCTGATATTTTGGTATTCTTTGTATACAACATCCCTTTACTAGTCTGTAGATCTACAACGATATTTTCTCCTTTCATTCCTTGGTCATTTGTGTTGTCTTTTTTTCTTGATAAGTTTTCCTAAGGACTTATGAGTTTTATTAATTTTTTCAAATATTCAACTTTTAATTTTTTATTTCCTTGTCCATCTTCTATTTTATTTATTGCTACTATTAATTTTATTACTTGCTTTATTCTACTTAATGTTGGTTTTAATTTGCTCTTTTTTCTTGCTTCTTTAAGAAGAAATTTAGGTCTTTGATTTACTCATTTCTTTTTTAATATAGGCACTGAAAGTTCTAAATTTTTCTCTAAGTTCAGCTTTATCTATATCTTGTAAAATTTTGTTATGTTAAATTTTCTTTATTATTCAGTTAGAGATATTTTCTAATTTCTCTAGTGATTTCTTCTTTGATATATGGGTTATTTTCTAGGTGTCTTTTTTGTAATTGATATCTAACTTAATTCTATTGTGATCAGATAATATTATTTTGATACTTCGGTATGATTTTGAGCCTTGACACAATTTTTTCAGATTTATTCTATGGCCCAGCAAGTAGTCTCTTATGGTGAGTGTTTTAGGTACATTTGAAATTAATGAGTATTTGCAGGTTTTGAGAGTAGTATTTTGTAAATGTCAAGTATGTTAAGCTTCTTAAGAATGATATTCAACTCTTATAGCCTTACAGATTTTTTGTGTGTTAGTTATATCAGTTGCTGGGAGAAAAGCGTTAAAATATACAAGTAT
This sequence comes from Desmodus rotundus, assembly GCF_022682495.2. Lineage (NCBI taxonomy): Eukaryota > Metazoa > Chordata > Mammalia > Chiroptera > Phyllostomidae > Desmodus > Desmodus rotundus. The sequence goes on along the minus strand of NC_071391.1, from coordinate 135,788,413 downwards.
GGATGTAGATTTCTCTTTAGTTTTGTCAATGTCTGCTTTGTGAACTTTGTAATACTTATGAGTGTACAGGTCTGTCTAGAAAGTATCCATCCATGTAATATGAAAAAAAAGATACTTTTATTGAAGGAGATACAAGATACAAGAAACATTATGCATAGGACAATGACACCTCAAAGTAGGCACCTTGAGACCACACACAGATGTCCCAATTGTCATCAGCTGCCCTGTTGTATTTTTCTGAATCTCATCGACGGTCTGAAATTTGTTCCCTTTCAAAGGTGATTTTAGTTTTGGGAAAAGCCAGAAGTTGCAGGGTGCCAAATCTGGGCTGTAGGGGTGCTGAGTCACCTGGGTGATTTGCTGTTTCACCAAAAAACTCTTCATGAGATATGATGCGTGAGTGGGTGTGTTGTCATGATGAAGCTGCCAATCATACCAGTTGCCAATAGCTGTGGCCTTCTGAGTCACCCAGATAGTTTCTGCAAAGGAATGTTCAAGCTTAATGCAAAATTTGATGCAGATTTGCTCAGTCATTTTGAATATGATGGCCACACAGTACACATGCTCATTCAACAGCATCTACTGCCCCCACTGCCTAGTACAGTGAAGTCATCATTGTTCACACATGCACATTCTAGTCTACTCTCCTCAGCTGTCAGGTTACATTGATGTTGTACAAACTGTTCTTGTCATATTAACAATAGCTGAACTTTTTCATATATTCACATGTTACCATAAAAACTGCTGACTTTTTATAACTAAAATAATAATAATATATTACTGTGTGTATAGTATAAATAGAAGTAAAGTATATGAAAACATGAGCACAAAGGGCAAAAGGCAGGTACATGAAATCATGGCTATAAGGTTCTTACATTGTTCGTAAAATAATATGAACATACTTGAAGGTAGATTTTGATCATTTAAAGATACATGATTTAATTTCTAAAGAACAAATGTTTTAAAAGTAACACAAAAAGTATAGCTACAACATCAATAGAGAAGACAAAACAGAATGCCAAAGACTACTTGAATCATCTGAAAGAATACAGGAAAAAAAGGAGCAAAGAATGGATGGGGAAATGCAAAAATTTACATTTAAACCCAACATAGACTTAGTTATATTAAATGCAAATAGATAAAAAATACCAATGGTAAGGCAGAAATTGTCAGACTGGATTTAAAAAGTAAAATTTACCTATGTATTATTTAAAAGCATTATTTACAATAGCCAAGATCTGGAAATAGCCCAAGTGTCCAACAGTAGATGAGTAGATAAAAAAGCTGTGATACATTTACAAATGGAATACTACATGACTACAACAAAGAAGGAACTCTTACCTTTTACGACAGCACAGATGAACCTGGAGATTGTTATGCTAAGTGAAATAAGCCTGTCAGAGAAAGACAAATACAGTATGCTCTCAATCATATGTGGAATCAAATGAACAAAATAAACTGATGAACAAAATAAAACCAGAGGCGTGGATACATGTAACAAACTGACAGATCTCAGAAGGGACGGGGGTGGAGGAGACTGGAAGAGATTAGCCAAAGAACATATATTCATGTGTGCATAACCCATGAACATAGACAACAATGTGGTGAAGGCTGAGGGTGGGGGGTAAGGGCTGGGTGGAGGGCAGCAAAGTGGCATGGGGGGAAATGGAGGTTGTTTGTAATAGTGTCAACATAGAAAATAATAATAAAAAAGAAACATATTTTGAGTATAAGTCATAGAGAGGTTAAAAGGAAAAATGTTGAAAACAATATTCTATATAACCCCTAAGCATAAAACATGGGTGTGCTATATTAAAGTCAGACAAAGTGGACTTTGAGACAAACATATTACCAGAGATAAAGAGAGCATTTTCTAATTATAAAAGGGCCAGTTCATTAGGAAGACCAATCTTAAATGTGTATATACACCTGGAAACATTTCTTGTAGTACTAGAATTCTAGAGACAAATTCTCTGTTTTTGTCTATCTGAAAATGTTTGTATATTGCCCCTATTTTACAGAATATAAAACATTAAGTAGAGAATTTTTTTCTTTTTAGCACTATAAAGACATTGTTCCAGTTTTCTGGCCTCATTCTTACTATTGTCTCCTGTAGATAATGTTTTTTCCCCTCTGGCTATTTTTATAAATTTTCTCTTTATCTTTGTGTCTTAGCAGTTTGTGACAGCTCTAGGTGTGGTCTTCTATTCATTCTACTAAGTTTCACTGAGCTTCTTGGATCTATGGGTTAGTTTTGGAAAGTATTTGTCTGTTGTGTCGAAAGAAAGAAAGAAAGAAAGGAAGGAAGGAAGGCAGGAAGGAAGATAAAGAAAGAAAGAAAGACCATATTTTTTCTGTTATCTTCCTGTTTTCTTTCTGGAATTCCAATTACATTGTTTTCTAGACCATTTGACATTATTCTACAGTTCTATTTTCTTTTTCTCCTTAGTTTACTTTTTTTTTTTTTTGGTTTGGGTAATTTCTATTGATTTGTCTTCAAGTTCATGGATCTGCTCCTGTGCGGTATCTAGTTTGGTGTTAAATCTATTAAATAAACTTTTTAAATTATATGTTTAATTTCTGTTGTTTTCATTGGGGCCTTTTCTTATAGTTTTCTTCTCTCTCCTTGAGTTACTAATCTGTTCATGCATATTTTTCAATTATATTCTGTAAAATATTTAAATATATATTGTTGTTACTTTAAAGTCCCTACCTGGGCCATGTCTGGGTCTGATTCAACTGACTGTTTCCTCTTTTGACCATGGATAAGATTTTCTTGATTTTTTTTAACCTTTCATATATCTCAATATATGGGGGCATTTTGTGTAGAATACCAGTAGAGACTAAGTGAATAACAGTCATGCCCAGAAAAGGGGAATCATCTTTTTGTTTGAGGACATGTGTGGGAGCATTGAGCCAATCTGTAGCTCAGCTGAATATGGGCTTGATTGTAATTTAAATTAGATTTATTTTGCCATTGGCTTAAAACAATTTGAGAAGAAAAAAAAAATCAAGATTCCCTTTACCTGGGTTTGAGATCTGAGCACTGGTGAGATTGTAGAAAATTCTTTATGCTTTATAGTTAATCTGACTGCCAACTTCCCACCCCCTCATACGCACATGCTGGAGAGTATTCTCTTTGCTCTTCAACATTTCCCTCTGCTTTCTACATCTTGAGAGTTTGCTCTGTCTCCAGATGTCCTGCCCACATCTTTTGGAGAATGGCTGCAGTGCACTTGGTGGAAGCCAAGAGTGCCTCTGGGTAATTTCTCTCATATCTCCTGCCCCACTTCCAGCTCAGCCTTGCACTTGAAGAAGGCCTTGGGCACCTCAGGGGAATCTGTCCAAGTGCTCTTGCCCTACCTCCAACCCTCAGCATACTACCTCTGGCCTAGATGATAACTATGGGAATGAGTTGGTGGGTAGGTGCAGATTCACAGTCTGGCTGGGGCTCCTCATGTCCTAATCTGTCCTGGTAACCCACACACTGCTATCAGTTTGTCAAAGTTTGGCAGCCTTCAGCTTACCCCCATGCAAGGCAGATTCCTCTTTCTCTACTCTTCGCCAGAAATGAAGGTGTCATTGGTCTCTTCTTGCCAGGAAGGAATTATCATTTTTTGAAATTTAGTTTATTTTTACTTCTTTGCGATTGTGATTTTGCAGCTTATTTGGCTTGTTATTATTGTTAAGGTGGAAGCAACAGTTTCTTGAAATTGTTTTGCATTCTAACTGGAGGTGGAACTCAGTTCTTTCTGTTTTTACTAACTTTTTATGTCCAGCATCTAGACCCCTATCCCTGTGGCTGGGATAGAGATAGGTTTAAGTGATTCCAACTCAAAACCCCTACCCTTTCCGTGCCAAAGACTTTCTATAGGATGAAGCTCATAATTTCTGACTCCTTCTCTCAGGAGGAGATGTCCCCCAAGAGGCTCTTCAGACCCCATTAAGTGGGTTTCTGTTAGGCCCACCCCATCAGTATCACAAAGATATCTGCATCTCCCTATTCATAACACATCACATCACAGTAATGCTATACAATGTGTCACATTAAAATGACAATACCTCAAAGAGGGCCATACCTTAAGAAAATTTTCTGTTAGGTGACATCAAGGCCTGCAGAAATGGTAGAGGACCTGACTGGTGTAGCTCAGTGGTTTTGGCATCAAACGAAAACTGAAAAGTCACCAGTTTAATTCTCTGTCAGGGCACATGCCTGGGTTGCAGGGCCAGGTCCCCAGGTGGGGGCGAGTGAGAGGCAACGAACGGATCTATGTTTCTCTCACACACTGATGTTTCTTTCCCTCTCTTTCCCTCTCTCTAAAGAGAAATAAATAAGATCTTTTAAAAAAGTATTAAAAAAAGTAATGGCAGAGGTCTCAGAGAAGGGGAGGGAGTAAGAAACTCCTACTTGCTAACATTTACAGTATCTTCTTTGAGTCACCCCTTTTCACAGTTAATGCTTGTGGTAGCTCCTTGAGATGGATCTTCTCACTTTACACGTAAGGAAGCTAAGACTCAGAGAGGTTGTATAACTTGCCTAAGCAGCAGAGCTGGGCTTTGAACTCTCAGCTGACCCACTCCAAAACCAAGGATTTTATTTCTTTTCTGACCAATTCAGAGGAAGGTATAGCAGAAGATGGGAGTGGGGAGACCACTGCTTGCCAGTGTGGTCTGGTGCTGACCCTGTAGATATGATGGCAATTGGGTTGGCACCAGCAGTGGGGGCTCTAGTTTCTGAGACCAGAGCTCTCCTCAGCAGGACCCTACCATAATCAAACCATGTATTTGCTGAGTGACTTTGAGCAGTTCACTGAATTGTTTAAAAAATGAATATCATTATTTTTCTGAAAAAAATCTGAGGTGCCCAAATCCTTTGAAAACATTCCTGTGGGAAATTGGGAGCAGCTTCTTCATGAGCCTCTCTCCAATTTACTGGATTTGAAGAAAAAACAAGAGAGAAAACAACAACCCCCATGTCCACCCCAGCTCCCCACCCACCCCAGTCCCCACAAGCCTTCTCTCCATGCCGGAGGCCACCTCATACTCAGCCTCCTCTCCCTGGCACAGCAGCTAACGCAGGAAAAGCCAAAGTGTAATTAGTTAATAGCAGAGCTCCTCTGTTAATGGAAGGGGCACTTCAAACTTACTTATGCAAACCGATACTGGGGAATTTGTCAGAAACCATCAATAGGATGCAACAGAGAGGACTCATAGGTCACTTGTTAAGTGGGGACAAAGCTTGTCTTATTTAAGCTTTGAGATCCAGAGTGACTCTCTGGACCACTAGGCAGCTTGGAAGAAAGAGTGCCAGGAGAAGAAGCTGGGGACCCCTCTTCAGAATATCTTCTTCCTAATAAGAGTCATATGTCAGGACTATGCTACATATTCAACTGGCATTATCTCAGGTTTTCCTCTCTACAACCTGAGAAGTAGATATTATTACTGTCCTTATTTTATAGTTGAGAAATTTAAGACTTAGGGAGGTAAGAAACTTGATTAAGGTCAAGCAAGTAATAGGTGATGGGCCTGGAATTTGAACCTAAGACTGCCTGAATTCTAGGTCTAGGTGGTTCACCACATTGCATGATGCCTTCCCACTCAAGGGTCGGGGCACTCCAAAGCCTGAGTTACTACTAGAGACGACATCCGGATCTTCTCAAGGCTGGTTATTGATCACCATGTCTCTTCTCTTTTCCCTGGGTTCACAGCCACAGTATATTTCCCAGACTCCTTTGCAATTGGGTTAGTTATGTGTCTGAATGCTAGTCATTGTAGTGTGAGCAGAACTAACACCCCCTATCCTTTACACACACATACACATAAATGTGATCTCCATGCTCTTTTCCACTTCAGGCTGACTGAAGTGGAAGTGGTTCCCAAGGCAATTTGTGAGTCACGTGTCAAAGATGGTGGGTCCACAAATTAGAAAGTGCCTGGCTCCCTCACTCACCATTTGGAGGAGAACATTGCCAGCAAAAACACCTGTCTCAGCCTCCTTTATTGTGTTAATCCAGTTGAAGGTTTATCAGTGGTGAACCTCCTAGACCTAGAGTTCAGGTTTATGTTACCTTAAACAATACAAGTATTATCATCTGGAAGGTGACTGAGGCAGTAAGGGAATTGGCTCTAATACTCTCCATGATTAACTTGCCTGGAGTGGCAGGGGTGAGCAAGCTTGGTCTTTGTTGTTGCATAAATTCAGGTTTGGGTGGCAGCTTCACCATAGATCAGCTGGGACATCTTGGATGGTTTATTTAATTTTCCTCAGTATTACTCCTTTCCTGAAAATGACAGTGATATTTACAGCATTTTGTATGAATTTAATTCATTCAACAGATTTTATTGAGCACTGACTACATGCATGCTGATGATTGCTCTAGATGGGAACAGAGATAAAATCCCTGACCTTATAGAACATTTTGTGATGGGGGGGTGTGGTGGGCAAGAGGACTGGACAGTGAATTAGTAAATAAGTATATCATATGGTGATTAGTCACATGGAGAGCTAGTAAAGCAGTAAGGGAGAATGAAAATTCCAGGAGTTAAGGGTCAGTGGCAAGTGGTCAGGTGGTCAGGGAAAGTGTCTTTAAGAATATTTGAACATAGGCCTGGAGGTAAGTAAGTAAGAGAATGAGCCATGAAGGTATTTTGGCAGAGAGCACTTTATGCAGAGGGACTGGAAAATGCGAAGGCCTGAGGCTGGAGCATGTGTAATATGTTGGAGGAACAGCCAGGTGGTTGGTGTGTCTGAAGCAATGAGGGCAAGGGATAAGTGTAACAATGTTGGAAAATACACAGTACTGTTCAATAAATGTTAGAGTACTTCCTTCCTATACGATGGCTTTGTAGTCACCCTAGGAAGTCCTCACTGCCAAAAACAAACAATTAAAAAAAAAATTGAGGTGAATCAAACAGGAATTTCCTTTATTGACTTGGAATTTCACCAAGGCTTCGATTCCTGCTTCATCAAAGTACTTCTGGCAAAGGATCACCTTCTAAGCTATTTTTAGTTATTATCCCTTAAAGGAGCTGGTTGCAAGTTTGACTGAGGTTAGTAGGAGAGAAGGGTTTGAGACAGGAGGTAACTAGGTTTCCAGAAATTGGGGAGCCAGGGCCAGGAAAGAGAGGGCAAAGGGAGATCATGGAAGCTTAACCCTGGCTTAAGTCACATTCTGAAGCTCTTGTGTGTTGTAGCATTAGGTGGGTGTCAAAGGAACTTATATGTACAGGCATCATTGCTTCAAAGAAAGGATTGCTCATAACTTATGAGATTGTCTTGCATTGAAAGAATGAGTTCCCTATATCCCAGGAAGAGATGACCCCTCCCCTACCCTGTCACTAAACAGCAGTGAAGGAGAGAGCCCCTAGAACATAGACAAGTGTCAAAGGGCTCTGTGCCCCTAGGCTCCTGACCCCTCTGCTTGCAAAATGCCCATTGTCAGCATTTTTCACTGCAAGCAACAGAAACTACTCTGACTACGTGAAGATGAAATGGAATTATTAAATGATATTGCGTTCCCTTCAGAATCATTGGGAGTTGGGGGAGAAGGTTGAAGGCTGAGTTTCTAGGAAAAACACTTCGACCACACTGTAGAAGTGGTCTGAAGATGACACCACCCTTGTAGCTGAAATTCAAGGCCAGGAACACATCCTCTCTCTCACATGCACTGCTGCCTCTAGCATGAGGCCCACTTCTATGTCTGGAGCTGGAACTGGTCCCCCAAGGCCTGATGCCTTTGCTGCTGCTAGGGCCAACCAAATGGATTCCTTTGGCAGAGCCTGATTCCTCATGTTGCTCATTTCCTCATTTCCAGGACAAAATTGTAGGTGGGCGTGTATAATAACAGAGCTAGGTCACAGCTCTGCTTCTTAGTTGCAAAAGAAGCTAGGAGTTTGAGCTGTGACTGCAATGAGAAAGCAGGACTGATATCATGAGAGTTTCCCCAAGTACAGACAGGATTGGTAAAGATATTACCAGTGTTGTCTATAGGCAATGTCTACAGAAGTCCTTTTTTGAAATTTAAAATCTTAGAACAAAAGGCCCAGATTACTTTTTTGGCCCTGGCACCCAGGACCACAAGGTCCAATGAGGTGTGGCAGAGGGGCATGCTGGGTATGGGGCCCTTGCAGGCATGCAAACAGCCACAGGGAATGGAAGGAGACCAGGAAAGCTTATGTGGGCTTGGTCTTTCTGATAGTACCTCACCCTGCAAAGAGAACAATGCCTTTGTGGGAAATGACAGGGAAAGCAAAAAAATAAATCGTCTGAGTTTGGTTTGTGTGGGGACTTAATTACTGAGTTATACCAATGCCTGCATAAACTCACAGCTCAGAAGTGATTTTTTATTTAGAAAGTTCTGGTAAACAGAAGCCCATAAATGCTTAGAGGAACCCAGGGATGTTTTCCATTTGTCCTGAGCTGGACACCAAACAGATGTGTTCATCATTCCCTGCCCACTTAGAAGGTTGCTTCCTGTCCTGGGTTAATAAACTTCAGCTTTGAAGGAGATGACATCCATTTCCATTTTTCTAATCTGATCAGATAGCATTTTGAATAACTTTTGAATAAATTGGAACCCCTATCTTACACTTCAATGCACAAGTCAGAACTCCGAGATGACTCAGTATGCACTACCCACACAACTCAGATGCAGAGGACTTTGATGTTCTGCAAAGCACTTTCCCATGAAGGGTGACATTCTCTCGGCAGGGTGGGGCATGGTCAGAAAGAACATCTCCTGCTTCAAAACAAGCTTCCAGCCTCTGCTGCACCCTGTTGTCTCTCCCCCCACCCCTTGTTCACACCACCAGGGTGCAGACCTGTTTTCTGCTGGTACCCCTGCCCAGCTTGCCATCCTTCAAGGCAGGCCATGAGCCTACTCCTCCACGAAGCCTTCCCTTCCTGACTGCATCTTTCCAGCAGCTCCAGTCTTACTATTTTATGAGATGGGATGCAGAACGGAGCCAGAAGCCAGAAGCCAGTTTCAGTGTGACCTTTGGGCTGCAGGACCCCTACAAAGCCTGACTCCTAAAGACATAACACTGAGTAGTTTGGTCCCTGAGCCACTCTTGGTTTTAATTTCCCTGCTAAGTTTCTGTTCTCCAGCAACATATGACCCCATTTTCTCCTTCAGTAACCTCAGTGGTAGCTCTCACCATGTTAAACAATGAGCTGATTTGGCGTGGAAAAATGCAGTCAATTGTTTCCTTAAAACCTGAATGTTTTAGGTCCTGGGAACATTTTAAGTAACTTTAATGAGAAGAACTTCTGTGAAGCCGAGTTATGGTTTTAAAGGCTCTAACTGCTCCCCAGAGAAAGCTGTCAGGGTTAAGTAACCTCATTCAGGTGTGTGCATTCAGGATGAGCAAAAGAAGGCAGAATTGGGGAGCAGAGGCTGCAAGGGAGACGCCCCTAAGTCTGATGGATGAAACCTCGTGGACCCGAAAGATTTCTAGAGCTGTGCCTGGAGCTGTCCCCAGCAGATACCTGCTGGCGGACCACTATACCCTCAAATGGTCAAACAAATGACTTACTTTTTCCTGGGCTTTGTTGCCTTCTAATTTGGAACCTAAATGAACAGTTCTGTCTTCTCCTCTTTCATTTAAATACAAAACCAAACCAAACAAAAACCAAACCCCAAACTCTCTTTTCCCTTCTAACCCCCACTGAAACTTTTTATCTGTGCATCATTCATTTGTTTATTTACCACACCAGTATTTATAAAGTGCTTCCTGGGTGTCAGACACTGCCTGAGACGCTGGGGATGCACCCAGTGATTCATTGTAAATCATTAATGGCAGTAAAATGAATTTATGCATAAAAGAGGACAGAGAGGCACACCCCATCTGCTGGCAGGAGACAACTCCTAAGGTGAAATCCCACAAAAATGCTAGTGTTCGGATGAGCCAATATCCTCCCAAGTTAGGGCTAAGCATGGTGTCATGGGGCAGTTCCATCATATAATAATAATATTCCCCCTGTACCCTGTAAGGCATGTGGAAAGCGAGGCGCTTTGGAACTGGGGCTCAAGTTGACTTATTTTTTCAATTGAAACAGAAAGCTCTTTGTGTGGGCCTTCCCCTCTCCAGTCCAACCATGGTGGTCTGTTCACTTTGACGAGAGCCCTGCAGTCACTTTAGGTAGAAATGCTGCCTGCCTCGGAATAGCCACGCTGTCTGCGACCATCACACAGGCTTGAATGGGTTTGGGAGCTGTACCCTTGGAATTAAATAAGAGAAATGGAGGCGAGAGCAGGGCACGCTGGAGCCCAGACGATTCAGTCTTCTCTTGATGTGAGTGAGACCTAAATTGGGAAGTATTTGGCTGATGGTGAGGGCAGATAAACGTTACGGATTTGATGTAATCCCAGACCTCAGGCTTGAAACTGAGCTTGACCCTTCCCATTGAGCACTTTTATGCAATACTACTGGACATGTAGTAACAAGAAAGGAAACAGAGGAAGGATATCAGTTCAGCCATATGTCAACTCTGGGAGAGAAGATGACAGGGAGAGCAAGGCATGAGATGTGTGTTGAGTCAGGAGTTGAAAGAACAAAAGAAAATTCTATGAAGTTAGAGCTAGTGTGTCCTTGGGGAGACAAAGGAGCTTATGTGAGAGGGATGATCTTTCATTATAGGATGTGGGACGCGTGTGTATTGCGAAGGGGCCTGGGGATGTCATCTGGCTGTTTAGAAGTCCAACAAAACCATATGGCCTAAAATTCAATTGACAATAATTACAAATTATGCTCATTTGTCCCCAGAACACTATGTATAAAGGAAGGTGGAACAGTTATCACTAGATACATTACAGAAGGGGAAACTCAGGCACAGGGTGTTTACTTGACTTATCCAGGGTTGTACAACTGGTGGCTGAATTTTGCATCAAGGGCAGTATGTGCATCCTCCTCCCATAAGAATGACGCCCTGAATTTATTAAGGATATTTGCATGTACTGTCTCATTGGCCCAGCCCAGCACTCCTGTAGGAGGTGGAATGGGGAGTAAAACTGAAGACCAGAGAGAGATTGAGAAGGCACTGGAACTCCCGTTTCGTGAGTACTTTTTATGTGCTTTATGTATGCTGTCTCAGAAAATCTAGTCTTTTGAAGGTAGGTATCATTTATCTGTTTTAAAGATGGGAAGGCTGAATCAGGAGCAAGTAAGAAACGTGCCCAAAGCCACCCAACCAGTAAATGGTAGACTTGAGGTCCAGACCAGGTGTCTGAGTCCAGAGCCTGGGCCGTTTGTTCTGTCACGGCAGACAACTCCCACCCCTCAGCCCCTGCCTGTAGAGCCCTGTAGCCCATAGAGATAGAGTCAGTGTTAGAACTCCATTTCCCCACTCCTGACGTTTCCATCAAGCGGGTGAAGCAGGAGTGTGGAAGCAGAGGCCTGTGTTTGGGTCTGGGCTCCCCTGCATACTAGGGGAGCACCTAGTGTAATTACTTAGTGTCTCTCAGGGCCAGTTGCTCCTTCTGTAAAATAAACAGATGGAAGCAGCACTCAGGTGTGAGGAGCACTCAGCACATGATGGCAGGGTTCTGGTGGGACAGCCCAGGCGCCTGTGTTTCCACTTGATCTGTCCCTGTTCCTCTATCTTGTCCCCTCCTCATTTCCACAGGCAGGCACACATTTTTGAAATCTTCCTGTGCCCCCTTTCTCTTCTCTTTTTTCCTCCCCTGAGTTCTTGCCATGGGTGTGGAGTAACCTCTCTTTTTTTTCTACTCCTCTATGCCACAGCCAGTGCGCAAGGGGGCAGAATGGAGCAGTCAACTGACTTCTCCCCATCCCTCCTCAGCTTCTGTGCCAGTCAGGGGTCTTTAGAGGAACAGAAGGTGTAAACTGAGGCAATTGTGGGCACTGCCAAGTCTGCAACCTGTAGGGCTGGTTGGCCGGCTGGAAGCTGAGGCAGGAGCTGACGCTGCTGGTGGCAGGACTTCTTCAGTTTTGCTCTTAAGGCCTTGCAACTGACTGGACGAGGCCCACTCACATTATCCTTTCCTTAATGTTAACTGATTGTGAATGTTACCCATATCTACAGAGTACCGCCACAACACTTAGATAAGGGTTTGGCGGAATAATTGGCTACTATAGACTAGCCCAGTCTACAGTGAGTAACCATCACAGCTTCCTTGGCTGCCCTTGGAAACTTCTCATTCAGGGTTTTTCTTCATCCTTCATTTGATGTGCCTGCTCTTTAAATATTGGGGATCTCCAAGGTTCCATGGTTGGTACCTTGCTGATTCTAAGTTCTCCTCTGGTACAGTCTTATCTCCATGTAATGGCTGAGTCTCTCCTTACATACCAGTAATAGCCTTGTTTGTATTTCCAGAGGACTGTTTCTGATTGACCATTAATACCTTCATTGGGTGCCCCCTCAGCTTCCAGCTAATTCACTCTCCAACCTGTTCACCCTACTGAATCCTGCTTTCCCCATTCATCTGCTTAGCCCATCTAGAAATCTGGTCATCATTCTTGACTCTTCCCTCTCCCTCTGTGTGTACATTTAATAGGTGACTAACTCCTGCTGATTTTTACCTACTAATGTCTCATTCACCTAGTCAAGAAAATATTTATTGATTATCTACACATAGCACCAAGCTAGACTCCAGAGCAAAGTTTCTCAGCCTTGGCACTATTGACATTTTGGGCCACATAACTCTTTGTTGTGGGGACTGTCCAGTGCATTGATGAAGGTATTAGTGGTCAACAGTATTTAGTGACATCCCCGTTCAGCAGGGCCACCGTAACAAAATGCCACACATGGGTGGGGGTGGGGGACGGCGCTTACACAACAGAAACTGATTTTCTCACAGTTCTGGCAGGTAGAAGTCCAACATCAAGGTGACATCAAGGTTGGTCTCTCCTGAGGTCTCTCCCCTTGGTTTACAGATAGCCACCTCCTCCCTGTGTCCTCACGTCTCTCTTCTTCTTATAAGGTCATTGGTTACATTGGATTTGGGCCCCACCCTAAAGCCTCATTTTAACTTAATTACTTCCTGATGAACTTACCTCCAACTACTGCTACATCCTGAGGTTTGGGAGTTTGGGACTTCACCATACAAATTTTGGAGGGACAAATTCAGTCCAGAAAACCTGGACCCCACCCACAAGACATTGGAAGTGTTCCTCACTCCAAGTTTGGATGACAACCAAAAGTGTCTCCGGATATTGCCAAATGTCCCCTGGGGCGAAATTGCCCAGTTCTTGGCATCACTGCTCTACACAGCAATAGTTTTTTTGTTTTGTTTTGTTTTATGTTTTAACACTGGCTGCATATTAGAATCACTTGGATAAATTTGAAAAACAACTATGTGATAGCGACCCACTGACAGAGATGCTGTTTTAATCTGGGGGATGGGAGTTGGGGCCAAGGCAGGAGCATTTTGTATAAATGTTCCATACTATTCTAATGTTCAGCCGAGGATGAGAACATTCTAGAAGAACGAGAGTGAACAGGACAGATGTTATATAACAAATTTCATGATTAAAAAATTAAAATACAGTTAAGGTTATATTTCACGTACTGTTTTGTGACATTTTCTTTAGCAATATCTCCTGGACATTTTCTTGTGTCATTAGATAATCTATAGGTAAAGTTTAATGAGTTTGCATGTGGATATACTCTAAGTCATTTAATCAGGGCAGATATTAGAGATTTTAGAGATTGCAAACTCTTCTCAAATGAAGTAAAACTGCAAATAATATTCTTATATGCATATCTCTGTAAGCAGCTTTGATCATTTTCTTAGGGTAAAATCTGAGAGGTGGAAAGGCTGGGCGAAAGTGGTGAATATGTGAGTGGTTATTTGATGCATATACTAAATCGCTGCTCAGAAGTCTATTGACTTACAGCTCTGTCAACAGAACATCTAGAAAACCATTCCCCTACATCCTCACTAGCCTGGAATATTTCAATTTTTGAAATTAAATAAAATGTGGTGCTTTGTTTTACCTTGAATTTCTTTGGTTATTAGTGAAGTTAAACATTTTAAACACTTCTATGTTATCTGTGTTTCATTTTTTGAATTGCTTGTTCATGTCATTTGCTCATTTTTAACAATATTTTATTTTTCTTATAGATTTATAAGAACTTATTGTAAGAATCTTAATTCTTTATCTTTTACATGTTGCAGACATTTCTATCAAGTTAATATTTGCATTCAGTGTTTGTTAATATCTTTTATTTCTAGAAGTAACTTAACTGTCATTAAATATATTAGTATTTCCTTCCTTCTTAATTTTTTTTTTATCCTTACCTGGGGACACTTTTTCATTGCTTTTAGAGAGAGAGGAAGGGAGAGAAACATTGATGTGAAAGAGAAGCACCGATTGGTTGCTTTCCCTATGCATGTGGACCAGGATCATTCGTGCCTGGAATGGGGATTGAACCTGCAACCTAGGTATGTGCCCTGACTGGGAATCAAACCCCACAACCTTTTGGTTATGGAACAATGCTCCAACCAACTGAGCCACACCAGCCAGGGCCCTTCCTTCCTAATTTTATTCATAGAAGAGTTTTCTATACTAACCATGAGATCAGTATTTATCTACATTTTTGTTCTTTTATTATTTTTTGAACACCTGATTTGTAAAATCCATTTGAAATTTTGGCAAGAATTGAATTGGTAAGAATTGAATTTACATTTTATTTCAAATAGTTACTCAGTTGTCCTAGAACCACTTCTTAAAAATTTCATCTCTTCCTGTACATTTGAAATGTCATACTTTTCCTAGCCTGGATAAATTCTTATGTGCTTGATCTTGTTTTAGTGCTTTCTGTTCTGAATTATTTTATTTACTAGGTTTATAATTTGTTTTGGCAGCTGAAGTATGACTTCTTTTCATTATTCTCGATTTTTCAAAGACAATTTTTGAAATTCAAAACCATTTTTTTCAGGCTCCTAAAACTCCCATTTTTAATTCAAAGGAAAGTCCATTAACTCGGGAAGAATGTACAGCTTTGCGATATTAAATCTTACCTTTCAGACGATACATATGTATGTATGTATGTGTATACTTCTATTCTCAAGTATTCTTCACGGATCTTTGTAAAGTGTGTCATTTTCTTTATAAGGGTCCTGCACACTTCTGGTTAAATTTATTCCAAGATCTTTGTATTTTTGTTGCTATTGAAAATGAAATCCTTTATGCATTATATGTCCTGGGTAGTTATTGCTGCTATTTTAAGAAGATATTATTTTATATATATATTTATTTTTTAATTGTCTAGTTTACTGGGTAATTAGTTTCAGTGGTTTACTACCTTGAATTTTTGGGGTTGGTAACTATCAGTTATGTAAATAATGTTAATTTGGTCTCCTTTTCAATGTTGGCATTTCTTATTTCATCTTGTCTTACTGTGTTGGCTAACTGTCTTAAAAAAAATAACTGCCATGGGAATAAGGAGCATACTTAACCTACCCTTGATATATTTTGATCTTTTACTTATACTAATGTGAGATGGGCCAAAGTTTTTTTAGAGTGTTTATTGTGCTGTTTTAGTCTTTGTCAGATTTTTGTATAGGCATTATGCTAACTTCACAAATTAAACAAGGGAGCTTTCAAAAAAAATTATATGGTCTGGAACATTTTACATGGCAATAGAATAGTTGATTTCTTGAAAGTTTGAAAGAATTTGCCCATAAAACCATCTGGATCTAATCCCTTGGCAGACTTTTCCAATTTCTTCCACAGCATTTGTTTGTTCAAATTTTCTACTTTTTTTTGGATAACATTCTGGTAATCTGCATATTCCTAGGAAATTATCTATTTTGCAGAACTTTTTTTGTTGTGGTGTGGTACATGAAATTCTTTTATAACGAAAAGTATTTTGTGTCAGTGGATTATATTCTTTTTTACTCCTGATTTTGAAGATTTATATTTTATTCTTTTAGCTATATTTATAAGTGCAGCCTTTAAAAACACATAAATTTGTTTTACTTTTTAAAATGATTTATTTTTACCTTTTAAAAATAATTTGATTTGAAATTTTAGTTCTTTTTATCTTCTTAAAAATTCCTGATGAAAACATTTAAGGTCATATAGTTGCCCTCTGACTATAGATTTGAAAGAGCAGATCCAAGATGGCGGTGGATGAGGTGGAAGCTATAGATTTGAGAGCATCTCGGAAGCTCATGTATATAATTTTCTGTATAGTTCTGAAATGTACTGTTTTTCCCTCTTTAACCAAAATTATTTATGAGTAAACTTAAAAAATTTCAAAGAGCTGAGTGTATTTTTTTTGGGGGGGTTATCACTTTTGTTAATAATTTCTATATCTGTTTTATGGTGAACAGAGAGTGTGAAGAGAGAGTGTGCTTTAAACAATTTCTGTTTGAAGTACATTTTATTGATTATGCTATTACAGTTGTCCCATTTTTTCTTCCCCTTTATCCACCTCCACCCTGTATCCCCCACCTTAGCTCATGTCCATGGGTCGTACATATAAGTTCTTTGGCTTCTCCATTTCCTATACTATTCTTAACCTCCCCCTGTACCTACCAATTATGTTTCTTATTCCCTGTACCTTTTCTCCCATTCTCCCCTCTCCTCCTCCCTGCTGATAACCCTCTATGTGATCTTCATTTCTGTGATTCTGTTCCTGTTCTAGTTGTTTGCTTAGTTTGCTTTTGTTTTTGCTTTTTTGGTTCAGTTGTTGATAGTTGTGAGTTTGTTGTCATTTTACTGTTCAGTTTTGATCTTCTTTTTCTTAGATAAGTCCCTTTAACATTTCATATAATAAGGGCTTGATGACGATGAACTCCTTTAACTTGACCTTATCTGGAAAGCACTTTATCTGCCCTTCCATTCTAAATGATGGCTTTGCTGGATAGAGTAATAATCTTGGATGTAGGTCTTTGACTTTCATGACTTTAAATACTTCTTTCTAGCCCCTTCTTGCTTGTAAGGGTTTTTTTTTTTTTTTTTTTTTTTTAGAAATCAGCTGATAGCTTTATGAGAACTCCTTTGTAGTTAACTGTCTCCTTTTATCTTGCTGCTTTTAAGATTATTTCCTTATATTTAATCTTGGGTAATGTAATGATGATGTGCCTTCATGTGTTCCCCTTTGGGTCCAACTTCTTTGGGACTCTCTGAGCTTCCTGGACTTGCATGTCCATTTTCTTTGCCAGATTGGGGAAATTTTCCTTCACTATTTGTTTAAATAAGTTTTCAATTTCTTGCTCCTTCTCCTTCTTCTCCTTCTGGCACCCCTATGAATCAGATATTGGAACATTTAAAGTTGTCCCAGAAGTTCCTAAGCCTCTCCTCATTTTTTGGAATTTTTATTTCTTCATTCTGTTCTGGTTGAATGTTTATTTTTTCCTTCTGTTCCAAATTGTTGATTTGTGTCCCAGTTTCCTTCCCTTCACTGTTGGTTCCCTATATATCTTTCTTTATTTCACTTTGATTAGCCTTCACTTCTTCTCTTTTGCATCTGTACTCAATCATTTCTGTGAGCATGCTGATTACCAGTGTTTTGAACTCTGCATCTGATAGGTTGGCCATTTCCTCATTGCTTGGTTCTTTTTCTGGAGTTTTCATCTGTTCTTTTATTTGGGCCATATTTCTTTGTCTGGATGCCCCTGTTACATTGTAAGGGATGGAGCCTTAAGTATTTGCCAGGGTGGGGCAACCAACTTCACTGCATTGTGGCACTGTATGTGGGGGAGGGGTCAGAGAGAAAACAATGCCACTTGCTCAGTCTTGACTGCTTTCAGTCACTTCCCCCACTACCCACAAGTAAATTGCGCTCTTCTGGTGTGGATTCCTGGGTGGGTGGGTTTGTGTACATTCTGGGACCCTGTGGGTCTCTCTAGTGGATTCTCCTGTGGGACAAGGAGTTTCTCCTACTGCTGCAACCCCCACAGGTTTTTTTAGTCAAAGGTTTTGAGGCTTTATTTCCCCACACTGGAACCCTGAGTTGTGCAGTCTGTCTCACTCCACAGTTGTTCCTCCCAGTTTATCCACATGTAAATGTGGGACCATCCGGTCCACCAGCCACTGCCTTGTCTGCCCAGTCTGCCAGCTGCCACTTTGTTGCACATCCTTCCCATCATGGCTGCCTGTCTCTGCCCCTTCTGCCAGTCTGGATGAATGTTTCTTCTTTAACTCCTTGGTTGTTGGACTTCCATACAGTTCAATTTTCCATGAGTTCTGGTTGTTTTTTGTTTTTACATTGGTTGTTGTCCTTCTTTTGATTTTGTGAGGAAACAAAGAGTATCTACCTACACTTCCATCTTGGCTGGAAGCCCCATTTTTCCAAATTATTTGTAATTTTCTTCTTAGAAGGGTCTTCCACTTTGATATCCCTAATTCAGCACAGAAATTTTATTATAGTTATGTGTCCACATGTCTATCATTCAATTAACTAATGAGCCCTGGGCAACCTTGGTTGTTTCTGTATTTTCTTTGTTGAGAGCAGTGCCTGGTAAACACCAGGCATCAATAAATGTTGACTGAAATGATCTTGAATGAAAGATGGGAGCATAATGTACACTCAATTGGCCAAGGGGGCTGAGATTAAAGGTTCCACATTTAGATGTATCAGTTGATTTTACTGACCCACAGCAAAAGGCCAGGAACAAGGTGGTATTTGTAAAGCAAGGTGAAGTATGGGTTCCATATTGGTAAAAATTTAGTGTCATTTATTGACAGGATTAGAGTTAATCCTAACTCTTCTGTGGTGCTACTAGTAAGAGTATACCTTGACCCCAAATTATGAGGAGAAGCAGTCTAGGTAGTGGAGAACATCTGGTCCTGGAGTTGCATCTAGCCAGAGATCAGACCGTGGTTTGCTTGGGCAAGTCACATAGGCCCTCAGATCTCAATTTCCACGTCTGTCAACAGAGGACACTGGACAAGATTATTTCTAGTGACTAAGAAACAGGTCTTTGGCCCTGAATGATGTGGCTCAGTGGGTTGGGCATTGTCCCACAAACCCAAAGGTTGCCATTTTGATTCCCTGTCAGGGCACATATTGGGTTATGGGCCAGGTCCCTAGTTGGGGACATGTGAGAGGCAACTGATCAATGTTTTTCTCGCACATCAATGTTTTTCTACATCTCTTTCTCGCTCCCTTCCCTTCTTTCAAAAAGCAAAATAGAAAGAAAGAAAAAAATAATTAGTTTGCTTTTAAAAACAAGATCTTGGTAAGTGGCAAAAAAATTTCCTCCCAAAACCCAACAACCCCAAAACCCAAAAAACCCCTCACAACACCAAAATAAATTTTATTAAGGGGCACAAAGAAGGAACATTTTTATATTTTAGGATTAATTTTTAAATTTACTTATTTCTCTGAAATTGAACACAGAATTTTGTGTCTCTGTGTGTGTATTGTGTGCGTGTGTGTGTATATATATATATATATATATATATATATATATATATTCTGCAGAGTGCATCTGATTAGAAATCCTGATGAAATACGGAAGTTTTATTTCCTTTTTCTCCCAGACTTCTTCATCACATCATCTCCTCACCTGTCAGTCAATCAAATATTTATAGAGCAGCTCCCATGTTGAAGGTGTTCTGCTCCCCCAATGAAGAGAAATAAAAAGGGCATGATCCTGTCTCTGACTTTTAGAAGCTTATGGTGTGACTGGGGAGAGAGGAAAAATAAATGTGGAAAGTTAGCAAATAAGATTTCTGGTACATGGAGAACACATTGGCCACAGGCTGATGCTTCCCCGTTCCCTTGATGGGGACACACATTTGACAAGCACACAGTTGTGCTTAAGACAGGAAATTTCTAGCAGTTATACATGGACTGATTTCCATAAAATAATTTAACACATGGGCCACACTGAAATTTGGAGGCCTTAGCTGTTAGACTTGTGAGTCCTAGGAATAGAAGTGGCGAATCAATGTACTCGGGCTGGGACCCCATTACTCTGAAAGCTGGGGCTTAAAGTTATGTGCAGCTTATATAAAGCTAAGGCCTGGAAACATACTCTCCTTATTAAATGTTGGAACGGCAGCAGTAAAACCCTGCTTTCCTGCCCGGGGCTGTGGCTGAGCTGCTATGAAGCTCCACTCAGGATCTCAGGACCATGCTACATGCTTAAGGCCCGGGTCAGGAACCAGATTATTTTGATGTAAGAAGCTTGAACTGAGTATCAAGGCCTCCTTACGACTTCCCTGGGTTTTCTGGGTATTTATAGGAGGACATTTTCATAAAAGATAATTTCACACATAAAAAAATTACAAAGCACCCAGGAAGTCAAACATCACAGAAGACAAATAACACATTCAGCAAAAGGATGAACCAACATCCAAGGAAAAGAGATATTAGAACAATAAAAAAAAAGCTTGAAAAGAAATAATTTAAATGTTTTCAAAGATAAAGGGAGAATAGAAACAATGAAATGTGAACAGAAGGCAATGAAAAAAACAGGTGTTTAGAAAAAATTAGAAATGTCAGAAATGAACAAATAGCTACTGGAATGCAAAATAAAATGGAGTCTATGGGTGTATTAGTTAACAAATCCTGCAAAATATTAGTAGCTTACAATAATAAACATTTATTATCTCATAGTTTCTTTGTGTCAGGAACTCAGAAGGCATGTCTGGGGCTGGAGGACATGCTTCTAAGGTGACTCCCACATAGGGAAGGTGGCAGACGACCTCTGTTCCTCCTCACGTGGGCTTCTCCAAAGTGTATCTTGATGTGTCTTCATAACTTGGCAGCTGGCATCCCCTAGAGAAAGTGATTATACAACACGGAATAAGGAAACCACAATGCTTTTTGTGACCAAATCTTGGAAGGTACACACTGTTACTTTCACCATATTCTGTGCATTAGATGAGAGTCATTAAAACTAGCCCTAACTCAAGGGGAGAGGAGCTAGATGCCCCCTCATGGAGGAAGGACTATCAGTATTTGCAGGTGTGTCTTAAGCCACACAATAGACCAAATAGCATATTGCCCACAATAACAAATGAGGGTATAAAAGTGGAAGACTGAGCTAAGGAAGTGTCCCAAAATGAGGCAGAAGAGATAATGGGATGGAGAGCATGAAAAGAAAGTTAAGAAATCTGGAGGATAGATCAAAAATCTTCAGCATAGAGGGGTCCCAAGAAGAGAAAATAGAAAAAAAACATGCAGAAGCAATATTTGAGGGTGTAATAGCTGAGAATTTCCCAAGACTAAAGATAGTATTAATATTTCCCAGATTGAAAATCTTATTAGGGCTGAGCAGTGTAACTGAACTTTAGTCAACTCTACAAAGAAGTCACATTGACAGAAAGGGGTGGAAAAAGTACTTCAAGAAAATGAAGAGATTGCAAGGGTGCTGGAGTAGTCTGAAAACTCTTCACAGGTGGTGGCAGCAAGTCTGGAATATTCTGCTAGGCCTGGTACAGTGGAGGGAATTCGGGGCTTAGAGGGCAAAAAAGGACCAGCTGTGTTCTGCAGCCACGACGGTGCCCTTGTACCTTTCACTGATCTTCCACTGACCCCTTGGACAGCTTCCGCCCCAACTCTGCCACTATCAAAAAACTGACAAAGATGAGTGAGGCAGTCCTGGGTCTCTGATGCCCAGGATGTATCTGAAGATGCTGTGCCTCTCCCTGAGGGAGTGGGGTAAGGCTGCTTCCTGACCCAGGGTCCTCTCTACAGCTCTTGGCCCTCAAATATCAAATGCTGCAACCAAATGAAGACATTTTTCTTCTGCCTCAAGGCCCCCGCTTGCCATGTTCCCATTTATTTTTACCCCCAAAAGCTAGTAGTCACCCTTGGTTTTCCCTGCAGACTCAAGAGACAGGAACAAGTATTAATTTGAACATTTGCAACTAACAAATGCTTTCCCATTGACCCACAAATAACCAGCTGAGATGCTGGGGTCCCTGAGGGGGCACAGGGCGAGGGGTGAGGGGTAGGAGGTGGGAGCTGGGGCAGTCTGGCCCTACCTGCATTGCCCAGGCCACCAGGATGAGACTTGGAGAAGTGACAGCTTAAAAATTATCATGGCCTTAATGGGAAGTGGCAGGAGACCAGTATCTACCCCCAAAGCCAGAGGAGGCAAACATCACTCCTCTTGCACGGGAGTTAAAGACTTGGCTGGGAAAATCAGTCACTTGAGGAGAGAAAACAATATCAGGAGGGAAAAAAAAGTCCCTCTGCCCAGGCAATGTGATCCGACCCCATGAGAAATTTCTCTTGGGGTAAAACCTTTGCCCTTGGCGTGCTGGTGTCCTGCCTCAGGCTGAAGCTGCCTGGATGGTTTTGTCTATGTAGAGGTCACTATTGTGTGGGGTTCCATAAAGCAGGGCCTTAGGGAACAAGTTTGGGGGAGAAAAGACAAAAATATTGTCAAGGAGACTTCAGAGTCATAAAACCACAACCATTGGACGGCCACACAGCTTTCCCAGTCAGTTCCCAGCGCTTTCACCGTCTGTTCTTCCTCCTGTTGCTGTTTGTCTGGTCTGCCTCCCTCTGTCCCCCAGCTCCCTGCAGACTATTTACAAGTTGGATAAAGAGAAGATATCATTTGGTTTCCCACTCCTCAAGGAAAATAAAAAGTTTCCAATATTACCAGCAAGGGTGGCGATTTATTCATTTTGATTTCATTTCTAATCTCTGGGAGCAGTGAGGAAAAGAAGGCACCTCCTTTGTCTTCCCCCGCCTCTTTGTCCCATTGTCACTCATTCTGTCTCTCCCGATCACTGGGTCTCATTTGAGATCTCTCTCCCCATCTGTGTGTGTGTGTGTGTATTTGGGCCTTTCTCTTCAGCTCATTTCTCTGTATAACCAAACTGTGCCTAATAGATCAGCGTGCCCTTCAGCTCCCTGGGCCAGCCACCGTCTAACATCCCACACAGCCGTCGCCCACTGGGTTGTATTTTCAACCTTGTTTCAGCACCCCTGGGTGGTGTGCACGCTGAGTAACTTTGGTTCTTTCAGCTCTTTGGATAATCTTTTATTTTAGTGACCCTGGGCAGACCACAGACGGAGCTCAGGCTGCAGACCGAGACCTGACCTCCTTTCACGCAGCGATGTCGAAGGGGCATCTGTGGCATAGCCGTGTTTTCAGGCCAACAGTTTTGGGATGTTTGCATGTGATCGAGTGAGTGTGTGTGTCCGTGTATGTGTGCACACACACACGATGCTGCAAAGGGGCTTATTTATTTTGGGGATGCTATTTGATTCCCATGAAGTAATTTTAAAGTTTTTTTTCTTTTTGTCAGAGAAGGAGATTGGCATTGATTTGAGCTACTGAGGAAAAGACCTTTCCAGACAGCGCTTAGTGCCCGTAGTGTGTCATAATGCAGGTAGATCGCCGAAAGAATCAGGGCTGAGTGAAGGGACGGCACCTCCGTGTGAGGCCTAGAAATAGCATGAGGGCAAGGAGGTCGCTGGACAAAAGCTCCAGGATGATTCAGACATAAAGCAGGCTTTTCTATGACTGAGGACTCTGTGAATCTGAACACCAGGGCAAAGCATGGCATGTGGCTTGAGTGGAAGTCTGTGGCTTTCTGGGTACTGCAATCATTGAAGATGAAGGTCAAGTTTTTCAATAAGTTTAAACAGCACACCAGAAATTTAGGGAGTTATTATTTACACCTAGATGGATCTTTTTTAGTGAGTAGGTTGCCAATGTTGGGCTCCTAGGCATCACAGAGATTTGTGGGCAACCTGGGGGAAGAAGGAGAGGCCCTCTGGTCTAGAGCTCAGGGACAAGTTTCTGTAGTGGTCTGAATATTGGAGAGCCCTGGAGTTTTGCCTTTAGACCTGGCCCTAGCATGCAGACTTACAGGCAGCTGAGCTGAGCTTCATGCCTCATATAAATATAATAGTAACTCAGAACCGTAACATTTAACTCCAGAGATACTTGCGTGATCACCTCTTCATTGCCAGTGAGAATCCTCAGAAAAATTGCAAAGCAGGTGAGTCTTGCTTCAGTGCCTTCAGCTTCAAACTGTCCTCTCCTTCCTCGCCCAGCCCCTCATTTCCTCATTCCCTCTCAGCTAGGGGTCCTGTGCTCCTTTCCTCCTCTCACTAAAAATTCTGTGGAAAACAACAATCTCAGTCATATCTTAGTTAGCTGTCTGCAGCTCCCATTCTCTTATGAAAGGCTTCATCCTTCATGGAAGGATATAATGTGAGTTCCATGGGGACAGATAATTTTGTCAGTTTCATTCACCATTGTATCGCCAGCACCTAGCACAATGCCTGGCCTATGGTAGATGGTCACTACATTTTATTGAATGACTGAATCAACTATGCAAATCCAGATTTTGGGCAACACATTAGACAGCTTTCTTTGTGTGGGGGGTGCGGATAGAGAGGCACTGAGACTGCTCTTGCTGACTCTGGAGTTTCTCATACAGGCTCCCACCTCCTCGGCCCCCCGCATAAGGTCAGTCCTGCCATAACTTTTTAAAGATGTAGCTTTTTTTCGTTAGGCTCTCTGGGACCCTAAAATCCTCTGCTTTGGTTCCAGGCAAACTTTCCGTACTCAGGACAAGGATGGTTTTCTTTCCCACTCTCCCAGGCCCCCAGCTTCATTACTGTGACCTCTCCTAGCACAGTGGTCAGCGCCTAGCACTCATTCGCCCCCAGGGGAGAGCATCGCTGCATGTGCCCACCGCTGTCCTCACGGAGTCGGAATGGAACAGTGTCTTCCCTTTTGCACACCTCCAGTGCCTGCCTCTCCCTTACCTGCCTCTCCCTGCACCTCCCTTGATCTGCTTCTGGAGACAGGGTTCAGGCCTGGTGACTTGGTCTTATAGTCATGTCTGCAAAGGACAATTGCCCGGAGCTGTCCCTCTCTGAGGACTGTGCCTTGTTAAGGTGAGAGATGGAAAGTTGACAATAGAATGAAAATATTTCAGGCTGTTTGGAGAGCTATTTTTAATACGTGCAAGGGATGTGGCATTCCTTGTTTAGACCATCTTCAATTTGCCAGGGAGCTCTGTGAATGGAAAATGTGAGCCAAAGGCCTAAGGTGGAAAGGGAATATAAACGCAGGGGCCCTTGCAATCTGGAAATTTACCCGTTGTTCCAAGATGCTGGGGGGTTTGAGTTCTGTGTATGTTAGAAATGGCTCTTCCTTTATTTCTTGATATTCTCTCTTCCACCTTTCAGCTGGCATGTAAATACCCATCAGCACCCCGGTCTGCAGGACCATCCCAGCCAGCTGAACCATCCACAGCGTACTGTATACATAATGCAACACCATTAGCTGTAATGCTGTCACACGGCAGAAAGAGCGCTGGGAGGTGCTGGGAGGAAGGCAGGAAGCTGCTGACCGGCTGGCTCTCTTTTATATAATCATAAACTCAAACCCGAATTTCTCTGAAAGCAAGAAAAATCACCCAACCACCTTTTGATTACACTTTTACACAAATTAATGTCATTTTCCTTTCCAACAGTATTGACTACAGGATTCAATTTGGTCCAGCAGGTGCTGGGTAACGGGAAGCCTGCTAAGAGCAGCTGTGTTAACAGCATCCCTCTTGAGAAAGGATTCTCCGAGGAGGGGGCGAGGAAAGGGGGAGAAGATGAAGAAGAAGATGAAGAAGAAGAAGAAGAAAAGGAAGAAAAAGAACTTGCACACACAGACATGTTCCCATGTGCTGCTGCTGTGGCTGCTTGCATGCGTCTAAGATGGCACCTTGGTGCCCTGCCACATTCCGTCTCCTTGGTACCGAAGCGGCGCTCAGCTTCTTGTCACTGAGTGGATGATGATTATCTGCACCAGGGTCTCAAGGGTGCTCAAGCTTTGCTGGCGATTGGAGCTGAGATGCTTCAGCTGAAGGATTTTAAAAGCTATACAAGGCCAAAGAACCATTACCAGTCACTTGCTGTGTGATGCCTGTTGAAGAGGGGGTGGGTGTGGAAAGGAGGGGTGCTGGGGGCAGGAGAGGGGAAGGCCTGTGATATCTTTATCTCCTCCACTCTTCTCTCTCCCCACCACCTCCTCCTACCTCTGTACCTCCCCATGCCTTTTTAGCCACAGTACCCTTGCTGAGGCATGACAAGGTTATGTCAGCGTGGTCTGAGAATCTATTGATCATGGCCATCAAAGATCTTTGCAGGAGTTTAGGGATTTGGTGCTTTGCATAACACCCCACTCATCTCGATTAACTCTTGCTATCCCAGCCTGGGCTCCCTTCACCTCTGAGCTGAGCTGTTGGCAAAACTTGCTAATTTCTGTGACAGCTCCTTTCTGAATCGTACTCATAAGGCTGTCAAAACCATTGTAATTACTACTATAACAGAGCTCAGGTGCATGACCCAGGCAGCAAAGAAGTAGAGGGATTGGACTAGACACATGGGAAAAGACAAACACATATAGTATTAACTGCCCCCAACACATGTGCACGCACACAGATGCATGTATTCACTTGCCTTGTCTTCCCCTTGAAGGAAAGGCCCAGTGAGTGAAAAGGAGCTTGTTGATCCCCTACTCAGGTAATTTTTCTTCTAATCAGTGAAAAAGAAAAGAAATGCCAGAAAGCATTGAGTCACGCACTTTCATTCTGCAGCATGTGAAAATTTTCAAACAATATTCATTGAGCGTGGCCTGGTGAGCCAGCACTATGCTAGGTGCTGGGGCTGAGCAGTAGACAAAAGAGACAAAAGTCCCTGTCCTCATGGAGCTGGCAGTCTAGACACATTGACACAAGCTGTGTGTCTTCGGAGTTTTGAGCAACTGAGACCTCCCGGTGACCAGAGGATGATGGCATCGGCATTTCCCCAGTGTGATTTGCACAAACACACAAACATGCACACACTGCCGTATAATTATGATAGGTTTAAATAATGCAAGGCCAACAAGAGACTGGGGACACTTCTCTTTGCAACCTGCAAAAATAGGAAAAACTAAAATGCCCCAAACCCTGGAGCCTTGAAGAAAAGTGATGCTAGTTTTTCAGCCCTGAAGGCCCACTGTGCCATGGAAGGCCTTTGCATTAGCCTGACTCTCTCCATTCAAAAGGACAATCTCCAGGGCTTGTTGTGCCTGGGAAAGTCCAAACACATCTTACAGTAAGTGACAGGGGACATTTCCCTGGAAGGTACTTGGATGGGCAGTGCCTGCAGGTACCTGACCACCGGTGTCCTGGGATAGAGTGGGGAGAGTGGGAAGAAATGCAGTAATGGGTGCATGGTGTGGTCCCGGACAGGAGGCTGAACCAGGATGCAGAAGAAGAGGACAGGGCTTGTGGGCTGGCACGGTGCTGTGCAAAAGGCTCTGGGAGCCCTTCTGACATGCAGGGCATCTTTAAAGCCCTGGACTGTGCACAGCCTGAGCAAGGCAGAGTGCCCAGTTGCCCAGGGACCAGGGCACACTCCTCCTAGCCAAAGGACACTCACTGGCTTTTGGCCACATCTGGCAACAGAAGAGCCTCTGCTTGTTCCTCTCTCCTTTAGCACTGGGTGTCACTGCAGTGAATGTGGCTCCTTTTAGAGACTCTCTTGGAGCCTGGAATTAATTGCCTGGCTGAGGAGATTGGTGGGGTGGCAAAGGCTGGGAGGGAGAGAGAATCTAGAAAAGGGGAGAGAGGGACAATCCTGGCTGGGGGATCCCCAAACTTCTTACCCACTGCTGCCCTAAAAACCTCATTTGCGGAGACTGATGTGATTCCTTGGCTGAGCCCTGACATCTTACGCATTAGTGTGCTGTCTTTGAACACTCTGGGGGCTCTAGAATGGAACCCCGTATGCTTACATTTATGGTGGGACCAGAGTTCTCTCCTAACCACTTTGAGGGGCTGTGGTCTTTGTGACCATTTTCTTGGAGGCAGGGGCTCTCTGTTAGGAATGGTAGCACTTGGCAACCTCACTGTCTGACCCTGGAGCCCTGACCCCAGAACTGTCTGAATGGGAGTCGTGGAGGTCAGGGGAGCACTTCAAAACCCCAAGTTTCCATCTGCAGCCCGGGGGAGAGGCAAGAGGGTTTCTTTTCTCTTTTTTTCTTGTTTTCAATCTTCATGCTGTCTTCAGTGTTTGGGGGGCTGAATTTTGGGTGGTTTTCCTCAAAAACATCTTGTTTTGGTTATGCACTGCCCCCATCCCACGATTTTGAATCACACAATGACTTTATTCACGAAG
This sequence comes from Desmodus rotundus, assembly GCF_022682495.2. NCBI lineage: Eukaryota > Metazoa > Chordata > Mammalia > Chiroptera > Phyllostomidae > Desmodus > Desmodus rotundus. The sequence continues at coordinate 135,760,353 of NC_071391.1, read as the reverse complement.
CCTCCCGTTTCAAGGCAGTAGGTTAAGGAATGAAGAGTCTAGGTCCACAGTGAGGTCGTTACCAGCCAAGCCCAAATCAGGGGTGCAACCAAGGGAAGTTGACCTCTTCCTCCAAAAAAAATTATTTTTGAGAAGACAAGCCATCTGTGGTGTGAATGTGTGTATGTGTTTCATTCATGTGCCATGTGATGGCATAACTGGGTAAAAATGATAAGCAACTTGAACTTGGACTTTGTGATTTCCTTGTGTATTTTTATCATAAACAGATACATGAAAACAGAATAGTCAGACTTCAGCCCCACCTCCAGAAGCCTTCTTCTCATCTTTCTTCTCCTTCCTCCTCCTCCCCCCGCCCCGTCTCTTTTCTCCTCCCTCCTCCTTCTCAGGCAGTTTCGCTTCTGTCATGTTTTCTCATTTCTCCTTTAGGTTCTTTTGCCTTTCTGAATACCTTTGGCGTGAGGAGCCAGCTTCCTCCCCACCTCTTCTCACTTCTGCCAGTTTGTGATCTTGCTGTTTCAGCGAGAGTGCAGTCAATAACTATGGAGAGGTGCTGACCACATGACCAAGGAACTAGCCCTTAACAAGTCAGCTGCGGACGAGGCGCCAATGGGATGGACAAGAGGATTAAACTATTTATGCCAAAATATTGGAAGCCCACGCAAAATTAGTTCTTCCCGTGTTAGATATTTCACTTTTGGCAAGTTCGTATTTAAAAATCTTTTATCCTTGTTTTGCTTAAAGTATTACAATAAGCCCCGGATTTTTCACAGTTACACTTGTATATTTTCACAGCTGTTTTAATCGGAAAAAAAAATAATGTACTTTTGATAGTTCATAAATCTATTACTGGCAAAAGCTTTGCAAGAATGTGCGGCAGAGCAGAGTGGAATCCTCACCATTATATATTTGGCTGGCTATTTGAAATTCATAGAATTCCCCCAAATATTTTTCATCTGCAATTCTTGCCTAAATTAATCTAATAGCTTGGGCTGACTTCTCTGGTAATCCCTTTTGTTATTAATGCAGGGGTTGCTATTGTTAACATTCTTTGGGAACCAGACATGAACTGGCTGTCACTGGAGGAAAACACAATTGCTATTTTTGCTCATATTAGAAGTATTTACTCAAATATAATATACAACACGGTGGATAAGCGGGCCGGGCAGTCTCCTTGATGGCTTTATGGCCACTGGCTTGGCTACGGGGCTCCGCTGGATTTTCACAAGCAGCACAGAAAAGAACTTGACTTTGGCTTCTCTATCTGTGGCACATACAGACTCACAGACGCACACTTCACGTCTCGGGAGTGGTGAGTACGGAGGGTCTTGGGTCCAAGTGCTAAGCGCACGTCATGCACTGCGCAGGAGGACCTGCCCCGAGTGAAGTTCTGTGGCCGCACATCAACAACACCCCCTACCGTAATTCAAAAACCAAAACCAAACCAGAAGAACTTGCAACCAGGGAAGGAAAAGATGGGGAAGGGACAAAAGAGATGCACAAAAGTCTCAGTTGCCCTCGTCTGCCTGGCAAAGAAGAGGCTGATTTCCAGGGGAGGGAGAAGCAGTGGATTAATGTGAACTTTAATACTGAAGCAGTGCGTGTTTATTGCTGGTGACCACAAGACATAAATCTTGCAAGTACAATATACAATACTATGCAGCCCCCAGCTCCCCCCGCCCTCCAGTCTCAATTTGTGTGTATGTGTTAAATGCTGTTGAAAAATAGTGACCTTTAATAAAGGATTGTATCCTGCGACTACTTTCCCAGACACACAGTGACCTTTCAAACCAGACTGAGGTGAGGGGGTGTGGAGTTTGGACTTTGAACCGGCCAGACCCCGCTGGGCTCCTCTGTTAGCCTGGCCACTTTTTATTGTGTCACCAGGGAGCGTTCTGTATGCAAAGCAGGCCGGGCTGGCAGCCTGAACCTTTGCAAATCAATTTGTCTGTGAAGGCGAGTCCACTGGAGTGAAAGATGGTCTAAGAGGGCACACTGCCCCCTCTCTTTGTGACATCATCGCCTGTGGTACTCTTGTCAGTCATGTCTGCCCAAAGCGCTGTTGGAAGGAGGGAGAATGCCAGGGTTGGGGGTGAGGGTGTGGGAGGGGTTAATCCTCATGACTGACTGTGTCCTGAGAGACAAGGGACGTTCTTAATAGGACAGAGCTGGGGGGCTGACGATCTGCCTGGCTGGGAGGGTGACGGGGTGGGGGGCGGGGGGCGCCGTTTATACCCGATATTGTCGCCTGCCTGTGGCTGCCAGCCCTACTCTTTCTTCTCCCCTCCCAATCTCAACATGTTACAGGAGGGGATTCCTATGTCCCTCAGACAAGGAGAGAGCTAGGGTTCTGCGGAAATGTTAAAGGTGACAGCAGCAATAGAGTTTGCCTGACCCCCACCCCCTGCCAATGGAGATGGCTCCCGTGAACTATATAACCTTTGACTGTTTTCCATCAAAGACCCTGACCTGAGCTACCATCCCTTCTCACAGCAAACCTTTTCACAAGGGTTAATATTATTATTGATCCCCCTCAGTCTTTCCAACACCCAGGACTCTACATTAATCAGTAGCTAAAAATGCCAAGAAAGACAGAAAAATTCAATTACTTTGTTTCCTAATTCAAATTTCTTCTAGAAGTCTCTCTAAAGATATGGAAATCCTGTGTTTTTCATAAAACAGTGGTTAGACCAATTTCTGTGTAAGCAATTAATCATCTTTATACTCCACAAAAGATGGGGAGCAAAGTCTGACCTACTATAGCAATGCTGACTGATGAGTCTCTTAGTGAGCAGCCTGGCAGGAGGACCTCAAACTCCTGACCCACGTGCAGGCTGAAACATGACCCTCCAAGAGGAGGACAGTGGGAGTTACCCTGATAGGCTCTGGAGCTGGATGAGCTGGAGTTCTACTTCTCAAACTGTGGGAACTTTGGTCTTCAGGACTAAAATAGAAATGATAGAGAATAGTCTTAAGCCTTGGTTTCCACATCTGTACAATGGGAACAATAAAGAACAGCCACCCCATAGAGTTCTGGTGAGAATTAAAGGTTAAGGCCATCTCTGCTGCATAGCAGAGTGCGGACACATCGTTAACCTTCCGTCAGCGTTCGCCCTGGTAACCATGTCAAATGCAACGATGACTGAGGTGGAACAGTAAACGGGATGTGACTCTGGTTCCAAACTCTGATATTTGACCTCCTTCTTAGCTTTGTGCCTCTACGCTTCCTCTTTGTCACCTAGAACATTCCATCCTGCCTCTCCACATTCCTTCCCGAATTTCCCATTACTCTTCCCTTGATTGTGAGTTCCTAAATAATAGGGTCAATAAAATTGGTTTCCTCAAAATAAGATACATTCAACCAATTCCCCATCACCATTTTCACAGAGAAACCCCGCTTAAAAATTCCATAGTTCTGGGGGGTTTTCTTCAGACTGCAGCCCATCCTGTCACGTCCATGCTCTTTACAAACGGGTGGCTGCTCTTGCCTCACAGTAACTTCCCCTTTCAAACCCTGCTCCCCAAAACGTCTTCTCCTTGTCAGCTTACCACTGACTCTCTGCAGATCATCCTGTGATCCCATGGAGGAAGGGCACGGTTCACAAATAAATTTTAGCATCCTATGCTTGGGGGTTATAACTGAAGATAGCTCGGTAGTCAGGAAAAACTGATGTGTGTGTAGCACAAGCATAATATATTACACGTGTACATGAGCATGGGGCTACATGTATGACACACATGTCTGTTGCCTGGGATCTCTTAAGGATAGTAACAAATGCAGCAAATAAACAACAACAACAACAACAAACCCTGAACAGATAATGCAGAAACAACAAAGACGATAATTTTAACCACAAGTTAGTGGTGTAAAATGAAGACCTTGAAAAAGCCAGCTTAAAACAAAAATGGTTATATTGAGGCTCCCTTATGAACCACTGAGGACTTTGGGACTGGAAGAAGGCACACTGTTTAGTAGAAAAACAATTAATGATGTATTCCAGAAATGAAAGGATGACAGAAGCAGGACATGCAAGTCCAGCAGGATCCTGTTTGCTAATTTATGGATTCAGTTGTCCAAGGTGCCAAATTATATTTCCTGGATCATGGAACTAAATGGTACAAAACCTGAATCCAACACAAACAGTATCTGATATGGGTTCCAAACTAGAAGCGTCCTTCTAGTCCCGTGACTTCAGCCTTCCTTACGGAGAGTTCCATTGCATGCTCCAAATGAGGGGTGAGTCAAGGTCACTATAGCCAAGACCTGGTTGAGGCCAGGTGGAGAAGCACAACAAGGGAGAGTAACTTGTTGGGAAAAGAGGAGCAGAAACCATTCTTAGGTGGTGTCAATACCATTAAAAGTGCTTAGGAATAGTGCTTCTAGTGCACCAGAGGCAGAGTTGGGAAAAGTGGTGTGGGAAGTTGGAAGTGGTGTGGGAAGTTGGAAGTAGTGTGGTCTCCTTGAACTTGTTTATAGTCTGCTCTGTTTTTTTTAGAACCTGGGAAACCCTTGTTGAATCTCTTTTTCCACTGCTTGTTTATAGAAGGGATTACAGTCTCTCCAAAGGACTCTTCTACCATGAGAGAAAGTTGATTACTATTATCTATTGGAATGGTGGGGAAAAACGAGAAGAGGTCAGAGATTTGCAATGAGACAAAGGAGGGCGTTGGTCACCCAGGGCAGGGTGGCCACTGGCGGCATGGAAGTGAAAGTGATCCGGGAGGCGGTAGCTGCTGTGCTGGTGGAACCACAGACCTTCATTAGGGAAAGGAAACTCGGACACTGTCCTTCCCCCTCCGTCCACAAAAGAGAAATAAGAGAGCCATTTTCTGCTATTATTCTGGCCATAACACGTGTTCTGACAGGGGTCATTTTTGGGACCCAGTTGGTTCTCTACGTGTCCTGAAGCACGAACGTCTTGATCAGTCTTAAGGTACATAGATGAGGAAAGTGAGACATGGGAGAGAGCAGGGCTTCTTATCCTGATATGGGCAATTTGGCAATTTGAATTATTCATCCAATGAGAAGCCAGTGCTGCACTTGGCACCGCTGACAGCAGACTGGGAGCTCCCTGGTGGTTTCTAGCCACATGCAGAAGTTGCACGGCACCCAGGATTCCTGGACGAGGTGCTGGGAGCAGTGTACAAGAGCACCCCTGGGGATGTAGCCAGCACAGTGCGTGAGGAGCCTGAGGTGCCCACAAGTGGAAATTGTCTCCTGCTCCTACACTTTACTGTGACAGTCTCTTCAACCATAGTGGGATGCCTTGACGGCAGGGCCCATATCTCCACAGTAAAATTTCCCAGAATCTAGTTCTGAACTGGCATAAGTTAATATCATCTTCTCTGAATCTCAATGAACTTCATTTAGGAATTTTCTGCACTTAGAGCTTTTCTGATCTGCACAAGGGCCATGGAAAGCTGCTGGGGCTGGGGACTATCTGGACCTTACATCTGTGGCATCCAAGGTCCCAGGACAGTGCCAGTCACCACTGAGATGTGGGGTTCGGACTAATAACAAAGGAGCTTGACTTTGGGGAGCACTCCACAATTTTCAAAGTGCATCCATAAAGTTGATCTCCAGGCAGAAGCTACAAAACCAGGATAAAGTACAAAACACCTAGTTATGTTTAAATTTCAGATAAGCAGCCCATAACCTTTTAATATATGTATGCCCAAGATATTGCACAGGACATACGTAGACCACACTATTGTTGTTGATATGAAATTCAAATGTAGTTGGGTATCCTTTTTTCCTCCCTCAGTCTGGCAATATTATCTCCAAGTGGAGGACTGGCATAATGTTTGAAGCACAAAGGCTGATAATATAGATAGTACAGATGTGGTTTGCACTTGAGCTCTGCGAGTTACTTTGTGTCTATTGGTAAGATTTCTCTTTTAAAATCCAAGCAGAGTTTTCTTGTGTGCCCCACCCCATGCTGTGAGGACTTAACGAGATAATTCCTGTATAGTCTCAGAACATAGTGACTACTAAGGAAGTTGTAAGTTATTTTCTCTTATTCCAGCCTTGCACAGGCCTGAAAGGAGGCAGCCAGGCATTTCTCTACCCATGGAACCAAAGAGGAAACTGAGACTCAGAGAAGCTCTGGGTTACAAACTTTGACTTCCCATTCAGCTTTTCCTACTAGGTTGGTAATAATAGTCTTTTGTCTTGCTATAATTTTGATGTGGAAGAGCAGACTCTGCTGAGGAAGCTTGCAGTGCTGCCGGTCTTCATAGACCAGGGAGAGCAGGCCCCTCCCCAAGAGGTGCAGTCAGGGGGCTGATGAGTGTCTGTGCCCATCAGCACCCATGGCCAGCAGGAAAGGGAAAGACATTTCTTTCAGGGGTTTAGTCATTAGCCCCTTGATTTGTGGGCCATGACCCAGGCCACAGTGGGCTAAGGAATGTATCCTTCCATCACCCTTCTTGTGCCCATCTGTGGACCAGCAGAGGTTCTGCTCGTGAGGAATCCATGGCTCAATTCCTGCCACCCACTCGCCTTTGTCTGTAGGATGGCCTAGTCCACCCTTGTTCCTGGCACCAATTTATATAACTCCTGGGAAGTTATGTACAGGTTGACACTCTGGATACCAGTGATAGAAACCTACCTGAAACTAAAGGCAGATCTGGCCTTACAGGCAGAGCACCAGGATGGCTGCCTTAGAGATCACTGGAGCCAGGGCTTGAACTCTGTCAATACTCTCTAGAGTCTGTCTTCATTTAATCTAGCCACAGATGGTTTCTCTCTTCCAAAAGAAGACAGGCAACTCCTTATAATCAGAGATAGTGGCGTTTCTTCTCTACTAGTTCCAGTTAGGAAAATCTTGGGAAAGGACCCTATTGGCCTATTTTGGGTCACAAGCTCATCACTGACCAATCATTGCAACCAGAGCCAGGAGATACTCGTCCTTGTGGTGAATCCCTGGGCCGCTCCTTATCCCTGGGCCAATCATTGTAAACAGAGGGATGAGATACTTAGCTGTCATCAGAGGCATTGGTTGTGTTGGCAGGAGAGAAGATTCAAAGAGTTAGCATGAGGGGGTGCTATCATCAGAAGAAGGAAGGATTGGTGCTGTGCCTCCTTGTAAATTAAGAATTCAGTGGAAGGAGAGGCTTGATTGGATGGGACTGGCTGGATCCTCTCCATGAGGAAGAGGTGGAAGGTCCCCTGGGTCATGGAGATGGGATTATTGGCCTCTATTTGGGTCCCTGCCTGATCACACATCATTTTGGTTTGGCTTGGGCATTGGGATAGGGCTGGTAGTAGTAACTCCTCCCCACCCCCTCAAAAATAACAACAACAACAACGACAACACCCCCAGAGGCACGCTTGTGGCTTGTGAAACAATTGATGTTTTTAACACTTTCAGGGGTAATTACATCCATGGACCTTCTACTAGGCATTTACTTGATGACCAGGAGAGTGCTAAGCACTTCAAGCATTTCAGACAACAGAAGACAAGAGCCTAGCCTTTGAAGAATTTATAATCTTCTTAGGTGGACAAAATGTCCACCTGCGAAACACTTAGAAAACCCTCTAAGGAAGTGCCAGATGGTGTCTGCTGACCAGTTTGAGCTCTGTGACACGTCAGGGCGTGGGGACTGGGCCTTGGGCTGAAAGACAGGGGAAGGCTGCCTAGAGGGAGTTGAGCTGGAGCTTGGAGAACAAAGTGTCGGGTGAATGCAGGAGGCTGAACTCGCAAATAATAAAGATTTAAATTTTTTATTGTGTCTTGGGATAGGCAAATGAAAGCTGAGCTTTGCAAAGCATGTAGCTAGGGTGAATGCTGCTTTAGGGTGTGGACCTAAGATTCTTGTTCCAAGGAATAGGAAGAAATATGTCTATTCTCAGGCCAACACTTGGGTTTTAGCAAAGGGCAATTCATTTTCTGTTGAGATCTCTGCTTTGCTCATGCTCCATGAGGTACTCAGCCTTGGACCATGGAATAGGGAAAATAATTTATACTTATCACAAGCAAGCTAGGGCTTGTTTATGAATAAATCAATAGGAAATGTTAAGAGAGAAACTTTTCAGAAAGACCATAGCTGGCAAGTCAGGTAGAAGTTTCATGAAGATTGTGAGGATATAGGAAGCAGCAGATGTGCAGGGAAGATCTGAGTTCAAATCCTACCCCCGTGGCTTACAAAGAGGCATGACCTCAGGCACTGAGCCTTAGTTCCCTGGCTTATGAAAGAGGAATCAGGATGGTACTTTGTAGGATTTTATTCTTGAGGATGCAATAGATTATCTACATAAAGTACCCAGGACAGTACTTAACAAGTAGAAAAGACTCAATAAACAGATGTAATTATTATTGTAAGGAAATGTAAACTTCATGTGGGCAGTTGGAGATGGAACCATTGTGGTTCAGTGCCTATTATGTGCTCAACACCTGCTTACATAGGTATGCTACATGTATGATTAAATGTAGTTGCCCCAGAAGACACATGAAGAAGATATTGTGATTTTCATTGTGGAGCTGAGGAAACTGAACCTCAAGGAGGTTAAGGGACCCCAATGTGGTTGAAATGGACCTGGGTGCCTGATGCCAGAATCTTGCTCTCTTTTCTTTAGAGAACAGATCAAAAGGAGGGGATTGCCAGGCAATTCCCAGGCCAGGGCCCTGCACCATAGACTCTCTGTTCAGCCACCTTAGAAAGGACCGAGAAGGTTGGGGGAGGGGGGTAGTGATGTAAATCCAGTGGAAATAGTTGCTAAAGACAAGATCCAGGTAGGCAGTCTCTTCCTGAGTCAAACTCCTCAATGAGCTCCTGACAACAACGTTACCCAGCAAGTCAGAGAGAGAGTCCCTGAGAATCTCAAGAACTTTCCTAAGTGAGTATGACCTTTCTCTTCCCTTGGGTCAGTGCCTCCTCTCTCAGGGAGGCCTGGAGCCCTTGGGAGCCTTTGGGAACCCTCCTGCTCCCGTGACCCCTCTGCAGCCCCATGGAGGAGGGTTGCTGGCTTCAGTTCCCCACGTGGGGGTGGCAGCTGGCTTCTGCTATGGCGATGGCTCCCATCTAATGAAAACATTGCAAGATGGACAAGGCATAAAGCAAAGCAGAACCATGATGTGTGGGCAGGTGCAAAGAAAAAAAAAGGATTTGAACATGCAAAGTTGAATTGCTGAGACATGGGATAACTTAATAGCATGGAAAAGGGGGGTTGTGAGGTCAAAGGCTGTGATAAGAGATTATTTCATCATGACTCTCCAGAGCGACAGTCATGCATGAAGGGAAGATACCCCACACATGCCCATTTCTTTGATTTTAAAGTGAGAATCACTTAGCCCAACCCCACACAGCCTGGCTCCCTGCCCTGACTCCCCACCCCACTAGCCTATGCTGCTCTGGTTTTATTTTCTGGTGGAAGGCATGACTTCTAGGGCCCATCAGATCTGCTCCTGTGTGACTTTAATTTTATTTCCAGCTCACGTTTGTAGTTTTTCATAGCTGAGTATTTTTCTGCAGTGGAGCATCCTGGTTTTGGTTTGAAGTCCCAGCCTGTGTTCTTCATTTCGTTGTAACCACCGAAACTTAATTTGGAGGCTTTTAAAAAAATATTGCATTTTAAGAAAGGCAAACCTGTTTGCCAGCATGATTTCTAGTTCTTAAAACTATTCAAGTAGTTTGTTAGAGATTGTTCTTTGCTTTTAGAGATGGAGCCGATTTCAGTTTATAGCCCATTGTCTCACACCCATCTCGGTGACTAATACTATAAGATGGATTTCCTTTTTTTTTTTTTTCCTTCCTTGAAGTGAGTTTCAAATCCCCAAAGAATTTCTGGGAGGGTGAAAAAAAAAAGTCTTTAATTGAAAGCAAGAGAAAACAAAACAAAAAAGCATAAGAAAGCTGACAAAAATATCATGTTTAATGAAACAAAGTTCTATCTCTGCAGATGGCTGTGGAGGCACAAAATGACCTAAAGATAGAAAAATGGGTTTCCTTTCTGTGCCTTGTAAAGGGTGGTTTTTCTTTTGAACGTTGCATGTGCGACTGCCCAGCTCCTCACACAGCCCCTGATCTAGCAGGTAGGAGTCCAGCCCACACGTCCAGCTGTGTCAGGCCGTTGTGCTGAGGTGATTTGTGAGAGCACCCTGGGGCCTGCTGTCCTGTGACTGTCTGCAGCCTGTGCGGTGTGGTCTGCGTCACTTGGTGCTCAGTCAGGTGCCTTCAAATCCAAACTCAACCACTTAACTAGCTGTGTGACTTTGGACAAAGGATTTAATCTCCCTGGACCTCAGTTTCATCCTTAGTAAACTGGAGGGAGTCATGTCTATCTCCATGGGTTTGGGTGAGTATTATTTCAGATATGGTGGGGAAAGTTCTTGGTACAATGTCCGTTTGGCCCTTAAGAAAAAGTGCTGGTTCTTCCTGTGGCCTGATCTTCTCACCTGTTGTGCAACCAGATCATAATCTCCTGTGGGGCTGGGCTGGGTCTTGCATACCTGAGGAGCTTCTTGAGTGCCGGGTGCCAGTTGCCAAGGAGGCCCTTAAAATCTGCATGGGCTACAGGCGTAAACAACAACACAGAAATTACTGAGGCAGATTTCTTAAAAATAACCTGAAAAAAGCGCCAGCCTCTCTAAACTTCCCTCTTAAGCACACAAATTCAGCAAAACATGTACAAAATTTAAAAACTCCACAACTTTGAACTTACCTTTAATTCAATAGAAATTAATACTTGAAAGTTTCCCTGTTCTGCTGTCAATTCTTGGATCTCTTTGGTAACTGCTCCTTTTCCATCTTCTGTCTATGGAATTACTCTTCCTGAGGCTGAGAGGACTCGGTTATGTTTTGCTGCTGGAAGTGAACTTGACCTTTCTCCATTACGGAAGGCTGCTGTGGATGTATGAATGGCATATGGACCTCTCGTTCATGAGATTCCAAGCTAGCAAAGTCACATTTAATTTGGAGTCTTCTTTGCTAGAAAACAAGGGGGAAAACCCCTGTATCTCTAATCCCTGCTTTCTGCCTCCTTTTTCAGACACACCATTTCCCACGCAGCCCAGAGCTACATCAAACACTTGGTTGGGGTCTCTGACTTCCCCAGGACCCCTAGTGTGCATGCATTTTACCTGGCCTCACTTCCTTTCCTCCTGCTTGCTGTCCATGCAAAAACACCCGCTCTTCTGTTTGGTCCTCCAGCCTGGCTCCTTATCTCTCCGCACACTATCTGCTCATCTCTGGCCCTTTTCAGATGGGGTCTGGACACTTTAATTCACTGAATGGGCTTTGTTGAACCCAAGGGGGTGTTGTCTCTCATTTGCTCTCCTTTTCCCTCTTTCTTTTTTCCTCTTCCTCCTCTTCCCCTTCGTGTATGTCAGTTCATCTCCCTTGCAGCTACATTTCTGGCTGGAGTGTCATATTTTTAACAATTCAGAAAAACCTTTTATTGCGATGTTCTTTATAAAAATTCCATATCATACCTAGCAACCCAAATTGGCCTGAAAGATAAATAGCAGCTACTTTTTCTTTTTCAAATTACAAAGGTTCCCCCTCTAGGAACAATAGCTGGTACACTGACAGTGAACCCATTTATTAAAATGATTTATACTTCACTATCTTGAAATGTGTCTATTGTGTAATCTGAGGCAAACCTGTATTCCTTTATGGGTTTCTGGTCCCTTGTTTTGTTCACTCCAGCTCTTCCTTGCCCATCCTTGCCATTGCCAGCTTGCTAGAAACTCAGCAGCAAGTGCACTTTACTGCCTTCATCAGGTGAGTCGAGTCTGGAGCTCTTTGATGTGCATCCTTTCCTTGCTCTCTCAGGGCAGGATGGGGGGCAGGATAGGTGGGCAGGGAATAGCACTGCTTTTAATCCCTTGGAAAACATGCCCTTCCCTTTGACTTTGCTTTTGTGCAGAGGCTTTTAAGCTTGTTAAGTCACACCTGGCCCCCAAATAATTGCATCTTCCACATTAAAGTTTATGGCCCCCTTTAATAGGGATGGCATGGAAACTGGGGAATTTAGAGACAGACAGCAGGCTTTCACTGCGCAGTGAGGCTCTCCCAGGTGTGATACTGTGGGGATGGACCCTTCATCCTGGAGGGGAGGGCTCACCCATGGGGCTGTGGGGATTTCTGAATGTAGAAGCCTACGTACCCCGACAGTAAGAGTGACCCTCTCTGAAGACTGGTTAATGATGCCCCCTCCTTGCTTGGTGATCTTTGCTTTCTACTTTGTCTAAAATCCTTTTTTCAAATAGCCTCAAAATGTCTTTTATCTCTGCCAAAGCCAAAGGAGCAACAAGGGTTAAACTAGTTAGCTGAGCCTGTGCTTAAAGTCGGTCTCTCTCCCCACCACCTCTCACACACACACGTGCGCACACACATTCACTCACCCATGAACATTCACACATGTGCACACATGTGTTCTCTCATGCATGCACACATGTACACATGCACACGCAGACTCACACAGGCATGCACATATGCCCTCTCTCTTTCTCTGTCTCTCAACTTAACTGGTTTAATTTCCATTATGAAAGGTGAAGTCCTGATGAGGAGTTGGGACACTGCCCTTGGGAACAACGTTAGCACACGAGTGGAATACTGAGTCTGGAAAGATTACATTTTTTCTTCTGAAGGGCAATAAAGTGACTGACTCTGGGTGCAGGCTGGACACCCCAGGAGAGCCTCACATACTGCAGACAGGCTGCTTTCGCCCCTTTTTCTGGCCACCCGATCTCTCTCTCTCCCTCCGTGTGCTGCTTTCAGAACTTCCTGGTGCTCAGGCCAGGCCCCACAAAAGAGAACAGCCATTCGTGTCCAGACACACTGCAGACTTCTGGCAAAGAAGCCGGAGCTCACGAAAATTTACACTTTTCCTGGCACCTGGCCGAGAGTATGAGCAGGACTTGGCTTGGGTTTGCTTTCAGTTAGAAAAGCCCTTTGGGGGGGTGGGGTTGAGAGGTGGGGGTGGGGTGGTAGCAAGATCCTCGTGAAGGGTCAGAGCTGCTGAAATAAATATCAGCTCGGCTAGGGAGAGCAATTCCTGTAATTATATCTGCCCGATGACTTATAATCAGCATTCTTAGCAGAGTCTGTAACTTTCCTGTTTTCTCCTTCCATGTGCAGCATGGGTGGCACTGAGGGGGGCGCGGGGAGAAGAACACCTGATTAAAAAAGTGGCAGTGTTGGTGGTGATTGTTCCTGTTACCATGAACATCTTTCTCGTTGAGATTACCTTTGAAATGCTGCCAGTGGGGCATTTGCTGGAATTTCTGGTGGTGGGGAAGGAGCCCGGGGACTGTGCACTGTTTCCCCGAAGGAGCAGGCTGTGTATGGAGAGGTCTGAAACTGCAAAACAAAGGTGAGCGAGCGAGCGCAGCTCCGACTGGCCATGTTAGTCCTGCCCTCCGGCAGAGGGTCCATGTGGGATCCCCACCGAAAGCTGCCCACTCTCCGTCTCCCCTCTTTAAAACACTTGAGAGAAACCAGCCGTCTGCCAGTCCACAGGCTGTGTGTCATTTCCTTCCCTCTCCAAGCCTCACTCTTTCCACAGAGGAGACTTTTCAAATTAACGTTTTCAGTTCATTAAAGACCTTCTCCCAAACATTTCGTTCTGGTAAAGGCAGCATTTCATCTGGAAATGGTCAGGCTCACGCTGGCACAGAATGGTGTGAGAAAGGAAAAAAAAGTCAAGTCCCTGCTCACCAAGTGGATGGACAGTGTGCAGTAACCCTCAAATGGATCTTCCTGAGAGGATGAAGAGATTTCCTTGGAAGGGAAAGACAAAACCAATGAATGAAAATTATATGCTCTTGTTTGTTTTGCAAAACTAGCACGGGAATAAGGGAGCTGGGCTTTCTTTACTCCTTCTCTTTCAAAAAAAAGAAAAGGATTCTCTGGGAAGAAGCAACTCACAACTGTGCCCCTTGTCTTGCTTTAGCTACATCCATTACAGGCTCTCCAGCGCTTGCTCTGTGCTTGAGGAGTAATGCATGAAAATCCTTCTGCCTCCAGATGAAAATATGGCCTTCCTGTCCCTGTCTGGTTTGAACTAGACCCTTTAAGAGTCTCATGTAAACGGCTGGCTAGCCTACAACAGACCAATGGAGCAAATCAGCAGTACCTTGACAAGCTTGAGTGCGTGGGGCTTGTTGGACAAAATTACAGAAAATATTCAGTTGATGTAGGACTGGAGACAGGCATGCTGAGCGAGTTGTTGCCCCAGCTTGGGAGAAAAGAACCCAAGAATAGTGCAGGAAGAGACCTGAGAAACTAGCTAGTCTACGTATGTGTGTATTTTAACTGTGTTTTGTAGAGTCCTAGATGGCCTCAGGGTTAGCTCCATTTTTATCTCTTTCATATGGCAGAGTTTGGCAGAAGATTCCCACTAGACCTCAAGCTCCCAGAGGCCTGAGCCACGTTTGTGTTGTTCATGTAATTTGCATAAAGTCAGCGTCTCAGTAAATATTTGTTAGTGAATAGAGTGAATAATGTAGCTTAAAAGGAGTTTGAAAACCATGGATCTAGGGCTTTTCCCCCTGCCCTTCCACCCATTTTACATCAAAGCAAGAGAAGATGGGTGAGTTTCCCAAGCCCTCCAGCTGGCCTAGCCCACAGCTGGGCTCTTCGTGTCTCCTGCATCAGTGGGACCCAACAACAACCACAAATGCCAGCTTCTTGGGGTCAGTCTTGGGTAGGGATGCCCACTCACCATCTCACCAGTGTGCATGGCTAGCTGGGGTATTTAAGACTGTGAAGTTCACGAGAGCAGGAAGTGTGATTGTTTTGTACATCACTGTGTTCTGTGTACCTAGCACAGTGCCTGACAGTAGCTGCTCAGTCCCTGCATGATTTGTTGAATGAATGAGCTCAAACACAATTGCCCAAGTTCCTTTCTCTTGAATAATCTAGAGAGAAAAGATAATGCTTAGACCCAAGTTTGTCCTCAAGAACCCAAGGGTCATGAAGGTGTTTTTTTTTTTTTAAATTTAATTAATTTATTTTTAGAGTGAGGGGAAGGGAGGGAGAAAGAGAGGTAGAGAAACATCAGTGTGAGAGAGAAACATCGACTGGCTGCCTCTAGTATGTGTCCTGACTGAGAACTGAATCTGCAACCCAGGTGTAAGCCCTGACTAGGATTCCAACCAGTGACCTTTTGCTTTGTGGGATGATGCCCAACCAACTGAGCTACACTGGTCAGGGCAGGTCTTTGGGTCTTAATTAAAGTATCAGCACTAGTGGGACTTCATTCTCAGCAGCATCCAGCCTCCACTACCATTGCTATTGTTGTCATCTTCATGGTCATCATCAATAGAAGCAGGCAGGTAGGTAGTGCCTTACTCTTACGAGGCTGCACAGGGAAATAAGCAGTTCTGGCCTCGTTTGAACATCGCTACCGGTTGGTCCTATGTCTGTAATCTTCTTACTCCTTCCCTGTGCAAATAGCAGACTTCTACAGCCTGAGTTCATGAGGTGGTGATGCAAAGAGCATTATACTCCCCAAACAGCAGATTTGGGTGCCAGAACTGGCTCTACAACTTCCTGTTTCTGTAACCTTGTACACCTCCCTTGTCTTACTTGACCCTCCATTTCTGCATCTGTCAAAAGGGAAAACAGACCATGTAGATGTGCTTCTTATCAGCAGAATGATGTTGGTAAAACTCCTTAAACTTTGGCTCTAAGCCTTAGTGTCTTTAACTGTAAAATGGGTTACTAATGGTAGGTACCTCTTAGGGTTAGTGTAAGGATTGTGAGTTAATGTATGCAAAATGCTTAGCATAGCAAGTGCTGTATATATTCATACTTGTTTTTATCTCATGGGAATTGTAAAAGTTGTATGGAACAATTCATTCCACAGAAGAATTCTATATAATATAAGGGAAGGCTATTGAATTTTTAATTATTTTCTCTATATCCAATTACGTACCAGTATTCACACTTAGCTGTTTTATAGAAATACCAAAGGTAAATGGTTCCAAATGGAAGTCATGACCTTAGCTCATTTCCAGCATTCTCTCCACCTCCTTTACCCTTCCTGCCCCCAACTCATCTCCTCTTCCTATGTTTCCTGTTTCAGCAAATGGTGTCAACATCTTTGCAGTTTTCCAAACCAACAGTTGGAAAGAAGTCAATTTCCACTACATCTTCACAACCAATGAATTACAAGTCCTATCAGTCCTCCCAGTCAGGGGACCCTCTCCTAAAGCTGGATTCACTCTCCCTCAGCACTCTGCCACCTGGTATCAATGCACAGCTGTTGCCTGGGCTGGGGCAGCTGCCTCTCATGGACTCTACTGCCTCATTCTTGCTGTCTACCCTCATATGTTTGTGTCTTTCCACTTCTGGCTTCTGAGCCATGTGCAAACAACTCCACTTCCCCTTACCTGGACAACTGTTCAGAACTTAGCATAGAGAATTCCTACAGGAAGCCCTCCTGACAAATCTTCTTCAGTCTGAGTGAGGAGTTCCTTCCAGGGACATCTACTGTCCCAGGCATGCCTCTGCTATAGTATTCATCATCATCAGGCTATATTAAGATTTTCGGAGACTTTAAACTTGGACTGGATTAAGGTATCTTTGTTGTGATACGCAATCTAAAATAAAAACAATACTAAACTATAGATGTCATAGTAATAATAGATAACACTTATTTAGTACTTGTTATATGCCAGGCTCTGGTGCTTTACATATCTTAAAACTCATTTAATTTTTGCAACAACACATAATTACATAATATACTCTATGCTATCCCTATTTTATAGATGAGGAAATTGAGGCCCAGAATGTTTAAGTAACTTGTCTGAGGTCACAAAGCTAGTAAACGGCAGGGCTTCCGATACAGGCAGGATTGCTCCAGGATCTATGCTCTCAACCATACACTCTAAGGAAGTTCAACACAATTTTGATTCGTCTCTATTTTTCCATCTTTTTAGAGAAAAATCCAATACAAAATTCTTTCAGAAATATTTCTCTGTCTCTCCTGTTGTCACCACTGCTAGGCTGAGTCCCTGTGCATGTGCTTAGCTTGCTTACGGGTCACCCTGTGTTCTTTGCTGCACAGTGTGAATTTGACTTTGACATGTCTGTCTTCCTTCTGGACTCCAATCCATGAGGGCAGGTCCTGTGTCTGTATTTGTTTGTCCTGTGGGGAGCAGCTCACCCAAGATGCAGAGCCAACGCGCTTACCATAGCCTGGCTAGCCCCCCAGCTCATGCCGCGTTTCCCTTTGTTCCTTCCTCATCCAGGTTCACCTTCCTTGCCAGTGGCTAGTGACAGGGTGGGCTGAGGTAAGGATGACCTCGTCTTCTCTACAACCTTCCATTCCCTATCCTATGCCCCTGTAACCAATTCCCTGGTAGTGTCTTGCCTCTCTCCACAGTTCTCCACATGACCTCAGAACCTGTCTCTTGAGCTGTAGTTGGTAGGAGCCATGAGCTGTAAATGCATTGGAATATGCTAAATGTAAATAATGAAGACATAAAGGCTCTTTCTGCTTTTGTTCTCAGGAACCCTCATCCTAAAACAAACACTATAGGATTAAAAACAGGTGAATAAAGCTGCCTTTCTAATTGGGTGGAGGTCAAGCTGAAGTTTCAGCAACATCCTTCTGAAAGGCTTCTGCCCCCTATAGCTACCCCCAACCCTGATGTACAAAATACTGATGAGCCCATGAGCTCTTCCCTTCTCCTTGGGGGTATCTCTCTTCTGCTTGGCTACCTCTGTACTGTTGAGGTGGATTAGTGTGTGCTCATTCACTCAGTATGTTAAGGAGAAAGCTTGTGTTTGCCTCGTCAGTGTTTTGTTTGCTTGTTTTGGGGTGCTAGATTTCCTCTCTCTTTGGTCCTCAAGGAGATTCAGTCCCCAAAAGGAAGCAATGATGCCTTTCTCCAGAACTTTCTCTTTTCTGACTCTTCACAGTTTTATCCAACTTGAGCTAACCTGTTGGAAATAAAGCTTTTTGATATGTATCACATTTTATTCTTCCCACAAATAAGTATTGAGCCTACTATGCATCAATAAGGGCACCAGGCTTTTTCTGGGAGAGTTCATTATGGCAAGGAAGTAGGGGGTTTGTAAGGAGGCAGAGAAATGACCCTATTCAAAGCCACTGGGATTCATACCCCAGCAAACAACTTCCTAGGTATGACAATTGTAAAGTTCCCAGCAAGGTTTCTGAATTCTGCGTGCATATGTAGATTAAGTTTCTTCTGATTTTGGTTACTTTAGGTGTAATTTCATGGGAGTCAAGAATAAAATTACCTTTAACTTTTCCATCATCCTCAGACTCTTCAGCAATTAAACAGGTGAGTTCAGACTTCTCACCTTTGAAGCTGATTGCAAGTAGGACATAAAAATATGGTTAAGCCTAGAAGAGAGCATTTGATTTTTGGATTATAAGATTTATAGACTCTGATTACATTTGGGCAACTGGTTTTGTGCAATGAAATAAAAAATGAAAAAAAATTCAGTGTAAGTATATGCCAAATATTGCTTGGGATATACTTATTCTAATTGTTATTTACATTAAATTAAAATTTAACTGGGTTTGTTTGTTCATTTCTTTCTTTCTTCCTCCCCTTAAATCTGCCAGCTCTAGAAGTTAGGCACTTAAAGAATGGGCTTTGAAAACAGCTGCATTGATGTGCCTGGGTATGTTTATATTTTAGATGTGTGTTTGAGGGAGGGTCTAGGGAAGAATTTCTTGGTCAGCTGGACAAGTGCATATTACAGGGAAGGTCTGATGGGGAAATTAATCGTGCATATTTACTCATAAAATAATTCTGCTTATTTCAGGAGTGGTCAACCATGGGCTTGGTAATCTCCTAAGGAGGAGGGTCTCTAGCTGGTCTTGGCACCAGAGCCTTAGCTAAACACATGGTGAAAGGAATTCTAGAATGTACCAGGAAAGATGAGTTCCTTTACTCTGGCCAGTCAGGGTGATCTTGGGCCGCCCACTTAAGTCTGCTTCATCTCATTTTCTGCATCTGTCAAATGGGGTTTGATAATAATTATTTTATTTTATTCATTGGTTTATTTTAAGAGAAAAATTGAAACAATGCTGAAGCTCTTTGAAAAAGCATAAACCTGCTATACCACTAAAGAAAATAGACACTTTGTCTTGCCCCAATGCCCAGAACCTGTACCAATAGTTTTGGGAATCCAGGCCTTGACAGGAAGTGAACCTGAGCCCTCTCCTCCTTTCATTAAGGAAGTTCTGCGGGTAAGTTGTCCAACGGTTTTGGCTTTCTCCAAATGCTGTTTTGAGGTGACTAATGTTCTCAGTACCTCAGTGGGATTCTAAAGTGTGACCGAAGAGGATTTGGAATATTTATGTACAAGCAGATTCAACTTAGCAGAGGACTATTTGGGTAAAAATTGAGAGTAGAAAATGACTGAACATGGATTTCTTCAAAATGACTTCAGTATCTCTACGCAGGTGGATAAACAGAATGTGTCATATACATAATAAGATATATAATTCACACTGCACTTGAGGGTTTACAACGTGCCTTTTCACACACATTATCTCATCTATGTATATAGTATCTCCCTGTGGGCAAAAATAGGCCTTTTGCTTCTCTGTATACACCTGGGGAGGAGCGCAGGCTGAAGAAAGGGTGACTGAACAACCAGACACATCTCACACGCTCCTTCTCGCGTGCAGTTGGCCTTGACCATCTGGATAGGTAGATGTGGCCACTTTAGGACCTTCATGAGCTGAAAGCACTCCTACTTTTGGAAGCTTCAACCCCCATTATATTCATCTTTAAAATGCATGTCCATTTCACTGTGTGTGTGTACATACATAGTTTTGCTGTAAAATAATTTTTGTAATTTGCCTTATTAATTATCTCAACAATCATTTTCATTTCACAGTTTCTGTTTTATAATTTGGAGCCAATTTTTTTTTCTTTTCCAACATTCTTGGCCTTTGACACCACCACCATCCCTAGGCGCTGTGCCTACAGTGCTGAATGCACACAATGGGTTTGCCTGTGTGCACTCCCAGGGCAAGAGTGACTGACCTAAACGGAACACGATGCGTTAAAATCGAGTTCGGCATCCCAGCGAAACAGTTCTCCATCCCCTTTATCCTATTCCTGGGCCTTCTCTCCCACCCTGCCCCATCAGCCAGACTGCAGGAATGCGCGGAGAAAGGATGAGCTCTGAGTTTTATGGTATCCGTCGCTGTCCTCCAAGTGCAAGTGTCTAATTAGGCTTGACACTACCGAGGCGTTTCCCTGACATTTATGTCACTGTCTCTCAATCTTTAGTAGCATTCGGTCTTGTGGGAAGCACAACAAACAATGTCAGAAACAACATAAAATTCCCCATTAGAGGGGGCCCTCAGAAACCGTGCTGCTGTTTATTAGGCGCACTCAAAGGGGAGGCCGAAGAGTGGGGCTAGGAAGAAATAAAATGGCTCATTTAAATTCTTAAGAACTGCATAGGAGGCAGAAGACACAATGAATATCTTAGAGAGGAAAGGCCATCAGTTGAACAAACTAATCACATGGTAATCAAAGTGATTCGCTGCCTACTGAGAAGTACTTTAGAAGAAGTTCCAGCCCGGGAGAGTAAAAACCCTATCGAATGACAGCTTTCATAAATTATAGATTTTTAAAAATTGCATAAAGTAATGTGTAATAACGTGCGAAATGGATTTAAAGACCAAAAGTGTCCAAAGCTTCTCAGCAAGGTCAGAGAACAGGAAGGTCTGGAGTGGAAAGGGCTGTGCGAGCCTCTGTGGGATGACTTCTATCTGTGCAAGCTCCGCCTCCCTATGCGAGCGCCGTCTTGCGCAAAGCCCCGCCCCCGCGCACAGAGCTCCTCCCCCAGCGCAAAGCACCGCACCCACCGGGCAGTTGGCGTGGTTGTAGGGATGGTCTGTTACCAGATTGCTGTCCGGATGGATACCTGGTGAGAACGAAGACCTTTACAAGGGGTAGGTGCCAGTTCTCTCTCCGCACTGCAAACCGCACCCCCAGCTTTATAGACTGGCGAGCCTAAGCCTTGGCCAGGGCATGGGGAGGCTGGGAGAAGCTGCATGACGCAGACAGAGACCGGCTTCTGCGGCGAGGTCCTAGTCCCAGCCCTGTAGTCAGGGTGGGCTATTGGGTGAGCTGGAGTTGATGGGAGTACCACCCACCCAAAGTTCTCCCCTCTTGCCCTAGGCTTGCCATAAATCTGGGCTGAGCCCTGAATCCCTCTCCCACCCGTGCTGTACCCATGTGGTCATGTAGGATTGCCTGCAGAGAGGGGCAGCTCAGGGACAAGGTGGGCGGTGAGCTGATTCTGAACATCAAGGCCAGGCCAGCTCTCAGCCAAGGGTCAGGTAGGCAGAGTCTGTCTTGTGGCCTCTCGCCTGTGCAGCCAGCAGCCCTTTCCTCCCACAGGTGCCCACCATAGCTTCCTTGAGGGCTCTTGTTCTCAGGGGAGTTCTAACCAATTCCACATGCACTGCTATCTGGTAACCCAGGAGTGTCTGTCTTTGAAAAGGTGATTTGGCAAGTTGGAAAAGTAATGACAAGTTAGAAGTATTAGGACTGAGAGCTCTTTTCTAGCTGTGTGATCTGGGGACAGTTACATAACCTTTTTGCATCAAAATGGACAGAGGACTAGTACCTCCTTCTAAGTTGGGCGGAGAAGCTGAAATGAGGTCCTGGACGAAAAGTGTTCAGCAGTGTCAGTGCTGTGCTCCTGTAGTCTCCCTGAGCATGGCAGCCAACCGGAGGTTGGCGTGGTAGAGGTGGGCTTGGCTTTCCTCCTGACCTCCTAGAGGAGCCCGAGTGAAGAAGGAGTATCGCCCTGTGTGAGTCCCTAACAGTGCCTCTGAGGGAACTGTGACAGCTCCTCTCTCTCACCCTAAGGGAGGGAGTGAACATCACCAAGAAGCTTTTAAAAGTTTGTAATGCCCAGGCTCTACGGCTGCCCCCTCCCTTTTTTCTACAAGGACCTTTGATTCTAGTGCTCAGCCAGGGCTGAGAACCACTGTCTAAGTGAAAGGCAGCATGAAAAGGCATTGTTTGGGCTGGCAGTCTGTATGAAGAAGCCCTGTTTTAGGGTAATTTGGCCAGCTATTGTCACAGATGGCCCCCCAAACTCAGTGGCCTATAGCAATAAAACTTCGTTTCTAGCTCATATCAAAGGCCTACATAGACTTTGTGGGGAGGAGGCCTTTCTGTTCCATGCTGTCATTTGGGGGCCTGAGTTCCTTTGGCATACAGTCATCTTTAGTATGTGGCTTCAGAGTGTCCCTGGAGTCATCCAGCTGGCAGACCATGGAGGAGAGAGCACGGAGAAGATACACCTGCTCTTAACTGCCTCCAACCCAAAAAGACACATCATTTCTGCTCACATCCTTTGGCAAGAATCAGCCACACACCTCTATTAATGTGCAAAGGGACTAGGAAATGTATTTCAGCTGTGAGCCCAGAAGAGAAAACAGGCTTGATGAGAAACTAGCTGTTTCTGGAATCTACTCCAGAATGGTGCAGGATAGCTTAAAAGCTGGGCCTGAGGTTCTTAACCTGAGATCCTTGAATTTGTGGAGGGTTCTTCCACCTTTTGATGTTGGATGTGAAATGTACGTATGCATTCTTTTCACTTTTATCCTACTCTCAAAGGCTGAGAGAGTGAAGTCCCACCACTGCCTGGACCAGAGTAGTAATACAGTACCTACTTCCTGCATCTGATATTCTTTGAAAAAGTAATGGGGCAGGGGCAAGATTTCTGTTTCCCTGTCTCTTTCTTTCCTTTTCTTCCTCCTCTCTAGTGGGGAGAGAATAATGGATAAGAGGTAGAGATTTTTTAGCATCACGTTCTATGGGAGTGCTGCTATTGAGAGATTGTCAATATTAGGAAGAGGAGGATTTAGGTGGCTGTGAAGAATCTG
Organism: Desmodus rotundus; assembly: GCF_022682495.2. NCBI lineage: Eukaryota > Metazoa > Chordata > Mammalia > Chiroptera > Phyllostomidae > Desmodus > Desmodus rotundus. Next base: position 135,737,504 of record NC_071391.1, on the reverse strand, counting down.
AGAGACTGTGATGGGCAGGGTAAGGACCCAACCTTGCCCTTCTAGAATGGAGCCAGGAGCAAGGGGCCGTGTTACCTGGTGAGCTAGCTGCCTGGATCGCACCAGTTTTCAGTGTAGGGGTACAGTGAGAGGAGTGAGGAAGATCAGAGGGAAGGGACTGCCAGAGACCGTCTGAGACAGCCTTTGGGAGGAATGAAAAGTGACTCGATGGGAAAATTGACATTTTGCACCATTGTCTCCATGTTGTCTGCTTGCAGTGGGTTCAGAGTGCCATTGTTTTCTTCCTGGTAATGGGCTCTACCTGAAGGCCCTTCCAGACGTCCAGGGCATGGCTGAAGGGTCATAAACAGTTCCATGGCTTAATAAGAAAAGTTGGAAAAACACTAGTGTAGCCTAACAATGGGGCTTTGTGCGCTAGCCTGACCCTGCTTACCAGAGGGCCTTTTGTTTCCAACAATTCCTGGCACCGGACTTCAGGAGGCCATCGGCCCTGCTTCTCTCTTAAAGTCAGAAATACTTGCAGCTGGCATTTTGTTTGTATTCTGCCTTCTTAATTCCAGGGACCTGCCCCTCTCAGAGGCCAAGGCTGAACAGGAGGGGCCTGCTCTCTCTCTCCCCCATTTGTAAGGCAGGACAGGAGACAATACTCTGTCCAACTCAGTGCCGGCTGTCTGGATGAGTGCGACGCCAGCTGTCAGCCCGGGATGAGGTCAGACAGAGGCCACCCTGGTCCCAGGTGGGCAGGGGTCACCCAGGTGACCAGACTGCACCGGAGGCCCAAAGAGTGTGCAGGAGCATGAACTGTTGGCCTCCTCTGCGGGAGAGGAGCTGCAAGCGCTGATGGGAATGAACTGTAGGCTCTGGCTCCGGGGCCAGCGTTTCAGGTGCCTCCATCCTTTCAGGAAGTTCAGGTTTTCTATTGAGCTTGTAGTCTGCAACCTGAATGCAGGGGCCTCCTTGCCGTGCTGGCAGGATAGCCTGTCACCCTTAATAGTTTTATCATCTGGGGGAGTGCTTCCAGCAGAGCTGGTGCATGGATCAAGCCCTCTTGCTGGCTTGGGAGGTCGTGCAGTGAAATGATTAAGCATGGGCATTCTGGAGCCAGACAGCCTGGGTTCAAATTCTGTTCTGCCACTTAGTAGCTTGGCAACTTTGGGCAAGTGATTTAATTCACTCATCCATAAAATAGGCCAACTGAAAGTATGTACTTTTTTCATAGAGTTGTAAGTTTGGATGAATTGATGCATGTAACACCCTTAGAGCAATGCCCAGTAAACAGTAAGAACTCAATAAATGTCAGGTTTTATTATCAGCCCAAAATACACAGCTTGTAAGCAGATCTCCGGGGGATAGGGCCCTTCTTAACTCATGACAGTTCAAGGTCTCTGCGAGAACTTGTGTCTGTCTGTCATCATTTCTGTGAAGCCTTCTCTGATCTCTCAGACCCACAGGGGTTTTTGTTTTAACTGCCCTGGTAGGTGTGTTCTGGTACCTTCTTACCTAAATAATTCCTTTAAATTGGAGTCTCTGCCTTACCTTTTTCTAGAAATTCTCCTAGCTACTAATATAGTAAATTCTTATTAAATATTTTTTTGTGTTGATAGATGGTACATTTAAAAAAAATAAACTCTTTCTATAAATATCCTTCAAGAAAGAAAAACTCTCTGGCCTAGGATAAGATCCTGACAGTTTTGTGCTTTTTATAAACTCCAATTTTTAAAAAGGCACTCTACCAGATCAAAAATATGTTGCAGAGCTGTAGTAATAAAATAGTATGATACTAGTTTAGGAAAAAGAATTAGACAAAGCAATGGAATAAAACAGAAAGTCCAGAAATACAGCCAGAAATATATGAGACTTTATTAAATTGTAAAGGTGGCATTGAAGAGCAATGGGTAATTGATATATATTTTCAATAAATGGTATTGTGACATCTGGCAAGTCATTTGGAAAAATAAATAAATCTGGATTCCTAAATGTAAAAAGAAAAAGTCAGTCATAAAAGTGTAATCACAAAAAAAGAATGATATTTTTAATAATATTCAGGTAGAGCAGACACTTCTAAGTATGACATGAAACCATGGGAACTCTTAAAATTGGTGACATAGAATCTGAAACTTCTTTGTGGCAGAATATCATAACAATAGGAAGTAAAACATGACGGAGTCTACATACCAAAAATACCATAGCCAAAATAAAAAATGACTAACTGGGGAAAATCTTTTAAAACATATATTTCCTTAATATGCAAAGAGCTCTTCCAAATCAATAAAAGACAAGTATCCAGTAGGAAAATAGGTAAAATGCAGGAATAGGTGTTTCAAAGGAAATGACATGTGGCCAATAAATATATGAGATTGTCTTTTTTTAAAATAAGAAAAAAGCAGGTTAAACCTTATATCATTTTCACTTCTCTGATTGGTAGTTTCAAGAATCTCGTAATGCCTGGTGTTTGCAGGGTGTCAGATAATGAGCTCTCAAACATTGCTGGTGGGCATGTAATTGGTACTATTTTTTTAAAAAGGCAGTTTGATGGTACCTATCCAAGTTCAAATTGTGCATTCCTGGTGACTCAAAAATGCCACTTCTAGTAATATTCTACCTACATTTGTGTGTGTGTGTGTGTGTGTGTGAGTGTACACCTACATATTTAAATGACCATTTAACATGCAACATTACTTATAATAGAAAAAATTGGAAACAGCCTAAATTTTCATCAGTAGGGGAATGGTTAAATAAATAATGGTACCTTAAAATTTGTTAAGAGAAACATTAGTAAAACAGTTTCTATAATATTAACATCTTTGTACAAAGATATCCTTGTACAAAGATATTTGTATGTATGCTTGCATGCGTAACACAGTTTGAGAAGGGAACGTAGACAAGGAAGAGCTCATGGTGTTTCCCAGTGGGAGCAGGATGGGAGGAGTGCTGGTGAGGGAAGAAGGGTGCTTTAACTTTCAGCATGTTGCCCTTCTGAACTCTTTCAGTTTTGTTTATAATAAGCATGTATATCTTTGAAATGAAAAAATAGCTAAAATCTAAAAAATTGTATTTTTATCACCAGAGCACTAGCCATGTCAATAGTGATGGGTTTCAGAAAGCCTGTTAACAGCACCACCGTGTCCAGTCGCACAGGTTCTTCCCTCTGCAAATCCAGACAGCACCGTTCATAAAGATAATCTGCACAGCCACACATGGCCGTGCAAATGTGCTTTTGTATAGTCCTTGAAATGCACCACTGTATTTTCTTTGTTAGATCAACAGATATAAAATTCCTGGTTTCTGCAAGACTCTCTGCTAGGGCAGGTCTAAACTAAATAAAAAGCGCAGCTTAAAGTCAGTCTGAAGAACCAAGTGGCGAATGAACATGGCATCACTCCTGAACCAACCCCACAGAATCCAGGTACAAGATGAAGGTTGAAACACAGTGGGCACCTGCTGCAGCTGGGGCAGGGTGGAGACTGAGGAAGAAAAATGAGGGGAGGATGAAACCATTAAACGAGGGGACGTTGCTTGGACCAACATGATGTGCACCATGAACTGTGGCATAAGGGCGGGTTCCCTCTGGGCACCTGTCAGTTTATTCATCGCCCACCATACATTACAGCTCTACCTCGTAGGCCAGTGGAAGGCGGATAGGGCTGGCATGGAAGGTCCCTCACCAGCTCACTCAGCCCTTCCATTTCTTATGCATGTCCTTGCTAAGGGCCATTCAACAGCTGGCTAGAGGGCAATGTTCAGACCTCCCACTGGTAGGTCTCTATTCCAGGTGGCTTCCCTTCTGCCTGGCCTTGCCGTGTCCTGCCGCTGGCATTGTGGTTTCAGATCTTAAGGAGTACTACAGAGCTCCCTCCTTCCATTTCCTGTGTTCTTCCATGCCATCTTTGGTTTGCTACTCAGGAGGCCACCTTGGGCACACTTAACCTTCAGGGATCATCTCTGAGTCACTCCTCCCCTTCTGCAAGGTCTTCTTCCTTGTTAGAATGCCATTGTTGCCAAACTTAACCTCATTAGTTGTGGCCGGCATGTTGATTAGTGGAGATGCATATGCATGTGCATATGTAAAAGCAAAATTGACCAAAGTTAACTTTCAGCAATTTTAGATTCTGGCAACTCTAATCTTAATTAGGCTCCAGCATCCCTGAAAGTAAGCTGCCTGTGGATAGTGAAACTTATAGCTGGTTAGTGCCTCTAATTTATACGCATGGTTTAGGTGATGACTGGTACAGCATAACTCTTGCTATTGGACAAAGAAATTAGAATGTCAGCCACCTCTGGGCCTGCCAGGGCATTGGGTATTTCTCTTAAGTCCAACAGGGCTCAAACTATGGTGTGTTAGCCTGTTGTGATTTTTCTTTGTAACTCTACCAAGACAAGGAAAAAAGTCAGGAACCTGAATAAGCAAGGCCTGGAATTTTGAGCCAGATCTATAAAGGAGAGATTTTAAAATATTTTCATCTGGATGAATGCCCTGCTGGTGGTATCTTTCTCTAGCTATCTAGGGATAAAGTCTAACTGGAATAATAATAATTATAAAAATCCCAATCGATCCTCCAAACATCCTATCCTCATCAAAAGCTTGGCAGCATCATTCTGGGATGGAAGGTGTTTTTTTTCGTTTTCTGTCTTTTTTTTTCATCACTATTGGGAAGCAGAGGCCTGGAACTGTACACTGCTATAGCTTTCCTGCCCAAGCTAGGATTCCAGGATAAAGATAGTCTGTGATATTTGTCCCTCTTGGTTTTGTACACTTGATTTATTTCTTCATCTTATATTTTCCCTTTCTGAAGGTTTAATAGATGTACCAGCATGGCAGTAGACGACAGTCTTCTGAAAAGAATTCATTTGTAAGGTAAGTGGTGCGAGGGGGTAAAAAATAGAAAATATGTGGGGGAGTGGGGTGAATGGCCTTTGGGGAGGCAAGGGTTACCATTCAGCAGAGTCTGCCGGCAGGAACCCCTGCAATAGAGGCTTCCCTGGCTCTAGAAGCTTCAACAGCCTGTCCTGGACCTGGTGTTCCCCTTCTCTACTCTTGTGAGAGATCGTGGGGTGGGGACCAGGATCACGTACTTTGACCACTCACGTCTCTTTCTGCTTTGATCAGGGGCCTACTAGACCCATCCTACTTAATGGGGGGTCTTGAAAATTTGTGTGGTGTGGACAACCTTCCTTTTTATAAATGGTGGCAACTGGTTGCACAAGAAATGTTGTTTCCCAGGTTGATGTTGATGTGAGTAGTGAGGGGAGAAAGGCACCTGGTGCTAGAACCAGTGTGGGATTTGGAGCCCTTTTTTGGCTAATTATTTGGCATTATAATCATTGACAAGGTGTTTAGCCCTCTCTGAGGAGATGAAGGCAGCAATTTCTGGTAGGTTCTGATAATACTGTTAGGAAGGGTGTGGTAATGACCCTGTAGGAGAAATTGGTGGATAGTAACAAGAATGAACTCCCCTTTGAAATGTGCCTAGGTACTGTTCAGAGGAAGTTCTTGTTGTAAAGCTGGCAACTGGAACACAAACTGTTATACAGTGGCTTAGTGTCATGCTCTTAAAAATAAGCATAGAAATATTTCCTGCCCATAGAAATGTTTCTTCAACCACAAATATGGTGGTAGCAAAGCAGACAGAATCGGTATTTATTGTTTCTATAGGAGCGGTAAAAAAGTAAATAAAGTAGGCTTGTAGATAAAGACTGGGATGGAGGGTCACAGTGTCCAAAGAGAAGAACAATTAAGAAGAACTCTTAATTGTGCCCTGTGCCTTTGGCCCAGAAGGGCAGACTCAGAATTGGTCCAGTGTGATGCTTCATCAGTCATAAAGATTTAATTACAACCCCTATTTGACCAGGACTATAACATGAGGCCCAGTTCATATTTACTGGGATTCTGTCTGTCGCTCCTCACTTTCTCCCCTTCCTGCCCACCTTCCTTTAGCGCCCCCTCCCATTTAAAGGATGACCAGTTTTGAATTACGGTAATAGCTGCACTCTTGGTTTAGGACTAACCTCCCTGAAATTTTCAGGACCACTAATTTGTGGTTACTCCAGTGCTAGAATGAACTTGGCGCTCTGGCCTTTAGACTAGCAATGCAGTAAAAGTTTAAAGCGAAGACTGCCTCAGAGCCAAAAGAAGAGAGGAGATTGAAACCTAAAGGTTATCCTGAAATGCACTTTACTGTTATCTATGAGAACAAATGAGTTAAAAAAATTTCAAATACCAGAATACCCTACAGGGAGGAGATATAACTATTAAAGGGCTGTTATAGCTGCAATAAATGTAGGAACAATAAAAATAAATTGATGAAGTAAATGTCAGCGCTGTTCCCCTGAGCTGCCCCCACACCTTTGTCCAAAAGTAGAACATCTCCAATTACAGAGGGTGGAAACAGCCTTCAATGACAATATGACAAGGACAGAACACAGAACGCTGGCACAGAGAACACAATTATGCACAGCCTTGAAAAATTGTATCATAGCACAATGCATGGGAGAAATCAATTAATGATGTGGGGCTTCCACTGCTGTCTAATAATCCTAGAAAGGAAAGCGGGGGGAGAAAACCCCCTGTACACCCAGTGCATCAAAAGGTGACCCTTAAGTGGGAGTCTACATAATACCAGAGGTCAGTCTTCCGAGTTTATAACATCTGAAATTCTCTTTTTTTCTTCTCAATTTTTTCCCCTTAAAAAAATCTAGCAGTCTTAAGGAGGCATTTAAGTAAAAGTCACTTCTTCTCTGGTTAAATAGCCTAGCAAAAGAGAGTTCTTTGGCGGAAAGGGCAGGGATGAGCAAGGCGCGGGGCTGTCATCGCAAGCCCACCACCTGAAAGGGAAAAGGCAAAAGTTAGGCATAAACATGGTGGAAGGTAGAAGGTGATTTATCTTGTGCAATTTACAACAGGTGCTAAACATTACGAAAACCAGAGCTATTAAGCAATCAAATTAAGCTATAATTATAACTGAAGAAAACTGTACAGGAATTCTAATTAATTCAAATCTGAACATGTCCAAGAGGAATGCTCCAGCAACCCCACTTCTGAATAAAACAAAACAAAAATAACCCTTGGATAATGCCTTCAGATTGCACAGGAAATTAAGAAATACCTCTCGGCTGGAATATTCCAGGCATTCCTTATTAAATGGTGAGAGAAATTCCCTGCAATGCCTGAGCTCTTGGCTTTTCAGGTACACACCATATAAAGCACGTAGTTGCATGGCCCTTAACTCAGCGGGATTTTAAGACAGAGTGGACCAAGGGGATTCCACTGTACATGCAAGTACTTCAAAGAGTCTGAAGGGTTAGCTCATTCTCCTCTCCTTTGAAGGTTTCTCCCAGGGCATGTGAGTCTTCTAAAGAGCTCTTCACACTCTCCTTTTATTTTGTATGTTATTTTTGTGTGTATCTTTTGGACCAATTCCATTTTCTTTTCAGCCACTCCTCTTCCAATCATCAATCCCAGTCTTTCCACCTGACTTGAGCTTTCTGCTTTTCTTACGCCCCAGGGAGCCCTGGGATGTCAGAAGCCGGGGCAGCGTTTTCTGTCAGATTTGCCTGAGCCATGAGGGTTGTGTCTCATTAAGCCACAGTTGTCATGGGAAGAAGGAGATGCTTAGATAGGTGAATAAGATTTCTAACCCAAAGACTGAACCATTTGATTAGGCCACCTATTTCGCCAATTCACGGTTCTTTAATTTTAACAATTCAACAAGAGGAACAACAACAACAAAAACAAACACAGTAATGCTATCTAATACTTACCAAAGCTTATTATGTATCAGATAATGCACTGAATTCTCTCTCTGTATCATCTCAGTTAATCCTCTCCACCACTCTGGGAAGGAGGCACTCTTTACACCCATCTTAGAGAAAAGAGTCAGGACCCACTGTTGGCTGTTAAATTGACTATGAAGCAAAGATCCCTTCTTATTAAAGTAATTCTCTTACACTTCCAAATAATTTAACATAAATTCTCTTTGGCTTTTGCTCTCTCAGGTTAAAGGGGTGTGGAGTGCGGGTGGAGAGAAAGGATTTTCTCTGGATGAGGTTCCTGTCTGGACTGAGTGCAGCTTGGCACCCGTTCTTAGCACAGTTTTGCCTGCCATTTTGAATATTCACTTCTGAACCCATCCTTGACTTTTGCTTTGACTTTGCTTCCATTTACACTGCAATAGGGGGCTTGGGAGCAAAGATGTGTGAAGAAACACTGAATCTGTGCATACTGTTGAATTCGTAGCTCTTTTAACCATTGTTGGAGTTTATGTTCTCACAGGAATCCCCACATTGATTGCCAACAGTGTTGATAAAGGGTACGTGACTGGTTTTCTTCTATGCTGGGTCCAGTGGAGCCTTCCTCTCCCTTTGGTTCATGGGCTAGGGGAGAGGGTTGGTAGCTTTCTTGTTTGGTAAGATGAGATCATAAATGTTGGCTGGAAGCAATTGTAATAATAGCACTGTGAAGAAATTCTGATTCCCATGGATAGATGAGGAAACCAAGAAGTAGACAGTTAGAAATTTGGTGAATTCCATATTGCCAGTTATGTGGTAGACCCAAGAAATGAATTAGACTGCAAAAAGCTCTTCCTGAGGCCACCCCACTATACATGTCCACGGGCACCCACACCTATCCTCCTCTGCCAGATTCCCCCTGGGAAGTGGAGCTGCTGGGGTGTGGGGTGCAGGCATTGTGTGACTTACCGGCTACCAAGGTACCTACCGCCTTCTTTTGCTACTGTCAGGCAGCTCTTTTATGATTCAACAAACAAACACTCTCCCTCCGAAGCTGCTGTTGATTTCATTTCATCTAGTTACATTATTTTTATTTTGGGGGAGGCTATGGGAGGGTCGCTTGCCTCCTTGATATCCTTGGTTTCTACAACTGCTTAGGGATCGTAGAGGCCAGCACAGACATGGTGTGGGCACAGGAAGTGTGGGGGCAGCAGGCAGGCAGGGCAGGGGGAAATAGTCTGGCCTGGGGAAGGGGTGTGGAGTCTGTGGTGCTGAGCAGGGGGTCACTGCCCTCCTGTGTTTGCTCCCTGGTCATCCCTTGTCTGCTTGGACAGGGCGAGGTGGGCTGACCTTCATGGCACATGTGGACGAACTGAGTGCCCTGGTTCCTGTCACTGGTGGTTACGTAGATTTATCTGTGCCACTTTACATCCTTTCTGGAACCTGTCAGGGTATAAATTAGAAATAAATCAAAATGGATTCATCAGCACTTTCCAAGTTTATACCAAATTCGGGATGGCAGTGGGAGTGCCCCTCTGTGCCCTTTAAGTCAGGGGTCAAGGTATGTGTGAGGGTACGCTGCTCCATCTTCCGGGTCTTTCCCTCCGAGCAGTCTCTCCCAGGCAGACATCTTGATGAAAGAGGGGACCTGAGATAACTGCTAATATTCCCACATAAGCCTTTGCTGTGATAAGCCCTTTACGTGGATTATCACAGCAAAGTCTTCAAGGTGGGTACCAGTAGGATCATTTTTCAGATGAGAAAACTGAGGCCCAGCATGAATAAGTCAATCACCCAGGGACGCACTGGTGAGTAGTCGAATTGGAACCTAGGCAACCTGGCTCTGGAGGTTACACTCAAACCCGCAGAACACCTGCCCCATTTGCGTGGAGAAAGAAAAGACTCTGCGTGCTTATTACTAGTTGGTTGGACAGACAGCTGATGTTCTTGACTTCGTTTTGTTCAGAGGCTGGCTGGAGCCAGTGTTGTTTGTGTTGGGCAAACTGGCAGTTCCTGGAGGGCAGGGCTGGGGCTGGTTGTGTAGCTCTGCCACGGGTCCAGCAGCCTGGACTGGTGTGCACAGTACCTTTGACTCGTTGGCCAAGTGCAGCCATTGTTGGCAGAAATCCTCTGCTCAGCTTTGATAGAGAACCACCTTTTCATTACTAACAAGCTCTCCCCTTCTCATTATACTTTTGCTCGCTAAGTTTAGCATCTGTCATTGGTTCTTGCCTGTCTCAATTACTACAGTGTATTTGCTTTCTGGTGATTTTCTATTTCTATTATTTCTGCCACATTTATTAATTGGAATTCTCCTGTAAGAAATAAATGCCCCTTTCCCCAAATCTGTCTATCTGTCTAAGTTTTTATTTATAGCAGCATGGACTCATGGATATTTATTGCATTAAATCCATAGATCACGTTGCAATCCCACTGCCATCGTTGTGAGTTCAGCCTTGCCTCATTTCCTTCCTGGATCACTACAGCAGCCTTCTAACTGCTCTCCTTGCCTCCAGCCTCCTTCCTTTCCAGCCAGACTTTACGTGGCCACCTGAGGCTGTGCAAGCCTGTTTGACTGTGTCCCAACCCTTCAGCTGCTCTTTTGCTCATAAGCCCCTTTGAATGGTACTATGGTGACGGCGAACACTTGTTGAGTATTTACTGTGTGCTTTACATGCATATTCTCATTGAACTCTCACAATACTTGGATGGATTAGACAGGATCACCCTCAGCAGCAGCAGTTTACCCCCAGTGCAGATGTGGAAACTGAGGCACATAAGGAAAAAGCAACTTCCCCAGGGTTGCTGAGCTATTAAATATTGAGCTCATACACTCAGCCACTTGACTCACCACGTGCTAATTTGGGCCTTAATGATCTGACCTTGGCTATTTCTCCAGCCACATTTCACCAGCCCTGGCATTCACTGACAGTACTTGTAACAAATAGGATTTCTCACCCAATATTGTTGAGGGTCCAGATGACATTTTGGCTGAAGTGGTGGTAGGGACATTGGTAGCAGCAGAAGGAATGATTTTCTAGGAAGTATAATTGTGTAAATAGTGGCCAACTCTCCTGTGACTGTACATGCGTCTAGTAGTTCTGTATAGTCGACTAGATGGCGAGCCGTAGTGAGTAGCTCGCTTACCTGCAAATACCTGGACTGCCTTCCAAGGCCTTTATTGCTCTTTCTGTTTCTTCTTTGCCACTCAGGTAAGGTAAACTTCATCTGCAAAATTCTTTCTGAGCACCCTGTCTGCCATGGTGCCTCTGTCATCAGATTCCTTCATTGGGCTGAGACATATTGGTTCTACTTTAGGTCTCTCAGACCTAAGGCTGTAAGAATTCATGGTCAAGGATCAGGTATTTTAACTTGTTAGAAGCCTTCAATACCTGGAAAATTGCCTTCTGTATAGGGTGGGGTAAACATAGGTTTATAGTTGTTCATATGGAAAAAATACAATGATTAGTAAATAACAGTACAAGAATAAACTCTGTGTTTCATATACTCACACCCGTAAATCTACTTTTGCCCCATGCTGTGTAACACGTGCTCAACTTGAGGATCCACTGATGGATAACTGGGTATAAAACACAAAGAGTAATGGCTCTAACACAAGTTAGTGCAGGCTTCAAATCCATTGTCTAAAATACTTTGGGCCATATGTGCTTTGGAATACAGAATTCTTCTGATTTTAGCGAGATATTATGGTGCATATTGAATATCACTTGTAATACCCCCAGTGGGGGCTGGGAAAGTGTGCCATAGTCAAATATATAAATATTTTGTAGTTAAATGTGAGAATATTCTAAGTGAGGTAAATACAAATTTTAAGTAGCCTCATGAAGAGTTTTACCAACAAATAAGTTTCATTTCCCCCCAGTTTTATAGCTTTTTCTGTTTTGGAATTGCAGGTGAAAGACTGTACACTACCATCAAGGTATTAAATGTGACATTAAGATGCACCAACATTTTGTCCTGGGGGTTGAGATGAAAGAGACTTCCAGGGCTGAGCGTGCTGAGGCCATGGCAGTGGTGTGGGCAGGGGAGTCCTGTGGCCCCTCGCCTGGCTGTGCATTGAGACCCCATGGGCCAGGTTGGAGAGGCCGGTTAGGAGCAATGACAGCTCCAGTCCAGGAGAGAGGTCCCAGAGGCCTGACTTGGTGTGCTGGTGATGTATGGATAGACAAATCTTGATGTGAAGTGTTACACAGAAAGGAGCCACAGAACCCGAGGGGGTGTTTGAATCAGATGTTCCCAGACTTTGTGTGCCAGGGCTTGGGAGGGTGTTTATGTCTTTAACAGCACAGAGTAGAAGGAAGATGGGCTGAGGAGAAGATAGATGCATTTGAGCATGCAGAATGTACTTGTAGCCCATCCAGTTGGAAATAATCTTTAAGGATAAAAAAGAAAATGAGTATGAAATTACTCCTGAAGTGCTTTGTGGTATGCAGATATTTGTTATGGCCATCAACCATTCTATTGTTATTATTATTATAACTATTATTTTGCAAGTACCCTCATCACTAGCCTGCGGTTCCCTGCTGTCCAAGGTCAATCTCATTCTCAGACCAGCCTTCCCCCAGGCGTCCAGTCTGATCTGCTCCCAGGTCTCCCAGGAAACTATCCCATGTGTGCTCTGTTGGTTTGCATTGCCGACCTGTAAATGGTTAGTTATTTATTGAAAAACAAGCAGGCTTTGACTCTGTTGAGTAGGTGTTAGGCACCCAAGTTTCCTGGTTGGGTTGTGAACCCTGGGAAGTAGAGGACTGAGTGGATATAGTGTCAAGTTTGGGTAGGCCATATAGTTCATGGTTAAGCTTTTACAAGTAGAATCTAGAGCTGGAAAGAGTCAGAAAAGATAAGTTTACCCTCTCCTCCCGTCAAGATGAAAACAGCCCTTGACCTGCAATCCCTGGTCAAAACGACTACCTTCACAGCTAACCAAAGCTTCCTGCTGTGAGTTCACATAGCAGGAAGTATAGAAAGGACACTTCAGCTTCCCTTTCCTTTTCACAGCTCACCCTGCGGGCTGTCTTGTGTTGGGAGAATGGATCCAGTGGGCCATGGGGGTGGTTTTCCTCTAGGGCTTTCACTCCCACCTGGCTCAAGCTTCCACCTGACACTTGATATTCTTTCTTGGGGAGTCTGAGATGTCTTTTCTATACTTCAGATTGCAACTGCCCTCAGCTAACCTTGTTTTCACCAGGGAGAAATGGGAACACAATCACATTTTTGAGGTTTGAGTTGGGAAGCAACTATGGACATGATTGGATTTATATTCAATTACGTTCTGAATATGAACTCTGTATTCCTCCTGTCTGTCTCTTCCCAAGTTCCTGAAATGCCCACTTAACACCCTTGCTTCCAACTTTCCAATCTTCATCTCATAACCTGGGCTTGTGACTTTCCCAGTCCAAAGTGATCCTGTGTGTTTTTGGTTAAATTTGACCTCTTTGTGATATTAAACACTCTTGGCTACTCCCTCCCTCTGAAAAGTCTCCTCCATTGACTCCTGTGACTGTACTCCCTAGGTTTGGGCACATTATTTAACTTCCGTGAGCCTTGATTGCCCCAGTGTATGATGGGGACGGTTGGAATATAGCATGGAGTTGTGAAGAATTAATTTTAGCCCTGGCTGGTGTGGCTCAGTGGATTGAGTGCTGGCCTGTGAACCAAAAGGTTGTCGATTTGATTCCCAGTCAGGGCACAAGCCTGGGTTGCGGGCCAGGACCCCAGCAGGAGGTGCATGAGAAGCAAACATACATTGATATTTTTCTCCCTCTCTTTCTCCCTCCCTTCCCCTCTGTCTAAAAATAAATAAAATCTTTAAAAAATAGAACTAATTTTATGATGTGGTATTGCCTCAAATGAGTCTATGGGTACCATTATAGATAATGTTTGGTGAACAGTTCATTGAACATTATAGTTATATATTTTATTTCAATGTGTTTTACCAAAAAATAGCACATTAAACCCATGATTGCATTATGATGCTGTGAGATTTTTCTCTGAAAATAATAGACATATAAATAAATTGATTGAAAGTAAAATATTTAGCAAATGATACTGTAAGTGCATATGGATATTACCAGAACTGTAAAGGTTGTGTGCAGGTAGTAGAAATTTGAAAAATACCGAGACCTCACACATGGAGGCACCAGCAAGGTGCCTGGCATGTAGTGGATGCTGGTTATGAATTACTTATTGTGATTGTCCTCCTCTCTATAACCATGTTCTTTTCTGTCTTTGTTGGGTCCTCGTGCTCATTCTGCCCTTTAAACATATACACACAATATATTCTGGTTGTGAGTGTGTGTGTATGTAGAGAGAGATGCTATAAATTCATATACTGTATAGTATATGTGTGTGTGTATGAGAGAGAGAGAGAGAGACAGACAGACAGACAGACAGACAGACAGACTGACTCACCAACTACTCTGATTACAATGCAGGAGTTCTAGAGCTACTTGTGTCTAATGTATGGTCTTGTCCCCCCAACCTACACAGACTTTTAGGCGAGGGGCGAGGAGTATAAACTGAATGAAATAAAGGAACACATGTGAAGGAGACTTTGTAGGAAAACATGTGAAGGAGACTTTTAGTGTTGTTTACCAATGAGAGCCCCTGGAAATTGCCCACTTGTGGCCTTCTCTATTGCCCACCAGCCCTTAGTACCCTCAGAGGCCTGGTGGTCAGCCCTTTGGGGGATGGGAGAGCTACATGGAGATAAACAGTGGCATCCAGGTGTGAGTCAGGTCTCTCCAGGAGCTCCAGTTATTGGCTCTCACCAAAGACCCTGTCTGTCCTCATCTGACAGCAGCTGGGTGTTCTGGAGACCCGGGTATGGGCAGTGACATGCTCTACCAGTGGGCTGAGCCAGGACCCAGAACCCGCTGAGGCTGGCCCTGTTATGAAGAGAGACTTGTCGAAATACACACTGATTCTCCATCAGAACTATTGAAATGTGTTCTAAGCCACATCTACAAGTGATAAATATATTTTAAATATTCGTGTCCATGTTACATAGCAGACCCTAATTTTACTGAGTGTCCCCTAAATTTCTCTCAATTGGTCTCTCTCAAAGGCAGTCCACACCGACCCCCCGCTCCAAAGGAGATTAGTGAGTTCAGATTCTGGGATCACATTAGGATTTAATTCTGGACCCTGTGCTGTGTCCCACATAAGCTTGTATCAGAGTTTTTAAGCATGTAGAAGAATGAAAGAAATGTACCAAAATGTGTTATCCTATTCCAATGGACTGAATTAAGGGTGCAGTGGTTGTATTTCTGTTGATAGTGTATTTTCTGGAATGAGAGATGGAGTGAGTTGAGTAAAAAATGCACAACCTTCTTCATCTTGGCTCTCTGATCACACCCCTCCCTCCAACCAACCAGCCTATTCTGGAACTCAGGCTGGAGCAGGGAGGGCTGGCTGAGAGATCCTCTCTAGAATTCTTGCTCTCATGGGAGCTCTTGAAGAAAACCCGTAAAAAAGTTTCCTGCTCTCCTTATCAAAGGGAAGGATTTCATTTACTCACTTATAAATAGGTGCTGTCTCCCTTTTTCACCCAACAGAGAAAAAGAAAACATCATAGACGCAGACAGCAGTATGGTCATTACCAGAGGGAAAGGGGTGGGTGGAGGTAGAAGAGGGTAAAGCGGGGATAAATGGTGATGGAAGGAGACTTGACTTGGGTGGTGAACACACAATACAACGTACAGATGATGTATTGTGGAATTGTCCACCTGAAACCTATATAATTTTATTAACCAATGTTACCCCAATAAATTCAATAAAAGTTTAAAAAATGGGTGCTGTCTAGTAGTTAAATCTGCTAGGGGACTGGGGTGTGGGAGACCATTGGAGAGTTTCTTGTTGATAAATATCACGTGGAAATAGAGTTCTGCTAGCATAAGCCAAGTCCTGAAAAATGGGTCCCTTAATGTCCTCTCAATGAGACCAGCGACATGACAGCTAGCCCGGGGAGCTAAAATACTGGTGAGAAATTGAAGCCATAGATCTGTCTTGGAGTGCGGCCTCATCAGCTGTGATTGTTAGGTGTTAAGTTGAAGACTCTACAGCCCTCTGGTCTTGCTGGTGTTTGATGAATGGCAGGTCCGGAATCAGCCCGGGCAGGAAAGGCTGATAGTGGGTGCTGCCGATTCCAGGTGCTAATCGCATATATGCATCCCCCTCTGGCATGCACTAGGATTGCCTCAGTGGAGAAGAGAGACCCACAGGGCTGGTGATTGGATCAGTCAGGGTCTGGCCAGGAAAACAAGAGTCTCTTGAGAATTGGTTGCAAAGGCATTGGAAAGAAGAGCAAAAGAGAGAAGGTACATAGATGTGAAGGAGCAGAAGAAAGAAGAGGCAATACGCAGAGATCAGGAAGGTGCTAATTTCCCTGGACTGAAGCCTGCACCTGAGCCCGTGGCTATGCTGTGGGAGCTGCTGATGAGGTGCTGCTGCCACCCTCCCAGGTGGCTGGAATCCAAATGACTGTATCCCACTGCCACTATGGCAACTGCCAGCCAGTGCCAGGACTGCCTCTGGTGTCCTAGAAAAAAGCAAGAAGATTTTCTCTTTCTTACACCTTCTGATCTCTTACTAGTGCCTCCCCAGAGCTGCTGGAGAGGACGTGAAGTGTAATTTGCAGACTCTCACCCTCAGTAGTAAGGAGGAGAGTGTAGAAGGGCCTGTGTGAAACTGAGAGGCAATGGATAAATAAATGACACAGAGTTCCCGTGATAAGGTACAGAAGTAGAAACTAAGAGAGAAGTTTTTGACTTGGTTCAATGAATTGGGCATGCTAAGATGTAAAATCCATTGGGCCCTGAGTGGGTTTTTTTTTCCTCCTACAATTTCCTGGAGAAGAGAAGTTAGAGTTCAAAGGTGAACAATATTCCACCCGGGGCGTGAATGTTCTCTGCAACATTTGGAAGCACAGGGAGATGGCCCTATAGCTATTTTTTGAATATTTTCAGTGACAGGAAGTTTGCTACCTCAGTGGAGTAGCCGGTTCACTTCACAGCTAGACAGTTTAATTATGGGCAAGCATTGTGTTGAGCTGAAACCTGTTTTCAAGGAACTTCTGCCCACTGTCCTTGCTGTGTACACCCTACCTCCTTTCACTTCAGGAGGCACTGTGTGTTCTATGGATGTTGGATCCTGGATTGATCAGGAGTAGATTTGTCCATGCAGGCAGGACCCACAGCCTAACCCCCATCCTGAAGAAAAGTGGCTCAAACAAGGTTTAGAACCTGGGGGAGGCAGTAGGTTGGAGGCTCTGCCCTGTCAAGGCCCCAGGGGCCCAGTCTCCTTCCACATTTCTACTTTGCCATCCCCAAATTAAAGCCCTCATCCTCATGATCCAAGATGGAGCTCTAGCCCTCACATTCCTCACATCCAGGTTCTAAGCAGTAGGATGGATGAAGAAGAGTGAGGTTGGGTGAGGGTGAGTAGGAGGCTAGTTCTCTCTTAAGGGAGTGTCCTGGAAGCTACCATTGGAAACTTTCACTTACATTTGATTGGCCAGAACTTGGTCACATTATTATTATTTTTTTAAATATATTTATTGATTATGCTATTACAGTTGTCCCATTCCCCCCCCTCACTCCACTCCATCCTGCCCACCCCCTCCCTCCCAAATTCCCCCCCTTATAGTTCATGTCCTTGGGTCATACTTATAAGTTCTTTGGCTTCTATATTTCCTACACTATTCTTACCCTCCCCCTGTCTATTTTCCACCTATCATCTATGCTACTTATTCTCTGTACCTTTCCCCCCTCTCCCCCTCCCACTCCCCTATTGACAACCCTCCATGTGATCTCCATCTCTATGGTTCTGTTCCTGTTCTAGTTGTTTGCCTAGTTTGCTCTTGTTTTTGTTTTAGGTGTGGTCGTTAATAACTGTGAGTTTGCTGTCATTTTTACTGTTCCTATTTTTTATCTTCTTTTTCTTAGGTAACTCCCTTTAACATTTCATATAATAAGGGCTTGGTGATGATGAACTTCTTTAACTTGACCTTATCTGAGAAGCACTTTATCTTCCCTTCCATTCTAAATGATAGCTTTGCTGGATACAGTAATCTTGGATGTAGGTCCTTGTGTTTAATCTTGGGTAATAAAATCTAGCTGCAAAGGAGTCTGGGAAATGTATTCTTTATCTGGACAGCTAAGTGCACAGTCACAACTTCTATGACTATGGAAAAGAAGACAACAGATAACGGGGTATAGCAAGCACTCTAGCACAGAGTCAAGTTTTTGGCTTAACACAGGCCAAACAATGTGCTAGGCCAGTGCTTCTCACATTTAATGTGATGCCAGTTACCTGGGGAGTTTGTTAACTGCAGATGCCGACTGACTAGACTGACTAGATCTTGTTGGGGCCTCAGATTCTGCATTTCTATCAGGCTCCCAGCTGATTCCAATATTGCTGGTCCAATATGCTCACACAGTGAGCACCAAGGCTGGGCTCTGGAAATCCACTGTTGAACAGGATTGACAAAGGCGCATCTTGCATCTCACAAGTGGAGCTGAATCTAAGCCTTTTTAGTATAAACCTACCTTTTGGAAATGCAGCGAGATTAAAAGAGCCTGGTTCCCTGGAGGCACTTAAATTTAGCTTCCTTCCTGCTTTTGGAGAGACTCCCCACCTGCCTTCTAGGAGGGCATTGATTGGGCCAGATGATGGTGAACTGTTCAAATCTGGTGTGTCAGCCACAGACTCTAGAAAAAACAAGCAGTGGGAGGTCTCCTGAGAGCCAGGCGGGGTCTTCAGTGATTGTGGACAGAGAGGGTCCACCGGGCACTGAGGACAACAGAGAGGAAGCTTCAGGCTGGGCACAGGGCAGTGCAGCAGAGAGTGCTTCCTTCTGTGCCAGGGAGGGCCGGGGTCTGAAAGAAACAAGGCCGCCGCCCCGGGCCTGCCCAACTCCCCATCTGCTCAGGGAGAAAAAGGACACGGAGCAGAGGCAGGAATTCAGGCAATTAATCCTTTATTTAAAGAATAATAAACCGCCAGATTTTACATACTGAAAGAGGGAACAAGGTAAAAGGGGTTAAAAACTAAAAAGAAAGGACGGCAGACACCAATTAACACAATGCTAATTGACAATTTCCCCAAGCTTCCATGAAACATGCCAGGCCGATTTCCCCAATTGCTAATTAAATCAAACCGCACACACAATACTAATTTCCCTAACTTAGGGAACTCAGTAGACAAATAAAATGAGAAAGTAACTTAAACATTTTGTCAAAGTATGGGAAGAAGGATGAATGAAATCTTAACATGAATAAACTTTGGCTCCATGTAAATTTGTTAAGGTTCTGGCATGTTTAATGAAGTCTTGAAATATCCCAGTATCTCCAGTCTGTTCACAATTGCATAAATGCCCTTTGCTAATCACAAAATAATACACAGCAGTCCTCTTAAACTTACGTTCTTTCCCTCCGGTGAAGGGTACCCAGCGCATCATGGAAGTGACATGTAAATTGCACCATTTAAAAATTATAAAATACCTACTTAATTACAATTAAAAACAAAGGAATAAGTTTTCTTTAAAATAGTCCCTGAGGTTCTTTGAGCTGGAGTCTGGCTTTGTGAAAAAGAGAAGCCAGTCACTTAATCACACAGTTGAATATAGAGGCAGCTCGCCTTGGCTGTCGTTCTCGCAGTCTCCCCCTCCCCCAGCCCGGCACACATGCTTGCTCTCATCTCTCCCGGGGGCCCCATCACCCCCTCTTCCCACCAGCCCCCGTTGCAGCCTGCTTTGAAGTGTCCCCTTTACCCTCTGTGCTGCACTCAGGGCCCACTAGAAGCATCCCCGTTGAATTATGCCATCACAGAATGGGGATGGGTCCTGGAGGTCATCTCTCCATTTCACTCATTTTCACTCATTTCACTACGGAGGAAACTCATGCCAGGAGATAAGGATGTGCCTGAAATCCGACAGCTGGTTTGCGGCCTCCAGGTTTTTTTTTTTAATTATGGAAGAAATATATGATTATCTTATTAGTCCCAGCTAACACTTGCATAGTGTTTACTGTGTGCCAGCCACGGGTCTAAGCACTCCACAAGATGAACCCAACTGTTCCTCACGGTGATCCTGAGAGGCCAGTACCACCATTTTCCCATTTCACAGAGAAAGAGACTGAGGTACTGGAATGTTAAGTAACTTACCCGAGGCCCCACCCCAAAGTGGCAGAACTAGATTTTATTCCAGGAAGACTGGCTTCAGGTCCATGCTCTTGACCACTCAGTTAATCTGCTCCTTTGTGGACTGATTAGAAAATGCAGATACAAATAAAGTAGAACATGGTAAATAAGCATCACCTGTAATAACACTACCCCGACAGACAGATATAACCAGTATTAGAATTTTGAATATAACCTAATTTATTCCTTCTTCTTACATATTAAAAAATAGAATCAAACATGTTCACATGCTTTCGCATATTCACCTGATTTCTCTTTCTTCTCTTAATGGCAGCTTTCCTTTGCTTACTGGTACATGCTGCGTAACCTTCAGTGGTTGGAATGCGTCCCATTGAATGAATGTGCCACAGTTTAGCCTACGCATTGTGGTCAATATTTAGGTGGTTTTCTTCTTTCGCTCTTATAGCATGTTGCATCAGGCATCTGTACAGAAACACCTTTATCTTGTTTTTTATGTAATTCCTTCACTAGTGAATATATGGAAATCAGAATATCTAAAAGGTGAGGAGGAGGGAGGGAGTGGCAGGTGGAGGTAGGGGACATCTACCGGATACACAGAACTAGGAAGGTGGACCCCCAGCCAGCGATGAAGGAAATCCCTTTTCCCCAAATGAAATATTTCACCTAACATCCATTCTTGTGTACCCCCATTTTGTGGGGATCATTAAGGCAAGGGCCAGAGCCCCCCTGCCCCACCCTCCAAAAATATGATAGGAAACTCACCTTCTGTGGTTCAGTAAGCTATTCTTTGAGGGGGTAAGTAGTTAGCTTTAGGCATGAGTGTGTTTTCAAAATTATTATTATTTTAGGGTAATTGCTCTTCAGTGGGATATATGAGAAGTAGTCTGTTGGTAAACTTGTTTACATGAGCCTAAATATTCCACTCACCAGACAGAGGGGCAGGTAGACATCTCTGCTCAGCCTGGGATATAGGCATGGGAGATGGCCAGGCATAGCTGCAGAGCTGGGTTCTTTGGCCTTTTTGTCCTGGCTGGCATCCGTAATGCAGTTGTCAAAAGGGAGGCTGCTTATCTGTCCTTGTCCCTTCCTGGGACAAAGGCAGACCTGTCACCATCAGATCAAGGGAACTCTGGAATCATGTGGAAGGACAGCTGAAAGTCTTCTCATTCATTGTGATTTATCATAATCACTGGCCCCTCCCCCAGGATGAAATAGGAATAAAATAGTAAGTAATGTGATAGGTTAATGCAGATAATTAAAGAGAGTTTAAGACCAGTGTGAGACTGAACTGTGTGTGTGGGTGGTTGAAATGGTTGTTTGATGTGAAAGTCAATGATTGAATTATTCAGAGAGAGTGATTTCCAAATGATAATTTTACACTTTACATAACTGATTTTGATTTATTATAGTGGCACCCGTCGAGCTGCTTTAGTTCTAAGGGCCTGTCAGCTTTTCCATCCCAAACCCTTGGTCTGGAGCCCCGCTGCCCCACACAAACCTGCTCATGTCTGAGATTTGACATTGTTGTTGTTATCTCTCTGGCATGGCTTCCCCCCAATACCCCCTGTCCCTCGTAAGAGTTTATGGCTTGCTTGGCTTTGCAATTTATAATCTGGCAGAGGTGTGCGTGTGTGCGCACGCGTGCGCACAAGTGAGTGCACACAGGCCTGCGTTTGTGTGTAGTGAAAGGCCCAGATAACCTGATCTCTCTTTCCCTCTCCTTGTGGCTTTACGGAAGCTTTGATCTTTTGTCATTTAGCAAGAGGTAGGGCTGTGCTGGGAATAGGACCCCACGGGCAGCTGGAATGAAAACGGTGCCGCAGAGGCAGATTGCAGCGCTGCTTCAGAACTGGAGGGAGCGAGTACAAAGCGTGGGGCAGCCCTACTTCAGAATCAGCCCAAGAGATGGAATGGAAGACTCTGAGAAGGTCTGAACTTAGCACCAGGTAAATTCGTCTGAAATATCAGGCCTCCAGAGACTGCTGCTGCTTCTCTTCTAAATCTTTTTGCTGGAAGTGACACAAGCCAAGACACAGATTTCCTGCAGATCTTTTTTGGAACAGCCTAGAATGCAAGTGCCACATGACTGGCAAGTGGGTTACTTACCTAAACTTGTCTGCTTGGCTAACACCATACTCTGCCCCCTCTTCAGTCCCAGTCCCTTCTTGCTTTGGGACACCTGGGAGGGGATTGCTTGTTCTTACGGCTGGAAGTAGTGGCACAGGAACCATTCATTGGCTGTCTGACTGAGCACTAACATATGGTGCTATGATAGGGACAAGAGCTAACGTTTGATGCGTGCTTACTTTGTGACAAATACTCTTTGAAGGACTTTATTTTAACATTTAATTTTCTGAAGAGCCCTACGAAGTAGTTCTATTTTTTGCCCCATTTTAGTTCTTAGTAAACTGAGGGTAACTAACTGCCCCTGAGCAGTCCGTGCAGTGTCTGCACTCAGAGCTCTGCTGCAGCGCCTGTCCTAGTGGAAGATGCCACATTCTTCGTTTACTCCTTCAGGAGAGGAGATCTTTGCTTGCCCACCCTTTTGGATGGCTGGTTGCAGGTCTGTGATCTGTGGCTCCAAAGTAGGCAGGAATAGAGCAGCCCCATTCAAGAATATGCTGGGAAATTGTGGGGCAACTCAAGGAGTCTGGGGATGGCGAGGAAAGGTTGGGGTGAGTGGGAGGAAGGAAAAGGGGCTAGGACACCTATGTGAAAGAAGGGCAGGAGCGGGGAGGGAAGGGAGGCATCAACAAAGCGGTTCTGGAAGGCCAGACCCTATCCTGCCATCTGGTTTGGCACTGAGGTCGGATTCCCATGACAACAGGTCCTGAAAGTAGCTTTAAGTTTCCCAACCTGTAGAACTTGTCAGCTGCACACTGCCCCTCTTCTCTGCTTTGGTCTAACTTTAATTACCATGTTAAAAGTGCCTCAAACTGCGGTTCCGTTACTGCTGAAGGTACCCAGTGCTGCCCAGTTAACCTGGTGGATGATTTTAAGGAAGGGGAGTTAAATAATATAGTTGGTACTCAAAATATTAGTTTTAAAGCAAAAAAATCAATATATTATGGAGTAGACAACAAAATTCTATTATATTCTTAAGATGAAATATAGGGTTTCTCAGAACTCTTTTCCGTTCACCGGAATTCTGAGCTCATTTCCCATACTTGGTTCCCACTCTTGTCTACTCTTCGGGGCTTTGAGGGAGAAAATCAGGGGCTACCTTGTTGCACATGACCCCCCTAGTGTTGCCCAGCAATCCTGTAGGGCAGGTGAGGCCTAGCTCCAATCCGGCACTCTTTCTGTATGACTCCAGGGGACTCGATTCTGGAGCGACCCCTGTGGATAATATTCTAATAAACTTGGGGGGAGTAGAATGCCTGTCAGAGGAAGACAGGAACCCTAGAGGCCTTAGAGAGAAGAGAATGGAAACATAAAAGACAAAAGATAATACGAACAAATTTATAAGACAGATGACCAACTAGGACAAGATATATGCATCACATATAAAGGATTAATATTCTTAATATACAAAGAGGTCTTAGAAAGCAGCAAGCAAAAAACAATCCCTAGAAAATGGGCAAAAGTTTGAACAGGCAATCTACTGAAAATTGTATATACTAATGGCTGGTGGCCATTTGAAAAGATACACAGCCTCCCCAGTTATTAAACAAATGTTAAACATACATTTTTCTTTTTACCTAGGAGATCTGCAAAAATGAAAACAGTTTGATGCTGGCAAGCGAGCAGGGAAATGGTGTACTCATGTAGTGTGGTGGCAATGGGTAATTGGCACAGCCTTTCTGGTGGGGATTTTGGCTGGATTTCTCAGGGTTTAAAATGCTGTTATCCAGCACCTAAGAATAAAATAGTAACAGGGGTATTGTATCTGCATAAGGACATATGTATTTTGACATTCTTTATAGTAGGTTTGTGAAATAGTTGGTTGCAACTTAAATGTCCAGTAATAGGGGAAAGGGTGACCTATACAGTTTCAACCATGTGATAGAATATTTTGTAGCTATTACCTTATTAGGTAAATCTTTGTATCCTGACTTGGTAATAAGCCCAGTGCAGGCCGACAGGCAGACTGTGATCACTCACTTTTTGATTAAAAAAAAGATGTGTGTTTACATAAAGCTATGTTGTCTAAACATAGGTACAGATCAGGAAAGAAATGCACCAAATTCCAAAAACAGCTATTGTCAGTGAGATTAGAGATGGCTTTTCTTCTATGTGTTTTGTAGTGTTTTGCAGAATTGAAACAATATACAAACAAATGCACTCTTGTTGTTGCATTTCCTTTCTGTGCACTCATTGACCCGTATTTACCATTTTGTATTCCTGGTTCTGTCCAGATAAGTAAACCAACCCCCTCTCTGCCACCCCGCCCCACGATACTTAGGATTCCAAGTTTTCAGTCCTGGAGTTGAACTTGAGGTTTCATCCAACCTCCTTGTTTTGCAAATGTGTTTGAGGCTCTGAAGAAACACATGTCTCCATGTCCTTAGTACTGTCCTGGCATGTTTGTTGTCCCAATATCCTGTCTGATTGATTAGTTCTCCTTTTCAGTCTCAGATGCTTCCTGGTCTGGACTATAAATGACATGGCTGCCCTGCTCATAGAGGTCAAATAACAGCTCACATTCAGAGTTCGTGAGAGGTGGAGGCAGGGATCAGAGCTCCTAATTTCATTGGATTTAATGAAAGGCAATTCCTGCCCTCAGTGAGCTTCTAGGAGCTTTGGCCAGAAAAGGCATTTCCCCACAAAGGCAGGTGGTTATCTCTGGAGAAGAATACTGGATTTAGGTTCAGACTGCATTCAGTTTTTTCTTCTGCTTCTTACTGGCTGTTGGTCTTTGACAAGTCAGTTAATGTTTCTGAATCTCAGCTTCCTTCTTTATACAGGGTCCAGCAGAAGTAAGGCCTGCTTGAGTGTGGTTGGTAGGGTAATAACATGGGTATAATAACTCATAGTTTTAATTTGCAGATTTCACCTAAAATGTCATATGGTGTGCTTGAGTGTGATATTGCTATGTTACAGAATTACATGCTTATGATTTTGTAATAAAAGATTTTGTAATAAAAGAGGGGCATTATTTTTGCCAGACCCTGTATGTGGGATAATAGGACCTCTCTCAGAGGGTTGATATCAGTTGTACATAAAATGCTGAGCATAGTGCTTAGTATATAACTTCATTTATGTAAAGACCAGTTAAGTGTCATTTTAAATTATTGTAAAGCTACAAGTGTATGGAAGCCTGATGTAGAATATGGAATTTTTGCTGTGTCCTGGCATTGAAGGACACCAGGTACCTTGGATAATCCTGTTCTCCTTTCATAGATACACTTTCCAATATCCAAGGGAAAGTTCTGTTTTAGGGATGCTGGATGATGGAAGAGCTTTTAGCTGTTAGAGGTCAAAGTTGATGGCTAAGTGGTTTGGTTCTCTCAGGGGAGTGTTGTAGAGCTAGAGGCTCTTGCAGTCAGAAGTGAACTTGGAAATGATCTGGGGCCACTCTGGGCAGAAATTGCTCAGGTAGCCTCTGGTAGCCAGAACCTATACTGTCTTGTGCTGATCCTGCTGGGAAACAATCCCAAGAAGCCCTCTGGGCCTCTCCCTTGTCTCTGGCCCTCCTCCTCCAGGAGCACGGTTGGGAACTGCCTTTCAAAGGTCCCCCTGCTGCATCTCACTTGGAGTACCTACTGCTCAGCTGGTTAGGAGCCTCGGTCAGCGGTACTTGGTGGTCAGTTCACATCCTTTGTGTCCTTGGCAATGGCTAAATCTCTAGGTAAATACCTCCATTGTTTCCTGGTGAGCACAGAAAAGGGCTTTTGGGTTTTCACTTCTGAGCTAGGCAAGAAGAAGTGACAAAGGACTAGATGAAAACAGTAACAATAATACCAATACTTTTTACACTTCAAAACAGTACTCAGTCTGGATTCAAAATGGTACTTGATTTGTTTGGAAATTTGAGCACAAAATCTCAATCATTGTTAGCTCAGCAGTGAACAGCATTCAGAAGGGTTTTGTGGTTAGGTTTATTTTTCATTTTCATGTTTTCTTTTCTTGTAGTTTGAGTATAGTATTTCCAAAAGAGATAGATTATTCCAGGACAACAAAGGCATACGCCACCATGCTGAACATGAACTAACATTATTGGACAAAAAGCTTTATAATATTCAGTATCTAGGTTTGCCACAACAAGAATTTTTAATATTTAGTGAGCATCTACTACATGGCAGACTCTGTGCTAAGTCCTTTACAAGCATCATGTCTTTTAATTCTAATGAGAACTTCTGAGTTTGGTGCTGTGATTATTGCATTTATTGAAATGCTGAAACTAGGCTTAAAGAAATTAACTTGCCCCTCGTTTCCCAGCTAGAAAATTCCAGAACATGAGCTGATCTCTCTGATGTCAACAATCATGTCCTACCTCCATAACCTACAGTGTGCCAGGTGTTGCCCTAGAGAAAGCTCTTTTGTTAGCAGGTTTTGACCATGAATTTCCATGGCAAACTTAAAATATTTTTGCCCAGTTCTGGTTGACGCCTCTCTCTTCTTCCATCTCCTTTCTTTTTTCTAGAGGAAGTCCCAAATACCTGCTGGTTGTCATATCTCTCCGCCTATGTGGTCAATGTTTAATTACATTAGCATTTGTTTTCACTAAAAAAGTAATCACATTACTGCCTTTCATGTCACATTAGTGAAAATGGATACCAATATGATACATATTAATAGAATATGATGGGAAATTGCTAATACAATTAGACTTTCACATTTTATTAGTTCTGGGGTGACACTGTATGCTGAAGAACAGCTCACTTTAGCATCGACAAGGAACAAGATGGAAAGTGGTGGATGCCTTTCTATCCTGCATGGACAGGAAGGCTCCCAGGGGCCCTGGAACCTTCATGGGGTCCTACACTCAGTTTCTGAGCCCCACTTCCTGTTCCCTCCTGTAACATGAGCACCTTTTGGATTTGGGCCGGGAGAGGAGTTCCTCCTTCACAGCCAGGCTATGTTGCCTGAACTGTGGTCATTAAAGTATCATGTGACATGATCCTGCCTGGGTGGCCCCAGATCAGATAGAATTAATATTTCATTATCCCTTCTGTGGCGGGTGCTGGCGGAGAGGGTGACACAGGCAGGGAAAATGTCCCCAGGGCCCTTTCCGACACTCAGCAGCAGCTTTCCAATAGGCCTCTGCCGTTGGCTGGGGCCTCAGGAGTAACATTGGGTTGCTTTGGCCGCCCAGAGGTCTTTCCACCTTCCATCCTTCTCTTCCTGCCCAGCACCCTCCTTTTCTTCCACTCACCCAAGTGATGGTTGGAAAACCCTTGACTGCATCACTGGCAGACATCTGTAGGTGCTACTTTTGAAGAGCATTTGTCGTTCATACTCAGTCCTCCTTAATTGCTTCCTGCCATGTTGGATCTCACTCCTGTGACTTTGTCTCCTCATGTCCCCTACTCAGAACATTGGGTTCCAATGCCTTTTAAGGCCCATTTTAAATCCTCTTTCTTCCATGAAGCTTTCCCTGCCCACCCCAAGCCGATGTAACCCCTGAACTGAACACACACTGCATACCTACTTATGTGTTCTCATATGACCTCTCTAACAAGTTACGGGGGCCACTTCCTGGCCTTGTTCAAAAGAAAAGAAAATGTGATTCCTAATTCTGAGAGTTTGATAGAGTTAATGTTAGACTTGAGAAGAAATGAGGGCCACTGTGGACTCCCCAGAGCAGGGGATGCGGTGCAGGCTGGTGAGTAAGGAAGTACCAGGACTCAGAGAGGAGCAGGGTTCCTGCTTGCCTTCCCTCTGCAGCTCCTCTCCCAGCATTTGGTTTTATCTGTCTTTCCTGGGAACATGATCCAGAACTTGGTATCTTGGACTAGAACTTGTGGTGTGACAATTGGGAAGAGACACGGGCAATTAAGGAAGGCATCTGTTGCCTTGACAAAGAAAGGATTCAGAAGGAGGGGAAGGGAAGCAGGTAAAAAGAATAAAGGGGGAATGAGGACAAGCTGGCTTTTAAATGATAGGTAATTTACTCTGAAGAAAAATTTTCACTGCGGAAATAATAAAAAGAGAACTTACAGCTTCAGAACAACCTTAATCAACCTTAGTCAATATGGTAGCAGGGATTGCACCCACCAGCTCTTTCAGACTCCTCTGCAGGGGAGGCTGTCATGGGAACCTCAGGAGAGAACGTGGGGAGGCAGCCTGCTGGAACCTTTCTGTCCAGAAGTTTATTAATTTGCATGGCCGAGGGCAAGATCACTGGTCTGTGGGTTGGGAAACCTGAGTCTACATTTTGGATTCTTCAACTGAAGAACTGACGGGTGCTGCAATAGGTGATGGGTGAAACTGTATTTTACTGTGAAATTCTGTAACTCTATTGGGGAATGCATCTACAAAGTGTCAAAGAGGAGATCCTGAGAGTCAGACCTGGTGGTGGAGCGCTGGAGGTGGGTAGATATGGAGGGGACCTGGGAGGATCTAGATTGGTGGAGCAGGAGGCTGGGGAGTGCTCTCAGGGCAGAAGGGGCAGCAGAAAAGAGGGGTGGGCAGGAATTCCCATTGGGACATGGCTGTTGTGAATAAGAGGGTTCTAGAGGGAGGCCGAACTTCAAGGTTGGGGCCAGATGGTGGGCAGTATGGGATGGCAGCCTAGAAAGTGTGGGCATGATCATATATGTATAAGGAAGCCAGAGGAGGCAGACTCTGTCTCTCCCCGGAAATTTCCCTTTCTCTGATGGCTCATGAGGGACCCCAGGATGGCAGCCGCTTCTGTCCAGTCCATTCTCCAGGAATGCTGGCAGATGATCCTGTTGAGATCATCTGTGAGGGGACCCTGTGAGAGGGGGCCCTGTGAGAGGTGGGTCTGAAGGAAGCTGCCCAGGGGTAGGATATGTTAGAAGGGTAGGTTTACTAATCAGCTTTCAAAGTAAAGGGAAAGCTGAGGGTATATTGGGGACCTCTTTTAAAATTCATACCCAGTCTGCCTCTTTGAGGGTGAAAGACTTTCAAAGGGAACGAGAAGTCCCTAGCTGGAATAGCTTACTTACTTCTACCTCTCCCATCTAGGTGTCTCAGTGGGTGTCTTGCTCTTGCCTCTTGAGAACACACAGACACAGACACACAGACATACAGACACACAGACACAGAGCTTGAAGGTGACCGTGGGAGCATGCCTGGCTCACATGGAGTCCTGCAAGATCCCACACATGGTGAAGGTAAAATTGAGGCCATAGTCAATCATTTAATGAGCCCAGTGAGTCCTGACCCAGTATTCCAGGCCAGGGGGTTTTGGCTACAAAATGTCACCCAGGCTAGGGGACATTTCATGGATGCCAAACCATCACTGTTGCCATAGAAGGGAGGATGATAACCAAGCCTCAAAACATGCCACTGACTGGTGTGGTCCCTTTCACTTGTTCTTCCCAATGTTTTTCCTAAATGCACATGTGAAATGGGTGTTTGTAAGTTCCACGGATTACATATTGAAACTGTTATCACCATTCGGGCCACTGCAACAAACAATACTGATTATAGAGCGGGGATATGTTTTGCAATTATAATGTTCTTCAAACTTCTCTGATTGACACGCAGCGTATTTAAACAGGGATGATCAAAAATTATGTTCCCAGTGCGGGCCTGGTCTTCGTGTTGGCAGCACAAAAGCTCGCCTCAGTAGGTAACAGTCACCAGGCTGCCTTTGAGCAGCTGTGTTGAGATGGGATTCAGTTTCTTTGTGGGGGAGTGGGGTGGGGGAAGACACCCTGGCTTTTAAATCAAAGACAATTCAGTTTAGAGAAAGATGTACCTTGTGGAAATAAATAAAAGGAGGCACAGTGTACCGTCAGCTGGCCGTCTTAAATCAATAATGCAGGCAGTCCATCTTGCACGCCCATTCAACTCCTTGCTCCTTCTGCATTGAGGGGGAGGAGCACCTGCCTTCCAGCCCAGGCCCAGAATAAAAGCCCTTATCTAGAGATGTCTGGGGGGTGTGAGTGAGTCTTGCTCTGCTCTTCAAGGCCTCCCTGGAGCTAGCCTGGCGGTGTGCCTGCCAGAGGTCTGAGGATGTTAATGTCCTTTACCTGCAGATCACATCAATCTGCGTCCATTATTTTGCCAAGCAGGGACACCTGGATAGGAGGCTCTATTTTCTTTCAATGGCCCCTGGCTTATTAAAAAAAAAAAAAAAAAAAAAAAAACCAGCAAAGAGCACGTAATCCCTTTGAGTATTCTTCTAGTGTGCCTAATGGGGTTTTTTGAGAGTGCCAGGTACTGTGAGAAGGCTCTGGGCTTTAAAAAAAAAGGAAGGCAGCATTTTTTAATCATCGTCTTTGTTTACAAAGTGGTGACATTCCGTTTTGAATCAGAGCGAATAGTTTCCAGGTAGAAAAGTCTCATGTTTGTTTTTTGTTAGCTACCAGCTACCAGCACGTCTCTCCTCCAAACTTTGCACAAAATCAACTTACCTTGATTTAAGAAACAAAGAAAAGGACTTGGGGGTTGGAAGGGTGGGAAAGGGGGAAGCTTTTAAAAGATTATCCTTTTGCAGTTTTGATAGATTAAGAGGGTGATCAAACTAGGCAGCATCTTAATAATAGGGCCATGTGAATTTTGGCTACACTAATGGAAGCTTTTTTGTCAATTTCCTGTAACCTGTACTTGACAGGACTCAGGAAATGGCATGACTGGCCCACCTTTGATACCCAGAAAAGGCTTAATGAGATTTAAAGGTGCAGTACCATGACTGGGGTTTCCCACATGAGGTGTAAGTTACGCACAAAGTCCTTCTGTGCACCGGCCCCTAGCTGGCTTTGTTGCCTATCTGACAATTCAGAGTGTGTTTTCTTTATAGAAGTAACAGCTGAAAGCCGGGCAGATGAGTTTCCGAACAGAAATTGTTTTTCTAAGAAGTTTTTTTTTTTGTTCCATTCAGGGCTGTGTCTCTGAAATATTATCTATCATAAAAAACATGACGTGAATTTACTGTGGCAGTCAGCTGCAATTTTTAAATACACTCGTTCGGTTACTGAGTAACTAACACCTTACTTTCCGAGACCGGGAAGAAGAGAGCGAACATCAGACTGTTGTTTCTTGGGGGTGGGTGGGGAGGGGTGTGGGCAAGGCCATGCCACAACGTGTGAGCTCTGATGGGGCCCAAACGTTTTTGATGGAATATTTGCGCTGGAAATATTCAACGTGAAAGATCTCTCCTCAAGGAGCACTCTGTCAGCGGGAGTGGGCTGGGAGTCATGATGAGTCTCTGTATGCCTGTCATGTGGGTTGAGGGTGGAGCTGCCTAGGCAGGGTTTAGGGGTTACAAAGTCGGTCTTCTAAGCTTTTATGACTGTGGCTCTTCAGGGAACCCCCAGGGAAGCAAAAAGGTCTGTCTCTGGCAGTTATTCTGGTGAGGCTGTGGTGTAATGGAACAGACCCCAGTGAAAGTGGGTGAGAAATGCTCTTAGAATCCTATTCGTTCTGGTACCTGTCTCCTTCAGGCATTAGGCAGGAAGCTCCTCTGCTGGCCAAAAGGCTAGAGATCCTGCACTATACCACCTACTGAGCACAGACCTCCCTCCCTGGAAAGCTACCAGCTAAGCCTTGAATGCCCTCCCAGAGCTCCTTTTGAATTCTTGCTTTAAGGGGTGGAAGATGAACTTGGCTGTACCATGCTCTCTGTCCATTTCAAGTACAAGCTGAAGTTGCTGGTCTTCTTTAGTGCTGCAGTTATCTGCACACCTGTAGAAGCAGCCCCTGTCCTCCGCCAGTGGGGTGGCCATAGCGCCCTATCTGTGCTCTTCAACAGGCAGAATCAGACTAACAATACTGCTTCTGAATCTGAAAGCACAATGTTCATGTTCTTTAAAGAATCAAGGCCTGAGCATCTCAGGAGCCAACCCGATAACCATGTAGATTGATATTAAGGGGCAAAGCTCCCAAGAACATTTAAAACTGATTTTTAAGATATAAAGTGTCCATATTTTAGTTTCAAATTGTCCACAGATGCACTTAAGGAATCAATGAGAATAGTGGGATGGATTGGTCTTGTTAGAGTTCAAGTTTTTCTGTTTTACCTCATCCAGCCTTGTAAGAATAGATTCTGTTTTTTCTTTTTTCCCCATCTGATACTCATGATTTATAGATGTCAGAGCCTCCTTTGCCATTGTTGGCCTGGCATCAGCTTACCTTTCTCTCTGGGTTTTCCTTCTATGGTATTTGAAACACCGCTTGGGAGAAATCAAGTGCAAACTGACCTATTTTACAGATAGATGGAGACATTTGTGCAATTTTTTTTTACACACATCTGTTTAAAATATCCACAAATAGAAGCATTCAAATGCTCACACATGGCTCCTAAAACCGTGCAAAGGGCCAGGTAAGGTGGGAGGCTGCGTGTTCAGGAGCCCCAGGAGGAGGCTGCTGGTGTGGCTGTGGGCCAGTGGCTGCTGGCTGCACCATTGTGATGAAGACCAACTTGCACCAGAGCTTGGAGCACACAAACCTTGGCCCAACTGCCACCATTTAGTAGCTATGTGACTTTTGAAAAACCACTTAGAACTTCTGAATGGCACCCTTACCTGTGGAATGGGGATGGTACCTATCTCAGGAGAATACCATAGCTTTCTATATTTTTGATCGGGAACTATAGTAAGAAATACAGTTTACATCATGACCTGCCACACACAAATACATCCATGCACTTATAAAACCGAAACAAACATTTTATGAAACAATTTTTACTTAGAGGTGGATATTTCCTATTCTATTTTATTTTTACTTGAACAGGGTGATTGCAACCCACTGCACTGATTTCATGACCTAACGATGGGTTGCAAGGGAGAATTTGCCACACACGCCAGGTACTTAATAAGTGTCCATTCCATTAATATGTTGATGGTCCATAGCTTTACTATTTAGGATACTATAAGCTATGCTAGAGAAACAAGCCCTGCAATAGCGATGGCAGAACGCTATGGAAGTTTGTTTCTTATTTTCATAAAGTCCAGTGTGAGTTGAGTAGGTTTTCAAGGAGACTGTCTTCCATGTGGGATCCAGGTGGCTTCCATCTACTGTCCCCATGTGGACTCCACAGTTACACCTAAAGGGAAAAAGTGGGATGGAGTATCTCATGGATACCTTTAAGGACTGGATCTGAAAGTCAACGTATCACCACTACCACCCCTTTAATGGCCAGGGCTCAGGCACGTGGCCCCAACTGAACTGCAGGGAGGCTTCCTGCGTGTGCAGGAGAAGGAAATTGTGAGGAGGCAGAGTGAGTGAACTACATAAGGTAGTATCTAGGCAGGGTCCAGGGTAGGTCTTGGATACATGAAGACTTAGCAATCAAGATGTGGGAGTGGTTGGTTGGGCTAATGCTGCCCATCCATCCACAGAGGAACAGCCTGAATTAATGACTTCAGGGGGGTACTTCATGCTTTTCTTGATGCCATCCCCATGATTCTAAAGTTTCACAGGCTCACTTATGGGTACAGAGACAGTTTTCGACAACTAGTGTGAGTTTACTTGTTGCTTCATCTCGGGGCTCGTCCTTACCATACAATGGACCAGGACTGAAAGTTCTGTTTCAAGTTGGTGAGCCCAGACTGTGCGTACCGCTAATGGAAAATTATAGTGAACACTTACCGAGTGCTCACAGTGTGCCAGGCATTGAGCTAAGTAGTTCGCACGCCCTATCTTAATCATCATCACACCCTTATTAAGAAGAATCTTATATATCTTAGTCCCCTTTGAGTTTACCTATTCTGATGCCTTTATTTCACAGGTGAACAAAAACTCAAGTGCAGAGAAATTAAATGATTTTTCCCAGTGTTGCCCAACAAATAAGTGGTCCTGCTAGGACTGAAAGCCCAGATCTCCTGGTCCCTGTAAGGAGGACATGATGCTACTGGGGTGCAGGGGGGACTGTGCACATGGCACGTTTTAGTGGCCTTAGCAAAGTGTTCATTGAACCTCGAATTTTAGGACCCTCAGTTTTACTCAGATACACACCAGAAGGTCTAATCTGTGCTTGAATGGAGCGCCCCAAACTCTGCAGCCAGTGCTAAACTTACAGTTTTAGTTTGAACTGGTTGTTTCAGGAAGAAGTAACCCAAGCATTCTCAGAGGGCTGGTAACATGAACTGTGGATAACAACTTGAAGTAGAAATACAAGTATAGATTGTAGTAAAAGATCCTTATCTGTGATTTTTACTTCTTTTCACATAAATCTTCATGCTATCTGTTAATTACTCAGCAGTTCTTGGTTGCTACCAGTAATGATGAGAAAAATTGGGATTTACCAAAAAAAAAAAAAAAAAAAAAAAAAAAGGAAAAGCAGATGTGCTTCTGATAATGATAAGATACAGCTGGTTTAAGCCACAGCTTAAATCAGGGGTGTCAAACTCATTTTCACCCAGGGCCACATCAGCCTGGAGGTTGCCTTCAAAGGGCCAAATGTAATTTTAGGACTGTATAAATGTAACTACTCCTTAACAGTTAAGCAAGAGTTTGGCGCTGCCACCTGGTAGAAACAAGGTGTCTGGCCGGATCAAACAGGGTGGAGGGCTGGCGGGCCTTGTGTTTGCCACCTGTGGCTTAAAAGATCTAAGTTCTTCTTAAAGAAGAACTTCTACAGGTGAAGTACTGTAGTTAAAGTCTCCTAGTGGTGACTGAGGAAGGTTCTAGTACATCTCTCTTTAGAGATCTTGCAAGGTTCTTCTCCAGATTGGCTGAAGCCAGAGGTGCTACCCAGTGACCTAAGTTTTCCTCCCTGGGCAGAGGGATCCTATGATTTCGTGAAATTCTCTTCTAGTTCAGTGTTGCAAGTGTATCCTCAAAGTTACAGAAAACAGTAACCTGTGGATGTGCTTGCGCGCCTGCATGCAATCTGCACACACAGGGCCCGCACCCAGGTGTCCTTTAGATAGCCTTCCTCAGGAGGCTGACGGGCATGGATATTAGGGATGTTAGGGCATGGATGTGTAGGGTCCTAGCCCGGCTTGGGTGGAATTTGCAGTCTTTTATTGTCTGTGTGTGGGTTTGCTGCTATAAAATGAGAAATTCTTTTTCTATTTCACACTTGCCCCCATTGTATATTTTTAGGATCAAGCAAAGGGCAAAATGAGACTAGTTAGGTAGGTGCTTCCAGCATCAGTGCCCCCACTTCCTGCGCCCTGTGGTAGGCCTTGCAAATGTGGAGGTTCCTTCAAGCTGGCAATTAATCATGTGTCCTGAAAGGATGGGGGTGAGAGGAGCAGTGTCTCATGCCTTCACTATTAACCAGTGTTTAAAGGGATGTGCTGCTTGTGGGGAGAGGGGGGTGGCAAGGTACCTGGGCTCCCAGGGCCCACTCTGAGGTGTGCACTCAGCTGGGGAGAGCATTTTTGTGCTGTGCATGTACTGATAATTTTATTAACTGGAAACCAAGCCTTCTCTGCCTCAACACAGGCTCCTGATATTCTTGCATAATGTGTTTGACATTTCTGAGATAGTGCAGCCTGGGGAGAATGAGCACTGAATAGGGAATCAGGAGTGCTAGTTTTTGTCCTGACTTGGCTGCTGACCTGCTCCTTCTCCCTGGGCAGCTCACCTAACCTCTCTGTGCCTCATTACCTTCCTTTC
Organism: Desmodus rotundus; assembly: GCF_022682495.2. Lineage (NCBI taxonomy): Eukaryota > Metazoa > Chordata > Mammalia > Chiroptera > Phyllostomidae > Desmodus > Desmodus rotundus. The sequence goes on along the minus strand of NC_071391.1, from coordinate 135,701,957 downwards.
CCCACCCAACAGATCAGGACCTTTTCTTCTGCGCACTCTAACTCAGATGGCGGGCACATCCAGGCAATTTACCCGGCTCTGTTGCTGGGCAGGGTATACTATACATTCATGATGGTGTTTTTGTCTTTGTTACGATTACAGTTATTTTATGTGTTTTTTAATGACTCAGTAGAAATGACTGTGAATCCAGTACCACAGGACAAGCTCAATCTTACAATGATCTACTGTTGACATGCGGTCTTTCAGAGCTATGGTATAGTAATTTCTAAGTGTCGCCTTCTGAATGCAAATCAGCATTTTGTCCTAACTTTTGAGACCCAGCTGTGTATGGGGCCCCAATTTGGAGAGATGTGCTCATCTTTCTTTCACTTTTTTACCAGACAAGGTATGTTCCATTTGTTTCTCTTTTTTTCATTATAAAGATTTGGAAGCTCCCTTCCCTGGCCCCAGCCCTACTCTTTCCTTTTTTTTTTTTTTTAATGTCCTGGATGGAGGAAAGCCTTCTGAGGCTCATCACCTGCAGGTGGTGCTTCTGAAAAGGAGACTGTTTCAGAAAGTTCCAAGCACTGAGAACGGGTATGTAATGACCCTGTCTAGAGCCAAAACAACATGCAAGTCCAGGTCCATTCATTAATGAACTGGCAAATCAGTCGCAGGTCTCGTCAGAAATATCACTGCATCCTGGGTTTCTTTACACAGACCATTGGATCAAATCCACAATGGACCACTTCTCCCCAAGAGGCTCAAAGTCCCTCTTAACAAATATCTTGCTCAAATATAGGGTTTTCTTTTCTTTCTTTCTTTCTTTCTTTCTTTCTTTCTTTCTTTCTTTCTTTCTTTCTTTTTTTTTGCAAATGGCTTGTTTTATTTCAAAGAAATCACTGTACTAAAACTCCAATTATAATTGTAAAAGCCTAACACTCATAGTCAAATGTGAGGTTTTCTGACGTCTGTCTGTCTCTCTCTGCTGCCTCTTCTTCCCCTCCTTGGAAAACATGACTTGCTTCTGAAATTTGGCAAGTGAAGGTTGCAATAGCCAGACTTGGGGACGGAGATGGAGGTTTATAAGATCCCAGGAGAGTGCCCAGAAGGCCTCTTGGCTTAAAAATATCTTGCTTATTTAGGTTTCCCAAAGTATAAAATTCTTCCACCCCTGGTGGTGGCTTTGGGGTTAAGCATCATCCTTGCAAGAGAGGGGGCTTTGCATTTAAAAAGCATATTCTTTCCGGAAGCAAATCAGAGCCCGTTCAGTTGCAAGCACCTGTTTATATGAAACTGCTTCTCCCTGACCTGAGGGGTCCTGGAGCCAAGAGTGAGAGCCTGCTGGCTGTCTGTGCTGGTTTGCAGCTTTTAGGTGAGGAGAAGGCCAAAAGGGGGCTGGGGAGCTTTGAGGATCAGACTGGCCTCCTTCCTGGTCATTGTGGAGCCTAGCCTGGGTGAGGAGATGAGGTCCTCACCTAGGTGAGGTCTGGAGCCTGACCACAGTGATGAGGAGGATTGAGGAGGTGATAGAATCAGGCGCCATAACTTCTGAATAATTGGCCAATGTGACATTAGGGGCCTGGCTTCTCTTTAGGAAGGATCTTGAGTTTCTATGTAAAGCATCTGGTGTTTCTCTGCTATATGTTATGCATTCATTTATTTTTTAATCCCCTCCCAAGAATATATTTTTATTGATTTTTAGAGAGAGAGAGAGAGAGAGAGAAATAGAGAAAAATATCAGTGTGAGAGAAAGACTGATGGGTTGTTTCCTGTACGTGCCCCAATTGGGGATCGAATCTGCAACCTATGTATGTGCCCTGACTGGGAATCGAACCCACAACCTTTTGGTATATGGGCTAACACTTCAACCAACTGATCCAACCAGCCAGGGCTCCAATGTATTAATTAATTATTAACATATTATTAGTATAATAAATAAGAATGTATTATTAATTATTATTTATTTTTGCTTCCCCTCACTAGAATGTAAGTTTCCAGAGGGCAGTTTCTTTGTTTTGTTCATTGTTGTATTCAGGGGCTTAGAACAATGCCAGTTTATACCATAGTTGCTGTTCAGCAAGTATTTGTTGAATAAATGCACATGTTTATTCTCCTCCTTGGTGGCTGAGAATTCACTCTCTCCCATTTCGGCACCTACATACTACTCACTGCTGCCCCAGGAATTCTTAGACTCATAGGCTTGGCACCATCTTTCTTCTTTGGGGCCTTCTTAGAATTGGACAATTGCAGATATTTGATTTCCACCCCTCTCTTTAAGTGAGAAAGCTGTAAACAGTGATATGGCAGTCTCCACTGGCTTTCTGCACGATGCCAGTGACGGTTTTTTTGCAAAGGGCAAGGCCTGGGATTGAATGTAAACAAACACAGCCCACGAGTTTAAAATAGACCATTGAGCAGCTCACAAAATAGGCCCCTTGTTTTTAAAAGAGCAGTGGACGCTCTCGAGAAATAATAAGGAATAATAAGTCTGGAAGCTGGATAGAAAGCTCTGCTGCTTTCTGGCTGCGTCTGTCCTCTGAACTTTATTCACGTTTGGCACGCCTGTATCGGAGCCACTGCCAGCCATGGCCGGGGTGCGCAGGCAACGGAAAGTTTATCTGGGCTGCTGGAGGGAAATGGGAATCTCTTTGAATAAAGTGCCACATGCTTGTGGTGCTAATTTCTAAGAGACACAGACTCCCTTTGCAAAGGGAGCCCAGTGTTCCTCCCAAGAGGGACAGGACGACGGAGGACTAATGAACTAAGGTTCTACAACATGTGTGACCTAGGAACATTCTCTTAGCAAGCCCAGGTTTTCTCATCTGCAGAAAACGGGGCATTCACACCAGCCTCATAGAATTGTTTTAGGATGAGACGATATGAATGCAGACTCCGTGAATTTAGGGCTTGCTCTGTTGTGTTCATTTCTGCACACCCAGTGCCTCGCACTGTGCCTGGCATCTGAAAGGGAACAGCCTTGCGGCCCCCTGCTGCAGGGGAGCAGCCCAGGACAGCGGAGTCCATTTGACAGCAGTGTGAAGGCATAAATAGCATTCTTTTCCTTTTCTCCTCTCCAGAATCTTTATTCTTTAAGAATAAATGTGAACACATACCCACAAATAAGAGTACATTCTCATTGTGAAAAATTTAAATTATTAAGAGGTAAACTGGTATACCCACTTCTCCCTAAAGTAACCACACAGGAGTGTTTCCCTCCAGAGACCATATATCTCTATCATCTGTCTCTGAGTCTCAGTTCTGTCTATCATGTGCTACGTGTTTGCCTGTCTACCTCCCTCCCTCCCCACCTGTGCTGGCTAATTTTATGTGCCCACTTGACTGGGTCATGGCGAACAGATATTTGGTGAAATGTTATCCTGGAAGCCCTGTGAAGGTGTTTTATGAATGAGACTAACATTTAAACTGGTGGACTTCCAGTAAAGGAAATTAACCTCCATAATGCAGGTGGGCCTTATCTAATCAGTTGAAGGCCTTAATGAAATAAAGACTGACCTCCCTGGAAGAAGAAGGAACCTTTCAGTAAACTGCCTTTAGATTCAACTGCAATTCTTTCCTGGGTCTCCAGGCTGCTGGCCCACTCTGCAGGTTACCAAGCCTCCAGAATTGCACGAGCCGGTTACTTAAAAACAATCTCTCTCTTTCTCTCTCTGTTTCTTATATATATGTATTTCCTGTTTCTTTGGGGAAACTTAACTAATACCCTATCCTATCCATGCATTAATTCATCCATCTATTCATCTATTTATAGGAGGATAATTTATTGAAATACTAATTTGTGTTCCATTCTTATTCTGTTATTCCCTCCCATTCCAAAAAGGCAGCCAGCTTTGTATTATAAAGTTAAAGCAGAAATTTTCTGCCCCCCCACCTCTTTTTCTGTAAGCTCCAGCAACTTGATGGGCTTATTACTTCGGCAGGATGGGAAAAGAGGCAGAATCTCTGAGGATAGGCTAAAGGGAGATGCCCCAAGACCAGGGACAGGTTCCTTGGGATGGAATGTTGTCTATACCTTCACTCTTGCTTAGGCGACAGGATGCATAAGTTGTCTCATGTGCCCAAGGAGGCACTTTAGCCATCAGGATCTTCTACAAAGACCCCCTTGCCCAAAGATGATGTAATGATTCCTGTGTCTTTTGGGTAACCAAATGACTAGAGTAGACCAGTGGCTGGGGGTAGGGGAGTGCAGGGAAAGTTTTGGTTTGTATCACTCTGGAACCTTGGCACAACACAGGGGTGGGAGGTGGGGAGATACAAGTCAAAATAATGGCTAATATTATATAGTCCTCCAGCTATGATGTCATTGACATAAAAGATATACATGTACTATATGTATCGCTTTCAGTATTCAAAGTGTTACTTTTAAAAAATATTAAAGTGTTTAAAGTAGGACTTGCAGTTTTTATTTACTACATCTTGGATAGCTTTCCATAACTGTATCTTATTCTAATAAATATTCTGTAAAGTATTTTATATTGCTGATGCACCTTAATTCACATGAACTACTTCCTATTGTTCAATATTTATATCATTTCCATTTTTTATGTTGTAAACAGTACTCTAGTGGACATTCTTTAGTATTGGGTAAGTATTCCCAGTTGCCTGAAAACCCGAGCCTCGCCTCCTCCCAGAATTCTGCTCTGCTCTTCTATGTCTACAGGAGCCCGGTTCTGTGAGAGGCTCGGCGAGAACTCCAGAACAGGCAGAAGAAACCGTCCTCCCTGCTGGAGCCTGCGATCTTGTAAAGAAAGTAGCACCTGAGGAACAAGAGACTTCTTTCTGTAGCCACAGGACAGCATGGGGTGAGAAATCAGGACTGACAATGTAATTTGGGGAGTCCTAAGAGATTGGCGCTCTTTGTGTGTGGGGACAGAACTGTCCGTACTTAAAACCACACCTTCCTTGACACCTCCTTGGGACACATGAGTGTGTGGCAGGCAGGGCAGGCTTCCCCCTCTAGTTATTCTCAAGCCATTTGCCTTTTCTTATTTCCCTTGGGAGTTACTACCTTTTTTTTTTTTTTTTTCCTTTAGGAATGAAGAGTTGAGAGAGATAAAGTCCCAGGCTCCCGTTGCCCAACCAGTTTGTGTGCGTCATTGCTGTGTGTACTTTCATACTTTTATTGTGCACATATAAATTTCCATAAGTAATATAAACTATTGTTTCATGTGTCTGAGAACTTTACAGATCTTTTCAGCAAGTTGTAAACACACGTGGCCAGGGACTTGGTCTTTTTCTGTAACCCTTCCAGCCTCACTGAGTCTGAGTAGTGAGTGTGATATTCATGCTTGACCAGATTTGAGAAGGTGGGACCTGGGAGGCCACCTTGCCTGCCTTCTTCCTCACGCTCACCCCACCCTTCTCTCCCCGGCTCCGCTCCTCACATGCCTCCCCCTGGGACCTCATGTTTATTTCTGAAGGCTTTGGAAAGACTCTGGGCCAAGACCTTAGCTCCTAAAAACCTAAAGGTCTATTTTGCAAGGTCCTCTTTTATGGGGAAATACCTGAGAGTGAACATTTATTTAAAAGCTAAGGAACGAATGCATATCTAGTGAATGGACAGGATCCTTTTGGGCCCCTCCTTGGAGTGCAGGGAAGGAGAACCATGTGATGGGGTGTGGTCCTGCTTACGGCCTTGGTGAGGAGTAGTGGTCTGCAGACTGGGGAGGGAGACACCACTCATTTGGCTGTACCAATCAGGACCAAAGCTCTCACTGATAGGGCTATTTAGAGGTTCCCATTCTTGGTCCTCTTGTGATGAAATGAGGTAAAAAAGTACTGTCTTCCTTTTTAGACAACCTTGTCTCTGGCCAGGGTGGAAAAGGGGAGGCTGAAGTACCCCGGCCCCCGACCCTAAAAGGTGACAGTGCTGCCAGTTCCTCTGGCCCCAGGTGAAGGTGCTCACTCCCTCTAAGGCACAGAGGGTGGAGTAGCCGGGCCTCCTCTTTCCTCCCTGCCTTCTTCTTTCTCCCATTTCTTCTTTCTTCTGGGAAATGTGAAACTTCTTGTACTTTAGTAGGATTTGATTTGATATGATTATTTTTCTTAAAGCTGATGAAATGCTAGTGTTAGCACAGGTCTTTTTGTGTCAATAAAAGGAAGCAACAAAGAAAAGAGATATGAAAGTTCCCTTTTGATAAAAGAATAATTTGTCGGAAGATCCTCCACACCAAATACCCAGCCTTGGAGAGAGTATTTTTGCCATCAGCCTTGTCACCTAAGATTCCATTCTTTCCCTCCATTTCTCCTCCGACATGTTTGCATGTGTGTCTGAATACAATAAAGTTGCTTTAAGCTTGTTTTTTCAATTATTCAACAACTTTCAAGTGGAGAAAAATTTGGGTCTTTTAATTTCATTTTTGGCTTTTTTTTTTTTTTTTTTTGCATGTGTGTGTCTCTTTTCTGTTTGCTAAACAGTAATTGCAGATCTTCCTGGCCACCTTTAATACTCCCAGCTAATTATCCTGAAATAAATCTCTTTCAAGCCCGCATGCCAGCAGTTCTGGGATCCGAGCGGCTCTTTCAGCTCCCGGCTGCCTGTCACTCAAACGGGCCTCAGCTGCAACTCCGAATGATGAGTATTAACCTCCCGCTGGGAAGATTCGCCCAATCTCCCCACTTCCAACGGCAGCTCCCAGGGCCTCGCCATGCTTCTACCTGTTAGCCTAAGCTGGGATTTTCTTTTGCTAACGCTGTGATTTTGAAAAGTGGAAGAGGATTCCTGAGAGAAAGACACTCAGTTAACCTTCTCCTAATTGCCATTGAAGATGGAAAAGGGAGAGAAAGATGGTGGCTGGGCCATGGAGTGGTGTGCAGCCTTGCCAGGAAGTGCCCTGGTCTGTGGGTGAGCAAGTGTGAAAGTATTGTGGCCCAGGGGCCTGTGCTCATAGATTCCTACCTGAGGGCTTTGATGGCTGGCACCTGGGAGAGGCCTTAAGTTGGACTTACTGTCTTCTCTGACATCCTTTCTCAAATGTCCCTCAGGGACTTTTACTAGTTCACTGGGTTCTCCTTCTTCCTCAAATCTCTTCTGTTTCCTTCCAGATTATCTCTTGCCTTGTTCAGCAAGACTCAGGGAGTCTTGCTGGTCCCTAGCCTGTGCCTCTTCTGGGCGTGGTACTACTCTCCTCTCACTTTTGTTTTCCTTCTCATTTCATAGGCTTTCCAACTTCCTTATCCCATCCTTCTGATAAGATAAGGAGATGGCTACTTAGGCAGGCCCCATAGCAGAGTGGGAATAGCACAGGCTCTGAAGTTATATTACCCAATGCCTGGCAAAGAGTCATAATCTAGTTAAATGAATGACTGGATAAATAAATAATAACATAACATAACATAACATAACATAACAACATCTTGTCCCCAAATATTAGGCTACCTTCTTCCTAGATTGACTTCTCTGGAAAAGACTACTTGTTTATCAATTGCCATTTCTCCTCCTTGTAGGCGGAATTGCACTTCCTGGCCCCTGGCAGACACAGTCACACGATCTGCTTTGTTCAGTAAATGTGAACTAAAGCCCGTGTGTGTCACTTCCTGATAGAAGCTGTGAGAATTTAGCATTCTCATTTTCTTCTCTCACATTGGCTGGTAAAGTTCCAGATAGTGGGTGCTCCATGAGCTTGGATCTTGGGGTGAGCATCCCCAGTTGATCTACCATGGATGTATGGTGTGAACAAGAAATAAACTGTAGTTTTATGCCGCTGAAGTTTTTTTTTTTTTTTTTTATGACTGCAGTGTAATCTAACCTATCCTTAGATAGGTTATGACTGATAACCAAATATACAAATCTACTCATTGATATCCAAATGTGTTTTTTTCTCAGCCTTTAAATGTACAATTTTTATCTGCCTCTGTAAAGATTTTCTTTCTACTTAGCTGGCCTCTTCTCAGTGCTGCAAACCAGATATCAGAAACCTATATCCTGGCCAAAATGCTTGAACTAGACAGTTAAGTCTTACATCCTAACTGGATCCCTAGTAAATGATGTAGAACACCAAATAACTCCTAAGTCTATGTATCTTGTCTCAAGATACCAGAGCAAAACTGCCACATACAGTTGCAAAGGCCACAATGTGAAAGGCTGTGCAAACGCTTTGCTGGGCTCCTCTAACAGAGGATCTGCTTATAAGAAATTTTCAGGACCCAGGGAGCAACTATGTATTTCACCATTAACATAAAAACAGAGATTACATTCTAAATGATGCCTTGGACTTTGCTGAAGTCCTCCAGGAAATGATAATGGGGGGGACCTCTTACCATGTGCATCGTTGGGGTGACTCAAGCAAAATGTGAGTGCCTGATACTTCCAGGTCCTGCCATCCTATTTTCTCCTTAACGTCAGCTCCAGAGAGGCCCCTTGGACTTGTTGCAGTGTTATGTTTTGGAGGACCCTGTTTTCTGATTTTCCCTTTTTGTGGCCTGTGCCTTCTGGGTCTGTCCAATAGGGGGAGCTCAATAGATTTTACCCAGCTTCTATCCCCCTTGACTTTTCTCTTCCCTTTAGTTCCTGCGTTGGATTACTTTCATCTGCCAAACCCTTCGGTCTTGATTAGTCAGAGGTCTGCCCTCAGATATAGGGCAGTTTTAATCCCAGTGAGCACTGGTTAAACAGTGAAATGTACCGTCACATGTTGGTCCGATTTTCTTTTTCTAATAGTGTTCCAGCTTCAAACTCCATCCTGTGACACAGAATGAATACTATTAACTTCCAGAAGAGTCCTTTGTGGCTGAGTATTTCCTGCATCTGTAAATCATTCTCTGACTGCCTACCATGACAGTTATGCAAGTAGCTTTTGGATTTCACAATTTAAAAAAAAATTTATGACATTGTAATCTACTCTATCCATGGAAATGCATTACACTGAGATTGCAAAATCAAAGAGTAAGTGAAAAACAATCATCAGGAACAACAATAAAGTAATGGTTTGACCTGAAAGGTATTGTGTTGTAATGGGAAGAGCTCAAATCCCAGCTCTGCTCCTGACTGTCTGTGTGACCTTGCACAGATCACTTTACCTCTCTGGGCCTTAGTTTTTCTGTCTGTGAAATGTGAAAGGACCCTTTCCAGTTCCGGAATTTTACAATTCTGGAATGTAATATTTATGAATAATAAATAATACTAACTTCAAAAATATTTCCTGGGGTGGTCATTTCTTAGGCTCCCTGGGAGACTCTTGTTATTGCTTTTGATAATCTTTTTGTTGGGCTGATTTTTATCCTTCAAAAAGTTCGTCCCAGAAATCTTGTGAAATTAGCAAGGGCATTTATCTCCATTTCACGATTGAGACTGATTAAGAGTATGTACTTTTTCTGAAATTATGTAGGTCCTTCAGTGGGAGATGTGGGATCAGAACTCAGAAATTCAGGTAATTCATACCCTGTATTAGACAAGAGGGAATTGTGTGTCCTGTGCTATTATTATAGTGGGAAACCATAATAACTCAGTTTAATCAATACTAATTGGATGTATTTTATATGTTTAGTAGTGAGCAAAGTGTGTTTCTTAGCCTCTAAGGAGGTATAGTCTATTGGGGGTCCGTTACATAAACAGATGTAGGAAGTGCTATGATAAAGGTATTTTCAGGACTTCCTCTTCTAATCAGGATGGAGTAAGAGGGATAGGGTTTATCCTCCCACCCAAAACAACTGTAATACTGGCAAAAATATTTGAAATAATGGCTTTTAAGTCAATTGACTTAAAGGCAACAAAGGACGGGCTCCCTGAAGTGTGGGGAACAAGTGAGGTGAGTCCTTTGATCACTCAAGCTTACTGTCTGAAGAGAGTTTCCAGGCCAAGGTATAAGGGAGGAAAACCTGTGGATCCCAGTAATTTCTTTGAGTTTGGAATGCGTACCTGGAAGTCTGGAAAAAAGGCAAAGTGCTGGGATACACAGGGCAGGGTTTTGGAGTAGAGAGACTTTCACAGAGAAGGAGCTTCAGAGATCTTTGTGTCCTAACAAATCATCAACTGAGTGGTAATAATCAGTACATGCGTGTGCAGAATCTATTCAAGGCTAGAGAAAGAATTGCTTTAAAATATTAGAGGAAACATATCTTTGAAGATTTATACAGGGGCAGGGATAGTTCCTGTTTCTATCATTCAGACTAGAAAACCTAATAGTCCACAAGACATTGAGGAAAATACTTAGAGGAGTTTTGTCTCTGTAGTGGAAAAAAAAGATTAAATGTTGATCCCACCCAATGAAGCTTAACTAAAAAGACCTGAAAGAATAAAGCTATTTACAGACAACTGTATCATAGGAAAAAAGTTGAAAATATTTATAGGGTATTAAAAATATCCAGTCCCCAACAAGGTACAGTTCATAATGTCTAACAATTTGATTAAAAAAAAATTAAGGCATGCAAAGAAGCTGGAAAATATGACCCATAATGAAAAGTCTATCAATGGAAACCAACTAAGAAATTATACAGATGATAGAATTATAGACAAGGACACTAAAGCAGGTATAAATGATTTAAGTTTATGAGTTTAAGAAACTACGTTATCATTGAGACTGTTAACTAGAGGTGTGGAAGATATACAAACTATAATGTCTGAGATGAAAAATGTACTGGATGAGATGAACAGCAGATTAGATATTGCAAAAGAAAACATCAGTGGACTTGAAGACATAGCAACAGAAATTATCCAAAATAAAATGCAGAGAGGAAACATTTAAAAGAAGTTAAAAACCCCCAAACAGAGTATTAAACTACAACTCCATGTGGTTTAATTTTTTAAAAGATTTTTATTATTCTTAGAGAGAGGGGAAGAGAGGGAAAGGAACATTGATTGACAATGTGTGAGAGAAACTTCAATTGGTTGCCTCTCGCATGTGCACCCTGACTGGGGACTGGGACCACAACCCAGGCATGTGCCCTGCTTGGGAATTAAACCAGCGACCCTTTGAGTTGTGGGACAATGTCCAACCAACTGAGCTACACTGGTTAGGGCTCCATGTGGTTTAATAGATGTGTAAGTAAGTGGAGGTCTTAAAAAGGAAGAGAGAAAAGAAGAACAGAAAAAATATTTGAAGAAATATTGATAAAAATTTTTCATTAGAATTTAGAAATTTAGTGGGAACTTAAGTATTTAGTTGTAAAGTACTTATATGTGAAGTGGTATTGTATTACTCAAGGGTAGAATGTGACAAGTTAAAGATGAATAAGGTAAACTCTAAAGAAACAACTACAATAATATAGTTATAGCTAAGAAGCCCCAAAACAAATAAAATGGCATCATAAAAAATGTTCACTTCAAAAGAGTGTGGGAAAGAAGGGGAGCAAATGAGACAAATAGAAAACCAATAGCAATATGACAGATTAAAATCCAACCATATCACGAATCACGGTAAGTGTAAATGGTTCAAAAATCCCAATCAAAAGGCAGAAATTATCAGATTTGATAATAAATCAGGACCCAATTTTATATTGCCTATAAGAAATTCACTTTAAATTAAAGATACAAGTAAGTCAAAAGTAAAAGTATAGAAAAAGTATATAATGGTGACATCAATAAAAAAAGCAGGAGTGTATTTTAATATCAAAGTAGATTTCTGAACAAAAAATATTACCAAGAATGAAGAGTATATTTTCATAGTGATAAAAGTGCCAATTCCTCAATAGGATATTACAGTTCTAAACATATAAGAAGCCAAAACTGAGAAAACTGCAAGAGAAACTAGATTCACATTTATAATCAGAAATTTCAACACCCCTACTCGTACTTGATGGAACAGGTGGACAGAAAATCAGTAAGTGTTTGGGAGACTTGGACAACACTATGAACAAGCTTGTTCTAATTGACATTTATAGAGCACACATTCTTTTCAAGTTCACATGGAATATGTTTTACTAAGACCCTATTCTGGACATATAAAAGAAGTCTCAATAAGTCAATAAGATTCAAATCAAAGTATGTTCTCTGACCAGGAGGGAAGTACATAAATAACAAAGATATTTTGATTTGAAGCCTCAAATATTTGCAAATTAAATAGCACACTTAAAAATACCTATGGTCAAAGGAATCATCAAGAGGGAAATTAAAAATTATTTTGAATTGAGAAAAAAATGAAAAAAATACCAAATTTTTGGAGAAGTAGCTAACTAAAACTCTCTTAAAGGGAAATTTAGAGACTAAAAGTCTATATTTGAAAAGAAAAGGGTCACAGACCAATGACCTCAACTTCTATCTTGAGAAATTAAAAAGAGAAAGACAAATGAAACCAAAATTAAGGTGAAGAAAGGTATTTTAAATGTCACAGTGTAAATCAATTTGAAAAATAACAGAAAAATAATAGAGATAAATCAATGAAACTAAAAGCTGATTCTTTGGGAAGATCAATAAAATCAATAAATCTCTAGTAAAACTGATAAGGAAAAGAAAAGAGAAGATACAAATTACCATTATCAGGAATGAGAGAGGAAATATGACTGGATTTTTATAGATATTTAAGGGATAATAAAGGAGAACTTTATGCTAGTATATTCTACAATTTGTATTAAATGGAGAAATTCCTTGAAAGGTACAAACTACCAAAGCTCATTCAAGAAGAAATAGGTAATTTTATTAACTGTATATAAAAAAAAATTGTAGTTACATTTAAAAACCTTCCTAGAAAGAAAACTCCAGAGCCAAAGGGTTTCATGAAGAAATTCTACTGAACATTTAAGGAAGAAAAATAATAGCAACCCTACACAAACTTTTCTAGAAAAATGAAGATGAGAAAATATTTTTCATCTCAGTCTGTGAGACAGCGTGACAGTGATACCATAACGAGACAAAGACATTACGAGAAAGTAGAACCACTCCAACCAGTCCTCATGATCACAGATGCAAAATTCTTACAAAAATTTTAGCAATCAAATCCAATAATATATCAAGGATAATACATTATGACCAAGTGGTGTTTTTTCTCAGTAATGCAATGCTGATTTAACATTAAATGAAACAATTAAATTCACCAATTAACCAGTTTAAAAATGTTTAAGTGATATGATCATCTCAGTGGGTACAAAACAAAACCAAACCAAAATATTTTGACAATATCTACTCCATTCCTGATACAAAAGCACCCAGTAAATCAAGAATAAAAGTAACCTTCCTAACAATAATGGGTATTTTTGAAAGCCTACAGCTATCATCAGATTTAACGGTAACAGACTTAATGCTTTTCCTCCTAAGCCCAAGAAGAAGACAAGGATATCCATTCTTCTCGTCAACATTTTACTGGACCAGGGGTGTCCAACCCGTGGCCCGCGGGCCACATGTGGCCCAAGATGGCTATGAATGCTCCTCGACACAAATTCACAAATTTACTTAAAACCTTTTTTTTGCTCATCCGGTTTTGTTATTGTCTGTGTATTTAATGTGTGGCCCAAGACAATACTTGTTCCAGTGTGGCCCAGAGATGCCAAAAGGTTGGACACCCCTGGCTCTAGGCAGTACAATATGGCAAGAAAAAGCAAAAAAGATCCTCAGATAAGAAAAGAAGAAGTAAACCGTGGACAGCATAATTGCCTATGTAGAGAATCTGTGAAATCTACCAAAAAGCTATTAGAACTAATAAGTGAATTTAACAAAGTTGCAGGATAAAAAATCAATATATACAACTGAAGTTGCATTTTATATGTTAGCAACAATGAGAAATTTAAATAAAAATACCACTTATAATAGCATTAAAAATATGAAATAGTATGGATAAATATGATAAAAGTTGTTAAGACCTGTATTCTAAAAGTTACAAGATAGTGCTAAAAGAAATAAAGGAAGAAATTAAGGAGGACATTAATTAGAGGGATATATTGTGCTCATGGGTTGAAAGATTCGATATTATTATGATTATTTACAAATGGTCTGTAAGTCCAATCAACAGGCTACACACAACAGTGTGTGTGTAGAAATTGACAAGCTGATTCTTAAGTTCATGAGGAAATGTAAAGGACCTAGAATGCCCCAAACAACTTTGAATAGAATGATGTTTGGAGGACTTATTATAGAGCTACAATAATCAATGCAGTATGGTATTGGCATGAAGATAAATAAGAAGGTCAATGGAAAAGCATAGAGTTGGTTCAAAGACAGTGCTGTGGAGAGAGAAAATTCTTTTCAATAAATGGTGCTAGAACAATTGCATACCCATATGAAGAAGCAGAAAAAGAGAACTTTAATTCTCACTTCACACTGTGTATAAAATTATTTTGAGATAATAGACCTAAATTTAAAGTGTAAAAAGAAAACATGGGAGGGCATCTTTTGACCTAGGGTTAGGCAAACATTTCTTAGCTATGACATAAAAATCATCATTCATAAAGGACAAAAAACTGATAAATTGGATTTAATCCAAGTTAAGAATATTTCAAAAGTCACTATTAAGAGAATAAAAAGACAAGCTATAGACAGGGAGAAAATATTTGTAGATCACATTTTTGACAAAAGACATATCAATAATATATAACGAATCTCACCATTCAATTTAAGAAAATAATCCTGCCCCCCTGGGTAAAATATTTAAATTGACATTTTATCATAAATGATATACTGATGACCAGTAAGTCCATGCTTAGTGGTCAACATCAATATTCTTAAGGGAAATGCAAATTAAAACCACAATGAGCTACAATAAAAATTACTGACCACACCAACTGCTGGCAAGATGTGTAGCACCTGGAGCTCTCATACCCTGTTGCTGGGAAAGTAAAATAATAAAACACTTTTGAAAACACTTTGGCAGTTTCTTAAGTTAAACATACAGCTACCAGATGACCCATTCATTCTATTTCTAGGTATTTATCCATGAGAAATGAAAACATATGTCCATTTAAAGACTTGTTCAAAAATGTTCATAGCAGCTTTATTTGTAATTGCCAAAAAATATAAACAACTCAAATGTCTATCAACAGTTGAATGGGTAAACAAATTGTGGTATATCCATATAATGGACCATTACTCAGGAATCAAAATAAACTGTTGATATCTACAAAATGGATGAATCTCAAAATAATTATTCTGGGTGAAAGAAGCCAGACCAAAACAGAGGACATGCTGTATGATTCCATTTATAAGAAGTTATAGAAAATGCAAACTAATCTGTGGTGATAGAAAGCAGATCTGTGACCGCCTGGGAATGAGTGAAGGAGGGGTGGGGCAGGAGAGTGGGATTCTCAAGGGGCATGAGGAAGCACTGTCCTGATTGTGAGTGTGTATGTCAAACCTGTACATACTTTAACATGTAGAGTTTATTGTATGTCAATTATACATTAATAATGCTGTTAAGAAACAACAAAAATATATTAAAACAACTATTTCTATTAACAAAATAGATTTAATTGTATATATTTCTAATCCTCATACTTTTGTAGATTAAAATTGAGACATTAAGATAAGAGTGATGCTCAGGGTTCTGTGGGACTCTGGAAAATTCATAGCATATAATCAAGTGTTTTTCTATTTCTACATTTTATTATGCTAATAATTAGACAGGCAAGAACGCATTTGCCATAGAATGTCTCTTCCAAACTCAAAACCACATTCCTACTGAGCAGGTCTGGATTGGCTGAATCCAGGAATCTGCATTTTTAACAAGTCCTTTAGGTTATTCTGATGCAGATGAGTCATGGGCCATTAGAGGAATGTTGGTCAAAATCTCCACATCAAAACCTCCTGTCTCTCTTCAACTTTGGCTTGGGTTTGATTCTCTTTGTTGTGGTCCGTAGTTCACCTGGCTTAACTCTGTAGTATCTTTTTATTGGATAAGACCTAGCTGCCCACTTTTTAGACAGAATCAATACTCAGAAATACTGTTACAATATTAGGTCTGGGGATAACCTCAGTAGTGTAATTATAGCCACAAGAACAACCTTAGTCACGTAGTCCAGGCCCTGCCCTCCCAAAGGAACATTCCTTTTAGGCCATTTCAAACACTTGAAGCCTGGGCTTTTGCAGCCCCAAGACAGGGAGCTTCCCAGGCCTTGCTTGCCTACAGGATCTGGTGCCAGGGACTCTTAGCCAGGCAGTTCTTTGTATTTCACAGTCTTCCTTTTGTAGCTGCCCTTGAGGGCTGTGACTTTTGCAATTGTTTAATGGATCAAGTCATTCTTAGTTAAAACCTTTTGGAAGCTTTCCACAGCTGTCAGGGTAAAACCCAAACTCCTGATCTTGGCCAACAGGCTCTGCATGATCTCTGCCCTGACGGCAGAGATCTCCTACTGCATCTCCACCAAGCACCAGTCAACCTTGGGCTTGGCTCTTGGTGCTCAAACACACCAACAAAGTCCCTTCCCATCTCAGACCTCTCTTCATGCATTTCCCTCTTTATAAAAGCTTTCTGTGGCTGCTTTATGACTGACACCTCATCAAGATGTCACCTCCTGAGAGAAACTTTCCCTAAACATCTTGTTTGAAGTTGGCTCTCTCCTCTCCTCGGTTATTTTTGGTTCCATCTCTCATCGCAAGTGGTAATGATTTTGTTTATCTCTTTATGTTTCCTTTACTAGAATGTAAGCTCTGACTGGGTAGGGTCATGTCTGCTTTGCTCACCATTGTATTATCATAATTGGTCGAATAAATGATGTACTCCTGCAAGACCCCTTAATTTTTACTAATACTGTGTCAGTGGGCTAAATAAAGGTTTCACAGCTGAAGGTCTTGGGCACCAGTATTTGAAAAACTTACTAAAAGCTCTCTGTTTAATGAGAGCTTCCCCCGGAAATGAACAAACAGAACTCACTTTTGAACACAACACAACAGAGCAAAGCAGTCAGTGCAGTCAGAGGACAACAGGTACACCTTTGCTACCAAACAGTCTTCCTGTCATGTTCACCCAGGAGCCAACTCCCAGCTGGGGAAAATGGTTCAAATACTGAGTTTGGGGCTTAGTCGAGGCATGCCCTGGCTGTAGGACTCTGGCCTTATATTTGACAGGACTCCAGGCAGGACTGGGCTCCTAGCAGTCTGGCTGGGGTAGGGCATGGCTAGATGATCTGGGCCTTCTTGGCTTTTCCAGGCAGGAGGGAAATGAGTGATTGTTCCTGCTCTTATGGTGTGGAGAACACCACGTTTGTGTATAAATTCTGAAGCCAGAAAGCTGGGTCATGGCCATGGCTGTTCCTCCTTTCATTACTGAGTTTGATACTTGAAATGAACAGAGCCAGAAGCCTGGCAGCAGGTGTCACTATACATGCCACAGGAAGGAAGATGGGACCCTGGTGGTGAGCTTACTTGATGGGGATGCATTTGTGGGATCTCTTTGACTTCATAATTTATCCCTAAATGCATTTTCATTTTACTTCCAATTCTTTTCCCTCTTCCTTTTTCTCCTTCTTTCTCTGTACTCTATTTTATTTTTCCTAAATTTCCCCCCCTCTTCATATCCAGGTCTGTTTTCATTTTCTCTCTCTCCATTTCTTTCCTTCCTATCTCTGTGACTCACCTCATGTCCCTTTCACTTTTCTTCTCCTTCTTCCTTTTCTTTTCTTCATTTAAGATGATTCTGTGGAGTCAGGGACATTCTTTTCTCATTACTCTGAATCTAGCCCACTGGTGACTGGCTGTATTAATACCTATATATCAATTTAAAGTGATAGACTTTCCCAGTCAATTGAAATTTTTATCATTGTGAAAAGTCCCTCTTTATCTCAGGAGTTTTGGGTTTTTATCCTGTCTGACAATTTTTCTGTTTTGATTGAACATTTTATCCACTTGACTTTTGATACAATTGTGAATATTTGGGTTTAAATCTGTATATTTGCTATTTGTTTCATATTTGTCTTACCTATACTATTCCATGTTATTTCCTTGCTCTCTATTGAGTTTATTATTATTCTTTACTTCACTTGCTGTTAGCTTGTTAGTTATATTTTTGTGATTATTATGGTTATATTTTTGGTAATAATTATATTAGTTACTCAAAAAATTTACATACATATCTTGACCCAAGTAAAAAATAAATATGAACTTTCATCACTTACTGTTTAACCAGTCAACCTTGAAAAGACCCTAGAATACTGTATATTTCCATCTTTCAACTTCTATGGTTCTGTGAAGTTTTAATTTATAGATATTTAAAATGTTACAAAACCAAATTATTATTATTTTATATAGTAACTGTTCATTTACCTTACCCACATATTTACCCTTTCTGCACTCTTCATGTCTTCCTGCATCTTTAAGCTTCATCCAGGACCATTTTCCTTCTGTGTCGAGATAGACATTTTCTTTAGTTCAAGTCTACTGACAAATTCTCTGTTTTTGTTTGTGTGAAAAATATCGTGATTTCATTGCCATTTCTCCAGGATATTTTAGCTGGGTATGGGACTTTTAGAATGGCAGTTATTTCCTCAGCACTTGTAAGATGTTATCACATTATTGTCAGACATGCTGTCTCCAATGGGAAGTCAGTTGTGAATTTTATTGCTGCTTTTGTAATTTTTCTTGCTTTAATTTGAAGACCAACTCTCCTTTTTGGTTAATTTTTAGGTTTTTTTCCTCATGAGTAGGTATGGTTAAAATATTTTTAGTATTTATCCTACTTGATGTTCATAAGTAAGTGCTTCTTGAATTTGTGCTTTTTTGTTTCAGCAATGTTAGAAAATACACTTAAATATTACTCTTCCTCCATTCTCTCTCTCTTCTTTTTCTGTGGCAATAGTTACATTACTTAGACCTTTTCTTCCTATGCAATATCTTGATTTACTATATGATCTTTTTTCTATTTTTCATCCTTTCATCTTTTAGTGCTTAGTTCTGGACATTTTACTCTCACTTACATTCTAATTCCCAATTAACCTTCCATTGATATTAAAATTTTACTTAGTATAATTTTTTAGTTGTAGTATTATATTTTTTAGTGTATTTATTTCCTTTTTAAAAGTAGTTTCCAGTTGATTATCAGAATTTTTCATTTTGGCTTTAAATTCTTTGACAATATTAGGCACAGTTATCTGATCACTATTATCTGGGTTGTTCTGTGTACCTGGTTACCTTTGATTGAGTACCAGGTATTACATAGGAAAAAATTTGGGATAGTTTGAGTCTTAGCATAAAGGTATCTTGCTGTAGAGAGAGAGGATTTAATTTATTTCTTACTGGAAACTAAGGGCCTTTAGAAATTCAAGATCACCTTAATGTAATCAGGGGTGGGTGGTTCAAACTTGGCTCTTGGTTTATGTGTGGACTGGTTTATTTTTGATTCAGCTTTACTCCTAGGATAAAGATATGTCCCTTTCATGTCCCAACCCCAAACTCAGGGATTTACCAGTGCCTCTGTCTTGGTGGGTCCTGAACTTGAATTCTTTTTCCTAGCTGCAAGACAGCTGCCAAAATGTCTGTTAAGTTTTATACATCTCAGCCACCTGTCCTGGAGTTGGCTGAGCCCCTAGAGTCTGGGGAAGAGTAGCCTTGAGTGCCAGACTGACTTCTCTGGATTTCATTTTTATCCCTCAGACTATGTCCTATAATTCTTCCCTGTCCTGGAACACCTCCAGTGCCAGATAAGTTTTGTATATTGCCCACATTTTTTTGGTTGTTCTCTGCATGAAGGTTTTCCCAAGTTTTCTAGTCTGCCAGTACACTCATGCCATTTTCCATCTCCGGACCTCAGTTTTTGCATCTATATAAAAAATCATTAGACTGGAAGACCTCCTCAAATCCATATTTCAGCCAGTGTCAGCTTGATCAAACCTACAGGTTAGACTGTCAGTTTCATAGGGAAGTGCGGTCTTTCCTACAGAGGGCTGGCTTCCTGCCCCACGTGGTCAGGGTAACTAGTACGGCTTTGGAGTGATGGCAATGAGCACGTTTGTTACTTTGGGGGGAGTGGAAACATGTACCGTAAGGCTAGAACACAGCTAACTTGCAGTAGATAGCCTACTATCCATACTGGTGTGAAATGTAGGCAGGGGTGTTTCATTTCTCTCTCAACCCAGGTATAGGAAGGATTCCCAAGGGCTATTTATCACAGTCAGAAGGGAGATAAATAAAGAACAGGGATGTTGTTAATTTACCCAAACCCCGAACTCAAAGTCCCTTTGATGGAGCAGGGGCCCTGGGGGAGCCCTGATGTAAGATTTCTGGCGAACCATCTGGAGGGTCTGCCCCTCATCTCCCTCTACATGAGTGTGGGCGTGTACGCGTGCGTACCCCCCAAACACGTGTGCCTAATGATGACCACATTATAAGTGGGCACATCTGGTGGGAAGAGTTTTCAATAGGAATTTTAAAGCACTATCACTTTCATTCTAAAGGGCGAATTCTAAAGGTACATTTTGCCTCTGGTTCTTTATTTTGAAGAGCGCTCAGAACATCATTGGTTTTTACCATGCTTTTGGCGAGTTCCGGTTCTGAGAAAGAGGTTCTTGCATTACTCTCATGCATTAGGTCTCTTTGGGTTAAGAGCACAGACTCTGGCGCCAAATTGCCTGGGTTCAAACCCTGACTCCTTCATGTACTAGCAATAAGACCTTGGACAAATAGTTAAATTTCCTTGTGCCTTGGTTCCGTCCTGTATGAAATGAGGATAATGAATAGCACCTGCCTCGTGGGGCTGTTGTGAGGATTAAATGAGTTAATCCATGTGAAGTGTGCAGATGGGTGTGCTGTTGATTTGGATGTGTGTCTGTACTGCATCTCTGAGTGTGTAAGCCCCCGAAGCGCGTAGGCAAGCGGTGACGTGGACTGGGTAGAGCTCTGGATTCAGGGTCATGAGGCCCACTATTGTGCTAGGCTGACTGTTAGACTAACTTCCAAAACTGTTGGCCCTCAGTTCAGTCTTCAAACATTTCCTGTAAAGTAGGACAGTAACACTCCTACCTGCTCTCACAGGATGAATCTCCGATGAAGTGGTGGATGTAGAAATCTTTCTGCAAAAGCACTATGGGCTATATAAATGTGAGGGATTGTCCTTAAAAGCGATGAGAGACCCATGGTCCTCTGCAGGCACGGATGAGATGGAGAAGGTACAAGAGAAGTGGGAAAGCGGGGGGTTTCCAACTTTTTACTTTCCTTTCTGAGCTTGTTCAGTTTCCGCATGACTCTACCCTACGGATTCTCCAGCATGAACTGGCTTGCTGGGCTGTCCATGGAATGGGGTTGGATGGTCCCTTAAGGTCAGTCTTGGATTCCATTTCTCTTCACCCAAGGTCTTATCTTGGAGACTGTGAGCTTGGTATCTGGCAATGTGTCCCCTTGGCCTAGCAAGGAAATCCAACCCCTTGCTCCCAGGAGTGAGCAGGTGGATTAAAAGTCCTTCTGGAGTGACGATGTGGGATGTTAATCTGGCGTGAAGTGGACCAGCTATTGGGGGCCAGGTGCGGTATGGTCAGAGCCCAGAGGTGGGCATAAGGTAAAGGTCAGGATACATTGTGTATTAGTTTCCTGTGCCTGCTGTAACAAATTACTAACAGCAGACTATTCTCTTATGGTTCTGGAGGCCAGAATTCCAAAACCCCGATCACTGGGCCAAAACAGGATGTCAGCGGGCTCACGTCCCCACTGAGGTCTTTAGGAACAAATCTGTTTCTTGTCTCTTTTATCTTCTGGTGGCTCCAGGTATTCCTTGGCTAGTAGCCATATCACCCCAGTCTCTGACTCCATAGTCACATTGCTTTCTCCTCTTTGTCTTCTGCCTCTTTCTTATAAGGACACTTGCTATGGCATTTAGAGTCCACACAGATAGTCCAGGACACGTATGTCCTCATCTCCAGATTCTTAATCATCATCTGCAAAGACATTTCCCAAATGAAGTAACATTGAGAGATTCTGGAACAATGATATTTTTTTTGGGGGGGGGGACATTGCCCAGCCCAGTGATTTTCAACTTTTTTCATCTCACAACACACATAACCAATTACTAAAATTCTGTGGCACACCCAAAAATATATTGCATTTTTTTGCCAATCTGACCCACAAAAATAGCTGTTACTTTGATTCATTCATACTGGATGGCTATTGTTGTGTTGGCTGTTGTCATTTTTTTTTTAATTTGACAATCTAAGGGAAAAGAGGTCAGTGCCCCTGACTGAATAGTCAGGTGTTGCATGTTTTAGAAGTTCTTGTGGCGCCCCAGTTGAACATCGCTGGTTTAGCCTGTCTCAGGTGGTAAGGGAGGAAATAGGTGGAGCAGGAGACAGATCCACACAGGGACACCCAGAATGAAGAGAATTTAGTCAAAATGGGAAAGAAACATGTCTAAGGGGTGAGTAACAAAGAAACTGTTACAACTGCCCGTATGAAATAATGATATTCACCGAACACTTACTAAGTGTCAGTTACTGTTCTGGGGGCTGGAAAGAAAGTAGCGTGGAGTTTGCATTCATTGAATGAATTAGTGAATAAATGACTGAATAACTGAGGACATTCTTTGCTTAGCAAGGAATGCTGTTTCTTGTTAGATCGGGTATCAAGGCTATCAGGAAGAGCTTACAGCTGGGAATCAGAGAGCAGGTGCTCTGGCTGGAGCGGGGTATGTGGGCTGGAGGAAGGCCGGCCCTCGCCCAGCACAAGGAGAGAAAGGGGTTTATTTAACTGAGTGGTTCTCAGCCCTGGCTGCACAATGGTCACCTGGGAGCTTTTATCAAATATCTAGGCCCTACCCCCAGAGATGCTGATTCAGCTGGTCAGGGCGGGCTGGGCATCTACAGAGTGTTAGCTCCCCGGGGGATTCTGATGTGCAGCCATGGATGAGACCAGGGTTAACTTCTCTTTGTGCTGATTGCCTTATGATCTAGAGTCAGACCTGGCTACAGAACAAGACTCTGTGTGTTACTTTAGGCTGTGTGATCTTGGGCATATTATATATCTTTTCTGAGCTTCCATTTACTTACCTGTAAAATGGGGATAAAAATACTTACTTTACACTTCTTTCTAAGGATTAAAGTAGAAAATATTTGCAAAGTTCTGACCATGATACCTGGCACATGGTGAGTACTTAATTATCCCTACCACCTCTCAGTGAGGTAGGGAGTATTGTGCCCATTCTATAGATTTGGGAACTGAGGCTCAAGACACATCAGGTTAACTTGGTCAAAGCAACATTGGTAGTAAATATTGGATATAAAATTTAGCTCTGACCTCTTTTTATGACTTAATTCTGCCCATTTTTTCTTTTTCTTTTTCTTTTTTTTTTTTTTTTACAATGGGATATTAAACCCCAATGCACTCTCTTCCCTTTGGTCTCTGTGGCTGTGAATGAGCTGGCCACTGCCTGTCTGGGAGGATTCTGGTTCCCCCTCAATACCTAGGAGTTTAGTATGGAAGAGAAGCCCAGCCCACCTTTCCTCTTAGACCCATCTCTTATCCTGAGATGAAGCAGGCAGAAGATTGCCGTAGAGAGGTTTAATGGGATGAATAATGGTCCCTCCCAAAGAAAGCAGGTCCTAATCCCTGGGACCTATGAACATCACCTTATATGGCAAAGTCTTTGCACATGTGATTAAGTTATGAATTTTGAGATGCAAAGAAAGTCTTGATTGCACAGGTGGGCCCTAAGTGCTATCACAAGTGTCCTTATAGGAGAGGAGCAGAGAGATTTCGCATACACGTAGAGGAGAAGGCAATGTGACCTCAGAGGCAGAGACTGGAGTGAGGTGGAATAAGCCAAGGAATGCCCTGAGTCACCATAAGCTGGAAGAGGCAAAGAATTCTCTCCCAGTCCCTCTGAAGGGAGTTTTGGCCCAGTGTTACTGGATTTGGACTTCTTGCCTCTAGAACTGTGAGAGTATGCACTTGTTGTTTTAAGCCACCCAATTTGTGGTAATTTGTTACAGCAGCCCTAGGAAACTAATACCAGAGGTTCTCTGTGGACACCCTAGTGCTTTTTGTGATGGTACCTTCAAGTCACAGCAAACATGTTTGGGGCTTTACTTGCATTGCATGTGGCTGCCTGATTTCTAGCTCCTACCGCTGAGCCAGCAGGGCCTTAGGGAAGCTTGTGCACCTGCAGCCCATGGAGGTGGCAGACAGAGTTCACTGCCTCCTCACACCCCTGTCCTTTCCTACCACCTGAGCTTCTGGTCAAGGAGCAGATGTAAGTCCTCTTATTGCTCTGCTGCTGGAGGGAGACAGCATGTCCAGCATGGGGGAGGGGTTAGGGATGGGTGGGACAGAGCCCAAGAGGCCTCCTTTTTGACATTGAAGGTCCCCAGCTCAGTTTACCCCCATCTTCTCAACCCTGTTTCTTAAGGGCAAGGGCTTTCTGGAACAATTTTACTCAGTGTACTGGGAACAAAGGAGAAACCAAATGCCTTGCTTGGGAGCAACCCATATGGAGGAGGCAAGGCAAGGCCCAGTGACAGGATAATTGCTTAAATATCTGCTTTAAGTATAAAGGCAGACTCTACCTCCAGCTGGAGTTCAGGTTCCCACAGGTCATGAAAACAAAGAGGGAATGGGAGAATTAAAGAGGAATAGAAATGGAAATGATTAGGAAAGATTGCCGCTACTTACAGTGAGGGGGGAGGCAGGGGAGTTGGGAATTAACCCTTTTGGGATTGTGCAAGTTCGGTGTGGGCTCATGGCTCTTGACTTCTCCTTCTCAGAATGGGGAAGCTGGAGGCCTGAGCCCAGAGGAGGATGCTCTACTTTGGGGCAGCTCTTCTAAGACCTGGAGAAGAGGCTGGTGGGGCTCATTTAGGGGACTGGGCTTGGGGCAGTGTGAGTCGGTAATGGCTTCGAGTGGTCGTGGTGAGCGGTGCATGCAGGCTTTCTCGAACTTTACCAGTTCTCCTTTCTCCTCTGCCACTCGAGCAGGCTTGTCTTCTGGCTGGGAATGCCCCCTCATGCTCCATTTCCCTGCTGACTCAGCACCGTGGCCTCCCGGGTTCATGGGGGCAGGGGTCTCTCTTCACTGACTCCTGTGGCATCCTCTGTTTCTCCTCTGCAATCCACATTATGCTGATAAAAGTCAGATTAATTATAATGATCTTATGGCCTTAATTCTAAGAAGTATAAGTTTTTACATTCCTGGAATTAGGGCCTGCTTTGTAATCAATGGGCATATTCAATGGATGTATTAGACGTGGTTCCCCAGAGTAATAGAACCGATAGGATACAAATATCCTATCCATATAGTTATAGCTTATTTATATCTATGTCTGTATCTTTATGCCTATTTACAGAGAGACAGATTTTAAGACATTGGCTCACACGATTGTGGGGGCTGGCAAGTCCAAAATTTGTAGGATAGGCCAGCAGGCTGGAATGTCAGGCAGAATTTCTATGTTGCTGTCTTGAGGCATAATTCCTTTTTTCTTTGGGAAACATCAGTCTTTGCTCTTAAGGCCTTCAAATAATTGGGCCTGCCTGTATTATGACTTGACTTAAAGTCAACTGAGTGCGGATATTAATCACATCTAAAAATTACCTTCACAATAACATCTATACTAGTGTTTGACCAAACAACTGGGCACCGTAGCCTAGCCAAGTTGACACATAGAATTAACCACCATAGTGGGGTAGTCATTTGTCAGTTTATATTCATTTATTCATTCACACATTCATTCATTCATTTGTCCATTCATTCCTGCTTCCCAAAAATCTGTTATAGAAACATGTAAAGTCTTGATGGATACCTTAAGCATTGGGCTGTAATGGTAGGCTGTGAGCTTGATGAAGGGAGGGGCCAGAACTGTTTGTTCATTGTGGCAATCTCAGTGCGCATAGTAGGTGCCTGATGTTGGTAAACTGCCGGATTAGCCCCTTGGCTAAGCCATAAATGACTAGGATTCAGGCACTCCTTGGACTTTCACTTTCCTCTCTTTAAGAGTATCATAGTCTTTATCCACTTCCTTCCTCCCCTTGTGCAGACTGCATACTCCTTTTCTTCTCTCAGTCTCCCTTTCTGCCTCCTTGTCCTCCATGCCTTTTATTTGGCTAATGCTCTGTGCCTAATCATGTTAGCCAGCACTGGCATTATAGAGTTGTTTGCAATCCAGTCCAGGTCTGATTATGAGTTTCAGCAGCCTGAGGCTACTTTAAGAATGTGTTGATCGGTGGGGGGTGGGGAGACCCCAAAGGGGGCTGGCAATTTTGGCTGCTGGAGTTGTCCACATATGTGTCTGGGCACTGTATAAGAGTACAGGCTGGTTGGGTTTTGGTTCTCTCCTTGATCAAACCCTTGGTGGGGTGTTTGTCCTGGCTGGGTATCTAAGCCCTTCCTGATTGTATTAAGCCTCATGAAAGCGAGGCCTAAAACAATCCTGCTAGTGTAGCTAGTGCGGCTAGTGCAGTACCCACAGCACAGAGTGCCTTGTATTTTCTGCCATGCTCTGTTCGAGCTCATTCCAACTTCATACTGCAAGTGTAAAGAAACTGTTGTGTGTTTCTCTGGTTTGCAAGCATTATATACATTTCCCTTGTCTAGGACATTAATTCAGAAATATTTATTGAGTGATTTCAGGATTTGGAGCAATTCTGAAATCATTCAGTTCAGATTCTAAGAAGGATATCATGGGTTTAAAAGAAATTAGCTACCTCTCTCTTTCCCTCCATTTTCTCAAAAGCACCCTGTATTTTTCTATAGAGCATTTTGCCTTCTTGTCATTATCCCTTTAATTATTTATAGTCATTCTATCTCTGCCTTCCCTTCTAGACTGTAAACCTCTCCATCTGGGCAGGGTCCACGAGTGCTGTCTTCACCATTGTATTCCCAGGGGCAGGCACAATAAGTTCTTGGACACTTTGATTGACAGAGATATGGTATCCCACTCCAAAGGTGTAATTATGTTTTTGGAAGTTTGTACACAGCAAGGAGGAATATTCATATAGTTACACATAGTTATGTGTGTGAAAACTGGATCCCTGGGATCAAGCTAAAAGGCCATATTATGTCACTCAAAGAGTCTGAAAGTGGTCCTTTCTTGTGTTCCTTGAAAAATAATCTGAGACAAGTTTACCTGGGTCAGCATCTCTAGGGAGGCCAGTGTGAAATGAAATTACTCTGGGTTGTATAATTGTGAAGACACGTGTCCCCTTGTGTGTATTATTCTAGTACACTGTGCTTTGCCAAAGTCTGGGGCTCCGTGTATCAGATTTTCTGGACTCATATCCTGGTTCTAGCCATGTCTAGATATCCCTATGTGAGTCTTGTATGGCCTTCAGCACCATATTTGCCATCTCTATGCCTTAGTCTGTTCCCAGGTAAAAGGGAGTAATAACAATCTCCACCTCATAAAGTTGTTTTAGGATGGAGTGAGATAATTAATGCAAAATACTGAGGTCAATGACTAGCTCAGAGTAAACAGAATAAATGTCAGTTATTACTATTATTATTTTCATAAATATGTAATGGTAAAGTTGTCTTTGCATGCATGGTGACTTTAAAAAAAAAGAGAGAGAGGGATGAGCTTTTAGGAGGAGGGAATGGAAATGGAAGTGGGATCCGATGTAAGTAGGATTAGTTCTGATAGTCCAGGATACATCTCTTTAGGGAGAAAGAGAAAAATGGGGCAGTTTGAAGAAGATATATAGTGATACTGTCCAGGGTGTGTGGCATTAGGGGATGACGGGATAAAACATGGGAGAGGCATTCAGTTTTGACTAGGAGTGTCATTGGAGTTGACGCGTTCGGCACCTGGTTGCTCCCAACCATGCTCACCTGGCAGCAGGACAACTGGTCATTTCAGTCCAGCAGTTCGACTGACCAACATTCAGGACAGGGGGTGGCTTGCCTTTGTGAGAGGCCCAGGCTCCAAATCCCCGTCCGTCCTGGCTGGCTGTTGGGGTCGGGCAGTTCTGACAGGAGCATCTGCTGGTCCTCACCAGGACAGTTATTGGGGACAGAAGTTGCATTGCCTCGCAATTCTGGCCCCAGAAGTTTCTGATTTCAGAGGACTCTTGTAGTGAGATAGAATCGATCAGAAAGTATCGTGTCTTTTTCTCAGAGCAGCTACAAATGACTTGCCACAGAGCCTTCGTGATGCAGGTTTGTCATTACATCCCCCAGATTTATGCCTCAGAGTGGGGTTTAAATATACTGTTGGAAGGAAAGAGCCAGCTGGCCATTTCCTTCCCACTCTTCCCCTCAACTTGGCCCATGACGGAGTTTCTGGCCAATCCAGAGTAGCTTTTCTTTTTTTATTAAATTCCTTTAAAATAAAGGAGTCCATTTTAATTGACTGAGTTATAATATTATATTAAAAGTAATATATTGCAGATATTACTGTGAAGTATTGTTCCATCCCAAAGACCTTTTCACATGAACTGGGTTATTTGATCTTTTCAGCAACCCTCTGAGGTAAGTTGGGTGGATAAGGATATTGTTAATTTCATTTTGAAAACAGAACCTTAAAGTGAGGAACTGATTACTTATCCAAAGACATACGGTGGTAATAGCTAATACATAGCAGTTGCCTTGTATACTTGTACCAGGTATAACTATTCATTCAGTCTTCACAGTGGCCCAGTGAGGAAGGCACTGTGTATCCCAGTTACACAGGTGAGGAAACAGAGACATAGAGAAATGAAATCAATTGCCCAAGATCAGAGCTGGTAGGTGATGGAGCTGAGATAACAACCCAGGTATTTTGGCTCCAGAGTCTAGATCCTTACCTGCTGTGTTAAGACAACACAGTTCACGGTCTCAGGGATTCTCAGGCAATTATTGTACCGGTTACGGCCTCCCTTTACAGTTCCCTGTCTTCTTTAAGGCTCTCCCAATCTTAGATGGACAAAGTGTGTTAAAATGTGACAAGACCAGAGATGTTTTAAAAATTCTATTTATTTATTATAAAAGCTTGATCACTAGCTGGAGAAGAAAACAGGAGTCACCTTCAAAATGATAATGAGATGAGTGATCAAAGCTTATGAGGAGGGAAAATGCTGCTGAACTATTGTTTCACTCTGTTGGTTGTTGCCAGGGACTCCTGTTGGCTTCCTGCTTCGTGCAGTTGTATTTTGCTGAGGTAGAAGGAGGCATGTCAATGCTGAAGTTGGTCTCACTGTGGAGATGGGGGTCTGTGTCAGTGGCATTGCCTTTCTTTGTGAACTTCAGAGAGGGCTGGCAGCAACCAGATTTGAGATCTTGCAGGCAAGGGAGAGCCTGCTTTTCTGGTGAGCTCTTAGGTTTGTGGGATGTAGAATTCACGTGAAAACTATTCAAATATTCTGAAAGAAAGACACTTTAAAACCCCGACTTCTCCTTGTGGATTACAGGTGGCTTTGGTGCTAATAGTTTAGAACATGCTCTTCAGAAACTAGGTCCTTATTACAGCCAGGGGTCCAAAAGACACTTCTCATGGTTATGTTAAGACAAGGAGAAGGAGGTCCCTGACTTTTTTGGTTCTTTGGACCACCAAGTTTTTTTGTGGATTGAAATAAGTCATTTGTTACTATCAATGTGTGATTTGGAGAAAATACCATTTTCTAAGTGGCAGAATTTCTCCCATGAAAGGGGTTGTTTTTTGTTGAGTGGCAGTGAGGCGGTGAAGTGAGTAGGGCTTTGCAAGGCTCCAAAATGCTCAACAGTTTGATTCTTGCCTGATTTCACATGCAGCAGGATAACTAGCTCAGATAACTCCATGGGGGCCTCACCTGGGTTTCCTGTATGGTGTCTAATTTTCTTCCTGTCTGAGTTATTATGTAATCACATTATGTTGTCAAAACTTGGACAGTGGGAGAAAATAAGGTAATAGAGAGAGACCCAAATTCCCTGGGCACTTCTGCTTAACATGACTTTTATGACCTTTGGCATAAGTATTAGCTTGAGAATGCCAGCTTTGTCATGTCTGCAAACGTGTGCCTGAGTGGACAGGGTGAGATAGTGACATTAGACATTGCACAATGCCAAAGCAGACAGTTGAAAAATGAAAATGTTCACCAAACTAGGTTATTAGACAGCAAAAAAAATTGTGTTGCTTAAGAGAAGTTTGTTGTTGAAAATTCACATTGATAATCATATGGATTTGTATGCAGTGTTATGTCCTAATAAATATTATAAACACTGCCCTCCACAGATGCTATTCTATTTATTTAAATTTTATTAATTTATAAAATCATAAAAATAATGAGGCAATAACATTAGTGAATTCAGAGAAAGAAGAAAAGAAGAAAAAGTCTCTAGCAATCTCACCATTCTGATGTTATAACTTTTTTCATGTTTGAGTTTTCCCTTTCTGCTGTTGGCTGATATATTTCTACCCAGTTGGAATCCTAATTACAGAGACTTTTAACTTACCCAATAACATTTGCAAACTAGAAGCAGCTTCAGTAGTAGATCCATGGGTGGGTGAGCAAGGCGGGGCATTCAAGAGTATCTGGCTTGATCTCCTGGTTCTATAGATGAAATGGCAGAAGTGCAGAAAGGTGAGGGAATTGCCCAGAGGACAAAGATTGGCAGTATCTGAGCTGGGGATTTGCCCAGTGTAGTCCTGCTTCTGATCCCCCCACGATATCTCTCTTTGTCCTGAGACTTGCCTCCAACACCACATATCTCTTCAATTTGGCTTTTGAATGTGTGTTATGTGTATATATATATGGGGTTGGCCAAAAAGTCTGTTTAGTTTTTTCCATAAAATAAAAGACACCTTTTTCATCTTCACCCATAACTTTACTGATCTGGATATTTTGAGTATGCCGGCTACCTCCCATTGTTGGCTTCCAGTGGGTAGAGGCCAGGGGTGCTGCTAAACATCTTCCAATGCATAAGATAGCCCCATACCAAAGAATTATTTGGTCAAAATGTCAATAGTACCAAGAAACTTTGCAAACCTCTTTTAACATATTTTATCAGTCATAGCACATTCTCCATACTCTGCACAAATCTTTTTTTTTGTATTTTTACCTTTCTTGAAATAATAAAGCTTAATACGTCAAAAATGTTGTGTATTTTCTTCCATCTTCAATATTAAAATGGCTGCACAAAAATGCACCCATTTCGATACTTTTTTTAAATGCATGCTGATATGATAGCTGTCACAATACGATCTAACAAAATTGTTTTGCATGAAGTTAAAGACAATTAAATGCTACTAGAGCCATCATACAGAAAAAGAACTAAAACTTGTTGACCAACACAATATATATACAGGGTGGGGAAAAAGTAGGTTTACAGTTGTGAGTATGCAAAACACAGAGTTTATTCTTATATTACTATTTATTAATTATTGTATTTTTTCCATACAAACAGCTGTAATCTGCTTTTGCCCTAACCTGTATATACACATGTATTTATTTCTATATGTATGTATGTATATACATGTAAATATCTATTATATTTAAAGATATGAATTGCTCTGTAATATAAAAAAACTTAAGGCAAACTACAGTTTTACCAACAATTATGAAAGCTGAAAAGATTTGAAAAAATATTCGTGAGACTGTGGAATTTGACATTTTCTCACATAACAAGTCTCCTAAAAAAGTTTCTTTTTAAGACTTTATGCTGTGTACTCTTCGGTTGTGTATGATGGGCTATCACTGCTTAGAGATGTGAAAACCTTGCTGGCCCCGGGAAGCAAGCCGTCGGGTTGAAAAGGCGACCGGAGCTGTGGTGTACGCTCCCGACAGCGGACAGTTGTCTTCTCACAGACAAAGCTGAAGTTTGTATAAACCTCATTAAATGGGGGAAACCACACTTGTGTTGGTTAATTTATGTGTTTGTCTCTAACTGGAAATAAAGGTTGATTCCCCATTAGAGTATAGGTTCTATTTTTTAAAAATTTAAATTCTGGTTTAATATTAGCATTTAGCAGAGAAGTCTATAGACATGGTAGTCACCACCTTGGAATTAAAGTTTAAGGTTTTCCCTCTTTTAGGTGTAGTTAGCTATACTTTTATGAATTAATAACTACAGAGAACTAAGGAGAAT
Source organism: Desmodus rotundus (assembly GCF_022682495.2). Classification (NCBI taxonomy): domain Eukaryota; kingdom Metazoa; phylum Chordata; class Mammalia; order Chiroptera; family Phyllostomidae; genus Desmodus; species Desmodus rotundus. The sequence goes on along the minus strand of NC_071391.1, from coordinate 135,670,158 downwards.
GCAAACACCTAGCCACATTTGCTGGAGAGGTGGATTTGTAGATAACTCTGGGCAGGGAATTATTTTCCCTAGACTAGAAATCAATTTTGATAGTTAAAAATATATGTCAAATGCATTTTTCCTAACTTTAGATCAGTTCCTTAAAAGAATATAACTTGTTTTTCTAATAGAAAATGTAAACTTCTATTAGAATTCCTTCATAATCCCTTCTATACAATCCTTTTGGATTTCCTGGTTCAGGAAGAATAATGTATCTCTAGCACATCATCACACCCTGTCAAAAAAAATAAGTGCTTAATAATTTATTTATTAAATGAATGGATTTTCTTCATTCAGTTTCTTTACTTTCTGGCCTGTTTCCCTTGTTGGTATTCTCCAGAAACAGGTCTTCTATGAAGTTTGTATCTGTCAGATGGTTTGGTTATGCTGCAGTAACAAAGTAGCCCAAATATGTCTGTGACTTGACACTCATGCTTCTTACCCATCAAGGGTCTGCAGGGAGGCTCTGCTCATCCGGTCACTCAGGGGCTGAAGCTGATGCTGGCTTCACTTCAGTGTCCTCCTACATCACTACTGGAAGGCAGAAAGGATACAGAGAATCATGCAGACCTTAACTCTACTCAGAAGAGACACTTAGCACCTTCTGCATTGGTTAAGACAACACATATGGCCACCCCTGGATGAAATTTTACCGTGTTGCCTGGAAGGAGGATCAGAATCAGTAGGAATAGCTCTGATAACAATGTGATTATAAGATAATAGTGATGATTCTAATGGACTTTTCCCAGAGGAGCTTAGAGTGATTTCAATGTTTGTAACTAATCCACCAATCCACCTTTAAGAGAGGCAGGTAGGTTGCTGGTGCCTCGGCTCTTAGAGGAAGTAAAGGCACATGGGGAGGGAGACTTAGTGACCTTCTGGGAGCCAGGGAATTGTTAGTAGAAATCCTGACACCGAACTCTCAGATTCCTGAGTTCTTGTCTTCAGAACCACCTTCACGGCTTTGCTTAGTCTTTTTAGGAATAACTCTCATATCTTTAAGCATCTTGATTCCAGGTCTCTCTGTGGTGATGGGTGAGTTTGCAGTTTAAATAGACTTTAGAATGATTGTTTTTTTCTTCTGGAGAAACTCTTGGAGGCTGGATTGTGTAGAATAGAAATAAGAAAATAAAATTTGGATTAAAGACAGGCAGGTCTGGATTTAAATTGCTGTTTTGTCTCTCCTCTGTGTGACTTAGGAAAGTCACTTAATTTGTCTGAAATTCGGGTTCTTCCTTTGAAAAATGAGGAAAATACTTCCCACCTTTCAGGTTGTGGTGACAAGTGAAAGAGGAAAAGTTGTGGGATGCACAGCACAGTACCTGGCATCCAGGAGTAATTCCCTGAGTGGAGACTGTTGTGATCGACATTACCTGGTTCTTCATTTTTTGGTTTTCCCACATTTTGAGGATCAGAATAAGTCCAGGAATATTGGGGCACTGTTCCCATTGGGGCTGATATTGTTTCAAGATGAACTTGTTTTTTGTTTGTTGTAAGCTACTCAATTTATTTTGCTAAAACATCATTACGTTCTATTAAGTCCCATGATACATTTCTTTTTGTTTTTTTTTGTTTTCTCCCCCACTCTTGGGCTGCTTTTAGGGTACCCAGTAGTCATGATATGGACAAACAGGCACCAAGAAATTACTCAACTCAAACAGCAGCTTCTAGAAACTACCTCATCCTAGCTCTCAGAGACCTCTGGATACCCAGGGCCAAGGAGCTTGTCTTTCTGTTACTTGTGGGGCAACTCTTGCCAGGGCGATAGCAGAGAGGCGTCACTGAGCTGGCTGCCTTGTTGCAAAGCATAACTGTGGCTCTGGGCAGAAAATGGTCTGGTCTCGTTTTCCCTGTTTCATAGGAGGCCAGGCCAGCTTCATCTGTTGTGGTTCACGTGGGCGGGATCACATATTTCGGCCCTATTGCTGGGTACCTTGTAGGTCTGACTTCACTCAGAGTTTCTCTTTGCTCCACTTTCAAGGTGAATTGCAGATTGAAGCTGTTTGGACCTAAGTCAGGAGGGTCTGAGAAAAAGAAAACAAAACATCATCTTGATTCAACAGTTGCTTAGTAAGTAGTTGCTGACCAGGAATTCACCACTTGTTCTGACTATTATAGGCCAAGAAAGGGAAATCCAAAGTGTTTTATGAGTGTAGATAGCATCTCAGTTTTTTAAGGCCGACAAATAAAATCTAATTTTTAAGAGTGTGTACCTTTTTGTAAAGAGACATAAATGTTGGATAAAAATTTGAAATGTGCCTAATTCTGCAACTCAAATTTCAAACTAGTTAAAACCCCATTCCATAGGCTTTATATTAAATACCCTCCCTCCCCCCGCCAATTTTTTTTTTTCTCTCACACCCAGGTCTCTCTGGCTTCTCTCTTTTTCAGATGCTGAAATTGGTCCATATTGGCAAGTCCATTCAAAACCAGGTGGGTTGATGCTTCTCTTTCAGCAGCTTGAATAAATGATAACAAAACATCTTTTCTCAATATCCCCTCCCACATGCCTTTCTCCCCTCCCCCCACCCCCTTAAAAAATATACGGGGGAGAAAAAAACTTTTCAAACAGAACTTTGTGGCCAGAGACAATCTGGCTGCTGGAATAAACAGTCTGCTCCCTCGTTTACCATTCCATCATGTGCTTAAATCCTGAGAAGCTGGCGGCTGCCCACAGTAGTTCTTGCTTGGCAGGGGGAAGTCTGCCAACGTCCCATCAGGCTTGTTTCTTAAGCAAAGTTGTATAAGTTAACAGGTTCTATTGTTGGGGGTAATCTGGGGTTGTTCTTATAGGAGGAAAGGACGAGGCCCCTAGAGTGTTTGCCAGCAACAGCCCTTGGCTTTACCCATTCCTGATCCTCATTAAATCGTGTGAGCTCAGCTCCAATAACAAACGGTGGGGCAGGGGGATCCTATTCAGCCAGGCCTGGCCCCAGTTCGGGCCTGTGAGCTAATTGCTCTAATTGAGTGGGAGGGACTGCCTTCCTCTGGATTCCATCTCTTCCTGCCGGCCCTGTTTGGAGAGGAATGAATGGAGGCCCACTTCAGCTCCTGCTGGCAGCCCTGGTGGCCAGCTGGGCCATGGGATCCACTGCTGGGACGCACATCACCCACAGCCCTCTTACAACTGCTGCACTGGTCCTTCATTGTGCAAAGAGGTTTTCCGACAGTGCTCATTCTGGGCTTCAATCGCTGGCTTTCTCCTGCTTTCCTTTTAGGGTGAGAAACATTCTATAATTTATATCTGGGAAACAGCATTAGAAATGTGTTAGCGTTCCGCTCTGGATGGACAGATCATTTACAACTAGCACAATATATTATCAATGTGCTGCTATATAATAGACATGTAATGAAGCATAGGAAACATAGATTTCATTTCCAAGCCCCAAAAGGGGAAAATGATTTTGGGGAGGAAAACACATCCCAGGTGGGGAGCCCAGGGGTGGGGGCTTGGCGGACAGGGGAAGTATCTGTCTCTTTAAGACAGACTAGGAGGAAAACCAAAAGTCATCAACTCTGAAAGTAGCAAATGAGAGCCCAGAGCTGTGGAGCTAATGTGCAAACTTGTTTCTGTCCTCTATGGCGCCATCATTTATTCAGGAGGTAGAAGCAGAAGATGGGGACTTGCATTTGCTTGATACTCAATTATACATTAGTGTACATCACTTGGCAATCTGTTCATATCAATTTAATTGGATTTTAATATTGCCTCTGATCTTGTTGTCCAATTAACAGTACTGGCTGGCAATAAAGCAGAACCACACACTATGTAACACCTTTGATCCCTGCCATATGGAGCTCTTCCATTGATTACCACATTTTCAAAAAATTTCACTCTCTCAATATGGGCTGTGATAAATGGGAGAAAAAGCACATCCCTGATGTGATAAAAATTTCACTTCAACTCGCAACTTCATTTATTTTGTTGACATTCGGCTCTGATTAAGAACAATAAAAAAATCATGCCCTGAATATCATATGCAAATACAACCCTGGGCATGAATCTAATCATGCCATGGGAGCATTACCATGACTAGCCTGGCATCGGCTCAATTTTTTTTTAAAGTGACAGCATACACTTCTGGGCTCGCTGTGCAAAGTAGTCGTCACCGCTATGTCATTTAATAAACATCTGATGTTTCGGTTCCCACCAAGGCTTGGAGAAAGCGTTGAATTTCTGCCTGTTATTTTGAGGCTTCTGTGTTCAGGTGACGTCTGGTACTGACCCTCTCCTATCCCTATTCCCCTATGCCCTTGTTCCAGGAGAGCCAAGCAGCTGGGAGCTAGGGTAGGGGGGAGGTTCCTGGGTGATCCCTCCTGCTCCTGCCTCATCGTCTTGGGGCCACCCCTGGGAATGGGTAGGGGGATGGAGCTTTGGTTGGAAGGGGCTGCAATGCCAAGGACAGGACCTGCCTGCTCTAGGAAGCTTGTGAAAAGTGTGTGCTCCAGCCAGCTTCCTGTTTGCCTCTTGGAGTTATGCAAGCAATTACGGCTTAATGCCCTGGAGACACTCCCAAATGACAGGATTAACCCCCAAGGGAAACAGGCTTCTGTTGTGAAAGATTACATCAATGTTCTAAAAAGCCCTTCCACAGCTCTGAGGAATCGCTGATACTTTTCATGCCTCAACAAGAAGGTTGCCAGTGGCCAGAGCTGGGAAATGCCAGGGAGGCCCTGTCTGATCTGTGGGCTCTGCTCTCACAACCTTTCCTGCTCGTTCTGCTCTAGGACACATGGCACGGGCCATCTCTGTGCCTGTACTGCTGGGCGCTACCCAGCCGGTGCTGGGGAGTTTGGTTTCCACGTTAAAGAGGGGTTGGTGACCCCAGCACACTCACAGGGATCTGGGAGAGAAAGGGGGGATGAGGTGGCCATGCCCAATGGCAGTGGCAGCCAGGGCTATCCCCGAATCCCAGCCACTTTGGAAGGTGGGAGGGGGGCGAAGGTTGTCGGTTACACATGTCATAAATTATTTCTTGACCATTAGCAGTGTTTCTGCCTCATAACTGTTCTTCAGGCATATTAAATCAGTGAGAAGGAAGAGCATGCTAGGACATCTGGGGCTGCCAGATAATTCAGTTAATTTCTATTCCCTTGAACCTGGAGGTGTTAATTTGGAAGCACAACAGAAGAGTCTGAAGAATGCTAATACGTCATTTGAATGATTAATGCAATCAGGGGGATTGGGGGACCTCTGTTTACTCTTTAATTTTGACACGGCACAGCAAGGAGGAGAGTGGCTAATTTTCCAAAGTTAAGGGCAAGTTAGTTTCATTTCAGTCACGTGGCCTCAGCTGGGGTTTGGGGAGCTGGGGTGACTCAGAAGGGCTGTATCAGGCAGTGGGGGCCAGTTTTGTTCATATAATGGCTACAGCCGGGAAAACAGATGAAATTGTTTGTGATCTGATGAGCCCTGTCCTCTTGGGTGAGGAAGCTCCCAGAAGCTCCTGGGAGCAGCAAGCAGAGGGAGAAAAAAGAAAGAAAGGAAAAGGCAGAGCCTGGAAAAACGTAGCTGAAAATAGGTGATAGCCTTATAATGTACATGTATTTTTATCTGACATTTCCAAACTGGGTGGCTTTCTTTAAAAGAAGGAAAATATTTCCAAATTTATTTAAATAGAACCTTATTAGGGAAAGCTTAGGACTGAGCAACTATTTAAAAATATGTCTTAAGGAGAGACGCAAAGGAAGGCATTTGATTCTTAGCAGACTGTGGGCATTTTAAAGAAGCCTTGTGTCTATTTATTGCCCAGTCTCTGATTAGATGCAGCTCATGACTGTGATAACAGGAAATTTCAAAGGGCACTTCCCCCCACCAGCCAGACACCGTAACTCCTTTATAAAACAAAGGAGGTATTGTGAGAGTGAAAGGGATTTGGCCCCAAGCACTAAACAAATTCTAGAGAGCAACCCCCCCCCATAATTATGTTAATAGTAAATTAATGTTTTGCAATTTACCTATATCACCTCAGAATAGGTGTTGTTCAAAAGCACCTATTGGGAATATTGGGCAGACTACTGGAGAAGGGAAGAAGTCAAAATGTTTAGTTCCCTGTAAAGCCTCGAGTTTAATCTACAAATGGAGCTTCCCAGGGCCAGAAATACCTGTTTGCCTGCAGCGCCGCCCACACACTGCTGAGAGAAGCTGGGAAGGGGCCACCTACCTGAACTGCTCCCGAGGGGTGGAGTTTCCTGGTTTGTAAAGGACTGGGATGGGCTACTACCTGATCTTGCAGGTCCTTGCCATCTTGAAATTCTTTGACTCTATGACCAGCCCAGACTTCCTGGGTCTGTAACTCAGTGTTACCTCCTCCGGCCACTGCCTTTGGCTTTTGGTCGTAGATGAACCATGGAAATCTTAGTTCACATTAAGCCCTGAATTGGATAGACCTCCTTTTGATTTTTGTGGAAAGGTTTCTCAGTACATTCGAAGTTCTTAGTCTAATGTGTAGATTAATAAACACTTACTGAGGAACTTTATATACCAGGAAATGTACTAAGTCTTTTCTGGAACATAAGGTTTTTCTCCATTAATTCTCAAAGCCACCCTGAGGGGCCTAAGCTATTACCCATATTTGCTGTTGAGTACTAAGCAACTTGCTGAAGGCCCCGGCTGAGCGGGGCACGATTTTCTGACCTGGCTGTTCTAAGTGCACTTGTAAGGCAGACCAGTTCCCTTGGAACCCGAGGCATCGGTCTCTTGTACATTTTCCCTTCTTCAGTAATGTGTTCTCTTCCCTTCAGGCATCCAGTGTTTTTTTTTTACTTGATGCTCTATATTTTCATCAAAATTGACTTTCAAGAAAAGATCTTATATTAGTCATGTATTCTTTAGTATGAATCTAAATCCAAGTCAGTAACTGCAAGACTACATATTATTCTTCTTGATCAATCCCCAAGGGATGTCAGTATTTAAAATTTTGTAGCTAATCATGGAATAGAATATTCTACCTGCCTTTTAAAGTAGCTGAGGCATTAATGAGTAGGAACAATTACGGTAGACTTGCTTTAATCTTTCAAGTAAAGTAAACACTGGCTTATGTTGTAATACACCAGCTAGAAGTGCTCTAGAAACCAGCATGTCTGATAAGCTTTATTGGAAATTATTTTAAATAAGAAACTGTACTAGGAGTGAGGAGGCCCGGGTTTCACCCTCATGTCACTAAAGTGTGTGTTTTGGGGCATACAGGACTGGAAAATGAAGGGGTTGGGTCATAGCTTTGTCATGTCCTCCACATTTATAACAGGCACCATTTCATAGTCTTGGGACTCCATCTGATTAAGCTTGGATGCTGTTTGAAATTTCTATTGATCCTCTAAGAAGCATTATTTATCATTTGGAATTGTTCGTCAAAATGAAACTCATTGCCACCCAGGCACAACATGGTGTCCAAAGTTGCTTCCAGCTAAAAAAATTCTATGAGATCTTAAATCTAGAAATGTAATGAGATCCATGGTTCCTAAACCTGTCTGTGTACAATCATGGGGGCTTCATTAATATACATTTTTCAACCAGGTTCTCCAGGAGCGAAGGTTAGGAATCCGCATTTTTATAAAGCCCCTCCAGTGACTGTGATGTACCCAATCTATGGCCTGGCAGCACAGACACTTCAGATTATGCAATTAAGAGATTTACTTATTTTCATAGCAGGAATTTACAAGTTGAAATTACTGATTCTTCTATTACAGCTTTATGAATGGATTTTTAATTAGCTAAATATTTTTGACTAATTTCTACCGTTCATTTTTGCTCTTTCATCATCAGGCTTCTGAAGAGTATAGTGGAGTACTGACCACATCCAGGCTTTTAGAGCCCTGTTCTGACTGGGTTCAAACGTCACTGAACAGCCACTGGGGGCCCGCTGCGCCCCACCACCCTTGGCAAAATTCCAGAGGCAGAGGTTGGTGATAAAGGAAAGAAGTTTTTATTCAAAAGCTTCACAGTTTTTGAATTACCACTTTCCACAAGAATTATTCACTTGGGCCTATCAATTAAGGCTAAACTCTGTAACTCTTTAGTTACAGGTTTATTCACTTAAACCTATCAATTAAGGCTAAACTCTAACACCTGAGTTCTATCATTTCACCCTGCTAGTTTTAATTATCTTATTTCTGTAGGGTTAGTTTACAAACTAAAACAACGTAAGATACAAAAGCTACACAATTTTGAAAGAGTGGCAGGCTTCTGCCTCAGAGCTCATCCCCTCTAGAATACCCAAAGAAGAATAACTGCCACCCTCTGCCAGGCCAGCCTGATCCTGGGCTGTGCCTGGAGTTCCTTTCCATCCAAAATGCTATCTGTTGGGAAATGCAGGCAGCTGCAGCACGATCACCCGGGCATTCTTGAGGAAGAAGAGCCTGAAAGCCAGAGAGAGCCAGCCCAGGAGCCAGAGAGCCCATGAGCCAGAGACCCAGCCCTCTTATAATTTCCATACGCTCTACAGCAGGGGTGTCAAACTCATTTTCACTGGGGGCCATATCAGCCTCAAGGTTGCCTTCAAAGGGCTGAAAGTAATTTTAGGACTGTATAAATGTAACTACTCCTTAACTAGGGGCAAGGAGCTTGGTGCTGTCACCTGGTAGAACAAAGTGCTGGGCTGGATAAAACAAGGTGGAGGGCTGATTTGGCCCCTGGGCCTTGTGTCTGCCACCTGTGCTCTAGAGGCATTCAGCTTCTCCACCAATCCTGTTCTAGATATTTGCCATTGCCTTGGCAAACTCCTCCTACGGCCCCTCCCTACTTCTCCCCAGTGATCTGATCAGTCTCTCTGTATCACAAATATTGGATGCACAAGCTTATCAGCTGTGTGGCCTTGAACAAGTCATTTTGAATAGGCAAGTAACTTTATCTTCTATAAAATCAATGCCAGAATATGTACCTTGAAGAGGTGTTGAGATTCCAAAATTCTGTTATTTCTACTTGATGTTATGCATGACAGTTACTGAGCACCTATCATGGACCAGGTAGGTGGTATAAAATTAAGTGGAGAGGCAACATGAATAAATAGAATCGTGATGTCTGAAAGTCATCTAAAGCAGTGTTTTACTTTTCTTACCACAATCCCCATGTTACACTTAGGCACATGTGTACACACAGGCAACTGAAACCGAAGTTTCACAGAACAATTTTTATCCTTGTATTTAGTGCACTTTGAAATTTCACATTCCGTCCATTAAACAATACTCACCATGGGCCCTACATTAATTTTCTGGGTCTCTAATGGGTGATTACCGCACTTACACCACTCTCTACCCCTCAGCATGACCACCCAACCCCTGTGTGGTGGGAAACTCTCTGAAGCCATGAAAAATATCTTTCAGTTCACTGTAGCTAATATTAACTGAGCATCAACTATTAGCAAATCAATCAACTATCTTCATACTGTATGTTTTATCTAAAGGCCTATAAAATGATTATTTGGAATGCTGATTGGGTTTCTATAGCATCCTTCCACTGGTCCTTGACTATGTAGGACCTACTCTGATACTGCTTTCTATTCTAGACTATAAAGTCTTCATTCCTATCAAAACTCAGCTGTCCAGTGACCCAGTGTTGATAAGCTCATTATAGCCAAGAGGTTCCTGACTGACAATAACATGTGTTGCCTTGCATTTTAAGAACAACCTTTGAAGGCTAAAACAGGGATTTTTTTTTTTTATTAGACAACACTAGTAAAGAGAGAATTTTGGCCATGACAGAATTTTGGAATCATTTAAAACTATTCCAACTCTTGGGAACTGAGACTAAGTAGGTAGTTGTATGTTGGAGTCTGATTGGACTGGTGGTGTATACTGTTAGGGTTCCTCTGAACATAGCAAAGTATAAGGGATGATTTCATGAGGCATTTGTTTTTATCTAGAGGGCACATGAGAGGACAGTTCACAAATGCATTCTAAAGCATGAGGCATGATTAAGAATAAATTCTTGGGCGAGGAGTGCATTAGTAATAACCACATGATTCATGTTTGAGGCAATGACAATGCACTTATGTAGGGGAAGCACCATGTCTGAAACTCAGATTTGTGCCAGGTTAACACCAGGGTTGGCTTTCTTCATATTGATTAAATTGATTGTTAATTGAATTAGTTATATTGCCAATTAAGCACTGATCCAAAGAATAAAATATGTTTGCTGATTTGATTTGGAAGTCATATGGATGTCCTTGTTAAGGGAGGTTGCTGGTGCCTTCTTATTAGGGTTGGGGTGTAATAGTCAGCAAGATTAACTCTTTAAATCTGCAGTGATACTGAATTAACTAAGAAGTGCAGGGGGAAAGGAAAAGCACATACAGAAATATATTCACATGAAGTGGAAAGGGGGACTATGAGAGAAAGGGATGGGGTGGGACAGAGAGGCAGAGAGGAGAGAGGAGGAGGCAACAGGCAGACTGATTAGTTATAAACAATGCCATCAGAGCCATGATGGAGTAGAGGGCTTAGCTAGGGGTTCACACCAACACACGTGTACTAATCTGTAGGACATACTATAATACTACTACATAATATGTTTAAGTTGGAAGCTGGTAATAATAAAAAGAGTTCTGGTTTCAGGGTCAACCAGTTGTGTGACCCTGGCAAGTTAACTGACCTCTTTGAGCCAGTTTTCTCATTCAGAAAATAAAAGGGTTAGGTGACAAGATTTCTCTAAGGCCTTTCTGCAGCTTGAAAATGGTATTATTCTCAAGATTTATACAAGTTACACATCAGTGAAACATTACAATGGCTTCTAAGCAGTATATTCTAAATTCATAAATTTATCCATTCAACTAATATCAAATAAAGGCCTACTAGCATTTTAGCTCAACAGAGTAACAAAAGTTTCTCAGCTGTGCTCACTACTGCTTGGCTTTTACACTTATTCAAGCTCAATCAAAACACAGGCCACAGCTGGCTAAGGACAGATTCTGTCACAGGAAGGAGTCAGGGTAGTTTCAGGATTTAATGCCAAGCCTACTTCAGGCCAGACATCCCACTTTATTAACATCTTACATTAATTAAATGAATCAATGTTGAAACATTATTATTAACCGAAGTCTACCCTTTATTCAGAATTTCTTGCCTTTAACATCATATCCTTTTTCTGTCCCAGGATGTCATCCAGGACACCACCACACATTTAGCAGTCATGTCTCCTTTTGTCTGTGAGAGGTTCTCAGACCTTTCTTGTTTTGGATGAACTTGACAGCTTTGAGGAGTACTGGTCAGGGATATTGGAGAATGCCCCTCAATTAGATTTCTTTTGCTTCGTAATTAAACTAGGGTTATGGTTTCTGGGCAGGGGGGGACACACCATAGAAGTAAATTGCCATTTTTATCCCATCACATCATATGAAAGGTGCATACTATCAAAATGATTTATCACTGTTGATGTTGACCTTCAACCCTGGTTGAAATAATATTTGTTTGGTTTCCCCACTGTGAAGTTATTCCCCACCCCTTTCCATGTTGTACTCTTTGGGAGGAAGTTACTCTGTGACACCTACACTTAAGGAATGGGAAACTGCTCTGCCTGCTTGAGACGGGCATGTATATGTTATTTGGAATTGTTCTGCATAGATTTTAATTTATAATTTAGTACTATTTACTTTATTGCTTAATTGTTCCAGCTTTGGCCATGGGGAGCATTGCAGTTGTTTCCTAAGTCCCTTTGACATACCCTCAGCACTGTAAGATTTATTTTTGAGTAATACCTTATTGTTTGACACTGTATAATGCTCCAGGCTCACCTTATATATTTCCCACCTCTTTCATAGAATTGAGCTTTTCTTCAACAATGTCTGTTTCCTTTTATTGGAGAATGGTATTGGGAACAAAGATCTGGATGACCGGGGTGCTCATCTCATTTCGTGGCATCTCATTGTTGTTTTAATATGTAATTTCCTAATGACGTATGATGTGGAACAAGTTTTCACAAGCTCATTTGCCATCTGTATATCTTCTTTGGTAAGGTGTCTGTTCAGATCTTTCACCCATTTTAAAATAGATTGTTGTTTTCTTATTGGCGAGTTTTGAGTTTTTATATATTTTGGATACCAGCCCTTTAGCAGATACATGTTTTGTGAATATTTTCTCCCAGTCTATGGCTTGTGTACTCATTCTCTTAAGAGTGTCTTTCACAGTGTAGGCATTTTAAATTTTAATGAAGTCCAACTTTCCTTTCATGGGCTTTTGGTTTTCTATGTGAAAACTCATTGCCAAACCTTAGATCACCTAGATTTTCTTCTAGAAGTTTCATAGTTTTGAGTTTTATATTTAGGTCTATGATCCATTTGAATTACTTTTTGTGAAGTGAGTTAGGTCTGTCTGGATTCAATTGCTTTGGTATATGGATGTTCAGCAGCGGTTTCACTGCCACTTGTTGAAGACTGTACTTTCTCCATTGAGTTGCCTTTGCTCTGATGAGAACTTTGCTGTTGCTCTTAACTCTTACAGGTTTCCTTTATAGGTAAACTGTGGCTTTATTTTTAAAAGATTTTTCCCTTTTGTCTTGGTTTTCTTCAGTTTGAATATGATGTACCTAGGTATAGAGTTTTGTTGGAATTTATCCTGCTTCGTGTTTGCTGAGGTTCCTGGATCTGCAGTTTAGTCGTTAATTTTGTTAAATCCTTAGCCACTGTTACTTTATTACATAATTACTTCTGGGCTATTCTCTCTTCTCCTTCTGACATTCCAATTATTTTTATGTTACACTTTTTAAATTGTCCCACAGTTTTGGAAGGTTCTGTTTTTATCATTCTTTAAATTCCCTTTGTATTTTGATCTGGGAAGTTTATATTGGCATATCTTTAAACTCACTGGTTTTCTCCTTAGCAAAGCCTAGTCTAGTGATAAGTTCATCAAAGGCATTCTTTATTTCTGTTCAGTGTTTTTGATTTGTAGTATTTGTTTTTATTCTTTCTTAGAGTTTCCATCTCTTTGTTTACTTACCCATCTGTTTTTGCATGTTGTTTACTTTTCCCATTGGAGCCCCTTATAGTATTAATTATAGGTATTTTAATTCTCTGCCTGATAATTCTACAACCTGTATCATATCTGAGTCTGGTTCTTGCTTTATCTCTTCAGACTGTTTCTTTTCTTTTTAACATACCTTGTAATATTTTGTTGAAAGTTGGGCATAATGTATTGGGTAATAAGAACTTGAGGAAAAGGTCTCTAGTGTGAGATTTAAGTTAGTAATCGAGTTTGGAGGTGGGCTGTGTTCAATGTGTGCCAGGAGTGTTACTTTAGGTGTCAGGAGTTTCAAATTCCTCTGGCATCCTTTTGTTTGTCTCCTCTGTCTTCTCTGGTCTTCCTTAGGAATTCCTCCTTAAGTAGAGTATGCACCTTGCAACCCTTTCAACAATACTCCACTGTTATTATACTGGACCCTATTTGTGTGGTGGCAAGATGTCAGGGAGGGAAGGTGTTATATAATCTTAAGACAGAAATCTTAGTCTCCTAGTGGACCTATGTCCTGGGCTGTGACCTCAACAAGTGTTTTTTAGTTTCTTCCTTCTCCGTTCCTTCGGTGAGACAGGAAGGCTAGCGAGTGGTGGTTTGGGCAATTGACCTTTCCTTTTTATGGCATAAATCCCTATATGGGATAGGGACTTTTTCATAGAGAATAAGACTTTATTACAGAGAATGTTCTCAACATGTTGATGTGTTTCAAGTGGTTACTTTCCCCTCCTTCTCCCATAGCCATAAAGACATCCTTCTTGACTCACTGCAAGAACCTGCTGGGATTCCTAGAAATAAAATTCACAAAAGCCTGGGGGCCTCACTAAGCCTGTGGCCCCTGGGAGTTTCTTAGTCTCCTGGTGGTCCACATTCAGCCTCCAGCAATTTGTCAAAATTACCATTTCAGTGTTTCTTCCCATTTGTGGCTCTGGTGGTTTCTACTACAGGTGAGCAGGTCTTAGCTACGACCCTCTGTGTTCACCTGTGAAGGTCTGGGTTTGAGAGTTTCAAATATATAAAAAATACAATTACAAAGTAACTTTTTGGCTAGAAATTTTAATAAAAATTTTAATGGATGTAAATGCATTTTGTTTTGGTAAGCCAAGGTGATAATATAGCCAAGAAAAAACTCAATGAGAAAAGTCTAAACATTCATAAGATAAACACATTTCTAGCCACCCTTCAGCAAAGAAAGAACACGATGCCACTTGAGTAACCAGCCACACAAACAGCAGTGGTATTATCGATGGTGATATGCTTAATGGAAACTGTGTCCTCTAAAAAGTAATCAGTGATTAAGTCCAATGTGTGTTGTGAAAACTGAATACAATAGTAGAACTGCCTGTGCCTATAAAATGTAATAGCTACCTGTAATCTTTTGTCAAATGAGGCAGGACACACCTAAATAAATAATAAAATAAGTTAGAATGCTAAGTGGTATTGAATCATATATTGTTAAATGCGTGAAGGATTGGCATATTGATTTATTACATCAAAGTTGTAACTTTACACTGGTACCCTGTTGGCCAGAAAAAGTCACTGCCATTTCCAAACATACTTCATGTAGTCTTCGAACAGCTCTCACTCCCAGTTACTGTCTCTCATGAATTCCCATCCTACAGCCATGGAGGAAGGAGAAACCCTTGGGAGATAAAGGGGCACATTAGCATGTAAAGGCTGGCGGCTGCCCATCTGCAGATGAAAGGTCACCAAGAGATATTTGCCACGACGAACAGCAAGTTGTGACCACTCTTCAGATCTGTACCTGTCAGACAGAGGCTGACACCTGTGACAGGTACATTCTGATTTCCACATGCCTTGTGCAAAATCAGACGTGCTCACAACAGCATGGCAGCCAAATGTCAAGTGCTTCACCTCTCAGCATGGAGACAGTCAGAAACCCTGGCAGGAAAAGGCCCTTGGATTCACCTCTAGAAGTGCACACCGCACAGGAACGCCAAACCAGGAGGCGGTTCTGTTCTGCCTTGTCCAACGACAGGTGTGAGGAGTCATGCATGCTGACACTGCTTGTCCCAGGGCTTCGCATTCCAGCACCATCTTGACCTGGCCCTGGTCAGTGCAGAGGTTGACACTGAGGCTGCTGGAGGGACAGTGAGGGTGTCTCTTTTCCCCTTGCTGTTCCAGGTGAGGTTTACAGAGAGGAAGGAGGGTGCATCATTTCAGAGCGGGAAATTAAGGTTGTGTGCAGATTTTAAATGGGGCCTGCAAACTCAGGCATGAAATCTTCTGAGAAACTAGATTATTCCTTGGAGTTTGGGAGCTCTCACAAGGGAGCGAATGTTGAGAAAAAAAAAATTCTAGAACTTTTTAAACCAGAATCTAGGTCTTGGTGGGCACTATTGTTTTAGGTGGAAACTTCAGATGGATCCTCAATAAGTAGGCTTCCCCAGGACCAGAGCCACTCCTGAAGGGGGGGAATGTACTTTCACCCCCTTGAACGTGACTCTATGCCTTTAGGGATACTCCCCAGATCACCTTGGGCATGAAACTATGGGGCTGATGTCTAACTTCCAGAAGGCCGGTGTTTCTCGCCAGGGATGAGATTGCAGGGATCCATGCACAGTGTCTTGTGACCTTTCTTGTGAGTAGTGGTAGGTATGAGATGTCTCCTAGAAGAGCCTGTGGTCTGATGCTTCTGAAACCGAGGTGCTCACTGCTCTCTTAGCAGAGAAATAGGCAGTGCACTTTGGAGACAGTATTGCCCTGACTCACTGAGGAAGTGCTTTTCTTGACATGTTCTGTAGGGTAAGAGCTGATATACAAAATAGCCCTTAGTCTATTATTGTAAGGACATTGGAGATAGTGTTTATTTCATCTGGTGGGTTTTTTTTTAATTTGTGGACATAACAAATCTCATAAGTTAATTTTTTCTTCCTTCTTTCCTCTCTTTCCCTTTCTTTCCTTCCCCTCCCTCCCTTCCTTCTTCCCCCCACCCCCTCCCTCTCTCATACTCTCTACCCTTCCCTTCCACCCTGCTTTAGGTCAATACTAGAAAGCTCAGAACCCCAGATCTGTGGCCTACCAGACATAAAAGTATGTCTCATTAGGACATACATTTTTCTTGGCTTCATTTTTGACCCTGTTCATTATCTGTGGAGTTGTACAGAGGCCGGATAGCCAACTTCTGTTCTTTCTGGAGGAGGGCCCATATGAACACCCAAATTAGCAAATGAGCTTTCTCACTTAGACATTGAGCCTGGGACATAGGCTTTTAGTAATTAGCTCTGGGAACTAGGCTAGAGCAGAACATAAATTTGGTGGAATCCAGTGAAAAGCCAAAGGGCCTGATTTATGGCAACGGGAGAAGGTAGGCCTGGAGAGAATCTGACCCACTGACTTGGAAATGCTCATTGTTCTGTAACATGCTTGAAAGAGCGTGGACTTTGATGTCAGAAAGGCTTTGTGGTTTCTGGTACTGCTGCTTATTGAGTGAACTTCAGAAGGCCACTGAATATCTTTGAGGCCTCAGTTTCCTCATCAGTAAAATGGAAATAGTATTATGTCCGGGGTTGTTAGGGGAATTAAATCTTAAGAGTCTCTGTAGCACCCATCGTGTTGGTCCCTCATTCCCTGTCCTCTTGCATGAGGTTAGGATCAGTGTGTTTGGAATTGCCCTGCTTTTTCGAATCTCTGGGAAGATGTGGACGTTCTTGCCTTCCTTTCAAACAATCCTGGCACCCTGGGGACTTATCCGGAAATTCAGCTCATGTTCGAGCCTGTTTAAGGGGCTTTTGCTTTCATCTTCAGGGGCCAAATGCCAGTGGCTGCTTTTAATGAAACCAAATCTTTCCTAGTTCTGTGTGATTTGGGGATTTGCTTCCCCAACCTGGGCAGCAGTTGGATACATTCCGTTTTCTTTATTTTCCAAGTGACCCCAGAGCACTTTGTGATTCTAAAACTGACCTACTGGGAGAAACAAAATAAACTCTTCCATTTCATCTTCTTTTTTTCTGAGTGTATTTGGAATGATCTGACTTTATACACTACCATGAAGCTTGCAGGCTCCAGAGTGATAACAACTGACTTAAGTACATTTATCGGTTCCATATTCTGGAAGGCTCTGCCATGTGCCCTACACAAACTGATACCTGCTTCAGCCATTGGTGGCTCAGGAGCCAAACATGGATTAAATAAGTAAAATCACAGGAAGAAAACCAAAAACATTGTCTATTAGCTCCTAGGGGGTGCATAACCCATTTCTATGCCTCATAAATAAATTATAATCTCTTCTCTTTGGAAACTGGGTGTCAGGATAGCACAATAAGTCCTTAATTTGGTGCTTTCTTATGGAATGATTTAGGGGAGAAGGTGGCTTTATAAGGAGAAAACAGTGAGGTTTGTATGTCGGTTTGAGTTTGGATGCTTCTCTTTTCTCTCTAGGTCTCTACAGCTGAAAGGTCTCCATCCGACTTCATGGGAAAGGCCCACCTTCTGTGATCACCCCCATGCACACCCTAGGCATTTCAGTTGGACCACAGGTAACTTGGACCCCACTTTATCCTGCTGAGCCTGGGGCCAGGGTCTCTCCTACTTGTGGTGTTTCCTTCTACAAGGCCACTGTCTGGCCACGGACCTTATTGGCAGTGGGTCCATGGCCCAGACTCCAGCCTGGGTTTGACTCCTCTCCTTACTAGCTGGGTGGCTTTGGGAAAATTGCTCAAAGGCTTTGTGGCGCAGTTTTCTTGATGTAAAGGGGGTAGTGAAAACATCAGCTTCAAAGGGTTGTTCTGCGGATTGAGTGAAGTAAGGGAGGCTTAGCACATTGCTTGTGGCATTTTTTAAGCACTCAGTATTGTCAAGTCCAACTGGCTGTGACCATTTAGTGGATAGAGTATTTTTCTTAGGAGGTATGGACATGAGAATAGACTCATCCAAGCGCTTCAAAATTAACAAAATCTTGGGAAATATTCTCAGCTTTTCATGCTCCCCAAAGGTGTGGAAGGAAGTGGATGGATAAAGGTGTCATCCTAATGACAGGGGTCTTTGCTTTGTCTGTATCTTCCTTGTACTAATGTAATTAGTCAATCCTGGTGTCCTGGGTTTATGGCTACTCCTCTTGGCCAGAAAGCTCCTTCCAACCTATACTACATACCAATGCTGTGCTGATCTTCTGAAATCCTGCTTTAACCTTGCTATTTTCTCTTTCTTCAAGCCTTCCACTATTCCATTAGGTTCTCTGCACTCCTTTTTAAACCTCCTTCCTACTTCCATTGCTTTCCTGCAGCCAACTGGTCAACCTTGTTCATCTCTCTCTCTCTCTCTCTACTTCTGTGCTTTGCTTTTGCTAATCCTCTCACCTGGAGGGCCTGGCCTATGGATCTAAGTTGTACACATTAATTAAGTCCCACCTGTTCTAGGAAGCCTGCCCTGACCACAACAGCTCATTGTTCCCTTTGCTTCCCTTGAGCCACCATACTCACTAGCAATCATGAAGTTGGTGTTGTCTGGGCTCATTCAAATTCATGAGCCCAAATCACAGGTGCACCCTCTGCAATGTATAATCATTCTACTTTACTTTCCCTCTCCACTCAAACCTCCTCCACCTCATTTCCCTTCCTCCTAACTTTTTTTCCACTGGCAACTTGGTCTCATAATTCCCAGAGAAGATAGAAGAAGTCAGTTGCATACTTCTGCTCTACCTGCTTACCTGTACCTTTAGCTGTACTCTACCTTCCCTCGTTTAGGGACATATGTCCATGCTTCTAACAAAGGCCAACCCTTCCCCCTGTAATCCAGATTTCATCTCTGTGGCTTTCTCAAGAACTGCATCATTGATTTCTCCCTATTTACGGGATCATTCTGATCAGTGTGCAAATATACTCTTGAAACTTACCTCTTAAAACAGTATCTGCCTGTTGAAGCTACTCCTTCCTCTAATTTGTTTGCTCTCTTTTTCAGAAAATCAAGAAAAAAAATCTGTCCATAAATACTGTTTATACTTCCTTACTGCACCTTTTCTCTTCCACCCACCTCAGTTGGCCTCCAGCCACACTCTTAAACCCAAATCGCTCTTTTCAACTTTACTACTGGTCTCCATATTTGCATGTCTGTCACCATCTTACTCAGTTTCTTATAAATATTCCACACAGTTGACCATGCCCTCTCTTTTGAACATTTTTTTTTCTTGGCTTCTATGGCACCTCATTCTCTTGATTTTTCCCACCTGTTTATTGTCCACTTCTTCCTAAATTCTCTGCTGGCTATACCTTTTCTGATGGGAATATTAGAATGCACCAGGGTTGCTTCTCTTCTCACTCTGTGCTTCCTCTCTGGGTGATTCCATCTAGGGAGATGACTTAACTGAAAATATATGTGCTGATGACTTCAAACTTTGTAGCTCTAATTTTAAATTCTACCTTTAGTTCTGGGCGCATCTCTCTGATGACCAACTTGGCATCTCCATTTGGCTAATAGGCACTTCAAACCTAACTAATGGCCAGCACTACCTCCCAGGCAGATCTGAATCAGCCCACTTCTCTTCATCTTCACTGCTACTACCTGGTCTGCACTGTTATCATCCCTCTCCTCCAAACTGGTTCTCTGCTTCCATCCTTGTTGTACACTATTGTCCATTCTCCGCACAACAACCAGAGTGATATTTTAAAAATGTAAATCAGATCCTGTGTCTCCAGGTCACAACCCTCCAACATCTTTCCACTATACTCTTGTTATCAGGCCCAGGGAGGTCTGGCTTCTACACACCCCAGCCTCTTCACATGCCCTGCTTCTTCTGCATATCCCTCTACTGCTCCTGGGTCTGGCTTGCTGCTCCTTTAAGCTTGTTGCCCCTAACCGTGCCCTGCTGTGAGGCCTTTGCACATGCTGTGTCCTCTTCTGGGAATGCTCTTCGTCTAGATCTGTATATAGATTGCTTTTGTGTCATTGTTTTTAGCTGCTTTGTCCCCTCTGTCGAGAAGGAAGGTCATTTTTTATGCCATCCTATTTTGATTTTCATCATAACGTGTGCCACTCCCTTGTACTTTCTTGTTTATTACTTTGTTTGCTTATTTACTGTCCTTCTCCCCCACCAGAAGGAAAGCACTTTGAGAAGAGAGATCTCCATCTTGTTCATCACTGTTTCCCTACTACCGGGCACATAGAAGGTGCTCAATACATATTTCTGAATGAATAAATGCTGGCTATGTATTATTCTGTATTTCTGGTTTTGCCAATACTTAGGGCTTGGAATAAAGGAAATAATTGCCCTCTGAGAGCTGAGCTTTTGACATGGATCAGGGCATATTAGTTGTCAGGCCAAGATTTGACTATGAGCAACTAAATGTTTTAATATATTCAAAGCAAGAATTCATCAGTGAAAAAAGGGATGAGCTAGCCCTCAGAAACCTAGAAAAAGGAAAGTCCTAGAAGCAAATGCTGGCATTGCTGCTGTAAGGACTAACCAAGAGCCTTTGTCACTGGAATATGTGTGTTCCAGTGTCTTTGGTAAAACCATTTCTACTGTGAGAGTAGTTAGCAAAATGAGGTTAAATATTCAGTTAATCACTCTCCCCTTCTCAGAGTCCATGTACAATGCATCACCTTGTGATTAGTTTTGGTTTCTTCTGTAGGCCTATCAAATGAGTGGGATGTGCTGGTCTCAAGTACTGCAAGTATCCAGTCCTTAGAACAGTAATTGCTTAATGTGAACTACTAAAATGGCATCCCCTTTAGTATATCAACCTGGTGAGCTTGGTATAATGTGGGTGTTCCTCTGCATGACAGATTTATCTTTTAGGTACTTACAAAATTTAATACAATTTAAATTAGCATCTGGTCTGTAAGCCTTTGTGACTGGGTCTCGGTACGCTCACTGGGAACAAAGGAATTTGAACCCTACTATGTGCTAGGTTTTTTCCTAGGCCCTGGGATAAAAATAAACCCTGATAAGGTTTTGCTGCAGTCCAGCGTGAAAGACAAACTACAAAGAAAACAAGTAAATTAACAAGGCAATTTCAGATAGTGGTAAATGCTATGAATAATGTAAATTTGGCAATGTGATTGGGATGTGGGATGTACAACAATATTAGGTTCCTCTTTGAGGAGGTGACTTTGGATTTAACATGGGAACCATGGAAAGATCACAGGGAGGAGTCCTACATCTTGCTGAATTTTGGTTGAAGATTGGATGGAATGGACTACATGGGTTATACCCATAATACAGAATTGGGATACTGTCTACTGTGGACTGAATTGTGTCCCCTGCCCTCCACCCCACATTTACATGTTGAAGCCCTAACCTTTAGGCTCTCAGAATGTGACTGTATTTGGAAATGTGGTCTTTAGAGAGGTAGCTAAGTTAAAAGGAGGTCATTAGGATGTGCTTTAATCTTATATGGCTGTTGTCCTTATGAGAAGTGGAGATTCGGACACAGACACGCACAGAGGGAAGGCTGTATGAAGGCAAAGGGAGAAGACAGCCATCTACAAACCAAGGAGAGAGGTCTTGGAAGAAATCAACTCTGCCAAAACCTTAGTCTTAGACATCTAGCCTCCAGAACTGTGAGGAAATAAATTTCTGTTATTTAAGCCACCAAGTTGATGATATTTTGTAATGGCATCCCTAGAAAACTAATATATTGTCAAAAGACCAAAGTATTTGAATAAGTCTCAAATAATCCAAACCAAGTGGTCACCAGGCAGGGTAAGTCAGGCCCTTCGAAGACTCATCTCTAGGCCCTGAGCTAAAGCAGCAATGTTGGTTGATATTGCAACCTTTCATTTCCTTTGGGAACACTGGCTCCACTCTTGCTGACATGAAGCATTTGCGAAGCAGCAACCACTTTTGCTCGTCAGCATCCTTCCCAGGATTTGAACCACTGACCTTACCATTACGAATGAGTAAGATTATAGACAAGTGTTCTTACTTACATGCCCAGACTGTCCGTGTATAATTAACTGTGAGTTATAATAATGATGATGATGATACGAAGTGCTCAAGGGCCTTTGGAATTTGAGGCCTATAAAAATATAACTTATTATTATTGTTATTACTATAATCAGGTACAGATACCTGGATAAAAAGGCCATTTCTCACTGGTATAATAAAACATGATTATAAAAGTACCTAAAAATCTTTATTTTTCCCCCTTTAGAAATGTGACCATTGAGTCATTATCGTAGAAACTAAAGCACCTTAAGTATTCTGTCTAGAAGCTACATGTACATGCGTACTATCTTTTTTACTGTGCGTGTTCTCACTGGCTCCTATTAAATGGCTTATGAGGACTGAGCCTTTGGCACTTTGTCTTGGAGACAAGACATTGGAAACATCTGTTTTGGAAGAAGGAAATCATCTATAAACTATAATCAGCCTGTAATGGCACAGCTACCTACAATGAGCAAGTTTCAAAAGTGGAGTTTGGGCCATGCGTGCTGTACCTGGAGAGCATGTTCAATGAATAAGGAGAATTTTATTAGCCAAAAATGTAGTAAAATTCTAAGCTAATTTGAAGGGCGTGTGTAACAGGTGGGGCAGATGTTCTAAGTGGTCATGAATTATTTGAAAGCTCTCTCCATAGAAACAAGAGAAGACCTAATGCTATGAGACTTTTTTTTCTTCCTTCCATTTCTTCTTTTTCTTTCAGCCATTTTAATTGATTTTCAGAGGGTTTTAAAAGAATTTAGAAGTAAAATCTCCCAATGAGTGCCATTAAATCTCTTCCCTCTCAGGATGGGGAAACTGAGGTAAGTGGGCTGCCTAACTCACAATGTAACAAACTGTCCTTCGCTCCTTTCTCCCTCCTCTTCTCTCTCTTTTCAGCCCTATCAGACTTTGCTCACAAGCAAAAGAAGAAACAGTGAAGCAGATTGCAGAGGAGTATTTGCAACTTAAAGCAGATTCTGAGGAAGCATTGGTAATTCTGAAAAATCTTAATTAATGTTTCACTGGTGATTTCAGTACCTGGGGGCTTATGAAGAAAGTGAAGTCAGAAACAGGAATTCATTTCTCAAGCTCTGAGAACTGCAGAGATAGTCTGGTTGGAGACAGACGACTCAGTCAAATACCCACAGGAAGAGAGCAGAATTGGCGAGGACTCTTCGTCCATCAAACAGACCAGCGTATGTGGAAGTCTATTTGTTGCCAATGTCTCCTTTCATTTCTCTGGTGTTCAAGTTCTCGTCCATAAGATAGGCCTAACATGAACAGTATATCTGTACAATTAAACCAACACAAAACAAACTTGCACCCTGTCCTCAAAATATTCCCCCAAAGTGAACCTAAATATCTGAACACTAAATAAATTAACTGGTTGAGAGAACAAATTTTTAGTTGGTCATTTAACATCAGAGAGAACCTAAGAAACCAAATATTTGATTGAAGTTATATATTTTTTCCCTATTGACCACAAATTGATTGGTGGATAGACATACAAGTGTTAGCTCCCAGTACCTCCATCGACCGGCCCCACCCTCCCTCTCTAACTCGGTTTCTCACTACTTCCTAATATTTACTTTTAATTAGAGTTAGGCTGGTGTCTTTTCCCCATGTCCTCCTTATTCCCCTTTCTGTGCTCTTGTTCATGTTGTTTACTTTTCCTGAGATGAGTACAATGCCTCTAACAGTGTCCCTAGTCATTCATTCGTTCATTCATTCACTCATTCATTCATTCATATCTTGACTACCAGGTGGTGGTATGTATCAGATGTTGTGCAATTTTCTTTGGGGAAGGGAGTGGGGGATAAAGAAGACCTAGGCAGGATCACTTCCTTCTTGACCTCTATGACTTTTTCTGTCTAGAAGGGGCTGGATGAGAGATGCAAAGACACTCATTCAACACTAAATAAGTCAGTAATGCTGTGATGATGTATCTCATTGTCAACCATTTTCTGGGACCTACTCCTTATTCCTCTCCTCTTCTGGTTCTCCCATGACCACTGGATAAGCTTTGTCTTCTGGGTACTCCCCCTCTGTAGATGACCTTTCCAATTCTGCCTCCTTTGCCTACAAGTGCTGCTTACTATAGCTGCTGAGGTGCAAATGCCACTTGATGTAGAGTGGTAGAGGACCCCAAGGCAGTTGTCTCCAATATCTTACAGAGGTTTTGAAGGGAATAGAGCTTTTAGGTTTTACTCACAGCCATCTCTTACCCTGGGAACCAATGTTGTATACCTAGTTGGTCCTTAGGAAAGACTCATTAAGCAGGGAAGGTAGATGGTGGGACAAAAAAGTAGCCTGGAATACTGGAAAATGCAAGGATTTTGGAGTCATCTGGGGCTGACTATGGATCGATCACATTGCTGTGCTGGATATTAGGTGTGTGATCTTGGGTTAATTAATTTGTCTCTTTCAATAGCCCTACCTAGGAAGTGGACATAATAATGTCTTAACACATAGATCAAATGGGAAAATTGAATAGGATAATATATGAGTAGTGCTGGGAACATAGTATGCACTAGGCTACTTAAAACTAACAAAGAGTGAACAGAAACAGAATCCAAAAATCCCACAATGAGCCGTAGAAATAAGAACAGCAATGCTATATTCCCCTTCCTCAAAAAAGTTGCCTGTGTCTGTAAAAGAAACTTAGATGGTTTTGATTTATTCAGATCTCAATCTTGTTTCCATATGTTGCACAGGGAAATTCTTTCTTCCACTTTTACACTCAATTCGAGAGTAATCCCATCAGACTCCACAAAGCCCTGGGTCCAAATCAGTGAACATTTGGCCCATCCCAGTCAAGGCACATTCTTCTACTCCTTTTGAGAATGCTGACCTGGAGGTAAGAAGGACAACAGCACCCCCAGTTTTCCCTGGAGAAGACATTACTGGTTCACCAGGCAGCACCAGTTGTTCCTGTCTCAGGTCTCTTCTTTGAACAATAACCATCAGATCTTTTTCCCTGAACCCACATTTGTGGGGTGGGAAGGTGAGGCCTGAGCAGACTTTGTAGGAACCACTCCAGGTCTCATTGCCTTGAGAGTTCCCCAGGAGCTTAGTTGGTGTCAGATTTTGCAACTTTTCTGTCCTGAATCCTAAGGTTTGAAGTGGAACTGAAGGGTCCTGAATTATAAAGCAACTCAGATCTGGAATCTGGGATTCTGAGGTTGGGACTTCCTTGTCCATTTAGGGACTTGTTCTCAGCCAATCCTTCTTTCTTGCATTGCTTACACCCTCGATACTGGGGCTCTAGCTGTCCCAGAGTGCCTGGCCTTACTAAAGGTCTAGCACAAGCTCATTCAGGCTGAAGAGTTCATGATTTCATGTTTTATCCCTCCCAACTGGTATTGCAGCTACCCTAATTTTCTTTCAACAAATACTTGTCAAACCTCTATGTTACTCAAGTAAGATGCTGAAGATATAAAGATAAAAACAAGGCAGAAGGTTCTGACACTGTTGTCTAAGAGTCTAGTGAGAAAAAATAGTCATATGTAAATAATAAGTTTCAAAACTATGCAAAAAGTGTATGTGTGTGTGCATGCTTTTGTGTGCCCTAAAAGAAAAAAGCCTTAATTTTTCCCGAAGGACTTTTAGATGACCCAGGGAGAACTTCCAGTGCGTGACAACCAGGACTGACTCTTCATGGGTGGAAACCCAGGTGCTCCAGGCAGTGGCTGGGCCGCCTCTTGCTCCCTGTGTGGGATGCTGGGCATGTTGGCAAGCCCACTGTTTCTCTATTGTAAACTGAGCTCATAAAAGCCAGTGCCTGCCTACCCCTCCCTCACCATGAGGGTGGAGAAAGGTTCCTGGGGACACGAAGTCACCTCCCCAGGCAGGAAGGAGCCATCTGCTGCTGCACCCACATTAACTCTTTTGGCTCCTGCAGTGTTGTTGAGTCAGGCCATGGAAGGACACTGGCAGCCACTCAGGGTACCTGAGGTGTATCGAAGCTCTGTGCCTTCTGTGGAAAGGCCCGGACCCTTTCAGAGCCTTAGTTTCTTGTCCTTGAGTTGGATAACACCTACCCTATCAGCTCTGTAGATAAACATGAAATTATAAATGTGAAAGCAATTGAAAAACATAATGCTAGTGTCCTATAATAAAGTTTTATTAATAATTAATCAAAAAGCATTTATTGAGTATCTGTTATGTATCCAGAATTTCATTAGATGCTAAACAGAGCCATTAGTCCAGTAAATTTCTAATCAGGTATTTTCTCTACCGCATCTGGTGTAGAGAATTGTCGACATGGAGTACATACGGTAGAGAACACATTGCCTTGATGGTCAGAGATTGCTGTAGTTCTGTCACTGACTAGCTGTGTGATATTGGACAATTAGCTTCATTCTTTTGAGCCTCAGTTTCCCATTCTGTAAGGTAAGGTTTTCTCCTGACCCCCCCTGGTCCCTCTTTCTCCAACTTTTTAACTCTACACTTTCTTCTGGCTGTGGTGTTACAATTTTGTTCAGTAAACCAAGGCACATTAAAATAGAAAAGACTATAAGTAGTAATTTAATGTGCTGATTCTTTGGGGGACAATTTTACCCAAAGGAGTGACCCAACCATTCCAGTGGTTAAATATCAGCTCTGTACAGTGAGCCAATGGGAGAGTTGTTTGGGAGCAGGCATTCACAAGGCTGGCCTTCCTGCCATCTTCCCTTTGGTTGGGGTATCAAGCAGATGGATAGTCCCAGAGTCTCAACCTAATATGTCTATTGTCTTATACTGTTGCCACTCAGCTATGTTGGATTTTCCTAAGAGGAGGTCAGTATGAAAAATCTTCAAGGCCAAGTCTGCAAATAGGTTACATTTAGTTTTATTTTATTTTTTATTAATTTTTTATCCTTACCCAAGGACATGCTTATTGATTTTAGAGAGAGGGGAAGAGAGGGGTGGGGTGGGGGGACAGAGAGAAACATCGATGTGAGAAACATCAGTCTGACCAGAGACCGAACCTGTTGGCTCTGCTTTTGTGGAAGACTCTGTCTCCCATTGTCCTGAGAATAGCCAATCCTATAAATAATCTAGAGTCCCAATATGGTAAAAAGTCACATCTCCCCATGTGAGGGCCCTTTGTGGGTTGTGTATTTGTGGTAGGGTAAGAGATGTGGGGAATTCCTAGATCCATCTCCCCCCTTTCTTGGTCATTTTCTCTGCCCTCTGGCTGGCTGCTCTAATTGACCCCTCCAGGCTTAGTGTGGGTGGAGGAAGGAGGGAACAGAGCAGAAAAAGTCCTGGTGGGCAATACACTGTTGTAAGCCAGCTTCAGGATCTCTGGGCCTGGCTGATGCTTTAGGTGTTCTTTCCCTTGTGGACACTTTTATGGGGACGTCAGAGGCTGCCCACCCTGTGGCGAGCATGGTCCCTGACATGGGTGATGCCCTTCCTTTGGCTGACTGCTCCCCACTAAGCTCCTGTTCTTCAAAGATCCAGTATACATAGGACCTAGTCTTGTTGGGCAGGACTTAAAATGGCTCTAGGCTAGCTCTGTTCTTGTGGGGTCTCCATGTGCTTAATAACACACAGTGACATAGCACTGAGCTGTGCCAAGCACTACTTTGAGCACTTTATGTATATAAACTCATTTAATACAACAATTTTATGAGATAGGTACTTATATTACATCCTCTTCACAGAGGAGGAGAGTGAGCCTCAGAGAGGTGAAGCATCTTACTCATGGCCACAGGGTTGCTAAGGGAGCTTCAGGCTTGGAGCTTCAAATCCTCCCTCCCACTCCTTTCCCTGACAACAAGGTTTGAATTGGGGACAGTCCCTGTTTTTTTCTAAAGGATAAATTTCCCACAAAATCTTTTCTCTCTCTCCAGTGTTCTATATTCTTTAAGTGGGTAAGGGGCTAAAGAGTTGGGAAACCAATTATAGTTCATATGTTTTGAAAATCCTGCATTGGGTGGGTCAAATCCAGCACCTCATTTGGATTTTCCTAACTATTGTATTTTGGTGTCTCTGTTGCAGTTTCAATCTTATATCTTACTATATGTTCATATGCATGTTATATATGTGGAATCATGATTAGGATGTATCTAATTTAGTACAAATGATCAATAGTACATACAGATGGCTGTGGTTGGTATACAGCAATTCATTATTTTTGCTTTGTTCTCCCATACATAGTTTTCCCTGATTTAATTATTATTTTCACCCTCTTTTCCATTTCACACAAGCTCATACATTTTAAAGCCCCAAGTCATGGGTATTAGTCCCTTATGTCTGTCCACATTCAAGTTGTTTCCCTCATGGCTCTTTCCCACTGGCCCTCACACTCCCCTGGGGTGGGGTGGGATCTTGGGGGTTTATGGTCCCAATCCTTGCATAAAAGTCCTGGGTGTTTTAGGGCTTCCGTTTCTGTTCTCCAGTGCTGACCCATACTGAGCATGGCACCCATGCAAAAATGGGTAGATATCTTAGCCCGCGTATCTACAGTTCATATCCATTGAGCCCACATATGCACCTTCTCTGCAAACTCTGCTCCACCCTCTTAGGCCTAGGGATGTATATAGCAATGGCATAGTATGCCCTCAGGAGAGGAAGGATGCTGGAAATAGGCTATTTGGGCAGGAGATTATGGGGTCCAGGGTCCCTATGGGGGAGGACAAGCCAGAGAAAGTGCAGAACTTGGTCTTGCAGCATGGGTTCTAGTGCTGAGGCCTCTTGCTCTTCAAGGGCAGTACTGACTGCTGGGGTCATCCACTTATGCCCACAGTGCTCTCCCCATCATTGTACAAGCCTAAATTGCTCCCAAGTTGATACCATCCCTATGGATTTAGTCAGCTATAGCATCAGTAGGGCAGGTAGAAAACTGGCCAGGGCACCCAGCCTTGGCAGGTTGGGAGGATTCAGATAACCAGATACTCTCTGCACACCACCTCAGAGAGCTGTGATACAAAGAAGAGAGGCAGAACACTAAATGGAGGCCAGCCACAGAGATTTCCGTGTGGTGGGCTTGATTATTTCCTTCTTAGTTTTAAAGTTGTTCCATGAAGTGAGCTGAGCTCATGGGAAGTTACTCAGCTATAGGACAGCCCTGGAAAATGTTGGCTGTGGTGGGCCTTCCATTTTTAAGAGACTTTATTCATATGTCTAGACAGGTTAACTTGAAGTTAACCATCTTCACAAGAACCAAGCTCTCAATCCATTTATATTCTTTATTACCCCAAATATATCCTAAGGCTCAAATGATTCAGGGAGGGAGGTCAACATTATTTTAAAATGATCAAAAGGACTGGGAACATAAAAATCACAAGTCAGTATCTTTGGCTGGAGAATGTCTGGACTGTGTTGGAGTTTGACTTCTTCTGAATCTCTCTTATGAGAAATGTCTGATAGAAGCATTCCATCTCAGATTTCCTTAGCCACTCACTCATTTCCTCTTCACTTTCTGTCCCTCGTTTATCTCTTCATCTAGGTTTCCATTGAATCTAAAATGATTAATGGGGGATTTGAGTGTATAAGCACATTTACATGTTGGCATCAGCAGAAAGGTCAAGGATGGACTGAAATTTCTCCCGTGTGGCACTTACAAGGGTTAAAAAACAAACAAACAGGGATTAAGGCTCCTTTTGGAAGGAAGGCAATGAGAAGCATGTCATGCTCCTTGTTTACCATCTGCAAGGGACATGCCTCCTAGGGTTAATGCAGGGGCCCTGGCTTTAATCATAAACTTCGTGTGGTAGAGACTGTGTCTATGGTTATTGACTATGTTGATTACCAATTCTGAGGCCAGTGCTGATAGCTGTATTTTAAATATGGATGAACTTCTGTGTGTGTGTGTGTGTGTGTGTAATTGATAGATGAACATACTGGTAAGCCACACTTTACATAATAGATATTTCTTAAAGGACACATTAAGTCTTTAAAAGTAAAATCAAATATATATATTTTAAATGCACAGTGAGCTTGAGCTCTATTATTTATTGAAATAAAGTTTATTGAAATAAAACATACAATACTATATTAGTTTTAGGTTTACACCATAGTGATTTGATATTCAAATACCTTACAAAATGGTCACCATTTGTTGCCATACAAAGTTGCTACCATATTTTTGACTAGTGTTCCCTATGCTGTATATTACATCCTTGTGACTTACTCATTTTATACCTGGGAGTGTGTACCTCTTAATCCCCTTCGCCTATTTTGCTCATCCCACTGCCCCCATCCCTGTGACAACCATCAGTTTGTCCTCTGTGTCTGTGAATGTGTTTCTGTTCTGTTTTGTTTTGTTTGTTTTGCTTTATAGATTCCACATATAAATGAAACCATATAGTATTTGTTTTTCTTTGACTTATTTCATTTAGCATAATACCCTCTAGGTCCAGCTATATTGTCACAAATACAAGATTTCATTCTGAGTTTGCCTTTTCAAGACTTCCTTTATAAACATAGCAAATTCCTAACCCACTTTTTGAAAAAGAAATATTTTTGACTATTTTTTTATAAAAGCAAGTCATGCCTCTTGTCTAGTATTCTGGTTTACCTTCAACAATTTATTATATACTACATACATTTTGGAGTTAAAATGAAAATGTATTCATCATACCATATTTTAACCTTCACTTCAGTTTTGATTTTTGAAGTGTGTTTTCATGGGGGAAAAAGTATCTAAGTAATGAATCTTTACATTAGGTATAAAGGATCACCACGTTTTTTAATGGGCAAATCCATGTGTGTAAATAGAGAGGCAGTCTTTTTGAAAAGAAAGGAGCATCAGCTTTGTATTCAGAACATTGAGTTAAATTCCAGTTGCTTCATGTATTCTGTGGTCTTGGGTAAATTGCTTAGCCTCCCTGAGCCTTGGATTCTTTAGCTAAAAAAATGGGTCCAATCAGGTTTCTGTTGCTTAGTTGAAGCCACCATGTATTTAAGAGCCTCTGGAAAGCAGAGATCCATGGGAAGGGGTTGGCCTGTGTGCCAGTGTTGGGAGAATTTGGGTTTCCAGCACCAGGCTTGTCCATGGTCTGAGATGGAAGTGGGCATCTTTCATTCCACACAGCTATAGGTGGCCCAACATGTCCTTCCTTTTCAAAAGGGGGAATTGTCACTCTAGAGGGGAATTATTGTCTAACTTGTTTTAGGAGAACCAGTAAATGAAACTAATTACCAAAGCAAAAAGAAAGTTTAAGATTCATGTATTGTATTTGAAGTTTTTAAGTAACTCCCCTGAGTTCTCAAATGTAATGTAGTTGAAATAGACACTAAGGGGATGGAAAAATGTGGACTAGAAGGGAAGTGTTTAATAGGCCACGAGGGCTTCAGTCATTATACCACAGACGTCATTTAGTTGAAAGTCCTATTTGCGATGTGTCTTTGAGTGCCCATTGATGTTGCTTTGATAAGTTTTACAAAATGGTCAAATTGTGACCACTCCATGGAGTTTATATCTTGGAGCTTGATTTATACAGTCATCTCAGGACTCCTGTCTCCCTCTTGCATCTGCTGCCACTGCTGCTGACCCATGCAGCGAGTTTGGCGGGCTTTGAGCCTCTCGGGAGAAAGGGGCATGCTGAGTCAGCTTGGCATTCTTCTTCGAGATTTCAGCCTCTGTCTTCTTCAGTTCTGGAGCTGAGGCCGGAGAATCAGACACTGCCTATGGCAGTTGATAGAAATCCACTGGTTTCTAAGCGGAATAGGCTTCCTGAGGGTCTGGCCTCTGATCACAGTGAGGATGGGAGCAAAAAGCAGTGGCTGCCCCCCTGTAGCAACTGATCTTAGGGTTAGAGGTGAAGACAGGGCCTCTGTGGTAGGGTTTTCCAAAGTCTTGGTATTGACTCATTAGTGAGTTGTAAAATTAATTTAATGGGTTGAGTACAGCCTTTTTAAATAATTGAAAAAGGGCCCTGTCAAGGTGGCTCAGTTGGTTGGAGCATCGTCTATGCACCAAAAGGTTGCAGGTTTGATCCCCAGTCAGGGCACATACCCGGGTTGTGGGCTTGATCCCTGGTTCGGGTGCATACTAGAGGCAACCAATAGATGTTTCTCTCACACACTGATGTTTCTTTTCTTCTCTCCGTCCCCTTTCCTCTCTCTCTAAAATCAATAATAGTATATCCTTGGGTGAGGTTAAAAAATAATTTAAAAAGGTAACAATAGAAAATAGAGTATATCACACATTAGGTAAAAATAAATATTGTTTCCTGAAATTTTATTGTAGTTTTATATATATGTATATTTTTGTATACCCACATGTAATATAGACACATACACATTCTTCATTGAATTGTGATAGAAAATATTTTTCTTTTAGTCTGTGGCAAAATTTCTTTTAGAATGCAGCATGTGGCAAAAAATGTTCAATAGTCATTACTTTTTATGACCAAAAAAAAAAAAAGAAACCAATTAGAAAATTTGCAAACCACAGAGTGATTTTACAAAAATATACATGTGCACACATACTTAAGTGCTTTCCCCAAACAACACACAAACCTAGCATCTTAAGTTGCAAATATGAATAAAGGCCAGTTGAAACCACCTCCTCCTCAGTTGTGTAAATCCAGGGCAATCTATGGAGTTCAACTTGGGCTGTTTTGTCTCAGGGCTTCTGTGTCACTCGAGAAGGCTAGACTGAAATATTGGGATCCATTATTGGGATCCATTATTGGGATGCAAAAGAACTGTCTTGGTAAACTGCCATCTAACGGGGTGGGGCACTCTTGAGGTCCCTTCTGATCATTCTGGTGCCAGAAAAAGGAATGGAGAGAAAGGGAGGGGTTTTAGGGAAAAGTGTAGGTACCCAATACTGCTGCCCTTAGCACAGGAACCCTGAGCAGGCGGTGGAAGTAGGTAATGAGGGACACAGGAGAAAAGATCTCCTTGCAGTCGGTAGTGCTGTTTGTGTAAATTTCTAGATGAGGAATTCATGCCAGGATCTGGCTGCCTAAATGCTACCATCTTGGACCTTGTGAATGTTTCTGGCTGAAGCTGCTGTTGCCATAATCAGTCTGACAAGGTATCTATAGTGAAAGAGGAGAAGGAAGGCTTAGCCTGGTCCAGTGGAGTATGTCAATGTACAATGGGATGAAGCTAAGAGAAGGTAAAACTGGGCTGAATATCAAGGAGATAAATTACCTAAGAGAAAATCTTATGAGATAGTGGAGTGGCCTCTTCGGGGGATGTGGTGCTTGGGTCACTTGCAAGTCTTTGCTAACCTTCCATTTCAGGTAGTTAGCTTTCTAGTAACCTGTGGTGGACAGACTCCCAGGTCACCCCCATGATCCTTTCCTCTGGTGTAACTCCCTTTGTAAGCCTCTCCCAGTGAGAGAGGGAGTGATCGGTGACTTGCTTCTACCAAGAGCATACAGCAGAGGGGAAAGAAAGCACCTGTGGCTGCATGTGTGCCATTCTGTTATGTAAGATTGTAAGGTCTGGTCTGGCTTGCTGAGAGACGTTCTTCCTTGCTGGTTTTGAAGAAGCAAGCTTCCATGTTGTGAGTTTCCTATAAAGAGGACCATTTGCTAAGGAACCGAGGGTGGCATCTAGATGACATCCAGCAAGAAATGGAGGCCTTCAGTGCAGCCGTCTGTGAGGAACTGAATGCTGCCAACAACCACGTGAGCGTGGTAGTGGATCCTTCTCCATTCGAGCCTCAGATGAACCCCCATCCCTCGATAAGGATTGCCCCCCAAACCCCCACAATAACACAGTGATTGCCACCTTGTAGGGGACCAAGTGAAGTCATGCCTCGATTCCTGATACACAGAAACTGAGATATGAAGTGTGTGTTGTTTTAAGCTGCTATTTGTTATAATTTGTTATCTAGCAATAAATAATACAACCACCCTCATTTAGATGCATTTCTTTCATTTGGAACCCTTAGTACTCTTAGATTCGGAGTACTTTCAGTCCAACACCATGATCTAGGAGAAAATGAAGCTCTTTTTTGAAAGTAAAAAGGTTTAGTTTCTGGTTTGAGTTCCATTGAATCCACAAGGCCCCAGCATTCAGCTCTTCACAGTCTACTGCTGCTAAATCACGGCTCATTCATTGAAGTCAGAGTTCTCCACCCTTTACTTCTACTCACCTGGTCACCAACTTTCAAACTAATTCACAAGACAGGCTGGGCAGGTGTCAGGGTGGGAGGCTGTCTGAGTATCTCTGTTTATATACAAAAAGGTTTCTCAACATTTTAACTTGTAAATTGGTTACTTAAACTCTATGTTACAAATTAGTCAATAAGTGAGTAATCAAATATTCCACTCTTTAAAAAGGTCCTTTTTATTTAAAATAGTTTGTACGTTTTAGTAGGGGTTGATGAAGTCCCTCCAAAAAAAATGGAGTCAAATAACTTTTTATAAGTCTAAGTGATCTTAATGATTTTTATCACTGAATTCTGTGGAGTTGGCAGTTTCTTTTGTGCAGTGAAATTATGCCTTTGCATTTCAAAGCCAAATGGAAATAAAATAGATTGTGTAATTTTGCATTGTGCTTATACTATCTTTCTATTTTAATGAGTGATTGATGATATCAGTAGCTTTTACTTTATAAAATAATTGCTGCTTAGCAAAATTGGCTTTGTAACAAATCTCATTTTTTTTCAACTGATTCCACAAAATGTTACTTGGATACCCATTAAAAAAGTCAGCAAATAATGGGTTGGAAATGTTATATGAAGACAATGTTAACTTGGTGGCCAAGGTCTATGGGCTCCTGGAGATAGATTGGGTGTGCTCTTGCAATTATTCTAGAAATACAAGACACTTGGCTGCACTTTTCTATTATCACCTCCTTTATCTCTACCTACTGTAGACCAGGGAACACGTTTTACTTTGGAGAATGTTCTTTTTCTATACTCAAAGCATTGAAAATTTAGCCCTTTTCAGATTACTTTGCCAGGCATATTTCCAATGTCTAAGAGAGCTAGCCTGCAATCTGGGTTCTACCATTAGGTGCTGCTCTTTAATATATAACAGTGATTTTTTTTTCTTTCCCAGACTAGTTTGAGGGAACAGACACACCCACATTTTTTTAGTTTACATATTAGGATTTTGATACATTTTCATTTGAAGAAATATTTGCTCTTCTAAACAAATTAAAGCCATAGCCCTAAACCAAAGTTTCCCAAGTTTTATATTTAAGTTTTGGTAAAATAAATTAATGAGCTATTCTAGTAATGCTGCAAGGCTTTACTTTTACAGACTAAAGTTTTTTTTTTTTTTGAAAGAGGAACAAGATCTTTTTTATGAAAACATATAGTGAATATATTCAAAATGAATAACTTGGCAAGCATCTTTGACAAATTTTTGATTGTTGAAATTTTTAGTCTCTTTTTAGTGAGTGAGGTAGATATTACCTAGGTATTTTGGTTTCATTGGTAACTATACCTCTTACAGGTGCAATTGAATTTTTGAAAGAAGTAAAAATACGCCTTTTTGAAAGGTTTAATAAAAAGGAATTCTAGGAAGGAAGGACTTTTCCTGAAAGGGTGGCATTTCTGATCTTTGTGTTTCTATGTGAGACTGGGGATTAACAACTTTGGCGGCAGCACCAGCTTTTTGGAGGGTGGGGCACACACACAATAGATCTGAGACAATCATTCAGTGCTGACATGGTCTCAAGTTCCATGAAAATTTGAAGTAGGATGTCAGAGTGGCTCAGCCACAATGTTTTGTGACACTAAGCAGCCACCAGTCCTTGGCAGGAGCTGTGGGATTCACAGGTTAACTCTGGGTGCTCCATTAAAACTATCAGCTCATCTATATCAGTTCCTGGAAAGCTACCTGAGCCGGGAAAGATAAGAGTTAAACCTAGGGTGTGGAAGAGAGGTATAATAAAAATAATAAAAACCACAGAACTCACCATATTTCAGCACAGAAAGTCTTATATTCAGGTAGGAAATTATCTTTATAGGATGGTGCCCCCCCTTTATTCCTTAGCTTTTTTCTTTATAAAAAAATATTTGCTGATTTCAGAAAATTGTTTCCTGTGAATGAAACTCTTCACTTCAGGGTTGATATGTTGTGACTTATGAAAATTTGAAATACCTGTTATGGATCAGCTCTCACTTAGCAAGGGCTGTATTTGTCAGGTGACGATTGAAGTTGTAAATCAGTATTCTGGGATCTGGAATTTCCTATAGTGAAGCAAATAGCTGCAAACATCAGCTTTAAGAATAAAATAAAATGAAACAAGCAGTAATAATAATAAAAAAAAACCCTTGACAGGCAAATTTGGTGTTAGATGTTGTGCATTTCTTTTCAGTCTCTCAGACTTTCTGAACACTGTAATTTGTTGGTACTGCTGCATCACTATCATCAGAGATATAGGACTTTATTAGCTCTTCTCTCTCAGGAATGTTTTTTTTTTTTTAGAAGAGAAAGGAATGCATAAAAGTTCAGCCACATGAATCTCTGTGTAACCACTCTTCCTTGCAAAAGTTTTACATTTCTTTTGCATAAGAAGGACAAGAAGGAAGGAAAAATCTAAAGAAAGGAAGGAATAGTATGAAGGAGGGAAGAAGAAAAGGACAGAGGAGGAAGAGAAAGAAACCTAGGGGAAAATTACAAACTTTCTTTTGAAAAAGTTACACACCAAGGTGACAATATTGTGTCATGAGGGTAAGATACATTTTTTTCGGACCTCCATAGCATCCTACCCTTCCAAGTTTAAGAAATATGTGGCTCACAATTAGAGCATAATATTAATAAACAACAAGTTAATTTCACTATTGTCCGTGAAGACTTTGTCCCTGCTGTGGAACATGGCTGAATGGTCTCCTTATTTGTCATTGAAGTGTCTTGAAGTGTTTGAGAGGAGTTAAGGTGAGATCAAGTGAGAGGTGGTAGAGAAGTGACTTTAACCATCTGTGAGGCTGGAGTAATGGGTTATTAATGGCCTAAGATGATTGTTTAGTCTCAAGTCTCAAGTCCTTATCTACTTTTGCTCCCCAGAGGTTGAGATCAGCTCCTAAGACAGTTGTCCAGGATGCAGAGTGCAGCTGAAGTGTTAAAGGGCAACTTCCAACAAGTGGGGGAAAATCTTGCATTGGCTGCTCTTTTGTATTAATGAGCATTTTGTCTCTAAATCAAGATATGCTCACCGACTTTTCAAAAAGAAAATGTGATGGCCATGCCATTTAGCCAGAGGATGTGAAGGCAAGCTGGGCTTCTCACCTGAATCCCATTTCTGAGCACCGGGATGTCCTCTTTTTCTACTGTGATTACTACCGCTCTGTCATCTCGGTATTCACTCTTTTGTTACCCTTCCTACTTGTTCTATTTTCTCTTGAATTACAGATGAGGGGAGGTGAAGGCATGGCTAGCTAAGAGTGGCTGGGTCCATGGGGTGTCAGGCTCTGCTGGGAGGCCCAGAAGATGATCCTGGCCTTGCTGTGAAAGAACCTGAGTCCGCTCTGCCTTGTGCCCAGGGAAGGGTCTGAAAGGAGCTCACTGGCTTTTACTGAAGGCTGTGAGACAGAGGAGCGATGAATTAGCAGGAGAGAGCTGGGATGGAGGAAGATGATTCTGCTTTGAAGCTCTTTAATGCTTCCTGCCCTGCACAGGATGCTGTCTGGGTCTGGGAGTCTTGTAATTGCTTGACATTCCTGAAAGGGTTTGCAGCCTATTGGCAATTCAGCCAGATGTGGAAAAGATTCTCTTAAGTTAGAACCAAAATGCCCTGCCCAATCTTAAAACAAAACAAAAACAGATGAACAATAAAACCAAAAGCAAAACCAAAAACAAAAAAACACAAACCCAAGACACAGGCTTCTGCTTTGCACCTCCTCATGACACAGAGAGGACAGCTGAGGAGGAAAAGGTGTTTCTGTAGCCGGGGCAGAGTACAGGGCTCAGCTGACAGAGGCTGTGCTGGTGAAGCATGAGATCGGGAGACACCAAACACCTGAATGTGGACAGGATCTTCTTTTAGCAACTCACAAACACTGCCTTCTTCCCCAGGCCTCCCCCTCAGAGTGGCCTCACATTTCATCTTGTCCCTGCAGAAATTCCTCTGTTTTTCAGACCCTTCCTGTGGGCTGCTGGGTAACGTTCTTGGGACATGGCTTTGTCTGGCCGTGAGAACCATCTGGTACAGGGCTGAAGGGTGGGAATGCGGAAAGGTCACTCTTTCTCAGGGTTAGGTCTGGCCAGAGCCTCCAATTGGTTGTAACTCTTCATTCTTGAGACAGAAGGGCAAGGAAACAGGACACAGGAGAGCTGGGAGAGAGCCTCCCCTGGCTGACCCAGCTTAGATTTTCATGATCTAAGAAGCGGAAAGCTGAGTGATAATGAGGACTAACTACCAACCACAGAAACTTTCTGTTATCCTAGAGCAGTTGAGTCCAAATCACCTAGAGAGTTGTTAAGAGTCAGATTTCTGGGCCCCGCTCCCAGGGTTTCTGATTCAGTCGTTTGAGGCAGGTCCAGGATTCTACATGTCTAACAAGCTCCCAGGTGCTGCGGATACTGCAGGTCTGGGGACCTACTTGCAGAACCACTGAGGCTTGGGGTGACCTGGCCTATTGCATAACTTGATCCGTGTGCCCTCTGTAGATAGCTCTTATCTCATTGTACTGTAGCATCTTTCCGCATGTTTGCCCACTCGTCAAACTCTGTGGTCCCAAGGGAATTTCTCCATTTCTGGGGCAGTGCTGGGCATGTCCAAGGTGTTCAGAAAGATTTTGTTGAAGGGTGATTTTTGAGATGCTTTATCACAGGCTTTGATGTGCTTAGAACCATAGAATGTTAGAGTATAAGGGAAATTGAGAGCTGACCTATCCAATCAAGTTGTTCTATAAATAGGGAACTTATACTTCAGACATAGCAAGGTGATAAGATCACACAAGATTGCCCGCCTAGCAGTCTTATACTTCAGTTAAGTGCCTTAATTGTCTCCAGGATTTATCAAGCATTTGTTCACTATGTGCTGCTATTATTTGCCTGTATTGTCTAATATAATTCTCAGAATAACCTTACCAGGCAGTGCAATTATTGTACTCATTTTGCAGGTGCAAAACTGAGGCTCTGAGAGGTAAATAACTTGCTTCAGTCACATAGCCAGTAAGTGAGCACCCAGGCAATCTGACCAGAGAATGAGCTATTGACCATTATGCTGTTCTGCCCTACGTGTAGTTGGTGATAATGAATGCTGAGGTTCTGACAAGTCTCGTCTGTTATTCTGTAACATGGGGAATCACTTACTGCATAGAATTTTGAAGACCAAAATAGGAAACTTATATTAAAGCCCTTTGAGACTGTGAAGCATGATAGGACTGGGTGATACCATTGGGAAAATGGATTTTTATTCTCCATAGTGTTTTCACACACATTGCCTTTCCTTTTGGCTGAAATTCCCTTCCTTGTTGCATCCGCAGCTACCTAGGTCTCTTACAGTCTTTATTGCCCTCCCCTTTGCCCCTGTGCTCCTCAAACATGCATGCGTTTTCTTTTTCTTTTTTAACTCATTCATACTTTGAACATTGCAAATTGTTGGCTCACACATCTGTAAACTATATTGGATTGCAGGTGGGGACCCTACTGAACCCATGTCTATACTCCCAAGAACATCATGCAGAGGGATCCTCAGTGCCAGCTGACTTGGAGGGGTTCACATGCAGCCTCACCAGAACCGGGCTAGGTGGGCTGGAAGGCAAGAGGGCTGAGCCAGGCTGAGCCTTGGGGCAGCCCAGGGTGTCACGAGTTCTTGGTAAAATGTCACCAAGAGCTCTGTCTTCTGCGCTCCTGTCCATGTTGTCTTCCTACTTCCTGGGTCAGCGGGATAGAAAATTGGGACTGACCTGACTTTCCCTTGCAATTGCCTCAAGGTCCAACTAATCTTTGGCTGATCAACCATGAGTTATTCTTTCTTATATATCCAGGGGCTTCTGAAATGACCAGGGAACTTTCTGGGGCTACCTAACTTCTGGTCTCTTGAAATTTGGCCAAATTGTGCCTTTGATAGAGTGGAGCCTTCCTGGAGGAGGAAGATTTTAGCCTCACAGAACCTTAGATTTTTTTTGACTGCTGCTGGGCTTTGGGTGAGGAGGGCTAGGCCTCGGCAGAAAAAGCTTGCTGTTACTCCTTCCCTCTATACACAAAAGTCCCAGATATATATATGGATATATATGGTTATGGATATATATATCCACATATATGGATATATATGGTTATGGCTGCTTTGGGACTGACTGAATTTTTCTCCCTCCTGAGCTGAGCTTCCTTTGGGAACATGGCCCTGGTGGTAATTTTGGAGTGTTTGAGTTAGTCTGTGTCATTCCACACTAGAGGCTTTTTTTTCTTTCTCTTGGTTGTTATTGCCAGCTCTCTAGTTTGCTCTGTTTTCTCAGCTAGGGATAAAATACGGGTTATACTTATTGGCATGGAGGGGATGATTCACTAGAGGTTGAATCCTTCAGGAATAGTTTACTGACACAGGAATGAAGATGAACTCTGTCTGCCTCAACATACCCTGCGTATTTCAAAGACAGGGTGAGAGCCAGCCCCTCATGCACACAGCGGCCTCTTGGAGAGCTTTACGGCGATGGCTCCCTTCCCCTGTTCAACACAGGGCATGCTCTTGCTCACTTGAGTGAACGTGGATGCCATGAGCAGAGACAAGTTTGAATGTAAGCCAAGCAGCCACTTTGGCTCTGGCCACTCAGATCAGGCAGCAAACAGGTGATGTCAGACTGGTGCGGGCAGGACTAGGACTGGGGACCAGAAACATGAGAGGCTGCTGTACTTTCTCGAGAAGGAACATTTTTATTTCAGGCTCCTCATTTCTTAAATGGATGCAGTTGGTCTGCTTTTCCCTGGGGAATGAACAAGAAAGGGGTGAGGAGGAGCAGTAATGTCCTTTGACAGCACTTTGGAAACCACAAGGAGTCAGAGTCCTAAGGGGCGCACTCAGTAATATGGATGCAAAGTCCTGTGCTTTTCCAGGCAGATGAACTCCAAATTTACTCTCTTCTCTCCCACTCTCAGCATGTCAGAGTGGAAGTGACAGAAATCTTGAATCTCTTCTTAGTTATTAAAACAAAATGAATTATTTTCAAACCATAAATTATCATGAGGAGCAGTTTGCCTACTATATAACGTCATGTCTGGTAGAGACACAGTTGCTTCCCAACACAGCTGGGAACTGGTTTTTTTTTTTTAAGGTTTTTTTTTTTGAAGATTTTATTTATTTATTTTTAGACAGAGGGGAAGAGTGGGAGAAAGGGAGAGAAACATCAATGTTAGGTTGCCTCCTGCACACCCCTTACTTGGAACCTGGCCCACAACCCAGGCATGTGACCTAGACTGGGAATTGAACCAATGACCCTTTGGTTCACAGGCTGGCTGTCACTCAATCCACTGAGCCACACCAGCCAGGGCAGAACTGTTCTCTGACTTACACAGGCTGCCTTTGATAATGGATAACCCTGCACAGTTCACTGTTTTGGGTTTGAATGCTGTCTCCCTAACAATACTGTAGGACCATGGTGTTAGGGCTGGAAGAAAAGTTAAAGTCATCTAGTTGAATTTGCTTATTTAATGGATGAGGAGGGTGTAGTCTGCAGAGCTAGGTGACTTGCTCAAGGTCACACAGTGAATTATGAGCTGGTAATAGAGGCAAGTCTCTCAACTCTTTGTTTAGAATTCTTTCCCTGCTCCAATGGCATCTGTGCCTTTGTGGTGTGCTGGCCCTATGTCCTGTTCATAAAAGGGTCTAGGGAAGGAGCTACCAAACTCACTGGGGCATCACTTCCATGAAAGGAAGAATGAATTAATGAATAGGGATGGAAGTTGTGCTGGGTTTTTACAATATTTCCTAATCCTTAATGTAGTTGGCGTTTCTACCACAGCCTTCTTTATATTTGAGAGTATTTGGAAACAACTCAAATATCCAAAAAGTGGATTGGTAAAATAAATTATGGCATACCCCTGTAATGCATTATCTCAGTTATTTGAAGTGATTCTATAGAATAATAGATATCAACATGGGGAAATAATCACAGTAGAATATTATGTGTAAGGTAGAAGGCTAGGAA
Organism: Desmodus rotundus; assembly: GCF_022682495.2. Classification (NCBI taxonomy): domain Eukaryota; kingdom Metazoa; phylum Chordata; class Mammalia; order Chiroptera; family Phyllostomidae; genus Desmodus; species Desmodus rotundus. The sequence goes on along the minus strand of NC_071391.1, from coordinate 135,628,300 downwards.
AGCAATATGGGCATAACCTTAGTTTGGAAAAAATAGATTCATGCATACAACAAAAGGATACCAAAAACATTAGCAACTGTTATCTGTGGGTATTAGATTATGGCATGATCTTTATTTTTTTTCTATATTTCCAAATATTGGTCAATGAAGATTTATTACTTTTATATGAGGGAGAAACAAAAGATGTCACTAATATTGTTATTTTTTGAAGAAGCCTTCATGGGGGAGATTTATACACAGTCCTTCCAAAAAGCCTCTTGGGAATGCATACTGTCCTACAATACAAATTCAGATCTTAATGTGGCTTGAAAAACTGGCTTCAGGAAATAGGAGCTCTGATTAAAGCCCAGGGAAGGTGAATTCAGAATCTGAATTCTCCTTTCTCTATTGGTTCTGAGCTAGATCAATTGCTCTCTCTCTGTTCTCAGTCTTCTTGTCTCTCTTATGGGTGTAAGCCATCGGCCTTCCCTGGGGAGAGGGAGGGAGTTCTCTGTGGGAAGGAGTTTAGCTCACACTCATAACCACCTTGGAAAGCTTAAATCCTCAGCTATAAAGGACACAAAGTGAGTCAGTGGTAATGACCAAAGTGACCTATGGAAACTAAGCTTGGGCTTCCAGAGTGTAAAAGAAAGACATGACTAGATCCTGCCATTCAGCATTCGCCTGCTGTGTTGGAAGTGAGTGTGGAAATCTCCTCAGTTGGCCCTTGGCACAAAATAATCTTCAACTGAACAGGCTTTGTCTTCAAAAAACTGATCCAGGGACTTTGGGAGAGTCTGAGGTTTCTGTCACCAGGGTTTAGCCCTGCAAGCCCTTCCCAGGGAAAATATTTGCTGTTGGGGCTCAGCTTGATCTCTCTCAGACAAAGGATCTGGATGACCCCTTAGCCCCACAGGTGAACAAAAGAATCTGAGGGCTCCCAGTGGTGGGCCCACATGGACCAAGAATCAGTGGATGGATTCTTCTCCTTGTCTCTCGAGGGTTTCCTGAGACATTTGAAAAATGTGCAAATATTTTGTCTTGCAACCAGAAAAACTGCCAGATTGAGGGCGGGGGGAAGAGAGACCTCCCTCCCAGCAACCAAGTGGTATAAAAAACACAAGCTTTTCTCCAGGATGGATCTAACCTGGCTTTGATAACTGGCCTTTCCTGACTTCGACCTGATCCTGGAGGGTTTGAAAGGCTAATCTGTTCATTCCTATTCCAGACAGTCCCAGATTAGGGCTGCTGGTTGATATAATCTACACTATAGAAAAGAACGACCTGACTACAACTGGTTTTAAAGTCTCCTTGGAGCCAGGAGTGAGGCTTCTTCCATTTCACTTTGGAGCTGACCACCAAGATGACCCCAGCATCCAGCCTCAGGGGTAAATGTTTGATCTTTAGCAGCCTAGTCATTGGCAGAGGTCTTGAAGTTGAACAGGGTGGGTCTTCCTGGACTGACTGTGACCTCCCACTTCAATCACTGTTGCTCTTGATCCTGTTGTTCCAGGGAGTCTGAAATGAATCTTGCAAATGGAGCTAATGACAAGTCTCAAAAGCCTCTCCTGGTGACATCCTCATGGACTTTGAAGGCTCAGCTGGTATGCTACTTTCACAGTGAAGCATTCTCTCATCCTCCCTGCCCCATTCTTTCCTGTCTCCCCAGCCAGTGTCTTGTACTTGGAGTTAGCCCTCATTTCTTCTGCTGTGCTTTTCAGTTGCCTGTCCTTCTGTACCCCAGAGCTGTCAGCTCTGCAGCACTCCTTATTGTACTTGCCTGGTATAGGTATCCACTGAATGCCTGATGATTGGAAATGAAAGAATGGGGCCCCATGGTACTGGGCTCCAGCTTTGCTGATTGCTTTGACCACTCTTGGTCCTACATGAAGTTTATTCTCTTCTCCTTAATACCTAACCTGATATGGGAGGATGAAGCAGTCTATAGATTAAGCAAAAAATAAGAATTTAACAAGAGGAATATATCATGGCTCCCAGCTTGTAATGGAGCTAGAGAGAAAACATTACCCACATGGAACAACCCAGGAACCATGCTAGAAGTTGTGGGTTAGGTCAAGGAGACTATCAGGAAAGCCTTTCTGGAGGAGGGAGAATTTGCCTTAGAGCCTTAACAGTGGGAAGGATTCTGGTGAACTAGTCTATAATTTTCCAAACAGGTGCAAGAAACAACTTGGAGTTTGTGTCAGAAGATGTAAGTTCATTTTCTAACCCTGACTTGCAATATGGCCTTGCACAAGCAAGCCACCTAACCTCTCAAGCCTCATATTTTTAAAAATGGGAATCATGAAAAAAAGCCTGCCTGGCTTTCATTATGGAATACTGGTGACAAGAAGAATGTGAAATCTTTTGCAAATGATAAAATCATGTGTAAATATTACTTCTCATCACTCTCCTCATCAGTAGACTGGGAGGTTGCAAGATCTGCTTCCAGGATGCAAAGGCACTTCATCCTTTTGTTTTAGGGCTTTTGATTGTCTGACTGTAGAACCCTTTGGCATCTTTCTGATGTGCTCTGATTTTTGCATGGACTTCAGTTTATTTAAAATATCCTAGTGCTTTAAAAATTGTCTTTTAATGATAATTCACAATCACCAGTACATTTTATATCATTACACAATGCCACACACTTAAGTTTCAATTTATACATATACATGCAAATACATATCAAAGCAAAATTTTCATAAAACCAAATACCCTCCTTATTTACATTACACTGATCTTTTCTTTCCTATCTAACCATTTCAATAAATAAAAATCTGGTTGCAACCTACTAAATTGGTTTCATATTTTACTAAAAGATATTATCCCATATATTTAATAACTGTTCTAGACTACATGAAAAACCATCTCAGAAGACAATACATGCTCAACAGTGAACTAGAGAAGATATCTTATGAGAGCTAAGCTAATTCAGACCGTAAAATTGGTAGTTTAGAGGAGGAACAGGTTCAAGCCAGTTTCTAAAGTTTTCCTGGAGGAGGTTAGCATGAACCTGGACCTTCAGCTCCTGGTACACAGAAGTGGGTGAATAAAATAAGAGAACTGAGTGGAATGGTGTTGGTAAAGAAGAAAAGCAAGTAAAGGCACATAGGCTAACTGGCAAAAAAGAATGATTGGTAGTGTTTATTTTTCTTTGTCAACGGAAACATTTAAAATTTCCCCTTGTAGTCCAATAAGGATGCCATAGACTAGAACAGAGGAAAGTTTTTTCTCCCTTCCCTCCCTTGTCCCTCCCCTCTCCTCCCCTCCCTCCCTCCCTCCCTCCCTTCTTCTTTCCTTCTTTCCTTCCTTCCTCTCTCTCTCTTTCCTTCCCTCCCTCCCCCTTTCTTCTTTCTCTTTCTTTTCTTTCTTTCCTTCCTTCCTTCCTTCTTTCCATTCTTTCTTTGTCTTCCCCCTTCTCTTCTCCTTCCTCCCTCCTTTGTTCCCCTCCATCTCTGTCTTTCAAGAAAAGGCTACTAATGTGATTTGTGTGAGAAAGTTTGATTTTTTTTCCTCTTCTGTCAGGTGTTGATGAAGGATCTTTTGGCATGTTTCCATCTAAGGGCATGCACAGGAAGCAGGATCTACATATTACCCTTTTAGAAATATGTACCTGACCACCTCTCCAGGCCTGTGATTACTTTTCTCTAGGAAGAATCTCTGGCTGTTAGCTGTCCATCACCCATAAAACTCTGCAATGCCAATGGTTTCTTTGTGGACCGATAAACATCTAAAAATTGGCATTATAAAAACAATTGGATTTTCTTATGAACTTATCAGGGGAGAATTTCCAGGGAGAACTATATGGCATTTCTAATGGAAGGCTTGGAACAACAGCTTAGTGAAGGAGTGGATGAGCCTGGGGTATCTCTCTGTAAGTGGGCTTCTGGCAGGCAAAATTCTAAGGTGGTCCTAAGATTCCTTACTCCCGGTGTATGTGCCATATATAATCCCTTCCTCTTGAATGTGAGTGGGACCTGTGAATATAAAAGGATATCACTCTCATAATAAGATTATGTTATATGGCAAAGGTGAAGATGTTTTCAGATATAATTACAGTTCTTAACCAGTTGAATTTGAGTTAATCGAAAAGGAACTTGTTCTGGGTGGCTTGGACCCAAACAGATATGCCCTTAAAAGAAGTCAGGGAGATTTTCTTTCTGGCCTTCAAGAAGCAAATGAGAATACTGTGAACTTCCTATGAAGAGGCCACATAGCAAGTACATGAGGGTCATCTCTAGGAGCCAAGAGTAATCTGAATTAAATGGGGACTAAGGTAAACAAATTCTGCCAACGACTAGTGAGCTTGGAAGAGGACCTCAGGCCTCAGGTAAGATTGGAGCTCAGGTGATTCCTTGATTTCAGTCTGAGCAGAGGACTAGCTAAAATGTACTCAGACTTCTGGTGCCCAGAAACTGAGATAAGTAATGACTGTGGTTTTAAACCACTATGTTTGTTGTAATTTGGTACACAGCACAGAAAGCTAATACGGGGTCCCAGTACATCATTGGCATGACAAAGTGTAACATGGAAATGTGACAAGATAGAATTTTTTAAAACTCACAATTCTTTCCAAGGAGATTGTGTTATAAGGTTAGAGGAAATACTTTGACCAAATTCTTAGGAAAGGAGTGAATTCCACCCCCTGCCCCTGCCACACACACATAAAGATTGTGCTTAATAATTACTCAATTTTACTGTACTACAGGGTTTTTGCTTTCTAAGTGGAGTATGCAAGTTTGGGGCCAGAGCTGAATTGCTGTGGAAGTTAGGGAGTTGCTATCCAAATCATCTCTTTCTAGTTTCTTCTAACTGGTCCATGGTCTGTCTCCTGAATAAATGGTAAACTCTTGTTTGTTTGCTTATTTTAAAGGAGCACTGAATTCTTAGCCATCTAGGTTCATAACAAATCATTAACCTTCTCAGGGTGCCAGATGTTTGATCTGGCCTTGAAAGTCTCAATGAACATCTCCTTTCTCTGAAGTAGGAAGACTCCACGTTGTCACCTGATTTAACAATGACAGCTTGACGTCCTTGGCAAGGATTCAGTTTGTGACAAGAAGATCCAGGGGATAGAGTTAATATAAGAAGGTTCATGTTGCTAAAGAAGAAAAGAACAGATGAAGAAGATCCAAACTTGAGTAGATAGACACACTTATCATGGGTTTCACCATGTGAGTTACAGAATCGATGAATTTGGAGTCTGAGTCTCTTAACTTTGAGGACTTGATTTATATCTGAGTTCATTCAAATGGTGCTTTTCTAAGGACTGATTGTGGGAAACTGAGCTAAAAGGCAAGATGGAGGAACACATAATTGGAAGCTCATAAATAAAGGAACAAGAAGGGGCTGGTATTAACTTAGAGTTTACTTACAACCTCCCTTGGTAGCACGTGACATAACAAGCCCAAGCATCAGAGGCTAGGATAATGGAAATGACCAAGGGTTGGAACAGAGCGTCTTGCTTCTGGTATTCCTGTGTGGTGTAAAAAGAGAGAAGGATTTTCTGATTGTCCCTGCCACACTGACTTTTAGAGTGTTTGCTTTTCAGTCTGTTTAGAGAAGGCATGTTTGAACTCTGTGGTATGAGCAAGTTCACTTCTCCTCCGCTTTCCTTTTTCTCCCCCTCTTGCCTGAAACGGTTTGCTGAGTGACAAATAAACACAAGTTGTTTTTACAGGTGTAAAACCAACAGATCAAATGCTGGCCTGTGCCTGGGCTTGTGAATGGGGACTATGTTATGTTTGGAGAATACCACTGCATCATTTACACTTGCAAACCCTTTGTAATCTTAATCTCTTTGTTGCTTTTATGTTATACTGCCCCCCCCCCCCACCCCCAAGGTTAAAGAAAGAGATTTAGACCTTAAACACAAATCCAGCCTTCAAGCTCTGGAATTATCTTTGCCTTTAAATGCAGCTGATCAATGCCCATTTCTTTTGAAAATAAAACCCTTTTGAACCTTGAAAGCCTTCCACTGTTGAGCTATGCCTAAGTGCCACATGGGGGAATGGGCAGAAAAGAGCCCATTTTTCCCTTAGTGCTTGCATTAGGGGTCCCAGAGTTCAGTCCAACGCAATCAATTTAATTGGCGCTAGCTCTGGTGACAAATTATGCTGGTTTACACTCCAGTGTAGCAGAGATTCCTCAAGCGCAGGGGAAGAAGGGAGATACACTTCTTGGTCTCTACTTAAAGAGGGCAACAGTATTGGAAAAGGAGCACATTTAATTTATCACTGTCAGAGCAGGTGCAAAGTTTAATTCTAACTAAAAGCATTAAACAATTAACCCAGACAGTCAGGCCTTCTGAAAATGCTCAGTAGCAGAGAACACATGGACGAGATTACCAATGGAAACGTCGATGCTTCTCTTTTATTCCACTGAGTATCTTTTTGCACCTTTAAAAAAAAAAAACAAAGAAGAGTCCCAGAAATACAATAACTTCTCAGTCTTTTGGTTGATATCTGAATTGAAAGGGCCAGAGAGGACACCACTTTGCACTCAAAGATCAACAAATAACTCTCCCTTGAGCCCTAGTTGATTAGCTGTGAGAAGAGAAACAAATCACTTGATTTTGAAGCTCTCATAAGCTGATTGTCCTATTTTTTTTAAATGGTAAAGTATATTACCAGGCAATATGCATTTTACTAATTTGAATTGTTCTGCAGTATCTGAATCCTTGGAGGTTAACTGTTATTTGGGAGGGGGCTGGGCCAGGGGGAAGAACTAGAAAGATGAAAAGGACTCAGAGAGCAATGAAATCCAATTAGACATAGAGACAAACTATGCTTCACAGATACTTAATACATTTACTTTTGTGGTTGTTGAGTTGACCATAGAATCATTGAATTTTAGAGCTGCAAAGTCCTTTGAGAACTTTGAGGCTTAACCTGGGGAATTTGATTGTGAAAATGTTGAGGTCCAGAGAGGGTACATTTCTGTTCCATGTTACGTTGTTTCTGCACAATATGCCAGCCTTTGTGACTCAGTGCAGGCAGTGCAGGAAAGACTGTGGGCTTTGGAGGCTGTCGGAGCTATCTTTGACTTGTGCCTGTGCTTTACACTTAGTATTTGGGGCATCTGTATGCATTGGAAAGTGAATAAACCCCTCATATGGTAATAATATGTAACGTGCTCAGCCCAGTGGACAGCACCTACACCTCTTACCATGTGTTGTTTTCCTACCACTGCTCCCTGCCCGGCCCACCCCGCCCCAGGTGCTCAGGTTTAATGAGGGGCTGTGGGTGAAGCCCCTAGTCTAGTGTCTGGCACACATGTTAGCAGTGTATTTTCAACTCTAATCAACCAGGAAAACATAGTTTAACTGATGGTCCCAATGTTTTGGAAGCCTAGAAGCATTTTCATTTTGAGGGAATTCACTTACCAATTCAAACCTGTGTTACTGAGAAAAGATGGTAAAGTTGAGTTTGTTAAAAACAAACAAACACCCAACAACAACAAAAAACATGTGCCTGGAACATGTGCCCAACATGTGCATTGGGCTGAGTGGGTCCTTAGAAGTGGTAGACCAGCCTCTTCACTTCAGTTACCACTGGCCAGCTCCCTCTGGGGATCTCACGGTGTGAGAGTAGGGATGGAGGAGAGGTCTGGCTCCCTGTCAGCTCAGCTGCAGCCATCCTGACCTTGGAGAACCTCCTGGCTCCTTGAACACGCCCTGAAACCACAGGGGCCTGTTCTGAAATTGTCACAAAGGCAATTTACTCTTGGGTAAGCCACCAGATTGTTGTACAGGTGAATATTGTGGTGCTGATCCAGCATTTTCTGTAAGTTAACTAGGTACTAAAGTTTAAAACTTGAGATTCCCCTGCTTTTATTTTAAATACAACATAGCTTTAGAGAAAAAGAGAAACAGGCAAACTAATCATGCATCATTCCATATCCTGCCCCGTCATCAGAGGGTACAGAGCAGTTTCATTTAAAGTCACCGACACAGCTCTGTGATTGGAAAGGACTCAATGTCTGGCATAGTTTGTACCTCAGTTTCTATTTTTTGGAAAGATCCCTGATGTCCTTTCTTAGTCAGCTAGTGCTGACTCAAATGTTTGCATCATTGTTATCTGTGGGCACACAGGGTCCTCCAGAAACAAGCTTTGTTCACCTAATGTAAGGGGAAATTATTTATTGCGTGCCTACTGTATACACGTTTTCATTTAATCATTACAACAACTTTGTGATGTAGATACTATTATCTCTGCTTGAGATAGAAACTAGAGCGAGGTAATGTCCTGTAGTCACCAGGGGAAGGAGGAGCCAGCATTTGACTCCAGTACTCTCTGCAGGCTACACGATGCTGCTCAGTAGTTACGTCCTCGTTGGACCTACATCACCAAAATGGCACGTGACCCAAATCTCAGGAATCACAAAGATATTTAGAAACTGCTCAATGGGTGTGGGGGGCCAGCCGTTGCTGATGTGTTTTTCTTTGAGATCTATGGTTACTAAGATTTCTTTCCAAATTTGTTTGTTTTCATTATATAACACATTTTTATTACTCAAAAAGTGTTCAAAAGGGATCTCCATGTCCTGAATGCAGGTTGCTCCCCAGGAAGAAACATCCAGCTGGATATTTCCCCCCTGGGTTTTGTTAACTTTTGGAAACCCAGAAGCCATCTCTTTGTAAGTCCTGGTGTTGTGAGGGTTGGAGGGCTAGAGGCTAATGGGCCTCTTTTACAAAATAGACCCCGATGCAGCACCTGCATACCCTACAGAGTTGTGTGGGAGGAGAATAGGACCGTGGTGTGGGCACACACACCTCTTTCTGTGAAGGAGAGTGAGGCCTCAACAATGGTTCAGCTGAGGCCTAGGGCTGACAGGCCTCCTAACAGTGGCCAAGAAATGTTTAATTAAAATTATTAGTCCAACTCCCAGAGATTTCATTTATTATATCTGATTGCAAAGTAAGAGATCTTACATGCATGTGTCGCAATATCTGATTTCTCCATTACTCGCATTACTCAGTCATCTAGATTGAATTCCCATTTCACAGCAGTCTCCATGAAATCTGGTTAAATTGCCCATTGCCACTCTAGTTTCGGGAGTCATATAACTTAATGTTATGAACAAGAGCTGCCCTTCTCTTGTGTTCCCTTTGTTTCACTCCTCACTGGGCCTACTTGTCTCCATCCATTCTGGTCCAGGACAGCCTGCCCTGACAGCTATTTCCAAGGAGAACTCTCACGCCACAGTGGGGGAGAGGCCCACGGGTCCTCTACAGCTGCCCTAGGAAGAGCTATGGATACAGTACAGAAAAAATGTGACAGCCTGGTCTGTCTCAATTTGTGTTTTAATATTTCCGAATTCAGGGTATTTTAACCTTGATGGAAGAGAGGAAAATAAAATTTGAAATGTTGTAGAATAATTTTTTCCTAAATTTAGAATTATGTGTGAGTGTGTGTTTGTGTGTGATACGGGTGTGTACATATTTTAGTTTCTTCTTTATTGCTCTTATCTTTTAAAACAAAACTGAAAAAAAATCCAAAAAACAAAAATACAAATACCAAAATGCATTTCCTTATGGTAGGATAAACATTCAGCTGTGTCATTTGCAAGAACTCTCAATAACATAAACAAAAATAAACCAAGTGATTTTCATAGTGAGTTTTTGTGTTTAGGATATGGAGTATTTCTGGATTGTCATCAAGCCAGCATTTATGACCACGTTAGAGAAATACAAATTTTAGTAACAGAATTATGCCATCGTCCAGCTCTTGATGGGGGACAAGGGAAGATAGGAGACTACAAATGGTCTTTAAAAATAAAGAGACGTTTCCCAAGATGTGCGAGGACAAAGGAGAGAAAAGGGGCTTCTTCATAGAGGTCTGAACCCAGCACCAACGTAGGATTTCCCAGTGTCCAGTCCGACTTTACAGAGGCCTGACCTTCTGTGGCTAATGAGCGGCCCTTCAGTTTTGGCTTAGAACTTGTGCTGGGCATCTCCAGAATAGGAATTCTCTTGTTGTTCATGTCCCTGTGCTAAGGACTAAGTCAAATCAGCCCAAGTTGTTACCATCTTAGAAATAAAGTTCATAAAGTTTATTTCAGGTCTCACTTGGCATATAATTGTAAGATTTCTTTATAGTTAAAAAAAAAAAAAGAAAAATCCCTAAAGCGTATTTAGTTTAACTATGGGAAAAAATTAAGATAGAATTAAAAGCATACTTTCCTTGATGCCCTGCAGAAGAAAGCAGTTCCTTTTTCTGTCCGTGGTGGGGCTCGTCTGCCCACGTGACTTCTTCCTATGTTTGCTTTCTTCTCCGTATTCTGCCTTGAGTCAAGTTGCCAGCGCCAGCTCCCATTCTGCCCTCTGTCACACATTTTGGCTCTCTCCTAGTCACACTCACGGCAGTCTCTCCGAAGTCTGGGCATCGTACTCTCTTTAGTGTTAAACCTTCCAGTTTGCCCACGTCTCTGATTCCCTCCAGGGCATTCGGAGTCCTCATTCACACCCCTCCTGGTGGCGGTTTTCTGAGCGTGGTCTGTGAGTTGTTCTTTTCCGGTGCTCATGTTTCCCACATCACAAGGTCTGTAATTTTGATTCTGGCAGGAATTAATACTCTCCTTGTTATAGTCCTAATTAGCTTTTCATCAAAATCACTGTTAGGGTCTATTCGTTCTTTTAGTCTGTTGAGGCTTTCTTCCCCCTCAGGTGACAAGCCAGACTTGGTGGCAGAGGTATTCCAAAGAGGTTTTAGCTCTATTAAAGGCTCCACGGACATATCGTTCCCTCCATTCAATTAAGAATTTCCCCTAAAACTATTCCAGTAGGAACTAGGTGTTTTGACAGAGCTCTCTGAATAATTCAACTTTTCAAGACCACTATAATGTCCTTCACACTTATGTACTTCCTGGGTTCTAGGCTTTGGAAAACATCCAGTTAACATCAGATAGATTACAAACCTGTCTTTGGAAGCTTCTTTATCACTTGCACAGGTAGGAACTCCTGTGTAACATCAAAATGATTAAAATAGTGATAGAAAAAGCATATTTTGGATTCAACCAAAAGAAATTTGGCTCAAGACTTGCTTGTCTCTGGTTAGACAATAGAATTAGATGCCGTTGGTCCAGTCAAATTTATAGTGATATATGCTTGTGGACAGAGTAGACTATGTAGAGTAGACTAATGTTGTTAATGCTCTTTCTGGTCTTGTCAGTTCTAGATTTTTCTTCGAGAATCATTTCTTCTCCGAGAATCATTACTTCCCTCAAATTGCTCATTGTTCTTATTAACTCCTGCACAGCTCAGGACTAGGAACCTGGGAAGGAATCCCAAGGAAGGGCCTCAGTTGGATGAAGAAGCTTACCTCTCTGGGCTATTACTGGGTTTTCTCTACTCTCTCCATGAGGTCGGGCTCCTAAGAGACAAAGATCAGTTGTAGGTATGGTGGGTTTTGAGTCCAGGCTCTTATCTGTAACTGGTTATACCTGATCAGAGTGAGAATCTGAAAGACTCACTCATTCTTCACACCTGAAGTTGGAGCTCAGGAATTTCCGATAGTCTCTGGGAACCAGAGCCCTCCCCCCTTGTAATTATGGGGCAGTAATTCCCTGGGTGGAGGGATCCACAAAGATGCTAACCTGTTTCTTTTCTCCAACTTCCAGAAAACTTAACCATTTTCTTGGTGTGCTTGCTACCCAGATTGAGAGTAAATAGTTATAGTGGAGCTAATGTTTCTCTTTACTATATCACCAAGCTTAGTTTAAAATACAGCAAATCTACCAAAATAGTGTGTAAGTCATCATATGGAGACCTAATGCTGGTGCTTGTCACTGCAGCATTTTCCTGGCACATGTTTGGTGAGAGACTGCTGGCATGCGCACGGTTGAGAAGGCGTTTGTGGGGGTGCACACCTTTGACTTGTTAACACTGACAACCATATAAGTTCCCTCCCCCACCTTTCAACAAATTCCAGCTCCACTCAGTACTGAAGCATTTACTCAGCGTCTTCTGTGTGTCGTCACTTGGGATATAAGGACGACTAAGGCATGGTTGCAACCACCCAAAGTTCCCAGAGTAGAGCAGAAGTGCACAACCATGATATCAAGGCCTTAAGGGGAAGATGGGAATCTGGCACTAGGATGCTGCTCTTTCCCTCTGGCAGGTTGAAGACGAACCAGTCAGGGATCATTTGGTTGCAAAAACCAGAAACATTCAGAGAAGCTCAAATGAGGGTTTACTGGAGGTGCCCCTCACCAGGACTGCTGAGTAGGGTCCAGCAAGGTTTGCTCTGGGCCAGGACTCCTGGCTGAAGGGGTGCGTGGTACTGAAATTGAGCAGTGCTGATGCTGGCACGGGGCTATAGAGGGCGCTCTTCTCTTTTTTCTCACTTTCATATTTTATTTAAAAAATACATTATTTTGAAATAACTTCAGAGTTGTAGAAAAGTTGCAAGAATAGTACAGAGAACATTTACACACCCTTTATCCAGATTCACAAGTTTTTTACACTTTGGTACATTTGTTTTATATCAATTTGTCTATTGTAGTGCTTTTTGAGTCATTTGAGAGTAGGTGTCATTCTCTGTGCCTTAATATTTTGATGCACATTTCCTAACAACAAATATATTCTTTGGTGTAATCACAATGAAGTTTTCAAATAATAGGATATTTGGCAGCAAAACAATTTTTAAATCTAATCTATAGTTCATTTCCTAATTTTGTCAATTATTATCAATAAAACATCCTTTAGAGCATTATTATTATTGTTTTTACCATAAGTACAGCATGCAGTCTAGGCTTATAAATTGCATTTAATTGTCACAACTCTTTTTTTCTCTAATAATTGGAACAGTACTTTGACCTTGCTTTCTCTTTCATTACATTGACATTTTTGAAGCATGCAGACCAGTCATTTTACAGAATATTTCTCATTGGGTTTATCTGGTATTTCCTCATGATTAGATGCAGGTTATGCATTCTTGGCCCGAAATTCTACATAGACAATGTTGTGTACTTCACAGGGCAACACATCTGGAGATGCATGATGGCTGTCTTACCCTTATTGTTGACATTAATTTTGATAACCTCATCAAGGTATTGTCTGCTTTCTCTGCTGCGCAGTTACTTTTTATCCTGATACCTGATAACCAGCCTGTGGGGAAACACTTTAAATGTGTAAATATCTTGTAACTCATCAAATTTGACCTCAAGATCTAACATCCATTGAAAGTTCTTGCTCATTGATGGTGAAGTATGGGAATTTTTCAAGCTTCCACTTCTTCCAAATTTATCTGTCCGAATTCTTTTGTAAGGAAGAGCCCTGTACTGTTCCTCATTTGTTTATTCATCTATTTATCATCAACATGGGCTCACAGACTTGTTCTGTTTTTTTACAATGGGTTGTAATCTGTAATTTAGCCTGATGGTTAAATTATCAGACACTTCAAGTTGCTCCTATGTTTTCTGGACATGTCACCGTCATCTTTTCTAAGCACTTTTTTTTTTCACTTTATGGAATAAGAGCACATTCCAGGCTCATCTTGTGTCTTCTCTGCCCCAGCCCTGTAATCATCCATTTCTCCAGGAAGCTCCCTGATTCCTTTTAGTGGGGAATGGTAGGTTACCAATTTCATTGTTCTCTGATTTATCTTCTCTGGGTTTTGAAGGAAAAAAAAAGCAGATTTGTGTATGCTTTACTTTCTTCCCCACTTTTTACATTAAAAATTGCATATAGAATATACTCTTTTGCATTTTTCTTTTTCGCTTAATATATGCTGGAAATCACTCATACAGATCAGTTCACATAGACCTTTTTTTCTTGCTTGTTTTTTAATATTTACATAGTACTTCATTGTGTGTATCTATCACAGTTTAATCAACCAATTACACATATACACACATATAGATCTTACATTTTAAAAATATTTTCTCTCAAAACTTTATTTATCTTTCGACTTTACTTATGGTGTTTTTATCCTAATTGAGCTGCCGTGTTCTAATTAGCCTGCCAAGAATGAGTGCCTTTTTTTCCTAAACCTCAAGGGTGCTGTACATGCCGATGTGGCTTGAGTCTCACTGAAGTTGGCTGCAGGAAGAGATGCTGTAATTCCTGAAAACTGCATGCCCCTCATGGGAAGTGGAGGCCACCAGAAGTCTGGTCACTCTTTTTGTCCCAGAGCAGCATGGGAATTTTGTTGGCTTGCCCTCTGGTGGTCAACCCCCTATACCTGAAACAGAGTCTCCAGTTGAGTTGCCCACACCTGTTTGTTTTGGGATCTGTGAAAAGATTGCTGGAGAAAGATGAGCTGGAATACCTTGGTATAGACGTGTTGGCCTTGATGAAGAGTCGATAGATCCTTAAAAGTCTTTATGCAGTGCAAGGCACATATGGGCTCTTAAAATCAGTTATCATCATCATCATCTTCACTTTGATAGAATCTTATTTGTGTATTTATGCTAACCACTCCCCTCTACCCACCCCACCATCCCTCCTTCATGTGTGTGTCCTTTTTTGTTTCTTCTTAAAAATATCCTCACTTAATACTATTTTTATTGATTTTAGAGGGAGAAAGGGAGAGAGAAATAGAGAGAGAGAAACACTGATGTGACACTGGTCACTTCCCATAAACACCCCGACTGATCAGGGATCGAACCCACAACCTAGGGATGTGCCCTGACCAGAGATAAAACCCACAACCTTTTTGGTGTGTGGGCACATTACTTGCCTTGTTAAAAACAGATGAACTCTCTTTCTTCTTTTGCTCTCTTCCTGTCCTTTGCCTTTTTAATAAACTAGAAGTTGAGTCTAGACTCAGGTTTATGGGGGAAAAAATCCCTTTATTTTTGTATAATTTGAAAAATTCAAAGCAGCTTAGCCAGGATATACTGCTTCCTCCCTTAACTCACATGATTATGCTAATTCAGAAGAAATGTGTTGATGCACTATTAAAAAGCATGATCTGTTTTTTGCTTCTGGGTAAAGAGGAGAGCAGCAGCCTTTAGTGGCCGTGTCAGTTTTGCCCATATTATTATGTGCAGATGTGCCAGCTGCCAGTAGGCATTTTCTCTCTGATAGCGCTAACCACTTAACCGTGGGTCAGTGAGGTGCAGCTCTCAGCCAATAGATCTAATTGCAATCCTTCTATGTTCCCTGTGATTGCAGGTTTCTCCGGCCCTATAAACAAATAGTAATCAACTAAACCTGTTACCTCTGAGTAGAGATGTCACGATATGAAATATTAACTGTTCAAAATACAGTAATGATGGTTTAAAACTGTATTTGTTTCTTGAAAATAAGGAAAAAAGATTAAAAATAAGAAGGGAAAATCAGAAGCTCGAGAATTGGAATTCTGAAGGGCCCTCTGGCTCTTTTCCGTCTACATAATGAAAAATTGCATATGTATACGACATGTTTTATGTGGTCAGATACAGCGTAAATATTGTGTACATCTTTTGCTGGAGTAACAATGCATTAGCGGCATCACAAATAAGCTCAGCCTCAGCATCTACATTTTTATGACATTTTTATGTTAATGCACGTCAAACTTATGTTTTGTGATGTATCTAATCCACCCCAAATTAATCCATTTGTATTCCTATAATCCAATCAGCTCCTGCCGCCCCTACTAAAAAGTTAGATGCAAAGTCCAAGGCAGAAATATGGCAGTTAGTCTAGGCCCAGGGAGACTTAGCTTTTAGAAGATGCTTTTCCCTTCTGGCACATGGAGGCAGTATGAGTTTAGGTGGGTAGTTCTGGTAGGGGCAGTGATAGAAGAGGGAGAGATGGGGAAGGAATCCTATTGATTGAAGCTACCAGTGTTGATAATACAATATAATGTCTTTGTATACTTAATTTTTTTATTTTCTTTTTTGATGTTATCTGGGTAACTTTTCCTTTTATTCCAGTTTATGTGACCTCTGCCATGTTTGTAATCTCGGTGCCAGGATTCTCCCAGGTGTTTCCTGAATACTCAGTCTTGTGCTGAGCCTTCACGGAACATCTGCTGTACAATTGTGTATTCTGTGGTGCAGAATGCGTATGCCCGAACTGGAGGCCAGCTTTCACCCAGAAACTCCATTTTGCCCATATCAGCCCACTGAAACTGGCATATCCATCAGAACTTGTTTGTTAATGTTGGGTCATGAGTGCTCCTTCTTGGTTTTTCTGAGACTGTTCTAGAGATGGAGGAATTCCTCCAGGAGACTGACAAGGGCTGTTTAGTGTAGAGGAAGAAACACGAAGTGAAAATGTCTCGAGCCCAGATAGAATAGCATGTTGGTGAAAAGTCTATGCTTTTCCCTGATATGCTAAACTTTCAAAATACTATCTTAGTATTCAAATCCCCACCCTAGCACTTACCAAAATAACTACACTGGGTCTTGGTTGTCTTTTTTATTTTTATCTTATTTGATTTTTTTATTGTTGTTTAAGTACAGTTGTCTCCATTTCCCCCTGCACAACTCCCTCCTAACCCAGTCATAATGCATCTCATAAGGTTGTTGAGAATATTGAGCTGAGGTATGTAAAATAGTGACTGGCACTTAGGAAGAGCTTAATCTTTGGTAGTTACTGGCATTGTTATTCACTGAATTTTTGACATTTGGAACTATGGGAACTCTTCAGGCCAAACTTTAAAATTTTTCAGATGAAAAGAACTGTAGTACTGAGGCCCAGAGGACAGCTAAATGCCTTACTCACAATCACACAGCTATGTGGGACAGAACAAGGATAAGAATCTAGGTCTCCAGAATCACAGTCCAGAGACTAGTGAATTTGCTGCTGCCTTTCTTGCAGAGGAGAATGATGTAAAAAGTCCCTGTGTTTGTGATTGCTCAAACGCATGTAGCTCAGTAAGGTGCTTAACTGATTGTTCTTTAACTTGGTTGATCTTGAAACAAAAGAGTGTGTCCCCTGGCAGCCTGTGCTGATGGACTTCAGGACCAAAGCCAGCTGGTTTGAGTTCCCCAGTCCAAGTCTCCATCCTGAACAAACCCCTCTCCTGAGCCCTTCTTCCAACTGCCCCATCCCTACTGGTTTTTAAGGGTGAGTCAGCAGACATCTTCCTGGGGCTATCTGTTTGGGAGGAGTCCAGGACCTGCCAGGAAATAAAGGCTAGAATTCACCATCTTTTCTTTTTTTAGAGCTGGATCTATACAACTCCAAACACCTGGCCAGAGTTTGGCCAGGCCTAGGAGAGAAAGGAACAAGGCCTTAATTGAGACTGGGAACCAAAGACTGGAATTTATTTTTTCTTTTTGTTCTATAATTTTGGCTCCCTGTAGAAATGGCCTCCATCTAAGTAAGATTCTTTGTCTGTTCACCACCCTCCCCTCCTTGATTCACCTCATATCTTGGCCTATGGAGCTATAAGTTTGCTTTGACTCTGGAACTTGTAGGAAAGAAGCTCCTGCCAACTGGGATCGAGGAACAGGACTTTCCTGAACTCTCTGTTGTGACAAGATTGGAATCTTCTGTCAATCGGATTTGACTCAAATGGGTCCACATGGCTCATATTCAGGGGAGCATTGTCAGTTATGTACATGAGAGGAGAGAAAATGATGGTGGTGGCGGCAGCGGTGGTGTGTGTGTGTGCATGTAGGTGGGGGCGGGCCCAACAGGATGGAATTCACTTGAAAATCTGCAGTGGGCTCTTTTCTCCTTTAACACTGATGCTGGGTAATTAGCAAAATGCGCACAGGGTTTTATCCATATTCATGCGCCCTTTCCCGCAAGCATAAACAATCCAGTCTCTATTATTTCCTTGCGGGTGTAGCTCCCCCCTCTCCCTGCCACCTGCAGAGCCCTGTGCTGCTCTGTTCACATCATTCTGGCTCTGGTTGGGAATGTGGTGGGGGGGCCTTCCCCTGGCCTGAGCATGGGCATGGGTAGAGGACTCCGCAGAGAGCACAGGGGTGCTCACCAACATAGGATCTGCAGCAGGTTAGAAACTTTAACAAAGTGTACTCAAAGCTGTGATAACATGCGATCCTTATGAGGATCCTGTGTGGTAGGTAAGGTAGTGTAATTATTTCTGTGTGACGAATGAGAAAATGAGGCACAAAGATGGGGCTATTCATGCCTTTGCTCCTCCAGATCATTCCTCATGCTGCTTTGCTTGGCTCTTTGCCCTGGTCGGCAAAGGACCCATCATCCAGTCTCCATTGTCTTCTGGTTGTGGCATGAGGTTAGAAGGCACCAGGACACAGAGGCTGGGGTTTATTCCTGCCTGCGTGGTGTTGGTAGTGCCCATACTCCTCCATGGTGGCATTGCTTTTGGTGGCTTTTTTCCACACCCACACTCTCTAGTTTCTTCCAGCAGTGCCTTTGTTCCTTCTTGCCCCATTCGGACCTACAATGTTAAAGACTCCTGTTGATGCTGTCCCCTTTGCTGTTCCTTGTTGGGTTCCTTATCCTCCTTTCATCTTTGTAAAAAGCACTTTCATGCATTCTTTTTTATTAAGCTCTTTGAGCGAGCAGCTGATACCTGCTGGGACCCATAGGATGAGTATCTTGCCAGTGACTACACAGCAAGTAGGTAGAGCTCAGCATTTGTCCTTGATCACCTGGACTGTTTTATTAGGCCATGGTGTTCCATCACTGCGTCACCAGTGTCCTCTTCTTTTCTGCCTCTCAGTGAGTGGTGAAACCGACAGCAAATAAGAGATCTGGATCCTGTTCTGTTTCTCCTGTCCTTATAAGCACTGGCTTTCTTGGGTGGACTTTCCTTTGTAGAAGCAGTAGCCCAGGCATAGGGATACACAGTGCCAAGGAAATCAAAGAAACCTAGATTTTTTTTTACATGTCTCTTGTGCTATGTGAGGAAGAATCACATCCATGAGTGCATTCACTACAAGAAGATGTGGGTGGTGGTGTACAGTGAGAAGTGGTGGACGACAATCACCCTCATTCACTTTCGGTCCTGATCTCTCCATGAGCCTGGATATTTGCTAGCCCCTCCGAATTCAGTGTTTGTGAGGTGTGAGCAGTGTTCTTTCCTCTTTCATGACCTGAAAGCAAACTGCTTGAACATTCTACCCCATGATGCAACAGTGTTAGATAGTTCTCTGCAATATTCATCGGACTCAATAATACCTGGCTTTTCCTTCCCTCACCTGGTGCACATGTGGAGACAGGCAAACCACATGATTAGAGGGGCTCCCAGTGCAAAGGGCAGAAGCAAACTGCATTATGCTCTGTGTTTTTGCTTTCCTTGAGAGGAAGTTTAATACAGAGCTGTGCATCATTTACATTCCAACTTTATAATTACTAACGGTCTGCTTGCTATGAACCTGGCACATGACAGGTCCTAGAAGTCCTAGAAGGAACAGTGAAAGAGCATATGGCATAGCATTTACCTTCAGAAGACATATACATTTATTGGGGAAGTAAGGTCCACCTGGAAAAAAAGCCAGACAGCTATTAAAGATAGTTTACGTGAAAGTGCTAAAGTAAGCAATTGCTGCATATCCTATCTGCTTGTGACATAAGGAAGGTGGTTGTGAAGGTGCTGGAGCAAGTCTCCTGAAAGAGCTGTTAGAAAGATTGGGCACTGCTGGTCATTGAATCTGATATGACCACAGATTTCTCTCCTTCGGGCTCAGGGTTATTTTTATGGAAAGGACACGCACATGTCCTGAGTTTGGTCTTTGCAGCCATGGTGTGGTTTCATCTCCATAGACCCAGTATTGACCAAGCTGCTGCAACACCCTTTGGCTTGGGGAGTTTTTCCTTCTGTTCTTATGTGACAGAAAAAAGGGAGGGTAACAAGGTGCTTCTCAGTGGTAGGTGAAGGATTTCCATGGACAGTCATTTATATCCAGACACTTGGTTACCGAGTTTATTCTTCCCCTAATGCCCCAAAGGCAGAGAGTAGCTGGAAAAAATCACTAAGAGCCCTTAACCTTGTAACATACAGTTTTTGCTAAAAATATATATTAATAATATATTATTGAGCGAGCATAGATGAAGAAGGCCAGGGAGGGAGGAAGCAATAAGAGTGTGAGCAAGGTCAGTGCTCTTTGCCCGCAGACTCTACAATCAATAAGATCTGGTCAATAACTGCTTTATTACTGCACTACCACCCGGAGCAAAATCATTTTTAAATTAAGAATATATTTTGCAAAACTGAATTAACAATATTGAATATTTTGCTCTTTGATATGACTAGCCTTCAAAATCAAATTATTAAGTATGGAAAATGCTTACCGGGTAAAGTTTTTCTTTCTTCTTCTCCCTCCTCACTTATCCAACCACATTCCCTCTCTTTTTCTCATGCTCAGCTCCACCCCTCCACACCCCCTCCCCTGCACCACACTGGCCTCTACCCCACAGCTTGGGAAGGAAACAACAGCATATTTTTAAGGTTTCTCTCACAAATATGGATGTAAATTAGTATTGAATCCAGAACATGAAAATTAGAAAAGGAAGATACATTTGCTTGAGTCCAACAAAACTGTGCATTTCCTCTGAGAGAAAGGACCAAGTAGAGAAAATTGGGAATTTTCCACTTGGGTAAAACTGATGCCAAAAAATCAACCTTTGGACTTTTATAAGTTTTGGCAAGCTATGAAATCTCACTATTCGTCTCCCTACACCCCCCACCCTTGGTTACCCTGGCTCCATCCCTTGTTCTCTTCTCTCCTCCTCTCTCCACAGATGGAGGGGACAGAGGACACTCTTACATGACTCATGTAGTACAACTTTAAAGCATCCATAAGGCCAGATTCCCCCCCAAAAGGATAAGAAGTATTCTGAGTAACTCTGTTATGCAAACTGAGTTGTGAAGGCACATGTAGACCTTGGCTCTGGGATGTGTTATTGATATTATTAGAATTGATTTTACAGCATCTTTCTTTGTGAAAACATGAGATTTTGGTGCTCACATTTTCAAAAATTATAAGTTCCTCTCATCCCTTTTGTTTTCTTGGGCCACTTCTCATTGTTAACCATTAGTGACTATAAGCTCCTACATGTAATTCGTAGTTTATTAGGTTTCATTTATATAAAATAAAAACAAACAATGGAGAGAGAAATTTTACTGCTCAGTATTGCCCATGGTGCCAAAACCCATTAATTTTTCAGTAAAAGGATAATGTTGACATGCCATGCAACAGTGTGTTTACTTCTTATGTATGTCAGGTGACTGATTTGTACTCTTTAAAAAGGGGCATTTGTTCAGAGTATTGGTGCTTACCATTGAGAGAAAGAAAGGAAGGGAGGGAGGAAGGGGGGGAGGGAGGAAGGAAGGAATGGAAAGAAAAAGGAGAGGGTGGAAGAAAGAGAGGGAGGAAGAGTGCTAATGACACAAGGAAGGGAACTTGCACTTCTTTAGTGGTTTCTCTGTGCATTAGTGGCTTCAGAAAGGTGGATATTATTGTCCTATTACATAGGAGCTCAGGTGGCTTACGTCACTTACCTAGGTCAGGCAGCTGGTAAGTGGCAGTGTGGGAAGTCAACCTCAAGTGAGTCTAACTTTAGATTCTGTGCTCTTTCTGTCATTCATACTACCTTTGTAATATACAACATTTTTGAATCTTATTACCCAGCGAATGACTTTGGTCAAACTTAAAATACCACAGCCATTTAATCACTGAGTCTTAACATTTTACACAGGCTATAGATCCTTTCGAGAAACTCATGCAAGTTATGGCCCTTCCAAGGAAAATGCACATACACATAAAATAATTTTAGAGAGTTCAGAGGCCTTCTGAAGCACATGGTGGCCTCCAGCTGAGGACCCCCTGGGCACAGTGCCCTGAAGGAGAGTTTTATTTTCCCTTTTTAGGAAACTTGAGGATTCACTATTCGAGCCCCTTTTTGGCATCAGGTCTTTTGGAAAGATAGTTCAGGCCTCAGATTGTAGTAAAAGTGGAGGTTGAGGCACTGAACTGTCTTTGGCTCTGCACTTGTGTTCTCGGCTTGTCCACAGGACTTGGTGTCTGTGTGTCCCAGTGGTTTGTGAGGGGCCTCCAAGTGCCCAGCTTTCGTGTATTCCATTGACTTTCTGCATCCCAGAAAAGGCCACAGAGCATCCAGTGGTGAGGGCCCACCTATTCTTCAATTTATTCTCCTTGTCTTTTATGTCTCTGAAAAATTTAAGTGTACTTTTTCACTTTTTTTTCATTTCTGTTAGATAAACATTGCTGAGCTTCTACAATGTACCAAATGTGGTGCCGTACTCTGGGGGAAGAGGAAGGAGATGACAGTCTCCTGTTAGCTGGCTGACATTTTCATTCATGTTGACTCAATCCCAACGTTGGATTATTGATCACGAAAGGCTTGAAAGAGACACAGAGAATCCAAAGTTAACAAGACTCCCGGCATATCTGATCCTGCTTAATGCCCATTCCCTGACCTAATCACTCTGCCAGCACCGGAATCTTGCCTTCTGGTACTGTTATGACGATTTAGGCCTGACACTGTTATGATCTCTGTAGTTCAACACGAATGTGTGGAGATCTTATACATGCCAGACACTGCACCTGGTGCTGGAGGACACAAAAGGAGAAGACCCTGAGGATGAGTTTCCGTGAGGTGCTGTTACTCTACTAGGGCAATCAGACCACCACATCCTTCCAAGGAAAAGCTTATCGGACGCTCAGGAGAGGCCAATGAAACTTCAGTGCCTTAGGAGAGAAACCAGCACCTTGGATTTTTCCTCTGGATTTGTGTTGTCCTCAGGTAGCTTCAGGGCATCTCAGGAAAACACTTTAGGATGAGCCGCCTGAGACTGTTTTTAGTTTATTTGGTTTCATATAGGTGATCTGGTAGAGTAAGGATATTTTTTAAATGTGTAGAACAAAGACGCAATTATTGGGAAAGGCATCTTAACCCAGTGTTTTGAAAATCAGTAGACAGTTTAATCTTCAAGCAGTATGCATTCTCACCTCCATCAGGGTGGAGGAAAGGTAGTCTTTGACTCAATATAGGAAGATACTGGATTATTGGGTCTCCCTTACCATCTGCTTTTCTAAGAAGTGTTTAAAAATTACTATGTCTTCTCTATAGTTTGAATAGTACAAATGTAGGCAAGACATTTGTACATTGCTACCTTGGTTAAATCCATCTCAATGGTTATATCTTCAGAATAAAAAACGAAGTGTTTTTTTTAATAATATGTAGTTTTACTTTACTTTTGGAAAATTCCCCAACTGAAAAGAATTGACATCCTTGTAACTCAATTACCCAGGCCTTCCCCCTCTTTCTGAGTTCTGACCCTCGGAAAACCATCACATGGCAGAGCAGCTAATGCAGCGTGTAGGGTACAGGATTAAAGATTTTCTGTATCCACAGGGGAAGGCTGAGTCCTGGGAGGGATTCAGAGATCCATAAGAAGGTGGTTTTGGAAACCTCTTGTCACAGAACAGAAATAATTCAGAATTAGAGTGCAACTGTTGGTTCTCCCAGATACCTATGCAGGTAAATTTGGAAGCTGTGGTTAGGGAGAAAAGATTTGAGTGCTAGATTCTGCAGAACCAGTTCTGGGCCCCAGACCAAATCCTATACCACCCACGAAGAGTGTTCTGCCCATCGAAGCCAGCGCATACCTCCATCCTCTGATTTTCACAGAACTCACCACTCGTCTTAGCACTTACTCACACGCCAGGCTTCTCTGTTACTTAAGGGCTCCAAGCACATATGCCTCGACTCATTAGAAAGAATATAAGAAGATGCGGGTACAATAACTCTTGTATGTAGTCCCTACATTTAGGTGTACATGCTTAGCTGATGCTCCATTAATGTTTATAGAATTTCAAATTCCATGGAATCGAAATGACACCATTCATTCTCGTTTTCTCTGATTTTGCCACCATCACATTCTACCCTGATATTTTGCTTTTCTTGTGTCCTTGTCAAACTCCTGTTGCTTCACCAGGGTGACAGTTTCCAAGCCCTTTCCTCCTTCTGGACTTTGGGAGGGACCTCAGGTCTTATGGTCATTCGTTGGCCTTTTTATAGAGAATCTTCCCTTTAGTATTGTCTCCTAATTTCTTTCTTTTTAAATTGAAGGATGCTTGAAGAGGCTTAACTTATTTAGACCATGCCTGCTGATTTGCCAACCCCTCAGCCTATCCAGGGCATGGGGATGGACTGTCTCCACAGATCTAGAATGTCCTAAGCCTAGTGAGGTTCTCCCTGACCTTCTGAAGCAGGGAGAGTGGATCACAGACAGTGAGCCTGACCTCAGATCGAGGGAAGCAGACCCATAAATCCCACTGTGACCTGCCCTGATGCCCATCAGTTTGACGTAGCTGCTGTTCTCTCCCTGTGGGGCCCCAGTGTTCTGATGCAAGTCCTGGCTGCAGTGAGTGACAGGTGCGACCAACGGCTGCATGAGTTATTTCCTTTGGAAACCACAGCTGTGGCTGAGGCCAACGGATGGCAACGGTGCCACTGGGCTCTCTGGGAGCAATCCGCTTGGCCGTGTTCAGCCTCAGGAAGGGCTTTTAAACTTGATGAAAATAACCCAAGAGGCTGGGTTTTGGTGGCAACTGCAAGTGTTCTAGAGATGGGAAGTACCCGGGAGGGAGAATAGACTAAGACTTAGGAGCCAAGATTTTGTAATAAGACAGGCTGGGTTTAGATCCAAGTTCTTTTACCTTCCAGCTTTGTTACATTGGGATATATATATATATATATATATATATATATATATATATATATAAATAATAAATATATAAATATATATATATATATTTAAACCTTTCTGAGTCTCAGTTGGCTAATAAATAAAGACGGGGCAATGTCTAGCTTTTAGGTTTATTGTAAGGATTGATTGTACAGTGCCTGACACATTTGATGTTCAATGAATTTTAGCTATCATTGTTATTACCAAAGGGAAAACGGTGGGAAGAGATAGGCACTTTCTCCAGGAGCTCACAGCTTTCTTCAGCCAAAGGAGTAGCCTGTTTCCCTGTCTGGGTGATGGGAGTGATGACAGTATCTGCATCATCACTTCGTTGTGAGAATCAGGTGTAAGGCACTTAGAACAACATCTGGCACATAGCAAATACCATAATATTAGCTTTCATTAATTTTGTTATTATGATTATTATTTTATTTATTAAGGTTCTTTGGCATCATCCTAAGATGTTGCCAGTGAGTTGCCTAATGTTGATGTGGAACTGGAATTTGATGGGTGATACCAAAGTAGAAGAAGTAGCAACAGCTTTTCTAGTTAGTTTGATATTTGAAATACTTCATTCTAGAATTAATTTCTCAGATGGAAGAAAAAGAGGAAGAACCCAGAACTTTCCACAACAGTAGAACATGGTGCATTTCACCGTGTGGCCCTATTTTCATTTATTGATCTTTGGGAGCTGGAGCTAGTCCCTTTCCGTTCCCTTCATTGGGACTGCTCCGTCATCTTAAGCTACTACTCACAGAGTCACCTGCTGTAGGAATTTGTTCCTGAAACAGGGGTGCATCAAGCCTAAGAGGGTGTGCTGGCTGAACAATTCCAGCCATAGGTTTAATGGCTTAAGTGGATCCCTTTTCTCTTGTTTAGCATTCAGTTTTACTTTTTTGGTATAACATTAATCAAGAGACAAGCATGTGTTGAAAAGAAATGAAATATCATAAAACTCCAGCCTGAGAAATGAACACACCTTGGAATACATGATGGAACCATTTCTGAATAATCAGTAGGTTCATACTCTCCGTGTTCCATGCAGTGTTCCTTTCCTACATGGGCAGGTTTTTGTCTATGTTTATCCTTTTCATGCTCTGCTTCAATATATTTTCTGGATTGTGTTCCATGTCCCTGAGGCATGCAGTCCAGGGGAAGGAGCCAGAGCTGCTTCTCAGCCTGTCTTAGAGAGGATGCTATAGTTTACTTTAAACATTAACCACCCAATGGTACAGTCATATATTTTTGGATTTTAGTGCATTGGTTGTTTTATACTATCTTTTTGATAATGTGGACAATTCTTTATTTTTTCCCTGGATTTCTGTGGAAATACAGAGTAACTTTTGAGAGCTGAAGAAGATGCTGATAACCGAAGAAGATGCTGATAACAGATGCAGATGGGCAACTTCTCAAAGGGCCGGCACCCTAGAAGAGTGAGTTGGCAATACAGCCATGTAGGTGATAATGTGTTCTTTGACTCCTAAGGATAGATTCTCTATCCTTGGTGACAAGTCCGAGTCAAAGGCAATATAGAGTTTGTAATGAATTCTTAGGAACATCCACTTCCAAAGTTGGGGTGTGAAATGTGGAGATACTACCTCTTACAACACACTCAAGGGCTAGAGTGAGGCCAGCTCAGTAAGTGTGAGACGGGTTCAAAGGCAGTTACAGAAAGGTGGATAGGAAGGATTTGGACCCCAATGGTGAGGTGTAAGACAGAGGAATTTCATTTCGTGCATCCCTGGGCCTCATGTGTGGGCACAGCGATTGTATAAATGTGTTTGTAATGTGAATGATGAAGCTCATAAGGGACACATAGTCAAAGAGCTTGCAGAGGATGAACTCTTCTACTGAGGAAGTCAGCCCTTCTCTAAAATGAGTTGTAAATGCCCAAGGCTGGTGGGAACTTAGTCAGATTGTCCAGTTTAACCCTCTGCTTCAGAGTGGGCCTCACAAAGGAGAGCTGATATCATGTTCTATTTTCCATCTCTCAAGGAGACACCTTGTAAAGATTTCCTTATGGCTCATAGCCGGGAAGTTTTTCCTATAGTGTAAACCGTATACTTCTTGCTATATCTTCAGCTTATATCCTCCTTAAGCTGCCCTCATTTGTTTCTCCTGGATCTCTTTATCATCTCTTTTGTAAGGTCAATACTAATGACTTTAGTTCTTTTCCAAGGAGTTGATTTCTCCTAAACCTTGTGTCATTTTTTTTGAGTCTCTCCATACCCACATAGGTATTTTTGTGGCTAGAAGGAGAGTCCTTCTGGGATGGTATTTTTACCCCCGGGTGGATCTGTGCTGTGAATAACCTGAGCCATTCTGGAACCATCCCCAGACCAGGCAGGTGGCAGCCCCATTTGCTCTTTCCTAAGCGCCAAGGCAGAGAAGCTACTCTGGCTCCTTCTCTCTGGACTGCATGCCTCCGGAACACGAAACTCAGTCACAGACACCATATTTAAACAGAGCAGGGAAAGGATGAAAATAGACAAAAACCTGTCCATATGGGCCAGCAAAGCTGCATTTCCAATATGCTGTTATCAAGACCCTGCTGAGATCCATATAGCATACAGAGCTCCATCAGGGCAGAACCTGGATGGAAGGCAGCACAGCCCTCCATGGGTTCATTCCTGGACATGGTGTGCCAGGCCTGTGAAAGGGGCAAGGTCAGGGGCAGGATGAGCAAGGCTCCCTCTCTAGAGTATGGGGAAGTATGGCTTAACTCAAATGATGAGAAACAATACAGAGGCCATACGATTAAGCACTGGGCTTTATGGGTGAGAGCAATAGTTTCAAACTTTTCAAGCTGAGGAATTTTTCAGATAAAATTTTTAAAGTTTAGTATGCAAAACATGTCAAAGAATGAACATGTGTCTTCTCCTGTGGTCCTAGAGTTTTGGCCTGGGCTCAAGGCTGAGGACAAAATGCAACCATGGGCAGTCATCTCTCCTCGGTGTTTCCAGGGAGATGCCGCTCAAGAGCACACGCCTGGCCACTCCACCTCCCAGTGTAAGGGCCAGGAGAGCAGCGGTGGCCGTAGGGCGGAGTAGTGTGCACCAAGTTCCCTCTCTCCACCCCTGAGAGCTAGAGAAGATGGATTGTGCCTTTGCCCATAGGTCCCTGGCTGTTCAGGGATGCTTGATGACAGCGGGAGGCACAAACTTCCAGAGACTGCTGCATGGGAGAAATGTGGTCACTATTAGTCAGAAAATATAGGGGCTGTTTGGGTCTACCCCCTGTCAAGGGGCAGGTTGATGCCCTCATCCAACCTCACTTAGCCCAGAAATGATGAGCTAGATAACAGTTGTGAACAACAAGGAAGTGACTATCAACTATTTCAGCCACATTGGGAGTAGACTGCCCTTTTCCTTCTTCACTGGAGGTGATGGCACCTAGAAGAAGATGGGCTGGGACATGTTTCTAATGGCCAAACCAGACCTCTCTCTGCTCTGTACTCTTGGAGTTGAGCTTCAGTCTAGACCTGGAGGGAAGGGGAAGAGGAGTTTTAAATTAGATATGGGAATGAAGTTGTACAATGGACAGAGGTAGTCCCTAGGAAAACAGGTAAGGAGGACAATATGGATGCAGTTAGAGAAGATAGCCTTGGGAAAGGGAGGTTCTGGGGCTGGGTAGGAAGGGAGGATGCCAAGAGTCACTTTCCCCATGTTTCCAGCAGGTGCTAAGGCTGTCACTGACTTGAGGTGAATCCACCTCAGTTTGCCCCGATCAAAGTAGCTCACAGGGCAGACTGGAGGCCACTGCTTATGTTCAATGGACCCTCTCATGGACTTGCAGGAAGACCTGGTCCTCCATTTAACTGTGGTCAGAATTTCAGGCTTACTTATATTGAACAGGGGTCAGTTCCATTTCAGTTCAGTTCAATTCCAATTCCAGACACAAGTTGAATTTCTTGCATACCCATTATATATTTGGTCCTGTGCTAGGTTCATTCATCAAGAATGAGGAAAGGTGAAGAGGATAAGCCACATCTACTCTTGGCAGAATATCTTTGTTGATATTACTATCTTGACTCATTTCCTTCTTGCCCAATCCTACTCAAGACCACATACATATTCTGCTCCTCCAAGAAACCCTTCCATGACACTAGCCATGGGTCTCCAGCCCTTTTCCAGCTGCCTAATGATCGGTATTACTCAGTTCAGCCCCTCAGTGTGATGTCGTTCATCTCATGTCAACAATCATATGCAATCAGCTCAAGGACAACAGAGGCATGCTGCCAAGGGTAGATGTGCTATGTCCTGCAGTCTGTGAAGGTCTCAGATTCTTGGTAAGTTCTGCTTTAAGTGCACCTTAGAGGGTTTCTGATACTAGAAATCCCCTTTATTGTAGCTGTGGCTTTGAGAAGCTTGGGAGGTGGTATTGCCCACTTAGGGTCAGCCACAACAGGGGCAGTGGGCAAAATCCTAGTCCAAGCCTGACTGAAAACTCCAGGAGCATGTGTTATACGAGAGGGGAAATGGAAGTTTCCAGCCTCTTAAGGCCTGGGCCTGGTCAACTGGCTCAGTGTCACTCCTGCCATATTATTTTTTTTGCTTTTTATTACTTTTTATTGAATTTATTGGGTGACACACTGGTTAACAAAATTATACAGGTTTCAGGTGTGCAATTCCACAACACACCATCTGCACACTGTTGTGTGTTCACCAGCCGAAGTCTCCTTCCATAACTACTTATCCCGTCTATTCCCTCTTCTGCTTCCTCCAGCCCTCCCTCCAGCAGTCACCACATTCTTGTCCATGTACATGAGTTTTTCCTCTTTTTTTCCTTTTCTGCTCAATCCTTCACCCCACCCACAGTCCCCCAATGCCCACGCCCACCTCTCAGCTATCAGCCTGCTCTCTATCTATGAGTCTGTCTCTATTTTGCTTGTTAGTTTGGTTTGTTCATTAATTCCACATATGGGTGAAATCATGGTACTTGTCTTCCTCTGACTGGCTTATTTCACTTAGCATAATGCTCTCCAGGTCCATCCATACTGTCACAAAGGGAAGATTTTCTTCTTTTTTTATGACTTTTGGCATATTCTTTTGGTCATTTTGGGCCACAGACCCTTCCGGTTTCAGAGTGGATGGGATTAAATTTTACCTCTCAATGGGAGTAGCAAAGATTTGTGGCCATCTTTAACCTACCATGCCTTGATGAAAATTAAATTATATTCAGAATCTCATTATGTAAACAGAGAACTTGGGGACTTATGACTCTTTGTGATCTCTTCTTTAAACCTACACTCTCTTCATAGGCCTTTGGAGTTATAATCTGAATTTGAAAGCTCTAATAATAGCTGTTTGGTTTGTAAGAATAACAGAAAAGACAGTACTATATATTTAATGGCATTTTCCTCTAGATATTATTCCAGCTGAGGGCTTATTCTACCCAGTTGATACCACCTACCCTTTGGGTCAGTGCTGTGGATGTTCTGAGTGCATGTATTAGCACAGGCTGTGGGAGCACCTGAAAGCTGCCCCTGCTGCCTGTCAGCTGATCTCCATGCTGAGGAAAGGGATCTTGTGGGACACTCTGGGAGTTTTTCCATCTATTCTCTCCATTTAACCACACTAGGAGGGTTGGGTCTCACTTTTCAGCCTAGAGCAGAGGATTTTATCAATAGAGTCATGCCCTTTTTTTTTGTTTGAGGTTCTGAGCAGGTCTTATCTGAGAATAAGCAGGTGTTTTTAGAAATGTGACTTTCAGCTCTGGATACTGACCTGCTCTTTTGTTCTGGTGACTCATTTTTCCTTGACTGGGGTGGGTTTCTATTTATGATATGGCTGCAAGGCCACAGTGACCAGTCTGGATATCACCATCGAATATGCAGGCATTCCCCTCACCCAAAGCAGAGAAATTACCGGGTGCATTTGATGCATTCCTGCCAGAGGTGTAGCTGTCCCTTGGCACCCCAAGTCCGTCTACAGAAAAGAGCAAACAAATGCAGTGTGCTTATGTCATACTCATTCCTTAAAGAAGGTTGTATGTAGGAAGACAGGAGGTGTCTTGTTTCAGTGAACCTTTTGTTCTCAGGCTGGAAAATAGAATTTAATTTATCCTGTGAAGATAGTACGTATTTCTGAAAATCTTTGGATAATAAAAAATAATCTGGAACAGAGAACCTTGGAATTTAAGCTGGAATTCTGCACTTTATCCTGTTTCCATTTTCCTAGTCCCTGGACCTCCATGCAGAGCTAATGGTTCACTTTCTAGGGACCCTAGGTCCTACAAAGTGTGAATTCAAGGTAAACCCAGAAATAGGAACTATTTATATCTATAAACCAAGTTCAACATAGATATTGAAGTACACATGTCTATATAAGCCATCTGACAAAATTATATTTTGGAGTAATTTTCTAGAAATCTCTTACTCTATCATAAAATTATAAAGGTTCAGCATCAGTCTGGTCCTGCGGGCCCTTTGCAACCACTAGAAATAGGCCCAGTAACTTGGAAGCCACTGAAATTGTAGGTAGAAGGTCATACCCAATCAGATGCCAAATTTATTTCAGGTTTTTCCACGTGGTTTTATATACTCAGGCCACATGATTCTGTACCTTACTCAGAGTGTCAGGGTCCATGGAGGAATTTTCCCAACTCGAGGACTTCTGTGATGGTGGGAAAAAAATGGGCACTCAAGGGTTGGACAGCAATGAAAGAACGTATGTGGGCAGGACGGACTGGCGGTTGTAGGAGGACATTGCATGCTGTGGGTGTTTCTACTGAAGTGTCATCCTTTTCATAGTATCCATGAAAGCACAGAGAGGGGTGCCACTTGTATTTAGATCAGTGGCAATACAAAAATATTTTTAAAGGATTTCTTCATAGTCATACAAGATGTGACATAGTTTATTGAATGCTTTCTTTGGGGCTCTTTTGAGTTATTTTTGTTCATTATGTATCTAGTTTTGATGGAGAGATGATATACCCTTCACTAAACCTCTGAGAATCCTCCCCAATGTTTCACTTGCCTAAAATTACAGAAAAGCACCCCCTAAATTCTATTCCTCAAAGGGAACAGTGTACAGGATGCTCCCCATTTCACTACGGCAGTGTAGGGGAGAAGGGAAGCCACATTCATTAGGAAACACTGGGGTTTTCAATAGAGCACAGTGGTGAACAGAGAGCAACCCCCCTCTTCCAGCAATCACTTGAAGCAGAATGAGCTTCTTTGAAATACAAGTGGCCCTGTAAAAACACAAGCAGATTCTGCAATATCTATTTAGGGCATCCGGGAATGCCACATAATAGGAACTTGAGCACACCTGATGGTAACCATATGGCAGGTTCTGATGACTGACAATAGGTAGAGGCTGCAGTAATTAATGAAAATGAGACGCCATTTGTGGCCCCCACAATGAGAAGATGGAGAAGAAGCCAGTCTATTTGCAAAGGCTGCGATGTGCCCAGCGTGTGTTTCTATACCGGGACTGTCTGGGCTCTTGTCTTTGGGTGTGCACAGGTGTGAGAGATGACACGGTGGGAGTGAGGGCTTGGTTCTGGCCAGAGAACTACCATCATTCTTGGGGCTGCAGTCGGAACATGAGTTTGCAGATCACCCTGGCTGATGGCGCATTACTAGCCCCCTGTATCCTGTTGGCATTTTAGTTTGTTGGCCTGGTGGGCATACAAGACCTCATTGTTTGAGCGTGAGGGTTTGCTGGGTATGATTTTGCCGTTTCTGGATTTCAGGGCCCAGTGACTCTGCTAACTCTCTTGGGGGTGACTGTACATCCTGTCTGAGCTGTGCTCTGGGTCTGGGCATACCAAGGTTTGGCTAGCCTCTAGCAAAGGCAAAGGAAGGAGGCCGTGCTTCATTGTTTTATTACTTCTTTCTTGGATGTGGACTGGAGTGGAGGATGGGAGCAGGCCAGGCAAGTAGGCCACAGAGAGATTCCAGAGAGACTGATTGATCTTGTCAAAAAGAATAAAGGTATCCAGTCCCCGGCACCCCCCTTCAGCACATGGGCATGTGGGATTGAGGCGGTCACTGTGAAGTCTTGTGGTTAGGCGTTCCAAAAAGAAGTTTCTTCATGATTCCTGATTGCTTAGGACAGATATAAGCAATACCAGCTGGGGCCCAGCAAGCCTGTCTCCAGCTTTATTGTTTCTGATTTATCGGTGGTGTGGCCGCCTAAAAGAACTGAACTATCTGCCCTTTATTGCTAGCCTGTTCCACAGCCAGATAGGAGAGTTGAACATTAACAAGTGGATTTGCTTTCAGTAGCTACGTGCGTGTGTGTGTGTGTATGTGTGTGTGTTTACCAAGATAATAGTTTCTTGCTCACGGGTAAGTGACTCATATTTCTACAAGAAGATTCCCATTCTTTTGTCTCCCATCTTGAATTTTCCCTAATTACTGGAACCCGAGAGGCTCCAAAAGGCTGCTTTGTAAGAGTCCTTGATAAGTGGTAGGAATGAAGTTGGAGCCAGGCTGGAGGCATCAGGCGCTGTGCATTGCAGAGATATTTCAAGTCACCCCTGGTGGACAAATTACACTGTTCAGTGTTAAAAGGCTCTTCAGCAGTGGTTCAGGGACCTCCCCCCACTTCCCACCAAGGCCTCCTGCTTTGGCAAGTCAAGTTTACAAATGATGTTCTCTACTCACTCTGCCTGAAGTTTCTGGCTTAGAAGTGAATAATCAGAACTCTTAAGATGTGTAAAGGGAAAGGTTTATTACCTAGTGGAAAACGATCATCGAGGTTAACTATTCCTGGATTGACGAAGTAGACAGACAGAGTGCTCTGACTCAGGGGCCAAGTGAGAAACTTCTGGAACTCTCCCATGTAGGAAAGGGGCAGATGGTCACAGGACATGAGCACCTTGGACTTACCAATCCCGAGTTTGGCCCATTCCTTCCTTTCTTGGAGGAAACAAATTCCTCCTGCGAGAACGGCAGCGCTCACTGGAGGACTTGCTTTGGTGTTTGTTTTCTATAGTTTCTGAGATATTTTTTCATGTGGGCAGTGAGTGGTTTCCTGCAATCCTTGATTACAGGTTACAATGAGTAGGGGAAAGGGAAAAATGGAAGGTGAGTGCCGAGTGAACAGAAACTAGCTCCTGTCACAAAACTAGCCTTGTCGATGAGAGTTCTGGGTGGAGACACTTGAGACCGATGGCCCACCCCTCTTTGAGTGGAACGAAGAACGAGATTGTGGTTTCACTTGGGATCTAAGTGTACGCCAGGGCAGCAGAGGCGTTCTGCTGACAGACTCCGTCTACCACAGAAAATGAACAGTCTCTACTGTCTCATGTATGAACAAATCAAGGAAAAAATTTTATTAGTCTCCTTCTGTCACCATTTATCCCTTCTATATTCTCTTCTACCTCCCCCCAGCCCTGCCTTTTCCTCTGGTAATCACCATGCTGTTGTCTGTGTATGAGGTTTTTTGTTTTTTGGGTTTTTTTTTTCTTATCCCTCCAGGACCTTTTTCACCCAGCCTGCACCAAAAATGT
This sequence comes from Desmodus rotundus, assembly GCF_022682495.2. Taxonomy (NCBI): domain Eukaryota; kingdom Metazoa; phylum Chordata; class Mammalia; order Chiroptera; family Phyllostomidae; genus Desmodus; species Desmodus rotundus. The sequence continues at coordinate 135,594,275 of NC_071391.1, read as the reverse complement.
TTTTAAATAGTTTTACACAATCCTTGAAGTCTGGTCCACAGCCAAGACACATTAGTTTTCTAAATCTTTAACAATATTTTCTTCCACGAGAATTAGGACAAATTTTTATAGCATTCTCAAGTGCATGTGGTCTTTAAAAAAAAATAAAACCAAACATAAGAAAAGGCCAAGACTAGTGTTATTTTATTATCATCTTAGAGTCTTTCAAGATTGTACTGGAGAAAAAGAGTATCCCAATTTGGCTCAATCAGAAATGGGTATATGTGAATGAGGAGGTCTTTCAAATACAGGGGTCTGACAAAAATAACACCCCTTTTTTATTACAAAATCTTTTATTATAAAATCATAATCATGTAATTCTGTAATGTAATGATATTATACTCAAGCACACATATGACATTTTAGGTGAAATGTTCAAATTAAAACTGTAAATTATTACACCCTTATTATTTCCCTACCAACCACACTCAAGCAAGCTTTACATCTGCCAGACTCTGTATTTAAACTGTGGATTCTTTCCTCCCCAAGGGTGTAAGGATGCTGCCTTCAGCACCTTGCTTGAGACAGAGAGAGAGAGAGAGAGAGAGAGAGAGAGAGAGAGAGAGAGGGAGAGAGAGGGAGGGAGGGAGAGAGAGAGAGAGAGGGAGGGAGGGAGGGAGAGAGAGAGAGGGAGGGAGAGAGAGAGAGAGAGAGAGAGAGAGAGAGAGAGAGTTGAGCATTTGGTTTTATCAGACATTGGCATGGTAATGAAGCTATTTTGATAGAAATAGCCTCATCGCTATTCATTTTTGCTAGCTCGCAACTAATATTTGAACCAAGGTTCTATTTTTTTTTTTTCCCACCAGAGGAAAACAGGCACAACAAGCAAAACAAGAAAATGTCCTTAGCCTCTGAAGCTAATGACAAATGCAGACTGGTGCTGCCAAGGAGTTGATTTGGAGGCCCCTGCCTTTGCCTGCAATGATTCTCCACTCCCCAACCCCCCCCCCCCCCCCAGGCAGTGTGTAGCACGGCCCTTCTGCCTACACTCCTTCCCTAAAAGACATACTATTAGATTCAAAGGGGAGGATTCCCTTCCAAAGGTAACACTCATCTCCTGTTTGGAGGGTTCTCACTTATCCTTTCTTAATGTGCTATAGTAAAGAGCATCTTGCACTGAGACTGAAGAGACCCCGGCTTCAGTTCTGGTTCTTTTCCTAGCTGTGTGACCTTGAACTATTCCGGGCTCCAGTGTCTGCTTGGAACAAGGTGCTTGGGCTAGGTGGCCTCTAAGATCCCTTCTAGTTATAACATTCTATACCAATTCTCTTCCCATTCTGTCCATTTTAAAGTAAACCTTTTATTTCAGAATAGTTTTAGATTTACAAAAAAAGTTGCAAAGATAGTACGGAGTATCCATGTGTGTCTTTCTCTTTACCCCTATGGATAACATGTACATTTCTATGGTACATTTGTCATAGCTGAGGAACTAGCATTGATACATTGCCGTTAACCAAAGTCTACAGCTTATTTAGGTTTCACTAGTCTTATAATGTCCTTTTTCTGTTTCAGAATCTCGTCCAGGATACCTTTTAGTTGTCTTGTCTCCTTAGCCCTCCCCGGTCTGTGATAGCTTCTCAGATTTTCCCTGTTTCTGATCAGCTAGACAGTTTTGAGGAGCACTGTCAGGTATTTTGCAGATTGTCTCTGTCAGGTTTGTCTGATGTTTTTCTCCTGGTTAGGTTAGGGCTATGGGTTTAGGGGAGGAATGCCTTCACAGAGGTGAAGTGTTGTTCTTATCCCATTATATCAGTGGTGTGGTACATGCTATCGACCGGTCATGTTAACCTTGATCACCTGGCCAAGGTGGTGTTTGCCAGGTGTCTCCACTGCAAAGGTCCCCCACTCCCCTCCCATGCTGTAGTACTCTTTGGAGTCAAGTTACTAAGTGCAGCCCAACTCATGGTGGGGAGGGGGGAGGGGTTAAGCTCCACTTCCTGGGGGGGTGTCTACATAAATTATTTAGAATACTTCTGTAAGGGAGAGTTATCTCTTTTTCCCTATGTATTTACTCAGTCATTCATTTGTATCAGTGTGAACTAATGGGTATATTTTTTATTTTTCCACTTTTATTGAGATATGATTGACATACAATGTGCATATATATTTTATTTTTATTGTATTTTTCCATTACTATTTATCCCCCTTAGATCCTCTTCCACCTCCACCCACCTCCCTTCCGCCACAATTACCACACTGTTGTTCATTATAATCCACATTATATCATTTATTTTGTTCCTCAAATTGTTACAATTTTGGCCATTAGGAGCTCTTTCAGATTGGCTTCTATGTCATTTCACACATCGTCATCATTTTGTTTTGTGACTTTCTGTCACTACATAATGCTTCAGGCTCACGTTGTGTATTCCCTGCCCTAGAATCAGCCACTTCTCGAGGAATCCTGCTTCCTTTTATAGGAGAATGGTGTTAGAAACCTTTGGTTTTTAGCATCTAGGTGCTGGGTGTGACTTTCACCTTTGTAAAATATACCTTTTATGCACATAACTTTGTCCTGTTGAACGTAACAGAAATATATGATACCTTTCCCTCAAGGTTAATGTAGGTCAACATCATGAAAAAGAGTATGTATTCAAATGTTAGATTGAGTACTATTTAGGTTAAAATAAAAAGGTAGTATACACTCTCAAAACTCAGACAATTCGCATCTAGTTAGTCTTTGCTGGAACTGGGAAATGTTAATTTATTTACACAGATATATTAACAGTCTGAATAAATGTTGCTCAGTTCAGACATGGGTCCCCTAAGCTGTGCAAACTCTCCTTTCCTTCAGAAGGGAGAAGTGGCAAGGCTGAGGATACTGGGGAAGGTTTCCTGGAGGAGGTGACACTTGACTTGGTACTTGAAGGCCAGGAATAGTTTGTTTGGGGAAAAGGAGAGATTCTTGTATGTCCTTTTGAGAGACATCATAGAAAGAAACTAGTTCATAGATGGGGTTCTAAAGGAGTTATTGAATGTTATTCTTAGAAATCTATCATCCTTCTTACACCGATAATGGATTTCCTCAATATTTTAAAGATACGCTCCCTTAATCCAAGTCCTCCAAAATGTTGACATTTAGTTGAAACATTCTTAATGTTTTCTACATGAAAGGAGAGGGAGCCAATTGAGCTTATACCAGTAAAGTCATAATTATTAAATGAGTGCTGAACACTTCAATAGTAGAGACTGGGACAAACAGTAATCTTTATGGAGGCAGGTGCAAGCATGGCTATCCATTGTTGTCTGGTGGTACTTTTTAATCCTGGTGTTCTTTTGTGTAAAGAGCCTTGGAAAGTCTATATAAATGGATTTGGAGATGTCCTTAAATTTTCCCTTGGAACAGAGTAGCCAAAATGAATAGGACCTGCACTGGCACAGACTCTTTAATGGATGGAGTCTTGTAAAAGTTCACTGGCTTGGATGTGCCAGGTCATCATCACATGAAGTGACCTCCATCCAAACTCTTAGTTGAAGTGTGCTTTCTCCAGACCCAGGCCTGTAGGTCTTTGAATGATGGGCTGTGTTCTTGTTCCAATAAAAATGTCTAGAACTCACCTATTATCTTTTTTTAAAAGTTAAGCTCTGCTAGATCAGATGGTTTTCTTTATTCATTAGGCAGTTTAATGTGAATTGATGCATTGATGAGAAATAGGGCTCAGAACAGAAAAAAAAAACCCTTTTCATACACTAGAGCAGAAAATGTAAGAAGTAGTAATCTTCCTCTTCTACACATAAACATTATTTCGGCACCAAAAGGAAGTTTGTATCTGTGGAAGATAGAATAAGCTTTGTTCTTGATGATATTACAATAGCACTTAATTATACTCATTGTACTGCATGGATTAATGTACACTTTGAGTCATACATCATCCCAAGATATATAATGATGTGTAGTAAAAGCTGAATATGGAAGAGTTGCTCTAGCAAGCCACAAACTCATGTGAGAGCATAGGTCTGCTCTGCTTTATGCTAATAAAACTACTTTGACTTGGGTAACAAGGACAGGTGGATGGATGTGAAGAATTGTCTTTATCCCCTCTGGGTGTGTTAAAAAACCTGTGTTTGGACAGTAGAGTGATTTTTTTTACCTCCAACTATTGCAGCCACGTTCTCATGGAGGACCCCATCTAGAGCTTCAGTCTCATAGATCCTGACACCTCTTGCTCCAACAACCTACACCTGAACTTCACTTTAACAGCTGCTCCCATAGCAACTACGAGACCTTGTCATCAACTGGAGTTGCTCCATTTTTGAAATCCTGAACTCTGAAATTCTCCTTTCTGACCACAACCTCTGATCCTTCTATCAGTCCCCAGTCTTTCATGCCCTTGAAATATGTTCTTTGGTCTCATTGGGACTCTCGGTCTTTTGACCTTTCCTTATGTTAGCAGTATATCACTCCCTCGTAACTCCATTTCCATTCCTACCTTGTTTGTGCAACCATTTCAACTATACTGTCACAATCGCGTTCAGTTCTCTCACTCCTTTGACTTCTTGTTTTATCTGTCTTTCCAATCTTTGGCTAATAATTTCTCTCTCTTTGCTCTCCATCCCCCCTCCTCCCCCCTAACCCTCCTCCTCTCTTTTCCCATGTCCCTCTCTCCTTATCGCTCCTCCTTCCCTCCCTCCCTTATTCCCTCTCTCCCTCTCCATTTTTTTTTGTTGTTGTTGTTCTGGGCTTCATGGAAAAATACTTTCCTAACCTCATTAAAAATTCATGATTTCCAACTTCATCTAGATGATGAAGCTGTTTAGTAACCCAGGGCCAGGACTAGTGTGGGTCAAGTGGCGTGCCTAAAATGCAAAATTTAAGGAGGTACTCACTCTTGGAGCTCACCCTGCATTTTGCTGGACCCTGAGAATGAGTACCTCCTTAAATTTTGTGCCTTAGGTGCCTCACTGGCCTCACTCTAGTCTGAACCCTGACATTTCCTCATCTCTAGTTACCTCCTGTTTTGCAACTAGGTATAGCCATTCTAGCCTTTATCACCGTCTTCAATCTACCTCTTCAACCACACATAGGGGATGATTTTTCCTATTTCAATAAAAAAATACTGGTCACCACATTTGAATTTCTTCAATTTATTTCCATCCTCCCACCAAACATACCTAATTCTTCAACTACCTTCTTTCATCTCCTTTGCTTTAAGAGATATTCCATACTCTTCACCTTTGCCCTTGGTCACATTATTTCACAAACCCTCCATAATCTTTACTCATTTAATTGTCCTCTTCCTCTCCTGCATTATTCTCTCTTTACAAATATTATTGAGTCTCTCCTTTATTAAAAATAGTCTTTTTCAATCTTACCTTCCTTTGCAGCTAGACCTAATCTCCAATGTCTGTGAAGAATGGTCTACACTCTTCCCCATCTTCAATTTCCTACCTAAGCAGGGCAGTCCAATATTTTTTTATCTGACTTCTGCTTCCATCACTATACTATGTTCTCTATTAGAGTTCTTGCTGATATCCCCATGGCCACATTCATTGGTTTTTCTAAGTTTTCATCTTACTCACCTCTCTGTAGCACTGACACTTTGACCCTGCTGTCCCTGGTGCCTAAGGCATTCCATTCTGGTTCCCTGCTCATCTCTTTGGTGCTTCTTCCTCAATCCCTTTCTCTGGCATCGCTCACTTGTTCGATCCTTACATGCAGCTGGTTCTCAAGTTTTATACTGTGTATTCTTCTCATCTCATAACACATTCTTCCTCTGAGTGTCTACCCAAGTACTATGGCATCAGCTCCCACCTATACGTTCTCATTTATTATTTCCAGCGGAGACATCCCCATTGAACTCCTGATCCCCATTCTTCAAGCTCAGTATTTCCAAAACAGAATGATCTTTTTCCCTAAACCTGTTTTCTTTTTTATTTTCTCTTGTCCATTAAGGCATAGTTATTTACTTAGTTAAGTGAGTTAGAAATCTCAAAATCATTTTTGAATTTTTCATTCCTTTTATATGTAGTCCTTCGAATCAAGTCATCAAAGTGTTTCTTCAAATCGACCTCTTCATGCTCACTGGCGATATCTTAGTTTAGTTTCTTATTATTGTTTGACTGAACACATTCAGTAAGCCCTAATTTGTCACTTGGCCTTGCCTGTAATCTCTTCCCTTTATATCTTTCTAAAGTACAAGGTTTGGTATTGTTGTTTCCCTGATCAAAATCTTTGGTGACTCCCCATTGACTACGCAAAACTCAGATAAAAAATTTTTAATTTGGTATTCAACATCTTTTCATTCCATTTCTCCAGGCTCCTGCCCTTCTTCCTCCCTTTTATCTATATATTCTCTGGGATGCCAACCACACGGCCTGCTAGCTGTATGCTAGACATGTTTTTGTGCCCTAAAATATCTCTCCATCCTTCTCTTTCTAGTCAACTATTTATCCTTCAAGACCTGGCTCAAATGTCACATCTCTTAAGAGGCTTCCTTTGTTTCTCTCTTTCTTTCCCCTATCATTTGAGAACTTGAGCCAGTTTTCTATTAAAGCATGTATTTATTGCATTGGAGATAGTGGTATATATCTTAACCTACTTCACCAGGCTATGAACTTCTTGATTTTAGGAGTCAAGCCTTAGTCATGTTAGCAACCCTTGTATCTAACTTGAAACATTATATATAGTAAGTATTCAAACATGTTTCTGGAAAAAATAATTGTTCCTACTTTGAAGCTAACATAATAAATGGCTTTATGCACTTGCTTCTCTTGCTTGGCCTTAGATCTCTCCTCTATAAGAGAAAGGAATTGAACTAGAGTATCTCAAAGTTCACTAAATTTCTGTGATTCTGTGCCGGAATCTGTTGGATTTTGGAGCTGACTGAGAGGCCACTAGGGGACATATAGATGAAACATATATCAGAAGTCCATTGAAGCACTACAGAGAAGCACCTTGTGGGGAAAGTAAGGTGAGGTAAGACATGTAAAAGGAAAGATAAAATGAGAAAAGCATTAAGGAAGACAGCATGAGATAGGAAACATGTCCCTGCAAATCTCCTGCCTGCAGAATCTTGCATTTCATTAGTAAATATTTCTAATGTATCTGCTATGTGAAGGCCATAGTCCAGCTTGCTGTGGGGATCACAACAAGTTTAAGTTTAAGACATGATTGCTGCCCTCAATGAGCTTGCACTCAAATTTGTGAAAACTGTAGATACACAAGTTTATGATTACATAGATACTGGAATGAGTTTTTAATGTTATCTAAGATGAAAAGAAACAATGTTTTGGGGGGGATAGATGGATGGTCTACTTAACCAGTAGTACATGTAGTTTTTTGTATGAATTACAAATTTGTGCTCTTTCTTCTGGTTTTGATAATGGACTGGATTTTCCATCTCCACTCTCCACTGGTCAGGCCTGTTCAGGGCAAAACCCTCACCACTCTGTGTGGAGGTGCTGCCCCTAGTTTCCTTCCCCAGCCAGGGTCTTAGAGAGGACATAACGAGGGCCAGTGGCACCATAATGCCCATACACTCCATGAGGATCATCGGTAATGTTGTTCGGCTACCACATTATTGATTCAATCATTTGGGGCTGACTGGACATGTGCAGGGTCACCAGGAGCTTGGATCAGTTTTTCCTGACTTTTCCTACCTCCTGTTAAACTGATATTGTAGGACTGGTAGATTCCCGGTCTACATTCTTATTCCTAAGGGGACGATGATTGTAGTGGGACCTCCTTTCCACTATCCCTCCCCACTCCCAATACATCTGCTCTGTCTGACTTGCCTCAGCCTGTGTAGGACTTTATCGTTGCTGCAGTGGTAGTGGAGTGTGCTCCGAAAAGTTCCAGAGGCTGGGCCATGCCTTTTGCTCTACTGGATACCCTGGCAGGTCTGGGGCTGGCCAAGGGAAGGGCCACTAAGTAGTCAGTGATGGGAGGGAACTCAGTGCTCAGTGTCCTGCTCTCTGCTGTGGACTCGGCAAGTAGGAGAAACCCTGTAAGTGACATGAAGGGCCTTCTAGTGGAGTCAGTGACTGTCCTGGGCTGCCAGGCTTCTGTTTTTTCCGCTTCCTTTGCTCATTTTTCTCTTTCCTCTTCATTTCATTCCCTGGTAGGCTGGCTAGGAATCAGTGGAGGGAGAGAGTAATTGAAGTACTTAAGAGGAATTGTTTGGGGGAGGAGGAGGCAGGGTCAAAAGGAGAACAATTAAGAAGCAATGTGATACAACTGTGCGGAGAAGAATTTAGTATGAATATAATGATCAATTTCCTAATAATTAGGTCTGTTAGACAGCAGAATAGTTCCCCAAGAGACAATGGTGGGAACCCCATTGCTTGGTCATTTCTAATTAGACTGGAGAAGCACTCAAAGAAAATACTGCAAAGAAAATCCCCCATGCTGGGGGGATGGGCACATGACCCAGGGGGGCCTCCACTATCTCTCATTTCTATGATTCATTGATGAACACATAATTCACCGATTAGTTAGGCTACCAAACTTTAAGGGGCTTATTGGTTTCTCACCTCACCTCTGGCCCTTTTAAATTGACCAGATCTATTATCTTCAAAGGGAAAATTCAGGGCAGGCAGTGACCTAGGCCAGGGCAGATACTGCCTCATTTCTACCAAATAAGTTTAAACAGAAAACCCAGCCCCATACTTCATCTGCTGTGCGGTGAGTGTGGACAGTTTGAGATGTTACCCAGTGATGTTTCCCTCTCCTTGTGAGCCTGCCGGGTACTTTGGAGTTTTATTTAGAGAAGGGATTCTTAACCAGCATCCATTTGGTAATCAAGTGCCTTACCAAGAGCCAATGCAGTGTGCTGGTTAAGTACACTGTCTTTGAGGCCCACCTGCCCAGGGCGGGTCCTGGCTTGGCCTTTGGATATGTGACCTTGACCAGTAGCAAGCTTGCAGACCTATTTCCTCACCTGTAATATAGTGCCCATGAAAATAGCTATCTCATTTGGTTGTGAGGATTAAACAAGTTAACACTGGGAAGCATAGGACTGTGCCTGTCAGGTACTTTGGACAATGCTATCTTGGTGGTTGGTGGCCATTATTATTACTGAACTAAAATCACTATTGAAGAATATGTCCTCCTTTAGAACTTCTGAATTTGTTAGCACTCTGTTTACCTTGTGCTGATGGGAGTGGATTGACTGTTTTTCTGGGTGGTGTTGTGCATTGGAACATTTGCCTTAGTGGCTTTTATTGAGTCTCTACTGGATACAAGTGGAGAGACAGTCCCTGCTCTTGAAGGGTGAATGATCTTCTGTTTGTACATATGTGTGGGTATATGTGTATGGGGGTGGGTTACAAGAAAGCAAGAGCACAGATAGCTACTCTAAAGAGTTTGTGGGGTGCCCCAAGAGATGCTGTCCTTTGGAAATACCAAGTGATCTCATCTGATTGGGGTGCAGCTGGTAGTCCCAGGAGAAAGCATCATGCAGGAGGTTGCTAGGGGAGCAGGCCTTGAGGATTGGCAGGGGCCACTTCTGGTGATGTGGATCTAAGTACTTGACTAGAGCCTGAGGTTCACAGGGGAGAAGCCAGACAGACCCATGGGATGGTGTTGCAGTGGCCCTATGATGCCAGACTGAGAACTTCTCCTTCCTTTCGTGGGTAATAGAGATCAAGGGATGAGTTCTGAGCGAAGGAGGGCCAGGAACAGAGTTGCGCTTTCCAAAGACCCATTGGCAGGGGGATGGAGAAGGCAGAGCCTGGGCATAGTGAAGTCAGGCAGGAGCCCCAGTGCCCTCCACAGCCACTTTTGTGTCCAGTCCTGGGCACTGTCTTTGGGGCTCCCAACCTGCCCAGTGTCAGGAACCTGGCTAGAGTGCACATGGCCATCTTTGTGACAGCCTGGCATTCATTAGTACATGCCATTTTGTCGTCTAGGTGTGTAGAGGCAGCATGGCCCTGGACCTGTGGTGGGGCTTTAGGGAGATGGTGCAGGCAGAACTTGTCTCTTTACCCTTTCCCATGTGAAGGAACAGAAGCTGTGTCCTGTGCTAATCCGACCCAAATGTTATTATTTGGGGACAAGTGGGCATTTGAAGAGAAAGAGCACTTTTATGTTACTGGAGGGAAGATGGGGCTGAAGTGGTTTGCCATTAAAAGGAAGGAAGGGAGGGAGGGAGGGAGGGAGGGAGGAAGGAAGGGGTAGGGAAAGAAAGGGAACATTTATTGGACGTCTGTTATATCCCGATACCTTGCCATGTATATGAACTTCAATTTTCTCATTTACCCCATCATAACTCTGCAAATTAAGAATTGTATCCATATTAAAGATGAAAAAACAGGCTTGTGTGAACAAACTAGCCTTTTTGATTCCAAAACTCATGTTTCCCTGCTCCATGATTGTCCTTCCTTAGGTGGCTCTGTACCAGGAGAAAATGCCCAGTCAATTTAGAGAACTTGGTCCCAGCTTAAGGCTGGCCCTGCTTCTCTACTCTGTTCTATGAACTGTGATTCTAAACTGGGTAGTAGAAAATATTACTGAAGGATGATGGGTATTAGGTAAATCTTATCCCAGGTGTGGTCCCAGGCAAGACTCATCTCAGGGTAAGGTCACCTTCACTGTGACCTTCCCTCTCCCTCCATGTAGAAAGCCTGCTTCCTTCATTAGTTTCCTACTTCCAGGGGTCTACAGCGGTATGTGGGGTGGCACCTGAATTACCACCTGCTGAATTTCAGCACTACCTGTCCAGAGAAAACTGAGCCTTGAACTCGCAGCCTGCAGATTGCTGCAGAGAGCCCAGTGGTGCCTCTCTCCACTCCCTGGGTCTGGGATGCATCTGTCAGACATAAGGGGCCCAACTCTAAAATGTCGTCAAAGAGACAGACGTGCCATTGCCACCCTCCCTGACACTGAGGAGGAATTCCGAAAGCCTCTGATTGGAAGAGGAGCCAAGAAGCTGTTTGTCCCTGGTGTGACATGTGCTTTTTCACTACTTTTAATTCTAAGGTTTTCACTCAATTGTTTTGTCCTTTACCTAGAATAGAAATGTTGTTGAATATTCTCTCTCCTGAGCATCCTGGAATGCTACCCCTTTCCCAGGTTGTCTCCCCCTTGCCCTTAAAGCATCGCAATACTCATTCTGCCTTTCTGAACACAGGTATTTGGGGGAAGATTACCACCCTGCCCTCAATGTCTTAAGGTTCAGATCATTCTCTTTCCCTGTAGAGTTTGTTTTTCTCGTTGGGGGCACGGTGAGACTGAATGGGAGTCCCACTTAGAGGGGAATGGAAGGTTCTGGTGCTAATTGAGGCCATGCATTTTGTACTTGGGTGCCGGCTGGTGAGGCAGATTTAGAGGACTATCAGGAATCTTAGATTAAATACCATTAAAGCCAACTTCTTATACCCCTGCTGTTCAGCTTGCATGGGTTGGGGGGGGAGACCGGAGATCGGGTGTTCCGGATTCTTGTTTGGGAAAACCATATGGAAAAACGACACAGCAGTAAGTCTATAATCAGGGCTTAGAGCATGTGGCCCACCAGGTGCCAGGAGTGTTACTTCTCCCCCTCCAGAAGGGACATGGGATTTGGGTCTCTGATGAGGAAACTGAGCCCAAGAAAAGAGGTTGTTTCCACATGGAGAAGGAGAGCACATTTCCTTCGCTAGTACTCAGAAGTATAGTTCTCAAAATGTTTTTTCTGTAGTTATTAAAGTTATTCTCAAAGTATTTTCATGCACTGCTCCTCATAACAATCCTACTGGAAGTAGGTAGACAGTCTTCTGTGTCCTTTTCCAGTAGAGGAGGAGGCAGCTTTGCAGAGAGTGCTTTGGTGTCTTGGCGGCAGGCTGTGTACGGATGTACGGTTTGTGCATCACACAAAGGCGTCAGGCCAGCAAGGTAAGGAGGGCCTGAAATCCAGCTGGTGCTCTGCCCACCGTATGCAGAGGCTTGGGGCTGTCTCTGCTGGGGAAAAGGGGCACTTTTCTCTAATGCTGCAAAGGCTCAGCCTGGGCCTTCAATGCCCCAGGGCCTGGCCCTACTGCTCCTGACTCCCGGACTGGTCTTGTTCTGCCACAGCACACTGCCTCTCCGTTGTCCCTGATTATATACTGTGGTCCCCACGGCCTTGGCATTTCCATGCTCAGAGCAACCTTGTTAATTCTGTGCTATCAGTGGGATAATTTTTCTTATTGGACAAGATGGGAATGTGTAGTTGAGTGATGCTCCAGCTCAAGAGGGGTTTATAAGTGGAATGAAAATAAATATAGGGTATTTATCTTGGGGGGGTCATGGTAAATCACTTTGAGGATTTAGAATTGCATCTTTTACAATATGTAGGTGCTCGTGGAAGTAGCAGTTTCATTTCTGCTGAGCACAGAGCTGTGTATTCACTCAATAAACATGCATTGAGGCATCTGAAGACCTCCTACATCTGCTGAAGACATGATGATGAAAGAAAGACCCAGGCCGGCTCGCAAGGAGCTCTCAGCCTAATTTGAGTATTAGAAAGACAACAAGGGTTAAAGCTTGTTATTAGTGCAGTAGTTGAGAAGGTGGCACCTGTGCTGTCATTAGGCTGTATGAGGGTCGGCCAGGTGAAAAGGGCAGAAGGCCTCGATAGAGCAGTGCAAAGTGTGCGGTGTGGGCTCAGACAGAGCGTGGACAGTTTGGAGACAAAGCACGGAGTGAAGGTGTGAAGGGAGAGCGGGGTGAGGTGAAGTTGCTGCTCTGGGTCCTGGTGAGCGCCCAAGGGCTCTGGGCTTTCTCATGAGGGCATGGGCGGTCAATGAGGGATTCAAGGTGGTAGAGCGGGAGGGTGTCTTTTATATTCTATCAGGAGAACCACCGTGACCACAGCGTAGAGTGTGGACTGCAGGACAGCCAGCCCAGGGGCTGGGAGGTTGCTGTGCCGGTCAGAGGAGAAACACTCAGGCTCTGAAGGAAGGAGGTGACAGCAGAGCCCTGTTAATAATTTTTAGGTCAAGTTTTTGAACGTTTGCCAAATGATAACATGCATTTTTTATTTCCACCAACTCCCCTGGAATGGACCGACAGACATGTCAACCCACTGGAGCAGAGAGGAGGGAGGGGGAAGGGAGAAAGGAAGGAGGGTGTGAGGAGGGGAGGACAGGAGAGGCTCCTTAAGGGGGTACCTCCTTTTGTGCTGCTCATACAGGCATTTTGTTTTCTTCCTTCCTCCCCTTTGAAAGAAGGGTAAAGACCAAATGAAATATCTGCAAATGGCATAAAAGCAGAAATGGGATTTTTAAACAGAGCACATTAACAACATTAAAAGCTTTTGTCTGCATGACAGCCAAATGAACATATAGGGTTGTGGACTGGAACAGTTTATATTGTAATGGCTTACAATACCCCCTGCAATGAGAGAATGCATCATTTTTAGAACTATTTGATTCACTTAATATACAGGCTGATGCAAACTGTATATAAAAAACATGTAAAACAGCATCAATGAATTTCAAAGCGAGCAGCAGATTTTTTCTTTGCAAAAACCCTGTCTTCTATGAAAGACTGGTTTTAAAAAATGAACTGTTAATGACACGTGTAAGCTTGATGCATACAAAATATTTTTTCTTTTTTTTTTAATGGCCTGCAGAATAAATTTGAGCATCAACACAATGCTTCACAGGCTTAACATTTCTCAGCTGCTATGAATCATCAGCGCTAATGTATTCACAACAGACGAGGACCAACTGCTGCTATCAAAGGACTTGCTTGAATAACTGTAATAACTGGAAAATTATTTTGATAGCCTGAAACAATCTTATATATCACAGAACTTTATTAAAATAATATCAAATCAAATTAGCTTGTATCCCCATAATGAATTAAGTAACAGGTTATGCTGATATTAATCTCAGCTAGCTTGCAGGCATTGCAGCAGGAACATTTAATAAGTTGGTCCCTGTTGCTCTGAACTAGCAGAAATCCTCGAATACCCATGCTTATTCAGAGAAAATACATCAAAAGCCTCTCTCTAAATAATGTGCCCATTTTTGTGCCTTTGGTGAAATTATTCATAAGAAGGGAAAAAAATCTTTGGAAAATCTCTTGAGAATTCTGATTACCTGTTGACCTGTAGAAGAAGCTGTTTTTCATAATCCCCTAAACACTGTCTAATTCTTGCCTCAGTCAGCTCTGGAAATGCTGGCTTTACCTTAAAATAATGTGATAATGTTTCCTTATCATCTTTAAGTGAGACAGGCAGTGGCAAGATGGTTCTATCACTTTATTTTCCATATCCCATAGCATAGCTCTGATTTAAGTCCTGATCTTTGATCCTCAGCCATTTGTGGATGTGCTGGTATGTGGCAAAGGGGTGGGGAGGGTGAGGCTGCCAGCCCGGGTATGTTTGCTTAATGTAAATGCTGGTGAAGAAGTGCCTCTGTATTCAGTGCGTCCCTGTGTTGTCATCCCTGGAAACTTTTCCAGTTCTAGCAGCTTCTCCTATTCTAAGGGATTGAAAAAAGAAAAATAAAAGCCAGAGATGTTGGTTGAGAGTGAGTTGATTGCAATTTGCGAAAACAAATAGATGTTTATGGGGCAGGGGAGGAATGGGCTCCCATTCTATTAATTCTCGCCTGTCTAGGTCTCCCTGCCTAGTTTCCTGAGTAGTTGTTCCAGGGCTTGCTGCCTTGAAAGGGGAGTCCCTGTTCTGTTGCCTTTGTCTCCCCCACAACTTCTAGCATGGTGCTTGGCACATTAACCACTCTGTGGTCAGTTGTGGAATCGAGTCACTATTTTCTACTTGTCACGTGGTGCCGGGCCACAGCCTTATCCGGCTGAGTGAGTGAAATGCCCACAGGTGAGTTAAAAAATAATAACAATTTTAGTCCCTTTGTTTGAGTACCACTTTAAGCCACTCTGTTCCAACAGTCTCCATCTCGTCTCCAGGTCTCCATTCAGCATTTCTGTATCCATCCTCAAAGGCCCCTGTGCTTCCTTGTCTCAGATGCCGACTCCTGAGGCACCTAGAGAGTGCACTCAGCTCCCCTTGAGGTCAGCTCTCAAGTTGATAGAGAATAAATGTGTTTTCTTGATGATGATGAGAACTGTGATGAGACATGGCCCCTGTGCTTGAAGAAATGGGATTGTAAAAACTACCTGAAGTGGCTGAACTTTTAACTGCGCTAATTATCTGTAACTACCCCTGGGAGCTGAGCTCCCCATAGCGAGCTTGCTGGGGCCTTACAAGTTTAGCTATTCTGCAAGTGGCACCGATGTTAGAGTCTAAACAGACAGTGTGACCTTCAGAGATTAATCAGTTAAAGCGTCCCTTATGAAGCTGTTTTAGATTATTCTTGACAGTAGCTGTTTTTGACAGGAGAAGGTCAGAATCAAAGTCCTTTTTCAACCATTGTAGGACACACGTCTGCATCAAATGTAGCAAACATGCAGAAATCATTGAGGAAAGGTGCGGGCGTTGTTTTTTAACTCCCCATTTTCATGCTTTCCTTTAAAGCAGAGACATTTGGAACATGACAAATGGGGAAAAATGTTTTCCACCTGTATGCCCAAGCCTATCTGTGGAGACACATAATACCCCTTTGCGTAGAGTCTCTAACATATTTGAACATTTCCCCCTTTGATGTTGAACCACGGGTCTTAAGTGCGCTCCCCACAGTCCACTTTTACTCTGTGAGTCAAATTGAAGTTCTTGAAATGGGGCCGAAGGCTTTGCTGGCGTGTGAATGTGCTCTCATTCTGTAAGAAAGAGTAACCCAATCAGGGCATTGTGTTGCAGTTTCTTTTATGAAATAAGTCACTTTCTGGAGATTGCTGTTTGCTTTTGAAAGCTGGAAGAGTCAATTTGGGGTTTAAGGGGCTGGAGAGGAAGCCTCCAACTGCTGACGATTGCTTCTTCCTCCATGCGAGTTTCAAGCTATTGTCCAGACCAGAGAATGCAGGGTAAACCTGGCCTGATGCAGGGAATTCCATGTTTCAGACACGTCATATTGTCTTCTTTAATTCAGTTGGATGTACCCAAGTGCATGATATTTTTTAAAAACACAAATATAACTCAGTCTCTTTATCAAGACTTGTACAAGAGTTGATTTATTTTCAAGGAACTAATACATTGGTAGCATTTTCCCTCTGACATATGCACTTTTCTTTCCTAAAGTATAAGACTGCACTTCTGTTCAGGAATAGAGAATGAAGGTGGAACTTCATTCTTCGCCACTACCATGCTTTCCTTTTGGAAACTAACAACAAAAGCAAAACATCTCACCATCTTGGAAACACTGCAAGGAAACAATGGTGACATTTCCTGCCTTTAAGAAAACATGAACATGGTTTTGACTTTGATATTAGAGACCAGAGTCCTGAAGTGAAATAAACTTCTATTTTTTACCTGATCGTGGATGCAATCAGGAGGTACAAAAGCCCAAAGAGGACCCAGATATCCCCACAGCATGTCTTCTCCACCCCAGTGGGGAAGTGGGGAAGGAAAGAACCATCTTCTAAGCCCCTGGAGTCTTGAATCCCTCTCAGAAGTAAAATCAACTCTTCAATCATGGATATATATTGGAGTACTTTCATGACTGAATCTGTGCTGAATGCTGGTGTTGGTGGCTTACAAAATACTATTTCTTCTAATCAGAGCCTGTGCCTACTTTAAGAGGCACAAAACAAGTCAACAAGACAGTATGATACACAATAGAGTTATCTTTTCAGTTCCTCTCAGGTGAGGAACTCTTACACTTGGAGAACCTGGTCAAGAGACCCAATTAAGGTAGGCAGTTGAGGTCTTCCTTTATATTTCCATCCTTCTGATATTTTACTGAGTGACCACCAGGTGCCCCACACTGTGCCGGATATAGAGGAAGATGCTCACAAAGTATAAAATAGTACCATTGCCCTCAAAGAGGTGTTGTCTGATTAGAAAACTATACATGAAAAAGTTAAATAGCAACGCAAGGCGGGCTATGAGGCACATACCACCAACATTCTAAGGAAATACAGGAAGGAGAGGCCGAATTATGAGGTCAAGGAGACAGTCATTTTTAGCTGCCTACTGATCAAATTAGGTTCTTAAATTAATTCTGAAAGTTTTCTTTACAGTCATCCAGTTGACAGAAAAACAAAAAGATCTTCGGCTAGGTTAGCAGTTCAGAAAGTAATGATAATGAGCCCATGACGATAAATTGTAATAAAATCCCAGCAACAATACTCGGTGCCACTTATTAAACTCTTAATCTATGCTAGACATTGGGCACTGAGTGGTTTCCATATACTACATCCAGCTTCTTCCTCATTACAACCTTCTGAGATGGGTGTTTTCATTCTTTCATGTTACTGATGAGGACATTAGGATTCAGAATGAATTAATTTGCCTAAATAGTTAGTGGCAGAGGTGGGATTCACACCAATCTGTGAATCCCAGAGTCATGACCCGAATGACCAGTGTACTGGTTCAATCTCATGTGGCCCAGGTTGTCATAGTTGGGAGGGGAACTGGCTGCCTTAGCCCTGCACCTCCTGAGCAATGTTTATCTGGGATTGCCCAGGGTAAGAACACAGAAATGTTGGCACAAATCCATCTTTCATCCTAGGACAAGACCACCGGTTTATCTCTTCCAGGTGGTGGGCTTGAGGAAAGAGCTGAATGATAATTTAGTGACCATAGTATGTGACACATTGAACTTGATTTAGGGACAAATAGGGGCAGCAGAATGTACAAAGATGAGAACCTAAGGCCAGAATGGTTGTCAACAGAGCTGCAGCTTCTTGGGGGAAACACAGAGATGGGGGATTTTTACACAAAGTCACTAAGAGGCCATGGGGATTTGAGGCTCAGCAGTCACCATGGCTTCTACCAACTTTCTGGGAAAATAATTGCTAATCAGTGAGCTGCCAGCCAATTGTTTAATTTCCCCTTAGGCTAATTGGATGCTGATCATAAACACCCCAAACCAATGCTCTCTGACAAGGATGCCTGTGAGCTCAGTGCTGGGATGAGCCGCACCTTGCAATCAATGATGGCATCTAGAAGGTGTGGGTAAGGAGGCTCAAAGGAGGTGATACCTTATCATTTATTGGAAGCAGTTTTTACCTTCAATTGCTGCCTGTACTCTTTCTCAGGGGATGGTGGGGCTGAGCTGTTAGGGGCCTCAAAGGGAGTTGCTGTCACCTTCCGCTCCTGGAAATACCAGCATGTCCTATTCGTGGCTGGGTTTTGTGGGCTTTGAAAACAACTTCTTGGCAAAATGTGCCTGCCAGTTTTCAGCAAGCACTTCAAACCTCCAGTACAGAAATAACTATCAATCCAAGCCAACAATTAGAAAGATCTGATCAAGAGCTTAATATATGGCTAGAACTGGGTGGATGACTTCAAGTAATAGAACAATTGAGTGAGTTACTTAACCTCTCTGAGTCTGTTTTCTCTTCTGAAGAACAGGGGTACTATTACCTGCCCGTCAGGGCCTTAAGAGCATTAAATTAGACAATTCATGTAAAGCACTTAGCACTGTCAGCTTTGGGAAGTCTCTCTGAAAACAAGGCTTTTTTTTTTTTTTTTTTTTTTTTTTTAAGTTTTCCAATGAGAAGACCCACGAAGCCCAGAAACTGTAATCCCATGGTTAGTTCTTGGTTCTCTCCTTGAGTTTGGTTTTCAGAGCAGGACATAACTTGCATAAAGACATCACATGGTGTTATCAGGAAAACTGCCCATTATTTTTTGAGGTGTTTCAAAATATTTTTAGTTAAGCATCATGCTCATAGATGTGGGCCCCTGGCTTCTGTTTCTTAATTCAAAGTCCAAATATCTATCTGACGTCCTCTTATAGGTCAACTTGGCCCCTAATCTTGTTTGTCCACTTCGATAAGAGGGCAGATTCTTCCACCATCCACACTTCTTCAAGGTCCATAGACCTTCCTGCTACCCTGAGCCCTGGGCATTCAACCTGGCTTATGAAAACCAAGATGGCGGGTCAGGTTAAGGCTCCCCTGCCTTTCTCTTGGATGCATTATAGGCTCTAGTGAGAAAACAGGCAGTTAATATGTGGAATTCCTATGCTTAAAACACTGAGAATATATATATATATATTTTCTTTTTTTCTGTACACTTTAAAAATACATATAAATGTTAACAGTCTTCTTTGCTCATAATGAACAAAATGTCCAATGTCATGCTTAAAATACATTTTGAACAAACAGAGATTGCATCTGGAAACATGGTTAGTGGGAAGTACAACTGTTTGGAGGGGTTTAATTTTTTTCCTTTTCCTAAGCAAATGCTCTGAAAAGTTCATTTTATATCAGAACAGCTTTTTCTCGAACCTGTTTTAAAGTTAATTATCAAAAGCTTGCATCTTCTATCTCTTGCCTATGGATCCCTGCTGGGTTTGTTGTTTAGCTTTCCTTGGGAAAGAGTCGCTCTACAGAAGATCATCTACATGATGTCACAGTCCAGGGACTCTAACCGTCCTAACTAATCAGCTTAGAACATCAGTACCTCCTTAATGTGGGATTTGGGACCTTCTGGATGCAGGGCGAGGAGCTGAACTAGTCTGCAAGCACATCACTTTATTTCTTTTGCTTTAAGCAAGAATAATTTGCCTTTTTCCTCTCATCTTTCTCCCTTGTTGTTTTGCCCCTGAAAACTGTGCAGCAAAAGCAACCTCCAGGGTGGACACTAAATCTTCTGATGCAGGCAGAGCAGTGATAACATCTGAACTGAGGGTGCTTTTCCAGGGCATGCTTGACAGATGTAGCAGGGCCTTTTAGGATTTAGTGCTGGAGCATATCTATTACCCGCGCTGCAGCACAGCTTGGCAGGAGCTGTGTGGTAATCTCCCATGAATTCTGTCTGACTTATCAGAGCGTCTGAGCAGGTTGCTGTAGGACACAGAGGCTCTGCAGCCAGTTGGGGAAAGACAGACCTTCCGCTGGAAGCTCTTTGAACTCCCTTCTCTGGGCATGTTTCCCAGGTGGGCTTCTCCTTGCCCTGGAACGTATCATCCCCTGGCCCCTTTTGCTTTTGGAGATGTCATGTCAAATTTGCTTTCACCCCACTGGCTTCTGAGTGTACAGTTTCAAGAGACCAAATTTAATTTCTAATATGGCTAATAGGGCCAAAATGATTGCTTTAATGGAGTGGCAGCCTGCTTGGGTCTTTACCAGGGGGAAGTAAATATGATAGAGTCTAAGATTTCTTTCTTCCTTTCCTCTGTCCTTCCTTCCATCCTTTCTCCCTCCCTTCTTTTCTTCCTCTCTCTCTCTCCTTGTCTTCCTCTCTTTTCTGCCCCTTCTCTCCCTTTTTTCTCTCTCCCCTCCTCCCTTCATCTCTGGCTCTGACAGAGACCTAACTTCTCTACAGGTACAGCCAAATGGTCTCCTCACCCAGATCTTGTGCCATGAGCCTCATTTGGGTCTGCCAGAAATGTGCTATTGGACAACTCTGTCCTCATCTGCTCTAACAATTACCTTGGCATTTTATAAAAATACCAAGATTGATCACAAACACCCAATTGTTTAGATCACAGATTAAAGTTTAATTTTGGAGTTTTGCTGTAGGGTTAGAATTAGCTGCAGAGTGTGTGTTGCATAGGAGGTGCTATAATTTTTTTAAAGGATAAGGCCTTCGGGCAGCTGTGCATAAAATGAGCATGATTCTTTATTCCCACGGTTGATTTTTGAATGGGAGTGCAATTAGAATTTTTTTCACCCAGAAGCACATATAGTCAGAGCAAAGACAATACCTTGAATGCACATCAGCCTAGGAGACCTCTCCTGGAAATTTATTTATTGTTCACCAAGTCCTAATGCAAAGAGATCCATGCTTTCCTTAACAACAATAAACTCACCCTTTAATTTGAAGTCTGGTATATTTGTAGAGACTCTTGTAGTATCCTTGTTATTATCCAGTGAGACTTCAATGGTGAATTTGAATGTCACTTATAGATATGTAAAACCAGTTATTTTTCTTTGCAGAATAGAACCTATTAGAAACTGTACTATGGCAAAGCAGTGTTCTCTCTGTATTCTCAATGGCTGCAGAGGTTTTCCTGCCATGCCAGGGAACTCCACCCCCGAGTAGCACTGAGCAGCTACTTCCCTTGTAGAGTGGTTTGCAGATGACATTTTTTTTTTTTTTGAGAAATGATGCTGATCCCAAATGTCTTCACTGGAGGAATGTTGGAGTCAATGTCCAGAGAATAGTCATTTAATGTCAGGGGCAGAGGTGACACTCTCCAGCTCATTTGAATGTCATGGTCACTGAAAACAGGAATCTAGCTTCACTGACTGGGCAGTGTGTGTGTGGGGGTGGGCTGGAGGAGGCAACTCCCTTAGGCTCTGCTTTGGAAGTGGGAACTTATCCATATTGTGCTGAAGAAAATTTTAAGAAGCATGTATCTATTAATCTGTCCCTCTTCCTCTCTCTATTTTTAATGTATTTCTTTTAAAGAGTAGAGTCTCTCCAGATCCATCCATGCTGTCACAAAGGGTAGAAACTCCTTCTTTCTTTCTGCTGCATAGTATTCCATTGTGTAAATGTACCATAGTTTTTTGATCCATTCATTTACTGATGGGCACTTAGGTTGCTTCCAACACTTGGTTATTGTAAATTGTGCTGTTATGAACATTGGGGTGCATAAGTTCTTTTGAATTGGTGTTCAGTAGGAAAAGAAAAACAAAAACAAAATGAGATAATGGATGTTTAACTAGACTTAGTGTGATGATCATTTTGTAATATATACAAATATCAAACATTATATTGTACACCTGAAACTAATATGTTAATTATATACCTTAATAAAAAAACAAACAAAAAAAAGAGTAGAGTTTCAAGAATCTATGCTCTTTGAGGAAGGTTTCTTTCTGGAAATCAGTGTTAAAATATCTATGTTCATTTAGGGTTTCCAAAAATTGAAAGGGTGTATACATTTAAAAAAAGATGTTATTTATTTATTTTTAGAGAGAGGGAGAGAGAAAGAGAAACATCAATGTGCAAGAGAAACATCTTTTGGTTGCCTCTCACATACCCCCAACTGGAAACCTGGCCCCAAACCCAGGCCTGTGCCCTAACCAGGAACTGATCCTGTGACTTTCCAGTTTGCAGGACAATGCCTAACCCACTTAGCCACACCAGTTGGAGCAAAAGGCCGTATCCATTTTTCTGAGGAGGAAACTCATTTCTCTGAGCTATGTGGTTTGAATAATATGTAATATCACTGCCTCATGCCTTTGTTGTCCTAAAATACACCTTATAGACTATTTGGTATTGCTTTCTGAAGAAAGTAGAAGGCTATCAATTGGACTATCACCTTTCCTCCCTCTGAAATCCCCCTCACTCCCACCTCAGCAAGCTCATTAATCTGAGTTTTATTTTCTATTGGATAATGTATTGAACACATTTTAGTTATGAAACTAAAATACATTTGGGTTATGATATTTATGTTAATAAGGACAAAAGGTACTTTATTTATAGCCAGGTCTAGAGAACACAAATTCATACCAAGCCTACTTTATGAAACACAAACACACTCAAAGTCAATGGCACTGAGAGCATTTTTGGGTCTCATATATAATGGGATGATGTGAATAATTTAGTCAGACTGGCAGCCCATGTACTGAAAGATGCAGGCTGGTTGTTGACCAGCTGACTCTGTCCAGATGTTCAGTCAGCAGTGCCGTAAAACAGATAGGAAGAGTCGGTGAAGCATTTGAACCGGAGAGCATGTGGCCTAGGCGACTCTCACACAAACTGTTAAAGAGGTGAACACCCATTTCGTAGGCTAGATCCCTGTTCTCCTAGGGATGCTGAAATAGATGGGAAGGTGGGATTCAGTCAGTTGAAGACCCTCATGTTATTGGTACTCTTTCCTGCAAAATAAAACCCCCATGGAACTTTTTTCACCCTTGAAAAGCTATTTCCTCAAGGTCCCATTCCTTCATATAGCCATTCCTAAAAAAAACCCTAACTCTCACTTTATTTATACTCTTTCCAATTCATCCTTGAATTCACAAAATATCAAGCTTTGTAGCATCTGATTATATTTTTTTAAGTTCATATGAATATATACAACTTACACATTTTTCCTTTTGCAAACTTGAAGTCATATTTGTTTGTAAACTGTTTTTTTTTTTTAACATAAGAACATACTTTGGATATCTTTCCATGTCAGTAAATGTTCTTCTACAGTGTCAGTCTTATTGGCCATGGTGTTCTAGTGTTTGGCTACAACAAAAATCATTTAACCAACCTCCCCAGTTTTTGTCTTTGATTCATAATTACTATGCCACATATCACTGTGTCTAAATCTTTGTGTACTTCTTTAATTATTTATGTAGAATAAGTTTCTACAAGTAGAATAGTTGAATGCTTTTGAACAATTTTGTCAAATTGTCCAACAGAATGATTCTACCAATTTATATTCTCAACAGTTGTTATGTATGAAGAATGCATTTGTCTTGACACTTTCCACATTGTCATTTTAAAAAAAATTAGTAATAATTTGATAGGTGGAAACTGGTTTTATTGTTTGGTTTGCATCTTCTTGAAATTATTTTAGTTTTTTTCTTAGAATCTATATTTGGTATCATTCTCTAGTTGTTTTGATTTGCACAAAGATTTTTTTTTTTTTTTAGTCCAAGGAACAGGGACTCTATTTTACTTCTTAAAACAAGAAGCATAGCACTGAGATGTGGTAGATACTCTGTGAATTGTTATTCATTTGAATTCATTTCTAATGAAAGCAAAGATTGAAGCCCATATCTCTTTCATAGTATTGAAGTTCAGAAATTGGGGAGAAATTTGGAAGAAGGATTAAAAGTGAATGAACTTTAATTAGAAATTAGAAAAATGTAAGAAATCAAACAAAATCAAGTTTGAGAGGATGTGGCTTAACCTCTTATGTATTGCTAGTGGTACAACCACTTTGGGCAATAATTTGGCCCTTTTCTCCTAAGGTGAATATTTGCCTATCTGGTGATCCAGCAAACCCATTTCTAGAAAAACTCTTCAAATCTTCATAATCAAATTTTCAATATAATATTCAAGTTTTCATAGTTGCCCTTATCAGCCAAGCAAAAATATGAAAATTACTTGAATGCCCATCATTAAGAAAATGAATAAATACCTTCTGTTTACAATAGAATACAATATATGTTACAACATGGATAAATCTTGCAAAATAACACTGAATAAAAATAGCAAGTTTCAGTAAACCACACACAGTATGATAGCATTTTTTAGTGCTCACAACTAAGTGCAACAAGCTTAAGCTTACATGTATTTGTAGTAAAACCACATTTTAAAAAAGTGGTTAAAATTAGGGCTGTGCTTATGTCTGGAGTAGGAGAGGAAGGTGGGAAGGGAGAGGAGAGATTAATGCAAATAGGTACAGGTTAATTATAATGTTCTATTTTTTAATTGGGTGGGTATTCACAAATATTATTATATTGTGCTTCTTAAGTTACCTGTGTGTTATTTGTAAATGATTGCATCAGATAATTTATTTAAAAGATAGCAAAGGAAAAAAGTGAAAGTAAAAGGGAATGCTCATAGCAAGAGGGCAGTTTTTTAAGTCTTCCAAAAGAAAAACTCTGTCTTTTGCTTTGCTGTAATTTCTTAGTTGTTATGATTGCTTCTTTTCTGAGGCCCCACTCCTCCAACTTTCTTTTTGAGGCATTGGTGAAAATGCATACTAAGGGACAACATTTGTGCTCTTATCTCCCTCCTGTCCCCTAATGATTTCTCATCTTATGAGCAGTGCTGGATAGATCAGGGTAATGGGCTGGAATAACTTGGTTGGTCACTGATGTCTTTCTGGTCTGGCTAACACTGTTCTCAGTCACCATGCAGGCTGAATGGGTCACGTTTCAAAGTTATAGTGACAAAGTTATTTTTTGGTTGAAAAAAACGTTTGCATTTGATTTTATATGGTACTTTTTTGAACCTGTCCTCAATTCCATTCTGAATTCAAGTTATATAATTCTATAGTTCAAATATTTTTGCTGCAAGGGAAAGGTAGGCAGCTTGAGGGTAGGGTTTGGGGAGGAACTTTTCAAAAAGCAAAATTCCTCAATGGTTTTAGAAATTTTTAATTCCTGTATCTGAAATGGTTAGTTCTCTTTGGCTTTTTGGAAACTTTTCTACTTGTGCGTGTGTGTTGGGCTAGGACAACTGGAGGTGAGTTTGCCCTCCACGGGACATTTGGCAGTGTCTAGAGACATTTTTTGGTTGGGGGGGTTCTACTGACACCTAGTGGGTGGAGGCCAGGACTGCTAAACATCCTACAATGCACAGGATGGCTACCACAATTACCTGATTCAAAATATTAATAGTGTTGAGGTTGAGAAACCCTGGATAGGAGTATGTTTTCTTTTCCCCCTGGGGACAAGGATTCTTTGGGCACCTTAAAAATTAAAGTGCTGTCTTTGAAAGTTGATCTAGTCCATAGAGTGTAGAGGCATCAGGCAGGCAGAGAATGGTGACACCTCTCTCTAATACCACAGCAGCATGGATTTGTGGTCAACACTCCATAGCTTTTTTGTTGTGTACATGCAGTATTAACTCAGCTAAATTATATTCCTTCAACTGAGTGTAAGCAACTCAAAGGCAGGACCCATGGCTCATGCTGTTTTTTGTCTCCCACAGAACCTCCTATTGTAAAGTAGGTGCCTCATGACACTCTGCTGAATGAATAATGAACCAGTTGCTCATAAAAGTGAGAACTCTGTCCACAGAAGGCTAGTGGGAAGGAGCTTTGAGGCTTGAGAAAGGCTGAGTAGGGGTGCGTGTGTGTATGCATTACTAATGGTCTGTCCCAAGTACTCAATTATTGTGGCTTTATGGACTGTTAGCTGTACCAAGGGTCATCTTTCTGAATTCCTTTATTCATAGGAGAGGAGAGTAAGACTCAGAGAGATTGAGTATTATTTACAAGTTTGCACAGCTGGTTACTGGCAGATATGAAGGAAGGACTCCATTGCAGTGCCTCCTGTCCATGTAGTTGCCCAGCAAGTTCTCTTGTTAAGGATCTATGCGAGACCCTGAAATATGGGGCTCATAATTTTCAGGGATGATATATTTACTTCTGAGTGTGTGTGTGTGCACATGTGCATGTGAGCGTGCACCGAATATCAACAATAAGCACTGGGTATTTGAGCATGGATGCTCCCTGACCTGTTCCTGACCCCCCAATGGGGGAGATTAGGTCCCTGTCTCCTGGGTACCCTGGGTATTACTAGTGCAACCTGTACTGTCCTGACCACAGCACTTATATTTTATTAGGACTGTGAATTTAACATGTCTTCCATGCTAGCTTTCGGGGGGGCAGGAACTATATTTGTCTTGTTCAATGCTGAACACATAAAAAATGTTCCATAAATGGTTTTCCATGAATAAATAACTGTTATATTGAGGATGGCTATCTTGGGCTCAGTTCAGGGGAGGGTGTTGTTTGGGTGGGTTCCTTGCTGGAGGTGTAGAGATGACCAAAAAGGGTGGAGTTGTTGAAGACAAATTTTGCCTAGATGCCTAGTGTTGGGAGCTCAACAACTCCAGGGTGGGCAGGCCGGGGAGTGCATGGCTGGGGGGACAAGCACCACCCTGGCTGTGCCTTCGTGAAACCCTAGAGCCCTGAGGGTAGAGCCCCATATTTAGAAGTAGCCCCATATTTAGTGTGATTTTTTTTATTGTGGGGCCATTGATGTCTGTGGGGCTATTTTCAGACTATAATGTCTGAGCAATCCACCCACAGCTTGTTATATGGAAGATGAGATAGCTCATTATCCTGAAAATTCTTCATAGCTGCTCATAATAGGGTCAGTTAAGTACAGAGTGTCTGCTATCACTCAGAATCTTCTTATTCTCCTGGAAGTTAAATCCTACATTATTTTCACACACCATTTTTCCTCATCTCCCAGTCTCAGGACGGGGCAGAATACATGGGGCATTACCGTGGATGTCACTTCTGCTTGAGGTGAGGAGCTCCTGCCCCACTCACCTTGGTGCTTCTGTAAGTTCTGATGGACTCAGTTCAGTAGGAGACCATTTGGATGGATTCTTTAGGGATCAGTGTTTATGTAGAATGAGACTCTACAGAGGGCACTGAAAAAGAAGAAAAATGGAGTAGGAGGGCAAGTGGTATTACTTTCTGTCTTCTGTGGAAGCATCTCAAAGAGGAAAGAAATCAAAAAGTCCCTATCCCTGGACAAATAACTGCTCTCTCCAACCCTGGGGACTTTCAGGGCCCATCCTTTCTTGGATGCCTGGTTTCCTCACTGTATCAAGAATATCACCAATCTCCCCTCCCAGGTTCCTGTTACCCATACGACAAGCGCCCCTTGCACCCTGCTGTAAGTCTAAGCCTGAGAATCTCTGGTTGTCCTTCCACACCTGCCCAAGTCCCCATTGGTTCTATCAGAGGTAGAACAGGGGTAGGAGGGCAAGTGGCACTGCTCCCTGTTTTCCATGAGAACATCTGAGAGTGCTTGTCACAGGTGTCAGAAACCTTTTCACTTCATTATAGTGACATCTGACAGTTACTGAGCACTTACTATGTACTGAACAAGGTTTTAGGTACTTTTTTAAGCTTTATTTTATTGATTTCTCACATTGCTCTTTGAGATAGGTACTATATTATCTCCCCTTTGGAGGGGACAAATCTGAGGCATGGTGAGAATAATTTGCTCAAGGGCATTTAGCTAGTATATGGGGAACCTGGTTTGAACCCAAGCAGTCTGACCTAATGATACCATGTCAGACTCGGTGGATCAGTCGAGAGAATGCTGGACCAGGGATTGGAAGACAGAGCAGTGGCTTTGGTTTTGTGTCACTTTAACTGTTGGGCTTTGGGTAAGTGACTTTGTTTTTTTTTTGAGCCTCAATGTTCTCATTTATAAAATAAGGAGAATATACAAGCAGATAAAATGTTACATTTACCACAGAGAGAATATTTATAAAAGCTATTGCTGAACTCTAATCCTTATATGAAATTCATATTCCATATCACCTAATGTGACATTATTGGCTATTGTTATCTGCTCATGGGTCTCTCTTGCCAAAAGCATTTATATTCAGGTGGAGCAGATGCGATGTCTTTTTAAAAAGATTTTATTTATTTCCTTTTAGAAAGAGGAGAAGGAAGGGAGAGAAACATCAATGTGTGGTGCCTCTTGTGTGCACCCTACTGGAGACCTGGCCTGCAACCCACCTGCGTGCCATGACTGGGAATTGAACTGGCTACCCTTTTGTTTGCAGGCTGATGCTCAATCCGCTGAGCCACACCAGCTAGGGCATATGTCTTATGCTTACACAATATCCCTTATACCATAGGTGGCAGACGCAAGGCCCACTGGCCAAATCTGGCCCTCCACCTTGTTTTATCTGGCTCAGCACCTTGTTTCTACCCGGCGGCAGTGCCAAGCTCCTTGCCCCTAGTTAAGGAGTAGTTATATTTATATAGTCCTAAAATTACATTTGGCCCTTTGAAGGCAACCTCGAGGCTGATGTGGCCCCTGGTGAAAGTGAGTTTGACACCCCTGCTGTACCATTCACTGGCCTGGCCACTGCTGCTTACTTTTTTTTTATACTCACCTGATGACATTTTTTCATTGCTTTTAGAGAGAAAGGAAAGGAGTGAAGGTTTAGAGAGAAGGGAAGGGAGGGAGAAAGGGAAAAAGAGAAACATTCATTTGAGAGAGAAATATTGATTGGTTGCCTTCATAGGCAACCTGATGAGGGACTGAACCCACAACCCAGGCATGCGCCCTGACCAGTAATCAAACCCATGACCTTTGGATTTGTGGGATGACACCCAACCAACCAAGTCACATTGGCCAGGATGTGCTTACCTTTTAACAGTGCCACCTATTTCCTTGGTTATACCCTAGTCCTCATCAATACCTATAACTGTTTCTCTTCTAAAAGCTGGATTTCAAGCCTCACCCTTTTGAACACTATATCTTAAGTTTTTAGCATCCCCTCTTCAATATTCTTCAATCCCAAAGGAACCTTCAACCCATGGATTCTACTGCTTATTCACGATTGCTCTCCTCAGCTTAGATTCATGGTAATTGATATAAACACACATCCTGTGTGTGCTGAGCCCTCCTACCTACTTCCTCTCCATTGAATTCTCCTGTCAGAACCCCAACTCTCTGCTACCCTGGACCCACAACCAAGTGACTAAATGTGATTGCAGAAATTAAACATTTATGATGATAATTCTCAGTGCCTCAATCTTACCACTTCCCTTTGAATTTACCTGCCTTCTCTTCAAATTATTTCCAGACCCCTTTCACTTCAAAATGCCAAGTCTTTTCTGTCCTTTGTATTGAGAATCTCACCTCCTATTTACAGAGACAATTAAAAGCAATTGTATGAGAATTCCTACAAGATGAACTGGCCTCCTGCTTGGGGACCCCTCTGTCCTGCCTTCCTCTCAAGTGGACTCTGCCATTTCTGACATCACAGAGCTCAGCCCCCGCCCCACCATGCTGTGGGCACACTGGCCTCGTGCCCGTCTCTGGCGTGCCAGGGCCTTCCTGCCTCCGGGCCCTCACACCTGCCGTTTCCTCATTGCTAGTGCTCTCTCTCCAGATCTTTGCATGACTCTTTCTAATCACACATCACAGTCTAAACGAGTTTTTCCTGACATCTCTGTCTGAAATAGTGCCCCTTCTCATGCCATCACTTTCTATCTTCTCAGCCTGTCTCAGTTTCTTCATAGCACAAATCATTACCTGAAAAGAACTCTTTATTTATTTGTTTACTGTCTGTCTTCCCCAGGAGAATGTGGGCACCATAACAATGGGGCAACTTGTCTGTCCTGTTCACTTCTGTGTTCTAGCACCTGGAAAAGCCCCTGAAATATAGCCAGGACTCAATTACTGTCTACTGAATAAATGAATTAACAAAATTAGGACCGTCTAAATGATCTTGGATAAATCACTTTTATTAGTGTCAATTTTTTCATCTATAAAGTGGGATAATTGGCCGCCTGTGGACTAATGCCTGTTTTGGGTTCTATTCTTCCTAAATGAAGGTCATTTGGGTAACCACAGTTATTGTCTGTGATTCAGCCATGGGTTCAGTGTGTGTTCAGTGACCATGAGTTCCATGTGAGTCCTGAAGGCATCTGCTTGGCTGGATTTCTGCCTTGTTTGGCTAGAGTGTTCTAGCCATGGAACTTGAACAGCCAAAGATAAATTGAGAATGCTGTGGACATTCAAGGATGTGGGTGCCAAGGGATCACAAGAGAATTTAGTAAAGGCTCCTGTCCAGGTTAGGATAACCTCGCAAAGCAGGCAGGGTGGATTCTCAGCCAGACAGCGGGCTCCATGGGGAGAATGTGCTGTGCTGTGCTGACCACCCTCTGGACTAGTCCTATAGGGCCATATGCCCAGTGACCCTCCTGTTTACCCACACCTGGGCCTGACCAGGCATTGGTCCTGAGGAATGTTCAGCTTCAGTCTAGGCAGGGGGAAAGCATTTGTGTTACCAGTCTGGTAAGGAGATCCTGTGAAGTGTAATGTGAATCCCACATAGCTGATGATGATGATGATGATGATGATGATGATATAATAATAATAACAACAATAAATGCCTTTCACTGCACATGTGCTTATGGGCCACAGTAGCAAGGATTTTATACATTATCTCATTTAATCCACCCTCCAGAGAAGATTAGTATAGCAGACGCTATTGGTACCCCAACCATCCCCCTGACCTCAGCTCTGAGGTCCCCTATAGGTGCAGTGGACATTCCTAGGCCCACTGAGAGCTCCCCAGCTCAAGCTCTCATGTTTCCCAGCTTCTCTGCTGAGGGATGTTTCTCCTGTGTGGTAGCTTGTTCTCCCTACATGTCAGGGAGCTCAGAAGTGTAGGGGTTTAACGTGCCCAGGAGCAGTCTTCAACTAATAAGGGGCAAGAGTGAGTGGACTCATCCCCCAGCCCTCCACCCTTTGGTAGGACAATTCTGAGGTCCACTAGACATGGGTCCTAAGAAGGTTCCCCAGTAGACAGAGCCTCATTGTCCCCTTGTCACCCTTCCTCCTTGTCACCTTTCCTTCCCTCCCTCACTGTGTTTCTACAGTCCCCTCCCAAATAAAGTACCTGAGCCCAAATCCTTCTTCTCTCAGGGTCTGCTTTGAGGGAACCCACTCGAAGACAATTGAGTCCCATTTTGGAGAGGAAGACATTGTGAGGAGAAGGAGCAGGGGAATCTCTGTGCCTCCAGTTTATGTTTCTCTTAAATCAGGTTGGAACTTTCTGGCCTGACTCCCAACTGCTCAGATGAACCATAACCATCTTTGGTCACCAGGTCCTTGAGCCCAGCCCCAACTGTTTCTGAGATAGGAAAACATTTGACTATGTTTGCTGTCTGGCAAGAAGCAGGCACCCCTCTGGGGCTCACATTGAGACATGCAGCCGAGACAACCAGGCCTACCTGGTTGAAAACAGCATGACACACATTCTGGAAACACCAGCCTCAGAGCCTGGGTAGACGTGACTGGACAGGCTGTGTTTGTCCTGCCATGTTCCATGTTGCAGTGACTCAGGTACAGGTGTGACCTTCTTCTTTCCCAGGGTTTCTTCTTCACCCCAGCAATCTGGGCTGTGTGTGGGTTGCAGCCTGTCTTTTGGGGGAGGACCTTTTAGCCCAAAGTGTTGGAGGGAGGGAGAGAGGCTTGCCAGCAGGGGTGATAGAACCCAAGCCTGGTGTTTGGAACTGGGAAAGGTGGGATGATTCCTGAGGAGTAAGGGTTGTGGGGAGGAGCAGGATTATGCTCTCTGGATCCCAACACATTCTCCTAGCACCTTCCTCGGAGACATTCTGACATCTTTAAGGACACCAGAGCCCTGTGATGCAACACTCTCTATACGGAGAAGCAGGCTTGCTTGGTCAAGAGAAATGAACAGGCAGCAAGAGTGTTAGACTCTCCCATAAAACAGGGGTAATGACCCTCAGCCCACAGCTGTGATGAGAATGAATTGGGATGATATCCGATGAGAGGACCAGGCCCTGTGTGGTGCTTGACTCACAGCAGAGCGCGCCGTGCATGGTCTCTTTCCTGCTGGCCTTCCTGTGTGCCTTCCCACAGAATGGCTAGTAATTGAAAGGGAATGTTTCTCTTCCTTTCTACCTATGATATATAGTATGTAGCATAGGATGCAGGAGAAACTTTTTGTGAGAATTGTTCACTGCAGGAAAGGTCTTGCTTATTCCGTGGGGGGCTTCCCTTTCCTCCCTGTGAACTTTGGAAGCTCAGTGGTAAACTGCACATGAGGGGACCACCAGGTTCCCAGCCTTCTAAGCTGGAAGAGCAGTGGTTCCTGAGTGCTGGCATGGGTGCAAATTATCTGGGGCAGCTTGTCCAATGCACATGCTCTGTCTGTGCCTGCAGAAATCCTGATGTAGTAGGTGCATATGTTTTAGTAAACAATCTGATTATCCTAAGAGACCACTTTGATATCAGTGATGTGGGCAACATTGGCACCCCCAAGTTCAAGGTGCCCTGTGTTCTCAGAGCCCCTTCCCTGCTGTTTGAGATGTCGCTGATAGGCAGGAAGTTTCCCTCTGCATCAGGCCTTCAATGACAGAGGGCTTTTCCGGGCAAGCCCTTAGCAGTAAAAAAAATAGCTCCTGGCCAGGGACTCCCATTGTCTCTTGAGCTTCAGTCCCTCCTCAAGTGGAGATGTTCCCAGGACAGCCTTGGCACCTCTTCAGAGGGAAGCCACACTTTTAAACCACTTCTTCCTTCAGTCAGATGCAGGGCAGAAAACTTTCCCCCATCCTTGAGATCATGCCTACTTCTTGACAGCCCAATTCAAGTGTTTTTGTCTCCTGTTCTCAAATTGCATATTTGTCCCTAAGCTGCCAAAGAATTTGGGGCAGTTCATCTGTAATTCAGTTTACTTTAATGGGTAGGGATGGGAAAATTCTCCAGGACTCTTAGGGAAAAGGGTTGGTCCTGCCTTCCCACCTTGGGCAAAGAAGGTTATCTGTAGCTTCTTGAGTCTGCAAGCATAAAAGTCTCCCAACATCTGGAATCCCATTGCAGCTGGGCTCCAGACTGGCGGGACTGTGTGGAGATTTAGCGGCTGAACTGCAGCCCAGCAATCTGCTTGCTGATTTGCAAGGAGAACCTTTGCAGTTCGGCTTCAGTCCTGTCTCCTGTCTCCGGCACCAGGGTTTCCTGTCTCTTCTCTCTCTTGCTTTCTTTTTGGTTCTCTCTTTTCTCTCTCTCTGCATTTTTCATCCCTCTACAATGGAAACATCTGTCTTAAATCTGCAAGGCTAGTCCAAATGTTTACTAGGCTTATTTAATAGGAAAAATAATGATAAGTGCTTCTGTTTGTTTTACTAAGTGATCCCCAGGCAGGAATAAAAAGAAAATCCTCTGCCTGGAGGGAAGCCACAGTCACCCTAAATTTGTATTCATAGAGAAGGGGAAAAGACTAATACTGTGATTATAATATTCACCAGTATTGGTCAGATCCCTTTCCACCAGCCCATCAGCAACGACCTTGCTACAGACCAAAGCCTCAGGAAGGAGAGCATCTTTAGAGGTTAGGTGGGGTGAGAGAGAGGATTGAAAAGTAGGTTTACAGTTGTTTGTAGGGAAAATAATACAATCATTAATAAATAGCAATGCAAGAATAAACTCTGTTTTGCATACTCTCAACTGTAAACCTACTTCAGCCCCACTCTGTAGATCCAAATATAGATTACACTGACTTCAGAGCTATACATCATTCAAACAAACCAGCAAGGAAATACTTAGCCGGCTTCAGAGTGTTCAATCATTTTTGAGAATATTAGAAGGTCACATGGACAAATACTGATAAATTCATTATAGATCAGCCTTACCATTTTGTCAGAGGGATTACTGAAGGACCAACCAACTATGGGTTGGTAGCCTGTTTAAATTTACTGAATGCACTCTGGATAATATTACCCTATGTAATAGTCAAATACTTGACTTTTAGTTAATTTCCAGTTTGAATTCTCATTTTAATCAGAAAAAAATTAAATTTGACTTTTGAGTTCGAATTATAAGGGGCTGAAGGACCCTGGCATGAACATTTTTGTGAGCTGATGGTGCTCAGAGATCCTACCAGGTGTTGGGGAGGGCAGTTCATTCTCTCTTTCTAATCATTACAAGCAAGTAAACTAATGTATGCTAGCTATTCGTTTGCTTTGTTGTTCTGTTGGACACCAGTCTGTAAAGACGACCCAGTGCAACGACGTCCTCCCCTCTGCCTTTGATTCCTCTCTCTGAGTAGGAAGGCTCAGAGATATAAACAAGGTTTGCATGTATATATCTATATCTGTATCTATACCAATACCTATGTATATATAGATGTACACATATACAATATACATGCTATATAGCATTATATTATATTTATGAAAGATTATTTTATTTAATCCAATAGCAATCATCTTGCACCATTACATAGTGCTTTGCAGGACAACACATCACACAAAGGTGTTCTCTTCATTGTGCAGTAACTGGTGTTGATGACCGGGATGGAGTGGGTTTGCTGAGGTAGAGACAGCTCATTTTGAAGTGGGACCATAATTAGAAGAAATTAGAAAAACAATGCAGGAATGAACATTCTGCCTAAGTTAAGGTTTCTTTTTACAATGCCTTGCTACCTAAATAAAAACAGAGGCTGTGTGCTCCCCAAATCTTTGGAGGTGATTAGTGTCAATGATTTATCTCAGAGGAGTTGCATTGTCCTGTATTCAGAGACATGAGTGGTTATTTCAGAATTGGCTGGTGTGGTTTAGAGTTTGATCTGTAGCTTTGGTTTTCTTGTGATTTATATTGATCGCTCCAATTTGTATGCTGCTTTGCTCTATAGGTTCTCGATCCACTTGTTTCTCTCCTTTTTGGGCATTGTTATAGGTTTATGTTTCTAATTTTCAATTTTCTTCTTGGATTTTCAGTGTTTGTACTCAAGGTGGCTATAAAAATATAGTTTTCACTTTTATTTATTTGTCTTGCTGTCAGGCCTGTTGGGCCTTGCCCATGAGATAATGAAAATGAAAGGCTTTGTAAGTTGTAAAGAATAATTCAAAAGTAAGAGATGATTACTATTTTACTTAAAATAATAAACTCTGAGTCTTCTTGCTGTAACCAGGGTGAAAGGGGAACACCTGTTGGACAGGCAGGTCATCTTTGTGAACAGAGATCCTAGTTCGTTTGCAACAGCTTTAGCAACCAATGTCATGGCCTAGATTGTCTGTGAACATGTATCACAGTTCCTGTCTAATCTTGACAATAGAGACATGAGCCTAAAAACGAGACAGGGCTCACAGAGGACAGCCCCAACAGCCTGACATTTGACTTGTGCTCACACCCTGATTTTATTATTTATTTATTTTTTAGAAAGGGGAAGGGAGGGAGAAAGAGAGAGAGAGAAACATCGATGTGAGAGAGAAACATCGCTTGGTTGCCTTTTGTATGTGCCTCAGCAACCTAGGCATGTCCGCTGACTAGGAATTGAACCTGCAACCTTTCAGTTTGTGGGACAATACCCACCTGACTGAGCCACACCAGTCAGGACTCACACCCTGATTTTAGAAGTCTGGAATACTCCTCCAGTCTAGAACTAAGCTTAAATATACCTTTACCTCCTGTGTCCTCTCAGAGATCTCGTAGACTGTGGGGCAACATTGAGGAAAGCCTTTGGTGACTCTCTTGGTTCATATGCAAATTCACATCGTCTTTTAAAAATCAGTCCTGAACTGATTTGAGAGCTGAACTGTCCTCCTGCTTAAGTAGTTCTGCCACTCCATCAAGAAGTCCTACTGAGTTTATTCCTGAACTAAAAACTAGCCTCTGCCTGCAATTTTCCTCTTTCATTTGATATAAGACCAGGCCCAGTATATGCCTATAGATGCCATTCACTTACTTATATCTAGAGTTCCTAACTTTTGAAAACTTGCTGTTTCAACTAGGATATCATTAGTGGAACCCATCCCAACTGTGGAGAAAGAGGTCATTATTGGCTCCTTAGTAGATTGGAAATGCAGAAAGTTTTGAGGGGGGAGGAAAGGGTTTAAGAGCCCTCACCCCCCCCCCCCAAAAAAAAACATTGTGCAGTGTGCCAAGGGTGGATTTGGGAGGTGGGACAGCATTTTATAAAAGGAGATACATAATGACTTGACTGGAATTCCTTAGGATCAACACAGACACCCTCATGAGGCTGGCTGATTTGAGTCCACTTTCACTTATTCATTTTCTTATTTGCTCATTCATTCATTCAGTAAACACTTACTGAACACTCACTTTTTAATAGGCAGACACTATGTTACATGGTGGGGACATCATTTCTGACAATTAATTGTCCTGGATCTCAAGGTCATCTGTGCTGTCATCTGTAACATGGGCTTTAGGTGAAACAGATCTGGGTTCTAGTCTCTTCTACCCTGTTTGCTATTTGTGTTACTCTGTCAACTTAATAAATTGTCATCTAGGTCTTACTTTATGCGTCTTGTAAAACTGGATAATAATTACCACGTACAGCTGAGGTGAGGATTCCATAAATGATGTACATTTGACCCTTAAATAACATGGGTTTGAACTGTGTGGATCAATTTATATGAGGAGTGTTTTAAATTCATAATGTAAATATGTTTTCTCTTCCTTGTGATTTTTTTAATAATATTTTTCTCTAGGTTACTTTATTGTAAGAATACAGTCCACAATACATATAACACAAAATATGAGTTAATTGACTGTTATTGGTGAGTCTTCTCATCGACTGTGGGCTATTGGTTAAGTTTCTGGGGAGTCAAAGTTATGCATAGATTTTTGACTGTGTGGGGTGTCAGCACCCCTGACTCCCGCTTTGTTCAGAGATAAACTGTGTGTAACACTGAACACTGGGCATGTGGCAGGCCTCTCAGAAACTGGCGGCTGCCCCCCCTCACTGTCTCTTCATCACCATCTCAAACCCACTGGCTGCTCTTTGCCTGCGGCTTCTAAGTAGAATTTAATAGTGTTTAAGTCTTTGTGTGAATAGACATATGGATGAGATATTTTCAGTAGCTTATAAATCCCAATTTGAGTCCAGAAATAATATAGACATATTCCTAGTTCAATATTATCTGTTTATCAGCATGATTGAAGATCTATTTTTTAACTTGAATGATTAAGTTAATTTTAAAAGTCATTGAATTAATCAAGACTCACAGGCTGGACCACCATTAATATAATAAAACAAAGAATTGTACATAGTAACCATAGAGATAAAATGAAATCATAAGATTATTTAATCCCAAAAAGGGAGAGAAAGGGAACAAGAGCAAATAATTCAAATGTAAAACAAATTTCAGGATGGTAGATTTGAACCTAACTATATCAACAATCACATTAAATGTAAGTGGTCAAATATTGTAATTAATAGACAGAGATGTGCAGACCCACTATGCGCTTTTTATATGAAACCTACTTTAAATACCAAGATATATGTGTGTTGTAAGTAAATTGATAGAAAAGATACACCGTACTACCACTCATCTAAAGAAAGTTGGAGTGGCTATATTAACATCAGATAAATTAGATTTCATGGAAAAGAATATTACCAGGGATAAAGAAAATCACTTAATAATGATAAAGGAGTCTAATTATTAATAGGACATAGCAATTTTAAACATTTACTCACCTAGTAACAGTTTTCAAATGTGAAATAAAATCTGATAAAACTGCAAAAAGAAAACACAGAGAATTACAATTAGAGATTTCAGCACCTACTCTGAATAACAGATAGAATCTATAGAGAGAAACTGCTAAGGATATAGAAGACCTACCCAGCACTGCCCACTAACTTGACATAGTGGAGCTTTATAGAACAGTGCATCCAACAATGGAAGAATACACAGCACTTTCCACCCAATCATTTAGCACCTGAAACAACACTCTAGCCAAATCTGTCAGCCAACAGTAAAATGCTTCTGGGCCTCTCCAGGCCGTGAGAATCCTACAGAATTCCTGTCAGA
The DNA here is from genome assembly GCF_022682495.2 of Desmodus rotundus. Taxonomy (NCBI): domain Eukaryota; kingdom Metazoa; phylum Chordata; class Mammalia; order Chiroptera; family Phyllostomidae; genus Desmodus; species Desmodus rotundus. Next base: position 135,556,340 of record NC_071391.1, on the reverse strand, counting down.
GTTGTATAGGCCCTACCTTGGGGCATTGCTGCTGAATATTGTAGTAGCGCCTCCAAGAGAAGATCTTGTTTCACCTGGCCACGATGAAATCAGAGATTGAATATGGACCAAAGATCTAAGCCCACGTTGTCACCTTTTGTGGGATAACAGCAGCCTCTATATTTTTTCAAGACTTATTAAAACCAACATATTATTGCCCTTAGGGACTTGGCAGTAGACAACCATCAGTGTCAGAGTTAGGGCCATTCAGAAATTTTATGTCATTTTTAAAAGCATATCTGGACTGTTCAAATCAGCAAAACAGTAAAGATCCCTCCCACAAAAACCTTCCTGAGAGATTTTATTCCCTTAAGAAAACTTATGACATGTCTTCCTGCCCCTTATCTTTCCAAAGGGAGAGAGTTTGAAACTATAAGAATTATGATAGAATCGTCAAGTACACATGTGATCAGCTTTAAATTACAATGTGTAAATGCAATTCACTTGATGGTGTAACAAATTATAACACTTTGATCAAGAAGAAAAAAGATAAAGTAGAAGAATATTTCACATTCATATAATGATTACATTTTCCCCATGTCATTTTGTGGGTAGCTCTAGCATTATAATATTCCAGAGAACTATTCTGCTTGGGAGTCAGAAGTACAAGTGAAAAATGGAGGAGAAACAGCTACAGCCACACTGTACCTGGTGAGCACCTCACCATGAACTTTGGCTGTATTGTGCGCTTCTACTCTCCAAATGGGCTTTTTCCAAAATCCGTCCTTCCTGTGAACATGAAACTGTGCCCAAGTTATAGTTGCCCAGGTCACAGTACATGTCATAGTTTATCACAGCCCACCTTCAGGTAATATTATACCACTTTATGCATAGTATAAGGACGAAAACGACTATAGTGATGCACTTCCATGTCTCTCCCTTTGGCCCTTATGCTATTCTTACCAAAGATTTTACTTTTATGTATGTTATAAATCACAAAGTACATTTTTATTACTTTTGCTTAAATAGCCAATTATCTTTTAAATTAATTTAAATAATAAGTTAAAAAGTCTACATTTATTCATTTAGTTACTATTTCTGGCACTCTTCATTTCTTTGTGTAGGTTCGGATTTACGTCTGCCGTTACTTTCTTTCTGCCTGAGACACTTCCTTGAATGTTTCTTGTAATGCATATTTACTGGCAATGAATTCTTTTAGCTTTTGAATGTCTGAAAAATCTTTATTTTGCCTTTATTTTTCACAAGGTAAAGAATTATATGTTGACAATTTTCTCCCATTCAGTACCGTAGAGATGTCACTTGACTGTGTCTAGTTTGCATAGTTTGCATTTTCAAAGGAAAACCTGCCTCTGTTCTTATCTTTGTTCTCTGGGTGTAATGTGTCTTTTTGTTCTCTAGTTGCTTTTAAAATTTCCTACTTATCATTGGGTTTTACGAAATTTGGTTCTGATGATGTGCCTTAGTGTAGTTTTCTTCATGTTTCTTGTGCTTGGAATTGAGCTTTTTGGATCTGTGGGTTTATAATTTTCATCAAAATTGGAAAATTTTCAGCCAATATTCATTTAAGTATTATTTTATGTCTTTCCCCCTTTCAGAGACTAAAATAACATGAATATTAGACCTGGCCTAGTTGTAGCACAGCTTTTTTTTTCCATTTTGAGAAGTTTTTAATCCTATTTCTTCAAGTTTACTAATGTGCTCTTTTGCAACATCTAATCTATTTTTAATCTAATCTAGTATATGTTTCATCTCAGATATTGTGGTTTTTATCTTTAGAAGTTAGATTTGGGCCTTTTAAAAAACATCTCTCATGTCTCAATTAACATATTAAAGTATTCCTTTGACTTTTTGAATGTGTGGAATACAGTTTTAATCATTCTTTCAATGTCCATGTCTACTAATTCTATCATCTGTATAAATTCTGAGTCAATTTCAATTTATTGATTTTTCTACTAATTATGGTTGTGTTTTTTGTCTCTTTGCATGCCTGGTCTTTTTAAATTATATATCAGGTATTAAAATTTTTACCTTGTTAGGTATCACATTTTATTATTCCTATAAATATTTTTGAGGGTTTTTTTTTTTGTAACAGTATTAAATTACTCAGAAATAGTTTGAGCCTTTCATGTCTTGTTTCTATGCTTTGTTAGGCAGGATCAGAGCAGTGTAGTCTATGGTTAATTTTACACACAACTGAGGCAAACTCCTTCTTTGTATAATTATGAGATTTTGCACTCTGGCTGGTGGAAGAGGTGCTGTTTCTTTCTATCTCTAATCCTTTCAAATGATTTCCTCCCTGGTCTTGAATAGTTTACTCATGCATTTGAGCTGATCAGTACTGAGCTAAACTCTAGGGAAGGACTTCCCTCAGGTCTCTCTCTCTCTCTCTCTCTCTCTCTCTCTCTGCCCTTTACTACTCTGCCCTGAAAACTCAAACTGTCTCTAGGACTCCCAGCTCCTTGTCTTCAACTCGGGAGAACACTGGGTTCCTTATGGGTCGCCCTCCCTGCATCAAGACCTGGAAACTCTCTAGGCAGTAAGTTAGGGCAATTGTAGGGATCCTCGACCTTCACTGTCTGATATCCAATGTTTTGAAAACAAGTATGTAGGTATATATACATATATACTATATATGTAGGTACAATATATATATACGGTCTGATTTTTTATTGTTGTTTCAGGCAGGAGGCTAAATCCTATCTCTTTTACTCAATCTTGGCTAAAAGTAAAATCTGTACTATCCTTTATAATTAAAATATCTTGTGCCTTTTCTCCATTTTTATTTTATTTTATTTTATTTTTTAAATTAGAGGTGGGGAGGCTTATGGAGATAAACCAGAAAAGGTTCTGTTGTATAAAATGCTAAAGAGATGTCTTTTCTCATTCACTATTATGATTCATTGCTTTGCCACAAGAGTGATTTTCCAAATCTAATCCTCTCTCATTTATGCCTAAATCCATCTTGGCTTCTGAAAGACTACTGAATAATATCGAGACTGCTTAGTAAGCATGCAAGGCTCCTATGTACCTGTTAACCCTCATTTTTAACACCACCCACCTCTCCCCTATACCCTGCCCTCTAGCTAAGCTTATGCTGTCTGCCACAGCAGTCGTATGTGGGCTCTGGAGTCAGAGAAACAGTTCAAGTCCTAGTTAATGGTTGCATGATTTGGGGAAATTAACTTCTTTAATATGTTATCTGAAAATAAGAGTAATACATACCTGCCAGGGTTGTTGTGAACATTAAATGAACTAATATCTGCGAAGTGCTCACCACAGGGTCTGGCTCAGAGTAAGTGCTCAATTAACGTAATTTATTACTGTGATGATGCTTCCAATGCATCATGTTCTCTGTCTCTGCCCTGTGGGCCTTTAGACATGGTTCTCCTATTGTCTGGGAGTTACATTTTCTCTATATACTCTTCCCAGCTTCAGCTTCTCTTTTCAGATGCTTCTCAAGGTTTCTCTCATGTGGGAGGCTTTCCCTGACCTCCTGGTTTTGGTAGGATGCTCTCCATGTTCCACGGTGCCCCATTAATGTTGTTTTGAAACTGTTTTCCTTCTTCCATCTCCACATAGGGTGGGGGAGACTGTGGCTCATGGTATGTGGTCAGTCAGTGTTAGATGGATGGATGAGTTAATGAATGTTGGCTCTTAATATCTGTTGAATAGATTGATGAAAAGGATGTTTGCACAACTCTGACATGAAGGGTTGTTGTTTGAATGAGCACCAGTGAAGGCCCAAAATTCCTAGATGTTGGGAGAATAGGAGTAGTGTGCTCAGGGATATAACATGGCTGGTCACCACTATGTTTTGTGCCTCTTTGTAAAACTCCCATGAGAAGCTGCAATTCAATGACTAGTAAGTCTGCTTGGCAAGAAAAGAGCAAAGTCTGGCAATGAGAAGGAAAAAAATTGCAAGAAAATGAAAATCATGATCCAAACCATGCAAGAACAGTCTCCTTCCCACATCCTTACCCCATGGCCCAGGCTCTCAGTATTGATGGCATTATCTTCTCACAGCTGGAATTTTATAAATGCCAGCCAGTATCGATATTACCCCACATAATGAAATCAAGGTGGATGGGTGAACAATCACTTTAAAAGTCAATTGTTCAAAACTGCAGGTTAGAGCTCTTGAGCTATTGCTTGTTGTCTTGATGGCAATTTTGGTGCTTGTTCTTTATAAAATTGTTATTATTTATGATCTCATTCTCTTGATTTTAATGTCATAAAGTAGAGCTCTTTTTAATTTTGCTTTCTAAAGAAGGTTAAAAGATGTCCTGCTTGGCTCTTACAAGTGGTTTTCTTTCCTCCCCTCCTCTTTCTTTTATACTGCCTTTCTCTCTTCATTTAATGCTGGCCCCTTAGCAAGGCCTGCCTCTTGTCCTACAGTCCTGCACAGGCATTTGGAAGTCAACTTCTACCAGCTTCAGCCTTCCTGAAGTCCCTGTGGGCTGTGTTGAAGGAGATCCCACATGACTGAGTCATTGGTGACATACTCAGAGCTCTGCCAGCATCCCCTCCTCAGGGATCCAGTTCCCCTTGATAGTCTTGGGACAGAATAAGAGACGTGAGACCTCTGTGTATAAGGGAAGACCTTTCCATCCCACAGATTGGAAGCTGTCACAGGGATGACCTATCCTGAGGAGAGCCTCACACCAGAACCGATGTCTGAGTGAAAATAGGGGATCTTAGGAATTCTTATTTGAGATGGATACTGACAAGGTATCTGTCCTTTCTCAATCAAAGCCTGGCATGAATTTGGGTCTATCAGTGTATTTCCATTTATTGATAAGCAGGTCACAGACTAGCTCCTGGGCATGTTTGCAAATTTAATGAAGAAAAGACAGTTTCTGCCACAAGAGCTCTTCATCTAACTGACAGCATCAATCAAGAGCTACTCTGAGCTCCTGGCTACTCTCAGTAATGAAGATTTTCTCTTAAGAACTGGAGAGACTGGGGAGACAGGGGAGACAGGACAGTGGGCCACAGGAGGGAGGAGCAGAGAAAGACTACTTCATCTTGACTATTTCTCCCTTGCCTCCCATGGGCCTGTTGAGGGCGTGGAACAGACCAGAAGGGTGAGGTTTAGTGGCATCTGGAAGGTCAGGTCATGGAAAGCGGCAAGTAGGGAGTCTTTCCCTGAGGGCAATGATGCTATGGCAGCGGCTTTAAACTTGGAGGTCATCTATTTCACCCTCTGTGGTGGAGAGCTGGAACCTAGGAGATTCTCCTAGAAGTTTACTTTCCTTTCCATTTAGGACACAGAAAATAGAATTTCTATTCTATTCAGAGATCTGAGGCCTGTCTTTGAAATTGTGTATTTCAGTGGTTTTCAAACCTTTATTTTTCTGGGATACACTTTGTTTTTTTCTTCCTCAAAGGTAAACTAGTGCCTCTTCGAGAGCCCAAGAGATAAAAACACCAAAAAGAGAAGTAAGGATTTGGTAGTTTGGGATAGAATGAAGTGGAGGGAGGTGCATATTGTGTTGTAAACCCAAGTGGCCGTGTATGTGCTTTAGAAAACTAGGTTTCTGAGAAGTGTTTAAAACCATGAATCTAGTTCACAGCCCTCCAGATGAGGAGAAGAGAGGTCATGAGACTTGTGGAAGGGCAAACTTATCGCTCTTGGTGGAGCTGGTCTTAAGATTCCCACCTGCCCCTGCCCCCCATATTCCAAACATCCTGATATGCATCAGTGATACAGGGGGAGGGGGGAGGGGAGAGGCAGTGTATGGATTTATGGATCTTTTGGCCGTCTTTGAGTAGGTGTGGCCTTATAGGTCTTCAGGATACTCTTCTATTCCTTTCTGTTTTACTCTCCAGCAACAGTGGTGCTTTCTCCCTAAAAGAATTCATGAATCTGTGACAGAAGAATTTTATACTTCTGCTTTCTAGGAGAAATGTTTTGCTCACATGGCCAGAAAACTTCAAATTATCCTTGTTACTTCCACCTTCTTCATCTCCCTTAATCAGCCCATCACCTAGATCTGTTGAATGACCTCCCAAGTAGACTGAGTCAGTCTACTGGGCTCTGTCTTCATCCTAATACCCTGGTCCAAACCACCATAATCTAACTAGAGGTGGCAACAATCTCCTTACTGGCTGTCCTCTTTCATTCTGGTCTCATCCAAATTCATTCTTCACACAGAAACCAAAGTGATATTTTTGAGCCAAAGTTCTGATTATGCCACTGTTTCTTCCAGCTGAAAATGCTTTAATGGCTTCCTATTGGTTTTCGGGTGAAGACCTCAATCTTTAACATAGTTCATGGTCAGGGTTCTCTGTGTGTCTCCAGTCTTGTCCTATATCTCCTTCTCTCCTCTCTCTGCTCTCAGCTACACCAGCATTCTTGCCATGCCCTCTCCTGCCACAGAAATTTTGCATATGCTGGTTTTTCTTTTTGGAATTCTCTCCCTACCCCCATTCACCCAGACAACTCCTCCTCAATCTCAGTTCTCTGTTCACTCATCAGGGGATCCTCTTTCTCCCTCTGACTCAATTATAATTCCTTATCGTAAGCTGTCATTGCATCATGTGTTTTTCCTTTCACATTTCCCTGTGTGGCCCAGTGTCTAACTTTACTGTGGGACTGTCAGTTCCATGGGTTAAGGACCATGTTTGTTTTAGCTCTGGCATGCTGTCCTTCGTAGAGCAGGAGCTCAGTAAATACTTTGTGAACAATAAGTGAATGTATGAATGAACTGACTTTTGGAATAGGAAATCTTTGGTGAATCATCCCTCTTGAGTGGTGAGGGAAGTTTTTGTTGTGGGACAAGGCACTTTTAAACCCCTATTTTGACATCCCTGTCAAAAGGACTGTCTTTTCATTCAAATTTTGAAAAGCACACGTAGCAAGCTTCTGGGTCCTTGACACCCCCACCTACTTCAGGAAGTAATGGGATAGAGCACCTTCTCTTGTGCCACTGTGAACTGGCCTTCTCTCTGGATTTCTCTGAGGACATCCCTTCTCTGAGCAGTTTCTTCTTCATCCTTCATCTTTCTTCTGCCAAATGAGGAGTTGGGCCAGGAAGAACTATCAGTTTCACTACATAGTCAAGAGGAAAAGCACAAAACCATCACTTTGAGGCAGTTAGGAGATGGGAATGACAAAAATGAACCACAGGCTGTGTCTTCAACTAATTTTGGCACAACTTTGCCAATTAATCCATTTTTTCCCCAGTTTCTTGACCTTCCTCAATTTTGCTTGACATTTGCTCTTGGCCACTCTGCAAACAGGATAGTATTCTTAATAGTCCAAAAGTTGTTTGAGTCCAGGATTGAGGGATCAGAACATCTTTTTCCCCTTCCAATCTCTGAGCCCCACCCATTCTGTTTGAGAAGGGCTAAATGTGCCTGGGAAATGGCACGTTGTGCAGAAAAGAGCAATGGCTTTGGAGACTGGTAGTTCTGGGCTCTGGTACTTACTAGTTAAGTCACTCAGGCTCTCTGAGCCTCAGTTTGCTCATTTGTAAAATGTAGTAAAAATACCACAATGTTGCTTGTACATTTAACTTTTTGGATCAATGACTGGTTGAGATGCTTAATGAAAATAAATTTTCTGTCTGGAGTCTGACCCTCAGAGCCTCTTCCTAGGACTGCAGATCTATCAGTTGTCTTGGTTGATGTGAACTGCATACTTCTGTTTCTTTAGCCCTGATTTCTAGCTCACTCAGCCCTCCAGTTGGCACACAAGGACTTTTGTTCCTTGGAACTCTGCTTGGCCGACCCCAAAGCTGCCCACCACAGGCATTTCCAAGGTCTCCAGCCAGGCTTCAGACAGGACTACTCCCTTCTACTCATTCTGAAATTATGCCTGGGGCTACCACCATTGCTATTTCCCTGGGACCCCCACTGGAGTGCCTCTCAAAGCCTTGTCACCACTTGTTGAAGAGGAAATTGCTTAAGCTGGAGAACTCAGCATCACCTCTATTGTGCTGGAGTTCTCGAAGCTTGGCAACATGGATGCCACTACCCCTGTTCTCATTAGTCCTTGGAGCCAGGATCCTTACTTTAAACGGTGTTTCAGCTTGGAAGCAGGAGGAAGCTATGACTCCCAGCATTTCTTTTCTGTAACTTCCTTTTTAGCTCTGTGGTCCTCAACTACATGGCTCTGTGGTCTAGTATATGAACTACTCTCCCCTCCCAAAGGTCTATCATGGGACATGGCCTACTGACCATTTACCTGGATCCTCCCCCACCCCACATTTTATCCTGTGCTGTCTTGGTCAACAATTGGTCCATAACTTCTTACCCTTTTCTCAGCTGCTGCATCGATGATGGATGATGTTTACATACTCAAAATACTCCCAAACAATGTCCAAATTTTGAACTCCACCTCGAGAATGTTGTGGGGGAGGTTCAGCCTTGCAATAATTTATGATCACCACAATGCTGCATGGTGTACCAGTAGCCCTTTTCTCCTACGGCCAATGACACAGGTCAGATGGTCTTCAGATCTGGCAATCCCCAAACACTAGTTACGTGTCCTTGCTTTCTTTCTCATTTAAATTTAAATACATGGAGTGAGTAAGTCAACTAGAATCTGTTTAAATATGCTTTTAAAAGTTTTTTAATCTTAGGACTTTATTATTAGTAGTAAATTACTATAATCTCCTACAAATGGTTGAGACACACTGGCAAGGAATGACCTTAATGTGAGGGTAGTCTTTCAGGAGTCATCCGTACTGGCTACCTAGATCTTCACAGTCTCTTGGGACCATTGGGGTCCAGTAGTTGAGAGTGACCATGCGTCTTATTTAAGGTAGGCAGGGCATTCTTATTGAGTCATGCTCCAGTAAGTGGGGCCCACTGGGCCACTTAATGAAACCAAACCCTGATTCCCTAGGATGGCAATGAAAGGGCAGAATTGCATGATGGGTAGGAGGCCCTAAGGAACCACATTCCCATTGCAAGTTTCACTCGTCACTGCTTCTCCTACATAGAGGACATTAGTAGACCAGTTGACAATGAGCTTCATCAGACTCAGTCCAACTCGTTTATACTTCCTCCTTCAGCATTAATTTCATATCAGGGCTCTCTTGTTTCTGGCTTTGAGGCCTGACCCCTTGTGAGCGACTACATGCACTATTATATGCATTATCATGGTGGCAATGATGGTAGGTGCTACACTTCTCTAGCTTTCATCCCAGCTTGGAATAAGAAGAGCAAATACTGCAGCTTCTTATAGTTGCTCTTCAAAGGCCCAGGTATGTCTCAGAGCATTGCAGGACTGAACCTGTGGGTATGCTAAGGGGAAACAGCAGCATTGGCTTTTGAGGGAGTGATGGGAAATAGCAGGGTGGTCGTGTATGGGATTCTGTGATTCTGCCAGCTAGGTGTCTTCTCTGGCTTTCCTTCCACTCATTTCTTCACCCCCACCTCCTTACACCCTGAACTCTGACCACGGAAGTCCCCAGGGGCCCAGGCTCCTAGAATTTATGGACACAGTGGCTCTGTGTCCTCTGAGTCTTCAACAGGCTTGGAGCTTTGATGTCTGTCAGCTTTGGTTGAGGTTGAGGAGTGGTGGGGAGAAGCGCCACTTTAAACTCCCTCGCCCATTTTTTCTGCCCTGCTGACCCCTAGAGCAGCGAAGAAAATCCCAGCTTTGAAGATGGGCCCCGGTCAGTTACGAATCCTGCAAACAGGTGATTCTAGCCATCAAAGTCTTGAAGCAGTTAAACTTGCTTTCACCTTTGTTGCAGTTCCCTTAAAAGAAAATAGAGAGATCTTCGAAAGGTGGAAGGGGTGGCAGGCCAGAAACGTAAAGTGTGTGCAATCACTCAGATACAAGTGGCACCAGTAAAAATTGCCTTCATATATCAGCTTATGGTTTACACACTCTGGCAGAAAGGACACTAAAAGGTCAGCGGAAAAAAAATTTATATGTCAGGCCTGGAGCTGTGACTCCAAAGGTGGTGAGAAGACACAATCTGGGAAGGGTTCTAGAGGGACCGGCTGAGGGCTTGATGTGGCAGCCTTCTTTTTTTCACCCTTTATTTTGTTTTATTTTTAAGGAAGTTGCTTGCAAACGTCAGCAGAGAAGCTAAGGTATAGACTCAGAGTAACCTCTCGCTCCGACCCCTGGGTGACAAGACGGATAGTTCCATTCATCTATGGGTGAGCAGCGGAGGCTCCCTGCATTTTTTTTTTCTTTTCTGCTTGGATTCAGGATATATTTGTTTGCAGAGAGGGATGTCACACTTGTGAATGCACTGCTCAGTCATGTGCTGGGGGTGAAATCAAAGGAGGGGAGAAGAGAAGAGACCAGAGGGAGGGAAGGGGGGCAGGGAAAGGGCAAGCTGTATTCTGGGGGCTTTGAATGGTGCCAGTTTGGATCCAGAAACAAATCTTCAACCAAATGCTGATGGAGAATGTGCCTTCCAACCAAAAGGATCAGCAAACAGGCTGTAAATTAATAATGCACCCTTTTAGTAGCAATTGCCTTGTGAAAAGGTCTGGGGGAGGATTATTTATCCACTCCCCCTTCCATCCTATTTCCCATAAGAGAAGGTACTAGAACATTGTAGGTCTCTTGGAGTTTTGTTTAAGACTGACCTACCCTCCTTACTTCATCAACCGTGTAACATTTTAAGGTTGTTTTTCCTCTCTGTCTCCTTCAGCAAGTCTCTATTGATCACTGTTTACAGTTATAATCCCTTTCAAATTTATCATCCATGACTAACACCTCGTGTATTGATTAGTGTTGACGGATGTCCCTCTACAATATAGAACCACCATAAGCCTGGCCTGTGAATTACAGGAGAAAGAGAGAAATACACATTTTCCCTTTTTCCTCAGTTTTTTTGGTAGTTTTCTGCTCCCCCTTTTGTTCATAGCTTAGATGAGGTTTTCCCTACCTAAACTGGTGAACTGTTTTGTATATTTTAAAGGTAATTTCTCTATCCCCACTGAAGCCTTTTGGGAGGAACAAAAAGTAGCCACATTACTCCTAGGTGTCAACTGCGGGGGGCACTGACAGTTCCTGAGGGAGATCAGATTTATGGGGGACACCCATGTGTCTTAAACCTTAAGTATCAAAGATGTAAAGGCTAGTTTTTTTGGCGGGGGGGGGGGGGGCAGGACAAATTAAGTGACTAAGGACAGGTGTGTGAAAGCTGGACTGTAAATGGAGTCATTTGTCAATAGTGCAATTTTTTGGTCTCTCTTTGCTTCCTCTCTGGAGCGTCCTTTTGGCCTATTGTGGTGGGCCAAAGGGAAGCGATTGCCCAGTGGCAAAGCTGTGTACTCATCCGTCTTGCCCGAGCCATGTGTCCAGGGCCTGACTTGGAATATCCTGCACATGTCTGTAAGGTACCTGCCCCACCTACCCACCAGGCTGGTACTGAGATGTGGAAAGGTGTAGCCCTTACCTATAACTGGTCCACTCATGGGCAAGTCACTGTGCAAGTCCTGAGCTCAGTTGCCTCCTCTGATGGAAATAATAATACTTTCTTTGCCCAGTGAACAAGGAGGCTGGAAGGAGAGGGGTAATAGCTATGAGAATGCTTCCAAAATCAGAAAAGACCACATGAACCAAGATGGTAAAAATAATACTCTGGAAGCTTTTTTCTTGTTCTCTTGGTCTCTGAGTCTTAGCCCCTCTCTTATATTCCTAGACGGTTTTGTTTTTCTGCAAGGTTTTTCTTCTTTCCCAGGGAACTTGACCAAAGTACCCAAGATCTAGCCTTGAGAATAGAATAAAGGACTATAGAACTCAAAGGGAATTTAGTGGTCTTGTAGCTTAGCCCTTCAATTTGACTTGTGAGGAGATTGATGAAGTCTACACTTTTGGAATAGCTTGTTTGATGTCCCACATTGTATGAGAGATAAGCCCAGAAAGATACTTACTTTCAGGCAAGTATCTTTTCTGACCTTCCCTACTCTCCTTCCTTCCTCTTTGTCTCTCTCTCCTCCTTCCCCTCTTCCTTCTCTGTCTTCTTCCCTCCCTCCCCACTCCCCCCTCTTATTTCTTTGTCCCTTCCTCCCTCCAATGCCCTCAGCAGTGAGTCTAGGGGCAGAGACACAGGACCTTTTTGCTCTTAAAGCTCACTTTCTATCACTTTGGAAGACAGGACAATTTTCTGAGAAACTCAAAGATTTCTTTACTACAGAAAATTCGCATTTAAAAATAATTATTTTTTTCAAAGGAGAAAAAGGGAGGAACATTCAGCTCCTAGGGGAAGGCACATCCACCTATGTGCCATTCTGTCACGCTATAGCGCTTCTGAATAGCTATTTAGTTAACTCATATGTAAATGATATTTTGTCCTCCCTCATTGCCTCAGTCCCCACTATTGACAATAAATTGATGGGATGTTTTTTGCCTCTTAACTTATCTATTTTCCGAGTTTTTCATGGTCTGTTTGTAATAGTGTTTTTGGTTCTTTGCACTACTTTAAATTAAGTTTCTCATATGGGTCTTATTATACCTGAATGCTGCTCAGTTATTTGATGACATAGTTGTAAATCCTCAATAAAAAGATCTTTAATAATCAGTTGGCATTTATTTAATATACCACCCATCTTATTAAATCTAACTCCTTAGATTTAATAGGGTAGTTTATTGTATTTTCGCCTCAGAATAGTGATGCTATAGCTATGCTTGAGAAGGCACTTTCATTATAAACTCCTGTTTTTAGGCACTTATAATTTTCTCAAGGAGCACATTTATTTCAATGTGCAATCATTTTCTGTTCTCTTCTCCCTCCCTCTCCCATTTGTAACATTTTTCTCATTTTTTAAAAGTTTAATAAGGAAATATTTCTCAAACTTTAGAGAGAGGAGCTGTGTCATTGGCTGAGAATAGCTGAGCAGAGCTGCCCTTGAAATCCAGATTCTTGTTTGGTGCCTTTAGTCAACTTGGTGCAAATGTTGGGGAAGGCGGCTGCTGGTCCCAGGATTACGCTCCTGTCACATGGAGATGTTCTCCTCAGTGCTTTCAAGTACACTTTTTTTTTTCTTTTGGGGGCTTTGAACATTGTCCAGCTTTTGTTATTGGTGGGGAACTGAGGAATTGACCAAGAAGGAAACAGAGAGGAATAGACTAGCATGGAGACAGACCTCCCACCTCCTCACCTGACACTGGCTGTTTTCAGCCCCCTGATGGTAGAATGTGGGCTGTGCTCCATAGTGTGGGTCCTTTACACAGGTTGATGCCCCTTGCTCACCTTTTACCTGTTTAACATGAGCTCATCCTTCAGATCTCAGCACAAGCCTCACTTATCCAAAGATGTCTGTTGTAACCATGTAGACTGAGTACGGTTCTTTTGTTATGTATCTTGTAGAATGGGGCTTCTTTGCTTCAGAACACATTTCTTTTCCACTTATTGTGGTCAGTGGTGCACTGGAGTGGGTTCATAGTGTTTGTTTTTTAAGCAAAACAAAAATAATCAAATTTAATACATACGTAAGTATGGGAACCCCACGTACATGAAAGAGTCAGAGTCCCCACATGCACGAGAGGTTCAGAGATAGAAAAGGGGGTCAGGTTTATAAGACATCATGAGCTAGGGATGGGGCAAAGTGTCTTGGGGGCTTCAGTGTCATTGCAGAATGATGAGAAGAGCAGATATTTAGTAAATCGAAGTGTGTCCTGCCCTACAGATTGTCAACAGAGGGTTCCTCTGACGATCTCCCATTATGGGCAGGGCACTAATTCAAGTTCTTTTTGGTAGTTAAGGGAGGGGCAGACATTTCTCTCGAGCCGGTCTTGGGAGAGCTGATTGTGTATACCTGTTCTCATGTTCAGGGACAGCATCTTGATAGCCTGAAATCAGTCACGGCTGGAGTTTTTATACCAAACAAATAGGCAAATGCTGTAAATCAGAGCTCACTCCCGATAACCCCCGAGAGCTGGTTTGTAAACATTCACCATCATACCACTTATGTGATGATTTGTAAAATGTATTCTCTCCATGAAGTTATAAACTCCATGAGAACAGGGACGTTGTCTATTTGGTCTGCACTGTATTCCTCTCATAGTGTCTGGCATGTAGGAAGAACTGAGTTTGTAAAGAAGTTTGGGGATAGACAATCTTGTTTAAGCAAAGAGGCTGGACCACTAAAAGGATTATAATATTACAAGATCAAGGTTCTCCATGATTTACCTCTAAGAGTAATTCATCCTGTACTAGATCATAGTTTCCTAAGAAAAGGAAGAATTTTTAGAGATTCAAATGGTCCCATCGGTGAAATGATTCATCAGGAACCCCTTGAATCTATTTAGCCAGGTGCAGCAAAGACAATTCTGTTTTGGCTGGAAGATGCTCTCTGCTTCTTTTGAATTTTTTGCTTTAAAAATGCTCATGTGTTCTCCTAGATAGCTGGCTTCTTGGGTTTCGTGTTCCTGATTCTTAATAACACCTTTTGCTTCTACCTCCTCACCATGCTTATCTGCAGGTGGTCACTATCCCTTTAGGAGCTTCTGTTATCTAGTGAAATCGGGTCTGAACATGAAATTAGAGAGATTTGGGTCCAAACTTGGGCCATGTCTTGGAAATTCGATTTCATTCTTAGAGGCTCAGTGGTATCATGTCTAGAGTATGACACAATATAAACTTTTTATGTGAGATTAAACAACATGCGAAGTTGCTGACTAAAGTAAAGATTATTGTTAACTTTTAAACTTTTCACTCTTTCTCTTAGGCTTGAATTTTGACTTTGTTGAAAGATGGATGACAGGGGGATTAGAAATACATAAGGATGGGACAAAGTGCTTGGGTGGGGTGAGGGAAATTTTATGTTACTCATTAACTAAAAACATTTCCTGTCAAGAGTTTGGCTTTTTTTTTTTTTTTTTAAGGGAGGACTGAGTAACTTTGACAACCATCTCACTGAGACCAACTAGAAAAGGTGAAAAACATTTGTGGAAAGGCACAGTAGAGTGAATAAGACAGTACGAACTAAGAGGGCCAGCATCTAGAGAGTAGTGAAGCCTAGACGGGTGTGCCCTGTGGTGGGAGCAACGTTCCCCGGTGGCAGCTGTTGGAATCATGGGGGTGGTTACTTGGAGATTGAGAAGCTGGGCACAACTCTTTACAGTCTGCCAAAGCTGGGGGAAATATTGGAGCTCAGGGACTGTGAAGGAACTCTTGAAAAAACACGAGCCTTTTGGTTGGAGTAAGATTAAGCTGATTTTATACTTATTTGCTGGGACCGAAGCCCAGCTTCAAATCGTCTCAGTCTCCTATTAGAATAAGGTGACCTAGGATGCCAGTGCTTTTAGCCCTCTTTCTAAAGAAAATAGAAATCCTCTCTGGGAGACAACTTTATACTCCTAATTCTGAAATTACTCCAATGATCTTCTATATACAATGCTCTGCACTCAATAAAAAATGACCAATCATATAAATAATATGATAAAAAATTAAGAGAAACAGTATACAATATAAACAGATCAGAGGGGATGCAGATAATGGATTTTCAGACATGAATTTTCAAATAACCATGATATGTTGATGTGTTCAAGGAAAGACTGAGAATTTGGGGTATAAACTAAACACTCAAATAAATATTCTAGAACTTAAGTACAGTGGAAATTAAGAACTCAATCAATGGATTAACACTGACATATGGATAGCCACAGCTGAAGAGAGAACAAATAAACTGTAATATAAATCCAAAGAACATATTCAAAATGAATATTTGGGTGCAAAAGAATGAAATGAGGGAAAGAGAAAAAAATAACAAGGGACAGAGAGAAAAGGAATAGCAATGTAATTGGAAACCCGGTAGAATAGCAGAGAGAGCACTGGGTAAAAGCAGTTTTCTAAGACGGTGGCAGAGTTTCCGAAACTGTTAAAAGGTATCACACGTTAAAGAAGCACTCTTAGCCCAAAGTAGAATAAAAACAGTAAAATTGCATGTAATGTGAAACTGCTAAAAACAAAAGCCAATGAGAAAATCTTAAGAGTAGCCAGAGAAAAAAGAGCAACAAGATTAACAATGGACTTTTAAACAATGATAGTGGAAGCCAGCAATTAATTAATGTTATATTAAGAGCACCAAAAAAAAAAAAAAAAAGCAACTTAGAATTCTATACCCAGGGATAATTTTTTTTTAATTGAAGGCAAAAAAGATATTTTATAAGCAAAAACTGCAAAGATGTATCGCCGGAAGATCTATACTAAGGGAAAGTATAAAAGGTGTTCTGCAGTGATTTCAGGTTGAAGATAGGAGAAATGATAAAAGTAAATATGTGGATACATATAAATAAATATTAATTACAAAATAATAATGTCATGTGGAAAGAATAAATATATAGAATTAAAATGCATTAGACAAATGGCATACAAGTTGTGGGGAGAGTGGATGGAATTAAAGTGCGTGGGCACTTGAATTTTCAAGGAGTAAGTGAAAGTCTGAATTTATATTGGACTTTGATAGGTCAAGAATGTTTTTTTTAATCTCTAGGTAGCTTCTAAATAAAATCATACACTTACACTAAAGAACTCATAACATAATAGGAATACAGAATAAATAAATATACTCATTCAATTCAAAGGAAGTCAAGAAAATACTAAAAAAGAAGACGTGAAAACAGAGCAGCTGTAGGAAGGGGTAAATGGGAAGATGGTAGATCTAAGCTCAAACATATCAGTAATTTCACTAGATGTGTGCAGACCAAATATATCAATTCAAAAACGTAAGTTGTCAGACTAAATAAAAAACAAACACAACTGTGTTTTTCTTACAGACATAACATAACATACGAATACAGAAAGGTAGAAAGGACAACCTTCTTTCAGTAGGGTAAGAAAACACCTATTGAAAGAAAGCTGATATAGTTATATAAACATTAAAGGAGATGTTTAAGACAGAATATTATTAGAGATGAAAATGGGCATATCGTAATGACAAAAGGGCCACATAGGAGACCGTTTTACGTGGTGTGGGCCCAGCTCCCACTCAGAAAGGCCGGTGGAAAGTGAGGTCTGGCACACAGGACCCATGGCCATGAATAGGTTCTCCTGTGGGGAATCAGGCCTGCATTGTACCTAGGCCACTTTGAGACTTGCTTTTTGCTAAAACTCCCTCACCCTGAATTGAGGCAGCAAAGTTTACTGCATATCTTTTAAGTAACTTCCTAAAACCTATGCTAAACCTTCCAAGGACTAGTGTAACCAGCTTGACCACTTTTCCCTTTACATTTGCAAATATCCTTCCTCTTTTATGTAATTAGCAACACTCTCTCCTTTGTTTTCTGTAACTGCCTAAAGCAAACCTGTGCATTGTCAATGAGGATCAACCTCAATGTAATGTGCCCAGAAAAGCAATAAAAGCCTGTCCAGGCAAGGGTCAAGGCACTCTCCTCTTGTCCCTTTTTCTCCACAGGATTTCTGTAGTCCGTGCGTATTTGTCTATTGCCGCCACAACACGTGGATCCAACCGAGGGCCGGGATCCGCATCAGAGCCAATTCGCTGGAGATGTAATAGGTCCAAATTTATAGCCACCTGGTAGATAGCCCCAAATGGAGAAAACAATTCCAAAATATATAAAGCAGTCCAAAGGAGATCCAAAGGAGAAACAGAAAAATTCATAATCACAATGGGAAAATTTATCACACCTCTCTCAGTAACTGATGGAAAATACAGACAAAATGTTAGTAAAGATATAGAACCCCTAAGCAACATTATTTACCAAATTTACTTAATTGACACATAGAGAAGATGGTAACCAAACACTTATTTTTTTTATTGTAAAATATATAAAATATACAGTTTACTATTTTCATCATTTTTACATGTATTGAATCAGTGGCATTAAATACATTCATATTGTTGTATAACCATTACTATCATCCATCCCCAACAACTTATTTTTAAAATCACAGAGAACATATAACAAAATCGACTATGTACTGGCCCATAAAGCAAGTCTCAAGAAATTTTCAAAGGATTGAAATATATAATTTATTCCCTGATCAATGTGTGAAATTTATAACAAAAACGTGAAAGTCCCCAAGTGCTTGAAAATTAAGCAATACATGATACTTCTTAATAACATTGTTAAAGGAAAAATCACAATGAAAATGTAAAAAATATTTTGAACTCAATGATAAGCAAAATATCACCTTTCAAAATTTTTGTGATACAACGAAAATTCTGCTTAGAGAGCAATATAAAACAACAAATGCATATAGGAAAAGAAAAAAGGCTGAAAATCAGCACTCTGAATATTCTTTTTAAGAAGTTAGAGAAAACCAGCAAATTAAACCCAAAAAAGGAAAAGAAAGGAAACAATGAAAGTAAGACCATGCCCTGGCTGGTGTGGCTCGGTGGATTGAGTGCTGGCCTGTGAACCAAAGGGTCGCTGGTTTGATTCCCAGTAAGGGAATATGTCTGGGTTGCAGCCAGGCCCGCAGTAGGGGGAATGCTAGAAGTAACCACACGTTGATGTTTCTCTCCCTCTCTTTCTCCCTCCCTTCCCCTCTCTTTAAAAATAAATAAATAAAAAAAATTTTTAAAGTAAGACCAAAACATTAGTACAATAGAATACAAATAAAAAATAGAGAAATTCAATAAAGCCAAAAGTTCTCTGAACGATTGAAAACTGACAAAACCACAAGTTAGACCGATAAAGAAAAAGAACAGGGAAGGCACAAATTACCAATATCAGAAGTGAACAAAGAACTTAGAATAGCTACTGTAGACAGTAAAAGAACTATCAAGAGAAAATTAGAAAAAAAAATTTGATGCCAAAAATTCTGAAATTTTGATGAAGTGTATAAATTTTAAGGAAAATATAATTTATTAGAATTATAAAAATATATCAGTTAAGAGAATTTAATGTATAATTAAAATTTTTCTTCAAAGAAATTTCAGGCCCACATGACTTTCCAAATTACTTAAATCCTTTTAAAGTTGTTGAATTTGTTTTACAGCCCAGAATATTGCCTTACCTTGGTAACTGTCCTCTTGGTATTCTTTCGTGGACTGCACCCATGTTGAGAGAGTTAACGAGGAGAGCTTGTGAATCTGGGAACATAAATAGTTATTCTCCCTCCCAATGGTTTATGAAAATCGGTATGACTGACCTCTTCACCCTTTTATGCCCTTAAATGAATTCCTTGGCTGTTTTTACTTCCTTTCCTTATTCTTACTTCCCATTCTTATATCTATTATTTTCCTCTCTTATCCCTCTTCCCTCCCACCTCCCCTCTTTCTCTTCCTTTGGCTCTGTAACAGGGTGCAGAGCAGTGGTCCCCTGAAAATAGTAGAGCATATTCCTTACAAACCTTTATTAGAGGGAGAGGGAAGTGAATGATACAGCATTTAAGATACTTTGCATAACAACGGCAAGTTAATAGTGTCTTTGTTTTTTTTAAATTTTTTATTGTTATTCAATTACAGTTGTCTGCCTTTTCTCCCCATCCCTCCACCCCACTCCAGCCGAATCCATCTCCCTCCCTCGCCTCCCCCCTCCCCCCTCTCCCCTGATTTTGTCCCTGTGTCCTTTATAGTAGTTCCTGTCTTTCTTGAAGGAAGACGTCTA
This sequence comes from Desmodus rotundus, assembly GCF_022682495.2. Classification (NCBI taxonomy): domain Eukaryota; kingdom Metazoa; phylum Chordata; class Mammalia; order Chiroptera; family Phyllostomidae; genus Desmodus; species Desmodus rotundus. The sequence goes on along the minus strand of NC_071391.1, from coordinate 135,536,842 downwards.
CAGCCCAGGGTGAAAGGTGTGCATGACTCAAAGAATTTGGGGACTTGTGACAGTTGCAGGGAGCTTATATAGTGCCTGCATGAGAGGCAGGTGGCAGATGCCCACCCCAGAAGTCGCTGGGAACTCTTGCCCTGACTAAAGATGGCAGCCAAAAGAAGGTAAAAGATATGAGGGAACTGGAAAAAATGGCACATCTTAGGAGGGGATGGATATGAAGTCACATAGGAAGTTCTGGGCTGAGCACTTAAATGAGAGCAGGCTGAAAGAGAGGAGGTAGAAGCCTCATGGTTGGAAAGGGTGTAGATGGGAGTTGGTACAAGGTCTGGTGTGCAAGGGGAAAGTCATGTGGTTTGAAGTAAGAGCATGCCACAAGGTCGGGAGTAAGAAGGAGAAGACGGCGGCAGAGCTGATGGAGCTGTGCGGGAACCTGCCTAACCAAGCATGGATTTGTGGGAGATGCTTGGAGCTGAACTGTGACTGAGAATGCTGAATTGCAGACTTCTGCTTGTCTGAAAGATGTATGGAGAAGCCACACTCTTGGGTTGTGTGCCTCCCTCTACTCCACCGTGATCCAGTGTAACACAGCACATGTTTCCCTGAACCATTACATGGAGGCTGAGGACAACATACCCCAGATCTTGAAGGAGAGAGCTGCTGTGAGAGGACGGTGACTCTGAAACCCACAAGTGCACCTTCCAGAGGGGATGGAGACCTGTTTGCACAGCCAGCTGAAGAACAGATAAGGGTGGGGGACTTCTGGGCATGGTTTTTCCTTATAGCCTTTTGGGGAGCAAGGGAAGTGCTGGGCCTCATGTGAGAACAGGACTCTGAGCAGGAGTGCTCACGGCCCCTGAGGTTGGAGTCCTGTTAATAAAAACCTATTTGCTTCAACACTAATTGTTGGGTCATGTGTCAAGGCGCCACATGGCCAAGCCCCAGTTTGCTCGGATACAGTTCCCTCCTCTCTTTCACCTTGCCTCACGCCTTGTTCTTATCCTTATACCCCAAACATTTGTTGAGAGTTCTCACTACGATGTGGACCAGGGATTAGCAAACTTTTTCTGTAAAAGGTCAGATAGTTAATAGTTTAGGCTTTGGGGGCCATATGGTTTCTGTCACTACTATTCAACTCTGAGTTGTACTATGAAAGCAGCCATAGACAGTACATTAAAAAACAGCCATGTTTGTGTTCCAATAAAATTTATGGACACAAAAATTTGAATTTCATGTCATTTTTCACAGGTCACAATATATTATTCTAATTTTGATTCTTTTCAACCATTTGAAACTGTGATCAACATTCTTAGGTTGTAGGTCTTACAAACAGATCTACGGGGCACAGTTTACTGACCCTGGGTGTGGAATCCTAGAGAAAATACAATATCTAAATGCCAGCCCTGCCTTCCTGCACCTCTGCTGCTATGGCACAAGTTTGTGTCACCCTTAAGTACATGACACTTACATGACAGGTTAGAAGTTATGGCAGGAATAACGATGAGAAAGGGGAGACTTGTCCTATAGGAGGTGGCATGTTTACTGCCCCTTGAAAGGTGGGTAGGGTTCAGATGTCTGTTATTAGTCCACCCTGATGAGTGACTCTCAACTTTCTTTCATTTCCTAACTTAAAACCTCAGTCACAGCACCTCTGTTCTTTTCCCTTTTATTGAATTTATTGGGGTGACATTGGTTTGCAAAACCATGCAGGTTTCAACTGTACAACTCAATAAAACATCATCTGTACACTGTATCAAGCATCCATCACCCCAAGCATAGTCTTTTTCCATCCCCATTTTCCTCTCTTTGATTACCTCCACCTACCGTCCACCCCTCTTTCCCTCTGGCTATCATCACACTGTTGTCTGTATATATATATATATATATATATTTTCTTAATCCTTTTACATCCAGTCCCCCAAACCCCACCCCTAACAGCCATCCCTCTCTTCCACATATCCATGCCTGTTTCTGTTTTGTTCATCAGGTAATTTTGTTCATTAGATTCCACATATAAGTGAGATCACATGGTATTTGTCTTTCTCTAACTGGCTTATTTCATTTAGCATAATACTCTCCAGGTCCCACAGCCCCTCCCTTCTGACTTTGAAAGTCTTTGGAGTTTCTCAGCAGGTGTGGATTCAGCCAGAACCCAGATTCCTCCCTCTCAGGTACTCCTTCTTACCTGTGATTTGGAACCTTTGAGAGAGGCGTGTGAGTGAGCTGTGTAGTTGGGGGTCTGAGCTCAGCACGGAGAGAGAAATCTCATGGAGTTCTGCTCTCACAAACTTGGCGTAGACAGGCACTTCTCAGACGAGATTTCCGTGAGTAGGAAGAGTTAAGTCTCTTTTTCAACCTTCTTTTTTAGACTCAGTCTAAAAAATACATTTAGATGGCCCTGTGTGGACCTGCCATAGGGTCCTCTACCCAAATACAGTACCCAACAGTGGGCTCTGCTTTTCCAGCTTTGGTTTTCCAGTTTCTCTCCTTCCCTTCTTTTTTGCCTTCAATCCTTAGCAAAAGGCTAAGGTACTGAAATATGAATTGATTGTACAAAACAAACTAAAATTTGCCTGGGGCAATATACAGATTTTTCATTTATTTCCCTTAACATCTTCCAGTCCTTGAGTGTGTGTAGAAAGCATAGGAGCCCTAATTTATCACAGTGATCATAAAGAAATGCTGTGGCTTTTGTCTTTGAAATTCTAATGATTAGATGGCATTGTTATTTAGAGCTGGAGCCTGAGGGCTGGGGGAGCCCTGAGAAGGACCCTGGCACATGCTGGCATTTTTTTAGATGATAGAGCAGGTCTTTACTTCATTTCCCAACATTGTCATGTAGTAAAAAGAACACTGAATTTAAAACTTAAAAGACTGGGTTAAGATTTCAGCTTGTGTACTTGCTAGGTTTATTACCTTGGGAGAATGACTTAACCTTCTAGAAAATTATCTGTTCTTTAAAATGGAGATAATAATTTTTAATTCTTGGAGTTGTTGGAAGGGCACAGTGAGATAACAGACACAAGAATGCCTTGCAAAGAATGAAACTGGAGAACTTTTCTAGAGTTGGTCGTCGGATCACCCAAGACTATCTCCTAAGGACCTTCTTACTTGACAATCTCCCACCTTCCTGTTTTTTCCACTGGATCTTTCCTTAGGCCAAAAATGTCTCCTTTCCCGGGTTCCACCTGACTGTTTGGCTATGGCCTATGATGTGATTCACAACATGCTACCCACCAAATATGGTGCGTTGGCATATTAAATATTTTAAGCTGAAGGAATTTGAGAAATTGCATATGCGAAAGGACTCTTTGACCTCTTTCTCCCCTGAGGCAGATCAAAAGACCCTCTTGTGAGAGGTGCCCTTCCTATAAGCACCCTCATCTCAGAAGACAGAGGGACAGAGGGATGCCAGAGGAATCTGAATAAACAGGCCTTGCTAAGTCTCCTTTAGTTTACTGCCCTGAGCTTATACCCATTTGTCCTATCACATTCTTTCTACAGCTTCCCACTCAGTCAAACCTAGTATAAAAATGCTCAGGCTTAACTGCTCTTTTAGTCTTTATTTAGTTGTGAAGGCTCCTGTGTCATGTAAAACTTCTGTTAAATTGGTATGCTTTTGCCTTTAATATGTGTTTGCTTTTCTGGCCTGGGCAGGGACTCTAAGAAGGTTGAGGAAAAGTTCTCTTCCCTTAGACCTGCAAATTTCTGTATTCCTTCCTTAATAGGTGTTATCGGTTTGTTCTGAAACCCCCTCCCTGATCTCTCATGTCTGTGAAACTTTGGCTCTGTTTTTAAGTCCATCCTCCTCCAAGGAATGTCTTACAAGTTCAGCCTTTAGACAGAAAAGGGTTGCTACTCTGAGTTGCACCTTTTGGAATGTAATCATACAGTCTCTTTTATTATCATGTAAGCATTTCTTGGGTGACTCTGTGTGTGTGTTTATGTATGGAGATTATAAATACTTTGAAATGTATGCCATACAGTGCCTAGGCAGTTCCGGGCCCACAGATATGATTGATAAGTAGAAGCTTAATCAAAAAAGTTAGGCCATGTAGATTGCTTGAATTTAAGGTTTTTCTGAGGTCTCTGGAGGACTTGTAGGTTCTGTGGAAGCTCTGAGTTTGTTCTGTGAGAGGCTGGTCTGCATGAGCTGTTCGCAGAGCCTCAGCATGTTCAGGTTGCTGCTCCACTCTTTCCACAACCACCTGAACAATGTGCTCAGTGCCCAGGGCAAACCAGGCCCAAGTTAAGGTTTCCAGAGTGCTCCCCTGCCCCATCCCGGAGCTGATCAGAGAAGACCATCTTCAGATATTTTAATAGGCACTGAGGTCCTTCAGGATCCCTCAAATTAGGTGCTGTTATGAATAAATTTGGGTGTTAAGTTAAACAAGTTCTTTCTATAGGCCAGCTTAATGCCGATTTACTTATTCTGGCTACTAAAGTAATATTAAAACCCACTCAGGGCATGATATGCTTAGCTACTAGAGAGAAGTGAATACCTAAAATATTTGATTATCTTCTCTTTGAGAAAATTCTGAGTTTTGGCTGTTCTCCCTGGATTAGGGCTTCTTAGAGTCAACTCTCTCTGAGCCAGGCCCTGTGCCACTGAAGCAGCACATCTGGGAGCAGCAGAGAACATTGGCCTCACCTCCCGGAGAAGCTGGGCATGTCCAGTAACTCAGCGGCTCTCTCAGAAAGTGACCTGCTTTCTGTGTCATGTTCATGCTGCCTTTGTGATTACGTCTGTGAAGTCTGTGTTGTCCGTCAGTGGTTCTCGACCCCGGCTCTGCATCAGGATCACTTGGGGGGGCTTGTGCAGAAACAGAGATGCCAGGGCCTGCATCCTAGAGGTTCTGACTTAAGTAGTCTGGGATGTTTTAGATACTGATTGTATTTTTGTAAAAGCTTCCCCAGATGATTTTAAATTACACTTAGGACTGGGAACCACAGCTGTAGGCTAGGGGTCAGCAAACATCTTTCTGCAAAGGACCGGCTAGTAAATATTTTAGGTATGCAGGCTATGTGATTCTGTTACAATGACTCAATTCTGTTGTTGGGGTGCCAAAGTGGCCGTCACTAGGTGCGGCTGTGTTCCAGTAAAACTTTATTTGCCAAAATAAATGATGGGCTAGAATTTACCCCTAAACTGTAGTTTGCTGTCTCCTGCTCTAGACTGTCACCTTTATAAAGACAAGGTACTGTGATTGTGTAGTTTAACCCTAGGTCTCTGGCATAGTGACTTGTCAAACAATAGGCACTCCTCAAACACTTGCTGAATTAAGTTGAATTCCATGAGTTAATCATGCTCATGGAGTAATACCTAAGAAGGAGACAGAGCGGCTGGCCTTGGGAAAAAGTTATAGCATTTTGGGAAGAAAATATTTATGGCTTAATGATTTGGGAGAATTTACTTAAAATCCTGTTTAACTTTGTTAAGCTTTGTTGAACTCTCTAGTTAAACTTTTCAAAATAGATTAATATTAAGTTGTGTGTCCCTGTATATGTGTGAGTGAGACAGAGCTACACAAACACACACACACACACACACAGAAAAATGACATTTTTCTCTAGTTTTTATTTGCTTGTTCCTATAAAAATATATAGCAAGCAGTAGACCTCCCATAATTAGTCAATCAGTCAATTTTTAAAAATTTGTAAGTCTTTTGACTGAATTGCCAGCTTATTTAGTCAACCAATGTCATGGTGACCCCCTGCACACAAAATCTTTACATTTAAATGGTTCAGGATATACTAGTTAGAGGAAACATGTGTTGGCTCATTCAGGTTTGCCTGGATAGGCATGAGAAGCACGCGCTAGCAAATACATGCCTCTGGGCAGTTAGTGAGCCACGGGCAGGCAGTGGAGGTTCACAGCCACTGCATCACAGCCTCGGGTCTGGCCAACTTACTACACAGGTGAGAAAACAGTGATAATGATCAGACTAGTTAAAGAACAAATCAAAACAGACTATACGTAAAACTCGTACAAAGAAGTCACTCTTGCTTAGAGATACATGGAAAACTAAGCCAGGCTTACATTTTCTCTTCTCTTTGGCCAAATGCACAGTCTTATTTTAACCCACGTCTACTCACCAGCTGTAAACTCACCAGCTGTAATACAGAGGCACCGTTTCTGTGAACTGGCTCCTCATGATAGGCGTGCGGAATTTCTAAATTCCAGTGTCTTGAATGTGCAGACGGCACTATGTCTGACTGATTGACACTAGCACCCCGAGCCTCAGCTAGACTTTGAAAGGAGTGGATAGTACCTAGGGGCGTCTAACGAACCGGTGCTGCCTTTCTGAGGTCTGCAGGCACAATGCAGAACATTTCCTCTAGAACTCCTCCTTGACTTTGGTTGGAGACTCTGCACTTGTGATGGTCTGTGGGCTCAGATGGCCTCTGGGAAGTCTCCTGCGCTGAGGCCTGGTGCAGACACAACACCTGGTGGAGGAGGGCACGGCGGGGAAGTCGTGTTCCTGAGCGGTGGGTCACTGTGCGTCAGGAGACTGCAGTGATCTGTTATTAGCGAGAAGCTTATCAGAACAAAAGGGAGCTATCTATGGCATAGCAGCAGGGAGAGGATTTTCAAGTTTTGATGAAAAACTAAAATTGTTCAGGAAAATCTAAACTGTTTTTCTTTCTCCACATGTGACTTTGAAGTTGAATTTCTTTGAGGCAATAAGCTAGTGTTTTACCCAGGACAGAACATGGAGGGGTCTGAGTTTTTAAGCTCCCAACGTTTCTTTTGTGAGATTATTAATGCAAGTCCCTTGGGAAGCATGCGTTTCCATGCGTGTGTCCTGTATTGTCTTCCTTCCCCTCCTCCGCCCACCCCTGCTCCTTACTGCCGAGGTGGCAGTCCTCCTGCTATTAGCAAGATGTCTATTATAGTGTCATTAAAAAAGCCATCGTCAGTGCGAGGAATGACTCATGTCATGGAGGACTTAATAACTCACTGTAATAAAAGTATAAAGTTTTATGATAAACCACTCTCAGGGGAGTTAAATATAATCCTTAGCAGGTCACACACTGACTACAAAGCTTACATTTGTAATGGTAATTTGAATTTACTACATTGCCTTTAGTTTTTAAGCATTTGTGTGTCATTAGACCTTATAAATTGATTTATATGTTTCAACTCCAGTATAATTCTGCATAAAGGTACAATAAATTTTATGGATTGGAGATATGGCATCTAAAACATTTTAATAAAATTATTGTTCTAAATTCACTTAAATGGCATTGATGAAAAGCAGCAGCAGAGATGCCAACATATCGGCATTTTCATGACTTGGACGAGGTGGGGCGCTGTTGGGTGTGACTCCCCACTCCCCCTTCCTTGCTTGGTCAGCAAGTGGGGGTCTCTGTGGCCATTCTTGAAAGGGGGTCCGCTGCCATGTGGCCTCCTGTGTGAGGACATCAAAGCTCAGGGTAACGTACTGATGCCGAGTTTGAGGGAGAGAGGAGTCGATCGCACCCTTCAGAGGACCTTTCTGTTATTGGTGGAACTAAATGGAATTCTGTCTGTCTAAGGAAACGAAAGGAAGCTTGTCCGAGCCTGCAGCTTTTCCACTAGGCATTGAGGGCAGAGCACCCCTCCCCCACAACCACCATTCCTTCGTTTATTTTCTCCTCCACCTTCTGAAAGGAAGAAATTAAAAACAAACCAAAAGAAAAAAATAGAAAGAAAAAAAAGCCTGCTTGGAGAGTGAAATGTGAGGGGCTGCTGGGCATCTTGGGGCTTGTTCTGCTGTCCTGACCCCTGGCCTCCCAGGCCTTCTGTCTCACCGACTGTACTTTTGAGGAATGTGTCTCAGCCACTTTCTCCCCTTCCCTTTATTATCAGAAAAATAAAGGTTAAATAAACTGGATTATGAAAAATGAAAATCAAAACCCACAAAAACAAAACCCTTGTTTATTTCATGGGCTTGGATCCAAATGGCACAAAGCAAGCTCTTGAAAGTAAAGGAAAGAGCCACGCCTCCCCTCTCCCCTCCCCACCTCGCCCCCCCAAGTCCTCCTGTTAGCTTTTCACTTTTTCTCACTGGTATTATTTCAACCCCCATCTAGGAATGAGTTGTGATTAATTATATTTTCCTTCTGACTTTGCAGATTCAGGGGCGACTGCTCACTGGCTCCTGTCCTGTGAGAACTTTGTTTACATTTGGCAGTGTGCTTTCAAGTCACTGAAAGCAGTGCTGAATTTGGCTAAAAAATACTTGATAAACTATACCGTCTGTTTTAGGGCTTTAAATAATCAGCCGGCTATTTTTTTTCTTTTTGAATGCAGCTTTCCCCAAAGCTGGTATAATTTCAGTGTGGATCTTCACATCCCCATTTGTGCAGTGCTGTGTATAGGCTTTTCCCTACACACAGCACAACACGAAACGGAAAGAGGTCCCGGCCCTCTCTGGTGGGCAGTTCTCGTTGTATTCTGTAGCACTTGGACATTAGAAAAGCTTCATCCCCTCATCGGGGGCAGGGCAGGGGGTTTTGTTGTTTATTTGTTTGTTTTTTAGAAAAGCACCAAGGTAAATCTCCAAGGGCCCTGAGGACTCAGTGGGTGTGTCTGTGTTAAATGACCCAGCCAGCTGGACAGGTTGAGGTACAATTTACTGGAAATATATTAAAAGTGTCTTGGGAAATGATTCTTAAAAATGTTCCCACTGCTGGTGTGATGCCAATTAGAACCCCAGTGTGCAACTGAGAAAAATTAAATTGTAACAAGAAACCCCTGATGGTACCATGATGGCTTGTGGGGGAGAAGGTTGAATTCTAGAACTAAAGGGAGAAAATGAACTCCAGTGACTCTCAGGCCCAAGCCAGGTCTGCACAGGGCAGGGGACAGGACAGGTTAGGGCACCTCCCTTTGACAGCTGACATCTGTGTGCATTTTTCAGGTAGCTGAGGTGTCAAACCTACATTCTCCTGTCTTTTCACTCCGCCCCTAGTAATATCCCAAGGGACACAGAGCAAGACCCTTATGCAGTCTTATGCATGGATGTATTTGTCAGCCGCTTGTAAGATGTGTTTTATGCCTAGGAAAAAGTTTCTGGGTGCATTCAACTTGGTCTTTTCCCCAAAACAAGAACTCTTTAGGAATTCCTATTTAAAATGCAAATGGCCCAAAGAAAGGGAACAGGTATTTATCAGTCATTAATGCCATGGTGAGATTAGTGTCGTTGAATTTAGCTGCTGAACAATTAGGACCTAAAAGAGTGGGACACAGGTTAGAGGAGTTTTGGTAAGCAGAAAGAACTTCCTTGGAGTTGCTCAAGGCTGTCAGGTGAGACTGGGTCATTGCATAGGGGCCTGGGGTTATCAAGAAGGGTTAAGAAGACTTGGGTGAGGGAAGCACTAGAGTGGGGAAAGAGACTACAGAAACAAGATATGGGAGGGCATCAAAATGAATTCCATCAACCTTGACTTTGACTTTGAATTGTCCTTTAAGTGACATGTGAAGTTCTATAAATCTTGTCACTTACAGTTCTGTTTTAGAAATCTCATCTAGTATCTCTGAAATTTTCCTGGTCCATTGGCAGATGGCTCATTAAACTCTGAATTAAAAAAAAGTCAAATAAACATATATGACAAGTATAAAACTGTGCAAAGTACTTTCACATATGCCCTTTTGGTTATTTTCATGATCTCTCTGGTACACAGTTGATAATTAATAAATGTTTTTGGTTTTTTTTTCAGATGAACTGGATATGTGGAACAGGTCTTAATATCATTCCCATTTTATGGGTGAGGAAATTGAGCCTTGAAGGTGTTGAGTTGTCTAAGATCAGGGCAACTTCAATCAGTGTGGAAGCCTCATTCCACTGTTAGTGACCCCTTACAAACGGCCCAGGGTCCTCCCTTGCAGTACTCCACCTCATCTTGCCCTCCTCCGGTAGCTGGAAAGCAGTGCTTTCTGTCCTGGTTCTGACTCCCAAGGCCAGCTCTCCAGCTTTACCTCCGAATGAGAAGAGTCTTGGGCAAGGCTGTATATGCTCTATCCTATTAAACCAGGTCCATGTAGAGAAATGAGTGTAATCTACAGGGAAGTCCTTAACATTTTAATGAAAACCTGCTGAGTCTGCTGAACTTCAAGGTCCCTAGCTACCCAAGCAGATGGACTTTTCCAGGTAATTTGAGGCCTTGAACAAGATTTTAGTTGGAAATAACTCAAATGTCTAAAACTGGGATCAGTGGCTCATTTTCTTCCATCAGGTGAGATAGGGCTTGTTTATTAGGAGCATTGTTTGAATCAAGAGTTGTGCCCCCAAAGATCCAAGATCAAATGCTTATATGACCCAAAAGGAGTCAGTCCATTCAAAGTGGGAAGAGCTGATGGAGAAAATGCCTTTGATATTCTTGAGGAGCAGCTTAAAGCCCCATCCAGAGTGCTGGATGATAAAGACAAGCCCAGAGCTACGTGATAGAGGAGGAGGTGGGGTGCTTATCTCAAGGTACTGCTAAGTGCAAACCAACTATGGATGGTATTTGGAGCAGCAGGATGGCTTAGAGGTAGAGAGTAGAGACAGTATGCTGTGTATGGTTTGCCCAATCTTGAACACAAAAATTTGTTTCTGTCATTTTATTCCACTCACTGCCCCTCTCCCCACCTCCCATGTATCTGGGCCATCCTCGTGCTCTCTGAGATATGAGAGTCACTCTTTCCAGACCCCAGGGTAATCCAGTGGCTGTTGGAATGGGATTTTCTACACCATTCTCTCCTTTTTTATTATGGACTCAGTGATCCCAAAACACTCACAGATACTTTTCAAGCACTCCAGTTGAGACACGAGGATGGTAATCTTTCTTAGGATTACTCTTTCTTTTAATACACTGTGGCTTTGTTATTCCATGCTATTATTCCTCTTGAAGTAGTACAAATTATATTTTTTTCCACTCTTCCTTTTTTTTTTCTCTTTTGGGCATGTATGTGGGTCATGCATCTGTAATGTGTAACGACTAAACTAATGTGCGAGGAGGAAGAAAAGTGTGTGACCTCAAGGCCTGCACCATCCCCCAGTTAAAGCTATTAGCCACTTACATGCACAATTAACCAGCTGATTCTTAGACTGAAGGCTGAAGGAGCTAATTGCAGGTACAAAAATTTCACCCAGATAAAAAAGGTTGGTCTGGAAATTTATTCTTTAAACTTTCTTCTGCAGGGTGACTAGGTAGTATATGTATGTATGTATTATGTATGTACTTTAGGTTGACCCATCTCCCTGTTCACACTCTTCATAATTACTGATGGCCTCCAGTGGGATCCCCTATTTGAGCCATAAACAGCTTCTAGCAGATCACGTTCCATTCAACTTCTGGCACAAAGGACTCTTGCAGGCTCTTTCTATATAGTACATTTTCTCTTAAATCTAGAATCCTGAAATGATTTATTGGAAAATATGAATGTTGTACATGTGTGTGTCTCTCTGCGTGTATATATGTATTGAATATCTCACTAGGAAGTATCTCTGGGAAGGGGATTCATGTTTATTGATAGCCTTCCTTGTACCAGTCCCTTCTATCCTTTATCTTATTTATATTCTAAATAACCCAGTGAGGTTGGTAGATTATATCCATTTAATACATGAGGTTACTGAGGTTCTACAAAGTGAAGTAACCTGCCCATGGTCACGCAACTTGTCTTACATGTATTTGGTGTCTAATTCTCGCTCTTTGTGTCACTGAACACAACCTTTGGCTTGATAAAATTCCATAAATTGGATGAACTCCATTCTTGGTCTCTGTGTAGATACGAAATGCTATAGTTCAACACAGCTCTCTTTAGACCATGTCTTTTAGAGCTAGTGGTAGTGAGACTGAGCAGATCGCCTCATACTGCACGTTACACAGTCCGTCTAGACTTCACCCTCAGCCTTTTTCACAGTGGCACATGGTGATGCTCAGGTAGCATCTTTGGTATGTTTTTCTCTGTGTTTCTCTTCCATTTTTCATGAACATTTCTCTGGCAGCCCTACCTTTGGATGTCCTGGGAGTCTTCCTTTCTCTTAGGACATCTCCATCTGGCACTTGCCCTCTCTAGGCAGCATTCCATGATCTGGATCTTCCCTTCCCATTTCCACCCAGCCACTTCCAACAAAGGCCTTGAACTTCGATGTTCCTGCTCCTCAGGCTGTGCTCTGTGTTTCCTAGCTAATTAACACAATAATTCTGCAAGAATATGGAGATTGGTAGATGTTAATAGATAAATAAATTATGGTGTAGCCACCATCTTTCACTATCAGTTTCCTCTTTGGAAAAATGACAGGGTGGGACTGAAGAAGCTCTAATATTCCATCTTTTTCAATTTCATTTTCAATCTATGATCCATGAACCCCCACACGTTATTCTTACATTTTGACAAGGACCTTCCGTACATAATGGGTCTTAATTAAATGAGCACTCTTCCCTCTTCTGCCCTTTAAATGGAATGTCCAGGTTTAACGCTTGGCCATCTCCCCCCTTGTAGGGGATCTCTCTGACCCCGCATTTATGCTAATGACTCCTAAATCTATGTTTCTAGTCTGCCTCTGACCTTGAACACCAGATGTCTACATATAACTTCGTCTGCTGGCCATTTTCATTTGGGTTTTTTATAGTCCCTTGAAATTTACTAAATACAGAAGAAAATCATCATTTTTATATTCTCCCCAGCTGCTCTTCCTTCCTTATTCACCATTAGTGAATAATGCCACTGTTTTTGTCACCTTTGGAGAAATTTGTTAATAGTCTTACGTTCTCTTCCTTCTTCATTTCCTACAACCATTCCAGTCCATCCAATGTATTTTTTCTTCATCTTAAACTTCTCTTTCATTTGTCCTTAACTCCCTAGAATAGCCTTTATTGATTTTGTTAGAAATTATTGCAATGACCTTGTACAGGTTTCCCCTCATCTAGCTCTGTTTTATGCTAAATCTTTCCATCATGCTTATGCCACGGGGTCACTGGGAGAAGCAAATAAGATAAGCAACATGGATGTGTTTTATAAAACTTACGTGTATTACTAGAGTGCTCTATTATTTGTTGTGTTCTGGAAGACAAAGAGCGGATGATTCTGGCTTCTGAGTCTTTGCTGCTTCTGTGTCCAGAGTGGGCCACTTTCTTTCCCCTCTTTAAACAGAATACCCATTCCTCAAGACTATTAGAATACATGCCCACATCTTCCAGAAGCATGCTCTGGACATCATAACCCTCTTAAACAGGTCTTCCTTCTAAACACCTGTGCTTCCACCCTTTGCTTTTTGTTAGTTATGCTCTTGATCTGCTATTTGATTTCCTGGTTCGTGGTTTGTTCTCCACAGTCAGGTTGTAAGGTTGCCTGAAGACAGGGGCCATATATTTGTTCTCCTCTAAAGCTTATTAGAAGAACACTGCATGGACGGACAGATGGATGAATGGGTGGACACGTCAGTGGGCATCTATTTTATTTGGCTTGGGGCTATAAATCTGGCACATGCAATCTATGAGAAGTATTCCTAAGTCCGTTTATCCCAGAGGTCTAGTTACCCAAGTAAAGGACCAGTATCAGGATCCTGAACCTCTGATTTCACTCAGGGACAGAGAGAATGAAGCTGGTAGAAATACCAGGAGCCAATGTATTTGTGACACCTTTTACATCTAGTGCTTGTCTTTTTTTCATGGTGTACTAGGAAGAGATGGCACAGCCAGGTGCACCAGCTGGGCAGTGTGCAAGGCAAAGGAGGCATCAGCACTGCAGTGTGCCTGTGCCTCTCTCTAGCAAGCAAGTCACAGTTTGGTGCCCATTGTTTCCTCTGCTCAAATGGGCATGTTGTCAGTGTCCCCTCTTGCTTATCCAAATACATAATTGGACTATAAAGGAAACCATGGAAAATAAGCAGTGCCAGAGGTCTTCATTCATTGCTGATTTTAAATAAACCTTGATGCATAGGATGAAAAGAGCCATTAGCAGGAAAGAGTTTAAACTACATTAGAGGAGGGGAGAAAATTGTCCAACATTTGGTCAGTCTGACAAGGTAAAAGGGAATGTGGGGTGGGGGCAAGCTATTAGAGAAAGAATGACTTTCTTGCACAATGGCACTGAAGAGCAGGCATGGGGTGGAATAAAGTGCTGGTGTGGGTCTGGAAACAATGCTTAAATACCTGTAAGTTTCCAGGTGGGAGAACAATTCTTTCTTTACACTTAAAAACATTACAAATGCCTTCACGCTTCCCTCTTTCGTCCTCCAACTCTGCCTCCTCCTTTCTTTGATTCTTTGTCTATGCAACTTAAAGTATATTTGAGGCGCTTAAAGGAAGACTTCAACTACTGTTTAACAAGTCAATACTAATTATTGTTTAGCACTGGATTATGGGCCAGATCATGGAATTAAAACAGAGCCGTTAGGACACCTTTGTACCTGGCAAAGAGTTAATGAGCACATGCTGGGTGCCTGTAGTAAACTGCCAGGCTGGTTTGCTATTTTATTTCAGTGGCACAGGAACAAAATCTAATAAATTGTTTTACTTTCATCTCTATGCTTCCTTCCTTCATTAGGAAAATGAGGAAGCTTCATTGTAAGGTTTATCATAAATAGAAAAATTATTTTTGATATTGTTCAATTAGTTGGTTATCTAGAGTGGTGCAGGTATGTACACTGGAAGAAGAAAAAATTACAGACAAATCTGGTATCAGCAAGAGGTACTAGATTAATAGCATAAATCACAGAGAATGTGATTTACTTCTTGAGACCATGGATGGCTCCTCATGACAATGTGTGTGCGTGTGTATTGTTGATATGGAATATAGACAGTAATGTGTGTGTGTGTGTGTGTAGTATGGCAGCCTGCATCTCTGGAAATAGAGGGCAGGGGGTCTGACTCCAGGTCCAGTCATTTGGGGTTTCTTGGTCAGGGCTTCATAGCTAGGACAGTATGGGGGTAGGAAGGAAAGCTGGGAGGAACAGGGGTGAGTTATGAACAATCTGTTTGTTCTGATTAGATGTCCAGCTGGGATGGCGACTAGACTTCTCATAGAAACTCAGTTCACCAGATCTCTGAGCAACGAAATGGTCAGGGCTTTGGGGGTCCCATTGACTGTAGTGAGATTTGAACCAATGACCTGTAAGTGAGAAAAGCTATTGCTATTGTTAGGTCATGTGCTATTTAGCTTGACCCTCTCACAAACTCCCATGGGCTCATCAAAATTAACATTTAGACATGTTCAGCACTGAAATGTGGGGTACAGGTGACTGACTGGCCCATTAAAGCAGGGGGTGAGATCTAAAGCTGTTATTAAAAGCTTTGGAAATGTTTGGTAAAATATATTATCTGTATAAATTCTCCAAATTTTCTTACGTGAAAACAAAGCAGCAGAAATAGTCTATACACAAATCACGGTATATAGAGTATAGCGTATGGCTTAATAACAGATGTTATTTTTCTTCTGGTTAAGTCTATTACTTACTTCAGTAATTTACAATATTGGAGCTGCTTTGTGGGGACTAGGAGTCCATTAAGATGTGTATCTTACGCAGCTAGTATTACGTGTAATATTTAAAAAAAAAACCCTCTTAATCTCCAACCTCTGTATTACATAAAGGTTCAGAGAGGATCAATTATAGATAAATAGAGGGGAGATCTCAGAGGACTTGCAAACCTATTGGCAGTTTCTCAAGATACAGTTCTGGGTTTGTATAGGTATTTAGTTTTTCCATGGCTCAGACAAGGAGAAATGTTGTAATTGGTTTTATTTGAAAGCAAGAGATGGGGCCAAAGGGGAACTTTTGGCCTCCAGTTTTTGCTTTTAGACCATATAAAGTAAGCATTCCTACCAGAGGTGTTTAATGGTGTACTCAGTCTTATTTTTTTGTAATACAAGTGTGAATGGATGCCTCAGGCTATGCAAGCTCCACCTCTCAGAACCTCAGAGGCTGTGGGAGTGATCCCTGCCCTTCTGACCTATCCTTAATTGGCCTATAGTCCAAGAAGCAATTAAAACTGAGGGTCTGATTCATAAAACATGAATATGCCATTTAAATGTGTGCAGGGGGATTCCTGTTCAGGACGCTGGAGCAGAAGCAGCACGGACTTTATTTTTATCCTCAAAGTCTACCTTTCATAAATGTACTTTTCTTTTCTCCTCTGAGCCCTAAATGCCCTCCATCCTTTTTCTGACAATTCCAAAGTCAGCTTCAAAGCCAAGGTTGGGATTCAGTCCTTGGGTACATGTCATGATAGCCTGTTGACCTAGCCCCCACCCTGCCCACTCTAGGCTGGAGATTTTAATCATGATTTTTCCACATCTATTCTTAATCCTTAATCATTTTTATATTCTGCCCACCAGTATATGGGAAGAACACCCTAGAAACTGAGTTGAGCATTGCTGTCTGCCGAGATGGAAACTAAGGGAAAGCTACCAGACCTTGTCAGAGCTAAGCTTCATAAATGAGCTGGGGGAAGAAAAAGTACCACTGAATTCCAAGATGTTTAATTACAATACCAGGGAAACCCTCATTTGCACAATCACTATTTACATCCTCCCACAGTTTATACACCCCTTAATCTCAGCCCTCCACCCCATACTGTTAAACTCTTAATGTTGCTAATATACTGAGTTTCTGAAATCCATATGGAAATTCTGTTAAGTTGAACGTGATTCTTGGGAAGCACTTCATAAATTTCTCTGTTATTTGTTTTAGAACTAACTCTGAGAAACAGAGGGAGTCTCTTGTAGGAGATACTAATTAGGGCACAGAAATCATACATTTTTTCGTTCAAACATAAATCCAAGCATGGGAGTCCATTTGAGATGTCTTTTAGACTAATGTCCGACCCCAGGAAAGAATTGTAATAATGTGCCCTTGAGAATATTGTGCTAGCTGTCTGGGCAAACTAAGTTGACAAATAATCACTTGATTCAGTTCTTGGGTTTTCTTTGTCTAATAAACAATAGTCTTAGCCTTTATTATTTCCTGCATTTTGTATTCTGCTACTCACAAAGTTTCCATTTATTTTCCAGAATGGTGCTATAGGCCTCGTTATCCTGGACTTTTTTTTTTAGCCTCTGAAGTAGGGTAGGGGGTTATCTGCTACTTTAGCCCAGTAAAGGGCTGCATCTACACCCCATCAAACAACCAGGCAGAAAGTGAAAAAATTCAGTCTGTCTCGCAGATGGCCCCAGATGCATGGCATTGTGTAGACGGAAACAGCCAGATGGCTGGATGGATTTTTCCCTTTCCATCTGGGTGCATGACATGGTGGAGATGCAGCCAAAGTCTTGAGCCAAAAGAAAATGCCAGCCAAGGAGATGAGGTATTGCTACTTTCCAGGCACCTAATTCCTGCTGGGTGGTACTGTGACCTTGGTTTAATTTATTCTTTCAGAAGCAGGTCACCCTAATGAGCACAGTGATTGTCAACCTGTAGAAATACAGAGGGAGGCATACAGACCCAAAAAGGCTTGGAGACAATGTGTCATTTCCTTTCTCGTGAAGACAGGTCTTTTACTGACTTGGTGGGAATGATGACACCTGAGGAAGGCCCTTTCCTTCTAGGTCTCTAGAGGTCAGTAAGCTGGAGGCACTACAAACACCAAGGGAAAACAAAAACATCAAGGGGCTTGCTGTCCATCACGGGCATCACTAAATCTCGTAGAACAACCCTGGGCAGTGAATTATGGCAGCATGGAATTGACTTACAGTTTATTTCTAGTAACAGGCAGTTACTATGTCAAATCTGAAACCATTCAGAAAGGCCTATAAAAATATATGACAAAGTAACAGGCTACCTCTTGCTCCTTTTAGCATGTTTATGGGTTTAAACTGCATTGAGCTTGTGTTTATAGAAATGAATACAGGGGTTTCTTATGTCCTATTCCTTTTCTCTCTCCCGGCCCTGCAATCAGCTCTTTTGTGACCAGGGGGTGGTATCCAAGATCTTTGTAATGTTTGAACTCCCAACCAGAGTTATTATTCTGCTTAGAGGCAGTCTTATTGATGAGCATACAACTTGCATTTTTCTGGAATAGTTGAAGTTCTTTTGTTGAAGAACAGGATAGTTAAATGACAGTTGCAAAAGAAAATCATTTCCAAGTTACCTTTCACCCACTCTTCCCCTCCCCAATGCTGTTTGACACTTACTGAGAAACTAATTGCAGCCTGAGTGGGGCCACGGGACAAATGCTGCAATCCAGGCATAATGCGACACCAAATATAATAAGGTAACATATTGTTAAAAGTCAATACCCCAAGTCTAACAATACGGTGTCACAGACTCCTAAACGTGTAACCATATAATACATAATTGTCATCTGCAGAGAAAAGATCTAATTTTGATAATGCATATTGAGATTGGTTGTCTGAAAAATGCTTATGGCTCCAGAAGGTTTGACAGTCCTGAATATCACATAATAGCATGTAGCCAAGGAACATGGGATGAAGGGAAGAAAAAAAGACTCTATTCCAGAACACAAGCACTCCCACTCACAGTTTTATTTTTAAAAGAACACGATTCTGCTCAGACAATGAGCAAGCTTACTGTGAAGGGTGATTTGTTCCTGGATTTCCATATCTGCAATTTGTATGTGTGTGTGTGTGTTTATGTACATACATGTAAAGGTCCCAATCCATCCTCCAAGGTCTGACCTATAGGATCCTGCTTTGACAGCCACAAATATCCTGAGATCTCTGACTTATAAGGACTTGTTATAGCTTTAAATTTCATAGAAATTAAGCAAATCAATGAACTATTGAGACATACTAATACCTACCAGACTGTCTCAATTCTAGGAAATAGCTTTTTAGTATTTTAGGGTAGCTGTGATCAGCATCCTTCTTATAATCTATGTATAGACTTAACATATTACTTTCCTTCTTTTTCAACCTAAAACACTGTTTTTAAATCAAAGATGCATCTTCCAACCCATGGCACCTTAAAGCTGAGGAAATATTGTAATAAAAAGTGCTAGCTGCTATTTATTGGATGTATATAGTGTCCCTGAGGTAGCAAAAGACCTTTGATAGGTATTTCTTTTAAATCTCATATCAACTCTGTGGAGGAGCTAATTTTACTTCCATTTTACAGATGAGGATTCCGAGGCCCAGAGCCACTGATATTTCAGGACCTATTCACCCATGAAAGGGTTACCTCATAGCAAGGTGTAGTGCAGTGGGCTGCTTTGTTTCCATATCCATAACTTTGATGGGGTCCGCTGACCTGGATCACTGATCCTTGGATCCCATTGGCTCCTGTGAATTCAGCTCTCCTACCAGAAGGTTTGCATTGCTTTCAAACTTCTGAACATTTGCTTGTATCTCTTGCCTCATGTTGTTCACCCGAGGCTGCCCTATCAATATATATTTATGAATGTGCCTCAGGTCCCTTTACTAATGAAGGTTCTCAAGGGCAGGACATTTCTGTGGTCTTTCATTAATCACACCATCAAAGCACTTAGTCTGCACATTGCATGTGAACATTGAATGTGTGCGGAACAAGTATATAGCATAAAAAAGCAATAAACTTCAGCCTGGTACTGTTTAAAGAGTGTGAAAGGAACTTTGAGGTCATCAGCCTTGCTTCTTGACAGTTTCTGACTGCCTGTGGCACTTCCTTCTTGAGACTCATTTGTTCATTCATTCATTCATTCATTCATTCCCTCATCAGATTTGTTATTGTATGTAGTTCAATGTCCAAAGTATTGGGTAGATGCCCTGAGGAACATAGAGAGAAATAAGAAATAAAACCTCTGTCTCTGAGGGATGGGATTGTAATCCAGTTGATGAGATCACACAGCTCTAAATATTAGAGGAGACTGGAGTGTGAGGCCTATGTAAGATGTTGAGGTGGTTATTTTTATTATAATTATTTAAATATCATTCAGTGCAGAGCACATTAATTGCTCTGGGAGTTCATAGAAGGGAACAATGTCAACACGGATGATTGGGAAAGGCATTTTTAGGGCGTTGCTATACTTGTGGAAATGAGGAACAGCATAAGGAAACAGCAGAAGTAAGTGAGGGTCATGTACAATAGTCATTTCCATTTTAGCTGGAGGTGGAATGCTAGTGAAGGAGTGACCACAGCTGACGTACGTGCTTGGGCAGAATCATAGAAGGCACTGAGTGGCACGTCAACATGCTTGGGGAGATGCTGAGAGAGTTTAAGGAAAGGAGGGGTCTGATTGGGTTTGTGGCCTTGGAATATAAATGGTCTGTCTTTAGGGTGACTCTGTCTAGGAATAGGTGGCATCAGGAGAAAATGAAGAACATAGTTTAGAGGGGTGTTATTTTGTTCAAATATGTTTAAAATATTTGTATTTAAAAAGATAGGAGAAGTTCCTCTTTAAAAACTAGAATTGTTCAAGCAGATTTTAAGTGCTGACAACTAAATAGCTGATGTATCAATAGCAGGGAATCCCTGTTGTATGGTAAGGACATGGTTGTTAGGAACTCAAGAGAGTGAGGCTGGAGGTGGGTGGACAGCCAAGGAAGCTGCAAATAAAACATAGTTGGAAGGTGGAGCCAAGGGGGCAAGTCTGCCTCTATGCACAGCAGGTCTGTGGAAGCATAATTCCTTGGGATCCTCTGAGAAAAATGGGTAAATAGGGAGGAGCGTGGCAGGAAACTAACAGTTACTAAATTCCTCTAGAATCAGCATAGAATGCTATGCTTTTTCCTTTTTTCCTTTGACTCCTTAAATCCCTACAACATCCCAATGTGGAAGGTGTTATTCCCATTTCACCTGTGAAAAAAATGAGTCTCAGAGAATTTAAATGACTTGTCCAAAGTTACAGAACCAGATTTTGTGTTGGATTTTATCCCAAGAGCTGTTCAACCCATGCTGTCCTCACTGCACCTGACAGCATTATATTGACACGCCAGGTCTCTGCCTGTTGTGGAGTCACAGAAGTGGTACATGCCCACTGCCTGCATTGCTCACACACCCTCTGCCCAGGCTGTGTGGATCTTAGCCCCTCATCATACCAGGAAGAAATGGGTACTTCAGAGAAACGAGTCCCTTCCCTCCCAAGGCTCAGAACAGAGGTGGTTCAAGCCATCTGTGCTTCTTTCCCCTGGATTTCAATCTGGGATCAGGACGGGTAAGATGTTCTGATCAGGGGCTAGTTGGAACCTTAAACAGGGAATGCTTTGAGGAAGGCAAAAGAGAAACATTCCAATAAGGGTTTGTCCTGTCTAGTTTTATTGACCTTTCCTCTACTCCCATTTATAAAGACTCTGCCCTTAACATGGGGACGAAAATTGTGTGTCTCCAAGGACTCAGTTTGTCATTGATCCATTCTGAGCTCCTCTTCTTCCTTGAGGGTGGATTTGGGGTGTCAAGGTGGCAAAGCTGTGAGCATACCCTGGAGGCTAGAACAGTGCTTCCCAACATTTTTCATGCCATGGCACAAATATAAAATGACAATATTTGGATAGAGCACTGGCCCAGAGCTCTGGCCCCTCCGGTTTTCTGGAGGCCTCAGCTGTGACCCGTATGAGGCATGCCTGTGTGCACACTGGCTAGAGGCCCTGGGCTGGAAAGACCCACCACTCTTCACACTCAGCAATGGATTCATAGATTTACCATCACAGGTTAGAAAGGTCCCTGTATATCTGTAATGTTTTAGGGTCTCAGTATTTTAAAATAATGAAAAAATACCCCAAATAGAGTAACAAAATTGTGATGCAGTGGAAATGTATGATTCACATGACAATCACAGAATTTATAAAATAATATGCATCATAGAGCATGAATAACTCTATGAAACAAGTTTAAAGCTCTGTAGTGAGTGTATTCTTTCAAGCCTTTCAGGGTATCCAGGTGTAATTTCATCTGCAGAACATGCTAAAAGTCTTCATTTGATGCCCTTGTGAACTTGGAGTCCAGGCCAAATGCACCTTCCTACCTACTCACACAATAAGCTCTGATGGGTAATGAAGATTGAAAATGATGGAAATATATCAGGTGATTTCTATATGCCAAGAAATGTGCTTTTACATGGACTGTTAATACTTAATTCTCACGGCAAGTCTAATTGTTCCTCTTTTACAGATGGATAGACTGAGGCTTAGAGGGAAAGGTTAAGTAACTTGCCCAAACCTGCACAGATATTGAGTGATGGCAGTCCAATGCTGTTACCATTGGCACCGCTAGACTATGCTGCCAGAATTCTCAGAGAATTATTTTTAGGTGCAGGAGGAAAAAGAGAAACAAACTGCAAATGTTATTTGCTAACAACTGGTCTTAAAAGGTGATCGCTCAGACGTACTGACAGTGCAGGGTAAGGGAGGTAAATGTGTACTACAGTTAGTGAAGTTCTTTATGCCCATAGTAGCCAATGGGCTATTACTTAGGGTTGCTAGATTTCACAAATAAAAATACATGATGCCCAGATAAGTTTGAATTTCATATAAATAAGGAATGATTTTTTTTAGTGCAACTATGTCCCAGGTATTGCATGGGACATACTTATGCTAAAAAATTATTCCTTGTTTATCTGAAATTCAGATGTAACTGGGAGTCCTGTATTTTATCTGGCAACCCTAACATTGTTGATACTGTCTGTTGGCAGGTAGGGATTTCCTTTAACATTTTTGATTCCCTGATAGCACTAGACAAAGGCAAGTATTATTTAAAATGGAAAAACAAGTAATTGCGACCATAGAATCACAGGAAAGAGAGAACATCGGAGAATTCTTATAGTTTTGTTACTCTTTGCTAGGCAGTGACTGTGTTCATACCCAGAATAGACTGGGTTTTTGTGTCTTACCCACAAGACAAATCAGAGGAAGCAACTGAGGCCATAAGCCCAGATTTGGGAAGTCTCAGTGTAGTGAAGATTTGGGAAATAAAAATAAGAGAAATGCTCTTCATGGGCTTTCCTTGATGTGAATCTCCAAGAAGAAGCAAAAAGGGCAACCTTAGGTAATTGAGAAGAGGGAAGATATTTCTAAGTAGAAGAGAACAGACCTGGGTGTGCAGAAGGACATGATGCCAAATTCCTTGGAGCCGTTGTGGGTGGAAGGGGATCAACTGGCTTGGAAATTGTTCAGAATATATCATGAAGGGCAAAAAATAAATTTGCTGAGTACCAAGTACCAAGTTGTTGAATAGTGTTGAATAGTGTTCTTCCAAAATTCTTGTCTTCTGGAACACGTGAATGTGACTTTAATCAGAAATAGGGTTATTGCAGATGCAATCAAGTTAAGATGAGGTCATGTAGAAATAGAGTGTGCCCTAAGTGCAATACAAGAAGGTGTCCATACAAGAAGAGGTAAATTTGGACACAGAGATGCAGACACACAGGGAGAATGCCATGTGACGATGGAGGCAGAGATCAGAGCGATCCATCTACAAGCCAAGGGACACAAGGATTTCTGGTGACCACCAGAAGCTAGAAAGATGCAAGGAAGCTTCTGCCCCTACAGTCTTCAGACAGAATGTAGCCTGGCCAATGTCTTGATTTCAGAATTTTATTTTTTAGAATTGTGAAAGTAAATTTTCATTGTGAATAGCCACCCAGGTTACGGTAATTTGTTATGGCAGCCCTAGGATACTAATAAAAGTATATGCCAAATTCTATGTTATTACTTATTACTTTCTATACAGATAAAAAGGTCAGATGTCACTGAGGAAAACTGGGGAGAAAAAGACAATTCTCCACACGTTCTCTACTTTAATTAGCCTCTAAAACAGACTCAGAAAGGACTGGGGTCAGCAAACTTTCTGTAAAAGGTCTGACGGTAAATATTTCAGTCTTTGCTGGCCATGGGTTCTCTGCTGCAACTACTCACCGCTGCCTTTGTGGAGGACAAGCCGTGTAGACAACACATAAACAAATGGGCTTGGCTGTGCTCCTGTAAAACTTTATTTACAAAAACAGGCAGTTGGCTGGTGGGCTGGATTTGACCCCTGGGCTATAGCCTGCCAAGTTCTGACAAAAGGCATGGCTTTGCAGACCTCCCTTGCCTTGTGACCATGTGGACATTCACAGCTCGCTGCATTGTTTGAAATTCCACTTGTGTGTTCTTGATTTCTGTCATACCTGGTGGCACAGAAAATCATGGAAGTCATACTTTCTCATGCTAAGGGGCATCTTTAGTGAGTGTGGCTGTCAGTGCTATATATTTGTGCCCTGGGCTGCCATCGCTTGAGGTGGGGAACTTGTCTTTAGCCACCACTCTCAGAAGCAGGATTAGAGCCATCCGAGGAAGGTAGACTCATCTTTCATGATATCCTCCAGCTTGAGAACTCACCTTGTTCTCTAGACTGGGTTCTGAGCAACCTTTCAACTCACTCCAAAAGTCAAATCTACCCTCAAAAGAATTTGCAAAAGGGTCTGACAAGGAGCCCCAGTGAAGAGTTCCAAGCCCTTCTTGTTCCGGCCACATCATTGGAATAAGTGCTCAGCTTCCCGGGGCAGCCCTTGGGAAAGGATCGTGCCTCAGCTACATGTGTAAATGGTGCTAGGCTTATTAGAAAGTCATTACCATCATCTTCTAGGCTCACTTCAATTGTCTGGCCCCAGTGTGGTAGGCAGTTAGGCACATACTCGAGCAATATAGGCATTTAGACATTCCTAAGACTGGGGACACTGGCCAGATTTACCCAGACAACTACCACCGTTACTTCCCAGCCAAGCATCCATCACCTTGAAGAAGTCATTCTTCTGTGGGAGCTTTTCTGAAAGCATCAGCGACTTCCAGGCTCTGGTCTTGTCTCAGCAGAGGAGCAGCTGCACACATCACCGTTTATTGGTACATCTGAGAGGGGTTGGTTCCCCTGCTCACTGCTGCAGACGTGGGTCTCAGTGGGGCCCTTCTGGCTGATTCTGCGGGACACTCTTTTACCCTCTCCACTTTAGAGTGTTAGTTTCCTACTCACCACAGTGCTCTTCTCTGTCAGAGGGATGCTGAGTGTGTGAGGGCAGGTAGCACCTGAGACTCACTTGAGGCTGTCAGATGTGATTTCATCTCACTGTTTGAGGCGCTGAAAGAAATGCTGGGTTTCATTTGAAAGTTGAGTCTTACTTGGATGCAGGAAGTGATTCTCAGACAGTGTGTTCACTTCTAATTTTTAAAATTGAAATACACTGTAATGTGTTATTAATTATAGCATATGATATATTTTTACATAGAGAGTGTATTGTATATTGTAATTATGTTACTATTAGTTATTAATTCTGGTGATGATATGACTTTCAAGACTCTCAAGAGAAAATCTCCTTTTTAATTCAGAGGAGAAAAGCATTGTAGGTTTGCACAAATAAAATATTCTCTAGTAGCAATACAACCAGAATGATATCTGTAAACACCTTAGCTTTGCGTAGCTTCTGAGCCAGCCCCAGGGTGTCCACAGAAAGGCACCACATTAATTAATTCACTGTAAGTGTTTAGAATCATATTATCTTCTAGAAAAGTAAAAACATTTATGAAGCTTTTCTCTTGTAGCTCCGTGGACTGTTTCTCTGCAGACTGAATGCTAGCAATGCACACCTTACACCCTTGGGAGCATGCGGTTTGCTGAAATACACCTCACTCTGTCCAAGTGTCAGCCTGAGCCGAGCGAGAGCAAATATCAGTAATCTTGTTGGAACAATTACAATTATGGACTGCCCTTGCTAAATATATATAATTATTCTATACATGTAAGTGAGAAATTCTGGTAGTGCTGAAGCTAGGAACATGTGTACACCTTTGTTTATGCGGCGTTTTGTAGAGAATGGGAAGAAAGCCGTGTGTTTCCTGGGAGTGAGGTGGAAGGTCCGCTGCTTGGCATTTGAATGACAGAGGTAGATGTCGCTTTGAGGGTTTCCTCACTGACTCATGTGTTTAAATGGACTGAAAAGGTCCTCTAACCCAGTGGTGCATGGGGTGTGTGAGGCCTCTATGCCCCAGGGTGGGTTGACCTTGGGAAAGTGGGACTGAATCCTCAGCAGAGCTTCTGGCCATTTCCGCCACCATTGTTTCTAGGTTACTCAGGTTTACTCATCAAGGCATTTAGACAGCCACCTGATTGAATGCCCACCTCCTAACAATCCATAGCAGGGCTCGACACACTTTTTTTGCAAGTGTCCAGATAGTAAATATTTTAGTCCTTGCAGACCACATAGTCTCTTGTCATTATGACCCAGCTCTGCCATTGTAGTATAAACAAACCGTGGCCAATACACAAGTCAACAGACCCAGCTGTGTTCCAATAAAACTTTACCCAAACAGGCAACAAGCAGGATTTTGCCTGCAGGCTGTGGCTTGCTAATTCCTGGCCTATGGGAGCAAACGGAAGCTATTCTTCGCTGTGTGCAAATCTTGTATTTATAGGTTTAACCTGGAACAATATAGAGCTCATTAAATTAGGAATGAGGGGACATGGACTGTAATCTCAGTTCTGCCATGGCATATAGCAACTTGTTAATCTTTAATGCCTAAATTTTCTTCTCATAAAACAAGGGGTTTAGATGAAATGATTTCTAAGGTTCCTTGCAATTGGAAAACTTGATCTGCTTTTACTGTGGTTAGTTCTGATTTAGAGGCTCTAAGGAATATACTTCCTCATGTCTTCACTGTCATGTAGAGTTCTTAATGGCAAAGGTGACATATTGGAGGGGGGTCCTGGGAGAGAGTGTGATCCTTTATCTAGGGACTGTTTGCTGTTTCCAGTGTTCTGCCTCCTAAACCTGGCCCTAGATCCCCTTGGTCTGGAGCCCTGATCATTCTCTTAGGAAATTCCATGTTTGAAACATTCCTTCCTCATGCCATTTTTCTTCACTGATGAGGGTAGAATCAAGAAGTGCTCTGTTTCCTGCTTTTGTTCAATTGCCCCCAAGAATGGGCTCTTGTGTAGTTATTGCTCTTTCATTTGAGTGAGTCCCTTCTCAGTGGACTAGATTGGAGCCCACACTTTATGTCAGTGGGTCTATCCCCAGAGGGCTTGGCATGGTGAGGAGCACATGGCAGGTGCTCACTATACTCGTGTTGATTTAAGTTCAGGGAAGAAGGCGGTCACTCCACAATCATCTGAAAGATTGCTGGAGAGAGAGCTTGTGGGATAGCCTCAAGATAGGTAAGAAAACTGATGCTAATTATAACTGTAGCTCTGATGTGTTGAACACTCTAGCGGATGATATTGGTACTCTGCCCGAATACCCTTGGATCTTTTTTTTATGATTGTTGTGTATCCCCAGCCACTTTGCTTCCAACAGTCAGCAACAGCATCTCTTCTGGAGAACTATCTCCAGACTTCCAGAGCCTGTTTTGTCCATGGTTTGGAGAACTGAAAGGTACCTGGGAGTTTAGATCTCCTCAGGGGGGCCTAGATGACTGACTGGCAGGCCCAGGAATATAGATGCCCAGTTTCTTACCTTGCGGTGACTCGGAGGCATAACTTACACTCTAGAGTTCCTCTGGGGATCAGGGTGAAGTTACCTCTCATGGGACTTCCCTGAAATCAAGTCCTTTCCTGGCCATCTCCTCTTTCTTGTCCTGCTTTTCCCATTCCTGTCCAGATTTACAGTATTTCTTAGCAAATCACAGATACATGTTAGTCCTCATGTGAGGGTCTGATTTTAGGGAAGCCTCTAAAACAATAACTTATGGAGCAGCCACTATAGTAGGCACTTGGCACAGTTTGTCACTGATCCTTGACCCAATCCTGCGAGGTAGGCATTACCATCCCCATTTTGCTGATGAGGAAACAGAGAAGTCAGCCAGAGTAATGACTTTCTGGGGTTCACTCAGCTAGAAAGTGGCGAATCCAGAATCCCAAGTCCAGAATTCCAGCTCTGTGTCTGGAGTCTGTCCTTTTCCTCTCTGAGTTTTGTTACAAGGAACGTGAATCATTCTTAGACAGAGGTTATCACAGAGGTACTGAGGTCTCTGCAATTTTGTCTCAGAGAGGCCTTAGGAAGAGCCTTTTCATACATGCCAGGACAGGGGGATTTCCACCTCCTCCCAGGAGGGCTGGGCAACCTGGGCATCTAGAAAGGGTGGGTGTTTTCTTTTTTTAATACAAAATGCCAGACTATGTAAAATAGCAGCTGCCAGAAATATTGTCCTTGTCTCTCTCCAGTGCCAGTAAAAAAATTAAGTTATGATTCTATCCTCTGCTGAAATGGGCTTTCCTGGGACTGGCATAGTCATGGGCCTAATCTACTGGGAAGGATTCATCCCAGTGGCATTGGCAAATGTTTGCATTCAGTACCTAACCCCCCCTCCCCACCTTGAATCTCTTGCATTTCCACAGCTAATGGTTAAACAGGACTTGGGCTGATATTTGCATCTCTCCCGGCCTCTGGCAATCTGATTATTAGTGCAATAAATGTACAACATTTAATAACTCTTCACTTTTCCACTTTGAAGTCATTAGTTGTCTCCAGGTTGACTATGAAGAACTTCAAATTCAATTCATTAACATTTCCTTCAATAGTCCTCTTAACAATGCAGGTCTGGCTTTCCCATTATGTACCGCCACTAATAAAGGTTTTTACTTCTAACCTATTATTAATTAAAAAATTAAAAAGAGCCCTTCACTCTCTTCATTTCTGAAAAAGGTTTATATCCTCTCTGCGTGAACTGTAAAGAGGCCTTCAGAGTATGGCTTGTAGTGTTTGATAATTGCTATCAAGGTAAATAATTTAGCTGGTTGGACAGAGTGCACTTCTTCCTGCCTTAAGTGGGTGGCTCAAGATGCGGCCAGTCGGGCAAACCAGACCCAAGGCAAAGAGAAACAGAGCTGCATAAAACTTGCATTAGGAGCAAAGAAAAGGCGGCCTTTTCTAGGGGATGCTGCGGTGACCTCTGAAGCTTGCCATGACCTGGGACTCCGCCATCCTTCCCACATCTGCAGCCAGACAGTGACGTCCAGACCCCCGGAGCCCCAGGAGACAGAGGCTTCTTTCCCCAAAGGCTTTCAAGATTTTGCCATGAAGGACAAATGAACAGGCACAGATTTTCTGGATGCCCTAATCTTTTCTTTTCCTACTTCAAAGCCTTCTGCATTGCCTCTGAGCCTGTAATTACCCTGGAGGTATTTTAGACTCGAAGCGACACCAGCAAAATTGCACTTCCTGATCATGGGAGTCCACAGTTGTGTTTAATCAATTATGAAGCTGGTCACGAGATGGAGTTTTTCAGCCATAACCATTAAAGGGGAATCATTGTCTGGCCCAACTCCTTATGCTCAGGGTAAGGGACCCACCATCTGAAATTAAAGAAACACTAGC
The DNA here is from genome assembly GCF_022682495.2 of Desmodus rotundus. Classification (NCBI taxonomy): domain Eukaryota; kingdom Metazoa; phylum Chordata; class Mammalia; order Chiroptera; family Phyllostomidae; genus Desmodus; species Desmodus rotundus. The sequence continues at coordinate 135,507,670 of NC_071391.1, read as the reverse complement.
CACTTGATGTGGTTTAATTTAGTCTCTGCCTCCTTAATTAAAAGCATACCATTACCCACCCACATAACAAACTGACACTTTTATGCCAGACTGTAACTCAAAAAAAAAAATTGCAAAAGTTAGGTGGAGCTAAAACACTGATTTTTAGATACCAACAGAAGCTCCCAAACACCACAATAAAATCTAGAAGCTTTATTTAAACTGGAAGTTTTAAACAAGCTTCTAGGCTATTTGAGAGTTAGTTTTCTGTCTGTATGTATATCCCTCTTCTGACCTCCCCCGACCCCCTCTGTCTGTCTAGTCTGTGCAGTGTGCTGGCTCCTGGCTGCTCTATCTCTGTCTTCGTTGCTGTCTTTCTCTCTCTGTCTGTCTGCTTCTCCATCTGTCTTGCACCGTCTATATTTTTCTCTCTACCTCTGTATCTGTCTCTGCCTTTTTGCCTTTCTCTCCCTCTCTCTGCCTCTGTTGGCTCTTTGCCTCTCTGTCTGTGTCTGTTTATCTCCTGTCCAGTCCCATCCACACAGACATCATCACCAGACACACATCTTTGCTTATTTGCCATCAGCTATCCAGAAACGGAAGACAAAGTTTCTTTCATGGATTTTCTTTTTGGGGACCTGTGTGTCTTTGTGGGCAGACCTGGGGCATTCCAAGGGAAAGAAATTCAGATCAACCCCCAAAGCCTTGAATTCTCCCATAATCCTGGCCATGCAGCTATGAGCCTGGAGAGGCCTGGCTTGGAGCAGCTCATCTGTGGCACCTGCCCACAGTGGGTGCAGGACAGTATAAGCTACACAGCATGTCTGCGATGACCCTCCATTTGCCAGTTCTACTCTCAGACGTACAGGAGCCTTCAGAGGCTTAACCTGTCTGCTAGGGAGCTAATTCCATGCACTCATTCAAGCTGGCTGAACCACTCTCTGCTCAGATCTCTTGCCACGCACTTCCTTGTGGTGCACGAGCCTGAATTGGGGCAGCCAGACCACCTGTCCCAGCCAGCATCCTTGGCTCTCTTCTCTCCCCCACACCCGCCCAACCTACATCATTTCTTGGTGGCAATTTGTTTTTCTACTTTGAGAGCTCACATAGCACAGTGGTTTGGAATGGGAACAGTCACACTGTTGTGTTCAAATCATTGCTTTGCAATTTTTCAGGTAAGCAATTGCATCTCAGTTTCCACATCTGTAAAATGGAGATGGTAAGAGTAATGACTTCAGATGTTTTTCTGAGGATGCAAGGAGTTAATTCAGATTAAGTATGTAGAATAGCATACAACAAACCCAATATGTTATTAACTTTTAAAATTTGTTGCCAATTCCCATTTCCATATCTGAATGAATCATGACAGGCCAGAATATAAAATTTCAGCAGTTCAGAACTGTAAGGTCTTACGATCGACTAGCCAGAATCCCTCATTTTTTAAATGAAGAAACCCCAGCCTGGTGAGATAAAATAACCAACATATTAAATAGATTGAGTGGTGGAGTAGATTCTGCCTAATCCAGTGCTCTTTCAAACATGCTCTTTGCAAACATTTCTCCTTGCTCCTTACAAGAGCTCTCAGGGACTTGGGATTGCTAGAAAAAGCAGCACCTCCGAGTGCAGGGTTTAAAACTAAAGCCTGATGACCAGTTCAGTTCACGTAGGCAGTCAGCGGGCTCTTTGGAAGGACCTGAAGGTTGCTCCAAAGGCCCCGAATTGCTCCCCTATTGCTGCTGGACAACCCACCCTTCTCCAGTCCTGATTTTTGGATAATAATTGCACCAGGAGAAAACAAGTTCTCATTTTTAAAAAGTGCACATAGTTCTCTGAATATACAGAAAGCATTGAACATTTTAGTGTGAATGAGATACCTTTTCTACTCGGAAGTGCTTGGGAGCCTTAGGCCCCAGGGGTAAAATTATTTCTGAAAATGTGAAAGTGTGTGGAAAGAGCAGGGGTCCCTGAAAGCAAACTATTTGGACTCTCCAGTTTTGCCTTAAGCTAGCATGATCCTGTGCTTCCAACTGTGTCTCCTCTTCCCCTTGGTTGACTCTGCCTAGATGAATAATGGATTGGGAACAAATGTTTGCAAGCAAGCCCTGGAATGATTGGGTGACTGACCTGTGGTTGGTGACAAGTTACCCAGATGGGTGTTGGCTGTCCATCCCTGGTGATGGTCATGCTTCAGGCACCATAACTTTCCAGACTTGAATCAGAAAGACAGGAGTGAGGTAGCCCATCTCTTCACCCCCTCCCCAGCCAATCCCACAGGATGCACAGTCTGGACAGAGGTGACTCCAGAACCTAGTGTGAAGTCTTCCTCCTCCCAGTTCTTGGCTGCCAGCAATGCTCCTACCATGGCTACCTCTAAGAACCACAGATTGAACTGAAAATCATACTGCCTGAGTGAGGAGCTGGGGGTGGAGGTTCAACTCAGGAGGAACAGATTTCTTCATTTTGACCTAGAAACCTGGTATGCTACTGTAGGGCTGGTGTTTCTGAGGATTGCATTGTCTAGTCCTAGTGCACAGCTCAGGTCTGAGGTGGAAAAGCAGAGTAGAGGGCACATGCCTCCTGATATGATGGCCTGAGAAATTCCCCCCTCAAACGCATAACCTCAACCTAATAGTGAGAGAACATCAGGCAGCCAAAATGAAGGGAAGTTCTACAAATACCTGGCCTGCACTCTTCAAAAATGCCAGCCTGAAAGATCAACCTAATTATAAGAGCAACTCCAGGTCTCCACTGAGACCACTGATGGCTGCTAACCTGTACATATAACCTACCTTCATTTAAAATTCCAGCACTTCCTGTTCCTACCAGAGCCCTAGATGGTGAAGAAAAACAAGAACAGCCATGCTAACTATACTTCTCCCACCTTCAACTGCAAGGAAACGTTGCTCTTCATTACAGGGAAGTGGCTCTCTGGCCAGATCCTATGTAGCATGTTTCACAAAAGCAGTCATTGGAGAGAAAACGCTGAAACTCTGATAAACAAACCAACCATGTTCGTAGGAATTGCCACCCTCAGCACAGCTTGCTTAGTGTAGCCCTGTGGTGGCAGCCTGCTGGCAAAGCGGGAAGGGCATTAAGCCGTGCCACCCTTGAGACAAGGCCAGACTGTCCTCTAGGAAGGTAGGGCCAGTTTCCCCACAGCTTCAGACCCTTGAAAGCTCCTTCTCAGGGCTTAATTCAGAAAGTGATGCCCTCTGGGGCAGGACTTGCTCTGTGACCTTAGGTCTTAATTTCCTTTTCTGCACAATGAGAAGGAAATGTCTGTGGTCGCTTCTAACTCTAAAATTGTATGACTATATTAATAGAATACAACAAGCTATAAGGGTATGTGTGCATTGACTGATATGTTTTTGGTTTGTGATATCTCCTATAAAGTCTGTAATTTGATATTTGTAAAGTAATGGGGATGACTTCTGTGTAAGTCTGAGCACTTCATTCATTAATCTCCCTTAGAAAAAAAAAATCTCACTTAGAAATGTCTTCGTTAAACAGCCTTTCTTTATGGCATTTGTTCAGATCTAGTTGTATACCCTGAACAGAAGAATGCATGTTGTACCTGTTTTACTCTGAAAAGCAGAGTTTATAAAGTGGGTATTTCTGAACCCAAACTCCAGATCTGATGGGGTCCCACTATCATGTCCTTCACACATCTGGAAAACATAATTTTATATTCTCTGTAACTAAGACGATCACTTATTGGCTACACAAAAGCAGACCGGCAGTTTTAAGTGAAGTTTCTGTAACAGATGGTTTTAAAATTGAATAAAACCAATGACTCTTTTCTTACATGCAAAATATGGCATACAATATTGGGGCTCCTTGTACCTTCAAAAAGGACTTAAATGCCAGATCAAGATTTTCTGCTGTGCAGTTGCAAATATGCTGTAACTGCACAACAAATATTTGTTTAGTGGTAGTTTGAAAAATAAAGGTACCTAAAATCAAATCATTACAATTTTCTAACCCTAAAAGATCAAAAGGTAACTAAGTGACCTGAATCCCAAACTAGACCTTTTAAAGTCACCGCTGCCACTAAAATACCCCCTGTTGAGTCTCTGCTAAACTTCTGGACTTGACTGGGATGTCCTGCCAACTCCAGGCTCCTCTTGACTTCGGGGACTGTCCCATTTCTTCGGGATAGTAGAAGACCAATGGGAGACATAGGTGGCTATTGGGAGGTCACACACTCATTTTTCTGGGGATGGGGAATCTTCATGCAGGTAGAGGTCACTTCTTGTCACATAGCTTGCTAAGCAGAGCCCTGTGGGGAATGCCTACAGATTTGCTTCCTGAGACATTGCTCTGTTCTTCGTCCCCATCACTTTAGAACTTCCAGACAAGTGCCAGAATAACAGAGTAGGAGAAACACATTGCTCAGTCAGTTTCACGTTTTCTCTCTGTTCTTCGCTTTTGAATTTTTGGTTGTTGACCATTGTCTAGGACCATATGGCTCTCTGCTTTCATCTGTGTCTCCTCTCTAGTTCCCCACACAATGTTGGGACTGTTTGCAAGGCTCCTTTCCATCAGTTCGCCTGGCAGCATATGACATCTTGGGGATTTGCATTTTTTTAGTTTAATCATTAGCTTAATGTTTGGGGGACATTAGTCATAGGAAGTTAGTCTCATTCATCCAGATGCGTTTTTGAGAGTTACAGCTCTTCTCTGTGTACCATAATGCCCCCCTTGAGCATGCCTTCTCCCATTTCCTTTTAAAAACACTCTGTTCTTCTGGAACTCTCAAATGAAGATATCAAAGCTGGAAGGAATTATTAATTCAGAAACTACATTTGAGTCTTCCAGAGGCGCTGTACCTGGCTGGAGTTGGGGAGGATCTGTGCTGGTGTATGGTCAGGAAATGACTTAAACCTGATCTTCAAGGGCTTGCAATTGCTCCCCTGGAAAAAGGGGAGGCATTTCTCTTGCCTACAACCCTCTGGAGAGACCGGTGTCCAGTGTTTGCTTCTCTTTCAATGGATGTGAATGAATGAGCTTGCTCCCCAGGCTTTTGGCCAAGAGAACTGGGAACCGTTCTTGGAAGTCGGGCTGCTTTTTGAGTTCTTGGGCTTTGTAAGTTGCTAGACAGATGGCTCTAGAGGGGAAGGTGGGGCTTGACATGACTTTCGAAATATTGACTTTAGATAGAAGGGAAGAAGATTTTTCCATGTGAGCAAATTACATGAACAAATGTTTGGAGGTAGTGTAATAAGGAATATTCTGGTCCCCTTGAGGACATCCATCTAAATGTAAACAGGAAATCAAACTTGCAGAGCCTGGATAGGGCAGACTGAGGCATGGGTAGAAGGCTTTCTTGACATATTTTTTAAAGTTTAGTTTTATTCTCTGTGTAACCTGGAGCCATTGAAAACATAAGTTCAAGAATTTTAGCATCAAAGAAGAGCCTTAGAATTATGAATTAGTGATAATTCCATAGTTAATCTCATGGGGCTCCCTCTTGGGAGTTTTCTTTATCAAAAAACAATGATGATTATATTTTTCTTGATAATGAAATCTTCATGCTCTTATAGTTGCCATTCTTTATATGTGTAGGGCCCCCTTTCAATTTTAAATATCATTTGAATATCTTCCAGTAACCCTCCCCTCTCCAAGTTGGGCTGTTGGGCTGTTCTTGTCCCAAGCACAAAGCCTATATACTAGCTCTATATAGACTATATAGAGAGTGTTTTAGTTCTTTTTATAACATTATAATATGCCATTGTATAGATGTTTATTAATTTATTTAACCTGTCTGCTATTGATGGATAGTTAGGTTGTTTCCAATATTTTGTTATTACAAATTATACTATACATTCATACCTAAATCATTTTGTATATGCGTTGGTGTATTTGTAGGTAAGTCCCTGGAAATATTATGCATGGGTCAAAGGTGTGTCATTTTTAGTTTTGATACATGCTGTTGGATAGCTCTTCCTAGAGACTGCTCCAATTCACACTTTTTTTCTGTGGTATATAAGAATGTTGGTATCTTCCAGCTCACCGCCACAACACACTCCTCATCTCTTTTATCTCTGCCAATCTGATAAATGGGAAAGATTGCTCATTACAGTTGTAATTGCAATTTCACAGAGAAAACTAAAGGCATTGGAGAAAACTCTAATTTTATCTCCACTATAACCATAAACATATATGATTCCACTCTTGTCCTTTCCAACTCCTGCCTGTGGCATTGAAAAATGTGTACTCCCCTCAGTCAAAGACTAGACCTTTCATATATATTTTACATCTAATTCCTTTTTTTATTCTCAGACAATGGTTTTCATTGGTAAACCCTTTTTCCTCCTTACAAGATTCTTTCCATTGACTTTCAAACAAGCATTAGTAGCTCCCAGTCTTAAAATATCTCCTCTTGACCCCTGTACCTCCCTCCAGTTACTACCCTTATTCTCCTTCACAGCCGAGTCACATGAAAAATGTCTGTACAAATGCTTGTTCCTCCACTTGCCACCTCACAGCTGTTCTTCAGTACATACACAGGTGTCTTTTTTATTTACCAACTCCAGTCTGTTCCTGCTGTGGTTACCAATGGCCTCTGTGTTGCTCCACCGAATATTGACTATTCATCTCTCATTTTTCTTGATCTCTTCTTAGTAGCATTTGTCAAAGTTGACTTCCCTTTTCTTCTGAAATATTCTCTTTTCTCAGTGTTCATGACACCACACTCCCTGGTTTCCCTTTTACACTGCTCATCACTCCTCTTGGCTGCCTCTTTCCTTACCAGGTCCTAATTGTTATCATCCCTAAGACCATAGTATCTATTTCTTCTTATATTTTATTCTCTCCCAAAGTGAATTTATTTTACTCCCAGTAATTTAAACATCATTTACATGCATTGTCTCCCAAATATCTGTTTCTACCTGCAACTTCTCTTCAGAGTTCTAGGCCTGTATGTCCAACTCTGTATTTTAAATCTGCAATTGCATAACTTACTTGCCTTTTAAATGTAAGATGTCCAGAACTAAAGCCTCTCCCCACTCCTCCCCCCTACTCAAATATTTCTTTTCTCTAGTATTCTCCATCTCTGTAAGTGGTGCCAACCATAAGCAATATGGTTGTGCCTGCCTTCAATTTAGGTATTATACTGAAAATCTCTCAGAGCTCCATTCCCATGTAAAATATGTAAACACTTCTGTTCTTTTATCTTTGATTTAGATCTTGGTTCCAACAGGTTTTTCCATTTCTAATGATTCTGCCTTTATCAAAGCCACATCTCTTTCCTGGGCCACCGTGGTAGCCTCTAGCTGATGTACCTATTTCCACTCTTACCCATTCATGAAATAGCCAAAGTTTCTAAGCATGCCAACTAGATAATGTTACTTTCCTTCTTAAAACATTTTCTACATAGGCTTTATGTCACGCTGACAATAAAATCCGAACTCTCCATCATAGTACAGCAGAGACTACTAATGGACTTCCTCCCCCACAATTCTAGCCCCTGTCTCAGGAACAGAATCTGCCTGTTTACAAGATTTCATTTCCCTCCATCCCTTGCAAACAGGTGTGGTTCTGTAACAGTCTGGCCAAATATATGTAAGCGGAAATGTTGCCTGAGAGTTCAGGGAAAGATCCTTTGAGGAAGCTTCCCTTTGGCCTGCTCTTCCTAGCTTCTTCCTTTTGTTTGGTGCAAATGTGATAGCTGGATCTACACAACCCATCTTGGACCATGATGGAAGCCACGTGCTGGATGGCAGTGTAGTAAGATGGAAGGAATCCTAGTCCTGAAGGCCATGGAGCTATGATTCTAACCCTGGACTGCTAATCTCTGGATTTCTTCAATGTGGTTTTCTTCATGTCACTATTATTTTGTGTTTTGGTTTTATGCAGCTGAACATAATTTTAACTGATCGTATGGCTCATAAGGCCCTGTGTGGTGATCTGGCCCCAGCTTCCCTCTTTGACCTCATCTTGTGCACCCATCCCCCTGGATCAAGGTCTACTCCCCACACTGTTCTACTATTAGTTTCTGGAACTCCTTCCCACCTCAGGGCCTTGTCATACCCCTGCCTGGAATGCTCTTTTACTACTTTGTCTGAGTAAATGTCATTTACTTGGAGAGGGCTTTTCTGATTCTCTGATGTAAATTATGTTTCCTGTATCTTTCACACCATTAATTTTTCTTCACAATACTGATTCCCATTTGAAATGGCATATTTATTTGTGAGTTTTTTTATGTCTGTCTTCTTACATGGCAAAATCATGTCTATTCGTATACTCAGATCCTAATTCTAAGCCAGGCATCTACTTAGATAGTAATCATATGGATGGAAGAAAATATAGAGTACAGTTTAGAGAGTGGGATCAGGAATCTAAGAGATAAGATTTAATCCCAACTCTTACTAGCCGTGTGACTTAACCAAGTTACTTAACCTCTTGAAGCCTCATTTTACTGATCTTTAAATGAGGCTAATAGTTGAATATTCCTGAGGGGACTGTGGTAAAGATTAAGTAACCAAATAAAACTAAAGAATTCAACATAATGCCCTTCACAGAGGAAATGCTCAGTATACACTAGCTATTATTAATGAATAAATGAAGAAATCAATGAAAAAAGCCAAGGTCGTTTTAGCAGCTTGTTATCTGACCCAGGAAAGAGACCAGTGCTTCAACAGTGGCCTTTATTTGCTGAAGTCACAATGCCTTCAGCCAAAGGACAGTGGAAATATTGTTTGTCACGGGCATTTTGAACATTTACCTTGACCCTTTTGTAGGGGCAACTCAAATGCTCCTGCTCTGCCAAGGCCCACCCTTGGCCTTTGATAGTTAGTTCTCTGGTTTGTACTATACTTTGACTCACTCTCCTGGCACCTACCCAAGATCCCAAACTATTATTCTTCAAGTTCACGTCTTATCTTTCTCTGGGGATGGCAGGCTCTCCCATGGTGGGCCATGTCCGATGTTCTTACTCTCCCCTAACTCCCCCTCTGCCTAATGAGTAAAATCTTTCTAAAAGTGAGATTTTAGTCTTTATTATCAAATGAGGGTGAAAACCAAAACACCAAGAAGTGAAGAATGTGGGAAGGGAAGGAGTGGTTGGCTTCCTGTGTATTAACCACTATTCACCTAATTACCTCAAACCCTTGCAAGATTTGGAGAAACCACCTCAGAGTTTGTTTTGATTCTGTTAGGGAAATGCCAAAGCCACAGTTTGGAAAGGCTTCAAACATTCCCCAGATGAGCTGTCTTTCTATTTATAAAGTCCTCCGAAGTCCTGAATTCAGTAAGAGTGGAAAGGACACACACACACACGCATGCACACACAGTCACACAACAAGCCACTGTGGATTCGCTGTAATACTGGCTTGAACATTCAAGAGAATACTTGAATCATACTTACCTACCTCACTGGGGTGTTGTTAACGATTAATTACTTAATGTTTGTAGAACACTTTGCAGATGTAAAGTGGTTGTATAAGTGCTAAGTATTATTATTATTAAGCAGAAGTTCTATGGTTTGGCTGAAAATATTTTTTGTAATCACACATTTAACTATAAATAAATCAAGTTTATTTACAAGAAGGTTTTTCCTTTTAGCCTCACTTCCTGGTTATTATCACTTAACTAATTTCTTTTATTTTCATTTGGGTTAAAGTAGAGCTGCCTCATCCTGGAAACCTGTATCTTTCAAATAATTCCAAGAATATCCTAGTAAAATATACTTCCAAGGACACCGCTTGTTTCCTCAGGAGTAAGGCTGAGTGTGTATTTCTTCAGCAAGGACTCTATACCTACCCAGGCTCCAAGGCCTTCTCTGTAGGGTTCCTGTCTCAATTAGTTCTAAACTGAAAAACTAAAGCATACAGAACAGTATCCTGTCAAGTAGGCCAGTAGAATAGATTTGAAGATGATAAGAACAGTCATAATAACAAAAATAGGGACTGGCGGCATTTTGGTTTCATTTTTTACTTCCCTGTCTTCAATCTGTCTTTGTTCTTCGGAAGAATGTGAAGAGGTGGGGGTAGTGGCTAAGGAAGAAGCAAGTGGCTTCTATGGCACAGCGATATGCAAACTGTCCAGTGGAAGAGCAGCCTTAATGAAGTGGTAAACTGTCGAAGTCCATAGCAACCTGCAAGGAAAGTTCTTTCTTCCAGTGCCTTAGGCAATTCCATGGGAGTCACGCTGGATCTTTAATGAACTTAGTAGACTATAAATCAACAAGGAATATGACACTGGGGAAAGGGATGAAACAGAAGAAAGTCAGACAATGAAGCCTCCTGCTGCTCCCTTCTCAAAAGCACACTGTGTTTTCAGTGGAGCATATTCTTTGGCATATGTGTGTGTGTGTGTGTGTGTGTGTTTGAAGATATGGTTGGACAGTGGCTATTTTTAGCAGGTGCTTAAATTGTCCAGGTATTGGATCAGTACCATGCAAGGGTTACATCCTTAATGTGTAATTCTAGGGTAGGTGGGAACAATCAGGTTGAATTACTGACATAGTGAGGAAATGAAAAGTCAAACTGCTGACCACGCGTATTTTATATTATTTAATTAAAAGTTGATAACGGTGTATGAATGAACCACAAATCAGATAAAAATGGCAGCATTTTCTCATATTTAACACATATTTGACTTGTGGTTATATGACAATTTGCCAGGTCTATGATGTCTCCAAATAGAAAATCAGGAGTGTAATTAAAAAATACTGCCGGGGAGAAGCAATATTCCCTCCAACCTGAGCAGAGCTAATCTCAGCCACAGTTCCCATCACTGTTATTCCTACTTAATGAGACTCTCCTCTATTTTGTGATTTATCTTGAAGTGAAAAAGGGAAATCATCAGAATTTTTATTTTAAATATACCATGTGCCTTTTATAGAAATAAAGAGAATGGATGGATTATGAATTCCAAGTGTCAAGATTCCCTATTTATTCTTTTTAATGAAGTCTCATTAAAAATCTAATAGTCATTCCAAGTTGTCTCTCAGAACAGAACTGCCAATTCACTGGATTAGCTTTAGAGTTTTTGGTTTCATCAGATGAGCAGTCGTGGAGAATGTGTCCATCTACTCTTCTTCAGTATCACTGGATTAGCTATTCCTAACTTGTGCAGAGAATGTTCTCAGTGAACCCAATCTCTTTAGCACCCATTTGAACATACCTGGCACAGAGCACAGCATTGTCAGATCCTGAAATAGTACCACAGTCAAAGTCCCAACTCTGCAACTCTCGCTGCCAGGCTCCACTTGGCTTTTAGACAAAGTGAGGAAGACTTTGGTGCATTTTCTACTTTCTGATCTTTAATTATTTGATGATTCAGCTCATTCACTCACTCCTCCTTAGAAATTTTCACAAAAAGCTTTCGCTGTACCTTGGTTTTTCTCTTAGAGGGGGAGAGCAAAGTACGTAAATATATTCAATGACAAATTGTAGATAATTATTTGATGTTTTGGTACCCTGTTCTGCTTTGAATTGTGTGAGATTTTGAGGTATTTTTACATTAGGATCTGGTCTCATACTGCCACTATCCATACTTCCTCTATCTTTAGTCAGGATAAATCTTCTACTCTTTGAATTAAAATCTTGCATCTTATCCTTTATTTTCCAAAATTAAATAGATTGTTTTCATGATTGTTTCCAATACATTGTTTTACTTAAGGGTTCTGCTTGGATCCAGGACAAAGAATTTGGTATTTTATCAATAGAGAGAGGCTTCAATTTGTAGGCAAAGGAAAAGTATAGAGGTTGGTGATTCCAAATAAAGAACCCAACCCATGTCCTTACATCCTGAGCAAGCCCAGTAAGAGAGTTGCCCATGAGGGGTGGGAATTGGGGAAGGAAGGTCCTGGGCCAAATCATCTGGGAAGACTGATTATCTGGCTCAGCCTACGAGGCACAGCTGGGTGTTGAGGGGGTTTGGGAAATTGGTACCATCAAATCCAAAGATTGATAGAAGGATGATAACAGAATATACATGGGGAAAGAGTTAAGAACACAGTGGAGCTGGGTGAGAGACGTGTTTCAAGAGAGGAGTTCAGATCTAAGATTATTTTGTAAGTATGGAAGAGAGAATTCCCATTCCCCCTGAAATACTGTCCAGTGACCATTGAGACAGTGTTCATGGTGGCTTAAAGAATTTTCAAAGGGTGTGGAAGGAAGTGGAAAGATGAAACCCACTCAATGAAGTAAAGGCGTGGCATGTACTCACATTGCTAATAGGAAATATATATAAACTTAGTCTGAAGAAAAAGAAGAGAGTCAGAATTACTCTGTGTCATAAATTTTAAGACATTCATGTTTTAACATTTTAGCATCTCTAGGATTGGTTTGCACCTCACAGTTGATGGCATTTAGGATTTAATAATATATGGTTTAACATGGATGCTTTTCATGAAGTCACAAGAAAGAGATGCACCTCTGGCCACAAGCAGTCCTCAGCAGATGCCAGGGGCAGAGGCGTGCTTTCGATGGCTTATTCACTGGGAGTATTTTGAATATGGCCCTTTTACCTGTCATGATGATTTTTTCAAATAAAGTTTTAGGTATGTCTCACTCAGATGCTAAATCTCAGCTTCCTCTTTTCTGATGTTGCCACACACTGCTTCTCTTTTTTCCATTTTAACTTATACATATTTGGAGAAAGGCAGAGATGGTGAGAGATCAAGTTAAATATCAGCCCCTCAGTAAGACTTTCCTAGACCACCCAGCAAATAACCATCACATCACCCTATTTTATTCTATTATTATGAACTTACACTTTTCTGATAATTTTCTATTAATTCGCTGGTTAACTTTGTTTGTGATTCATCTTCTCTTCTAGAATGTGAGCTTGAAAAGGGCTTTATTCACTTACATGTCCTCTGTGCTTAGAATAGCGCCTGGCACATTGCTGACTCTTCGTAGACACATGTGAATGAGTAAGTGAACATATGACCTTGAAAAGCATTGAACTCTTCCCTGGAGAGTTAGGGCTCCCTCAAGCAAATATATATAATGAGAATTACATCTAACTAATGTGTTTTAGGGTGTCTTGTGGGTTCCTCTGCCTTTCCCATATATCTTTTAATGAAATAAAAAACTTTAAGAATCTGCGATTCTGAATCTTTAAGACAGCAACCCCTAAAATATAGCTTGAGATTTTCCAGAATCTTAAATTAAAGCCTCCTCATCTCCCTGTCTGGGCTTATGCATGCTGATCTAACTTCAAATCAGCCAACAGCTATTATTCACCCTAAAATTAAAAAGTAAGAAAACAACCTCTCTTCTTGCAAACAGACATTCATGGAAAGTTTTGTTCTTGTTACGTTGCCTATGGTCTGTCTGAGTGATCCATATTTATATGGTTATAAAATATCTCTCACATGTTTAAAATAGATTTATAATGAATGTTACACCAGTAGTTATAATTACTAAGGTTATCACTTCAACAAATTTAAACCCACTGAAAATACTATCCAAGGAAATTAATCTACCTCCACATACAGGCAACTCTCAAAATAGCTCACTTATTGCCTAGAGATGGAAATCATGCTAGGAGAAATTGTGAAAAACGGACATGAGTCATAGAAGCGACTTTTAGCTTAACCTACATTAATCCCTTGAATAAGCATCACTCTCGGAATGAAAATTAACCTCTTTGATTTTAGCAGATCAACTCTCATTATGCCTTCATTCCAAGTTAAAAGCAAAAATGTAAACAAAACCTGTTAATGTTTTGAGTGTGTGTGATGCTGAGTCATTCAGGAATTATTTAAGGAATGTCTCTTGCTAAATGTAAGAGCAATTGGAAAGGCAGGTATATGTGAGGAGAATTACTCTCACTTGATCATGTTAGGGCCATCTAGGGTCCTTGTCATGCTGGGAAATAGTAGTCTGGACGGTGTCATCATCATCATCTTTAGTGTGATGGGTCAAGGATGTGGTGTGCTACTCATGAGGGTAAATAGTGTTTATCATTCCTTCATTCTGAAGCCCTTGTCCTTCTTTGTTCTACTTGGTGAGTAGAATTTGTTTGACCTGTAATGACCCAGGCTCATTTACTCATCAACCCTTAACTGACCATCCACTACATTGCAGATGCTAGGCTGGGTTCTGGGGATGCTAAGATAGAGAACCTGATCTTTCCATTCAGACAGCTCAGGCATGTCTCCTGCTTTCCTGACATTATGGCAGTGTGGAAATGACAATGGGGCATCTGAGCCAGAAGTGGAAAAGGAGTCATCGTATGCCTGGAGCATGTCTTATTTTCGGGCGATTGAAAAGTGAGTTATAGACCCAGCTACCACATGATTGACAGAAACTTCTCTTTTGATCTAAATGTTTCCATCTTAAATAGACATGACCATTGGGGTTGGGTAACTCCTTGAGCACTTTTTTGATTTGTTTAGATGTACAGCCATGCCAGGTATGTGTCATCATCTCCATTTTACCTATTAGGAACCCGAGGTTTAGAAAAATTGTATTAGATACCTGTGGCTGCTGTAACAAGTTATCATTAACTGGGCAGCTGAAAACAACAGAAACTCATTTTGCTACAGTTTTAGAGGCCTAGAGTCTGCAAACTAGGCATTGGTAAGATTGTGCTCCCTCTGGAGGTTCTAGGGGGGAATCCGTTCTTCACCTTTTCCAGCTTCTGGTGGCTGTTGGTGTCCCTCAGCTTGTGACTGCATCATTCTCATTTTTACCGCTGTGGTCACACTGCCTTCCCCTCTCCTATTTGTGTGTCTATTCTATAAAAATATGTGTGATTTCATTGAGGGCCTATGTGGATAACCCAGGATTTTCTCTTCATCTCAAAATCATTAATTTAATTACATCTGCAAAGACTCTTTTTACTAATAAGGTAACATTCACAGGTTCCCAGGATTTGACATGGATATCTTCTTGGGAGGCATTTTCTGTCTACCACAGAGGTTAAGCCTTTGTTCAGGGTTATGAATCTGGCAGAGATGGGGTTTGAACACAGCCAAGTCTAGTTTAGAATCCACTGTCCTAAGCCTTTACACTGACTCTTTGGAAACCATGTGGGCATTCAAGTGATGGTGAAGTTTTCAAGGCAGCTGTGTAAGTAGCTTCCACCTAGACATCTAGCATGAAGAACAAGGATGCAGTTTTTCTTGACAGAAATGTTTTATTACCATTTTCCTCCTGGTTCATTCAACAAGGATCAGCCAGTATTTCTAGAGTGTCTGAGCTGCTCCAGGCTCCGTGCCGGTGTGGAGACTCGACAGTGAGCAGAAACAGCCACCACTCCTCTCCTTCCAAGCTCGCTGTCTGGAGGTGGGGGGTGCAGAGATGGATACGCAGCAACACACAAATGAATGGGTGATCACAGACTAAGAAGGAAAGGGAGACACAGAGCAAGGAAAGCTGACCCAGGCTGGACGTGAGAACTTTTCCCTGAGGAAGTGACGTTTGAGCCCAGATTTGAAAGCCGAGTAGGCAGCAGGGAAAAACATTCCAGAAAGATGGAATGGCATATGTAAAGGCCCTGTGATGGTAGAGTTAGTTAGCTTTTTAGGAATTGAAGTCAGGCTGGAGCACCAAGCAAGGCAACCTTGTCAATATGAGCATTTGTTTCTATGTGTAGTTACTGGATGTGGAGGAGGATTCAATAAATTCTCTTATATTGCCAAGTTCTTTGAGGGTAGGGAATGTGTTTTTTGCATCTCTGAATGCTCTGGCCCAGCATGGTGTCTGCTATTAGGTATATGCTCAATGCTGTGCTTGTTGGTTGACTTAATGAGCCAGTGAAATAGCCATAGTCCTGCTTGAGAGACATTCTTCTTCCAAGCCAGGGGGTCAGAAGATAGCCAAGGATATTGTGGTCATTGCTGACTTCCACACGATTGTCCCCTGTGAGCAAAGGGCGGATGAGGGAGCCGGTAGTCAAAACCTTTGTGCACACAGTTGTGAAAAAATCTGCTAAGGCCACTGGCCTGAGGAGAGAAAGCTGAGAAAATAAAACCCCAAACAGCTTCCTCAACCCTCTACACCAGGGGCGTCCAACCGTACGGCATCTCTGGTCCACACTGGAGGAAGTGTTGTCTTGGGCCACATGTTAAATACACAAACACTAACTAAAACTGATGAGCAAAATAAAGGTTTTAAATAAATTTATGATTTTGTGTTGGGCCGCATTCATAGCCACCTTGGGCTGCATGTGGCCTGTGGGCCACACTTTATCCCTGACACTGACATCGATGACTGAGTCTTGAGGCCGTGACAGCAGTGCCCTGTTGATTCCGCAATCACCTGCAAGGGGAAGGAGAATGAAAGGCTTTTCTGCCAGCTGACCTTGATTTCTGTTGCTTCATTTTTCGGGCACAGCATCAGAAAAGGGCTAGCGTTGGGCCTTGAAGGAGCAGACAGGCCCTGAGGAAGGCTTTCCCGTCTTCCACTCTGAGAGTGCTAGCTTGTTCACCACTCGAGGACTGGGCTGCCTCCTGTTGGAGGAGATGTGGGTGATGTACATAATCTTTACAAACATTCATTTAACTTTTTTATCTGAGAGGGAGAAAATTTTATTTCTATGCAAAACCCATTGAAAGGGACAAGGTCTTGGCTATTGCCTTAGGACTCATTCACTGAGAGTTCCCATTAGGATGAAACCTGGCTGGTTGTTTTAGTCACACAAATGCCATGGAGATTTCACAGGCAAGGAGATGCAGGCCCTCGGAGACCTGTGCCTGTAACTGCCACCATTCCAGACAGAAAACTCTCAGGGCTGACAAATTGTGTCCTGGATAATGCCAACCACATGCAGTGGCGTCAACTCAGAGGTGAGTATTATTTTTTAAATTTACGCCCAAAAGAGAAATCCTAGGCCAACCCATGACCCTTGTACTTCTGCGACTATCTTTATTCCATCCCTTCCTTACTTTTCCCCCCTCCTTCTCTCTTCTCTTTATTCTTGAGATGGGATACAGCACTAAATATGGACAGTGAATCAGGAGAGTTCTGGACCGGGATCTGGCACTGAGTAGCTGTGCCACCTGGGACATGTCACAGAATCTCTGTAGGCCTCAGTTTCCTCATGTGTAACATGGAGCCCTGGGCTTTCTGAGGGCCCTTGAAGGGCCCACTTCACATCCCTCTTGCCTCTTTTCCTGCAAGTCAGTCCCTACCTGCAAAGCCCTTGTCTTCTCTTTCCAGTCCTGTTCTACACTTATATCCCTTTTCTCCTCTTCCCTCTCTCTTTCTCGTTCTTTGGGGGAGCGGAGGATTACAAGTCAGATTTGGTGTTTATCCTCTTTTGGACAGTAATGGAGAGCTCTCTAAGCCCCAGTTGATAAGAGATCAGGCCGAATTCTATGAACAAGGGTTTGCACTACTTTGATTAGGACGTCTTCTCCATGATATCACAGGGTGGGGAGAAGCCAAGAACTGCCAGAACATGCCAGCTCATGATATAGAAAGGAATTGGGAAGAGAGGGGCCACATAAGCCATCTCTTTCCCTTTCTTATCTGTGTTTTCATTTATTTCCTTGTCAGGGGCACAGTCCCCATGGCCCTTTCTCTGAGGGAGGCCCAGAGATTCTCCAGCCATTTCTCCTCACGGAGCTCCAACCTCTCCCCCAACTGCAGACAATGTTGGGTAAACTCGCAGGAAACTGTCTTCCTACTTTCATCTGTTCTCCTAGATTATACCTTCTTTCCACTTTGTTTTACAAAGACAAGACCACCTTAGAACATAGCTTCTTCCAAAAGAGCGTTTGGCAGCTTTTTCCCAAGCCTGAGGGGAGACTGAGAAGTGGTTTCTTCTTTTTCCTAACACAGGTATTAAGCTGACTTAATATTCACTTACTCTGAAAAATCCCACTTCACAGAAACATTTTTTAACACGAGCCAAAGCGTTTCTCCCTAATTCAGCACAATTGCGCCTGGTTTATATCCATTGATGTTAAATGATTTCCCGTTTAATATCAATTGGAAATGGCTGATTTCCTACCCCAAACAGTACTTAATGTCAATTATGGCAGGCAGGGCAGAGCTGTTTTTCAATTAACTACACCACTCCATTTTGTTTGCCGGTGAGTGGTGCAAAATACATGCACACAGAGCCACTTTGTGAAACAGTGACAGAGGACTGAGTATTGATTTTTCTCCCTGTTCCTGACCGCTGGTTTGGCAGGTGTTGTGGTGTGGACATGGGTGTGGGGTGGGTGGGTGGAGGAGCTCACCTTTTCTGTTTTCCCCAGGGTCCAGTCATGGTTTAATGGGAACCTATCCTTCCATCAGAGAACCCTCTGGTGTGTTGATTACCAGAACTTGTTTGGGAAAGTACAACACTTAGCTATAAATAGTCTTGCTAGAACAGAATTCACAGAAATGTGGAAGGGGTATGGATTAATAGAGAGAATGTGACTGTCATGTAATTCTCCAGTAATTTTCAGAGTCTGGGCATGGTTGTTGTGTAAGGCTGAGTATGGCAGCTAACATTCATTGAGTATCCGCTACTCTGGGTGGGCAATGTTATGTTGGTTTGAATCCTGTCAATAACTTATAAGAGATCGTATGTACCTGTTTCATAGATGTCCATCTGAGGCTGATAGGATCGTCTAATGCCATTGAGCTAGCTATTCAGTGGTTGAAGCTGGAGTTCAAACCCAAGGCTGACTGACTCTATCTCATGGACCAGCCTTCCATTCTAATGAAACAAATGGGATCCGGTGGTTTCTCTTTTCCTCAGTCTAGGATCCAAAGATTTACACAGTCTTTTTTCGTGCTGCCGTATGTTTTCCCATTTCTCTCCGCGTGGAATCCTTTCCTCACACTTCTGCTAATTCCACACCTCTCAGAGATTAGCTTGAGTTGTCTCTGAAATGTTTCTTGACTGTGGGGGTCACCTTGGGCACTTCACTCTAAACTTTTTCAGCGTTTCTGCACTAAGATCCTTTGCTAATATTGTGCATATATGGCTGCAGAAAAGTTTCTTAAAAACAGAAACCATTTGGGTGAGGGGACTCATGGATCTGAGCTGAAATCCAGTTCTGTCATTTTCCTACCAACTCCTTCTGCATACAACAAAGATACATTAAGTGCCTACTGTGTCCAGGCATTATGCTGGGAGCTGTTGGTACCAAGGAGCCTGTCTACCGGTGGAGTGAACAGACACTGACGAGGCAGCTTCAGTGGAGTGTGAGAGTTACTGTGGGGTTGCCCAAGACAGAGACACTTAGCTCAGTGGTGGAGGAGGTAGAGGAATCAGAGAAACTTCTTTGCATTGAGCATCTGAACTGAATTTGGAGGCTGTGGTTAAACAATAATAGGACAGGTTAGAGAGGGATGGGAACCTGAGGGAATGCTCTAGCACAGGAGTCAGCAGCTGCTTGGATATTGATATCACTGGACCTGGCAGGTTTTTGAAACTCTTAAGGCTCAGTCTTTCACCTACACATTCATCATAGGGATGACATAAGGATCAATAACAATATACATTCACTGAGTCCTTACTCTGAGCCTTGCGTGGTTATAAGTGCTTTATTTGTATTAACTCATTGAATCCTCACAATGATTTTATGAGGTAGGCTAGCAGTGTGCTCATTTTGCAGATGAGGAAACTGAGTCACTAAGAGTTTAATGAACTTGTCCAAAGTAACCGCGCTGGTGAGAGGTAGGACTAGAATTCAGACCTGGTGGTCTAGCTCCCAAAGCTAACCTCTTAGCCATTAATCTGTGCTGTTTCTTCACTGAACAGAGGCATATGAACCACAGAATGCAGTGCCTGAATAAAGCAATCACTCCATTATCAGTCATTACCTTGATTTCTTTGTTTCTATGTTAAAAAAATCCTTTTTCTTCAGAAAGATAGGTTCTCTCCTCTTTAGAACATCACTTTCTTGGGTATAGGACTGTGTTAACTACATGGTGATCCCCTCTCCCCTCCTCTTGGGACCTACTTCAGTGCTGTGCAAATAGAGAGCATATGAACCAGGACACTGAGATGAGTGCTTGTGCAGAAGAAGGTTGCCAGCCAGATTAAGAAAAAGTGAAGCTTCTTATTTAGAAGCATCAGAAATGCAGAGGATTTCTTGTCTTAGTATTACCAAGTGGGTGGACACTCTTTTCTTAGCTACTCTTTCTAAGATGGCTCAGAAATGAGCTTTTGGGGGACAAGGCATGTCCTCTTGAACTCTCAGAATCCAAAATAACTCATGTATTTCAAGGCGGTTTGAGCCTCATACTGGCTAATATGCATTTTTCATCCTGACCAATTTATTTAGAGGAACTATCAGATACTAGTGCAGGGTTGATCACATTAGTTGAAAAATACAATATGTTATCCAAGTAGTGGTCTGACCAGCCCTTAAAGATGTACTGTATTTTGCTGTGTATAATGCACACCCACATTTTTGGCCCAAAATTTCAGGAAAAAAATCTTTCATTTTCATTTTTAAATTCAATTACTTATTTATTTATATTTAGAAACAAAACCGATGATTGTATTCCAGGGTATTATTTTGCATATGGATATCGTTATTGCTTTCTAGAGTTACAGTTTTAATGCATAAGCATAAATAAAATAATTAAAAACATTTATATAGATACAGAGTTAGTACTACCCATATATAATGTGAATCCCTATTTTTCCCTCAAAAATTTGCTCCAAAAAATGTGCATTATACATAGCAAAGTGTGGTACATTTTACTTTTTTCCCCTTCCCATGTCTTCCGTTGACCTACATAAGAAGACATTATGTATATCACACATGTTTCTGAGATATTCCGGTTTGTGTAAAAATCTATGGGATTATTTAGTAGGACTGTCTGGTGGGAATTTGGATTTTCTTTGAAATTCTTATACTCATAGGTTAATTTACATTTTTAAAATTTAAGGTGGAGAAGCCAAAGACCTTGCATGTATAACCCATGGACATGAACTAAGTGTGTGTGTGGTGGGGGACTGCTGGAGGCAAGGAGGGAACCAGGTGGAGGGGGGCAAAGGGGAAAAAATTGGGGTAACTTTAATAGCATAATCAATAAAATATACTTTAAAAATGGTTTTTAAAGAGAAAATCTATTGAAAAACTTAAGGTAATTAAAGTCATTCATAAATTTAGTTATGTTTATTTTACTATATGTTTTTGAGATTTTAGGATCAACTTTGAGCATTTTAAAAGGGAAGGAGAATAAAAGAGAATGGACATAGGGAGGAGGGGGGACTCAAGACCTCTTAATAAGTTATGGAGTCAGCATATTATTGTTTTTAAAAGAATGGTACCAATATAACTCTTCTGCAGTAATTTCTAGCCTAGACAAACAAAGAGAGTTCTGCTATTTGACATTAGACAGTATTTATGGGCATTATCCCATCCATCCTTGCAGTATCTCAGAATGTCATGAGAATAAATATCTTCTTGAATTCAGGCTGGCTCAAGGTCGATGCTCAGAAGCCAGACCTTTGGACTCCTTTTTACTACACATCTGACTCCCAGTGGTTGTCCTGTGCCTTGATTGAAAGCTTCCTTCTCTAGGGTGGGGCTTTCAGAATTGCAAAGAATGGACAAGAAGAGGTTTATGAAGAAGTGAGAAGTTTATAAAGAATGCCTACTACATGTCCAGTACTGTGGTAGGCAGATTTTAAACACCTTCTTAATTGCTCAAAGGAAGCCCAGTTCTCTCTACGTTATGCATATGCCCCTTTGGTGTGTGTAGTCTTTACAATAATAGGCGGTGATTATGTCAGAGCATCCTGGGCCATGACAAACAGAAACAGGTATTTTGCACAGTCTGGGGCACCAAGCCCACACTATTATTTACATCTTACAGATATGGTGGAAATATGATCTCAAGGTCCCTAAGCAGAAATGCTTGACATTTGCTTCAGGTCTCTCCTTGGTGCTTTAAATTTTTCACCTCCAAGGGTATCTAATCCAGCTGCTAATTAAGGGAAAAACAGAGGCAGCAGATGAGAAGTGTGACTTTTTTTCCCCCTTTCAAAGCGATTTAAACCTTTGGAAGGTACACAAATGTAGTCCTATTATTCAAGTTAATTTATAGTCCTTCCCCTGTCCACCACAAAGAATTTATGAACCTGGAAGAGCTGGAAGTCCCTTGGCAAAGTAAACAAACTGTAACTCAGGGCTGCATACTTCCAAGGAGCCTCTTTCCTCAGGTTTTATTCTCACACCAAAGGTGAAAAGATAATTTGGTGAGCCATACTTTGTCTCATTGGGAGCAGCCCAGAGCCTGCCTGCACGCTGCAGGGAGAGAGGGGCTGACTAGGCAGCCGTCTGTGGGTTAACACAGAGTAGCTGCCATTGTCCTGGTGACAATGATGAGGACGGTAAGAGCTGGCATTTACTGAGCTGTCACCATGAGTCAGGTACCACCCTATGTGTTTCAGACTGACCACAACTCTTTAAAATGGACACTGTTATTATCTCCATTTTACAGATGAGGAAACTGAGGCTTTTTAGATGTTTGGATATTTTTTTGCCAGAAGCAAAGTCAGAATGTGACTGACACAATTTATCTACAGATGGGGTGTTCAGTGCAGAATGGACTCTGGGGTGGGGGGAAGGCATTGGATAGTATTTTTTCTAAGGAGGAGATTTCTTGTTCTCTCTTTGTCTCCCCCACCTTCCCCAGACAGTGAGCACTGGACTGAGAGTCAGGAGGTTGGTCTTCCAGTCCAAGTCCTAGAAGGTGCTGCCCCCTGATCTGGGACAAATCCCTCCCCCTCTTCTGGTCCCAGTTTCCTTATTGATAAAATGAGAAGGACACATAGGAAGCTGATGTCTAGGGCCCATGGCTCTCAGTTTCAATGGCTTCAGGATTCTATGAACCAAGACAATCGATCTTTGCCTTTCAACCCCTCCCTCCTCCACCCTTGTGTGCAGGTCAGCAATGCTTCTCTTGGATGTGCAAGGCACTGAAAAGAAAGAAAGTTGTTTTTTTATGTGCTGTATACCAGACGACCTTGATGTGATGGACTGTGGGATCTGGTGACACTGCACACTCAGTACTATTCAACACTTTGCCTGAAAGGGAGGAAGGAATGGATTTATTGACTTGTGACTTTGACTCAGGCCCGTGTATCAGGCCTGTTATTATGTGGAATGATTAGGCTGTAGTGGCAGGGACAAGTTAAACTAGAACAACAAAAGACCTCCTTAACCTTTACCTGGACACAAGGCCATTCATAATGACTTGCATGATTTGGAAAACTAAGTCGCTCCTGGAGCACCCAATACTTTCGCAGCCCCAGCAAATGAGCAGGAAAGAGGAAGATGGATGGGTGCGGAGGATGAAATGTAATCCAATTCTGCATAGTCCTGTTTAGAATGCTGAGTTCAGGTCCGTGTCAAAAAACAGCAATGACTTAGAGATCATCATCATTTTCTTTGGCTTGAAAAGAAATTTGAAACCAGATACAATGGTTGCTCACTGAGAAAACTTCCAACTATTTGTTATCCACTAGAGCAAATTATGCTGTTTCTGAAAGGTATTTTCCCTCTTGAAGGAACCACATGCCTTCTATTAATGTGAAAGGAACTGGATGCATAGAGCTTTCTCTCTCTCTCTCTCTCTCTCTCTCTCTCTCTCTCACACACACACACACACACACACACACACACACACACACACTCCAACATAAGGTCTCCTTGAAAAGCTAAAGTATCTGCAACCATCCCAGACTTCTCTCACTTCTGAAATAAACTCTTCCCTTCTAGCTCAGCTCCCTGGCTCAGCCAGATGAGCCATATCTTTTGGTGGAATGACTACGACATCAACCATTTACAATTTGGGTAGATGGGGTTCTAGTCAGACACTCTTTTATAAATGTTAAGTTTTAACAGAGCCAGAAAGAACAGAAGAATTAGAGAATCAGAGTATTAAGTTTGAAGAGGCTTTATCAATCACCTGACCCAAGGGTAAACAGACTTTTTCTTTAAAGTCCAGATGGTAAATACTTAAGGTTTTGCAGGCCAGTCAGTCTTTGTCACAAATTCTGAGGTCTGCTGTTATAGCAAGAAAGCAGCCATGGACAATACATAAACAAGTGTATGTGCCTATGTTCCATAAACTTGACTTAGGAAGACAAGTGACAAACCAGATTTGGCCCACAGGCTGTAGTTGGCTGACCCCAGTCTAACCTATTGATCAAATGATACAGACTGAAGCCAGGAGATGTGAAGAGGCTGATCCCGGGGCCAACTCAGCCAGCTAGCCATGGAGATAGGCCTAGAGATTCATGGAGGGGATATCAGATGCTTCATTCCAGGGTCGCTGGTCTGTAGACTTCCTTCAATTGCGTGGTCTTAGTCCACTTGAACTCACTAATATTCTAAAGCAATTGGTTGTAAAAATTAATTTATAAGGTACAGTGTGGAAACCCTGCTTGATTAATGTAAAGGTCATGGCTGGGGGTGAGCTGAGATGTGTGTGTGTGTGTGTGTCTATGTTGGTGACCTTGAAACCAAACACTCACTCACACACATCATCCAAGTAGGGTCTGACCACATCCATGGGTTTACATGGGCTTGTGGGCAGAAATGTAAATCCTTTCCATCACTGGGGTTCAGACTTAGGCAAACATGCCTGGGAGAACTTGGGAGGGGGGTTAGTACAACAGATAGGAGATTAAGTGGGGCTTTAAGAGAACACACACATGCGTACAGCCATGTGCGTGTACACACACACAGTGAGGAAGCTTGGTAGAAGTGGCCCAACTTAACCTATTTGGTGAAGGATGGTGCAAACATGTTCTTGCTTTTATATAGAAAAGCTTTCTTCTACTACACCCACTCCTCCATGGCACTACAGGACTCTAATTTTGCAGAACCAATGGTATTATTTTAGAGACTGCCCTTTGAAGCAGGCCAATGTGTTCGGTTGCTTTGGGGTGAAATTTGAGGAAGAGTTCCCCTCCCCACCCCGTATTTTTATTATGAACATTTAAAAACGTACAGAAAAGTTGGAAGAATTATACAGTGACCACCAGGTTTCAACAATAGTTGCTTGCTCTATGTGTAAATATCTAATCACACACATATTTATACATACACATACATCCACACATATACATACTGAACCATTTGAAATTAAGTTGCAGGCATCATGACACTTCACCTAAATCCTTCTGAATGCACTTCCTAAAATGGAAACATTCTTCTAAATAACCATATTACCATTACTATACCTAAGAATAAATTTTGAAGTCTCCAAGATGTCACTTAGAAGTAGTTAAATTTCGGTACCACGATGCAGTCAAGGTTTACACATTACATTTGTTTGTAATATTTATTTAGATTCCTTTCATTTATAAGAGTCCAACAGCACCCCTACTTTTTTTAGGAGTACAGATTTTCTTTTGAAGATAACAGGACAGCTGTCTTATAGAATACCCCATCATCTGAATTTGCCTGATCATTTTCTCTTGGTGTCATTTGATTGGTGCCTCTGTGCCCTGTTATTTCCCATGACTGAAGTTAGCACTAAAGGCCTCTCAGGATTCCCATCAGACCTCGATGTCTAGAATGCTTTGCAGGAGGCGCTATGTGCTTGACATTGCTTCTCACCAGGGCGCGTATGGGTCAGGACATCCCACTCTCTTTGTTCTCAAGTTTGATCATTTGGCTAAGGTGGTGAGTATAATTACTCTCCAAAGTAGGTTTATCTTTTTCCCTTTAGATGATACCTTGAAGTTTTGTAACTATCTTGTTCCTCATAAACCCCCACCTCGCAGTTTTAGCAAATAAAAATATAGATGCTAAGTTAAGTTTGAATTTCAAATAAACAATGAATAAAAATTTGTGTATAAGTATGTCCCAAATAATGCATGGGGTCATATGTATACTAAAAATTTTGTTTGTCTGAAATTCAAATACAACTGGGCATCCTGAATCTCATCTGGTAAACCTGGTCTTTAAGAGCTTAAGCTGGGGTGTATTGAGGGTGAGGTGTTGTGGAAAGGAGGAGATACCAAAATTTGGGAAGATATCAAATGCTAAAGACAGACTACATAGATGTGGTGAGACACCTAAAGACAAATTTGTACCCAAAGGTTTGGGGAAATGTGGTTGGAGATGCTGAAGATGCAATTGCAAAGGATTGGGCTGGTCACAGTGATATATGAAGGTGCTCTGAAAGGATGCTCAGTTCGTGCAGTGTGTACCCTTCTAATTCCTACTGCATTGATCCCCCTGGGTGGCTGTAGTTTAAGACAGAGTAGTGTTGTAGTAGTTATTTCTCTATTTCTTCAATGGATTTTGGACAGTGAAGGGGCCTTGAAGCTTGAAGTCTAGGGAAATGGTGTGGATCAGTGTTTTCTAACATCAATGTTTATACAAGTCATCGGAGGCTCTTGTGAAAATGCAGTAGGTTTGGGCTGGGCCTGAGGTTCCGATTTTCTAACAAGCTTCTGTTTGATGGTGACTTCGCACATGTTCTTCCACCTTTCTAACATAGTGGATGAGTGAATGGTATTGGAGCCAAAGACACCTGGTTTCAAGTCTTCACTTTGCAACTTTTCATCTTCGTGTCCTTGGGAAAGTTACACAATCTTTCTAAACTTTAGTTTCCTCTTCTGTAAAATAATGTGAGTTATATCTAGCAAATGGAGTTGATGCAAGGATTAATAGTCAAATAGTAGCCACAACGTGCTCATGATGATAGCCTAGTATGGTATAAGATATACAATAAATATTTGCTATTTTTATTAATATGAACATGAGCCTGATATGCAAAATGAGTAGATATCTCCAAGTGCATGTATTTTACTCTCTTGGAGTGGAAAGCCACCCCCGATTCAACATGATTTATTGCACAATATACAAAGTGCAACAGACAAAAGGGGCAGCTGTCTTCTTATTCAGAGTAGTATATTGCTTCCTAGAAAAAAATCCCACACATTTTCCAGAGGGGACAACTGATTAAGAGCAGTGAGTTCTATGAAGGGAAGAAAGCTGTGAGATATAGAACTAGTAGCAGCCTGGAGATCTAAAAAGTAGCAGGTGAGGGGGAGGGAGGGGTCAATAAATAATAAGCCAACTGGAATGTGCAACAGTGTGGTGTTATTTAGTGTGAGGGACAAACAGCCTTACCTCGTTGCATAGCCCATACTTGAATCCAGTTTCCTGATGAAAATTAGAGATAACATAGCAAGGGCTGATGCATGAGGACAGTAGAAATTCATTAGAAACAGACAACACTCTACTTTTGATTCCACACAGTAACGGCTTTCTTTCTTGGGGTTTTTGGATGACTCCTTCCATTGTATAATGATGGTAATATGGCCGGACCATGAGAGATTTAAGACCAGAATTGTGAGTTTGGGAGGGCCTGTGCCTATGTACATCTGACTGTACCTGAGATTTTAAGCCAGACAAATTTGAATCTCTGTCCCAGGTGCTAGAGAGTAGTGGCCAAGAGAACTAGCTCCAATGCCAGATTGACCGGGTTGAAATCCACAGCCATCACTTACTAGCCATGTGACTTTGGGCTAATGATTTAACCTCTCTGTGCCTCAGTTTTCTTATCTGTAAAATAGGGATACGAATCACAATATTTTTCTCATGGCATTATTATGAAGTTTAAATAGTTAAAACTACACAAAGTATATAACTTAGTGCTCAGTAAAATAGTACCTCAGTGAATGACATCATTACCGATTCCTCTATTACTATGTAAATGAGAGTTGATTCTTTTTTTGTGTGTCCAATCATGAAAGTATTATCTTTCAGGGGTACGTCTTTATAAACAGCCATGATAGTATCTTGCCCCTTGTTTAAGCTGCAGGGCAGGGCATGTAGCAATTTGAACTGAGGAGGCCTGGTTGGTTGAAGTTGAAGCAGGAGTGGGGAGATTGTGGTGAGGGGTGCTTGCAGGACCTAAGCAAGAGGTGTGGTTATATCATGGTATGTGAAGCTAGATGAAGCACTGAAGGGACTAATCAGGTCACCTGATTCAGAAGGTCAAGATTGAGGCTACCTAGCTGATGGTTGTGATGGATTGTGAGGAACTGATCCTATGTGGGTTGCAACAGGGCCAGGCAGTCTGGGATGTGCTGGTGAACACAGACCAAGACCTTAGTGCCAGCTATTGCTAGTCCAGCTGTCCCTGCAGTTATACAAACCTTAAACCTAGAGAGATCATCTCGATAACTCTAACCCTCCATAGCTAATCCGGAGCCTTTTGCTCCTAATTTGCATTCACTTTCCCCCCATTTCTACCTCCAGCACCACCCTTAACCAAGCCATATCATCTTTCACTTGGATTATAAAAGACTCCCAACAGATCCCTCTGCTTCCATGCTGTCTTCCTTCCTTTCTCTTCTCCTTTAGAAAAAGAGGGACTTTTTCTAAAAGTCAATATGATTATATGGTAGCCTGTAAAAGCTTTTCATGGTTCTTAGGACAAAATCACAACTCCTAAAGAGTGTGGTCAAACTCCCATGTATTCATCTGCAGCCCCGTCTTCTTCCAGGTGCCTGTCATCCTGTGTCCCAGCAACGCTGGCCTTCCTTCAGCCCTACCGCTCACCACAGTGCACCTGCTTTTGGGACTGCAGTTGCATCTGCCTGGAGCACTCTTCCCTCCTTTTCTCTACTCAACAGCTTCTCATCCTCCCAATCAGAAGCCAAGCATCAGGGATATTGTCCTGGATCTCCCTGATCAGGTCAACCCTGCTTTCCCATAGTAGGCCATCAGAAAACACCATGAGTTTCTCCTTTTTTTACACAGTTAAAATTACACATTAATTTGCAATTAATAATTAATAAGCTCCATTAAGGCAAGAATCATGTTTGGTTTTACTCAGCATTACGTCTCTAGAGCAGAGCATGATATTTACCCTATACTAGGTATTTGACAAATGTTGGTTGGCTGAATAAATGCATGCAGGAATGAATGGGTACAGTAATGAATAAGCAGAGACTCAGGCAGAATCAGGGTTTATATGACAATATAAATATGACAATAGGATTATATGACAATATAGGTTCATCAAGTGGCATTAACGACTGAGTCATTTTACCAGGAGATGGCTCCAATCTTGCTTGATTGGTCTCATTCCTAGAGCTGACCTTTTAGGCCATGAGGGGTCTTCACTCTCATCAGGTTCAGGAATGCAGATTGGTTCATCTCCATCCTCAACTCAGTGTATGGCATGTGGTGGACACCTAATCCTTTTATTTTTCTTTTGACTAATGAGTGAATGAATCATTGCTCAGGGAGGAATAATGCTCCCATAGTCTCATTTGATCTACTGTTAGGCAGTTGGGCTGGGATGTCTGGTTTTATTGGGGTTGGTATAGCTGATGCCTCTGACTATGTCTTCATGCCACCTTTCCTTGGGAAAGGGTTCTGAACACTGTACCTTGGTGTTTTAGGCTATTTACCACCCAACCTTTGGCTACATTGTGATGTTCCACACCCAAGCCCTCTCAGACTGAGGTGAGGTTTTTTTTTTAAGGTTTTATTTATTTTAGAGAGAGGGTGAGGGAGGGAGAGACAGAGGGAGAGAAACATAACTGGTTGCCTCTCGTAAGCCCCCAACCAGGGACCTTTCCCTCAACCCAGGCGTGGGCCTTGACTGGGAATCAAACCAGTGACCTTTTCATCTGTGGGACAACACTCAGCCCAATGAGTCACACCAGTCAGGCTAGGACGACTTTGGACCAAGGCTGTTGTTATTCCCCTAGGACACTAAGCTGGGTCAAGAATCCTGTCCTCAGCCTGGGAGTACCTCCGTTTCCTCAGTCCTTCTGAGGAAATGACTTTTCCGGAAAGAATAGACCCAGGCCCGTTTCTTGGCAGCCAGAACTGGAGGTAGAATGTAAGCTGAGCCTCATCCTTTCTGCCTGCACTTTACAAATATCTCATTCTTTATATCCCTCCAACAACATGCAATGACCCTTTGGCGAGTCCTTAGTGCTAAATTTCTTTTTTATGGAGGCAGCAGTAAAAACTCCAGGGCCTCTGATAGGCCGTGCTGGGATGCAGAGCGGATGTAAATCACTCGAGCATTGGCCGGATTTGGTTGACAGATTTCTAGGTTCAATGAAACTTTCCTTTCCCAAATAAATCAAATTCTGGCCTATGACCATCTAAGCTGGGAACACTTCTGAAGTGTCTGAATTGAGGCTGAGCTTGGAGGTTGTCCTACTTGGGTGACGGGCATGGATTTTGTAGTGAGTACGGAGGAAAACTCACCTTGTAGACTCTTGCACTTTCCTTCTTGCTTGAGGCTTTTCGTACTCTTTGCCATTGTTCCCTTAAATAAAATGGATGCAAAGCACATACAAAGGAAACGGAGCAGGTCTTGGAATAAGCATTCAGAGTGGAACCCAAGCTTTGGTAGTGGAGACATTTTTATTTGAAAAGAAGTGTGAGAGTGTGTGCGTGTCCACAGTGAAGGTTTTCCATAGCCACGGAGAACAGCTGTGTCTAAGTCCTTATAAGGCATTTGTATGTGGAATGGTATTGAGAAGACTGGCTTTTGAGAACACTTGGAATTGTAGGGTTGCCCTCAAAGTGTTGGTTATCTTGCTGTGACTCAAATAACCTTGAGGGTTAGACAAGGGTGTCAAACTCATTTTCACCAGGGGCCACATCAGCCTCACAGTTGCCTTCCAAGGGCCAAATGTAATTTTAGGACTGTGTAAATGTAACTACTCCTTAACTGGGGGCAAAGAGCTCAGCATTGCTGCTGGGTAGAAAGAAGGTGCTGGGCTGGATAAAACAAGGTGGAGGGTGGGATTCGGCCTGAGGGCCTTGTGTTTGCCACCTGTGGGTTAGAGGGACTTGCCCTTTGCTTTTGGACTCAGTTTTATCATTTCAAATGGCATATTTTTCCCCGTCATAAGTTAAGTGCCCATAAGCTCGTTTACTATAGGAGTCCCAAACACAGACCATAAAGGGACACAAGGTGTCCAGAATGGGTAATTTAGCAAGTCACTCGCCCCACCTCTTACCTATGGGGGAGCCATCAGAAATGGAAATGTGCAGCTTCTCCAAAGCCAGATATAAGCCAGGTGGGGGACTCACTGACACTCACTAATGGCCTAGTTATCACGGAATAGCACAGTGCCATTAACAACTGATTATACACATTATTGGGTAGCTCACAGCTAATGGGACCTGTCACAAGATCTCAGAAGACTGGGCTTATGATCTGTTGATAAATAGGTACGTGGTACACGTGGGTCAGTCATTTCCTTGTTAAGAAGAAAGGAGGAAATGAAGTGACAGCCTCAGCAGTTTCACATAGACCAAAGCTACGTGTCTGCCTGGAGTTTGGTGTGAGGACACAGGGCCGGGGGGTGTGCTGAGGAGCAGAGGGATGTGTCTCCTTTCCCATCCTGCAAGTCTAAAGGGTGGCTTTATGCGAGGCAAAGCCATGGGGATTTAAAAAGTACTTTGGAACTTCAACATTCCAAGAGAAGGTGTCCCCCTCCTAGCAGTCCCCTTGGAAAGCTAGGAAGTAGCCTTTGTTTTTATATTTTCATTGTGGGTATTTTTTGGGGGATATTCTTTTTGTGTGTGCTCCATTGTGTCAAATCTTTGAAGGAGTCATTTGCAAATGTGAAATAGGGATAGGACTATCACTGCAGCCTGGTACTGTGTAGTTTAAACAATGGATGAAGACCACTTTCCATGGTGATACAATTATCCAGGGCGATAGTGAAGTAGATCTGAACTTTAGACCACAAATACAGGTGGGCAACATTATTTTGTACAAATCACTTTATATCTGTGTTAGCTCAGAAAAGAAATTTAATCTCATTCATTTTGGTGGAGAGAAGGGGGTGAGGACATTTCTTGGGGTCCTCTGGTATTACTCCACCCTGGGTATTGTTCAGCCCCTAACCTGCATTGGTTCCTGGAAGCTCGGTGAATGCATTGCTCCCTTAGCAACACATTTTGCCAAAGCTGGGAGTCCTTTTGTCTGGGGTCAGCCTCCTTAGGTTCATGATGTCAACTGTCCATGAGAGGCCCTGTCACCTCCCCAGGGTATTGCAACAGACTATGGGATTCTCACTCCCCTCTGGTCCCTTCTCAGTCTTTGGAAACCCAAAAGCATTTTTTGTTTTCTTATGTCTCATGGAGCTCAAACTTTTAGGGGAAAAAAAGGCCAGATAGGGACTTCTCTGCAGGCAATTTTTACTTTCAGTTTTTACAGTCCTTTGCTAAAATAAGGGGACGAAAAGAGCCCGGCTCTCTTTGGAAACCAAGCAAGGGGAAATACAGTGAAAACAAAACACATTAGTATCTCATTCCATTATGCTACTCTGATAAAGATGGTGACCACAGGTGATAAAAATATGGGCATACTGCTATAGAATTTCAAACCACTACCCTGTGTGATCCCTATAGGAGGTCAGTAAGACCAGATGGTATGCCAAAAGGAAACGAAGACTCAGAGAGATTTTGTGAGTTGGCCAA
This sequence comes from Desmodus rotundus, assembly GCF_022682495.2. Classification (NCBI taxonomy): domain Eukaryota; kingdom Metazoa; phylum Chordata; class Mammalia; order Chiroptera; family Phyllostomidae; genus Desmodus; species Desmodus rotundus. The sequence goes on along the minus strand of NC_071391.1, from coordinate 135,475,335 downwards.
AGCCACACAGCAAGTTAGTTACAAGTTCTTATTTGTTGGTTCAACATAGTTTTCTCTGAAAGAGGCCATGTGTTGCCATTTTTTTTGTTTGTTCATTTGTTTGGAGAACACCAGACTCAAATCTTCTGGGGCAAAATGACTAAAGCTGACTTAGATGGTCATGGAGAGGTGGAGTCTTGAACACCCAGGGCTGTTATGTTAGCAGAAGGAATCCTGAGACTTGCTAAACCCTGCAAAAATCCACCTGCTTTCTGGGTAGGAGGGGTACCTATTAGGTCAGACTGAATTTGACCCCCTACCATAGGAGATGGGCTCTGCTGGAAAGGAAAGGAAGTTTATTTTGATGTTATTTTTCTCCTCTGCATCAATCTCCCTAAACTTCTGCTACTCCTTTCCTTGTACCAGGACTAGCTGTTTACTTAATTATTCTGACAGTGAAAATGGTTAAGGGTTGGCCAGAAGAGGCAGAAAAAGATTGCACTAGAAGGAAAGAGCAATGTTCTATATTTCCAGGGAGACACAGATTTATTTTAGTTTTAGTAGTTCTTGTTCAAATTCATCCAAAGTAATTAATGAAAACTAGAAAAAGGCCTGTATACAAACACACACACAGATACACACACACGTTCTCTCACACACAGACACACACAGGCACACCCCTTCCTAGGATTTTTTCACTCTTACTTGAATTATGTTGAGCCGTTTGGTCTATTGGTTCAGTACCCCAAGCCTAGTGCAGTATTGTCATCCCTTGCTTTACAACACAGTCATTATATCCCTAAACCACATTGTGATACACGGTGCCTTCTGTTTACGACTCCCGAAACTCCCACTCCATATATCACCTGCCATAAAACCCATCAAACTGCTGCTACTAAAATGGTGCACAGTGGTCTAAGCAGGAGCCAGGCAAATTGTGTGATACCCTACTGTGGTTAATGAGAGTGAAAATGTGGTTAGGATTTTATTCAGGCGATGTTCATTTGCAGGGCCATTGTAGTGAGATGGCAAAGAAAGATTCTTTTGTTAACTTGAATGACAATATATTTTCTATTGTATGGAGTGGCTCAGTGCAGAGTTTGCCAAGTTATTTGTCAATTGTAAATAAGTCAAACTGTGACCTTGAACGACTAGAGTTTTTATTGCTTGGGGGTCTTGAAATTTAATTAATATACTGAGATTGTTAGATTGAGTATCTGAAACCTGTTGCCAGATTTTAAAATACAGTAGTGCAATTTGACTCTAATAAAGACAAGGAAAAAGTTAAAACAGAATGCCTCTTTCTGTAGCGTAGATACAATTTATTGTGTCTCCTACCTGGGAGATTTAAAAAAGGAAGTTGGAGGACAGGAGAGAGGACATTGTACCTTTTGGATTTTTTGCATTCTTCTGAAACCTGCACATAGGCAGAAATTTCTTAGTAATGTTTGAGCCCCTGAAAGATATATAAGGATCTTTATTCAAAAATAATTAGAGCAATTAAACATAGCTCTGTAAATAATGTTAAACAATTGTTCTGTAAATAATGTTAATTCAAAGGAATTCTCACCTCTCCCCACACCGTCTGTCTCCCTATGTCTAACTCAAGAGCTAAGACATTTTGATCCCAGAGAAACAATCTCTTAAAAATCATTCAATAAATGCAGGTATTTTACACAAGGAAATAACATAAATTTCTCTTTTGTTAGCCCATGATTCACCTTGTTGTCTCACAGCTCTTTGTTCCCCTTTAAATGACTAATTGTGTGGCGTGGAGGACGTGTACGGCTAACGGTACTGGAAAACTTTGTTCCACAAGCCTCAATCCGTTTATGAAAACTTTAAAGAAAAAGTGAGCACAGCATATGTATGGCAAGTCTGATCTCATTAAGTCATTAATTCATCATGGAAGCAGAGCTGGTCCCTGGCATACTCTTGTCTCCCTATTTTGACCTTCTGCATCGCTCGCCCTAGGATGATGGGGGTCCTGGGGCTGTCTGTGCAGTAGTGTTGTCATCACTGCCAAGGCTCCAAAGCTGCCATGGACACCCCACCAACCTCCAGTTCTCTACGAAGTGCTTCCTGTATCTCATTCACTTGGCACACACAAAAAGGCTATGAAGTGGGTTGTAGTGTATTTCCCACTTTACAGGTGAAACAAATGTGAGACCCATGGAGGTTAAGCAATTTTCCAAAGGTCAAGTGTGTGGTAGGAAGAGGCAGGACCTACTGTGGTCCTCTTTTCTGTAGACCTTTCTTCTTCCTCCTTCTGATCACCTTTTCCTGGGTTCTCTCTACCCCGGCCCTCTTCCCTCCACCCTTGTCTTTCAGGTCTTGTTCTCTTCTGGGGAAAATGCATGGCCAAGGGACAAGTTACACACCCCCTCCCCACTCCCACATAAGCATGTGCTTTGATGTCAGTGCAGGGCTGTTGTTTCCTGAAGGTCCCTAAAATGGCATTCTTCCTGGGAATGTCACATGCTACTGCCTCGCAGAGAAGCTGTTGGAAGAGGGGTCCTAAGCCTGCTTCTTAAGTATTGGGCTGGGCTGGCCTGCAACGAACAGATTTCCTTAGAGATGCAAAATGCATGCCTCTGTTTTCGTATCTTGACAGTCTTAACCATGGAAGGAAGTGGAGTTAATATTGCCAGGGAGGACTAAATAGGGGTTGAAAGAAGAATCCCATAAAGCTTTCATGGGTGATACCAATAAATTCCGTGTACTTTCAGGAGGTTCATCTACCCCAGTACTACCTTGTTGTAAGGCCGAGACAAACAAATCATTCAGGTAAATACAAAGAGTGGCAAAGGAAGAACATTCCATGGGATGGCCGCAGGTTATGGGGCAGAGTTTTCAGGCTGCGCCCTTTTGTGATCTGCTTGACTTCTTTAGGGGAAATCTGATTTCAATCGCATCATATTGTTTTTAAAAAATTCCACCCCCAAACAGCACCACAAAAAGGAAATTAAACTATAAAAAGTACATTAAGGTAAGGGTAAGAATCTAAGTTACTGGCCCAGAAACAAGTCAAATCAAAGATAAGAATAGAACTTGTAAGTTGCTCTAGTTAGACATTACAGATGCCACCAGTATTTATAATTGCTTGATATAAAACAGTCTACTTTGCAGTGGATGCTGACATCATCAGCGTAGCACTTAAGACTTGGGGATCTCCAAGTACTTTATAAGCATCCCTTTACTATTCAGTTCTTGTGGGACATCAGATAAACAGAAAGAACCATTATCTAAGCCACATGGTAGAAGCATTCCAGTTGGAAATGAATTCTCAACATGGGGGCTTAGTGATGATTTGGGGACTATAGCAAGGTATTGTTGGCCCTCAAAAGGCTTGGATACATTCTCTCTCTGACTCAGCCCTCTCATACATTATAATTCATAATTCTCGTATTACAGATCTGTATTAAGAAAGGCAGTTAAAGAGGGCTATTTATATTCTAGCCTTGGAGGTGCCATTAACTAGCCATGTGACCTTGGCTTATTCTCTCTCCCATGTCTACCGTCCAAGGTTATTTTGAAGATCAAGCAAAAAAATAATAATAACATGGTCAAACCTAGGAAAATCTAGAGCACAAAACAACTGTATTATAATTATATAAGGAAAAAGAGAAGAAAAACAAAAGAAAGATATAATTTAAAAAATTAAGTTGAAGATCTGTCACAGTATTTTGCAGGCATGTAAACATATTATCAACTTTAATGCAGGTATGGTTGTGCCCTTCCTAATTATTTCTTACACCTGGATGTTGCCCTTGGGAAAATTCTCTCAGAGGCCATGCATTTAGGGTCTTGTATATTTTCAGGTTTCCTTATTAAGTAGAAACCAGAAACCTTTTTATGTCTCCCTGGGGACACCTCTGGAGCTTGTATCAGCAAAAAAGAAATCATAACCTGAGGTGTTGGGGTTAGAACAGAAAGTCTGAAGGGGCTCAACCCCAGAGAAACGGGAGACCACTTCACCCGGCTGGCCTTGTGGGCTACACAGCCCTGTGATCTTCTCCTGGCTGTGGAATGGTCATTGTAGTTAAAAGGAGCTTTGACTTTTTAATGAGCAAAGAGTTTAGAGGGGTGTGTGTGTGCTGATCAAAAAGTTTGGGTCTCTTCATTAGCAATAGGAAAGAAGTAGCAGAGAGGGAGAAGGAAAGAAATTAGCTAACAGATATTACTCTGGTGACACAGAGTATTGTGCAATATGTTATCTGTGCTATTTTCTTCTAAAAAGTTTGGACATGGCCATATATTTTATTGCTAATTGTTTTTAGGCTCACCACATCACTCTTTATGATGGTTAATCCACCAGTGTGCTTTGTTTCAGGCTGGGTGTTCTGGGGTTTGAAAGAAATGGGAGTCATGGTCATTGACCCAGGAAAATGTATGGACTGGTCAAAGAGAATGTGTTGGTAAAAAGAGAGAGCACAAAGTAAGAGAATTTGCAATTAAGTGCTGCACGAAGTGGCAAAGACAACCCATGCCTGGGGGTTCAGAGAAAGCAGAATGCCAGTGCTGGAGAAACTGGCATTGCAGTTGCAGGTTGGGATAGGGAGGCCTGAAGGTGCTGGGGCCGGAAGTGGCAGAGAGGTGTGGGTAGAATTTGGAGAGACTCACCTCTATAAACACCTTGGTTCTGTGAGACTGGGACCAGCAGGGGGAGCACAAGGTAATAAACAGCTTTGGTTTGAGAACTTGACTGTGCTCTTTGGAGCTCCAGGAAAACAAATGGGATCACTCACTGCCGTCTTCCTCCCCTTACTTTACCTGCAGTTTTGCAAAGCCTACCATGTCTTGATCCCCTGCTCACTTACAAAACTCGTGCAGGGTAAATGCAGAAAGAAACCCCAAACCAAACTAACCAAAACAGCCCACAAGCGAACAAAACAAATCCAAACAAGGACAAAACAGTAACATTCAGTTCTTAAATGTTCTTTCAGCAACTTCAGTCCTCTGGCCTCCCAATGTTTTGAATAATCAGGTGAAAAGCAGAACTCGCAGAGCGTTATATAACTCAGAGTCTGTTACTTGAACATTTTCTCTTCCTTGGGGGAGATGAGCTATTTAACAAAATATAGCAAATTAAGGAGTGTTAGAAAGGAGACTTGGGGGAGCTCTTGTGATATGTATAAGGCTTCAGGGGCTAACATAAAGAAGGCTGCAGCCTCGTGTTTATTCTCAGCTGAACCACTTCAAGTTTTTAGACACTTGGTCACACGTGGCCGTAGATGTGTTTGAGTGAGGCTCCAGCTTAACTGAGCTGGCTCTGCCTCGCTGCCCAGGGCCCCTTGCATGGGTCTTCCATCTGGTCATCAAAGAAACACAACTCTGCCTGCTTTGGGGCCTTTGTACATGCTGTTTCCACCGAACGCTTACTCTCCATCTCCTCCTCAAGCTTTCTCTTGCCTAGTTAATTCCAGCTCAGCGTTCACAACCAACTCAGGCGTCACTTCTTAGGAAAGTCACCCATAACCTACTGACCAGGTATGTCTGCTGCACATTTTCAAGGCATTTTGGACTTTTATTCATAGCACTTAACAAAGTTTGTAATTGCATATGTGTATATGTGTGACTATTCCATTCACCATCCTTCACCTCACTTATTGAAAGTTCCAGGATGCAGAAACTGTCCTTTCACATGCCGTTGGCTCCTCAGCAGGAGATACAGTGCCTGGTACCTAGTAAAACTCAATAACCACTTATTTATTGGATTAAAAAAAGGACTTAATAATTATCAATGGCTAACACCAGGCGTTACATGCTGCTAGGGGCTATGGGAGTAGGAAGAAGAATCAAGACTTGGAGAAGACAGTAACATCAGAAAGGCCTTGACAAATACTCATTTTTCAGAAGAGGGATGGAATGGGGAGGAGGGTGGGAAGGGCACTGGGAGAGAGGCTGAACAGGGGACTAAACAGAGAGGCTGAACAGAGGCTGAACAGAGGCTGTACACAGTGCTGCTGCGGGCTGTATGGGGACAAATGGCAGAATATGTGGGGATACTGCCCTATGCCTCAGGTAGGTTGAAGCCCCAATCATAGTTCAACGGACTATGATCTAAAGAATGTTACTGATTATGCTAGTTTTTCTCCACTGGTCTCCCACTCCTGAATTCATTCTATACTCTTTACGTCCTGCTCAGTGTCCTAGAGGCTGACCCTAGGTTCTGATTGGGTTTGGGCATTGGAAGGCACTTGGGTTGGACTGGTGGGAGAGAGGGAGGACAGGGGAGGTAGGTGCACATCCCCTCTGGAAGCTGCACCTCTGAATCTTCCTAGCTCCTGCTCTGTGGTCCTCACCCTTGGCCCAGCTCTTACTGGTCTCAGGAAACCATTTCCTACCTTCATTCCATCAGCCTCCTGTGAACCTGAGTCTCTATGTGCCTCTCCGCTTGTTCTTTGGTCGTTGTTTGTTTCCTTTATTCTGCTTACTCCTCTGTCAGTAGTCCTTTCTTTCAAGTCTCCTCATTTGAACTATCTGGAGACAACTCCATTTCCTGCTGAGACTCTGACTCATGCACTTACTTTCTCCAAGGCACTTGCTCATGTGTTGTATTTTGGTGCAGTGTTGGGGACAGGACCACCTGCCAACAGGCAATGTGATTACAACTGGCCATTTGTCTAGATTCACATTAGAAACATCCTCTTCACCTCTGGTCAGCACATTGGCCGTTAGATTCTTGGCTCTGTCAACAGAGGAAAAGGTGTCTCTTTCCACTTCTACTCTGCATATGAGGCTACACTGTTAATGACCTGTTCCCAAATCTAAAGTCTGTGACTGAAGACATGTGACTTAGGAAACCCCAAGATGACAGGGGCATGGAGAATAGAACCATTAACAGGTAAGTGTGCTTATTAGATATCCAGTCTGCAAAATTCAGGTCACCAATTTTTTTTTAAACTGGATTACTTCACTAGCTACCTCACTTATCTAATTTATTTTGCTGGTGCAGACCCGGGTATAACTGCTCCCCACCTCCCCCCATAAAAAGTATAGCAAAGTCGAACAGGAGGATATAGGTGTAAGAGAGTCTCTCCTGGTTCCAGTTCTATTTGATATTATTGGCTAGTTAGATTTTCCTCCTTAGACATACGAACGTATACCTGTAGATCTATAAAATGTCCAATTAAGAAACCAAATGAAAGTATTCAGGAACCAACTCAGGCAACTCATCAGTTACACTGATACATAATGTAAGGCCTTAAAAAAAGAGAAGAGAATAATTTAAATATGTTTTTAAACTTATGGCACAATATTTCTTCTGACACTCCCCTCACCCAACTCCCTGCCAGATACCCAGCACAGGAAAATACTAAGAGTGAATTTTCTAAATTAGGAATTGAGAAATGACCCACTTACAGAAAATCAAATGCAGTCTCTCTCATGTTCTTCAAGTACCCGAAGAAAATATACAGAGGGCTCATTTTAGAATCTGCCACGGAAAGGGCTCATGCTTGATCTGTGGAATCCTGTTCACTAAGGAAGCCTTTGCGTGTAGGATGGAATGTTGCAATAGAAGGCACAAGGGCCTGGATCCTATCTTCACTTGGGCTTAATGGGACTGGGCTTAACGTCACCCAGAACTCAAAGACCTGAAGGACAGAAATATGGTGGGGACTGAAGGTAGAATGGTGACCTGATTGCTTATTCTAATTTTAGTCTCCTTCAGATTATGTTGCAGAAAATCTTGTGTTATACAACGTGTATGTTCGTGTAACTAGAGTCATTTTGTTTCTTTTGAGGTTATACAATGGTTTCTCTTGCATTCTTGAGGAGGAATTCTTACTCAGAGGCCATTGTCTATAATCCTGGGGCTTCAAAGGATGCTGACGTGGCCCCCCCTGGCACTCCCTGTGTGACCGCCCTCCTCCTCTTTCAGTCTACAGTGGGAATAAACAAAGATAAACAGAAATATCTGGACTGTACCAGAATTAAACCTCCTTATATTTTCCTTAACCAATATCCCCATCCTTTTCTTTCTCAAGAGGTGTATAGCTAAAGGAAAATGAAGATTTTTACAGTTGGTCTGGAGTCTTTGCCACATGTAAGGGACTGTTCACAGTGCTGACTTCTAAACATGTTGACTATGGTTTACAGCAGAAATTCACTTAAGTAATAATTCCAAGCCTGTTGTGTTGGTGCTCCAGGGTGACTAGACTCACTTCAAGGAGAGTCAAAAGATGCTTGAAAGAAAATATTTAAAATTTGGTTTCATTTTCACATATAGACCAATTAGTTGTAATGGCCTGGGAGTCAGAAGAATAGCTCCATTTCTGCCATGAGCTTGTGCAATTTGGGGCAGTTCCCTTAACTCTTCTGAGCTTCACATTTCTCTGGGTGAGTTGAAACATTTGGATGTAAGACTTCTGTGCTGCACAACTGCAGGGGGCACTATTCGCATTGCAGTCTATATGGTGCCTCAGGGAGGCACCATTTCCATGTACCACAATGAGAGGGGTGTCCTTTGGAACAGTGCATTGCTGAGACCTAGGCATGACCTCTAAATCAATAAATACCAATCAAGTACCCATTATGTGCCCAACAATAGAGAGGTATGTGTAAGGCAAAAGGCACAGTGTGAAGCATTCCAAGTAGGGGGAGGACACCTACTAGACGGTGAAAATTATTTCATATATGTGTCCGTGTACTTGTTGCACAGACATGTGTTAAGAATCTACCATGTGCCAGAAATTGTGCTGGACTAATCCCTATTTTTTCTTCGAAACTCAGCTCATATCTGACCCTTTATGAAGACCCAGTCCCTCCCTCAAGAAGCTTGCAAGCTTATGGAGAATAAACAGGAGCTTGTGGTAAGTACCACAGTAGCTGCATGAGCCTGAGATATTTGGATTGTCTGATGTTTTATATTATTCATATTTATTTTCTCTTGTGACGAGTAATTGAGATGTCACCATACTTTAACTAATATTTATTGAAGCATTCTTAAGAATGCAAAGGTGAGTAACCTGTAATGTGTGCTGTTGAAAGTTAGGAAAGTCAGGGAGATTTGAAAAGAACACAAGTGGGCTTTGTTAAGGGCTCAGTGTTGTACTATAGGATTCGGAGGGGAAGGAGGAGCAGGGAGAAAGAGAGAGAGAACACATAAACTTCTTGGCTTAGAGAATCAAAAAGGTCTCTTTGCAGGAGATGCCAACCAGATGACTCATTTTTGTTCTTCCAGGACTGGCCTGGTGACTGTTTCACACTTTCACAGCTCCTGGCACTTTGCCTCGATAGCTTGTCTCCCAGTTATTACACATTATTTTATTGTCTGAATAATGTCTGTGCCACTAGATTGTAAGCTCTTTGAGGGTAGAGACTGTGTCCTTTCTGCTCACTATGGTATTCCTAGAGTCTTGAATGGTGCCAGTTTAGAAGGCAGTCAAAAATATTCAAAAAAATGAATGAACTAGTGGGAAGAATAGGACAGAAATTGTAGGCAGAGAAGGAGTCTTTCAGGTGGAAAGAACAGTTTGGACAATTGCCATGCCTAAGTGACCCACCGTTTATCCTTAGAGACTTTAGGAATGTTAGAAATAGCAAACTAGATCAAATCCTTAATGAATGACCAGAGGGCTTGTTGAGAGAGATTGTGGCAGGTGCAGAGTATCTCTAACCTCTCCTCCACAAACTCAAGAGAGATGGATCATCCCTGATTTTATTTAAGCTCTTTTTGAACCTAGTAGGTGCTCATTAAATATTTGAAAATGGAATTAGAGCATGGATGAATATACTGATGTTTTCTGTCCAACAACCTTCTGGAATAATAAGCTATCATTACCTCTCCCTGCCCCCTCCTGATTCTCACTTAAGCCATGTCTCTACGCTGTGAGAAAAATGGTGCAATATGGGGGGAAAAGCAGGGCATCTGGTTCACCAGATATGCATATGGCCACAGCATATGGCAAACCCAGGGCATTTGACCATCATGCTCATTAGGATGTGCCGGCAAACCGGATGCCGTGCGTTCACTGTGTCTGTGTCGTTTTTCTCTCAGCATGTCGACTTGGTGTTAATCATCAGGACACACTTGCCTTTCTCCAGCAAATGACGTCCTCCACTCCTTTCACCTCAGATTTCTTCTGAAATCCCTTCCTCTTTTGCATGTACTTTCAATTGGCTAGTGGCCTTCAAGGCTTGCAAGGCTGGTCTTACTCTACAGATCCCACTAACAACATCAACAAATTACATAACCTACAAAAAGCCAGAACAGCAGCTCAGCACCCTCCTTCTTAGGGGGTGAGAAGGAAATGCAAGGTTTGTTTGCATTAACGCATTAAGGAAAACAGTCTATTTTGCTTAGAGTCTGGGATAATTAACATTGCACAGAGAAAAAAGAAAACCCAGATCTCCTGATTTTTTCACTCAGGGACTTGACAACTTCAGGAAGAGGAGGACCAGGGAACCTGCAACCCACCCACAACCTGGGCAAACAAAACAAAACAAAACAAAATGACAAGCAATTTGAACGGTTGAGAGCAGATCCATCTTTGAATGTGAGTTCCTCATTCATTTTGCGTATTTGATAGTTCCCCCTAAAATGTCCTGGCTCCAGCTTTTCCAGGTCCATTCGATGTTTCTTTCCCCTCCCTTCTCACACTCCCCCCACCCCACTTCCTTACGGAAATTTTGTTTTGCAGTTCCCATCAGCGATTGTGGCACCGTTCATTTAGTACATCTGCGTGTGCTGTCGTTGTCCAGGTTGCTCCTCTCCTGTTGCATCTCTAAAACTGAGAAATGGGATCAGAGCTCACATTAACCCCAATGTCATCCCCTTTTGCTTTTCATTCACTGCTTTTCTTTGTTTATTATCTTTCAGCAAATTTTCAATCCATATGATGATACTCGCATCAAAATCAATTAGAACCAGTTTCGCAAAGTAGACTGATGCCTTCTGTCAATCTTTTCTTGAATTCCAGCTGTATACTGTTGATACGCATTCACTTTTTTCTAGATATACTTTATTCCTTTCATCTGCTATTAACTATCAAAAAAAAAAGTAACAAATTTGTCCGGAAGGATTTATTCTTCACATAGTTCTCTTCTCTTTCTAAGCATTGCTGATGATTTGATTGAACTCAAAATAGTTACAGATTTTTCTCATTTAATACCCACTCCATTATTTCAAGGCAGGAAAAGTGCAGATTTTTTTTTCTTTTAAATAGTTTTATAGACAAAGTGAAAGATTTTTCATTCTTGCTTCAAATTCATTGTGAAAACAGAAGGCAGTTTTCCCAGATGGAAATCTGTCATATCATTATGGAAATGTCAGATTTCCACCCGGGGCATATTGACAAAAAGCCATAGTTTTTGCCCAGGGGGTGGAATTTCGCAAAATTTCCCAAGTAGAGCTGCACTCCTTGCTAGAAGACAGAGACAATTTTTTCCCCCGGTTTCAGATTTAGGAGACTGAGCTCTAGGAGATTGGTTTCAGGCAAATACCCGAGGAGGAGAAAAGAAGATTTTTGCTTCCCCATTACGGGCCAAGAGGGCTTGGAAAGTTCGTGAGTCAGTCACGGCTGTATTTACTTTACTGGTACAGTTACCCTGGGCTGTAACTCCATTGGTGATATCACATAATACGGGTGTGTCATGTTGCTGAGCGGAGGAGAGATTTTATTCTTTAACCTACCTGATTTTGCCATTGTAAATATCTCCCTGTTACTTAATAGATATGCTTCTCTTAAAGTCTCTCTTAACTTTGGTAATTGTATTTTTTTTCTCCTGGGAATGGAGCATTTTAAACCTCCATTAGTGAAGTATTCATGCATGCATTAGAAATATTAGCAAATCATGTCCACATTAATGAATGATAGGACATTCAGAGGAAAATAAAACAATCCCCAAACATTTTCATACATTTATAGTGATCAGAATCACACACTTTAAATAGATGAAGGAGATTTGTGAGTGGCATAAGTCATGGCAGAAATAGCCTTGGGACATGAGTTACTCTATTCTATTACGTAAAAGTCTCGCTGCCTTGTATAATAGCCGTGCAGATTAGCAAGTACAATGCAAGGGATCTATATATTTTTCTAAACTAAAGATTTGCTGTTCTCAACAAAAACCCTCCTCCAAAGATTACGCTAGTATAGGTACTCTGCTTCATTAATATAAATGACTCCAATGTATATATTTTCCTAGCAGAAATACCTGCATTTAAAAAAAATGCAGCAATAACTTCAAACTTCAAAGGTCTAAACTTCAAAAGGTTTCTTGCATTCTGCTTGATGGGACAGCATCTTACGCACACATGCTTTTTTCCCTGCTAAATGCCTTAATAATGAGCTTGGGTTCAGATTTTGTGAATCGGAGCCAAGTAACTCTATTTTATTATATTTGCTGGGAAATGAACTAGCTCAGGGTAATTAGGAAAGCAATTTTATTAGCTTCTATTTCATAAAGATTGTTTTTTAATCAGAGTCAGAACTTAGTAGAAATGATTCTGTGCTCATTGCTTAGGTCTCAGGAAATGAAGTGGGGCACCGCAGGTCCTAACCCACAGCAAAACCAATGTGATGAAGGCAGAAGCTTTGCTCTTAATCTCTAACAATGCTGTAAAAATAAACCCAATCTGATGGCGTTATAAATAAAAGGGTCACAGCTAACGGTTACCTGCATCTAGTTGATTATAGACTAGAGCCTGGATAACTGAAAGAGTTTAAACTTTCTTTTAATTGACCAAGAAGTACTGGATTCAAGTTGTGAACAGTCCTGGTTTGGGAGCTCTGGGGGGAAAGGGTGGGTAGGAAGAAAAATAAAACACCGGATTAGGTGAATATGTCTTCAAGAGACAAATGAGAGAAGGAATTGGGACTGATGGTGTATTTAGATAATGTAGTGCAGCTGCGAAAAAGACAAATGCTCTACTGAGGCACACGGCATCTAAGGGGGGTGTCGGTATAGGAAAATGGAGTTCCTGTAATCATGCCTCTCCTGGCAGCCACTTATGGAGCATGGCATACTGTTTGGGGCACCTCATTATAAGGAGAACATCAATACTGTAAATTAGAGAGAACTCAGAGAAGGGTGACAAAAAAGATAAAAGGATTAGAAGAGATGACCTATAAAGAAAGGTTAAAGGAACATAACATTTAATGCTTTCAGGAAGAGGAGCTGGAGAGATGGAAGCCTATGCTAACTGTCTACAAATATTTGAGCAATAATAATTTTAAGGAAAGCCGGGGATTGCTTGCCGTGGTTGAGAACGGTTTAACAAGAAGTAACGGCTTGAAACTAAGATAAGGGGAAACTGTCGGTTAGGAGACATTAGGAAAAATTTTTCCCAGTAAGGGCAATTAGGCACTGAAGTGAACTGCCTGGGAGGTGGCTGAGGCCCCATCACTGCCCTTGTGGCACATACTGAAGGGGAGCTCACTCAGGAAGTTCCTCTGAAAGGAAAGAAAGGCCAATGTTTTCTGAGGACATTCCTGTACCAGAGAACGAACCTAGAAAAACCCAGGTCTTGCCCAATGGCCCCAACTGTAATTTAAAGCTTGTGGCGTAAGTGTGTAGAGGGTGAGGGTGGATGAGTAAATATCTCACAAGAGAAAAGCCCATCCTATGTGGACGGCGAACATCTTTCCGAAAAGCTGTTATTTTCTACTGTTGGTCATTAGTGTTGCTGTTCCTCATTTCCCTTTACCATCATCAAGACGTTTACATAAATCATTGCACAATACCTCCAAAAGTCAGAGCTGAAGTAGGAAGGGAGGGACGCCTCTGACAGGGAAGCCCATTTAAAAATGAATGGTGTGAGGTTGTGTGCATCAGTATCTGTTGTGCAAGTGAAGGGAAATGGAGAAAATTGCCCTGTTTTATCATGTCGGATGAGCTGAAACAGGTGACACCGTGATCAGGTGTGCATGCATAATCACTCCCCCAAATAATCGCCATGTGGAATAATTTCCCCCCAAATCTTGCAACTTCAACTTATTCTCTGTGAGTGACTCATAAATCTTGGCCTTGAATGTGAATCAAGATTCCAAGCTGCAGGCTCAGGGGTTTGTTGGATTTATTCAACTTTAGTCTTTATTTATAGACATAAAAGTGTATTATTGGTTGTAACATCCAAACAAAAGAAAACAGATTGTAAGCATCCATTAATGTTTTCCCAAAAGGGAAATCACACATTTCTCCCACATCTTTCATTCTGTCCCTTGTAATATGAAGATGATGTCATAAACTCGTAATTACTTTGTGATGTTCTTGGGCACTTTCTATCTGTTGGTTCAGAGACACAGATTCCTTCTCCGATCAGAATGCAGTGACCAATACGAGCATGTGAAAGATAAGTCTTTGGTGGCTTGCAATTCAAAAACCTCTGAAATTTTGAATTCATACTATTTAAACTTTGTTCTCTGGGAGGGGAAAGATTCTTTCTGAAAATCCTGGGTCTTGCATTATAAACATGAGTGAGGTGTTAATTTACTGGAACACTTACTCTTACTACCAGAAAACAAAATTGTTATGGCTCAAGAATGAGGCTATATGAAAATATATTGCATTTATCTGGTAGAAATTTTTCATCCATTAACCATATACAGGAAAGAAAGATACTTTAAAAGATGGAGTGTATTCATATGCGTGATACTAGATGTCTGTTTTTGAAGGACCCGAGACATTAGAAAAATAGAAAATACAAGACTTTGGTCTGTGAGAGAAGAAAGGATCACAAGACAGTGACTTTCTATTTTCTTGGCCAAACCTCTGTTCTTTTTCTCCCAAGTCATCTCTTCAATTCTGAAGAAAAAAAAAAAAAAAAGAGGCCATAAAGTACCTATTTCCAAGTCTTCTTTAAGCCTTGCTCAGATTTCTTATTGCTCATTGCTAACCATTTTAATTTCTGACCTCTTCTGGTCCACTAGTTATAGACCCATTCACTGACCCTCTAGGATTTCCAACTCGGTGATTTATGTCCTTGCCATATTCATGTGAAGCAGCAGCAACTGAAAGAGAGAGGAGGGGGGGAGAGTCTTCTGCTTGGTGTGGGAACTGTTCTTTACATTTCTCTTTTCTTCTAATCTTAACAATAAATTTAATGCTGGATATTTTAGACGTCCCCTGGGTAGGTGGGGAGTCTCATTTGAGTTTTAATTGCTGCAGCTATCATAGACTTGAGAGGTAACATAAATTTCCTGGAGTGGTGAGTTTGGGGCAGGATGGTATGAGAAGTGATCCCACTGTCTAGTCTGATCAACGAAGCTATTGACTTCTGGGATGAGAAGTCAATATTAACTTCAGATGAGAGGTTGGGGTCTGGGGAAGCTTGCTTCAACCTTGGCCTTAGTACCATCTCTCTCCTATGGGGAAGCAAAGCCCCTTTTCCTTTAAAATCCAAGTATTGCGGGTTTGGGAGCTATCTGTTAGAAGAAGTTGAGCTACTCTTATCGTTTGTTTAATATATGCCTGCCTCAGTCTTCTAAGTTGACAAGTAGACCAACAAATGTGAATGGCACTTGCCATCCTCAGTGGAGTCATTTGCATTCGGGGTTGTGTTAAAGGTACTGTGGCTTTAGATCTTTGTTTTAGTAGTTTTCTATATTTTCCTTTCTGTACCTTTTTCTTGTATGTTTAGTCTCCAGTCCTTTCCCCCACTCTCTGAATTCTTTACAAAACCTAGGTCTCCAGAAAAATGACCACTTCTCGTTGCGTCCTGCTCCAGGATCAACTCTATCTCGCTCTGACCCAGGCATGTGCCACGTGGGAACATGGTTCACAATTGAACACAAATGTAGACTAGCGAGCTTCTTTGTTAGGATGTGGACTTGCCCCTTATGTCAATCCAGTTTAGTTATTAGAATCTGAAAACTTAATCATACATTCTAAGAAAAGGCTTTGATCAAGAATTTTACTCCTGCATGTTCATTTAAGATTTAGACTTGACGTATTAACGCCAAATTTAAAATTGTGTCCTCTTCATTGCAATCCTCTGTCGTTACAAGGTTCTAATAAATATTATGTCCTCCCATCATGCAATTAAAATTTTCCACCTCATTTCACAATGCAAAACAGTCACATGTTGTCAATCATTTTGAAACATGATTTTTTGACATCATGTAATTTCACTTCATTTTTTCAGACAGACATCACACCAGGAAATTATTTAAGAAAGAATTCTATTATATCTCTATTTTTCCACCAAATTTCACCTGCAAATGCAGTCATTTGTGTACATTTCAGTAATTTCAATAATAAACTTGCAAGGAGAGGGAATGGCAGTTTCTCAGACAGACACTCACATATGGGTTTTGCCACTCTTGCAAGGCTGCAGCTCAGTTGTGGGCACCTGGTTAGAAAATATCCTTTTAGCTACGGGAAGTTTACAAGTCTTGCCGCACAAAGTGAAAAGGTTGCTGCTGAAACAGCTACCACCTGGGAAGCTGGGAGACAACCATGCATGTGCTTTTGAACTTTCCTCTGTTTAATAACTAGCAGACACTAATGATTTGCCAAACATCCTGATTTTAAATGGTGGTAGTCAAAAGCAAGGCTGCCTGCTGGTTGTCAGGTAGCCCACCTGTTCTCCAAACCAAAGTTCCCCTGACCTGTGCCCAACGCAAAGCTGTTATCCTTTAAACCACTGCTAGATGTGCATGTTCACCTTGCTGGGTTCTCTCGCTAACATTCCAGGCTGCTGTCAGAGAGGAGCTTCTTCCTGGGAGCCCCGTGTTGCCTTTTCAATAACGCAAGATCCCTGGGGAATGATCTCAGCCACAGTCTGGGGAGTTTGGAGCAGGGATTGGGAGGGAGAAGGGTTGCTGCTCATTCTGTGAGCAGCAAGGGAGAGTTCATGAGAAAATGTTGACTAAGGCACTGCTCCATTCAGAATAGGATAAATATTGCTTCCTAATTTTTTAAAATAGTGGGGTGGGGGTTTCAAGAAAGGTAAACCATATTATTTGTGATTTTGTGTAGCTTTTATAAGAGGAAAAATAGCAAACAGCTAGCTGTGAGTGTGGGGAAGATGTGCGTAAGGTAAAGCTGTGTTGAAAGCGTGTCCGTAGTCTGGTAGGGTGAGAAAGGTGGTTTTTGATTAAAACGAAGGAGCCTGAGGAGGCTGGAGAGCACTGTTTTGGTGTGATCTAAAGTAGAAAGGTGATTAGGAACATTTATTAAGTTCCAGTTTGCTTATCATCTACTAGCACAATAAATTTTATTTAATAAGAACTCTTATAATTTTTAAAATCATATGAACTTTGCAATGGACCAGGTGACTGTTTCTAGCCCACCGCATAATAGCAAAAACATGGAACCTGCTAGGCCTGGGCTCTTTCTTCACATTCTACAATTACTTGTTTAAGATATTCTAGGTTTATATAGATACTATGATTAGATATCAATAAATATATTGTAACAAAACATTAAATATTGCAGGAAAAATTCTTTTATGATGATTCCATCTAATACTGTGTATTATGTTAAAGTGATTACATTTAGGGTTTTATTAATGATTAATCTTTGAAAATACTTGATATGGAGTAGGATTTCATGACATATTTTTGAATACCTACTATGTACTATGCTTTACAGATATTATGTCATTTAAATCTCACACCAACCAAAGTTGGTATTATTATCTCTTTTTTATGCTGTGAGATCTAAGACTCATACTGATCATATGGCTGATAAAGTAGCAGAACTCAAAATCAAATTTCCCATATTCTAAATGTTTGTTCAATGAATGTTGACAATTAAATCTATACCATATTCACTTATGGATATTCATACACACTTATCCATTAATTATACCCACATATGTCAGAATACTCATCTGGTTTTTGATGTGGTGATTAGTAAATTCTAAGAGCATCCTTTGTGATAGGCAATAGCATGTTTCACCCATTTTTATTCTAAGTAAAGACTGTTGTAATGTGCTTGAAGCTCCAGTTCAGAGGGGTTGTGTCTAGGGACCATGGGAATGCTTGACATTGTTCTTTAAAGCCAGTTGTGCTCCAGATGAAGAAAGCAGTTAGCGTTCATCATCCTCAATGATTTTTGTCTCTCTCTCTGGTTTCATATAGTGCTTATCACTGTGGTACTTAAATGCATTGACTTGCTCGCTAACTTCTCACAAAACTGTACTGGGGGGAGAAGAGACTCTTCTTTTGAGCTGTTCAATGCCTAACTCATAGACAGTCACTCAACTTTCTCAATATTGAAAGTCCTTTACCACTGGAACTCCTATGTTGTTTACACTTGCCCAACATTAATGCAATGAAATTCTTATGTGATAGTGAGCAGCCCTTTGAACATCGAAGTGATACCAAAGAGTTTATGCCATGGTGTGTCTACATACCACTTACCACTTGTTTTAGAAATTATCTGGTACAAGGAAGAAAATATATTTGAATAAGCTTTTAAAAGTATGTGTTTTTAAAAGGCTTCATGGGCATGTCATGAAACTCCTGTGTACTAATACAGTTTTGCCTCTCAGAAATGGAAGTAGAAGCAGACATCTGCGCACTCCTCCCTGTCATCCCATCCTCCCTGTCATCCCATCCTCTCCTCTGTGCTCTCTTTGTTTCTGTGCTTTATTCTCATCTCTGATGCCTGGGTTTCTCTGTTTAGATATCTGCTTACACATGGCCCATCATGGCTGCCTTCAAACGGTGGCCTTAGCCTACAAATCTGCATGATCATTCAGCTCACACTTCCCCACATCAAAGTCATGCAGATTCTAGTGTCCCTATTTCAAATTCCCTAGAGAAAGAATCTGCTCCACCTGGGGTCGCATGTCTGCTAAACAGCTGTGATGAGGGCAGGTGACTGGAAAGGAGAGGTCAGGCATGTTGGGCTGCCACTTTCAGGACCCTGTGAAGGTCTCCTAAGAGATAGATTAGAGGTAGAGATGTTTGTCTCTCTAGAACTGAGTATAGTAAGGACTGTCTGTAGGGAAAAAGGTGGACTTAACTATGTACAATGATGGACTTTTAAATGACCGTTCTTAAGAGAGAGAAACAAAATTCTCATGCAAAAAAACTGCGCCCTGCACATTTTTAGATAGGGGAGCTTCTGCAGAGGACCAGAGAAGCAGAGGTCATTGATCTGAGATCTGAGGTCAAGGATCTTCATCCTTTCTGCACTGAGGTCAGAAGGTGGTTTTTTTTTCTTTTTTTTTGATAAGGTTTTATTCCCATTTCCATGTACAAACCCATTTGTTGGAATCCAGGAAAAAGAGCAAGTTGAGTATGCCAAATATTCTCCCCCACCCCTATTCTTCCAACCCTAGAATACAGTGGAGAGCTACTTTGTCCACTCTAATCTGTGTGATACCTGATGGTGGCAGACACAGCCACCATCAGGTATTGTTGGCTTTGTGCACAGGGCCCCCCAAATCCCAAAGACCAATGAAAAATTCAGGTAGCTATTCAGTTATTTCTATCAAGATGCTTGTAGGTCATAATTGGTGATTTTAGTAATCCTGTGTAGATTTCTGTGATTTGCTGAGGAACAGTTAAATTATAATCATTTCTTGGGGAAGGTTTGATTGGAGGGCACCTTCTCTCTGTGCCTGGGATCTCTCGCCTTCCCCTGGCAGCACCGTCAGGGTCTGGGTGTATGTTACCTTCACTCAGTTCCATTGCTTTTCTCCAGACTTGACTTGTTCCCAGGAAGCCAGTTCACTCTTGTGAGATGAAAGCATCTGTATTTGAACAGGCTGAGACATCAAGTTTCTTCCTTTCATTCTAAGGTTCTAAGCAGAATTGTTATGCCATCACAGCATGACCAATACGTCCTATTAGGTAAGAAATATAATCCCACTTTAATATTCTGTTTCTATATTTTCTTTTCCAGTAAGTGCTTTTCACAAAGGTTGCTGGCCCTGAAATACATGGCTGAGGGTTTATTAGGGGCTGATTTTTGTTCAGTTGGAGACAGACATGCCCACAGGAGCCCGAAGTACTGTATTATAGTTCTACTAAAGGAGAGTTCTAGTACAGAACACCTTTGTGTTTTTCCCATCTTCTAAAAACTGGTTTAAGAGCGTTAAATTTTGTGCCTACTGCTTCAGTCCTTAGCCTCACTTAGGGACCTAACTTGAGGTGGGGCTGAAAGATGGCCACCCATGCATGCTATCGAAAGGCTCCATAGGTAAAATATGAAAACCTAATGAACCCAAGCTTGAAAGTAATTACACAACAACAGAAGAGCCACTGGCTTCCTTCTTTTTTTTCCTTTTTGAAGCCTTGTTGTGCATGAGCAAAGAGACCAATGGCCCTAATAGCCCTAGGTTTCTGCCCCTTTCAGGGTCATGGAAATAACAATAAAAACAACAGTAAGCAAATTTACTACACACTATTCCAAATGCTTCACCTGGCTCATCTCATTTAATTCCAAACACCATCTTTGGAGGTAGGTATTTTCATTACCCCAATTTATAGATGAATAAACTGAGGTTCTGAGAACTTAAGTAACTTACAGAGAGTCACAAAGCATGAAAGGAGTGGGTTAAGATTTGAACCCAGTGTGGCTACAAACTTCGTGTCCATAGTCACTATATCACACTGCTTTTGGAACAGAAAGCCATCCAGTCAATTGTAACTTGAATATTTAAAGGGCATGACCAAGGTGCCCTCTTCCCCTTGCGGTCATTTCCTTGTAGTCATACTTAAATTCTCTTCCTTGGATCTTAAACCTGATGATGCTTCCAACACCATCTACTGTTGTGGGGTTTTGAAGATAAGGAGAAAAAGAGGGAAAATCAAGATCAAGAAGAGAGGAAACAGTGAGGAGGAACTGGGGCTGGGAGGGATGAATAGGAGGAGCAAGAGGAGTTTTAGTACAGTATGATCTGTATGACCCTGTAACGATGGATAAATGTCATTATGCATTTCTCCAAACCCACAGAATGCACAACACCAAGAGTGAACCTTAAGGTAAACTGTGGACTTTGGCGAATTATGATGTGTTAATGTAGATTCATCAGTTGTAGCCCTTGAACCTCTCAGGTTGGGGGATGCGCATGTGTGAGGACAGGGGTATATGAGAAACCTCCGTACCTTCTACTTAATTTTGTTGTTAACCTAAAACTACTTTAAAAAATAAAGTTTTTTTTTTTAAAAAGCTAGGAGGAGAATGACAGAAGAGTACTAGGCAGCTTGTTTGTGATTTTTTGAAGAAGGACAGTAGAACATGAGGGATACACTGCTTTCCTGTTGGGACATGCTCATCTGTTTCTGTTGGCTTCTTTCTCTGCTAAAGGGGCCGCACAGATGACAGAAAGCAGGTTATCGGGCAATAGGCACTATGAAAGGCTGAGAGGCAAGGCTCTCCCGGAAGTGGGAAGATAAATGTTGTCTCAGTTTCCCATGATGCTGCATTCAATGAGTTACCCACACGAGAGAGTGTGGAGAGCAGAGTCTGGCCCTTCAGGGAGGAATCAAGAATCAGAAGACTCTAGGTCCATCCTTCCCTCTCCAAAGAAGACCAGTGGGCCTGTGGCAGGGGAGAAGTCAGGGCAGGACTCTCTCGTGGAGGAAGTTTTTTTAATGGGAGCATTTGGGTGAAACCTAATAGTGTAATCAGAAAGTGATCGGGTAAGTGTTCTGCACACAAGCCCCTTCCCTGCAGGCTGTGTTGTGCCAAATGATGGCAGGTGAATGCCCAGTATGAACCCCTTGCCTGCACCCACCTAATTCCTAACCCTCTTACCTTCTTCCCCCTTTAGTTCTTGTTATCCTTGAACACATTGTATAGTTTGTTTGTTTGTTTATTTATTTATTATTTAGCTTCTTTCTCTATGAAGTATAAGCTCCATAGGGGCAGAGATTTTTAAACATTTTGATCACAATGAGGGGTCTTCTTTGGTGCTCAATAAATATTGTTGAAGGAAGGAAGGTGGCTGCTGGACATCCATCAGGGTAGTCAGGCCAGGAGGCCAGGCCTTTGCTCTGTTGTTTAAAATAGCGGTTCTGTCTCCCTTTCATTGTCTCAATTTTCAACTATTTTATGGCCAGGTGGCTGGCAAATAAATTTCTCTATTTTGGCCTGGGCTTTTTTTTTCTCTTTCTTTCTCTTTTTCCTATCCCACACTGTATTTCATTCACTGTTTCTGACAAAATGTTAATGTCACGCCATGGAATGATGTGGAAAAGATGAAGATGACAACCTAGGGTAGACAAGGTGGCTAGCAATTTATCCCAGGAGACAGGTGGTTGGAGAGCACCCTGGTGTCAGGAAAGCTGACTCAAAGGGGTGCAACCATCCTGCTCTATGTCCATAAGACAAGGTTAGGAAGACAGAGAATGAAACATTAGCCCACATCCATGATGGCTGTTATGGTTTTTTCAGGAAAGAAATTTTTAAAACCTCCCTTAACAGCATTTCCTGCGCAAATATTGTAAGTCACTCAAAAATAAATATTAGGGCATCCTATGGTAAGTACTATTGTGACCCCTTTCTCTTCTCCCATTTTATAGATGAAGAAACAAAAGCAAGAAGAGGTTAACTAATTGGCTTGAGACTACGAAGTAATAGAGGAGAGCTGAAATTCATACCTGTGTGCCCAGTTCTGGCTCCAGAGTCAACACTTCCATCCACTACAAAGGATATCTCTCCAATATTTATTAATACTTTTGAAGAGTTTGTTATGGTCTCATTAAAAATCTTCCATAATTCTCTAGATCTTTACAAAGGAGGTGACAAAAATTCATTGGAAGATAGGCAGCTATTTTAAGTTCAAAGAAAAGAAATTTTCTGATTTGATTTGTTTGTTTTAATACATTGATTATCTAGTATATATATGTATATATATGTATTAAATATATATAAACATACATAGATCAGAATATATACACACATGTATATATATTCAAATGCTACATGAATATATTTTGCCTAATCTATACAAAGCTTCATCAATATTTCTTCTTTATTCTCTTATATGCCAGCAGCTTTCTTTATGCATTTCCATTTTCCACATTTTTCAGAGTGATTGGATTAGGTTGCACACACTTCTCCTGAAATATTAAGTGCATACCATCCACATCCACACGCATTGGGTCTATAGTTATGATCTATCATTTCAAAAAGCCACGTGTTAAAAAAGAGCAGAACGGGTCCTGAGTGCTATGAAGTATTAGGTCCAAAGAACCCCTTGCCATTCATCTTCTCACTAATGCAGGGACTAACAAGACCCCAGAGTTTCTGTTTCATTGGCAGATCCTTTGTCCTGAAACCACACTCTCTCTCTCTCTTTCTCTCTCTCTGTCTCTCTTGCTCCCATGTATGCATACCCACACTCACTTGCTCCCATCCACTTTTTGTATACGAGAGCATTAATCCAATTCATGATGAGTAAGCTGCTGCATTGTCACCTAGGAGGACACCTAACTAGTGTGCCAGTCCTGAAATTTTTAGAGGAGATGTGTTATCAGCACAAATGTCAATCCAGATTGTTGAGCTTTGTCTGCAGGACATTTGGGGAAAAAGTGGATGCAGAAATGGTTGGGCAAGACATCATTTTGAACTTTTAATTGCCTTGACTAGATGTTGTCTTTTCCCATAATCTTTCTTCCTTATGCTCTTTATCATTAAATACTCCCAGGATCTTCCTCCTTTTTTTTTCTTCTGATTTCTTAAAAATATGATTAGTCAGCCTTTCTTATGGAAATTGGTCTTACTGATTTGGAGTCAAGCCATGTTTGTTGCATTATAATTTCCTGGCTGGTGGTGTCTCACTGTGTTAACTTTCTGTGTAGCCTCATGTCTTTATTAGGTCCACAAATTCATTTCCCCCCTTTTATTCCAGTGAATTTCTGTTATGATGCATGCTTACACCTCTGAGTATATATTCACTTTACTTCTGTCTTTCCTTGAAGTTCACTGCTCAGAACTTCTGCATTCCTGTCCTCAGCCTTCTGAGATTTCATGACTGGTCTAAGGTTGACTCTACAAGTAGAACAAAACCACTGACCCCTTCAATATGCTTTTAGATAAATTCGTAAGAAAAATCAATTTGATTGAATTAGTTTGTTCAAATGGAAAATATCTTGTGTCCTGTATATACATGATGTTATTCACTGGGTATTTCAATCACTAGTGTTTTATGTCTATAAATTCTACAAAGCCAAAAAAAACAGATTTGGCCAGTCATCTTTGTCTGTACAATTCCCCAAATAAGAATACTCATATCATGATGCTTAACATCATGGACCAAATGTCCTAATTATTTTGCAAATTTTTCATTGTTCAGCTGGATGTTCTGGCTTTCCATAGACTCAGATTACAGAGTGCTTCCTAGTATATACCCCTTTGAATCTGCTTTATTGATGTAAAACAAAGTTTCATTTGCTCATAGGTTTTAATTTAAAAAGAAAAGCTATTGAATATTGGATCACATTCTTCAGGGAAGGCAATAAGCCCTGTGTGTATGTATAAAAAGCTACCACCCTCTGATTGTCAAAGTTTACTTCTTTCTTTTCAGATTCTTCTTTGTATTGTTTTACAATCTAGGTATATCTGTTTAACATGAAATGCAGAAAATGACAGGGCTCAGACAGCTACTGCATCCAGTGACAAAGATTACTGTCATCCTGGCTCATCAGTTAATTCATCATTGGCAATGGTCCATTCCATTTCCTGGTAGCCTAGCAACAGCCAATGATGGGGAGGGCTGTTTGCCATGTGACAATGGTATGTGGTACTTTCCAGAATGCTTTTACATAAAAATAGGATGATAATTTATAAATTTACATTTTTATTTTAATAAATGGGAATATTTGGTTTTAGGGGTTGACATTCAAAAGAGAGACAATTTTATTTTGCAGACCATGACTTGAAAGTGCTGGACTAGTGACTTGATAACCGAAATGGAGCTATCAATTTCACACATAAACAGGGTTTAAAGTTGAGCCTGTGGATGCCTTACTTTACCTTAGAATAAATGACATTCCCCCACAGAGTAACTCTAAGAAAATAATATAATTAAATGAGAGCTGTCCTTATATCAGTGCGCACACCCATGCACACACACATGACATAGGATTTTGAGTCTGAACTTTGGCTCCTAATTTTCTTTATCACTGGATAGAAAAAAGCAAAGAGATCCATGAGCAACAACAATTATTGTCCTCCACATTGAGAAAAACATCTTTCCTTTTCTCACAATCCTCCTAACGCTCTATTGATGATTCATGGTTCGGCAACTCATTTGAAAATCTGCTCATTTGTTTTCACTGATTGAATTCCCTGATTGTTAGTGTGTGCAAATGCGTTAGCTACTTTTGAAGCTATCTTCTGTTAAAGAATTGATGGAAAATCCTATTTAAATGTCATAATGCTTTTTCTCTTGTTATGACATTATCATTGAGTAAATAGTTTTATTTTAGTGCGATAGTTTAAAAAATCTATAATCACCTCCTCATAAATATTTTTTAAATCTATACTTAGCCCCATATGCAGAGATAGGAGGGGGAAAATAGGAAACTACCTAAGACATGAATTCTGTTAAATATTAAAGAGATCTCATCAATGATTTTATTAGTCTCCGAGTTCAGTAAAGGCCTCACTGACATCTGAAACCTAATGATTTTAAAAAATATATTTAAAGCTTTGCACTGCTCCTTTAAATATTGAACAATATTGAAAAATATTGAAGCCCCTTTTTTTGTATATTAGCTTTAGGCAGAACTGTTGTATGATTTCCACTCCTTTCATGACATTGTAATGATGTTACCACATACAACTTTATCTTGCATGAAAAGGTGAAGTCATGAGTGATTTCTCCAATTTAAAAGCACTCAACCCTCACAGTGCTAGAAATGAATATTTTGCATATATTCATGCAACAATGATTCAATTTAAGATTTCTATTTTCAAACATTGCTTGAAACCTTCACTATGTTAGTAGTAAAATTGCCAAAATGTGTAATAAGATTTATTATAGATGAGTAGCATTTTATTTAGTATTTCATGTTAACACGCTTTTAGGGTTACCTGGTTTAGCAGGAGAATTCATCTTTCTTTTCTAATCAGAGATAACATTTTATTGTAGTTTTAAAATAGTCTTCCTGTACACACACACACACATATATACTGCGGCACAAACCGAATTTTCTCTTGCTGGCAACGCAAACCCAAACATTGCTCATGTCAAAGCTTAGTGCACCCTCACACAAAGCCTCTCTGATTTAAAAAAAAAAAAAAAAAGGAGACAGACTTCCATTTCGCTTTTGTAATCCTGTCCCTTCTCTCCAGAATAGCTGTGCATTCTGCTATGCATCCTTAAAATGGGTTCAGAATTTTGCTGCAGACTTTCCCCTTTAAAGGGGTCTTATTACACTCTTGTTTATACTGATTCTTCATGCTGTAACAGCATGAAAAGGCAACATCATAAGTTTCCTAGAAGCCACATCACAGCATATGTTGCAGGCACAAAAAGTATAGGGTGGCCCGCTCTGAATTGAGGGCCTTTGTGTGTGAAAAAGGCTTACACAGATGGAGGAGGGGTTGTAGCTAACCATGGTTACCTACGGGCCTGTGATTGCCGTGGGGCAGGCACGAAAAAATATAAACTCTAACTATTTCTGTATTCATTATACATTCTTAGACTCTTAAATCTTCTTTCCATTCCAGATTTTCAATCATTTCAGCAATGAAAGAGGGATATTCCCACAGACCCTTTTTGCAGGCATTAAAGCAATGCTTCAAG
Source organism: Desmodus rotundus (assembly GCF_022682495.2). Classification (NCBI taxonomy): domain Eukaryota; kingdom Metazoa; phylum Chordata; class Mammalia; order Chiroptera; family Phyllostomidae; genus Desmodus; species Desmodus rotundus. The sequence goes on along the minus strand of NC_071391.1, from coordinate 135,448,694 downwards.
GACACATGCATGCAATCACACACACGCACCTTCTTACACAAGGCAGGGCTCTGAGCATGTGAGTGAGCTTGTGCCAAAAAAGGTTTATACCCAAAGCACACACTTCTCTCTCCAGAAAGGAAATCCTAACTTGATTTTCATTTAGAAGAGACTTACAGTTGCTGGCAACCAACCCATTTGTTGGTGCAAAGGCACACACAGATGACACATTTATTCAAATGCAGCATTTTTTTTATTACTTTAAATTGTATAGTTAAAAAATAGTTATAACATGCTAGAGCTATAACATGCCAGCTAGTGACTTGTTCTGCATTTTGGAGAGGGAACAAGAGTGGCCATCTTATTAGGCCTCTGGGTGGGCCAAATTTTCCCAATTACGTGGAAATCAGAGTCAGTCCCTAGACTAGTATCTTACCTACATGGAGTAAACACTCCCTGCTGTCACTAATGTCCTATAAGTCATGTTAAAGAGAAACATAATTAGAATTTTTGATCAAGTCACATTTCAGAGTCATGAGGTGCTTGAGTGAATAAAGCTATGGTCTGTACTCCTTCGCAACCCCCTACCACCTACAATTGGGATACCTGCAGGAGGCAAGTGAATTTGGGTGAGGAAATCCTCAGTAACATAACCATATCCAGTTTCAGGGATCTGAGCCCATCAGGCAGCAAAGGGCATGGGGTGCAGAGAAGGAGAAGCAACCCCATGTCTGAGAAGAGTAAGTAACTTTTTTTTTTTTAGTCTGGTAAAAGCATATCCTTTCTGTCTATGGCCAAATTGGTTCTGCTTGTCTTTCAAACCATTTGAAGAGGACAGTGTTCCTGGTTAAAGGTCAGGTGGTTTTGCACAAATCATTTTCATCTTCACTTTGCATATATCTTGAGAAAATTTCCATCCAATTGCAAAAGGTAATTAAAAACCCAGCTCATCTGGAGGTGAGTGCCCAAGTGGAAGAGTTGAGATACATTTCAAAGGTGTCTAGTCCCCAGGACAACATCCAGGGAGAACCCTGAAGTTTCTGCTGTGGGAAATAGTGCTTTTCTTTCTTTCAGTGACAGAAGAGACTTTAGTTGCAAATTTCCCTAGAAGTTACTGTACACTTGCATTCACATCAAGGTTAGGAGTTGATAGCAAAGCCTTGGTAAAGGGAGTAAAGAAAGGGGAGAGAGCAAAAGGGAGCCCTGGGTGTCCAACCAGACCAGTACAAGGGAGAGAAAGACAGGAAGAGGAGGTTGTATGATATGTAATACTCTCCCTAAACATCATGGTTTTGATCTGGGTTTGGTTCTGGCTCTGTGAAGGTCTCAGCAAATATCAATGACAACAAAAACAGAGATGGTAATGGAGTGTACCCCCATCCCACCAGCACCCCCACACCCATATCATTTCAGTGTAAATGGAGAAAGAAATTTGCCCTCAGTCCCTCCATCACCCTGGGAGGAGTGGAATGTGCCCTGGCAGCATGGCATGCCTGAATCCGGGATTAGGGCTCCTCCTGCATTCCTTCTGGCTCCTCCCATTGGCACAGTATGTCAATTTGCCTCATCCCAATATCTCATCATTCAGTGCTGGCTTGGTCCCTCCTGCATGGGGTTGGGGTGGAACCTCTGAGGGGAAGTTGTCCTGGTTACTTCTGCTCCATCAGCTGGGCATGGGATGGGGGAGTGAGGAAGGAGTGGTGTACCTGTTGCTAGGTTATGCTAAGACCTCTTATTTAAATAAATAAATACAGTATTAATAGTCCAGGGTCTGTGTGTACTCCAGAAAGTACTTTTCCACTAGGATAATATAGATTCCATTGGTCTTGAGGTATACTTACAGGAACCATAGGTTCTGAGTTTCTGGAATCTATTTCAATATTAGAGTTTCAATTATTGTATTTAATGATATAGGTGTGTGTGTGTGTGTGTGTGTGTGTGTTGGTGAAGTGTATGTTTTTAGTTATGTAATGATATTCTTAAGTCCATTTAAAAATAATAATAACTAAGTGTGGTTTAAATATTGTAACTTGGAAAGGCTTTTATATAAATGAATTCACAAATCAAAAATGAATTCTTTATGAGGATCAGAGTTCTAAATTATGACTCAGCATATATGGTCACTAGAGATACACATACCGTCCTTCTTTCTTCTTGGGTCTAAATGCCTGGAAAACAAATGGCTAAAAACAGAGATCCAGCCACACTGGTCATTTGGCTGCATGGCCAGACCTGACCCTGCTCCTCTCTCCCTTGTGCCCCCTGCACAGAGCCCATCACCATTTTACTCCTCTCTTTCATTTTGCTTCGTGAGGTTTTACTTTGCTGAATGCAGACAAGCTGATCTGTGTTTAAAACAAAGGAAAGAAACACAATTTGAATTATTCTGAGAAAAGGTGTTTATTTCCTTTTTGTAAGGACCCTGTTAACTTGAACTCATGATGTTGCCCGGGAGCTGCAGTCCATGCATGCTTTCCTTGGAATCTCTTGAGTGATTTCCTACGGTTATGCTTTCAAGAGGTGGCTGCATCAGTGTGACCATCTCAGGCCCCAAAGAGGGAAAGCTCATTGAAATAGACATTTTTACTAAGTTTTTACCTAAATAGGCCTATGGTCTTTACTCAAAGCTTATCTCCTCGGGGAGGTCCTAATGACTATCCTATTTAAAATTGCATGACAACTCTGTACCTTCCCACCACGCACACTTTCTGCCCTCTTTTCTGTACTTTGTCTACAAGGTATATAGGGACCTACTGTACAAGGTCTGTTCAAAAAGTGGCCAGCCATGTGAAATGAAAAATAGAGCTATTTGTTGAAGAAGATACAAGATATGAGAAACATTGCACATAGAACAATGACGCCTCAGTCCCCTTCAAAGTGGACAGCTTGGGACCTCACACAGTTCTCCCAGCATCTCTTTCACTCTTCAAAACACTGCAAAATCCTTTGTGATGCACGAGTGGGTGTATTGTCGTGGGAGCTGCCAATCACCAGTTGCCCATAACTACAGCTGTTTTCCTCATATTGCATCTTTCAACCAACAAAGTACATTGAGGTAGTTCTCATTCATTGTTTGGTGTACTTATGATGGACAACACCTTCCCAATCAGAAAACACAGTTAACATGGTCTTGGTCTTGCTGTGGCTTTGCTGTACGTTTTTTAGGCATGAAGATCCAGGAGACTTCCTTGGGGACAACTGGGCCTTTGTTTTCAGATTGTAGCTGTAGACCCACAATTCATCTCTGATTATGACCATCTTGAGGAAACATGGTTCATTGGTAGTAGTTTGAATCACAGTGCAGCACAGTGCTCCTTCTGCTGTGGTAGCAGTAGCTGTGGAACACATTTTGTCACAACACGTTTCATGCCAAGATCCTGTGTCAAAATCTCAGAACGTTAGTTTTTAGAATCTCCAGATCAGCTTCTAGTCTCACACTGTCAGTCACCCATCTGTTGATTGCAGCCCGTGCACGTTCAACATTCTCAGGTGTTCTGCTTGTTGCAGGCCTTCCAGAACGTGGATCACTTTCAACAGATTCTGGACCATCTTTGGAGCATTTGTGCCACACTTTTATTTGTGCTGCACTCATTGCATCATCCCCAAAAGCCTTCTGAATCATCCGAATAGTTTCCATGGAGGAGTGTTCAAGCTTAATGCAAAATTTGATGCAGATTCGTTGCTCTACTTGCTTGTCATTTTGAATGTGACAGTCACACAGAACACATGCTCACTCAATGGTAGCTACCGCCCCCACTGACTAGTACAGTGAAGTCATCATTGTTCATGCATGTGCATTCCAGTCCACTCTCCTTGGCTGCCAGGTTACGTAGATGTCACACAAACTGTTCTCGTTATATTAACAGTGGTTGGACTTTTTGTGGGCATACCTCATATATTTTAATTATTTGTTTGTTGTCTGTCTCTCAACCCAGGCACCACTTCAGACATAATATAAACTCTATAGTGCAACCTCTATTTCGTTCACTGAAACCCCAAGGCCCAGAATAGTATCTGATACACAGTGGCACTTAAGAAATATTTGCCAGATTAATAAATGGAATAAATGCATTGGATTTATCAATTTTACTTTCACAAATATGTAACACAAATTTAAATTTGATTAATTATCTGGTTTTACTTATCTGTTTTGCTGTCTCTTCCTGTCTTTACTATTTTGGTCATTTTCTTTTCTGTGTCTTGCTCCTTTGACAATTTATGTCACACCAAAATGTGGGAAAATAAACAAACAATTCATTGTAAAAGTTATTTTACCTCATGTAGACCAAGAAACTGGCTATGTCAGCAAAAATTTCACCTTCTACCTGGTTGTTCTGACACTTTAAGGACACTGTTCTGTTGCATGCACTGTCATTTAGTCTTCATGGTTTCTAGCAGGAGAATTTGATCACAGTACACTTGACACATTCCCCAAAGTGGAAGAACTGGGCCTGGTAGCTGGAGGCTGCCATCCTGGAGTGCAGAAGCCCGACGTTTGAAAGCACTGAATTTTAGGAAGCTTTCCATCTTTTGACTCTTGGTAATACAAATGCAATTTATATTATATGTAACTATTGACCATCAACAGTCAGTAAAAAGCTAGCTACCATGTCTTACCCTTCTTTTATATATCTATATATCTATATCTATATATACATATATACACACATATGTATACCTACATACTCATCTATATGTGATAGAGTATAAGTATGATACATATACATAAATTATGTGTGTGGATACATGTAATATGTATGTGTGTACACAGACACATAGAGAGAGAGAATGAACCAAGAAACAATACGTTGAATAATGGTAGGGCCAGCATGACTGGCCATAATTCTGCTTTTTGCTCCAGGCTGCTGCTTTACCCTGCATGAGGAGTCTATATTTCTTTACTTTCTGTCCCTCTTTGCTTTTCTTCTGGGTGGGGAAACATGCCCTACACCTGCAAGTACGTTTTTGTGAGATGTTTGGGATTTTTCTGGGGCCTTTCCCAGAGATGACTGTGTTTTAGAGGTGAATGAATAATGCAAAATAGTCTACATGCTGTATACACTGAGTAATCACTGGGAATTCTTCAAAACAATCTCAGGTTAGTAAAATTTTCCACAGAAAATAATAATAATGGTAACAATAGCAGCCCCAGCAACAATAAACGAGATATGCCCTGTATGCTTCCACCCAATTACTAGCTAATAATGCATAATTATGATTAATTCCACTCTTTAAATGCAGATACTAAATAGCAATAACCATTTATTTTATGTTTTCATGTTATTTTCCTGCTTGTCCTTTATGTCAATTATGTGTTTTCAGGCACATCTGACTGTGCTCTACTGTGGTTTCGATAGTTTGGTAATTGTACATTAAAAAAAAATAACAACACGTGTTTAGTATAAAAATTAATTACGTTAAGCATTCCTACTAATTTTGCCAGGCAAAAAAAAATGGCTTCCCACAAATTTTCAGCATAAAGTGGGTGGCCAGCCCACTTAGCAGCTTTATGATCTGTGGCTGGGTTTTGCAAGTGAGCTCTGTCAGGCAGCTTTCCCAAAGCTGGAGACGCAGTACAGCGCCCAGCAGCATGGCCCTGCTCAGGTCCCTGTATTCCCTTAAAACTGATCTCCGGTCTCCATGGCATCACCTAGTCTGCAATGTCCCTGCAATCCAAGTTTTCAGGGCTTCTGCTGGCAAGCTGGATGGTCAGGGTTGTAGCTTCCTTCTTTTGGTTAGGTCCTATTTATAAGAAGTCGATCCCTGGTAATTAGACTAACATTAGATTTGCTGGAAAAAATCTACTCATAAAATCCATGGCAGCAGAGAAGGGGGGCTGTTGTGGAGTGGAGAAAAGAAGAGGAGGGCCAGAATGTGAAGGAATTGGCTAAAAAACTCTGCTCAATATTGCAATCTTTCCGAAATATTTTCCCGTGATGCATTAAAAATATCTGATTCTTAAAACAATTTTCTGCTTCCGTTACTGAAAATAGCGTTAAGTAAGGGGGAGGGAAAATGTAGCAATTAGTTGGCTTTATTTCTGAGGTTTTATTACTTTGATTCTTTTTGATTTAATCAGCCACGAACTCGGGTACCGGCAGACGGTGACTTTCCCTGGAAATGCGCTTCCTGCCCAGAACAGTGGCTTGTGATTGTAGGTTAATGTTAATGAAACATAAAAAGGCAGACCCTTTCTAGGAAAATTTGTTATTAACAAATAAAGGCTTGGTAGCATTTAGAATCACACCATCAAAAATACGGCTGGAGCAGATTTGGGAGTCAGCCCGCCATGCTCAAGTGATAAATTTGTTTACATCCTTTAAAAGTTCTAACTCAGTACAGACGAGGTGACGTCCTACTTTTCACATTCATGTTCAATTCACAAGCATAAAGAGACTCTGAGCCATTAGGGAAGCTTTCATTTTGGCTGGGGAAGGATGAAATGATAGTGATAGTGGCTTTCATAGCAGAAAATAATTGTATACTTTTCTTATTATTTTTGGCAAGGCACACACATTTCGGCTTTCCCGTGTATTACATCATTACATTGTATAATGCATCATAATGATAGAGTGAACAGAGATGAAGAAATGCCAGCGTCTGCTGCAAGTTAAAAGACAGAGACACTGCATGCATTTTCAGCTGGGGGGCTGCTGTTCAGCGAAGTGTTCTCTGAGATGAAACAAAGCTGCCTTCCCACTTGGCATTCACATTAATTGTGGACTTGCCAACCGGCCAGTTTCGTTGGTGTATAAATTAGTGAGGAATAATTTCACTTGTCTCAAAAACCTGAATATCTGAGGAATGCTTCCTGAGACGGTGACTTATTTGTTTTTTTCTGTGGTTTGCACCCAGCTCCCAGAATACCTCCAGGATCTGCTAAACGCACACATACGTGCGCGCACACACACACACACACACACACACCCCTCTGTGCTCTACCCTGGCATACCTGTGGGAGGTAATGGCTATTATCAGGACAAACAGAAGTTTTATGGTTGTCAGCAGAACATTTTTGAGATGTATTAAAATAAATCATTTCTCAAACTCTCATTATTAAAAAATGAAAATCCATTGACATCTCCTGAGAAGATATTTAAACGCGCTGATCATTATTAATAATTACTAATAAATGTTAATTGAGAGTCGATGATGGTCTAGGACCCACCAATCAGGGTGTGTCAATGCGATGCGAAGATAACCAGTTACAAAGGAAAAGAAAATTTTAGTTTATTTGTTATATTGGTTTGCCATTCTGTTGGATAATAAATGCTTTTTAGTGACTAAAATATATTTATTTTTAGTAATCCAGACTTAGCCAAACCTATTTGATATATTGCCTCCTAAAGTGTTCTCTAATTCTTAGTTCTACCCAAACAATTATAGTGACCATAAATATATCCAGGGCTTACATGTATGTTAACATATATAATATATGTTCTAGAGGTCTAGACATCTTCACACCAAAACACTTGATAATTCTGGCCATCCCAGGGTCTGCACACGTGCATCAAATCTGTTTTTACAGTCACTTGTAGTTGGACCAATTAGCCTTGAACTTACTGAGAAAAATCACATTGGTCTTAAAATTTATTCTATCACGTTAAGCCTTAGAAGAAAACAACAACAAACCCCAAAATGCTAAACCAGATAGTTGGAGACAAAACTCATGGATGTTTCCATTGTTACCTGTTTATTTGGGCATTAAGGAGGTTTTCTGTCCTTTAGATAATAGAATATTTGGGCTTTTATTGGTCATGCAATAAAAATCGAGATTTCTTAGTTATTTAGTCAGTTACTCTGTTACTCGGGTGTTTGTGTGTATCCACACACATTACAGCTGCCAAGTGCTTTACAATTTAAAAAACATTTTTGAATACAGTACCTCATTTGCTTAATGGTGAAATCATGGGTTTTGGAGTCATCCAGATAAATGGGCCTGGGTTCAAATAGTGGCTTTATATCTGGGTTGGAATAGTGGCCATATATTTACTAAGTGACCTTAAATTCTGTAAGCTTCAATTACCTCCTTGTAAAATGATGATAACTATTTCACAGGGATGCTATGAGAGTCAATGAGATAATCCATTAAACTATCCTATAGGAGTATTCAATAAATGGTAGCTATTATTTTTATTGTTATTTTTAAATAATTTTTAATTTTTATTACAACTCTGTGAAGCAACCTACTAGTGAGCCTGTAAAATGTTACTTATTTTCATTTCTATGTGGCTGCAGATGTAGGCTGCTTTTTCTGAGGTTCCAGAAGACTTCCCCTTTCTTCATTTAAGTTATTTCCTACCTATTCCTTTGGGGTTCAGGTACAGGTCCTCCTCCTGACTTCAGCACTTCAGTTTCATACATTGCTCCATAAATATTTATTTAGCCTCAGTGTATGTAAGTTACTCTGTTAAGTGCTGCAAATACAGGACAAAAATTGTCCTTGCCTCCATGGTGCTTACATTCTATCCGAGGAAGCCTTTCAACAGATAGTGCAAAGACAAGTGTTTACTTTGGGTTGGATAACGTTCTTCCAAGGTGAAGTTCAGGATATGAAGAACACTTATCCCTGAGGACTGACATAATCTGGGATTGGAAAGATTTGCTTGAGGAGGGGATATTAGATTGAGATCTGAAAGATGAGGAGGACTAATCCAAGGGAAGAGGGTCGAACGAGATGGAGAGAGAATGTACGATGTCCTCCAGCTGTGCAAGGCCTTGAGAAGCAAGCAGCACGCCCTTTGGGTCTTTTCATTTAGGGAAACACCTTCTCAGACCACCCTCGTGAACCATGAACTGCCTTTTCTTGGCCCAGAAATGCTTACTTTTGGAACTATTTATTGGACCTCTTTCCAAATAAGCCTTGCTTATCCATTCATTCATTTATTCAACAAGTATTTATAGAACATCTGGGGAGATCCCAAGAATAGAAATATCCATGCTTTACATGCATTTATGTAACCAACTATCTCTAAGGTATGTTTTTGTAACTCTAGATCTGGTTTTGCTTACTGTGTTACAATCCGGACAGCAGCAGACATGTTTTTTATCACTTTCTGTCCCATCGAGTAATTTGTACATAGTAGGCACCCAGGTGACCTCTGTGCTGATCTCTCACAGGGCTGTTATCTGCTGTGTACTTTCTAAATCCTTGGCAACATCCTGCAATGTTGAATGTTTCTAGCCTAACAAAAAAACATAATTAGGAAGGTAAATCTGCTGAAGCTGAAACAAATCATTTAATTCATTCTACAAGCCAAATGGAAAATGATTTTGAGATTATCCACCGTATTGGGTTATCTGCTCTACTGCTCCGTACCATTAGCTCAGGCAGTTGGGAATTGCTTGCAATTCACAAAGAAGCAGATTGTGTTTGGTTTGCGTTGGCTGCGTACCCTCCTCTGAAGTGGCTGCGAGTCCTCTCCAATTCGGCTAAGGCAGCCAGTCAGGATGGCCGATAAGCCAAGTAGGTTTCTCCCACGTCGGTGCTTCTGTGTAGTGGGGAGCTCATGTGAACGTGTGTATGCCCACCGTCCTCCACTCTAGTTCTGAATCACCTGAGGGTGGTGCCAAGTGGATACTTGGTCATCAGCATTTCTGGATGACATAGTGACTTCCATAATGACTTTCAATGTTTCTTAGGGGTAAACCAGACCCGATACTGTCTTATCCTGAGTCATTTTCCTTTCATAAGAGGTGGATGCTGCCTCTGTTTTCAAGAGGTTTTAAAAAGGTATCCTGACCATTCAGAAACCCCCTTGTCCAGGGGAGAAGGTGAGGTGCTGGGCATTTGGGCAGTTGAATCTACTCATGTGCTTTAATATAGTGCACTTTGAGATCTCTTCCTGTTCCTCTGGCTTTTGAGAGTTATGTGTCTAATGGTGCAGAGTAAGGTAGTGACACCATTAGACACACCGTAGGAACCTACCCTTAGACCAACTTGCTTTATTCAAGGACAACATAGAAGGAAAACAGTTGATACAAGCTGTGCGTGTGACAGTTACGTTTTTTAGGTACGTAGTTCTAAGGCGGCTGAGGCCCAATGCTGCAGTTTTACAGAGAGTTCAGACGTCTATTCATAAAACCGGGGAGTGAGCCCTTCAGTAATTGACTGACCTCGAAGAAGACGGGGAACACATAGTGAGAGGGTGAATAGGCAGATAGATGATTATTTTCAATAGCAATGTCACTGAGTACGCTTACAGAATCAGTGGGTAAGATTGCACTTGACACACACCTTCTGGCCTGTAAGCATTACAGTGGAAGGCAAGGGGCATCTGCACGCCCCTGCTACTCAACGGCTCCTACCTCCAAGGGAGGAGCGCCGCCACGGTACCTGTGAAACACCTGGCCTGTCCCATGGTGCCCCTGCCGTTGCAGGCCCCCTTTTCAGTTGTCTTAGCACAGACACGCTTTATGCAAGTAGGGATTATTAGTCCTGAGGGGAGCTGTGGGTGGTGACAAGTCTCCTTCCTCCACTCACAGGCCTAACCCTCCTGGAATTTCAGCTAAAGCTGAAGTCGTCAGACAGACTTTCACTCTAGTCCTTTTCTGTTTTGCCCCAAGGGAGAATCTGGCCAACTATATATTCATTGCTATTTTCCCCATTATTTATTACCTAGACAGAATAGCATGATTAATTATTGATCATAGACCAGTAACTGATTAAAGTGTGGTTCTGATCAGCAGTCAAAAGTCATTTGTTTCCAGGCATTCGTGGTTCCTGCATGGAGAGTGGCAGAACAATACTCTCTTTCCCGAGCATAAAATATGACACCTGTAGGCAGGCTGTGGTTATAAGCCAGCAACAGAGCCCTTCGACCATGCTTTGTCTTAATAAATGGGAAATAATGATTTGCCAAAAAAGAGAACTGCTTGGAAGATTTACATGTAGAGAATACGATAGTATAATAGGAGTGAAGTATAATAGGAGGATTCTAATTAGAATTGTTTTTCATGGACTAAATGCTTTGCTGAAGAGAAACTCACTAGGAATAGCTCTTTACCATCTGGGAAGAATATCAAATTTTGTCTCATTCTTACTTTACTTCTGGGTTTATTCTTCCTCTCCACCTTTCCTTAATCTCTCCTCCCCCTGTCTTCCTTTCTTTCTTGTTCCTTCCTTCCTCCTTTTTTTTTACATTTTTCATTGAATTGTCTGTGTCAGGAGTTGATAAACTACGGCCCTGGGTCGAAGCTAGACTCTCACCTGCTTCTGTAAATGAAGTTTTGGAAAACAACCAGGCTAGTTTGTTTTCATGTTGTCTATAGGAGCTTTTGCACTATTATGGCAGTTATGACAGAGATCATATTACCCACAAAGCCTAAAATATTTACTATCTGGCTCTTTACAGAAGAAAATATGCTGACCCCTAGACTATGTGCCAGGCATGCATAAATAAGACACTGTCACAAATAAGACACAGTCTCTGTCCTCAGTGGCTTCAGAGTTATGTGAACATATAACTGTAGTATATTCTCGGGAGTAGGACAATGGACATCTGAATGAAGTACTGTGGGAACCAGGGGACAAACACTATGTATTTAGGAAGCAGGATTAGAGGATGACATCTCAGCAAAGGTAATATTTGAGTTGGGAGTTTTTTTGGCAGTTTGGAAGTAGAGAAAAAGAATCAGGACCCGAATTCTGTAGCTCAAGTATCTTATTTCAACCCCCACAAAACACCCAATCCAAAGTTACAATTTTTTCACTGAAGGACATACTTTTTTTTCCCCCCTGACTAGTAACAAAGTAATTACTGATCTTCTTCTTAGAAGCATCTCCTGACATTGATGGCTTTGTGGAAGCTAATTTTTCTCTGGTATATTAGAACCCACTGACTTGGTGGAGATGGAGCTTCTGATGGTGGGAAGTGGCAGGAGATCTTGATTGGCCAAACTCTCTCAGACATCGCAGGATGCTTGCAGAAGCTACTGCTTTTGTCTTGAAAAAAAAAATACAGGGTCTGGCACAAATAACACCCCCTTTTTATTATAAAATATTTTATTACAAAATCATAAGCATGTAATTCTGTAACATAACAATACCACACTCAAGTACACCATATGATATTTTAGGTGAAATGTTCAAATTGCTGTCCCTCCTGTGTGAAACATTCAGGTACCCTACCAACCACACTCAAGCAAGCTTTACTTCTGCCAGACCCTGAATAAGAGGATGTCTTCATTGCTCTGATAATTACAAATAGGAATCAGTTGGTACCAGGTGAGGAGGAGATTCCCGTGCACCCACAGACAGAAGCAGCCTTAGGGTTTCCAGCAGTATTTGCTGCAGAGAGAGGTGTCCCTGAAGTTTTGGCAGTAAACCTCTTTCACTGCCCCTCTTTGAACTTGGCTGGAAGCTAAGTTCATTCCAGAAACAAGCAAACATGATTTTTCTTCTCCCTTCTAAAAAAGGTTCAAACTCAAAGTGGGCAGTTTATAACAAGAACCTAGTTTCAGTCCATGTAGGGCATTTTCCGGGCCAAGCAAGCAAGCAAACAAACAACAACAAAAACAAAAACCCAGTTATGAAAATTAAGCAAAAACCAAAAGCCAACTCTGTCAAGTTTATGAATTCTCTTTTCCTCACAACAAAAAGTAGAATGGGTACCAGTTTGCTCTGTATAAAAAGGGAAACAGTAGGAGAATGCTGGAAATCATTTGAAAATGAGTTTTTAAAATATTAGGCAGCAAGCCTTTTCCAAAAAATAAAAATAAAAGAAGAAGAAGAAAGAAAAAATCCACCAGAATAGGTGAAACCATTATATTTGACCTCCCCATTATCAAGGTGTCAGTTCCAGTATGAGAGGATTTTAATCCAAAATTTCTAAGGCAAATGCAACTTTTCTTACTGAATGTGGAGGAGTGACAGTTGAGTAAGCTAGCTTATTCTGACTTTTATACATTAAATTCTGGAATCTTCTCCCCGGAGTTGTCAGGTTCTCTAATCCAGAAGCTGTAGAAGCTTCTGGCACACTTAAGAAGGGTAATGGTGTCAGGCTATGAGCCTAGGACTTGAGCCAACCCAGCTTGTGCCTTAATCCCTGTTCTTCATTCCTTAGCCTGTGGCCTTGACCAAGTCACCTAATTTCTCTGAAACCTGATTTCTTCATTTGTAAAGTGGGGCTAGTAATAGTGATGTGAGGTGGCAATTGTGAGATGTTTATGAAGCAATACACATACAGCAGTTATACTGTGCCCAACACAAAGCAGGCGACAAATAAATCTTAGCTATTTTTACTTTTAGTTTAATGTTACAGTAATTTGATTTCCTAGGAGGTTAGGATATTAGAGAATGATTGGGACTTTCAAGTTCACACATTTGCCCACACACATTTGGAATGTGCTCACTGAGTCCATTAAAATCAGAATGACGGTTCTGAGCAATTTTCCAGCAAGAATTTCTGAATGCCTGCTTGAAGAATGGACAACAGAAAGGACAATAGAATCTTCAGGAGACAAGTCTATTTACTCAACATCCGTTGAACAAGCATTATGTGTTAGATACTTGGCAATGGCTTGGGAAACAAAGATAAATAAAATATTGTTCTTGGCTCAAGATTTAATAGCCTAGTTACTCTATGGACATGTTAACAGAAGATTAAATTCTGTGTGAAAGTGCCACCATGGAGTCTATGGGATTCAGACGGCAGCAGGGGGACAGGAAAGGCCTCATCGAATATGCTTTTGAGCTGAAATTCAAAGAATGAGCAGGTGTTTTTCAGGCAGGCAGGGGAAGGGAGGACACGCCAGGCAGAAGGAACCAGGCAGAAAGTCACAGGAGTGGTTCAACACTGCCGGAACGTGAAGAACGTGGAGGAGATGGTGGTGGGAGATGCAGCTGCACAAGCTGGTGGAGCCCTGGACGCCCCACGAGGTGTTCTGTTTTAATCCTGTAGGTGAGAGGGAGCCATTGAGAAATTTTGAGTAGATGAGTCAGATGATCGAATATGCTTGTTAGAAATATTATCTGGTTGGCAAAGTGTAGAATCAATGGAGGCATGGAGGTAGGGAGATAGATATGTTATGAGGCTATTGTAAGTGCCCAGGCAAGAGCTGAAGTTCTGACCCTGGGTGTGGCAGTGAAGAGGAACAGGAGGGAGAGGCATGTGAGTGATCCTGAGGAGGTAGGAACTGATACAGATGGACAGGCATTGATTATTACTTGAGTGAAGTCTGCTTTAGGTGTGCCCTATGGACAACGTGGACAGAAATTTGATGTATGTCTCTGAAATCTCCTGTGATCTGTGGTGGGACCTGGTCTACAGTACGGACTTTTATGGGCTTCATTTAGGAGGCCTGTGTTGGCCTGCTCATGTTAGCTCCTCAGGACTCTAAATAGGACCACAGACTCAGTCCTCCCAGTTGCATTCTGGTGAATTGATATCTGGTTGTGTATCTCACAATGCATCAGCCTAAGACAAGGTTGAGTACCCACAGTCTGTGGACCTTAGTCATCATCAAAAAGAAATAGTGAACAATTCACACTTTCCCCACCAATTCCGGCTTCTTGGAAACTCTAAATGAAAACTTCAATCTGTCAGAGATCATACTTATATATAGTTCTATCCACTGTCCAACCATTCATCTATCTGTCCAAACATCTGTCCACCCTTCACTGATTATCTTTGACTAGTCACAAAAGTTGCCCAAGTTTTCACAGGCAATATGAATCAATTTACCAACAATTGCCATCATGAAAGAGTCAGGAAAATTCAAGATATAGATTTGGAAACATTTTTTGTCAAATTTAAAATCCACAAAGCCTGCATATTTGCTTTCTCTCATAATACAAATCTGTGTTTGTTAATATCCAGTATGCAATTTTGTAAATGTGGCATAAGCATTTTGCACATATAAGATTGTGTGTGTGTGGTGTGTGAATAGGATGTTTCTTTTTAAAAGGGTACTTGCTAATGAAGTAATTAGTAGGGATAAATATTTTTGGTATATATGTGTGTGTAAATATGTGTATGAATATGTGTGTATATACATATTCAATCTGATTCTTAATATATGCTAATCTCCATAGCACATGTAATATTAAAAGAAAATCTGGTAATACTTTAAATGTCCTATCATTGTGAATTCATTTTATATTCATTGTAATAGCATTGATCAAAATGAATTCATTTGGTATTCATGTAGATGTCACATGTACTTCCATAGGTGTTTCATTGTAAATTAGCATTTCTCAGAGGACACTTAAAATAAGTGTTACTGAAAGTCCTTATTACACATATTGCTGAGATTAGTACATTAAGGATCATGTACTTACATAGTACTAATGCATTTCTGCCACTTAAAATACTACATTACCTATTTCTGATATCTAGCAAATATCTAAGGCAATTTTGAGAATTCCTAACATCCTAAAGGAAGTGGTATTTTATGATTAAGCGGGTTACCTCTATTTTGCTCTGTTATTTTTTAAACTAAAGTTCTGTTAGATACTGAAAAGGGGATTAAAAATGGAATTTATACGAGGACAACAATGGTTTTTAAATGATGTTCATATAGTCACCCAAAGACTATAAAACCTTATCTAATTTTACTTTTGACCAAGCATGTTGTTTAAAAAAAATTAAGTGAAGTGAAGAATTTGTGGACCAGACTTCATAGATGTGCCAAGAAAACATTGAATTCCTGGATATGCCATGTTTGAGCTTGACTTATCTCAGAAGCAGCAAGTAAACACAAGCAAATGAAGGATCATCCATGTTTTCTATTTATGCC
Source organism: Desmodus rotundus (assembly GCF_022682495.2). Classification (NCBI taxonomy): domain Eukaryota; kingdom Metazoa; phylum Chordata; class Mammalia; order Chiroptera; family Phyllostomidae; genus Desmodus; species Desmodus rotundus. The sequence goes on along the minus strand of NC_071391.1, from coordinate 135,432,977 downwards.
TTTCTTGTAACTCAGTCATCACTATTTGGGGCAAAACTTCTGTTATGATTATAATGGATGTTGGGAGGAAATAGTAGTGGCCACTGGCTATAGGGGCATTCCCAAGTCAAGAAAGGGTGTTTTTGGCTTTTCTCAACTACCTGGGCATTCTCAGAGAGAACGGGGAAGGTTCCGGTGACTGACGTGGCAGTGGCAATGGGCTTGCAGATCCACCAGGGAAAGCTTTGGGATTCACCCTGATATTCCGAGTGCTGGCTGGGGTGTCTGTTTTAGAGTCACACTTCAAAAAGTTGTGTACTATGCTTTGGAAAATAGGGTTTTCCAGTACGCTGTTAGTGGGAATGGGAAAATGGTGTAGTTACTCTAGAAACCAGTATGGGGATTCCTCAAAAAATTTAAAATAGAACTACCATACCAGCAATTCCACTTCTGGGTATTAATCCAAAAGAATTGAAATCAGAATCTCAAAGAGGTATTAGCCCTCCCACGTTTATTTTTGAAGCACTAATCGCAATGGCCAAGAGGTGGAACAGCCCAAGTGTTCACTGGGGGATGAGTGGATAAAGAAAATGTGGTACATACACACAGTGAAGTATTGGTCAGCCTCAAAAAAAGAGGGAAATCCTGCAATATTCAACAACATGGATGCATCTGGAGGACATAATCCTAAATGAAATAAGCCAGTCACAGAAGGACAAACACTGCAAGACTGCACTTAAGTGAGATATCTGAACTTGTGAAATTCATAGAATGAAGGAGTAGAATTGTGGTTGCAGAGGAGGGGGCCTGGGCAGGTCGGGGGAATGGGGATCGCTAATCGTGGAGCATCGAGTTTAGCTCAGCAAGATCAGTTCTCGAGATCTGCTGCGCCACGTTGTACCTCTAGAGAACAACACAGCACCTACCCTTGAGACCTTGTTCAGAAAGTAGATCTCATGTAAGTGTTCATACCACAATAAAATAATTTTTTTTTAAAAAAATAGGGTTTTGAAACAAAAAGCTGTGCATTAAAGGGATTTAAGATCACACCAGGGAAAATGCAGTGCTCCCCAGACCTTCCCAGTCATTGTCGGTTTGAAGTTCTTTTTTCTTTTTAGAGTCAGTTGTTTTTATCTTCCTGTCTGCACAGGCCTTCCACTTGCTGTCCACACCTGGTAACACAGTGAAGGACTGTCCCCTCAGCCGCACTGTCGGGAGACAGCACCTTATTTGGTGCTGACTCAGTGGGAGCCCGGTTTCCAGCAGGCTACCAACTCACACCTGCAGAATTTGCCGGCACATCCGTTTTGCAAACACTCAAAATGGGTAATTGGGCACACAAATGCCTATTTGCATTGCAATTTGGCATTTGTATACACAGTGATGGATTTTTTTCATGTGCAAATGTAGGGGATGCAAGTGCAAAATAGATGTCCTTAAGAAGGAGGGGTGCCTTTAAAAACATATATATCTTTTCAGAAAACTGCTAGAATTCTGAGGAGTACCAGGATAACAGGTAGGTAGCTGGATATATTTTACTTTTCTCCCCCCATTCAGGGAATGTCCTGATAGAAGATAGTTCATTTGTTACTTTTGAAGAAGGGCGCCTTTCCCCCGCCCCAAATTAGGCAGAGAGACATCCAGGTTTTTTTCATGCTAATAAAGGACTTATCTAAGGTATGGTGGAGTCAGCTAATACTTCAAGCTCTAATGAAATGTGAATTTTTACATTCTCTGAGTGTCTGACATTTTGTGATGAGTGCTGTACACTGGTTTTGAGGTGCATTGTTCTGTTGCGTGTTAACGTTATACACACAAACACACCAAAACATTTGGAACCACAGATTTTGGTAATTAATCAGAATGATGCAGAAAAAAATAATAGTGGCCCTAGACAGGGAACAGATGCAGAGTGTTGAGGTACTTCAGGTGTTCCAGCTCCTTTTCTAGTTTTCTTTGCTCCTTCCACCTGCCCTTGGCTTTCACTGGCGTTGCTCACTCATCATGTCCAGAGTGGCTGAAGAAGGGAGCATCCATCCTCCTAAGGGATCCAAGGCTATGGCCCAGGACAATGCCCTCTTGTTTGCTGCTCACTGACTTGCCCCAGGCCCTGGTTCCACATCAGAGTCCATATCTTCCTGCGATCCTGTCAGCTGATGGCAACTTGCAGGACCACTTCTTGGCTCTTCGGGATGCTGGCTTTCCTGCTCAGTTGTGGTTCCACTTCCTTCCTCTGTTCTGGCAATTCTTGTGATGTTCTGTGGAATCGCTTGTAGGGGAGCTAGACCTGTGGCCAGGAGATGGTTCAGAGGTGAACCTCTGTCCCACAATTATGGGTATCAAATCAGGGCTTTGTCCCTGGCTCTCCACTGCTCTGAACACACTCACTTTTTGTGAGTCCAGGCACACTTAGGACTTACACTGTTGCCTGTAGTCTGTTCTACACCACCAGCCCATGTTTGCTCCGTTTCGTTGTGCTGTTGCTCTCTCTAAATTAACACGCCCCAAATCAGATTTGGTGTTCTCTCCTTAGTTCCCACTCCTTCATATTTGACTTCCTGTCCAATCTTCTCTCCTCTCCTGGCGTTTTCACCCTCACTGTTATCTTTATTTTTTCCCTCCCTCGCTCACCCCAAGGCCGTCAAGTCTTGTCGAGACTTCATTCAGGATGTCTCCTGGGTTCTAAGCCTTTCTCTTTACTACAACCACCACCATCTGGTCCTCTTATGACTGGATGGTAGTACTTACTGTCTGAGATGTCTCTTTGCTATTGTTTCATTAAATGCCCTGCTTACTATGGCTTTCATCTGATTATGAGCTAAAGAAATGTCATGTTATCAGATCAAGTTCCAACTCCCCATCCTGGGCTTCAAGGCACACAGTCAGCATTATTTCCCACAGTGGGAAGTTCTCTGACAGATTTTTTCACTCCAGACTTTTTTCTTCCTTTGCCCCATATGTCTCTCTCTTACCTGCCTCTGCCATTTTCATGTGGATTCCCTAACCTGGAATGTTTTTCCCCTGCTCATATTTATCTAACTTCCAAAACATAGAAAGAAACTACTTTGAATTATCCTAACCCAACACAAGTTGTGCCAATTCTGACTCCTGCAGCACTGAGAGCTTATACCAGCCAGTGGATCTACATGGATCAAGCATTTCCTTGAATTAATTTTTCAGGTCTTGCACTAGGCTAGAATTTCTTTAAGGATGGTCACTGTACTTTATAATTTTATGTCTTTTTCAATAGTTAGCCCAGTGCTAGTTATATGGAAAATGTCTCTTAATACTTCTTGACTTAATTTGTCTTCACATCTTGGAGGGCTGGAGCTTAGAAGAAAAGGCTAAAGAGTTAGTAGCGGGGAAAGTCATGAAACTCCCTTAAATATTCTCTATTTACAGTGCTGCCAGCACACTAGGTTATTATTGCTTTATTCAAACTCCAGTTCCTCCCCTTTCCTCCTCCTCCTGAGTAACAAGGGCCTAATAGGCTTCATGTATAAGTGCCTATTTTTATTAAAGACAAGTGTAATCTTTTGTAGCCCAAATGTCCCTATCATAAATGCTAACGGAGAAAAATATTAGGACTCATTTATTTATGAACCTGTTAATAATGAGGTGCAGTTATGAAAAAAAAAAAAAGCTTCCTCAGCAAGAGCTCCTGAACAAACAATGCACATTGGGGAAAAAGAAGCTAGTTAGCCTTCTTGACTTAGATAAAGCTATGGAGAAATGACAAGTGCCAGTAATTAGCACAGCCTCTTCAACAAGATAACCCTATACATCTTTGTCTATTTCAATCACCACAGACTCCGATTCAGTGTAAAATTAAACCTTGGATGCCATCAATTTCTGTTAACCTCTTTATATTGTTCTGTGTTCGTGCCTATGTGATAGATAGATTTTGTCACTTTATTAAATGGTGACATCTCCACAGACACGTGACCTAAAAATCTGTTTGCTCCTTAGCAAAGTATTCTTAATCATCCCCTGGTATGTTTCACAACCAGGGAACTAGATGCATTTTTACGTCCCACTGGTGAACTCCTAGTGCTAAGAACTTGACACTTTGTTTGGGTTACCCTGTATTTGGCGGCTCATGTCAAACTTTCCCTTTCCCAAATAATCTAGTTAGAATGCGAGCAAGGTCTAGATTCTGGATCAGGCTATTTATTATATTCACATATCTATTAATAAAACTGTGATTTGAAGCATCTTCTCCCTCCATATTTATTTTTTTCTTCCCACTCTATACCAGCTTCTAGACTATTTTAAAGGCTCCTGACTCTTGACGACTTCAGTAGTTTTAATCTGAGATATTTTGAAATTTTACTGCTTAATATCCTTTGCTGCCAATAGGCTTTTATTAATTTATTCATTATTGCAAGAAATTTTATTGTAGGTTATACCTTTATTGTGGGTTATCATTCCAATTTGGAAATTATAAGAATTTACAATTTAACTTTGGTCCAGGTTTATCTCCAGTAGGTCATGTGTAGACTCGAGACGAAACCTATAGAAGCAATGAACATGGTGTGTTCTAAGCTGTCCTGTTGGGCACTGGCCCAGGTTGGCGTGTTGTTCATGTGTGAGGTAACCCTATGACTAAGGCACAGGAGCATATGACTTAGAAAAAAAGTGTACAGACCTGTTTCCATCCTAATGAGCTCTCTGTTCCCTATTCCCCTTCTCTAAATTCCTTCCCAGCTTTATGTCATTAAAATGACTCCTACCACTTAATTTTGCCCAGGTTTGTGTTCCCTTGGTCTTCTTCTTAGGAATCTCATGTCTCTGGATGAATAATAGTTTTATTTTAGTGTGCTTCTCCCACCTTTTCTTAACTATATTGTGCTTTCCCCCCCCCCCCCGCCACCCCAGCCAATTCAGGAGACAATATCACATGCTTAGTCCCGTATGGTGAGGAGGGTGCCAAAATTCGGCATCTGTAAACCTCTTATGTTGAGCCCTGATTGCAGTGGCTCCCTGGGAAATATTACAAGCCATCATTTAAACAGGTATTTACACAATATTTTAAGACACACGTTATCTAGCCAATAGAGCAAAACAGCTCACAACAAGTAAATGGAGTAAAGCGCATGTAGACAGTGTTTGAAAGCACAGGTTGTTTTGTGGTGAACAGTGAGGGAGCCTTCCTTTCTGACAGATGCTGTTTATCAAGGGGACTCTGTTCAGAGTCTTTACCTTGTTTCTGTGATTGTTTTTCATGACCTGGGTTAGACAGAAAGGACTATTGAGTAAAAGTCACTATGATCTTTAAATTTGCGAAGTTTTCAGTAGTTAGAGAAAGAGGTAGTGAAAGAGGGGAAAGAGTGGCATAAAGAAAATTAGAAAATAGGCAAGAAGGTTAAAGGAACAGAACATTGATACTTTGGAAACAAAGAAAATCGATCTATGCGTTTATTATGAGCTTACAAGTGTTACATATCTCCTTGGGGAAGATATAAAAAATGTGCTCTTTGCTTGTAAGTGGCTATGACTGGGCTATTTGGATCACTAGCCAGGCCTGTGAACACCATGTCAATCAAATTATTGGAAGAACCCCCAAATCGGCACATATATGAATTTTATTTGAGAGCTTCATCAGAAAAAAACAAAAATAATTTTTAGAGGGAGCTGCTATGCAACTTGCATTCCTTTTCTGTGGAAAAGTTTCCAGAATAGAGTGCTCCAAGGCACATGAAAGTTTTCCAGCGCCCAGTTCCAGCTCTCCCCACTTCCTATTGTTCTTCACGATCCCCATCCAAAATCTCCAGGGCTGGACAAGATGCTTTGATTGGAAGGCCACTTCTGCCCTGAGTTTTCTTTTCCTTCCCTCTTTTTCTTCTCGATGGCTTGAGTTCTAACTTTCTTCTCCAGACACTTCCCAAATTTCAGATGTGTTCTGAGTGTCCCTTCCCTATTAAAAAAGAAAAATGAAAGAAAGAAAGAAAGAAAAGAAAGAAGCTCATGTGGTTTAATTTTCATTATTTTTAGGTGTTAAGTTTTAGATTAGCACACTATGTCTTAAACCACTGTATTAGAATGCTGCTTGACTCACTTCCAAATTGAAGACCTTTTAAAAAAATTGAAGCAGTCCAATAATTTTAAATCACTCTACACTGTGCATTGCAATTTAAAATTATTGGAGTGCTTCAAATTTTTATAAGCCCTTGAATTTGGAAGTGATCAAGGTTCTAGGCATACTCAGTGTAGAGCAATTTAAAATTATAAGAGCTGTCAAATTTTTATATAAGCACTTCAGTTAGAAAAGGGATTTGGGTTCTGGGCATGTGCAGAGAAGAGCCATTTAAATTATTAAAGTACTTCAATTTTTTTCCCCCAAGCACCTGATTTTGGAAGAGTTTTGGTTTGTGCAGTCCAAAGTGACAACTTTCTTTGAGCGAGCCTATGTAAAGACACATTCAATTTTTCAAATAGGGGATAGGTAGGCAGCTAGCCCTCTGGGGTGATCCAGAGGACACCAGGAGAGCGTGTTACCCCCGGACACCTCTATAACTTGGCATCTTGTCACTCTTACAAGTTGGGGGGTGGTAAAGGCATTTCCAGAAGGCCTCTGTTAAAATGCTAATTTCTCGTATTAATGTATCAATGAGGCGCATGGCTCTGGGGGACTGAAGGTCACAAACATTTTGACAGGGAGGATGGGAGAGAGAGGTCTCTGCCCCAAGCCCTTTCTCCTGGGGATGATAGGCAAGGGCCTGGGCATACAGTACAGGGTCTCTTTGTTCCTAACACTGTGGCTGAGAATACGCCAGGTGGCCTCAGAGTAGGAAGTAGGCAGGAGTATAAAACTCAGTTTGTGTGTGAAGATTTTACTGGGCATCCATCCCCTCCCCCTGTTAAAGTAATCATTAGAAAAGGTGGATTCTGTGATACTTTTAATGTTCATTTGCATTATGGCTTGCCCAGGATATCAATTTTATTCTTTCTGAGAAGTAGAATATTATTCATCTGAAGCATTTTAAGGGGAAAATTGAAAGGAAGGTGGAATCAATAGGTTCAGCTTTAAGGTTGATTCTTCCTATTTTATCTTTTGGTTAGGAGTTTCAGCAACGTGAAAGAAAAAGAAGGGGAAAAATATCTAACAAAATGTAAATAATGTTTCCCTTTCAAAGGTTTATTTACAACAAAGGGAAAGGGAAGATAAATGATGTAAAATTTAGGCACTTTACAATTGTAATTTGTATTACTTTCTCACCTCAGCGAGACTTGGGTGACTGTTTCAAATATTTACCTTTATAAGAAATATGACAGTCGTGTTGCCATATGTGACTGTGACATTTGGAAAATGTTTGTGGGACCTCGAATTTCTTAAAGGGGAAATGGCTTTAAATCAGGAAGCCTGCATACAAAAAATCCACCTTATTTTCTCTGAACTTCTTCAGAGGGATGTTGATTCTTTTTGAAAGTTGAAACCCTCATTGTTGTAGAGTGTGAAGGGTTTAGTTCTATTTATCCACTGAGGTGTGAGGTGGAACTTTGGAGGTCCCCACATATTTACCATTTTCTCCCCCAGGCACACAGCCAAGGCAGGGGCCAGCAGATTCCCTGACTTCCCACAGACCCTGGGGCACTGGGCCTCCCTCTTCTTGCCTAAAAGTGAAAGGCACCCCCTTCTTTCCTTTCTCTTGGAGTTGGGGGGCTGAGCTAATGTTTGGAAAATGGATACTGCTTAACCTGGTAAACTGTACTTCCTTAAAGGGTAACAAGGGGCTTGCTTATGTCCAAGCCTTTGTCAGAAGTCAGCAAATTCTTCAGGGGCCTTTGGAGCTTGATTCAGCACTGGTCAGCGAGCTCTCCGCTGTCTGGGCCGTGGGCACAGGCCGGTGTTGGGACTTGCCAACCTTTGTCCCTCACATGATGGCATGAGACCTTATTCCAGAGTCAGCAATGCCAGGACAACTTCCTATGTCTCTCAGGCCAGACGTCATTCCATCACGTTAATCCAAAAGTTAACACATTAATAAATACTTTAATGAATTAAATCACCATCTGTATATTGAATATGGGTCATTGTGTTAGGTGTTAAAAGGTACAGAGATAAAAAAGAAATAGTCATTCTCAAGGAATAGGCTTAGAAAGATGTGTGCACAAAAGGCTGGAATATAGCCTATCATATTTTATTATAATGTATTTTTATAATAGATTATAAAACATGATAAAAGATATAATACATATGCCATACTACTATTACTTTTTATACTAGGCCTGACTCATTGTAGTATTCCCACATACAGCATACTTGTTTTACTGGTATATTTGCTCAATAAATAAGCACTAATTAAATGTAAAAAGTAGAAAGGGTACAAACCAGATACTTGAGCAGGGCTTCCCGCAGTTGGGAAATATAGAGACAACCTGTGGGCTTTTAAAAAGTGCTGACTCCCAAGGGCCTCATCCCTAGGAATTCTGATTTAATCAGACCACAGAGTCAGCATATTTAAAAGTTCCCCAACTTTGAGAAGCACCTCCCTGGGGGACCTCTGAGTGCGTGAGCAATGAATGGCACTTGGGGAGCCAGCAGAGGCTGTTTTCCAGAGGAGGGCATGTTGGAGCCTGGAGTAGGGGCCTGGTTCAGACAGAATTTGATGTGGGCTGGGAGGGAGAAAACGGCATTCTCAGGAGTGGAGACGCCATGGGCAAGGACAGAAGCAGGAAAGTGCCTAGCATGTCTGGCCAGAGTCAAAGCCTGGAGTGACCCTTCGTCCGCAGTGTGAGAAGGGGTAGTGGACACAAAGAAAGGCTGAAACAATGGGTCAGGGTCACGCGTGGAGGAACTCGTGTGCTTCTCCAGAAAGTTTGAATTTATTTTATACATGCTGGGGAACCACTGGAGGTTTGGAAGCCAGCAAGTGGCACGATCAGACCTTCATTTTAGAAAAACATGGGTTCCTTGTGGAGCACCAACTACAGATAGGGAAACTGGAGCAAAGGAAACTGTTTGGGGAGCTATGGCTTCCGATAGACTGGGGGAGGGGGGGCAAGTCTGTGCTAGACCAGTCTGGACGGGAGTGGGGAGAAGAGAGTGGATTTGGGAGACATTTATGAGATAACCTTGAATAGATGTGTTGGATAGTTGTGTATCGAGCTTGAAGACCAGGGTGCAGTCAGGGAACACCCAGAGGGAATACTGAAGGAGCAGGTTCTGAAACAGTGGTGTAGGGTTGCCATACAGAACACTCAGTACTGGTCCAGAGCTCAGGGGCAAGATTCAGCCTAATGTGCAGAAGTCGCCACCCACAACCCATTCTCTCCCATCATTTAGGCCTTTGTTTTGGTTTTCCTTTTATCCACGACACTTGAAACAAATACACGTTTTGTTTAACAGCATGCGTCAAACTCCAGAGCTCTGTTTTTGATCACCAGAGCTGCCATTTTCCTCCAGGCTTCTAGAAGAAGGCCATCCGTAGCTCCTACACCTTCCTCAAAAATGAAAGTTTTGAATAAAAGCCAGTCATAGAATTAAGTCAGGGCAAAGTGGTGTCAGGGGTGAAATTCAAAAGACAATACGTAATAATTGGTTTTAAAACAGGAGCCAGATGAATCATAGGGTCAGACATATGAAAGGAAAAAGCTTTCTCCAGAAGACTCTGGGGCTATGGCTACAAGGGGCTGTTAGGAGACAAATTCTGGCAGAGCCTCCAATTCGAGACCTGCCTGGGAAACCGCTCACCGTTTCCAGTGTGTCTGAAAACACTCGGGGAGGACAAAGAGATTGTCTCTTCCAGCTGTGTATGGCTTCCCCAGAAAGCTCTTTCCACTATGTCTACAGTCACTGCTTTGTTTCCTCCCGAGAGCCCACGGGTCAGAGAGAAGGAAGACAGGACCTGAGGAGGTCAGAGTGTCAATGTGTCTGCTGGAAACTGGTAGTCCCTGAGGGGAGAAGCTGTGGGAGGCAAGTGTGGGGTCTCAGCTCTCTAGAGCTGAGAGGGAGATGAAATATTGCCTCACAGTCCATCATCACGGGGACTGGCACTGAGGCCAGAATGTGTGGTGACTTGCTCAGAATGAGCAGCTAAGTGGCAGTGGGGTCAGCGATAGAATCAAGACCTCCTGGCTTCCAGGACAGAGCAGGTCCACCTCACCGCTGCCCCAAAGGCAGGCTGCCCCAGGACTCTGCACCTGGATGACTGTCTGACTGCAGGGTGGGGAGCAAGGCAATTCCCATTCATTCAAAAATCTGTTCCATTTTTTTGCTCCTTTGTCCCACTTACTCCTAGCTTTCGCTCTGTTTCATCGACCTGAAGTGCAAATTTCAGATGGCATTTTGGAGTTAGGGTGCAAAAGATTGAAACAAGATTTTCCTATAAGAAACATATGTACAATCATTGCCCAGTCATGGGCTGCCTCTGCACCTGTGGCTACCCACACTTCCTCGCTGAACCCCTTCTGTGACATTAGTGGAAACCTGTTTTGAAAGATTTTTCCCTATGAAAATCTTTGCATGAACCATGTTTACCTCTTCGGGCTCCTCATACTCACACTCTTTTCTTCTTAGCTTCACCCCTGCTGCCCCTGACCATCACTAAGGGTCTCAAGGATGCAGGCAGATCTCAACCTGACCCGTTTGTTTCCTCTTGAAAATTTGTCATTGGGACGCAGTGTTCTCCTCAGCTAGCTGTGGAAGGTCATGAGAACTACTGCATGGGGTAAGGGCAGTCTAGCAGCTGCCAAGAGCACAGCTTCTGGGGCTGGTCTGCCAGGGCTCACACGCCGGCCCCACCTCTCCCTAGCTGTGCAGCCTTGGGCGTGTCCTCTCTTTTTCCCAGTTTCCACAACTGAAAAATGGAGATAATAAATAATAAAATAAATAATACATGAATAACATAGATGAATGGATGAGTAATAAGTAATAAAACAAATGACAAAAATACCAATAGGAAGGTGCCATGTTATGTATTATGTGTCTAGAACAGTGCTAGTAGCTATTCAAATGCTTGCTATTAATATCATTAATAATATTAGTAGTAGTATTAGTACCATCATCGTCATTATGGTGCCTTCTAGATGGTCTGTGAGGAAATCCAGAGAGGAAGTGGTGTTGTAGAGAGAAACAGGGAATATACAGGTATAAAGACAGGAGTTCCATCAACATCTCATGGGTTAGAGAAACATAAATGTGGAGAGAACACGAGTTTGGGGTTCGATGCCTCTTCAGGCCACAGTTCTGTTATCTCTTGACACCCAAATAGACTTCTCCCCCTTGGGTCTTCTGAACTCCTTCTATAATAAAACTTTTCCTTTGAGTTTCTTCAAATGAGCTTTGCTCCATGAGACCAGAGGATTTCCAAGGAAGAACCAAGGCAAGTCACGCAGGAATGAAAATGGACAGCTGTCTCTTCCCTGCAAGGGCGGTGTCCGGGCTTAGCTCAGTCCATGCTCAGGCTGCTATCTGACAAACCCCAATTTGGGTAATTTGGTTTCAATCAGCCAGACCTGCTTTCAGGGCAGCAGGTGCTGCCCTGGCCGTTGTGGTGAGTGCCGTGAGCTGTGAGATGTGGCCACAGACACAGGTGATCTCCTGGAAAGCAATACTAGCTCCCTCCGAGAAAGTGTTTCTTGTTCAATTTTGTGTCTGCATCGCCTAGCAGAGTATCTGGCACACAGAAGGGCTCAAGGAATACTGCTTGTGCAACACATAAAGGAGCAATAGATCCCTGGGGCTGCATGGCCAGGCAGTAAAGACAGCAAGTCAGAGAAGGAAGAGGCTGCCCTGGGCGGGGGAGTAGGGACTACATTTTCCATTTTTGAGGGTTAATGTCCCTGATGGGAGCATCTTGTGGAACGACTTTTGGAATGTAAATTTGATCTGTTTTTATTCCCATTCTTAGACCTCCTTTACTCTCTCAGTCAATTGCTAATACAAAAATTTCCCCCAAAATCAAAATAGGAAAATCAGGACTTGTGCATAAAGGAATTTACTTTAGATTTTATCATTCATTTTACAGTTAATTAATTGCAGTTTGGACTTCAGGGTGGGTTCAGGTTTTACTATAATCTTTATAGTGCATGGGGTCCTTCTATGCTTTGAATGAATGGAGATTCATTCTCCTTACCTTTATGTCCTGCTGAAGAGGGAGAGCAGGTGGGAAGAAAATCTTGACCTAGGCATTAGCCTTCATCTTCATAGGCTTTTCTAAGGGGTGGTAATAAAGACATTTAGCCATGAGTACTGCACAGGCTCCAGTAAAGGAGGATAGAGGTTGCTCCAGTCAGAAGGGGGCTGGTTGGAAACATCCTGTCCTGTGAGTTCTCACTGAATACCAACCTTGTTCTCCCAGATTTGGTTCCTAAGAATTTGGAAGGAGCTTTCTTTCTTTCTTTTTTTATTAATTTTTTTGGAGAGAGAGAGAGAGAGAGAGAGAGAGAGAGAAAGACTTCGATTTTTTGTTCCATTCATTCATGCATTCATTGGTTGATTCTTGTTTGTTCCCTGACCAGGCATCGAACCTGCAACCTTGGCATATCTGGACAATGCTCTAACCAACTGAGCTACCCGGCCAGGACTTAGAAGGAATTTTCTTCCTTTCAGAAACACATTGATACCCGCACCGGGCTTCTAAGCATGATCTCATTGGAACACTGTAAGTGTACCTCACACGCCGGGAGTTTAGGGGTCACTGCGGCAAAGCCCATTCCCATAATTGAATATAATCCTACTGGTACTTTGCATCTCTTCTGGTCAGGAAAATGGAGGCAATTTTCAACACTTGCCTTCGTTTCATTACTTAGAAAGTACATACACGTAGGCAAAGAGAAAAAAAAAATGGAGCAGAGATTTTTGTAATGTGGCTCCTGGCCTTTCGAGTCTCTCTCCACAGTGATCACGTCATGTACCCGACACACATGTTTAGATATAGCTAGAGGCTTAGGCAAGGACACAGGTCCTTTCGGAGCCCATTTCTAGCTTCAAGAATGAGAGTGGCCCATCCTCTGCCTCCACCTCTTGTGACATGCTTCACAGAGACACATCCAGTCGCCAGCCGCCTCCTTTTCCCTTTAACTGAAACTTCCCTCCTTGATGATTTCACTTCAGACACTGCTTTCCCCTAAATCTCTCCTTGACTAGAATCATGCTAATGTTGACAGTTCCTCCCCCACCCCCACCCCCTTTGTTACATCCTGCAACCAAGAGAGAGTGTGAGGTGAGCTTGTCGGAGGAGATGAAAGATGGCAAGAAATGGGTGTTTGGGGACCCGTTCTTTGGTGACATGGACTCCGCAGTCCTTTTTTCACGCCCGGTCCCTCACTCCCTCTCTCGCCTTCTCCCTCTCCTCTCTCCCCCTGCCTGCTCTCCCTCTCATTCTCTCTGAAATGGTGTGTGCCTCCAGTAATTTACATAATACTCTTCTGACACCTTTACTTTAGTCATCAATCACGGTACCTTCTCTCAGTCTATCTTTTGTCTGAGCATGTCTCTTCTTTATCAGGCCATGCACAAAAGATTAATTTCACAGTTTTTCTCCCTTCTTTCTTTCCTTGCAAGATACAAAGCTCATGAAATGACAGAAGCAAGATAATGAAAACAACAATGCAAGCAATTTTTTTTGTTCTTGCAGGTTGGATCTCAAGATACTTTTTCTACCTCATTGTGTGCCATCTGTCTTAGAAAAGGTCTGCTCTGTATTTTTTTAATACCTTTCTGGTGCTGCTCAGTAGACTACCTGGGGTGGGGGTGGGGAGATCACATATTTAAATCAGGTCAGAGGCTTTGGTTTTGAAAATCTTTGGAACAAATAAAGCAAGGGGGCCATCTCTAATGGAGGCATGGACTACTGCACAATGCCCACGCCCCAATTAATATTAATGAGATCTTATGCATAGCCAATTTATGACATTTGATTGACTCACCCAACCACCCTTCAACTGTCTTGTAAAGTGAAATATATGGCAAGGAAGGCCTTATTTGCATATGCATATGTTCTTAATATTAATTAGGCTAATGGATGTAAGGACTGGGAGACAATTTGGGCACTGGCAAAAACGGAAAAAAGAAATTTACCACCCAGGAGAGAGAACAGTGCTCCATGTCCTGTGCCTGCACTGGAACAAAAGAAGTTGTTGAACTGGAAGGTAAAAATAACTCCTGCCAATATTTCCTCTTTTTCTTTTGTTTCACAGGATTCAAAGTTTTAAAAAAGCAAAATATTTACCACAGCATTAGTATTATTTATCTTCTTTCTTCCATTTGAATTGGAAAAGGCTAAATACATTACGGAAAAGCATAAAATAAGAGCCTAGTTCAGCTGTACGCCGGTGGCCATAGGTCAGATCTCTCCCATCAGTGGGATGCTTCAGCCTCAGGAGGACACAGTGTCTCACAGGGACATGTGTTGGACACAGGACAAGGGGTATGTCAGGAGAAAGTGTTGCCAAGGACATATGCTTTAGCAGGGTCACTGATGGAATTTATTCCCGTAGTGGAGTGGCTGGGAAACACTCCTCTGATGCAGCCTAATGAAGCCTGGAGAAGAGAGTCAGACTGCATGGGCTTTGTTGTTGGACTTGGTAGCAACACTACTCTGATTTTTTTTCTTCTAAACCATCCTTTAAAGCCAAACTGTGATGATCTTTGACTTCGTTGATAAAAGGAAGAACATTTCTGTATCAGATCACACTCTATATGCGGAAGGACATTAGAACCAGGTAACCAGCAGGCTGTAGACAGCAGAATAGCGTATAGTCATATGTGTTTGCTTTATGGCTCCATAAGTAATAACCATTATAAATAATAATAGTGTGTGTTACTTGAGTGCTTATTCTATACCAAATATTATGGAAAGCATTTTCCACATTCTGTCTTCTGCCAACTCTGTATAGGTTTAGATCCCTATTCCAGAAATCCCTACTCCAGTGAATGGAACCGCAGAGAGATTATGGGACATGCCCAAGGTCACATGGCTGGGAATGATGAGGCCAGTATTCATACCTGCGTGGACTGTGGCTCAAGTGTGATCTCTCTTCCTTGGTCTTTCAAGGTCAGGGCCACTCAAGGACATTGTAGAGTGGAAGTAGTTCAACCTCGAGTCAATAAGAACAGCGACAAGTGCTGTAGGAAGAGGGACATATTGTGTTTCCTTTTAAGATAGCGGATGGCCCAGCTACGGCCATGATGTTCAAGTAAATAGTTACATTCGACAGGAGAAAGGACTTTTGTTGCCACACAGGTAAAGAAAGTGACATATGGAAAGAAACTCCATTAATTGGCAGACGAATAAAGTGCTTTAGAGCAAAACAATATCTATTTGTATTTAACCTTTATGAGTGAAAACTCTTTGTGGAATAAAACCTTTCTGGACATATATCTTCCAGAGTTTGCTAAAATGGTCACACACACAGAGAAGGAAAGGCGGGGCATGTAGGTACGGGTGGAAAAGGCTTGTGCTGGGGAGAGTCTATGGTGGTAACATTGGAGATGGGGGGGGTCCTCTAGAGCCAGGAATGGCCTGTGGATTCTTCTCTCGAGTCCCCACCCCTTCTCTGAAACCTGTGCTGAGCAGGTGCCTGGGCACAGTTGGAAGTTAAAACTCCGTGGGGATTTTGCTTTTTGATACAATTTCTAGTGAGTGTTATGAGCTGCCACACCCCTCACCTGGCTCTCTAGACCAAATCTGTGCATGTCTCATGGGAACTCTCATTTTGGCAGAGGTAATGGGAGGAGCAGAGAATGGCAAGGAGACACTTGCCTGGAGAGAAGAGGCGACATCTCCCCAGAGGCCCCGGGCTTGAGTTTGGCACTTACAGGATTGATGGGAACCCATATGATGAGTTCTTTACTCTGATAACCGTTCATTCTGCCCAAACTTGATACTTTCTAAAGAAATTATCTTTGCTGCTGAGAATGCTTTGACTACATTGTAATGATGTGACAGGTAGTGAAAGAGTGTGTATGAAGAAATCGTGGAGCTGATATGCTTTATTCTCTTCTCACATTAAAAATATGTTCATTAAACAAGGGCTTGTTTGTAGAGAGACAATAGGAGAAGGAAGTAGAAAGAGGGGAAAGGACTGAAGTGTGCCGGATGCCAGTTTATCCCATCTCCACGTAGCTGAGCGAGGACGTCCTGTGCCTAGCAGGACTGTTAAGTGTGGGCTCTGGGTTCAAATGCCTAGAGTTATGTTCCTTATGGCTCCCCCTCTTACATACTGGGTGCCCGTGGGCATATTACTTAACCTCCCCATACCTCAGTTTTACCTTCTGTAAAGGAGGTGCAGTAGAACACCTATGTTATCTTGGATTGTTGTGAAAGGAAATTAAAGAAACACTACTTGGCACATAGTAAGTGCTCAGTATGCATTCTCATTATTATTAATATGAGGTTTATCCACCTGGTTGATGCACTAAACTGCCTACCTTTCCCACTAAGCATTCTTGGAATTTACTCAAGGGTTTAAAAATAAAATAAATATGTATTGCCACTGCCAATCACTGTACCAGTTGCTGGCAATAAGCAGGACAAGTGTGACTTACAGAGCTTGTGGTCTAGCTGAGCAAAAAAATAATTTAACAGCTGAATACAATAGAGTAAATCGGTGTTAAGACAGAGGATTTATGAGAGTTGAGGGAGCGGGCAGAACAGGACCTGCCTGAGTCCGGATGTCAGGGAGGAACAGGTCAGAGGCAGCCACTGGAGGGGTCAAGGAGCAGTGGGATGGGAGAGGTGGCAAGGGCAGCACTTGTAAACTCCCAGGGGTGGTAAGGGGCAGAAATAGGGTCAAGGACTGCAGGAGGCCCGAGTGGATAGATCTGAATTACAGGAAAGAAAATGCCAGCAAGAAGGGGGGATGTGGCCAGAAGAGCCAGCCACGTGAGGTGTGACTAGCCCTTTAAGGAAGTGGGACTTCTTCCATGAGTTGTGGGAAATCACTGGTGGATTTAAGGCAAGATAGTGAGATGTGATGAGCTGTACATTTTGAAAAGATGGCTAGACTGGAAGGGTGAGGGAAGAGGGCGAGGGGCACCTGGCTGGGGAGGGCCAGCTGCTCCAATAGTGGTTATGGAGAGGGGCAAGCTTCAAAAGTAAATTATCCCCCAGTATCCATTGACCAAATGGTTGTCCCTGGACCAACTGCTAGGGCTTATGTCAAGCCAGTGAAGCGAGGTCAGGTCGTGTGTCTCGGCATAAGAGGACACTTTCTGAAATTCAAAACCCATCCATGAGCTCCAGGACCGGGTCCGAAAGTATTTTTACTTAAACCCTCTATTCTACCTTCCTGCCCCAAAGGAAAATGTGTCGAGCGCACCTTAGGAGAAAACACCACAGTGATTTCTCTCCCTTCACCTTCTCTGTGTCTGTCTCTCTCTCCCTGGCAATGAAAGGCTGACCTGTGGATTCCTTTGTAGTAGCACAAAGCACGTGGAAGAAATGCCAAGCATTTCTTCTCCCAACTGTGCCAGCCTCAGGGACAGACACACAGTAGGTGCTCACTCAATGCACATCCACTCGCCTGGTCCCAGTGATCACCGTGTTCTCTCCTGAAAAGGAAATGGGGTTTGGGGACAGGGATGTTTCTGTGATTGCCAAATCTTCCTTTTCCACCTGCTCAGCATTCACCAAGGTAGCAGCAGTCCATCTTCTGCGGAGGGGAGGACATTGGCAGAGGAAGCCTGGGCTGACTCACTCGCCCAGGATGTTCGGTGGCAGTCAGAGGATGTTTGACCCCAAGTCTATTATTCAGCTCAACTGCCTGTCAGGCCTCTAGGGTTCCCAGGCCTGTAGGCTGCCATTTGGACCAACATTTGGGAAGCAGGATGCTTATGGAATCCATTTCAATTTTGGCAGTCAGAACAAAGGACTAGGCAGGCTGGAGTGGAGCAAAGAGGTAGAAATGTAGCCCAGAGCAGGGTGTCTCATGGCTGACCCTTCTGTGGCAAGGGTGGGGTGTTTGGAGGGGGGAAGGGTGTATACAAGGAGACCATTTAAACTTGCACAACGAGCCAAAAGAGGGGGAGCTAAATTGCAAAGGAGGTCTCACACAGCTGCCTCCCAGAGATGAGCAAACCCAATTTTTATGTGTTCATCTGTAGGTCAAAGGATTCTTGAGCTGTACTGTACAGCTCAACAGGAGTTGAGATGGGCATCTTATGTATTTATGGGATTCAGCACAATCTCCTTGGACCCTGCTAATAGGATGTGCCACTTCCTGGGAGGGCTAAAGCAAGCTTGGCTACTTGTGGTCCCCACAACACTGCATCCTAAGGAATGTGGGCATTTGCAGGCAAGTCTCCTCCATCCAACATGCATACTCACACACACACCCCAGTGAGCCCTGTTCTGCTTGAAAACGCTCTAAAATATTCTCTGTCCTTCATATACGGGGAAAACCCTTTAGGCGTTAGATACTGCAGTAATTACTATATAATGGAGTAAATACTATACTATAATAATTAACTTGTAAACCTTGAAATAACATTTACTGTAATTTAGACCAAATATGAACTGTGAGTAATGAAGCTCGATCCAACATGAAACCATTTGCAGGGCGCTTTAAACATATGCCTGGGAAGAGAAAGCAGCAGTTTCCCATCGTTACTAAAAGGGGCCCAGCCGAGGCCCTCACGCACTGGAAGCGCATGCAGCTGCTGTTATTTTCAAATATCTTGTTAGCATTTTTTTTCCTTTTTAACAAATTGCTTTCCTCTCACCTTTTCCTAAACTGTCCTTTCAGTCTGTCAGAAGTAGCCCCGGGTTTTAGTTTGAATTTAGTTTTTACTCAAATGATTGCAAATGCTCTATGCAAAACTAACATTTAAAGCCTGGGCAGGAGTGTTGCAATTGGGCAGAGGGCAAGAAGGTTCTTGGGTTGCCTACATCAGCAGTAAACTGTGGATGCTTCTGGAAAGCAGATCAATAACACAAAGCTCCTGTTGACCACAGCGGTGCCAGGATCTGGGGACACCTAGAAAGTAACAAAGCCTTTCGTGTATTCAGCATGTCACCTTTTGTTTCCACATCCCTATTATATACATAGGCCTGTTCAACGTCTGAACAACTCTGGGTAGGGGAGGGGTGCAGAGGGCAGATTTGTCTCTCTCCATTCCCCCCTACCCCATTTACACAGTAAAGGTAAGGAAGGGACTTGTATTAAGTTGAATCAAGTGAAATTGCTGTTTTTCTAGGTCAAAGCAATGTAATATCAGCAACACCATATGGTTCGACCTAAAACAAAATGCACGGTACATGCCTTCTGACATCAGACCCTGTGCCTTCCTCTGAGCGTGACGTAGGCTCCAGATTCCGTTTATAAGGGTTACATGTCGGCTTCATGTTGCCCAGCTCCTGACCCTCCCATCTCAGAGTCACACTTTGGGAAAACGTCACTGTCCTTCACTTACCTTTCTAGTATTTTCGCTGTAGCCAGGCTGAACCACTTGTGTTCTATTTTAGCATTTCCAGCTCTGGAACTTTGTGCTTTCAGGTCCCCTCTCTCCCAGAATGACCTTTTGGCTGGCTTGAATCCTGTCCATCCTTTTAAAGAGGTGATTCAAACCTAACTTTTCTCTAATGCCTTTCTTAAACCAAGAATATTTGAGTTGAGAATAGTAATAGCTGACACCTCATCGAGCACTGATGATGTGCTGGGGCATTCCAGGGATTGTTCTGTCTGATCTACACAAAACCCACAGGAGACAGCTACTATTCTTCACCCTATTTTAGAGACAAGAAAACTGACACGTACACTGAGGTTTGGAAATGTACCCAAGGTCATACAACTAGCCTGTCAAAAGATTTCTTTTTGGCAGCCATGGCCTGGAGCTGACAACCGTATCCTTGCAAAGGATGGTCCAGTCCAAGAGCCATGGGTACCATCTCCATTTACTTGAAGCATTGGATGGATGAAAGGGATGAGATGTTTGCACACATTGCCGAGATCCACGGCCAGTGTGAGGTGTCAGTTCACCACAATATCCAAATCATTCCAAGTATTAGAAAATGGGCTGACTATCTGTTGAAAATGAAATGGGTTGCCAGTGGGAAAGAGTGAGATGCCTATCACTGAAGATGTCCAAGTGGGGACTGTGGATATGGAATGCACAGACACACGATCTCTCAGGCAGAACAGCTCATGCCAAGGGCATGGGCTCCCCAGTAAACTGCATGGGTTCAGAGTCCCAGCTCCACGATGGTAGTCTGCACCTCGCACTTATTTTCTCATCATGCACCCCACACAGACCCACTCCTCCATACACCTACATATAGTTTCTTGAATTCATAGATACTACT
This sequence comes from Desmodus rotundus, assembly GCF_022682495.2. Taxonomy (NCBI): domain Eukaryota; kingdom Metazoa; phylum Chordata; class Mammalia; order Chiroptera; family Phyllostomidae; genus Desmodus; species Desmodus rotundus. The sequence goes on along the minus strand of NC_071391.1, from coordinate 135,412,752 downwards.
CATGCTTCTCAAACCTCAATAAAGGTATGAAGCATTTTAACCTGGGGACCTTGCTAAAATGCAGTGTCTGATTCAGTCAGCTTGGGATGTGACCTGAGATTCTGCATTTCTCATGCATTTCCAGGTGAGGGATGCTGGGATGCTGGGATGCTGGGTACAAGGCCACACTTTGAGTGGCAAATTCTTGTGTTGTATGCCCAAACTTTATCTTCAAAAGTTGTAATATTAATTAACTATTTTCCCTATTAGGTTTTAGGTAAATAATAATGATTGATCGATTGCTTAGATATACTCTCCACTCCAAGAAGGCCAAGTTTTGGTGATATGATAAATAATTTAAGTGCGCACTCCCCAATAGGGCCCATTCCCCATAGGGCCCACCCATATCGCTCTCTGCCTTCATGCCAACTAATACATTGTTAAAAATTCCATGTGATTTTCTTCCTTTCCTCTTTTCTGAAAATTGCTCTGACATCTCTCATAGCATTTGCCAGCAGAGATTTTAATTGGGACATGGATAAGGTTTTGAGCAAATGGCAAACAGTGGGAATTTAGATCAGTTAGGCCAGCAGTTTCAACCATGGCTCTCTGCAGAGATAATTATTTTAGGGGAAAACGTACATTCAGATCTGTCTGATTATTCCCATACATGCCATCAGTCTTTGTTTTCAAATACTTCATAAGATCGCCTTTCACCGTGTATCTTTAGAGCAAGTGACCACCTGCACTTTTGCTCCTGGAGAGACCTGAAAGTGTTAATGTTCTTCTCTCTGTCTAGTGCGAGTGGTTGGCGTCGCAGATGGGCTTTTGCTCAGCGCTGGATCCCGGAGACTTCTGTGTGTGCATCTTGATATTGACACAATGGATTGAAATCATATTTATTGTTTTCTTCCTCAGAAGGATCCGAGATGGAGGAGTTGAATGCTTTTAAGCAGTTTTTCAAGAAACAAAAGGCTACATTTTTGAAATGCCGGCTATTACCAGTCCACAGTTCAGACTCTGGGAAGACTCGTTAGCACTAGCACGGATCCCTCCCTCCCTGGAAACAGTGCAGGAATCACACTCTGAGATGTGACCGTTGAAATTGACTCAAAGTCAATGTGCATAATTACTTACCACAACAGTGGTTACTGTGCCCTGAAATATTCCCAGCTCCCCTCGGCCTGGGGCTTGATGGTTGATATTCAGATTTTCTTGATAAATGTCCTGGATGTTTTGCTTACACCATTTCCCAAAATGCCTCTGGATTATAACGCATGTGCTTTCCCTCACTATTGAGATGTGGAACTGGTTGGAGGAAGGAAAGCCTCAGAGAGCTGTCACGTTACAGCTGTGGTGAGGAATAAATAATGTCCTAGAGTGTGAGAGCCAAAAAGGGCCACGGTAATCATCTCCAGTCTAGTTCAACCTACTCGTTTTATAAATGAGGAAATGGAAGCCCAGAGAGGTAGACTGACTTGCCCACGGTCACACAGCTAATTAGTGGCTGAGTCAAAATGGAAGCCCAATTCCCCTGAATCAAAATCTTATGCTGTTTTTGTATCAAAGTGGACAGCTTCTAGCATATGCTCCAGCTGCAGTGGGAAGGGCTGGTTTCTTGTTTGGAGTCTTTGGAAGGCTGGTTCTTCTTGCACTACTCGAGGCCACACACGACTACTTCTCAAATCCTCTGCCCCAGAGAGATATTTTCCACATCCGCCCCTCACTGCCCCCTTCTGTCGTGATGCTGCGAGCTCTGGTGCTCCCTCCCAGGCTCCGAGGCCTTTAGCGCAGTCATGGCTTGAACTGTCTTCCTTAGTCAGAGCTTCATGTCCTGCAGTTATATTGGGCTTTGTTCCTTCTTTGTGAAGACTCTCCCTCCTCTGTCTCATTCCTTTGGGTCATGCTCTCTGTTGTGACACTAGAGACAATGAATGATGTGTTGTCATCCACCCAGGTAATATACTTGCCCTAGAGCGGTACCTCCAGCAATAACCCAGGGGAGTGACCTCGGATCAGGGTTTGGTGCACCAGGGGCAGAGGTGGGCAGGAGTGAGGATGGAGGGTGATGCTATGTTCATAAAACATCCTGACATTCCCCTCCGTGTGCAGGCCACCCCTACCTGGGCACAGGGCTGCAGTGTTCACCCAGGGAGTGGCAGCCTTCTCAGATGACCCAGGCAGTGGGAAGACCCCAACATACAGAAGACATAGTTCTTGCCTTTCAGAATGCACAGAAAGAAAAGCAAGAATGCACAGAAGAAAAGGGCAACCTGAAAAGACACCAAGTCACAGTCCGGCAAAGAGTTGTGTGACCACAGGGGAAGGGGGTCAGGACAAAGTTAGGGAGGAGGCAGTGGTTGGATTAAACCTTGCAGGACAGTGAGGATCTTGTTGGTGTATCTATTGGTGTGGAGGATGCCGAGGAAGGGTTGGGGTACCAAGGGAAGGGGTATTGCAGAATGAAACAACATCGACACCTAAGAGGCAGGGAGGCACACATGACTGCTTAGTGGGGGACAGAATAATACCCAGTGTTCCTGGCTCAAAGTGACACTTGCCAGTGTATTAATACAATATGCTGGCAGACCAGTCCTTAATGTGCAGCTGGTCCTGGAGACACAGCCCCCTTACACCTTGTCTCCCTGCCCATCTGACACCCTCGTTCTGGCTGGGGCTGCTCTTGGACTTTGTGCAGACCTTATGCTTCCCTCTGTCCTTGTGGGGGCCCCTCTGGCATCTGCCCAGGTGTTCCTGTCCTTCCTTCTGCCTCTCTAGCCTTGACTTTTCCTTTAAGTGTCCACATTCCTCTCTCTTCCTGTGTGAAACCTTCTCTAAACATTTTATAATGGGTAAGAAACTCATCCCATTAACACATGTCTAAAAAAATTTTTACTTCATAATTTTCCTCAAATCAAATAAAATATGACTCTAAGCGCTGGTCTACCCAGAATGATGGTAAATTCAATCTCAGTGATTGTTAGGGCTTTCTCCTCCTTTTGGGGGCCTCTGGTTTTCAACCCATCATGCTTATTTCAGATCTCTTCTCTCTCTAAGCCCACGTCCTCCTTGAAGGTGGGTGACTGTCACCGTCAGGCTTTGCAGAGCATGTAGGATCTAGGTTTGGGGTCCCATTGCTCAGGGTCCAACCTCCCTGGAGGGACTGCATGGCTGATTCCCTGAGGTCTTCTACCACTGGGAGGGGGGTCTCTGCCTTCACAGGACCTGCTAGTATCTTCCTTGTCTTGGTCTTGCTGTCTTTCCTCCCTCTAGCTCCACCCAAACTACCTACCTCTCTGTGATCCCTGGGCTCTGGCATAACCTCTGAATTTAGTGAATTTAGGTTTTCAATGATGACACTTGGGAATCTTCAGCTTCCAACTTGCTACACAAACCTTCCAGAGCCAAGGAGCACCAAGGGCTTGGCTTCATTTTTAGGAGGGGTAGGATTTCAGCAAGACAGAGGAGAATACGCAGGGAATGAAACTCAAACTGGTATGTCGATACATTATCTGAATCACAATTCCATTCATCCTTTGGATTCTAGATTTAGACAGGTTACCTGCCTAGACTAACTCTCCCTGCCCCAGTTTCATTATCTATAAAGTAGCAATAATATTAATAATTATTTCCTAGGGTTGGTACAAGAATTAAAGCACATAATAGCTCCAAGTTACATAGATCAGTACCTGGATCATAGTTAAGCTCTTAAAAACTGTGAGCTGCTTCATTAGTTATTATTCATTTGACCATTAACGTGCCGTGGAGGACTGTTAATGATTTCATTATGAACGGCAGCGCGCACAGGTGATTAAAGCCCCTTGCCCACTACTGCGATGCTCAATACGTTCTTGGTGATTCTGACTTGACAGAAGGAGCGAGATTTGTCCCGCGGGTCCCAGAGGAGAGTCTGCGCCCTGAATAACTATTCCAACTATTGCTCACCATATGTCCACAACCAAAAACATAATCGTTTCGGAGGGCAGGAAATGAGCACACATGTGCACGTCTGCAGAGAGTCGCCTGCTGAAATCGACATGTAAGACATATTTACCACCGAGGCAAATGCCTTCATGTGTTTGTAAGTGGCTAATTCTGAACACCCAAAAGGGAAGACAAGAAAAGCCAAATTCCAATGGCATCATGTGTTTGTTATTTTGGGGCAAAGTTATGTGGAAGGAGAGCTTCCCTTATGCCTGGAACACTTTAAGGGGGAGAAATGAAGTATTTAAAGGTATTTTAATGATCATGAAAGGCACTGGCTTAATAGGGCAGGAAACTATGGTTCTCTTTTTAGTCCCAGAAGGAAAATAACAAGGCTGCAGCTCAGCCTTCCCTGTAGAGTCATAAACTGGACTGCAAAGAGGCAGCCCCTTGAGACACCCTCTCTGGGTTTCTGTGGCCCTTTAACTGTGGGTCTGTCTGTTTAGGTTTCCAATGTGCTTATTAAATAATGATCACAGCAATGGCCTTAGGTAGCAGCAACCTGTGAGAGGTTCTGGGAGAAGCCATTGCCTCCTGGCATGCAGGGTTTGGGACTTTCCTGAATAAGCTGGCCTATGTGGTCCCATGTTTTCTGATGGCTGCTCAGGCCTCCATTGCTGAGTCCCCCGTGTACGCATGCATCTTTTTCTTCTAGTCCTTCCCTGCTCAAACACTGAATTCCCCGCACCAGTCACTACTTCTACCATCAGCATCACGTGATTCTCATTATATGCAACAGTTATATTTTATAAAGTTACCAGGAATACTGAGTTGGGAAGACTGAACCATTGCTCCTAGGAGAAATACAAGGTTAGGTTCCTGCAAGCCTCTGGTCCTAACATTTTCATCAACTAATGGATATATAATCTTATTATGTGTGTTTTTGTTTACAGAAGATGTCTTAAAAGCAGCCTACTAAGCATTCTGGGTTAATCAGTGATCCAGAGCTCAATGGAAGAGAGCCTTGTGGCAGGCAGGCCCTAAAGCACTTTCCCTTCCAGTTAAATGTTTTCCGTTCCAGCTTGTGGACCTGAACTTTGAGCCCAGATACTTTCTTCCCTGGAACCCTAGGTGGTACAGATTTTACTTCCACTGAAGTTATTCCCTCAGAACCCTATGTCTGTGTCACAGCCCCCAGTTTGACCATCTGCCCCTCAAGTCTGTCTTTGGCTTTGCTTGCGGTCTCTGCTGCCACTCACACTTGTGGCCTGAAGCCTCCTACAGCAAACCCTGTCCACCTATTGCCCCAGATCTTTCTTTTGTCATCTCCCACTCTGTGATGAAATTATTTTTTTTAAGTGCTAAGAGCATATTTTTCATCCCCTGAATTCCTTTCATCTCTAAAATCACTTGACTCTTCATAAAACATGAGTTGGAGTGGGTGGGGCCCTCAAGCCAGCCTGTTAAGCACGTGTTACCCATATCACGTGGAGGCCATCATCAGACTCTGAGCCTGGCTAGCATCAACCCCCATTCCTGACAGCTCCTCCAATGGCCGTTCTACGGAAGGCATTATGAGACAGGAAGAGAGTCCAAACTGTACGCTTCCAAATGAGATGACATCATTGTGGAAGGCTAAACTGGGTGTATGGAAGACAGGGCATCTCAAAGAAACCAGGACTTGAAATATAATCAGGAGAACGTTTAGCAGATGACCAGAAGGCTATAAATGGGACTGTGTTTGAACAGCCATCAGCTTTCGTGGCAGCATTTGTCTCCAGGTTCTTCAAGATTATCACACCACAGTGATTGGTGGCTTCTCCGGAAGAAATCTCTGCGTTTCCCAAATGTGTTCTTCCACTCCGCTTTCTTGTGTTTAATTTCATTTGTGCTTTCGTTGCTTTATCTCCAGCTGGCTTTTTTCTCAATTTCCTTTACTGCAGCTTCATCATCTTACTTTTAATACCTTCCTCCTCCATTCTGCTATATCCTTTTGCTCTGTGCTGCCATGCACACAGGCACATACATGTTTTGGATTAGAACCCAAAGCCAATTATCCCCCAAATATGTGAGGACTCAACTGCCGACAAATAGGCTCAGGTAGTGCTTTCTTTGGGGCCACATTTGTGAAAGCGCATGGCCTGTTCTTAAATTTGAGAAAAAATATGCCCTGGGAAAGTTTTGTTGTAACTAAGGAAGAAACACTCCGTGTAAGGCCGACACCGTCTTTACAGGGTAGTCTGATATTCTTGTAATTATCATTAGGGAAGGAATTTAGAGGGCAGAATTTCTGTCCTTCATTGAACAGAGACATAAACGGAAGCACAGGACCACCCAGTGACTTCTCAGGCTCACATGGGGTGGTGGAACAAGGGCCAGGATCCAGGACTCTTGTCTCAAAGCCAGTCCTGACCAATCACAGCTTAGCCTGCATGTGTCACTGTGCCACTACCGACCAACTGCCTGCCTGGTAGGGGCTGCCTTTGTACTTGGCCAAACCCAGAGAGCCAACCCTGCTCTGTCCAGAGACCTTCACATAACCATCCTTGGCTGTCTCTTAGGTGCCATCATCCCATTACCAGGAATGCCCTCTTCCCAGGGCCAGGGTACCTGGATAGACACAGAAATCAAATTATAGCTCAGTAAACTGAGTCTTAGCATGTGCAGTGCCTTCTGGGAAATCAACCTGTGGAAGGGCTAATGCAATTGGATTAGAGAGTATGAATCTTTTTAAGGTATATTATGATAAATACAATTCATGCTGCAGGAAACATTTTATCCAAAAAAGTACTTGCTTCATCCCATTTTCCCCTAGCCTCTGTTTTTTTGTTTTGTTTTGTTTTTGTTAATTTTACACTGCAGGATCAGTGTGCCCAGGATACATGCATCTCCCTGTGTCTCTCTCTTTGGCTCATCTCAAAGGCAAGGAGGGCTCCCTCCTTCCCGAAGGGGCAATGGAAAGGGGAGGAGGTACACAAAGTGATTTATCTCAGCCTGTCAGTTGTTTTGAGGACACCAGCACCAGAGGGTGCCTGCCCCGCCTCAGTCATCGCTGTGCTCTGAGGAAGAGCTCCGCCCTTCATTAAAAGCACACTCAGTGCCCCTTGAAAACAGCCTCTGGGCCCATTGTCAGCTTTACAGTGCAGCACAGCCCCAGGACAGGGTCTGGGGCCTTTGCTTCCAAGCAGCCTCCTATCAGAGCTGAGCAGAGAGCCAGCAGAAAGGCAAATTCTTCTCCTCTGGAAGGGTTCTTGGTTGGTGGTGTTGGTGCCATGCGAGAGAGCTTCATTTGTGATATAAATGAGAAGCAAGCATTACAAGTGACAGTTATAGCAAATCAGAGAACGGTGGATGGTTCCAACCTTTATTCCCATTATGTGTCATAATAAACGTCTCTGTAGGAAAGACAGCATGTGCAGAGTCAGACGGAATTGCCCAGGCTGCGGCTCTGCAGAGGAGTTGGAGGAATCACCGCTGTAAAAGCATAACGTGGCCAGAGGATGACACCACACCTCCAGCCAAAGCCCCGAAATCTCCCTGCGTCCTCTAGGAAACACGGCACACTGTGTTCATTATTTGCTAATGGCAAAGTTAAGGAAGGTCTAGTTGCATATTGACTGCAACTTTGAGGCAGAGCTGGATGAGGAGGATATCTATGAGTCTTAATCTGGGTTTTCTGCATCTCTAAAGTGAGAATCTCGAGGTTTGCAGAAGTTACAGGCTACAGTCTCCTAATGGCCAGCTGGAAAGCTGGTCACATGCCATATGCTTAGCTTTGAGGAAGCCCAACACAGGAAGTTCCATGACATACCTCAAGTTCCAGCTAAGTGACTAAGGAGGCCTGGCTTCTGAATCTTGGACCACTCAGAAGAAAAATATGAGTTTCCTGTGAGAGGGAATGCACTCTATTTCAACGTATACCTGATTATCATCCCCAAAGATTCTGTCTTCTGACCCCATTTATTTTTTCATAAGCCAGTAGAACTTAGGGCCAAATATGCCTGTATTCGTCTCTCTGGATTTGCTTAACTCAGAAGATTTTGGTGATCAGAAAGTTCTGTCACTGTCACAGACAAAAATGGTCTAACATGTCGTAGTTATAAGGATCTGCATATGTAAACTACATTTCTTCATAGAACTTGACATTTCTCACAGGACTACCTTGTGAATGAAAGAAATCACCTCCAGGATTCTAGGTGGGGCTCAGTCATGTCCCCAGGACAGATGAAGAAGAGAAAATTCTTTATTCTGATCCAGAGAAAGCATACCCTTGGAAATGCAACTAATCTTACTTTCTCCAAGAGTTAAATAGCAGTGACTATGAGCTTGACAATTACATCAACAGGCCCAGAGACATTAAGTAACCAGTTAGCTAGGTTCTGTGCCTGCTCTGGAAGTGCATAACCTGCCTTCAGAATTTCCACTGCTTTAGGGAGGAATTCACAACTCCCAGGGAACTATCTCTTGAACTTCAATTCAAAGTTGAAGTTGAACACACAGGGCTCTGTCCCATTCTGTCTATTTCAGCCTTAGTGAAATGACTAGTGAGCATGGGCATGGAGTGTTCTGAAAGGGCAAGGCCAATAGTGGGGGTGGGCAAACTGTTCAGTAAGGGGCCGGGTAGAGTGCTTCCGGTGGTCTCTGTTGCAGCTACTCAACTCTGTTGTACAGAGAAAACAACATGGGCTGGATTTGGCCCATGGGCCATAGTTTTCCGATCCCTGACTTATACAGTAAGGCTTAGATAATTCTTTGATTTCCTTTCAAAAGCAGTACCCTCTTTACCACTGAATGAGGATTCTGGTGTTTTTTCAGGTGAATATACAGGGATGGGATAGAAAAGGTGGGACTGTTCCAGTGCTAAAAGATAGCACTATTGCTCTGTACACAATTACTTTTTCCCCTCACTATGTTGACTGTACCTGTACTTACACAAGTAGACACAGATATTAATCTTTTATGAAATCCATGAATGCAGATGAAGTATATACCCACACATACAGACAGACCTGTGCAACACCAGATGTGTGTTCTCAAACACATCTGGGTGCACATGAGTGTATGTACATAAAAACACTCAGGAATTCATCTGACTTGATTCCCATGTTGGGTATTTCCCCCAACTCTTTAAAATCACAGCTGTGCTTAGAAAGTCATCAGGTACCCAAACTCTTTACCTGGTTCCCTTTGTTACCTGTTTCTTGCTGTAAAGAAATCTGAATGGTGACACCAGCAATAGCAACATTCTGTATCAAAAGGTGAAAACTTCTTCCCATTCTCACACTGTTCCTTTCCATCTCTCTCTCTCTCTCTCTCTCTCTCTCTCTCTCTCGCCTGCAGGCTGCCTGCAATACTGGCCAAGAAGCAGCAGCTTTTCCACTTCCCCCTCTGTGCACAGGGTTGAAGGCCTGGCATAGAGAACAGCAGAGGAAATTGAGTTTCAGGTTCTAGTATAAGGCTTTCTACGTCTGTGGGCCATCTACATCATTTCTCTTTCAGAAGGAAGTTCTGGGACAAGCAGCAGGGTCCAAGATGCTCATTCTGTTTCCAAACACGTTTCACAGTTTACTGAGGGCAAGAAGCACAAGTTGCCCTGAGAGCCTGCCTGCCTGATTCCTTTCTGGGCTCTGCAATTGAGAAAGAAGCACAGTGGACAGGACTGAGTGGTTTTTATTCCCGAATTCATTTAAAGTATTTGCCTCCAATTTCCTGGCCTTTGCAGAAATGCAGAATGTAAACATCTTCAAGGATGTGGCTGGGCAAGGTGTTGTCCTTGAAGAATGGAGTGTCCTGGAATTGAGGGTGAGTTGGAGGTAGGTGGGGGGAGACATAATATTAGGTTGGCCAAAAAGTTCTTTTGTTATTTTCCATAAGATGGCTCTAGTAGTGCGTAGCTGTCTTTGATTTCATTCAGAACCATTTTGTTAGATTGTATTGTGGCAGTTGACATATCAGTGTGCATTTAAAAGGAAGCTTATCAAAATAGGTGGATTTTTGTGTGGCCATTATATTACTGAAGATGGAAGAAAGGAAGCAACATTTTTGGCATATTATGCTTTATTATTTTAAGAAAGGTAAAAATGCAACTGAAACACACACACACACACACACAAAGATTTGTGCAGTGTATGGAGAAGGTGCTGTGACTGATCGAACATGTCAAAATTGGTTTGTGAAGTTTCCTGCTGGAGATTTCTTGCTGGATGCTGCTCCATGGTTGGGTAGACCAGTTGAAGTTGATAACGATCAAATCGAGACATTAATTGAGAACAATCAATGTTATACCGCAGGGGAGACAGCCAACATATTCAAAAATCCAAATCAATAAAGTATTGGTGAAAATGAAAAATGTGTCTTTCATTTTATTTGTCTCTTGTTTTATGAAAGAAAACATACAGACTTTTTGGCCAATTCAAGAGTTCCCTAGCAGAACTGTGTGTTGGGTGGGAGAGGAGGAGGAGCCATCTTGTCTGAGGAGGGCACATCAGCAGAGTCACCTGTGAGTGGCATGAACCAGCAAGGTCCTGCTGAAGCTGTCAGCAGAGAGAGCCCCTGCCCATCCTGGGTGAGGGATGGGGCTCAGTAAGATTGAGAATAATTCTCAACCTATGGCTCTGAACCTTGTAAGATAACCTGCAACCTTCAACATCCACTTCTTTCTCAACATGGAAATATTCTTAGAGTGCCTGCTATTGAAGAAAACTCCCAAACTTAGTTACATAGCTATGCTTTTAATGCATTGCCTTAGGCCAGGGTTGTCTCAACTTGGCTAGGTGCTAGAAAGTCTTTTGACGTCCTGAAACTGTACACCAAAGTACAAGGGAGTTTTTCTATATGCATATATGAATTTTTTGAGTGGGTGTGGGTGGCTTCATAGCTTTGATCAAATTCACCAGGAGATTTGTGCTGTCTACAAGGTTAAGAAGTATTTTCTGAAGCCAAAGGACTCTTGCCCTAGTGGTTGAATTTCAAGTACCATGGCAGGTGGGTGTAGAAAGTATTCCTTCTCCAAGTGCTATGAGCTCACTGTCCTGCATAGAGGGTCTCATCCTCTGGTGTACAGGTAAAGTGGAAATAGGTGATAGAATACCCAAATCACCAAAGGATGTGACAGTTTGTCATAAAGAAGGGGCTGAGCTAGCTCTCCAGGTCCTTGGTCTGTGATGGGTAAGCTAAAGCTGCATGTCCCAGCCACATATGGAATAGATTTACCACTCTGCCAGACATAGAGACAATAGTGGCAGCTTTAGCTCTAAGCACCTTGCATGGATTAACTCTTGTAATCCTCGCATCCACCTTATGAAGTCACAGGTCAATTTCCCTTTATAGCTGAAAGAACCAAGGCACAGTGAGCTAGGTAACTTGCTCAAGTTCATTCAACAAAGGGAGAAAAGTTCCCTTTCTCACGGTTGAAAGGGTTGTTGGCACAGAAAAGGCTTTTCACACAGGTCCCGGGCAGCTTCTGTCTCCATGGTGCCAGGCTGGGCAAACTTTCCCACATGCACAGCAGCCCATTCTCACATGTGAATGTGCCTTTCAAGAGCACACAGCTCCTCTTTCTCTGACCTTCCCACCCATGGCTGCATCCCCGGTGGCTTGGCCCACCAGGTCCCTGGCCCAAATAATCTAGCAGGAGCACACTCCGAGGTGCCTGCCAGCATCCCTGCCTGGCCCTGCTGACTCCTGGTTTGGAGTTTCATAAAAAGCTGGAACCTGGCTCACCCTACCCCTTCTTCTGTCCAGGCTTAGCCAGAGGGAGGGCAGTTATTTCTTCCCTTCATGCGATCAACCGTAGCCTCAGAGGACATCTTTCTGATGCTGTCTCCATTTGCATTAGATGTTTTCCCCTCTTTCAGAGCCCACAGGAAATGTCAATAAGTGGAAGTTGGGGAGAATGTGCCTTAGGGGAACTATGGGGACAGTGCAGTTTCACTACCTGCTAGATGTGTGATATTGGCAAGTTGCTTTAACCTCTCTGAACCTCAATTTCCATTTCTTTAGAAGGAAAAGTAAGAATAACAATAGTTACTCCACTGGTCATTGGAAAGATTAAATGAGATGTTTTCATCACTCAGTCCAAGATTGCTGTTCATATTGAGGTAGAGAGAATGAGAGGTCACTGTGGGCTGTAGTGCTAAGGGTGGGGATCTGTAGGTTTTGATATTCATAGAGGTGGAGAGAAAGATTCCAGAATAGGGAAAAGCAGAGGCAAAGGCACAGAGGGACAGAGGGGTGTGGGCAAAAGTGTGAAGGGACTGGAGGTTTCTTCAGTACCTGGGTTCATTAGGGCAGTGGGCTAGGTGTAGTTGGGAAGAACAGATGGAGATTTTTTGTTTAATTGGTGATGCATTCTGGGTCTTTGTTAAGTAGATGATTGGGGATCATTTAGAACATTTCTGAACAGAATGGAGATGTGGTCAATATTATTAAATGGTATTTGAGAGTGATTAACCGGACGGCAGTGTGCAGAAAAGGTATGTGATGGAGACTGTCATGAATTTACCAAAGCTGGTTTGCTTTTCCTCCTGAGAATATGGACTACATTTCTCAGTCTCCCCTGTAGCAAGGAGAGGTCATATGACTGAGTTCTGGCCAATTAATGTTAGAGGAAGAGACATGCACCGCTTCCAGGCTTTGCCCATTAACTGTTGGCCCTACACTTTCCCTTTCCCATCTGCCAGCCAGGAGCAGATGATCAGGAGTAGAGCTTCAAACTTCTGGGGGATGGCAGGGCCACAAGTTGCAAGGAGCCTGGGTCACTGAAGGACAGTGTGGATCACAGCCCCCACTCCCCTTGCTGCCTGTTGGACTTCATGTGGATAAGAAATAACCATGTGTTGTGTCAGGTTACCAAGAGATTGGGATTGTTTGTTACAGCAGTCAGCCTACCTGCCCAATGTAGGTTGGAGGAGAGACAGACCACAAAAGAATCAAGTGCTCTGATTCAGGGATGAAATAAAAAGCTCTGACTTCCTTGGTAGAGGTTGAAGTGAAAATAAGTCAAAGGTGTTCCCTTGGGCGGATTCACAGGACTTGATGACTAAGGTGTGCGTGTATGTGTGTGTGTATGTGTTTAGGGAGGAGTGAAGAAGAGAAATTAGTTTTAAAAATGCCTGTGATTTTCAAATCTAGTGACTAAGAAAATGGTGGCATCATTGACATGAATTAAGATATCAGAAGATAAGATGGATCTGGGAAAAATGATGAAATTTATTCTATTTGCGGTAAATTTGAGGTGATGGTATAAACAGAAGCATCTACACACCATTGGCACTATTGTGGATTTCTTACCACTGGCACTATTGATATTTTGGTACCAGTAATTATTTGTGTTTTAGGGGTTGTCTGGTATACTGCAAGATGTTTAACGGCAGCCTTGACCTCCATCCACCAGGTGCGCCCTGCCAGCCCCCGCCAGGTTTGCCAACTCATGATGTCATCATGTCATAATGTCTGCAGACATTGCCAAAGGTGCAGGGAAGGAGGTGAAAAATCTGCTCTTGCTGTGAGTGTGGTCTAGAGAGTGTTGGAGATGCGGTGAGTCTGCACGGCCTGGCCTCTGTGAAGAACCATACGTCATCAGGGCACTTTTGGTTCTGCAAGGCTCAGACATCTGCCAACTGCCAGCAGTTTGCAGCTGTACAGGCCCCATTGGAAGGTGTCTCCAGGATTTCAGGCCGCATTTCGATGGACCCTCCTGTGCTCTGTATTCTGGGCATCAGAGGGGATGAAGGCGGGGGCAGAGAACATGGGGCCTGGGTGCAGGAACTCCGGAAAGTCATGGTGAGGCCCAAACCTGGCTTTCCTCCCCAAGTCCCAAGGCAAGGTCAGCGTGGCCTCTCTGAAGCCCAAGAGAGGACAAGGACCTCCGAGGTATGTGTGTTTGCTTCAACGTATGATCAACTGAGCCTGTAACAAAGCTTTCCAAATGGCATGAGCAAACTTCCTGGACGGCCACTGGCAGCATAGTTTGGGAGGATTCCCTTTTCATTTCCTATGTTTTATGGGTTTTTTTTTCCTGATGCATTTCAAAGAGTATTTTTACAAGCTAGTATTCTATATTGCTCTGCCTGTGCTCTGAGAAAAGATAAATATTTTCAATGTGTTTTCTGAGGCATATGCTCCCATTGAGAAAATGTATCCCTTATGGACAGAGCTATTTTGACCTCATTAGCTGGGTAGATCAGAGAGAATTTGACAAACAGGCCCCTGCATGCCCAGGAAGCCTCCCTTAGTTTCCAGACGAGCTGGTAGGTTGGTACCACTGGGGGCGCACCTTTGAGTTTCCTAGAGGGCTGCAACAGGAAGCCCAGGGGAGCCTAGGGAACAGGTTCATCAATGAAAGAGGCCTAGCAGAATGACCTTGCTCGTGGGTCCCAATTCCAGGGTCCCACTTAGTGGGAGTTGAGAGGAGAGGCTGGAGAGCTGGCTCAGAATTCTGCAGAGGCTCTGGGACCCCCTAGGGAAGCTCACACAGACTGCAAAGCCTCCAACGGGGACCTGCAGTGGCTTTCTCTGTGTAAGGCATGCAGAAGTTTTCACTGGATAGAGCATCACCAGCTCATTGTTTGAGCGAGACATTCTCAGCTGTAGTAGTGAAAGTGCTGCATCCCATGAAACTCCTCTGCCCCTCGCTAACCAGAGAGAGTTGGTCACCCTGACTGGATGAATGGGCCCAGGTGGCAGCTGTTTGTACCCTGAGGCAAGAGGGCAAAGCCCACTGCTCCCAATCTCCTTCATAATTCAGACATTCAGCCTTTGGATGTTTTGCATTATATTTCAGATCTAGAATGCCAGTTTCAGACCTGCTAGCTGGTCTGATTTGAGAGACATCCCATAAAATTTCTGAGACTAAGTTTTCCCATCTGTGACTTTTGGTAATTATACCTAAAATCAACAGTTGTTGTGTGGATTACCTTAGATTATTGTACATAAAACGCTTGTCATGTAAAGGCTCTCACAGCATAGATAATAAGAGATGGTTACTATTTCTATAATTAATATCTGGTCCCCAGGATCCTTTATTAATAGGCAATAACTCTAGAGAAGGATGATCTTGTAAACCAACATCCGCTAACGACCCAGCTCAGTGTCAACTTTCTTTGTACTTGAATTACCGGCATCCTTAATGCAGCTGATAACAGTGTCCTGGAAGCATCGTGAAGCACTTTCTCTACCAGAAAGAGAAGTCTACTTGATTTCTTTTTTTTTTATTCTCCTCTAATAGGTCCTCCTCAAATTCCCAACATGTTGGAGGGGGTCCCCAGGTTTTAGTGTTTGGAATGCCTTGTTTCTGCTCATCCTTATCCTTTAGATGACCTCAGTGGCTTTAAATGTCATCCTGCCACTGACATTTTTGAATTTGCATGTCAATCGCAACTTCTTCCCCTTTGTGTAGTGGTATGTACTCAATTTATTCTCACCAGCAGGTACAAGAGTTCCCTTTGTTTCACATCTTTGCCAAAAGTATGTTGCCAGCCTTGTGTTTTTCTTCCCTCTGATGAGAGTGAAATGGTACTGCATTATTTACTCCTCACCCATCATTCTATCACCTAACCCTATTTCCGGTCCTCAAGGCATTCTTGCTCTGAAGCCTCTTTGGTATGAGACCATATTATGGATGGATGGGTCTGAGACTCTAGCATCCTTGGGGGCGACTTCACAGTGTTTCCTTGACGTAAAAAGGACTGAGGCAAGAAGAAACCAGCTTCCTCTTGTCTAGAAGCCAAGACTGGGAGCCATTATGTTTATTCCATTCTGCCCAGGGAGATTACCTATTTGAATTTATTTATCTTTTCCTTTTCTTTATCCTTTAAAAATTTAAGGTGTGATCATCAAATTAAGTATATAACTTTTAAACTCACACACAAGGATTCAGTCTAAATCATGTAACATTGCTTAAAATTTTATCATCATCCTTTTGCAGTTCTTTGGCAGATGCCTTTCTGAGTATCTTAACTTACTTATGGGACAAGGTGGGAATAAGGTAATAAATAAATAAATAAATAAATAAATGACCTGTTTATACTTGTGACATATTTTTTGAATAATATTACAAGTAGTAAATATTATTGCCTTGAGGGTGAATATAATGTTTGGAAATAACTAAATGGTGACACATAATTATTAGTTTAAGTTGTTGTGTGACCTTGGGCAAGTTCATCTTCCCAAGTCATTTTTTTATTGATGTATTAAATAAAGCTTTCCAGGCATCAGGGATCTTTTTAACTCTCATATTCTATGGTCTGGAGAGCCATTCAGTTATCTGACAGATCAGAGATTAATACTGACCCCATGCTGTTATTTGGGTACTTCTTTCTGTGGTGGATGGACGTGTGTGTGATGTCTGTGTGCTGTGTGTGGGTGTGTGCACGTGCACGGGGCCTGGGGGTCACAGGATGGCACGGCCAAAGGCTGACTGTGACACTGAGATACCGTCTAGTTCAGTCCCTCTCTTCAGACCAAACCGTATTCAGAAATTATTTAAAGTGACCAATCTACATCAAAATTCACCGTAAGCCCTGAAGTTTTTTGTTTTTGTTTATATTTTTAAGAAATTCATTTTGGAGATTAAATTGAATTTCTCGTGCAGGCCTCCCCTCATGGTCTCCCCTTCTTTCCTTGGAGATGGGTGAACACACAGTGGGGACCATGAGACTTGAAAGTGTGACTTGGAAGTCTGTATAATACCCACCTCTTTAAGGAGAGGACGACATGAAAGAATGTAGACATCCAGCAAACATGAGAACAGCAAAACCTTTCCCTTATTAAAAAAAAGTCTGTCTATTATTGTCTATCTATTGATCGATCCATCCATCCATCAATCATCTGTCTATCTTATGCATCTATATTAGCCGAAAGAACATAGGTAGCATTTTCTTTTGATGTGTCTGTCTCATTGTTTTGTGAGTGGTTTTAGTCTTAAGAGGCAAAGGGATGTCGGAAGCAGTCATCTGTGCTGATACTAGCCATACAACCAAACAAAACCTCACACAGAAGTGTGAACTTGAGGAATCTGTCTCCTGACTGAATATTGTCCAACATCCCCCATATATGTACTCGTACTATTTGAACCAATATCTGACTCACTGTGCCTACAACTTGAGTTTTAGTGTCCAAATAATGTGCTGCCTTATTTCTTGGTTTGAGGGGAGGTTATTACTTTATTTTAATTCCCCATTTAGTTATTCCCACCTGCAGCAGGTAAGGGATATTATTAGACTTAAGAGAGGAGCCTCCAGTGGCCTTAGACTACTTGGCTCCCTACCTACATTTCAGTATAAAAATCACTTACTGGGACCTGGGAGGGGCAACCACAAAGATGGAATTTTTTTTATATTAATAGAATTTATTTATTTATAAACATTTTTTATTGTTGTTCAGGTGCAGTTTTCTGCCTTTTCCCCCCACCCCTCCCTACCACCCCAGCCTTCCCCACCTCCCTCCCGTTTCCACCCCCCTTGTTATTGTCCATGTGTCCTTTATAATTGTTCCTGCAAATCCTTCACCCTTTTCCCTTATAATCCCCTCCACTCTCCGCTTTGGTTACTGTCAGCCTGTTCTCAATTTCAGTGTCTGGTTATATTTTTTTTAAACCTAAATTAATCCTGTTTCTACTGACCAGAATGCAAATCTTCCTAAAAAAAATACGCTGTCTCTTTGATGAGTACAAAGGTCGGTCACTGCAGGCCGGCCACTTGGGTTTTACTCCTTGGCTTTGCCCTAATGGCTAGATATGTGACCTTGAGAAAGGCATGCCATCACTTTGAATGTCACTTTTTTCCATCTGTATAATGGGCATGTGATTAGAGTTGCTTTGAGGATTCCATGAAGATAATCTCCACGGAGACTTTACAAGGTATCTGGCTTACGTTGAGCACTCGTTGTAAGAAACATTAAGTTGTCTCAGCAGGAATCTGGAAAGCGGAAAGAGGATTGGGGTCAGCCAGCTAGTCCTGAAATTCCAATTTAGAGTAAATAACCAGTGTGTTATCCCATTTGACCCTTGTTCACATCAACCCTATGAAAATGGACCCCAAGTTCAGGACACACAAGGCCTCCTGCCTCGCATTGCTGCGATGGTCCCAGCTGAGCTGCTTGCAACCAAGAACACGCACTCCGCTAGCTTCATGCAATTGTTCTGAGTGTAAATGAGTACGAACAGAATGTGTTCGAAAGTTTTCAATGCTATATGCATATCACTCCTACTTTAATCTAGGCATTGTTTATTGCATTTTGTTTCCTTAAAAGTCTTCAGGGTGCAAATGTGGGTACAAAGATAATGTGTGTGGATGCAGGTGTGCACAGGGCTTTGAACTTAATCTGATGCCCGTGATGAGAGGAAGAGAAGTAGCAAGCATACAGCTTGGCCTTGCAGTCCAAATTCTCTAGGTAGGTTCTCCAAATGCCCCAGAATTACTCCCAAGACAGTGACCTTATGAAGCAAATAGCCCTTAAAAAAAAAAAAAAAAAGGACTGGTGTCACAGAGAAGAGAAAAATAAAGGAGGTTTGGGAATGGGAAGGAGAAACAGGGGAAAAGAAACATTGTAATTGTTAGCAGTGTTTCAAATTGATTTTAGTCACTATTAAAATTACAACTGGATGTGAATTGACAATTTCTTCCCCTTCAAGTGTTCTGGTACACACGATAAATACTTAATTTAGTAGATTTAGAAATTCTCTGTGACACCTCATTAGCAGGCATGTTCTCACAGCCACGTGCTCACAGGTATGGACATGAATGTGGAGGCAGCTCTATTGAATTTGTGTTTCTCCCCCAGTTTATTCTGTGCTTTTGTTTATTTGTTTTGTTTGTATAATCTCTCTAATTCAGTCACAGCCTGATCTTTTTAACACCAGCCTTGTTTTCCCTCTGCCCATCCCCAATTCTCTTCTTTGCACTGTGAGTTCTTAGTGTGTATAGAGGGTGAGGTCTGGCAGAAAAAAAAAAAAAACCTATTAAATTATAACACTTAATGGATTGTGAAGGCTCTAATGACATTAGCCACCTAATGGCAAGGTAAAAACCTTTGTGATGTCCTATAACAGGTTGCCATGGGCTTGACAAACCTTTGTGAAATAAGCAAGAGAAAGGAGCTGAAAATGCCCACAACACATACCTCCCCCGCCCACACCAAGAGTCCATCGCCACCCACGGACATTCCCTTCTTGCTTATTAGCCCCTGAAGGGCATTTTTAATATAAAATATATATAAAGTCTTCCCAAATCAGAAAGGTCTCCAAGTGTCCAATTTAATTGGAATGGAAAATGCTAACTAATTGGCATCAAAATTTGATTTGTGGGAGAAACCTCCTTTTTGTTAGAAACACAACAGTGTGTGTCTGGGAACACAAGCCCAGCCCTTCAAAAATCATCCGTGAGCGCCGCCGAGGAATCAATTAAAGTTGATTTGGCATATCTACTTTTGACAAATATAAAGAAATCTCTGATTAGGCAGAGAAGAAAAGCACCTTTCTCTTTCTTGCTCTCTTCCTCTCTCTTTCCTCTGCCTCTTCCTCTCTTCTCCTCATTTCTCTTTAAAGGCAGTAGGTGTCAGAAGGGGGTGGGTAGTGATATGCAAAACACGGCCTCCATAACCAAAGTAGCCTGCAAAATTAGGTGTCAGCATGCAAAGCTTATTGATGTATGAATGCGGAAAATGAAAGGCGGCAGTAGACAGCCGGGGCTAAAGGTGAGACAGGCACAGCGAGAGCAGCTGTAGATCCACGTCAAGGTGTTGCTATATGAGCTCGGGTTTTTTCTGGAGGGCCACAGCCTAACAAGGTAAGCCTGGCCATGAAATGATGGAACAATACAATATAGGCACACACAGTGTGAATACCAAATAAATTGACATGGTGTCTAGCCCCCCCCCCCCCGCACCCCTCCTCCTCTTGCACTGCCGCCCCCTTCAAAGTATGCCTGTGTATTCATTAATAAATTCATATTCTGAGTTTTCAATAAAAGAGGAAAATGCAGTGTAAACTGGAGTTACTTAGTGACACCCAGCTCATTGCTTTTTATTGTTGCTTGCAGCTACGAAGCCTTCACAGTGCACTAGTAGAATTTATTACTGTCTGTCTCTGTAGCAAGTTGGCGAAGTGCGCCTTTTGAAGAAAATTGACCCACACTTCATGAATATGATGAAAAATGCCAATAACACTACAAAGACGAAGCTCTTGACATTACTCTGCAAAGAGCTAAAAGACAGTAATGAAAGTATTGCAATTACAAATCATTCATTACCTCCTCTCTAGCCAATCACCACCTTCCCTCCTCTTTTTTCTTTTTTTCTTTTTGACCACTCTCGAGCTCCGCTGGCTGCCCCAGGTGCTGTTTTGCACAGCAGCACGGGAAATGGAGGGTGGATGAAAGCCCCAACTGACTTCTCAAAGAAGGAAAAAGGACACAAGAGGAAAAGGACGGAAGGGGTTGGCGGAAATGTGGTAAAAGTGCCCATCCTGTTGCACCTGGAAACAGAAGGTATAAAAGAAAAGTTCTTAAAAGCAGTGGTCAGAAGGTCATGACTTTGTTGTGTGGCCTCTTCCCTCTGGAAAGTGGAACTAAGAGCATTCCACTGGCCCTGGCCAGTGTGGCTCAGTTGGCTGGAGCTTTGTCCCATAACCAAATGATGGAGGGTTCTATTTCCTGTCAGTGCCCATACCTAGGCTGTGAGTTCGATACTCAGTCCAGGAAATATGGGAAGGAACCAATAGATGTTTCTCTCTCTCCCTTTCTCTCTCCTTTCCCTCACTCTCTAAAAAGCAATGAAAAAATAAAAATAAATTTAAAAAAGAGAAAAAAGAATATTCCACTGACTTCTTTGCTAGATCTGTTCCATTTTGGCAGGGTCCTTTATAGTCTGGCTTTAGGGAGAACACCTGTAATCTTTTATCTTTTATTATTAGTCAGCTCTCCAATTCAGACACTGGCAAATGCATTATCAAACATTCAATGTAAGAAGCTGTCCTATCTTCCTTTCCTTAAGGTGATACTGAAAAAGTCAAAACAAAAAGGGAGGAAGGGAAGGAGGGAGGGAGAGAGAAAGAGAGAGAAGGGAAAGAAAAGGCAGAGGAGGGGAGGGGAGAAGAGAAGACTAACTTCGGAGTATAACTTTAGACTTTAACGTGTTGAAAGGATGAAGGCCCTTACTGTTTTGACAGCTTTCTGACATGGGCCTTCTGTTCCATATGCTTATACTGTTGATCTTTAGAGTCTTGGTTTGTTTTATTTTTAATTTATTTGGGGTATGTGTGGAAGGATGTGTGAATACATACATTGTTTCCTGTATGTCTTACCTAGAAAGATAGCACAATTATCTTCTGCTTATGCAATGACAAAGGCTATTAAAATTTTTGAAACTTCGCACAGAGTGTATAAAAGTCAGAAATAGAAGCTGGGGAGAAATTGCAAAGAAAAGAAAGTAAGAACTTCAGAGACCTGCCCTGGGGAGAGGAGAAACAGAGCAAGCACAGATACCGTGGAATAGCTAGTTGACTTTGAGGTGGTCCAGATACTTGTTCCTAGCTCCTGCTGAAAGGTTCATTTTTCTCTGTGATACTTCTGGAAAGCCTACTAAGTGGAGATTCAGTTTAATTCCACAATACTCCATTAGAAATGCAAATTCCTGTGGGAAGGATAGAGTGTAAATCATTTACGTATTAGTATGGAATAGCTACATCAGATTGACTTTCTTCCTAAAATTTAGCTAAACTTTTGATTAGCCATAGGTCACAGAGTATTTTTCATCATGAAACACTGAAATAAGGAGAGAGTGCAGGCTAAGTCCCGGTGGATCTGGACAGTGTGGGACTTCGTATAGCGCAAAAGAATTGATTTGGATGGAGAAGGGCAGCAGAAGATGCACTTAGGAGAGAAGGTGAGAGTGGGCCAAAATAACTTAGCCCACTTCAAGCTGTTGTTTGAGGTTAGCCCTTTGACCATAATATGGGCAGGAGGCATATTTTCTCTTCCTCTTCTTTCTTTTCCCTATATTACATGTTCCTTTGCATTTTTCCAGGACTCAGAATTAAGGTTAATTGAAATATTGTTATGAATTAGCTTTTGTGGGTGAGTCTGGTGTCTGAGGGCCAAAGTCATAAAATTTTTTTTTGTTTGTATGTTAAAATGCCTTGTAGGATCCAAAATCCCAATTTATTAACTGGCATTCACACTCCCAATATTGGATGGGTACAGGAAGCTATGAGGGGGTGGCTGGTTATAAATGCTTAATGAGTGGCCGTGCCTACGAGATGCTGATGGGAATGAGGAAAAAACTGTGGCCATTTAGTCCATCGTCCTTCCTTCAGGCAAGAAAGTGCTTACATAGCAATACCAGTGAACTTCTATAGCTTTTATTTCATCTCTGAAATAATCTCTAATATTTACTAACTCATTTGTCTACCCGATGATCTGAGATGA
This sequence comes from Desmodus rotundus, assembly GCF_022682495.2. Classification (NCBI taxonomy): domain Eukaryota; kingdom Metazoa; phylum Chordata; class Mammalia; order Chiroptera; family Phyllostomidae; genus Desmodus; species Desmodus rotundus. The sequence continues at coordinate 135,390,427 of NC_071391.1, read as the reverse complement.
CAACAACTGGGTCTAACAATCTCTGCCTGTGGACCAGGTGGTCAGCTAAGGACATGCAACAGGAATGTTATTGACTGGCATGCACATTATACCTCTGTACCATGTTCATGGCATCCGTTACCAGCAGAATAAATAGCCATCTTCCACTTAGCCTCAGAATCTTTCTCAGGCTGTGGTCCAGGGAACTCCTATTGACAGATCAAAGTTGATGTGCCAGAGTAGACTTCTTTTGTCATCCTCAGTCTCAATATCCCCAGCAAAATATTCTTTCTAGGAATAGCAATTGGCCAATGCATCTCCTAAAGGGGAAACCAAATCTCTGAGTGGTCAAGCTAATAACATAATGTACCCATTTTCATTCTTGTTTTTTCTTCATTCCACATAAATACAGTGAGAGCCTATAATTTGCCTGGGAACCTTTTTGGGCCATGTAGCTACATCTGTGAAACTGGCTAAGGTTTGACTATGAAGCAGGACCTAGTGGCCAAGCTGTCTGATACTCAGCCAGAAACTAGCTTACCAAAGAGCAGGGCCATCTGGGTGGAAGATAGAATTAGACGGAGCCACCTTGCTCAGGAGGGCAACAGTGCAGTGGGAGGAGCCTACAGTAGAAAATACAAACTATCACAGGGGCTTCTGTAGCACCTGGATTAGTACTGCACGGAAGCTTTATTTTACATTTTAAAAATGAGATTTGCAATATATTACTTGCTAGAAAAGGACAGAAATGACTAGGAGAATAGCAACCACTGAGCAACAGAGCTGAGATGCATACATAAATACAAATATGACACAAACTGTATCTCTACAAGTGTCCATGTTGCTAAATTTGCCCGACCATGAGAAGATTTTGCATATGCTTTTCTACTTTTTGTGTGAGTCAAAACATGCCAGATCCTCTTTTTCTTGTAGGGAGTGGTAGAGTGAGCCTGGAAATGGAAGTCTGACCAGCTCCTTGGGGGAGAGGACTGTGTGTATCCCCAGGTCCAGCATAGTGCCTGGCACATAAGTGGTGCTCAATATATGATGGCGAATCAAATTGTTCAGAGGGTCAAAGGAGTGGGGAGTGCCTTGAGGGGTTGATTTTCAGGTCTAGTCCTCTGGGCCTTCTGTGGGAATGTGATAATGGAATTGAATTTGATATGATACTAGAGTACTTGCTTGAAAGCACAAGGACCGAGTAACCAAGTGTTGTAGATCCAGTTACTCAATAGATATTAGTAGATACTCACACATATAGGGCTATTTTCCCTCTTTCTTTCATATTATCTTGACCTGATGTATGAATTAGGCGAACACCAGGTTAGGCTGCTGTAAAAATAACTCTCCAAATTTCAGTGGGTGAACACTCTAAAAGTTTATTTCTCATGAATAAAACAGTCCTGGGTAGGTGGAGATGATTTTAGGCCAAAATGAGCCCCAGTCTTCATAACACCCTTGTTGATGGCCTTTTACTTCTGTGCTGTTTTTCCTGCCATATGGAAGTCTCTCAGACCAGAGCTGACTGACTAGACTTCTCACATCAGACTTTTTTCCTGTTTCCTACTAAGACAAGCCCTACATATCCAGAAGAGGAGGACGATGGTACTGGGACAGACGATGCAGGCAAATTGGAAAACCTCGCTGCCCCCAGACCAAACAGACCTTGCGACGTGCTTGTGAAGCTCTCTGAGAGGTGCTGTACTCACATAGGCTGGAACTGGCATTCCTGATTGCTTTTGCAGGAGCCCTGACCAAAGCCCTGGGTGGTGGTGGGGGCGGATGTCTTCTCCTGAATAGTTTCGTCCACTCCCTAAGGACACTCTACTCTTTTTAACGTACATTCCACATGAGAATGACCTTGGACAGACTACTTTATTCTGTGATACAGTCAAGGGTCATTGCTCTCTGACTGCCTTCCTTCGTGTAAACTACCTAAATATGTTACTGCTTCCTGACATTTTTGAATTTTGGCCTAAAACAATCATCTCTACCCTTCCTCATACTCTTTTTGCAGCTTAATCTGTGTTAAAATTGTCCCTCAAAAACTAGAGAGACAGTCCAATTCCATCTTTGGGGCACTCCTCTAGTTTCATTAGGTTTACGTACTTCTTGAACTTGGATTTGCTGTAAATAATTAGATTGGTTTCTAGCAAGGCCAGTGACCTTTTTATGTGTGGGCGAGATGGCCCACGTTGTTTCTAAGGAGTGGGAGAAGTCTTAGAGCTCAGGAGGAGCCTGCTTCGCTGTGGTAAGAATGTCATGCTTCTTGGTGGAAATAAACACTCAGATTACTGAGAGAATGTAGAGATTTGCTGGCAGTTCTGGGTCAAGGTAAGTCAGTAGTTATATATTTTTTATATTTAGAATTACACTAGGGAGAGGCTGGCTTCAGGTACTCAGGAAACTGGCTATACCTCCTTGTCACTTGGCCACAGAAATTTGAATGGATTTGTATACACGGCTTCTAATATTTCAAGCCATTTACTTGCTTTGTCAGTAATGTGGATACCCCTTCAAGTTTTGCATCTGTTCTAAACTAGATGACCACGCTGCCTTGGCTAATGCCTTTTAATATCTACGCCTTGTACATCTAGTGCTTTGCTAATAACAGGGAAAAAGCTCCGGTGACTCACCTTGACCTCTAGAGGGAAAAAACATCCTTTTAATAATCTGGGAGTTTATTTGGATCGAAGGCATACTGCATGTTACACAATCTTCTTGTAGACCCGCTCGGGTCACAAAGCGGCACCCTTGTTTTTTATGAAGTCAGCAAAGATGGTCAGGGCCAGGCTCACCGCTTCCCTGAGTGCCTTCAAATTCATCTTTAATATGTAACCTACCGGCAGAGCAGAAACCCTCCCTGAGTTTAATGGGCTTTTCTCCGAGAACTTTTCTCAGTGTATAACCTTTGTTGCAATTAAAGGTACATTTTCTAAATGTCCTTAAAAAGGAGTGCACACCCATTTTCTTATAAGTCAAGTGACAATCTTTCATGTCCTATCACTTTAAAGTTTTTCTCTGATGCTGAATTGGGAACTACGTGAGTGTAGGGACACATACGGTTATCCGTGTTTCAAAAGGAAGAGTGGCTGAGTACATGAATGAGATTTGTTGAGTAAATGAATGGATGAAGGCCTAAGATACACCTACATCAGTGGAGTGGTTCTCATCCAGGGGTTATTAGGCAATGATGGAGACTTTTTTGGTTGTTTGCCCTGGGAGGGTTATGTGCCCTACTGGCATTTGGTGGGTAGAGGCCAGGGATGCTGCTGACATCCTACAGTGCACAGGACACCCCCACCACAAAGAGTCAGCTGGCCCAAAGTGTCAACAGTGCTGAGGTTAAGAAACTGCCATATGCATCCTACAATATCACGTGCATTCAAATGTCTGGAAGATGGCCATTGCTCTTTGTAAGAGCCATTTAGCAAACTATTTGTTCAACATTTTTCATGTTGAAATTCAACCAAGGTATTCACTTGGACATTTTCTTTTTCCCTATTCCATCTCCCTTTTGCCTGTCCTTCTTTCCCTTCCCCTCATCATTTTTCAATATCCACGGCTAAAACAAGAAACTATACCATAGGAGGAAATGTTTGGAGTCAAAAACAAGGCTCTTTTTAGTTACTAATTTAATTGTAGCCATGTCTTCTCTGGACCATTCCTTGTGAAGCTAAACATGTTTGTGCCACAAGTGCTTCCCTCCCACAGCCTGGGAAGCCCTTTGGAGATGGGCACTGAAGGTAAAGAAACACAGTCACAGGATGTTTACTCTAATGAAGCTCTCAGAGCATTTGGATGTTTGAACATATGCTTCCAGCATCTCTCTCTATCTCACATTGCTGCTAAATTGTGGAAGAGCTGTAAATAGAAATAATAGGCTCAGTTTATTTTTAATTAGAAGGCTGCTGTTTATAGCTGAAAACGTGACACTATCAAGCATGTCTTCCTCTCATTTGGAAGGAAAGAGTGGAGAGTTCCTAGGGTTCTGAACTTGACCCAGATTCCCTGAGTCTCTTGGTCTCTGGGTCCCTGCATCTCTAATGTCATTCTAGTGGCATCTCTAATGTCTAGTGGCATGTGGCCAAAGGATGATTTCTGTGCACTACTTAATAATGTCTTTAGATGTAGCAAGTCCAGGTTTCCCCCTACTCTATAATAGTCGAATGTTCCTATAGAAACCTTCACTCATAAAGTGAAGAAGCAGTTAGTTGAATGGTATTTTTGTTTTCCGTAAAGGCAAAAATCCTCTTTGGATTTCTTTCAGTTAGCAAAAATAGGCGCTACTATAGGTCTTTCGTAAAAGTGAAGTGGCTTAATGTGAATTTCGGAAAAACAGGAGCCACCTGTCATGCTATTATTTCTAGGTTTAGAAATAAGAAACATTTTGAGGAACTGTTTTACTTTTCCTTTTTCTTCATATTTGTTAATTTTTATCTTTCAATTCAAATAAAAGTTGCAGGATCATATTTAAATTTCATTTTTTTCAGGGAAGTTTCTATTAATTTTCCTTTAAGCATGTGGACAATGATACCACATTTCTCACTATCTCCCAAATACGTTTTGTGGTGGTACTATACTATTTATTTGTAGACCACATTTCTGAGGCTGCTTATTTTTCCCCGAATGTAAGATGACATGGATGGACAGAGCTAGCCTGGCATTCTCTTACTTTAGGATTCCCTGGTAACAAGAATCTTCACTGTTGTCTCAACCTTCTGTACTACAGGGAGAAAATGCCCACATTAACAGTGTCCAGCTTGGAGTTCCTGGTAGTGGGATGGAGAGCAGCTACATGTAGATTCAGCTCCAGGCCCAGGTGTTCCCCCAAATGCAATGATTTATGAAAGGCTACCTGCTTTTAAAGAGATCTAGTCTGTCCTGATATTTGAAATGTTTTCCTACTGGGTTAACATTACCTATTCCTCAATGGGATACCAAGTTCAATGTTAATGATCCATGAAGAGTGTTTTACATTCACACCATGGTGGGAAGGTCTAAGAAGAGAGTTTGCTGGAACAGAAGAATCGCCATGTTTACTGGTGCTTAATTAGGTTTAAATGGATATATTGGGAGGGAGATGGATTTAGAGAAAAGGAAACGTGAAGAGAGGACTTAGAACTGTACTGTCCAGGATGGTAGCTGCTAGAAACAGGTGGCTTTGAGCCCTTGGGATGGGACTAATCTGAACTGAGATGCAATGTAGGTGTAAAATTATACACTAGATTTCAAAAATGTAGTATAGAAAAAAGTGAAATACCTAATTCATAACATTTACATTGATCACATATTGAAATAATTATATTTTGGGCATGTTGGGTTAGATAAATTATATTATTAAAATTTATTTTCCCTCTTTATTTTTATTTTTATTACGTGACTACCAAACAACTTAAACTTACATATGTGGCTCACATTTGTGACTGGCATTATATATTTCCACTGGAGAGAGTGCTTTCTAGGAATGGCCTTGCCTTCCAGAGTGCGAATCCATGGCCTAAAAGTGAAAGTTTTAAGTTTGCCCGTTTGGTTTGACCTAAGCTGTACTGTAATTTCAAGTTCTATGAGCAGTAAATTCCAACGTTACATGAAAGCCCCAGAGCAGGCTTCAGACTCTTGGGTAACTGAGCCTTTAAATGGTCAGCGGGTGGATGTCATCATTTCTGTGAAAACTCTAAAATTAAAATACAGAATTTGTGTGTGTGCATGTGTGTGTGTGAATTCCACTGAGGAAAATCTTCTTGACTTTCTTTAGACTCTCCAGAGGACTCTTGGCCAACCCTTGTGCTGCATAACTCACGCTTCTAGGAATCTGACCTGCACAAATATAAGGAGGATCACACAAAAGTGTAGGCACAAGTTTTCTTAGCAATAATCTGATTGATTAAGTAAATTCTGAAATAATCTTGTAATACAGTCATTGGCAAAAAGTCACCTTGACCAATATGCATAAGCATTATTAATTGGAAAACATACACAGTATAATATCTACAGATACCTTGGTTTTGCTTTTTAAGACAAAGTGTATGTGTGTATACATAGTAGTACTACATTTATTGAGTACTTACTATGTGCACTTTCTATGTGCAAAGAACTGTTTCTATTCATTTTCTCATTTAATTCTTAAAATGGACCTAGAATATATACTTATATTAACTGTACTTTTGGTATTGGAAACATAACAAACAGAAGTAAAGTAATAACTAGCCTATGGTCACACAGCTAGTTAGTGGTTGAGCTGAAGCCAACCAGTTAGATTTCAGAGCTAGGTGTCTTAACCTCTGTACACTTGTTGGTGAGAGGGTGGAGTGGCATGTTTACAAGAGAGCAAATTATGAGTTTATGAAGGGCACTGTTAACTCTTTGAAAGCTGAGATTGAAAACAGGGAAAAAGAAACTTACACTTTTTGTTTTATACACTTCAGTAGAAAAAGAAGGAATGAAGGTCAAATTAAGGGGGATTTTTTAATATTTTGTGCTTTTCTGTATTTTCAAATATTTTCTGCTTTCTATTGTTCAAACATTATCTATTGAATAATGAATGTGTGATGCTTTAGTCATTGAGAGTATATGAATGCTGTTTTGAAGTTTTAATACTGCTCAGTCTTTGTGAAGCCTTTCCTAGTCTTTTCTGTTAGAATCAACAGTGCTCTGGTCTTTTTCCCTTCGGAACTTAAAAAACATATATATTTATTTTTAGAGACGGGGAAGGGAGGGAGAAAGAGAGGGAGAGAAACATCAGTGTGTGGTTGCCTCTTGCACACCCCCTACTGGGGACCTGGCCTGCAACCCAGCCATGTGTCCTGACTGGGAATCGAACTGATGACCCTTTGGTTCATAGGCCAACACTCAATCCACTGAGCCACACCAGCCAGGACCCTTTGGAACTATTTTTTATCATAACTTGTACTGGATTAGTTTTTGTCTTTCTCCTGTCCTAGACAGGAAGCTTCTTGAAGGCAGGGATAATGCATAATAGGAATTCAGCTGGTGTTTGTCAAATGGATAGATGGAGTGAAAAAGGCTTGAATGCTACTGAGAAACTTCCACCTCAAGCCTCAGGTACATTGCTGCATTATAATCTTAGTATTCTAATAGGTACGACTACAGGTACCTTTTTAAGTCACTGTGTGTTGTGTCTAGCTTGATGCCAGGATTAAGTGGGCCAACAGTGACAAGTGTTGTTTAATGTGATATTTTTTAGCATAACTTTGGGCTTAATAATAGGAAAAATGTGGCAACTAAATTCTTTGAAAATTACTAGCCTTGAGTAGAGATTATGAGAAGTGGCCTAATCGTAGCAGGAAAAATTAAACTTAGGAGCTACCTTAAAAGGTCAACTCTTCTACTTCAGTCTCCTATGAAACAACCCCAAATGAAATGAGAGAATATTTTGAAAGCTTTTATGACAGTAACTTGGACTTAGTAGGTATTCAGAAAAGGTGTCTGTGTACATGTATATCAACAGAATAAAGCTCCCATCAATGCTTATAGTAATCCTGGCTAGGAAAAGGAAAAAATGTGGGGATCATTTATTATTTTATATGATTTGAAAATTTACTCAATTAAACAGCTATAATCTGCAATAAAAAATAAATGGAACTGGCTCAATTATTGATCTGTTCATATATTCTTTCTCTGTATCTACCCTTAAAGATAAGGGATTGATTATTTAACTGGGGCAGCAATCACACTTCTGAATTATCAGTTTGATGCCACTGTAACTTTGGGGTGATTATTTCTTTAAAAATGACTGTGCGGAGTTGAAAGTGCAAGTCGTGTCTATAGCTCTCAGCAACAGACTAGACTGGTGGTAGCCACAGGCAGAATTGGTCTCCTTGGTCTGCTGTTCTTCGCTTAACTCCTTGAATGGCCAGCTGACTTTTAGTAGGTGTGTAAAGGGGTGGCACTTGCAGGGCTTTCCACTGCACGTGTGCTTTCTGTGGGATCACTCAGTTCATTATAATTGTCCTGCCTTAAAGAGCATGGCCTGGGCAGACTAGGGAGTGTGGTTCTACAGGGGTTTTATTTCAAACTTTATTTTACTGAGTGCAAGTCAATTCATGGACTCCTTTCCTCACTATTTAATCAGGCAGCAGGTGCTTCAATGTCATAGGACCCCGCTCTTCATTAGAGAGTTGCTGAGTCTTTGTGGCCTTCTTCAAAAACAAGAAAGTAGGTTATGTTCACAGGTCAAGAATAAGCAGTGTGGATATTACGCATTCCCCCCTCTACCCGCCCTGTATGTGTTCCAGTAAGGGCCAGGATATTTTGAATGGGCTAATTGCTCACACTCAGGAGCAGAGAACCTGTTTGTGACAATGTATGTTTTGGTGTAAGTGATTTGTGGAGGAAGAGCATCAATGGATGAAATAAAGGAGAAGGAGGATAAAGAGGAAGAGATTGAGGGAGAGGAGTGGAAAGTGGAGGGGGAAAGGGAGACAAAGAAGAAGACAACTATGACAATGACCACTTTAAAAAGAGCCATCCCTGGAACTTTTGAACTATCCCTTGAGTAGGAACAGGGTTCAAGGAAAAAAGTACCACCCAAATCTCTAACATTTTATTCAAGGAAAAGAATGCTGAATATCAGGCAAATTCTAAAAGGAGGCAGCTTATCAAAGGGTGGACTATGTATGTGTGTTGAGGATGGAGATTTTTTTGGTGGTGGTGAAAAAAGGGGTTTCCGGATTGCTTCTGTATAGGGGCCTCAGGTCATTTTTCAAATAACCTTTGGAGAGCTACTTTCCCCCCACAACCTCTCCAAGAGCCATTCAAACTGTTGGTCTTTGTCATGTCACCTTTAAGAGAAGTTTCATTTCTGGGCTTTTGTTGAAGACCATCCCTCAGTACTTGAGTTGTTCAGAAGAATTTTATCATAAATATAGAGACAAAATTTTTAATGTAGGACCACCATGTGTTTTTGAGCACTTACCACATTTGTACCCACTGCCAGATGCTAATAGAATGCCCCAAAATATTCAGAATCCTTGGCCTCCATTGATTTACTACCTAGTCATTAGCCAAGATTTTCCTACAAGATAAATACTTCATTTAATCATACAAGTTTTCAGGGGCATTTATGAAACATTTATAAATTGCCAGCTCTATCCTTTACAAGCTGGGTGACCTACATTCATTTGTTTGAAGTCTCCAGCCTCAGTTTCCTGTCCTACAAAACTGGAATAATAATAACAATTTTAGAAAGAGATGAACATCAAGTAAATTTCAAGTAAAAATCAAGACTCAGAGCTGGGCCAAGCAGTAGGTTTAACAGTAAGTTAAATAGTTTTTGCCTTGAAGAAACTGATGGAGAGAATAGCTATTAAATTGTACTGCATGCACTATAAGACCATCAAGACTGAGGGATCAGGATAGACTTGTAAAGTCCTGGACCCCATAGCTGACTCCCAGTGAATCCTGTTCCAGTGCTTCGATCTCAGTGTGGATTTGTGCATTTATTTGGTGAACATTTTGGAAGTAGTACAAGGCATTTGACCTGGAATTTGACCCCTGGCTAGGATTTTGATGGCTGGGGAGGAAGGGAAATTTCAGAAGAGGGACTGCATGAGTAGTCAGGTGAAATCTCCACTAGGAGCCTTCATGTGTTGGAGCTTCAGGAGATTCTGATCTATCCTCTCACTTTATAGATGGGGCCAGCAAGAGGGAAAGGACTTGAATTCAGAACTATGGACCTGGCAAATGGTAACCTATCGAGGTCCTAAAAATTCCTTCTGACTTTATTTCTTGATCTCAAGAATGGAGCACTGTACTGTCTGAGAACATAGGAAATCTATGGGGTCGCCAAGGACAGAAGCCCTGGTACAGTCCTTTCTGGATATTGACAAGGATATCAGCTTGGGGAATGTCAAAGAGCAGATGAAGACCAGAGGGAAAAGAAAAGGAAAAAGAGAAGAGGGAGGGGGAAGTGAAAGAAAAAGGGAAGGAGGAAATGATGTGCTTATCATCGGCCATATACACTTTGCTAAGCTCATGTGAATTTTGTCCTTTAAACCGCATGTAAATCCTATGACCAAGGTAGATATTGCCTCCTTTTACACATGAAGGCACTGAGCTTCAGAGCCCTTACATACCTTGTCTAAGCTCACACGCATCCGACAAAGCATTAGGACCAAGAATCAAACCCATACTTATTAGACTGCTTAGTTTGTGCCCTGACAATGGCAAAGAGAAAAAAATCTAGACCACCTTACACTTTGACCCCTAAATTTTCTCTGGGTCAGTGCCTGGCATGATTTGCCTGATATTCTGAGAGGGGGTGCAACTGCCAGGTGTCATGGTTTCACTTGAAATTTTACATGATCTTCATCTCTTTCTACAACTGTTATTATTATTGCAGTTTCTCAGGATAGGAACCTGAAGCTGGGGAATTCAAACAAATGAAACCAGGTCAGCAGCTTGTAAAGGACAGAGCTGGCATTCAAACCAGATTCTTGACTCCAAATCCACGTCACTTCCTTTACAGTATGAGTTTCCAAGGTGTGGAAGGAAAGGATCCCCTTCAGGTAACTGAGGTCTAACTATGGCCTGTCTACCATTTCCATCTTGAGAATGGAGCCCAGAACATAAGAATCCTATCAGCTTTATTTCTCTGCCTGCCCTGAAATTCTTCCCTGTATTTTATCTTGGAGGCAGTTTTTAAGATCTGAATCTGACCAGTAATTCAAAAATAAGATTTCCAGGCTCCACATGTCCTGCTAAAACCTCAACTTCACAGAGGTGTCTAGGCCATGCAATCTGTCTGCATAATATCTTTCCTTTTTAGAGAAAGGTATTAGGAAAAAGATGACTTTCTAATGGCAAAGGACAGGACAGGCACCTCCGTTATCATATGATAACCATCTGCTTAAGGAGTTAGAGCTACTAATTGGTCTCTCACCTTCAATATAAAAAATACACCTTCAACTTGGGGTTACTGCACAGTTCACGCATCAAAATCTACATTAAATGAACCTTCAAGTAGTGGCACAGACCACGACTTTCTCCCTCTCTCTCTCTCTTTTTTTTTCTGTCATAAAAATTGAAATGAGTGCCAGGAAGGCATGAAGAAACCTTGTGCGACAGATGGAGGGATTTCTGAGGCCAAGGAAGTCTGGAATTTCTATTTCTTAGGGCGAGTTTAAAGTACTCTTCAAAGGGATGCCTGGGGTGCTTAGGAAGGCTGATTAGTGAGTTGTTAAATGTAGATTGTCTGATAGTTTTAGGATTTCAGGGTGTAATGACCAGATAAAGACCATATTCTCGTGAAATTTATACTTTTCTAGGTCTTTAACTCTATATAAAGATGAATTCTGGGGTAAAGGTTAAACTTACAACTAAGCAAAGTAAGAACCACTCACATACGATGAATTAAGGATAGTGCAGTGTTGCGGACCCACCCTCGACAAAAAGGAAACAACTATTTTGTCAATTTGTGACAATGTCTGAAACACCACCTTTAGCAATGTACTGCTATTCTGAATTTTGAATTTAGGAATAATCTCCTAGTGAAACACACATACACACTTTGAACATGTTTTTGTTTCCTTTTCTTCTGGAGAGTGCAGATATCTGAGATCAAAGCTCCGGATGGGGGGGATGACTCAGCGAGAGGGACGATTTAGGAAGGTAACAACAGTGTAAATGAAATGATTTCACCAGTCCTGTTGAGGTTGGGCATTCATGCAGGATTATCCAGTTGGTATTGAGCACATTTTCTAAGCCTTGCTATGGCAATGGAGGGGCATATCTGGACTTAGACCACAGGCCACAAAGAGAGTGGCTGATATTGATATATATGAAGAAGATGCTTCTGCTATCAGGATTCAAGACCACTCCCTTTCATCTTCCACTGCTCTGTGAAAATCTGTAGAATAAACTACAGTGATGATTACTGTGGCCAGCTGATTACCCTGGAAAGTATGCTTTTGTTTCCCCAGAGCCACTAGCCCAGTGGAAATCTATTTGCTAGTTGGTTTTTCAATATTCTGTGGTTGAATCAATGAGGAAGATGATGGTTACAGGAAAAATGAGATGGAGAGTTATTCCAAGGTATGACTAAGGTAATGAGCAAAAATGCTTGACCAACCCCATGGTTCTTCTCTTCTGTTTCTTCAACTGAATGAAAAGCAATGACCTAATTCATGGGCTCTCATTCTGCTGTCACTACTAGTTGAAATATCCTCTATCACCCTGTCTGATCATTCAAATCTGTCCAGTGGCTTCCAAGTTTAGAACAAGACTCATGTTCTCCATAAAGTGTTTTCTTTTCATTCTTGTCTGCATAGTCAGTCCACTCTTCTGACCTCTATTGTTCTGATCATTTTCTTAGATTGTTAGCACTTTATTTCTCTGCAGTGTTATAGATCAAGTTCACAAGCATTCTTTGTATCTCTTTAACTAAACTATAAGCCCCTCAAGGAGAGGAATGATGTCATATATGTCTCTGGTGCCTAATGAATTACATGGCACTGGAGCAGTTTTTGAATTGAATTGAGTTGAATTGATCCATTTATCTCCAATTCAGCTTCAATCCTAAGTTGCCAGCCTTGAGTTGGAATGAACAATGCCAAAGGATATAAGAAAAAATATTAAAGTTGGTCAAGTCTTCAGTAGAACAGCTCCTCTAGAAACCATAAATTCCTTGTGAGGTTCAGATGAAGAACATGCTTTGAATACATAAACCTGGCTCACTGTGAGCAAGCAGGTGAAAACGGGTAAAGGGTGATGTAGAGGGAAGGATGAGAAAATTAGGGAAGATTAGGGAACCTGGAGACTCTTTTGGAGACTGTAACCAAGAGGACAATTAATTGTTATGTGTTTCCTGGGCAAGTGTTTTATAGTAAATGGTGGTTTGAGAGAAAAAACACTGGCCTAGCAAAGAGGGTGTTCTGCTGATGATGTTTGGGCTCATGGAAACAGCTGGGAGAGTAGAAGAGGAATAGTCATGGAACTGGAAAAACACAGTTGTAGAAATAAGAAAAAATGGGTTGGAGACCCCTGGCCTGGAGACTAGGACATACAGACGAGGACACAGAGACTAGGGCACACTTTGGGTAAAGATTTTATGCTGAACCAGCCAAGGTACATCTTAAACAATTATCCAGGGGAGTTGTGCATGGTTAGGCACAGAGCTTGCCTGGACCTTTGAGGGTCTTGACTTTTCTTCCCATTCAGGAAGGAGGGGGTTTTCCACAAGGTGGGGAATCTCAGAAGTAGGATGTCAGGGAAATGAGGCTGTTGAGAGTTCGTTCTGGTTATTAGCTGCTCTGACCTTCTGGGGTCAATACACCAGCCCATTCATTCCTGGGGGTAGATTATACCTTGGGTGAAGGTGGGATTGGGCTCTGGAGGAAAAAGGGCAAATGGAGAGCAAATCTTTACCTCTCCATTCCTCAGATCACTCCATACGTATTCAAGAATTTGGTGTCCTTATAGTGTGTTAAAGGATTATTTCTTTTTGGTTGTGTTCACCTACCCTGAAGTTCACTCATTTCTGAGGATGAGAATTTGTTGCTGCTGGAGGGAGAAAGGTCTGAAGTTGGGAAAGATTCAGAAGCCAATGGTAATGCTTTCATTCTCTTTATGAGACTGATTTCTACCCATGCCCTTAGGCAAGGCACTCTGTTTTTCCATCTCTAAAATGGGATAATAATTGCTCTGACAGAGATATTATGGGAATAAGTCCATTTGCCAGGCTCCTCTCTTTGAAGTCAACAAGGATGTGTTATCATTACTGTAACTACTCTAATTCTCTGTCTTTGAAGACACAGACGTAAACCCGGAGGCATCTCAAATACATCTGAGTCCATTTTTCTCCCAGCAGATTTATAAGAGGGTTGCTTAAAATGTTTGAGTGGGAACAGATAACCATGTGGATGGAGGAGGAATAAAATGGTAAGGGCAGATCTTCACAGTCATAGTATTCATAAGCCCAGTAATAATGATGTTAATCAGGAGCACCACCTGGCTGTTTTTAAACATGTAAAGGCCCTCCATGAACATGTTGGAAACATCAGTGAAAAATTTGGGTGTCCTCTGGGGCTGGAAGCTAATTTCAGTGGCACAGTTTACAGGTAGGGAAAAAGAGACCGAGAGAACCATTGTCAGGAGTCAAATGGGGAGCAGAGTTGGAGAAATTTGCCTCAGAAGGCACATTTGTAGCCCCCGCATTCTCCTTTGGTGGCAAAATGGTAATTCCAAGGAGAATTCCAACTTTCAGATGCAAACCTTTATTATTCAAGGTTCAACCTCTGCACAGAACCTGTGGGTGATTTTTTCCTCTCTCTTTTCTTCCTTTTCACTCTTTCTGGGCTGATTCTATTAATTTCCCCCAATGGCACGTGCAGCCAGCCCTGCACTGATGCTGCCATTGATGATCTCCTTATTCATCTCGTAGCAGAGAGGCCATTTGGATGAATATATGTTCCCCATTTTCTTTGCATTATAAATTCAGTGTTGTGGGAAAAGGAGCAAAATGTAATGGCAAGGCCTCCACAGAGAAATGTCCCTATTTGAGAAGAAGAGTTTTATAGGGGGAACAATTGACAGCCTCTCAGTACAGTGGGCACATTTTTCTGTACAACTGCATCACCACTAATGATAAATGAGAAATGTTTGATAGCTGGCTCCGTTGTCTGACAGCTACAGTTTTGGCCAGAGGGCCGTGGCAGGCTTTAGACTTCTGTTCAAAATGAGTTAAACATATTAGGCATTATGAAGGCACAGAAGCCTCAAGAATGAGTGCTGAAATGAGTGATCCGGGTAGGCTCCTGGGTACACAACTTGCAAAGCAGATGTCATTCTAATAATGTGTGATATAGAACATGCCTGGCCTAAACCCTGCTGGATGAAATATGAAGCCCCGTTGGTGATATTTAATACCATTTTATGAGGTGCCATCTTATAAAGACAATGCCCGCCGTATGTGGAATGCTTAAGGTATTTTGCCAAAGGCACAGGGAGGTATCTGGAGTAAGTAGAATTTTTATTATTTTATAAGCCTTTACTTTGTAATATTTCTGTTTCCACATTATAGTGGGGGCTTGCAGCCCTAACCCTTTGTCGAGCGAACTTGACGAGTGGCTTGCCAGTAGATTGACGGATAGCCCTCACTGTTTCTGGAAGAAAAGACTGGCTTCTACCTAAATGCATTCTTCAGAAAGCCCTCAAAGCGGAAATACAGCTTTGCTACAAGCATTCTTCGAGCAGGGACTTTGAGGCTGGCATACAAAAATATTGCCATTTTTCAAGTGGACCATTTCGAGGGTAATAGAGGATTTGCGTGGACTGCAGCTGCCGGAACGCGTTTTCACCTTCCTCTCTACAGTTTCTGATGCTAGCTTCCCAACAAAGATTCCAATTCTGGGGTCCCTTTTAGTGTATCCTAAGGTCATAGAGGCTTGCAAATCTTAGTCATGGCATCGGAATGAATCTTGCTACCAATAACGTGCTAAAAAATCTAAGAGAGCGAACAGCGGTGGCCCCGGGGCTGGCAGTGATTCCCAGGAGAGGTGTGTGCAGTGCAGAGAGAATGAGGAAGTTGTGGGAAACAATGAAGCGATACCATGAGTACTCAGTTTAAAACAGATCACATTTTACATTTGTTTTCTAAGTGCATTCACATTTACAACTCACATATCCCAAAAGGCATCCCAGAAGTTGAGAGCCACATAAATGATGAGATTCAAGGTACTAGGAAAGTCACCACACATTACATTTCTGAAGCAGTGTCTGCTCTCCCCATCCTGATGTTCTGGGCAATGACATTTCTTCAAGGGTCTGTTAGGTGAAGGGTCCTGTATTAATTATGGGTACAGTGGGAAAAGAGGAGTATTTTGTTTTTTTAAGTGAAGGAAGGTCTTAGTTTGGGGGGGAGCTTGGAGAAGTAGAAGATGTACCAATGAAACAACTTCCCAGCACATCTGCAGGGTAACACAGCAAGGTCAATCATTACAGAATTCAGGACAAGCTCTTTGGACAGACCTCTGCCTAACAGCTTATGGGGTTAGGCAGTGCTCTCTGTCAACTGTGAACCCTCAGGATGATGTGCACAGCCTGTTGGGTGTGTGTGGCCAGGAAGGCTACCCTTTAGGACACCATTGCCTCTCAGCCATCATCAGTGGTGCTCTTTGCCAATACAAAGTCTGCTGTGTTTGTTTTCCAATGGGTTCATACTACAAAGTATGTCTGGAAAGTACCCAGCCTTACACTATGAAAAATAGAAACATTTATTAAGGAAGATACAAGAAACATTGAACATAGGACAATGATGCCTCAGTCCCCTTCAAAGTAGGCACCTTGTGCCCTCACACAGTTCTCCCAATTGCCATCAGCTGCCTCATTGCATTTTCCTGAATTTCATCAATGCTCTGAAATATCTTCCCTTTCAAAGGTGATTTTAGTTTAGGAAAAAGCCAGAAGTTGTAAGGCCCAAATCTGGGCTGTAGGGGGGCTGAGTCACTTGGGTGACTTGATGTTTTGCTAAAAACTCTGCATGAGGCGTGATGCAAGAGTGGGTGCATTGTCGTGATGAAGCTGCCAATCACTAGTTGCCCATAGCTGTGGCCTTCCGAATCATCCAAATAGTTTCTGTGAAGGAATGTTCCAGCTTAATGCAAAATTTGATGCAGATATGTTGCTCTACTCACTCAGGCATTTTGAATGCAATGGCCACATAGTACAATTGCTCACTCAACGGGTTCTACTGCTCCCACTGGCTAGTACAGTGAAGTCATCATTGTTCATGCATGTGCATTCCAGTCCCCTCTCCTCTGCTGCCAGGTTACTTTAATGTGGTGCAAACCATTCTTGTTATATTAACAATGGCTGGAATATTTCTGGATACACCTCATACATATTGTTCTTGTTCTTGTTATTGTGTGATTTAGTTAAATAAATATTTAGTAATTGATGAAATATGACTGCAAAAAGAAGGAAGTTTTTCCTCTGTCGTTCAAATCCATACTTCAGGACTGGGACTCCTTGATGAAATCAAGACACTAAGAAAAAATTGCTGTTGGATTAGGCATGTGTAAGACATCTGCAAAGGATTGTGGGAACAATCATAAAAATTAAGAGCACTTTACATTCCAATTATTTCACAAGTGTCTCAATTCTCACCCTACTTTAAAGAAATTAAAATTGGAAACTAGCTAATGGACACTATGGGTGTGGTTTATGCAAGAAAGTTTACTTGAACTCCAAGTGACTGATTCAAAGGCAGTTTAGGTCTAGATTAGAAGATTGGCAAATGATCATCTTTCATGTTTTAAGCTATCTAAAATATTCGCAGTCTATGTAGGAGATTTTTGCAGTTCCGTGCTTTAATAGGCCTTTCCCATTGGTCAGTCCACTGTAGGTCCTCATTGCAGAGGATCTGAATCTATTCAAGTTCAAACTATTGATGGAATGCTAAGCACAATAGTTACTTTGTTAGACTGGATTTTCACTCCTATTTTTCAGGAAAAGAAGGAAACTGGGGAACTTTGGTATTGAAAATAAACAGACAACCTTACAGAGTAGAGACAGGAGCATCAGATTTGGAATTTGATGACCCAACTCTCCTACTTAGTACAAATAACCTTGAGAAGGTACATCACTTAACCTCTTTGGACTTGTTTCCTCGTCCATAAAATGAGGATAATGATATTCTTCCCTATCCACCTTGCATTATTGCTCTAACTAGCAAATGATATAATGTGTAACCTTTAACATCATCTATGAATATGAGTTACCCCTGCTGCTGCTCCTCCTACTACTACCCGTTACAACTCATACTCAATACCCAACTATTCCTACTTGGGAGCTGACATCACTAGGGAGAGTAGGCACTGGTTCTCCTTAATTCCTCTTGGTCTTTCCTGGAAGGAAAGCTTTGCATCGGGGAAAGGGAGAGAGCTGGGCCACAATTTGGTAGATCAGTTTCTAGTTTCTTTGCCCCTCACCCTATGTGAGACTCAGAAGAAGGCCTCTCAATTCTTCCATGTGGGAATGAAAAGGGATGTTACTCCCCAGCAGTTTTCAAGCTGCTTTTCTTCAGAGCCCTAGGTATCAACTTCCATCCAATTAGTTCTATTATTCTATGATTTTATGTAGTGTTTGTATGTAATATTTTGTTTAAAAATGGAAAAATAGGTGCCAACATTTAAAAGGGCCTATAAATGACTGGATTAGAGGTTCCCTAAAGTCCCTTTCAGCTATGAAAGCCTTTAATTTTATCATTCTGTGAATAGTTATCAACTCCACTCCCTGAGTCTCAGACCACTGTGGTTGCTTAATTCCCAACTCTATTGTCCAAGCCAAAAAGAACAAATTGTCCAAGCAGTTAATTGTCTCACATACATGTAAGTGCCAGCTTTCAGCATGTGGCCTGGCTTTTCCCTTTGTGGACAATGGCAGGCTTGAGATCCATATGATAATATTTTCTATGCCAAACCTCAGGTCTGTCCTTTAAATGAAACCAGAGAGCCCTCACACTTTTCAAGAGAAGTAAAGTTGATTGGCAGATTGGTGATTGTTCATCATTTTTAACAAAGGTGTTTTAAAAGCATGTGTACCCTACCCCCAAATGCAGGTATTAATGGAGAAGGACATGTGAGTGCTTCAAATTCTTTAAGTCTCTTTGTATAAAATCTTGGTTGATTGCTCTTTTGCTGCAAATATCTTGATAAGTCAATTGGGGAGAAACTCGTTCCAAATGGGAAATAGAGCAGTTGTGACTGGGTGTTACCATCGGGCCAGCCTCTGCCCAGAGGAGCTACTAGAAGGAATCAGATTATCTCCCCCTTCACATCCCTTTGCCCAGAAGCCCTGAGGTTGTTTCCCTAAGAAATTCACCCATAGCCTGGGTCAAAGTCTTCTGAGGCTACCTACTGCCAGGTGAGTCACTCACTGCAGCTTTAGGCTGAAGATCATCTGTCTGTTAAAGATTACCTTACCCAGAAAGGGTAATAGTTGATATTGCTTAGCTGAGGACATAGGGGAGACTGAAAGCCCCTGACTGGGCTCTTTCTCTTGAGTCCTATGATTTCAAACCCATTGTTATCAAAAGAATCAAAGAACTACCCAGGCCAGAGAGGAGAAGCATTCCTAATTTTCACAGGCTTCTAAAGCCTTGTTTTTGAGTACTTATCTCAACAAGCCCAAGCTGCTCATTTGTGTTCTGTGCATTTTAACAGGGAACATAGGAGTCTCTCCATTCTGATTTGCATTTGTAATGAAGAAGGAATCTCTGTTCTGTTTGCTGGCCAGGAAGATTAATCTGTACCCACTGTAAAGGTCTCATTTTTCCCAAGGTAGGGTAAACTTTTGCCAGCAGAGCCATATACCTGAATGATTCAGGTAAACACTATTTTGATTGTTGGAGAGTTGTGATGGGTACCATACATGGTTCTTATTTCTAATTCTTGAGAATTCAGTACTGAATTTTTGGAATAATGTATAAAACAATTGTATTAGGTAGATACCATTGTCAGTTCTTGAGAGTTATAGATGTCTATCCCGGAACATATAGTGAGGACAAAATTAATTTCTCCTGAGGGTTAGGCTGTGAAGTCACCATTACTGGGTCAGAACAGATAAATACAATCTCATAGTGCTGGAGTGACTTTTGGGTTCAGAAATGCTTGGCTGCAAGCTGAGTCACTATAGTGGCAAATCTATACAAATAATATATTTACCAGAGGAGAGACTGCACAGATAGATGTAAAAGTAGAAAAGGAGAAGTATCTCAGGAGTAATTCCTGGTTCATCCATGTACCACCCAGGGGAGAGGGTGTCTCAGCCTGATAATGCCACTCTGAGATCAAGATGGATATATCTGGTGATGCCACCTGATTGTCCAACCATACAACAGATTCTTCTTGTTCTGACTTAGACTTCTGATGAGAGTTTACTTACCGTGAGGCTCTAGCCTTGGGCAGAAAACTACCTAGGCAGCCAGACCCAAGGATTCTGGTCTAAATGAGAGTAATATTTATCATTATAAGAGAATAAATAAACACCTAGGTTTTACACATCAGTTTCTTGCACTTGACTTGCATGAGTCTACCAGTAAGAGATGGGCTGTTCTTGGTGTATGGAGAAATCAGTTTCCAAGAGATGTCAGAAAGGCAGACCAGACACTGATTAACCATGGACACAAGTCCCCTTGTGTTCATCAGAGTAAATGCACCAATGAAACAAATGTTGTCCTCTGAGCCCTCATGGGAGACAGCTTGTTGGGCCTTCCCAGGTGGGCACACCCTCCTGTATCTCTGCATTGTGGCACCATTTCCTCTACTCAGAATCCTCCACCTGTCATAGGCAAAGTGCATGCATATACTAGTAGCTAAGTGAGATCTCTGTGACTCCCCTTTCCTTCATTTTACCACAACAGACAAAAGAACTATTGAATTCTAAAGTCAGCAGTTTATTGTATTCAGCTTATGTAGGCCTTGGACATTGGGTCTAGACTTGGTTTTAGCCTTGTTTGTTTTTTACTGTTTAAGTTTCTTTAGGAGTTCTATTGAGCCCTGGCTGGTGTGGCTCAATGGATTGAATGCTGGCCTGTGAACCAAAGGGTTGCCAGTTCGAGTCCCAGTTAGGGCACGTCCTGGGTTGTGGGTCATGTCCCCAGTAGGGGGCACGTGAGAGGCAAGCACACATTGATGTTTCTCTCCTTCTTTTTCTTCTTCCCACCCCGTTTATTTAAAAATAAATAAATAAATAAAATCTTTAAAAAAAGAGTTCTACTGAGGATTAAAACATGTGATTTGACTTGTTTTGATATATTTATATACCCATGAAACCACCACAACAATCAAAAGAATGAACATCTCTATTACCCTCAGAAGTTTCCTTGTGCCCCCTGTTAATTCCCACATAACCTGCTCCCAGACAACCACTGATGGGTTTTTGTCCCTAGCTTTGTATTTTAAACCAAGCTCTTGTCTTTTATTTTTATATAGTAACTAAGTACCTCTTATTATTTTCTTCAATCCAGTTGTCTAAATTGACTTTTCTAGATCTATTAGAGACTGGTGTCTATATTTCATGTTTGGTTCAAAAATTCCCTATTAATATAGACGTCCTTGTCGGGGCCATGTTCTATAGTTTGCTGCTAGGATCATTGCATTTTACCTACCTGCCAGGCTGTGCACCATGCTACACACTTGACAACAATTCACTACCAGCTATTTCCCATCTTTGTTGGCTACCAGGCCATTCATGGCAATGAACTTTACTGTCACTATTCCATGGTAGGGCCTTGGTAATGTCTGGTATCTACTTGGCTGCATTGCTTTCCTACCTGCTTCCCTACCTGCTTCAGGTAGGTAAATATCCCTGAACAATGGCCTAAATCCACTAGTCTAACCAGTTTTTAGCTTTTGGTCATTCTAGAACTAATCTATTCCATCATCCATTGACACCAGTAATTTCAAAAAAGCACTTAACACTAAAACTAAAACAAGGTTATTTTGATGATTTCTTGATTCAGAAGGTTCCTGGAAACCACAATGTATCTCAGTGGCACCATTGTAGTAAATTCCTTTGGCCTAATGGTAGGTTGAATTCAATTATTGGTTAGATTCTGGGTTGTAGGAAGAAGAAAAAGTTGTGATAGCAACTACATCCCAGCTGATGAGAAGAGCCAAGGGAGGAAATCCATTTCCAGAGCAATGGGCCTGTTTTCAGGAGCATCACTGCAACCTTCTCTCTTTCTAGTCTTTGTTCCTTAGGGGAAGAAACCCAAAGGGCAAAAGGTAATTACAGATTCTCCACCTCAGCCTTAACTAGGATTAGGGTGAGAAATTAAACAAAAATAAATTTAATTTAGTTCTCTAACATATATTGAGTTACAACCATGGCTAGACAAACACTGAGTCACTTGGTAGTGAAATAGAACTGACTCAAGCATTTTTCTGCTCTAAATTTGCTTCCGACTTTGTGGTTGGAAGGGAAAAGTTTCTCTTCTAGTATCAGAACTCCTTTAGCAACTCGGCCTTGGTAGAACAGTTATTTATGGATCCCATGTACATAGGAGGCTTTTCCTGCCTTGGCTAATCTCCCAGACTCAACCTTATGCCTGACTCTAGAAAACAGCTATTTGATCATTCTAGCTCTGGCAACCTCTTCAGAACTTTTCTATGCTTGCTTTAGTGGTGACTGTATGTCTGCTCCAGGTAAACTACCTAGTTAACTTATTTAGTTCTTGGATGATGGTGGGGAATGCTTTGCTGTGGAGAACTGGAAATAGCTGTGGCCCATCAACATGTATCACCCACAGGATTTGCATGTTCAAATTGCTGTCTATACTTACATAAAGTCAGGACACTGTGTTTTCCTGCACATCTTTATAGTGAATGGATTTTAGATCCTTGATACCTTTTTTTAGAATAAAATTTTAGAGGTAGGATGAAGCCAATAGCACAACTTAGGCAACTTTGTCTAAGGGTTTCCTCCTACCTTTGAGGGAAAAGTACAATATATATGTTTCCACTGACTTAAGTATCCTTATGCCCATGGTTTGTAGCTAGTTAGTGCCTTCAGTCATTCACTTATTTACTAGTACACTCATTTATAATTCTGACCAATGCCACACTTGGATACCTTGAGCTGTCTTAAAATTCTTGGTGTACTCCCCAAATACTATCAAGTTAAAGTGATAAATTTCACAAGCATGTGCCATATAGTTATATAAGAAGAGAGTATGTCTTGAGACTTCAGAATGAATGAGAATGCCAGTTGCAGAGTATGGTGACAATATCTAATACATGTCTACATGAAGCACCTAATGCACGAAGTCCTTATAAGGTTTGCAGAGTGTGTCTCTATGATAAAATAAATGAAAAAACTCCTGGCCCTTGGTAGACCCCTTTTATGCCTTTCTGTGATGTAACTGATGTTGCGTGTGTGCGTGTTTTATGTGCATGTGTTTGGGGAGGTGAGTGGAGAGTAGAAAAGAAAAAAGTTACTAATAGTAAAAATTCTTCCCACGGCTGATAATGGTGAGTCACTAGCATGGTTATTATATACAAGCAAATGAATTTTGATCTCTTTAATCTTTCATGAAATTAAATTACTTTTCTTTCTTTAGGTTCTTCCCTTGAGCAGAATTTTAGGGAGACTGGGTGTTAGTGAAACTTAGGGGAACATTATATGAAATGCAATAAATATAAAAATGATATAATAATCTACACAAGTGCATGTAGGTATAAATCATGAGGCTGTTTCCTTTATTAGCTTATTCATTCACTTATTCAACAGCTGTTTATGGAGCACCAGACACTGTGACAATTAAGGACATAAATGTGAATTCAATGGTCTCTTTTTGCAATGTGGTTGATAATGAACCTTATTTCTACGAAACAGATGAAGTCCCAGCCCAGGGCCTGCTTCATCGGCTAGGTTCAGTCAGTGTTTATTGATGAAAGTCATTGTTTCCCAAAGTGTGCTCTGTGGAACACAAGCCTGAAGGTACTCTGGGAAAATAAACAATAAAAAGAGATACCTGGTCAAAATGTTAGGAAAATGGTAGCTATTAGCTTTCTCTCTTGCGTATTCACAAAGCACAGTGATATATTTAAGATTCTGAGAAATCCTACTGAATTTCGTTTAATCCAGCATTTCCAAAGCTCATTTAATTGGGGTACTTTTTTAAAAGTAAACTTAATAACCCCCATGGAACACATGTTAGGGAATACCGGGCTAAATGAAAGTGAAAATCAGTGTCAGAAAGACCTCTAATGGTTTAAACAAGCCATGGAAACATTCAGTTCCTCCCCTGACTGCATGACAGAGGCCCCATCCCTCAGAGGCCTCATTATTGTGTCTTTGTGACTTAGTGCAGAAGGAAATTTTTGACTCAATAACATTAGTAATATCGGAATATATGTACACACATATATGTACATAGTTTGCAATATATATATATACACACACACACAAATATATATACAGTTTATAAAGTAAAATATCACTAGACAAAAACATATCAGTCTTAAATGTCCACTCATTCCCCCTAATTGTAGTTCTTATGGAATCATGCTTCACACAGATTCTAGGTATATTTCCATCAAAAAAAAAGTTACTTGGATAATTTTTATATTATTAACCACATGAGTAGAATTTAATAGGAATAGCTCAACTAAAACTTGCCCCCACACTAACTCTGTCAGTTTCCATTTCCTGTGTTGGTGGGGGTTCCACTCCGAATCCTTCTGAAATCTTCGAGGGATTCTTTTACATTTAAGAAATATAAATCAAGGTTAATTGAAGAAAAATGAGAGAAAATGAGTTTTATATGTTGCTCTGGTAAATTTGTGGCTAGGCAATAATTGCAAAACAATACATAGGTGAAAAATAGAAGCTGACATCTCAAAGTAGCAAATGTTAATTGTGTAGAATTATGTTATGACACAAGATAACTCAGCTCCCTGTGGATGGCATGCTTCCATGGGAGAAGCTTAGAAACCAGGTGCATGTTTCTCTGTCTATTATTTTAGTTATACAGGTGGTTCATTGAACAGGACTTTTATTTTTGTCTCCCAAAGTTGACTTCATCCGCTTAGCAGTGTGACTTGAGTTTCTTTCATGTACAGCCATTGTTTCAGGCTCCATGATATTCTCCCTTTTCCCCCACCCTCTTCCTTCTGGATATTGTTGCCAGTGTCAAATGGGAAATACATAGAAATACGAGATTAAAAATGTAAATTTTATAAACAGAAATCAAAGGTCCTAAATCCTTAATAAAGAAAAGCCAACATAAGTAAGAACATAAAAAAACATACATAAATAGTGCTTCCAGGCTGAAATGTTAAATAATTCAACAGTTAAGTCATAAGCGTTCTTAAACTTAAGTATAAAAATGCCCTTCACAATATTTTACAGCCATGCATTTCTTTAAAATATTTAGCATTCTCATTAAAGAGAATGACTTTAGTTTATATATTGGTTACACTCCTGCTTGTTAATATGAAGGAATTTAGGAGCAAAAAGCATTCTTATGTATATAAGCAAAAGGCAATTTACATACAAAGTTGGACAACTACTCACTTTTTATTTATTTCTGGATCATCAGCATCTACATATAGCTATATAGCATTTAAACAAATTTGTTCCTTAATGTGCAATATTAATATTCTGTGCCCCAAAGTGCCATTTGCTAATGCCATTGTGAAGACAGGTTCCTTCAAAGCTACATGGAAGTCCCTGCTTTAGAAAGACTTAATGAACCTTACATTTTTTGGAATACTGCACAGTGTAATGCCTATTACATATTCATTGCTAGAATGGAAGATTTCCTTTAACTCTGAGCTTCCTGGTCTAGTTCTCTGTAAAACATTGTCAAAAGTCACCAGAGACTTTCATGGAAAATTGTGACTCTTGATAGCAGGATGTAATGGGGAGGTTTAGAGTAGAGAAGCAGGAGTCTATGGCCCCACAGGGAGACGTTCTGACAGACAAATGGATGGATAATACAATTTTTGACATAATGGGATGAAAAAGTTTATGTCAGAAAGAACTGAATTTAAAGTTATTACTTTCAAAGAAAGTCTGAAGTTTGAAATCATCAGAATTTCCAATGTGTGCTTCGCTTTACTGCGGATATGCAGAAGAGATTTGAAAATGGAGATGCTGTCAACTGATTTATAGAGTTACTAACAAGGCCGCCATAAATTTTTAGTTACCTCTTTGGAAATGTCCACAATAATAAAACAGTCTTCCTTTTTTCCTCCCATATTTTTAAATAAAGAAAATCTAGCATTACTCTTCTATGTTCCTAATTTCTCATTCCAAAAAGAAGAGAGAGAATTTTCAGAGGTATGGGATATAGTTCCAGGGGTTGGAAGAATGGAAGGTACCATGCGTAGACTTTACCTGTGTAGGAAAAGGCTTCCTGATGTAATGACAAGCTTGGAACTCAGCAGTAAACACAGGGCCGCAGGCCTCCATGGACATGCAGAGGACTGATTTGGAAGAATTACTAACCACCTCTCCTTTATATTTACTCTGTGTGGCTCCAGGGTGCCAGCACCAAGGACTAGTGTCAAATACAATCACCCTAACATACACCCACCTCATCTACTCAGTTCTGGATGTATGGAATATAATGTTACCTTCATTCTCTTAATGTTCTCCACTTTATTTCAGACTCTTATAAAATTCACAATTCACAATTGCTTTCCATCACACTCCATCTTATTTACATTTAAATTAGTCCATACTAAATAGCCGATTGGAAGATGGCGGCAACATAGGTGGGAGCAGAATTCACTTCCCCTCAGTGCCAGGGAAATACCTAGCTGATCTGAGGAGCAGAGCGAACAGCCAACAGTACTCCAGCATATACGAAGATTAGAGACCAAAGATAGAGGACACTGAAAGATCTGACGGTAAGAAGAGTGCTCAAGGACAATAAGGTCCCCGGGACCCGGGACCGCGCGGTACAAGGGCTGCAGAGGCGCCAGCCCTGGCGCAGGGGCTGCTGCAGGAGTCCTGAGAGAGGGCCAGGCTGCGCTGTGAGCAGCCAGGTGCTTGATTGGACCAGGGGGGCTTGAAAAGGAGGAATTTCTCAAAAAGAAAAAGAAAATAGAGACACTCAGGGGCTAGTTAGAGAACTCTCGGTGGTGGCCGAGGCCCCTGGCGCCCCTCCCCCCTCCGCCCCTGGACTGCGAACGGGGAACGCGGGGTAAGCAGCACCGGCGCTCACCTGAGGTCCGGTTGCGCGCGGTAGCGCGCGCGCAGATTAGCGAACGGGGCCCGTACTGAAACCCCGGAGGGGCGCCCACACCTGAAACCTCCGAGATCTTTTGGAGCAGAGACTAGCTGCTCCACCCACAGACCCAAAACCTCGGAACCGAGGACCGCGTGATTCGGTCCCAGGGCGGCCCCGCCCACCCGAGAGTCTCAAGCCCCGGACAGCTGGATCGGGCCCCCAAGCGTAGAGCCTCTGGCTCGGCGGCGGGCTGCGCGCTCACCAAGCGTAGGGCCGGCTGGATGCGCACTTCCCAAGCACAAAGGGGCTGGCGAGAGACGTAACACCAAGGCGGCTGAACCAGCAGTTTGCGGCGCGCCAGCCTCCCTAGCCTGGGCGGCTCGATCGGTCGGCCGGCTGCGCGCTCAGAGCCCAAATAACGTCACAAACCCGAAGCGGCTGGATTCCCCTGCTGCGCGCGCACGCGTCCGGAGCCAAAGCGGCTGGAGCGGCCACTCGAGAGTCCCAAGAACAAAGCTGCTGGATTGGCTGATCAACGGCCTGATTGCCTGCCAGGGACCACACCTACAAAACAGTGAAGAGTGTGACCCAGGAAGGAAGAAAAGTGAAACCAATCCTTCCAACCACCGCCTCCCGTTGCACAGACAGGACAACAGCAGAAATAACCTGAACGGTTTAAAGCCAACAGAAGATTTTTTTTTTTTTTCCCTTTTTTTTTTTTTTTTTTTCCCTTTTCCTTTCCCCCTGAACTCCTTCTTCCTCTCTCTCTCTTTTTTTTCTTTCATTCCTTCTTCCTCCCATCCTTTACCATTTTTATGTCTTCTTCCTCCCTTCTTTTATCTATTTCTATGTTTTAATTTTTGTTAAAATTCCTTCTTATCTTGCCTCCGATCTTTCTTTAATCCTTCTTCCCTCCTTCCTCCCTTTCCTCCTTTCCTATTTCCTATTTCCCTCCTTCCCATCTTTGGTTTTTTTCGTTTGTTTGTTTGTTTTTTCCTTTTCTTTCTCCCCCCCTTTCTATTTTTCCCACAGGTGCGACAACAAAACCTGGAGTGCTGAAAAGACTAGAGTTAGACCGTGTTAAACACATAAACGTCAGCTCAAGACCAGTGAGCACAGGAGAGTAAGGAGACAGCACCACCGAATCCCATTGGCATTCTACCATAAAAGTTCATATCATAAACCCAGGGATTCAGAACAAAGCAATTTAAGAAGCAGAGGCCAACAAGAAGAGCCTCACAAACAATGGGAAGACAAAGAAACAACTCCCAAATGAAAGGAAAGGAGGAAGTCTCAGAAAGAATACTAACCGAAAAAGAGGCAAGTCAACTATCAGATACTGAGTTCAAAGCAATGGTCATCAGGAAGCTCACTGAGCTCTCTGAGCTCAAAGAGAACTACCAGAAACTACAAGGAAACTACAATGAACTCACTGCAAACTATATCAACATGAAAAAGGAAATAGAAAATATCAACAAGAGCCAAGAGGAAATGAAGAATACAATTTCTGAATTGAAGAACACAGTAGAAGGAATTAAAAGCAGACTTGATGAAGCAGAGGATCGGATCAGCGAGCTGGAGGATAAAGTAGAAAAAAACACCCAGAAGGAACAAGAAAAGGAAAAGAGGCTCAGAAAGAATGAAGAGGCAATAAGGGAAATGCAGGACAACATGAAACGTAACAACATCCGTATAATAGGAATACCAGAAGGAGAAGAAGAAGAGCAAGGGATAGAAAACCTGTTTGAAAAAGTAATGATGGAAAATTTCCCTAATCTGAGGAGAGAAAAAGTCACCCAAATTCAGGAATCACAGAGAGTCCCAAACAAGAGGAACCCAAAGAGACCCACTGCAAGACACATCATAATTAAAATGGCAAATTTCCAAGACAAAGAGAGGATCTTAAAGGCAGCAAGGGAGAAAAAGGAAGTAACATACAAGGGAGCCCCAATAAGGTTAGCAAATGACTTCTCAATGGAAACGCTCCAAGCCAGAAGAGAATGGCAAAAAATATTCCAAGTAATGAGAACCAGAGGCCTCCAACCAAGACTACTTTACCCAGCAAGGCTCTCAATCAAGATAGAAGACCAAATAAAGAGCTTCCCAGACAAAAGAAGTCTAAAAGAATACAGCTCCACCAAACCAGCTCTGCAAGAGATGCTAACGGGACTGCTTTAAGGAAAGGAAGGAAAAGAGAAAGACAGAGGAACACAGGTAGGAAATAATGGCAATGAATAACTACCTATCGATAATAACCTTAAATGTAAATGGATTAAATGCTCCAATCAAAAGACATAGAACAGCTGAATGGATAAGAAAACATGACCCACACATATGCTGCCTACAAGAAACCCATCTCAGGACAAAAGACTCACACAGACTGAAAGTGAAGGGCTGGAAACAAATTTTCCAAGCAAACGGACAGGAAAAAAAAGCAGGGGTAGCAATACTCATATCAGACAAAATAGACTTCCAAAGAAGGGCCATAAAGAGAGACCCAGAAGGTCACTTCATAATACTCAAAGGAAGAATCCACCAAGAAGACATAAACATTATAAATATATATGCACCCAACATAGGAGCACCCAAATACATAAAGAAAATCTTGGAGGATTTCAAGAAAGATATTGACAGCAACACAATTATAGTAGGGGATTTTAACACCCCACTATCAAAAATGGACAGGTCTTCCAAACAAAAGATTAACAAAGATATTGTGTCACTTAACAATACCCTAGAGGAAATGGACTTAACTGATATATACAGAGCTTTTCATCCCAAAGAAGCAAAATACACATTCTTTTCAAGTGTCCATGGATCTTTTTCAAAGATAGACCACATGATAGGACACAAAGCAACCCTCAACAAATTCAAGAAAATTGAAATCATATCAAGCATCTTCTCTGACCACAAGGGTCTGAAACTAGAAACCAACCCCAAGGGTAAAAACCCAAAACACTCAAAATCATGGAGACTGAATAGCATGCTATTAAACAATGAATGGGTCAAGAACGAGATTAGGGAAGAAATCAAAAACTTCCTGGAAACAAATGAAAACGAA
The DNA here is from genome assembly GCF_022682495.2 of Desmodus rotundus. Taxonomy (NCBI): domain Eukaryota; kingdom Metazoa; phylum Chordata; class Mammalia; order Chiroptera; family Phyllostomidae; genus Desmodus; species Desmodus rotundus. The sequence continues at coordinate 135,360,686 of NC_071391.1, read as the reverse complement.
CTCACAACAACCCAAAACCTATGGGACACAGCTAAGGCAGTCCTGAGAGGGAAGTTCATAGCAATACAGGCCTACCTTAAGAAGTTAGAAACAGTTCACACAAACAACCTAACCCTACGCCTACAAGAACTGGAGGAACAACAACAAAGACAGCCCAGAGCAAGCAGAAGGAAGGAAATAACCAAGATCAGAGCAGAACTAAATGACATAGAGACTAAAAGCACAATTGTAAGGATCAATGAATCCAGAAGCTGGTTCTTTGAAAAGATAAACAAAATCGACAAGCCTTTAAGTAGGCTTATCAAGAAGAAAAGAGAGAGGATCCAAATAAACAGAATTAGAAATGAAAGTGGAGAGATTACAACTGATACCACAGAAATACAAAGGATCGTAAGAAATTACTATGAAGACCTATATGCTAAGAAATTTGAAAACCTAGATGAAATGGACACATTTCTAGAAAAATATAATCTTCCAAAACTGACTGAAGAAGAAGCAGAAAACCTGAACAGACCAATATCAGCAAAGGAAATTGAAGCAGTCATCAAGAAACTCCCATCACACAAAAGCCCTGGACCAGATGGTTTCACAGGAGATTTCTACAAAGCATTTAAGGAAGAACTAACCCCTATCCTTCACAGACTATTCGAAAAAATCCAAACTGATGGAAGACTCCCAAACTCTTTTTATGAAGCCAACATCATCCTAATCCCAAAACCAGATAAAGACACAACGAAGAAAGAAAACTTCAGGCCAATATCGCTGATGAACATAGACGCTAAAATTCTCAACAAAATATTAGCAAACCGCATCCAGCAATATATTAAAAAGATCATCCACCATGACCAAGTGGGATTCATCCCAGGGATGCAAGGATGGTACAATATTCGCAAATCAATAAACATAATACATCACATCAACAACAGCAAAGACAAAAATCACATGATCATATCAATAGATGCGGAAAAAGCATTCGATAAGATGCAGCACCCATTTCTGATAAAAACACTCAGCCAAGTGGGAATAAAGGGAGCAGTCCTCAACATAATTAAGGCCATATATGAGAGACCTACAGCCAGCATCACATTCAATGGACAAAAACTTAGAGCTTTCCCACTAAGATCAGGAACAAGACAAGGATGCCCTCTCTCACCACTCCTATTCAACATAGTATTGGAAGTCCTAGCCACAGCAATCAGACAAGAAAAAGCAATAAAAGGCATCCAAATTGGAAAGGAGGAAATGAAACTGTCACTGTTTGCAGACGACATGATAGTGTACATGGAAAACCCTATAGACTCCACTCAAAAACTACTCGACCTAATAAATGAATTTGGCAAAATAGCTGGATACAGAGTCAATACCCAGAAATCAAAGGCATTCCTGTACACCAACAACGAAACTGCAGAAACACAAATCAGGAAAAAAATCCCATTCGATATAGCAACAAGAAAAATAAAGTACCTAGGAATAAACCTAACCAAGGAGGTAAAAGACCTGTACTCAGAAAACTACACAACACTGAAGAAAGAAATTAAGGAAGATACAAACAAATGGAAGCATGTACCATGTTCATGGATTGGAAGAATTAACATCATCAAAATGGCCATACTACCCAAAGCAATTTATAGATTCAATGCAATCCCTATTAGAGTACCCATGACATATTTCACAGATATAGAACAAACATTGCAGAAATTCATATGGAACCATAAACGACCTCGAATAGCAGCAGCAATTTTGAGAAAGAAGGACAAAGCAGGAGGTATCACAATACCTGATATCAAACTGTATTACAAGGCAACGGTAATCAAAACAGCCTGGTACTGGCATAAAAACAGGCTCATAGACCAATGGAACAGAATAGAGAGCCCAGAAATAAACTCAAATCTATACGATCAATTAATATTTGACAAAGGAGGCAGGAGCATAAAATGGAGCAAAAACAGTCTCTTCAACAGATGGTGTTGGGAGATCTGGACAGCTACGTGCAAAAAAATGAAACTCGATCACCAACTTACGCCATACACGAAAATAAACTCAAGATGGATAAAAGACTTAAATATAAGCCGTAACACCATAAAAGTCCTTGAAGAAAACATTGGCAGGAAAATCTCAGACATTCCACGCAGCAACATCCTCACAGACACATCCCCTAAAGCAAGGGACATAAAGGAAAGAATAAACAAATGGGACCTCATCAAAATAAAAAGCTTCTGCATGGCTAAAGAAAACAGCACCAAATTACAAAGAGAACCAACAATATGGGAAAGCATATTTGCCAATGATACCTCAGACAAGGGCCTGATCTCCAAAATATATAAAGAACTCACACGACTCCACTCCAGGAAGACAAACAACCCTATTAAAAAATGGGCAAAGGACTTGAACAGACACTTCTCCAAGGAAGACATACAGAAGGCCCAGAGACATATGAAAAGATGCTCAGCATCACTAGCCATCAGAGAGATGCAAATTAAAACCACAATGAGGTATCATCTCACACCAGTCAGAATGGCCAACATAAACAAATCCACAAACAAATGTTGGAGAGGATGCGGAGAAAAGGGAACCCTAGTGCACTGTTGGTGGGAATGCAGACTGGTGAGGCCACTGTGGAAAACAATATGGAATTTCCTCAGAAAACTAAAAATGGAACTGCCCTTTGACCCAGCAATTCCGCTGCTGGGATTATACCCTAAGAACACTGAAACACCAATCCAAAAGAATCTGTGCACCCCAATGTTCATAGCAGCACAATTTACAATAGCCAAATACTGGAAGCAACCGAAGTGCCCATCAGCAAACGAGTGGATCCAAAAACTATGGTATATTTACACAATGGAATTCTACGCAGCAGAGAGAAAGAAGGAGCTTATACCCTTTGCAACAGCATGGATGAAACTGGAGAGCATTATGCTAAGTGAAATAAGCCAGGAAGTGAGGGACAAATACCATATGATCTCACCTTTAACTGGAACATAAGCAATAGAAGGAAAAAGCAAACAAAATATAACCAGAGACATTGAAGTTAAGAACAATGTAACAATAGCAAGGGCGGGGGTGGGGGGTGGGGGCGGGGACAGTAGGTAGAGGGGATTACAGGAACTACTATAAAGGACACATGAACAAATCCAAGGGGGAGGGTGGAGAGGGGGGAGGGAAGTGGGTTCACCTGGGGTGGGGTGAAGGGATGGGGGAAAAGGCATACAACTGTAATTAAATAACAATAAATAAATTAAAAAAAAAAAAAAAAAAAAAAAAAAAAAAAAAAATAAATTAGTCCATACTATTATTTCACCAAGCACAAAACTTTGTGCCTACTCCTATTACTTCTCTTGTTACTTTGCATGGATTTTATTCAGTTAGTGTTTGTCTCTATTTCTGGATGATTCCATGATGGTCACACTAAGTCTTTTTGTCTTGATATCTCAGTGCTAACCAGACTGGGATTAAGGAGACACACACTTCATTGAGGCACCCCTGGTGCCTCATTTGCTTCACCTTACTCTTGGCTTTGGTACTAGCTCAGTGCCTGTCACATGACAAGAGCTTAGTACACACTTGGCAATTGTCAAAATGCTCTACTATTTGAGAAAAATGTAAAGCATATTATCCATGTTGGAATAGGTACCGTGATAACATTATTCTCTTGTCCTTAACATTAAAAATGTTTTTCTTTTATTGATTCTAGAGAGAGGGGAAGAGGCGGGAAGAGAGGGAAAAAGAGATGGGGACCGAAACTGCAACCTAGGCATGTGCCCTGACCTTTTCGTTTGGGGGACAATGCCCAACCAACAGAGCCACACTGGCCAGGGCTGTCCTTAACATGTTTGAAGGTAGACAATTATCACCATATTTTATCTACCAGAAATAGTTTTCATTCAGTGATATAGGAAAAAGGAACACCTAGACATAGTGAGGAGGTATTTTTCAAGAATTGCAATGCATTAGCCATTCCTGGGAATCAATTGGTAGAACTGTTATGATCTAAAGCTCATTTTAAATTAATGCTAATTAATAGTTTAAAAATAATGTAATTAATCAACATTGAATATAGAATTATAGATATCAAAAGAAAACAATAAGGAAAAATAAAGGGGAAAAAGAAGGGATAGAAAATAAAAGGAAAAACAGTAAAGGAAAGAGAAAAAAATCTGGTGGTTTAAATGAATTCACACTTCCTCCACTGAATTCACAAGCTGGCTTATGTGTATGAAAAGATAATCCAGTTGCATGTATGATAGCAAGAAATATTCTGACATTCAGTGAATAGAAAGCACTAGTGTAGACTCCCAATGCCTACCAATAATGGGGAAGGGGAGAAAAATGTAGACTCTGGGAAACTAGTACTTTTAAAATAATATGTAACACAAAATAATAGTGTGATGCTATTTGATTTTTTGTTAGCATTACTCTGTTCAGAACAACCCTAAGCTCAGCATGCACTTTGGAGAACTAAACTCTGGCTTTTTATCTTTAGATCACCTGTCAACTTTAATTCATAGGCCTTAGAGAGATATCAGTTTATATTATACCAGTGATATTTAAGAAGAAATATATTGGAACCAGAAATAGCTGTTTAGAAATAAAGTGATGACGATGATGATGATAAACAGCTATTAATTTCCTATAATGTTTTGTAAAATGCATTCCCAATGTTATCCAATATGAATCTGATGGCACGCAGGTCTTGGAACACTCAGTATATCAAAAGAGAAACTGAGGTTTACAGAAGCCCAGTAACTCAGCTGAGATTAGCTGGTGAGTCCATGTCTACAACCACTCAGCCCTCAAACCAAGTGGAAAGAATATTTCTTTCCATGCTGTCATTTAAATGTATCACAGATCACACCACATAATTGAAACCACTATTGAGATATTCTATACAGTATGCCAAGAGCTACAGACTTGGCTTACAATATTTTAATTTCATGTGTGTGCATTAACACATCATATCCATTAAAAAATACTATGGGGAATTATTTCCTTGTTTTAAAAGGAAGCAGCTTGTGTGAATGGAATTTGCCCCAATATCTGAGGTGACCAAGGAGCAGAAAACCTAATGTGAACTCTTGATATATGGGGAAAAATGTCACGCTCTCTTAATTATGACAAGTACAAAAGCCACTGTTTTTAGTCAGTGCCCCAGAGCTTCACAAAGGAATGGCTGGACGAGCCAATAGTTACCAATGAGAGGCACTGAACGTCTACTGGAGCTCTAGGACAGGTTGGCACATTGCTCAGCAGTGCACCAGGTAGATCTGGATGGCATTTATTGGGAAATGATTCAATAATGACCTTCCAAAGCACTTATGCAGAAGCACTTGTGCCCAATGTCAGCCATTCAGTCTCTGACAGTTTAGTGGACATCCTCTCTGGGATGACTTTCAGCCATGCCAGCACTCCCAGAGCAGCAAACAAAGCTGCAAAGCGAGAGAGAGACTCGGCCATGCAACTGTGAGGCATCAAAAAGAAGTAACAACACAGACAAGAGGTTGCCAAGTGTTGCTTAGCATTACAACAGAAGCAGGCCACAGGCTGTGGTTCCTGCTCACAGATAGTGGACATCTACCACCCACAATGAAAAAACATTTGGATACTCAAGAACTACAGTGGCAAAAGAATGGTACGCCAAAGGACCAGAGGAAACTCTTGGGTTCCAGGAGAGAAAATAAATTATACTCTCCACATCATTCCAACAGTATCTGCCTGTCTGCCTGTCTCGTTTCCTCTTTCTCCATCTCAGACACACATACACACAGCCCTACACATATACTCAACTGTGTATAACTAGAAATGCATACAATACAGAAAAGTAAGCTGCATCTGTCCAGCGGTAGGCACATCTATGGTAAACCGTTTTTAGATTTCATGTGCTGTGCTTGAGAAAAACTAATTTAGTTCTCACTGGAATGTTAAGCAATCACGTACTACCTTTGAAGGGCACCATAACCCACAAAAGTCAGACCCCATGTGCCCCCTTAATTTATTTGAAGACTGGGTTCATTATGTGGACGTTGTGTTGTCAACATTGTGGGCGTTTTATTGTCAATATCCCGGGCTATATAGGAGTTAGTCCTGTAGTACCTCTTTGTCTTGGTGATCTTGAGAAGTATAAATTTTGTCCTAAAGGGGAATTTGGAATGCCCTGAAATTAGTAAAGCATTACTTTGTTTAGAAATGGTTACATGACAAACAATATATGTGTGTTGGGTTCTAGAACTCTTTTAAATAGAAGGAAGTGCATCTTATTATAATAGGTTGTTTACGAGAGGTGCACACTGGGAAACCATGCAAAGAGAGGCACCTGTGACCTAGCTCTGAAGAGAGAGAGAGTGAATCTAAATAAGATCCTGGAGAACCAAATTTGGGAAGTAGCACAAATGTCAAGATGGCTGTGGCCTGCGATGAATTTTATGTGTGACCTGTTCTACCCTTCTAACTATTTGGAAACACAAATCTCCCTCCATAATAACTTCTACACTCACAAGTCTTTATCACTCTTGATAGGTTTTAATTATTTAATTTTTCAGACTGGGAACTTGACTATGATGTTAGGTGATGATGTTTGATTGGGAGGCATACCTAGGATTAAACTGATTTTGTGAGTGGCCTCAGTGGGGAAACTGAATCTTCTTCCCCAGTTTCTGGAAAGGGCAGGCTACTCTCTGAGCCATGGGTTAAGTGCTCATTTGCTTTCTGGGTTCATCAATCCTGCTCTAGCGTAGGGCAGGGGCAAAAGTTGTTTATAAGAAATAATGATATCCGGTTGCCAACTGGGCTCTGCCGCAGTGTGGCTATGAGGTGCTCACTAACCCTTCCTGTGCCTCAGCTCCTCTGTCATAAAAAGGGGAAGAGGAGACCTGCTAGCTCTCTAAGATCCTGGCTATTCCCCTGTTCTGATCCCTGCCTCTCCTATTTGAACTGTCTTTATTCACACTTCTGACACCAAATGTGTGGGGGTTTCCATACCAACAGCCAATTCTCCAATCCTCCTGTGCCAACAAGATGTGCAACAATTTAATTTAACCCTGAAACTATTTGCGGTCAGTACAGACTCCACAGGTTAAGGACTCAGTCACACAAGACTGTCCTCACTTCTGACCTTCTAGAGCCAATCCCAAGTCTACCATTTCTTACCAACTGGCTATAAATTTAGAAGTTTCCATAACCCTGTGCTCTCCTAGGTTTGATAATTCCCTAGAATGATTTATAGAACACAGGGGAGTGTTTTACTTGATGTTACTGGTTTGTTATAGAGGATACAGGAACAGCCAAATGGAATAGATGCATAGGGCAACGTATTGAGGGGGAGGGCGGGGAGCACGGAACTTCAATTCTCTCTCTGGATGTACACTTCTCCCAGCACCTCAATGTGTTCAGCAACCCAGAAGCATTCTAAATCTCACCACTTAGGGGTTTTTATGTAGGTTCCATTACACTGGTGTGATTAATGAAATCATGGCCATTGGGGATTAACTCAATCTCCAGTCTCTCTTCACTCCCCAAAGGTAAGAAGGTGGGGATGAAAGGATTGGTCTTTCTGGTGACCAGTTCCCATCCTAAAGCTAAGATATCTCATTAGCATATCAATGACACATTTATTAATCCAGAGATTACAAGGGTTTTAGGAGGTGTGTTCAAGCAAACAACCTGAGACATAAATCAAATAGTTATTTTTTATTCTAACACACTATTCATTGAAAAAATTTCCTCCCAGGAGTTCTACATTTTTAATACTCTGTTTCATGCCCTGTGTTTTTAGAATGCCTTTTAATTCAGCTAGACATCTGAGGCCTCTTACTGAGTGTTGTCCTGGGTGTTGGCGCTGAATTCTATAGGAAGGAGGACAGTGGGGTACATTTCTTCATTCCATGACTCACAGCTATCAGTCTTCAAAATGTCTCCTAGAACTGTCTGTCAAAGGACCAGTGCAACCCAGCAGGAAATGGGAAAAAGAGTGATGAATAAAGGGAGTTATCTCTACTGTTATTATCAGAGGCTTCATCATCCTCAAACAACTGATAAGTGTGTGATACTCAGGTTGGCACTACTGAAAACGTTTTTATAAAGCCACAGCTCCTTGCCGCTGGGAGCCCAGACAACTGGCGATAGCCTAGTTAACCTATATAGGGAAAATACAGAGACAATAGTAATTGTATAAACATCAAATAATTGACCATCCGTATTAACTGGGTAAAAAGAGTAGTTCAGTTGAGAAGATACAGACCAGAACTCTGGATTGGGGGTTGCTCTGTGACCAAGATAAATAAATCACTTATCCCCTCTGTGGTTTTGTGGGCATTGATAACCCTATCTCAAAAACATAAAGTGAAAGAGCACTAGTAAAGATGGGGGTGAATACTTGGTAATATGAAGGACATTATGGCATGGTGGGATGAGTACCAAATATTTGTGTTGGACACTATAATGGGCATGCATGATGGCCATAACAGGTGATTTCAGAGAAGAGCATGTGTGGGCACACAGGTACCTACTGTGAAAGAGCCTAGGGTCAATCTAGAGTGGGAGATACCCAAAGTCCTCCGTAGTTTAATCACCCGTCTCCAACCTCCTCAACCTCTCTGTCTTACTACCTCCCTATTGCGCCTCTCCCTGGCAGTCTTTCTTCCCTAGATTTCCATGGCATGGCATGGCCTCAGTTTTCCTGGCTCTCTTTTGAACTTAGTATTATTAGCAATTTTTAAAAATGTTGACACCTATTCTTTGTAATTATAATGTGTAAATGACTAAATGATATTCTATGATGTGAATGCATCTTAATTTACTCAACCTGTGCATAGATATTTAGATTGATTCTGTTTTCACTCTTATAATTATTCCTTCAAATTCCTTCAAGGTGAACAGGTTCAAGGGTACACATAGTTTTCAAAATGCCTTCAGTGATACAGAGGCCTGTACCTGTTTACCTTGTGGCCAGCCACAAGTAAGAACCATTCTAGTACTTCCCCAACGTCTCTTTACATCTCTTGTCAGTGATTCTTACTCCCACTCTTCTTGGTCATTCCTCAAAACTCTGACTATAGTCTTTTTTCTTTTTTATTGTAATTTTCCTTCAAATGGACTCTCAAGACCTCAAAAACAACTCAGCTGAGGGCTCTCAAATACATACCTATCTCTGAACTCCAATCATTCAGCCATCCAATCAACCATCCATCCATCTATCTACCCATCAATTACAGGAACCATCTATTTATGCGCTTTCTCCAGAGATACAAAGATGAACATATGGCTCCGTCTTCAGGGTGTAACCAGATTACTGGTGGTGAGGATGCATATAGACAAATACCTGATGAAGTGCAATTTATACAAAGTGGCTGGATGTTCCCAGTTGGGGCACCTAACTCACTGTGGAAAGTGGGAGGATGCTAATTAGGGACAGTTTCCCTGTAGTTTTGAAATGAGTATTAGCCAGGTTAAGGAGGATTATAAGAGTATTTTAGTCACCGAAGTAGCAAGAGAAAGGGAAAAAAAGAGAGGGAGAGAGCAGGACATATTTGGGGAACTGCAAGCACATCAGGGAGCTATAGTGTGTGTGCATATGTGTGTGTACCTATGCACGTGTACAAAAGGCCAGTTGAATGCCAAAAGGGACAAGATCATGGAACTTCCTTTTTTTAAAAAAATATTTTTCAATTACAGTTGACATTCTATATTATATTAGTTTCAGTTGTAGGCCATGCGATTTCTTGTTCATCACACTAAAGTTTAAACTTTCCTCTGAAGTTAGTGGGAAGCCATTGAAGGGTGGGCTTTAAGTAGGAGAATAGCATGGCCAGGTTTGTTTCAGAGAATGTACAGCAGCTGGGCAGGACAGAGGCAGGGAGAGAATTTAGGTTTGTGATGGAAGAGGTGATGAGGACTTGAGCTAGGTGACAGTGAGAATGTAGAAAAGGGAAGAAATATTAAAGCTATTAAGGAGGTAGAATTGACAGAAGAATTGATTGACTCATTGGGAAGGCAAGGAGGTCGGTGAGGGATGAACAGGAGGCATTAATGACTCCCAGGTGTTTGTCTGGGTAGCTAACCTTTCTTATAGCTTTAGTGTAGATTGGATCTGCTGATATCATGCGAGAAGGGTTGTTCAACCATGAGAGGAGAGGCAGGTCAAGAACAAAAACCTGAAGATCGCCAAAATTCACATGGCAGGTCTTCCTCATGAAGGATGCTGAATTTATAAGGGCCCCAAACTAAAAGCTTTCATCTTAATTCAAGGCTCTTGTACAATAACTATAATTCTTTAGCATTAAATAATTCTATAATTTGCTAAAATTCTCAACATATTTATGTGCCAAAAATGGTGTCAGGTTGGTTTTATTATGCTTATATTAATTATGATTAAAGAGGCTAAGTTACTTTCCCAAGTTTGTTGAGCTAGTTACTGGAGTAATAAAACCCTGACCTAGGTCTGTCTGATATCCAAGTCAGGCTCCTTCGACCGTGCCAGTCCCTCTGTGCGACATGTCGATGTGGCTGCTCTGACCCATCATGCTAGTCCTCTCTGTAGTGCTCCTCTGCTCTATTTGCATCAGTTCCCAGCGCAGACTTCCTCCGGGAAGCCACATCTGACCCTCTAAGGCATTCTCCAACTCTACTGCACTTTGCATCGCCCTCGTCATTTTCTTTTTTATATTTTTTGCATTTTGTTCTTTCTGGTTTACATTTTGAAGCAATTCAGCCAGAATATATTGAATGCTAACTGTGTGCAGGATGGACCATAAGTGCTTTCTAATATGTCACATTGTGAACCAGATCTTTGTCATGCAGATTTATGCTGCTCCTTGATGAAGTAAAAATCCTCATGTGTGTGTATTTCGCCTCCTTTTAAGGCCCATATCGGTAACATGGAACTGACCGTATATTTGTGCTTGAAAAGTGCTCACTGTAGCAATGAACGAGTAAATGGGAAGTTCACTCAAGAGATTATTGAACAGTTTCAATATGTTTATTACCATCCTTAAGAGTGTAAAATATGAGTGACATAGGAATAAATATATTTATATTTTTACCTATACTTACATCAATATTAATCCATTTATTCAGCTACTATTTATTGAAAATATACTGTATGCCTAACATACTGCCCCAGAGTTCAAATATCTTCAATGTGGCTCCTCTTATCTCTAATTAGAGATGAGGAAATCGGCTCAGAGACACTGTGTGACTTGCCCAAGGAAACACAGCTACAGATGACAATGTTGAAATTGGAACTTAGTTCTATTCGATTCCAAAATCAGTGCTTAGAGGTAGAAAGGGGGAGAAAAGGGGAGCGAAGAGGCAAGAAAACAGGGATAGAAATTTAAAATAAATAAGCATTTAGTATAGGCAATCAATTTGGGGCAGGCATCTGGACCGGACGTGGGTCTCAGGAAGCCCGGCAAACGCAGACAGACCAGATGCCATCATGCAGGCTCACAGCTTCTTTCATTGACTTGAGAGAGGAAATGCTCCTTACACGTGTGACTGGTTCTAGAGCAAATTGCAGACCTTGAAACAAAATCTCAGGAAGAGAAATGTCATGGAGGGTAAAGTCCATGTGACCAGTTGTAAGCCCACCTTTCTCAGAGGTGCCGCAATTGAGGCTCCATTGATGCCGTACAGGCAGCGGAACGTCTCATAACAGCAAGTGAGCTGGGGAACCTAACAGCCACTTGGCTCTGCTGTACACACATATAAAGGTATCAAAGTTAACAACTTATATAATGATAGAAAATAATATAATGTCAGATGTGGGACCTGATTTACTCCAATGTCCTAGCTTTGGGGGAGCTACTTAGTTCTCCGCTACACTGTTCTATTAACAGGTTGTTCACTTTTAACCGAACTAAGTGTTTTACACTTTCTTTCCCTGACACTCAGTTTCTCACCGGAGCAAGTGGTACCGATTTCCTCTTGTCTCTGTATATGACAAAGTCATTTACGAAGTCAGGCTTGGCAAATGTTTTTCTGCAAAGGGCCAGAGAGTAAACACCTTAGGCTTTTCAGGCCACATAGTCTCCTTTGCAACTACTCAGCCCTGCAGCTGTGGTGTGAAAGCAACCACAGAGGAAACAAAATGAGTGAGTTTGTACCTGTGTTCCAATAAAACTTTATTTATGGGCACTGAAATTTGAAAGTAATAAAATTGTCCCATGTCAATAATAGTAATTCTTTTGATTTTTAAACCCACTAAAAAAATGTAAAACCTATTCTTAGCTTGTGGCTGTATAAAAACAAGCAGTGGGCTGGGTTTGGCTGGTGGCCCATAGTTTGCTGACCTGTGCACTCCAGCATAGAAATCTTAGGGTGGTTAGAGTTTTCCATGTACTTAAGATAGCTTTTCAGAAGGAAGTGGTTAGCTAACTCCATTAGTGCCTCTGAGCTTCAACTATTAATTGACATTATTTCTTAATTCCCAGCTATATTTTAAGGTATGAACCTAAGGAATTTTAAAGTCATTATGTGGGTGAGGGACTGTTAAAAATAAATCCTTCAGGTTTAGAAGTGGTGGAGAGGGAATAGAAGGTGTTAGCAAGTCCAGGAGTTTTCAGGCAAGTGGTTCAAAAAGCACTGGGGTGGGCCACCAGTCACTGCTAAAGGTCACTGGTGCCACTTTGCGTCTCTCTTTATATACTTTATGCCTCTCATAAAATAAAGTTAAAGCAGTTTAATTTAACAGTCTAATTAGTAATGGATTTTTCATTTTATCTTTTTGAATATGCAACACAAAGATGAGATCTGGATTTGACTAAGGCCAGGAAAAGGTATTTGTATATTAATAGTTTAAATCAGAGCTTTCTGACAGCAGAGTCTAGTGTGGGGAGATACAGCTATATATTTTCTCCAAAGAAGAGGTCCAGGAGTTGGGGTGCCCTGTAAGTCTCACTTCAATCATTGTGGATTTCCTTCCTTATTTTGTAGGCGGTCAACAGGAAGGACGAAGGCGCTGTCGTGCAGGCACATCCAGGCGCGGAGGGGGCCGAGCTTATTTGTCTCCACAAGTAGTTGTTCTTTGTAACAGTGTTCACTGTGGGCTGAGTGTGAATTCCCTTTCTCCTCTTTCCTTTTTCCTCTTTCATGTTTCAAATAGGGGAGAAGAGAAACCTTGCCCAACAGATCCTGAAATTCAACATCTTGGGAATCATTTTCTTAATTGGTTTTACACCTGGGAACCACAGTGTGAGGGGCTGGGGCAAAGATTAAGCCTTGAATAAAGACTCCATCTTGAAACCTGACCGAGAATTGAGAGAGGCATCCGCCCAGGGACTTTAGGAAGACTGTGCAAACACCCTCATTTTGGAAGGTGAAGGGCGGGTGAGAGGCTGCGGTTGGGTCACACCACACCTTCCCTGTATAAGCCAGAGAAGTGGCCACTTTTAAATCTGACACTGCGATTTCATCTCTCTAAAATCATTTCATCCTCTTCCCCCGCTCCAAGTGATAAGCCCTCACACAGTCACAAACACCCCACAGATGTAATATTTACTTGAGAATATACACCTTTTCAAAGCTAAAAATAGTTCTTTTTTTTTAAAGAACAATTCTGTCACCATAGAGTAAGTCCCCCAGACCAATAACAAGTAGGAATTCCTTAAAATGCCTATATTTCCATTCATGCTGTAACAAATATGTCCATTTGGGGGTATCTTTAATTGAATTAATTTCCTGCGATGTATTTTATAAAGCAGGTGTAATAGAAACCTACCTTGCAACATTTTAAGAAAGACCAGAAACTGTGTCTCCTTTGGAAAACAAGTAGTTTTCCAGTGATGTACATTCAACTTGTACTTTGAAAAAGGATACTTTTTATTCCCCAAAGCAGCCCTTTGCCGGCAGTGCCGGAGAGCAGGTGCAGCACTCTGCCTCCACGGGCCCTCCTTTAGGTGCCTGGGGTTGAGAGAAGAGGGCTTCAGCCTCCAGGTCAGCAGTGTCCCCGTTCCCATGTTCTGTGAGTGCCCGGAGTTCTGCTTCTGCTCCAGCTTCTAGGTGGGCTCCTGGAGTCAATCTGCATCTCAGGTTAATTGTGGGAGTTTCCTTTCCCCACACTGAGATGGACAGAGACAAATTGGTAATTCCCCTGTGTCCTGATGCCCCCTTGAAGTGCTCTAGTGCTGGAGTAAACTAGATCAAGGGGAGTTTTACACAAATATGGGTGGGAAAGTCATTTATATCAATTGGGCACTGGTTCCATACGGTTGTGTTTCTTCTTGGGGGTGAAATAATGGGGGGGTGAGAGAAGGAGGGGGTCTCGAAGGTGAGAGGCATGGGCAGCCCACAGGGCAGGGGAAATATATGTTCTTCTGGGTGAAATTAATTGGATGCTGTCAATGGCAGAAAGAAAGGCTTGAGATGGCTTTGCCCACTCTGGCTGATTCATTAATTAAGACTGGATGAAGCCTTGGCTGTGTTATTATTTATTCCATAGCACCAGGCATAGTCCTGTAAATCAGGCCTCTTTACAGTAGTCTTTCGTTTGCTGCTGGGCTCATCTGGTTGAAACGCTGCAAGACTTAGGCACTAATATCGGAGGAGAATGTATTCAGAGAGAGAGACAAAGGGAGAGGGACAGGGCGATTGAGACATTGAAGTGGATGCATCCTTGCACCCCCTTTGGGTTGAGGAGCATGCTCGGTGTTGCAGCCAAAAGAGAAACAAAGGAAGGAACAGGGGAAGTGGGTTCACTGAGAGACTAACACTTCCTACTCCGGGAAAGTAAAGAACTGGCACAAAGAGGACTGTAAGGGACCACTGGCACCTGTTATCAGTCATTAACAACGACCATGTACTGCTAATCTGTGATCATAAAAAGGCCATCTGCTAATGCTCAAAGGTCATTAAGATGCCAGCCGTGTTTACTCTGTTCTCATTGGTTGGGCCGGTCATTTCTAAGAAAAAAGGAGCTTAAATGGTTATTGTGGTGGTGCCTGCTAATGCTGCTCTAGTTATGGGCCTGTCAGTGTTTCCATTATAAACCCCTACGCTCAGTGATGTAAATACAGCCACAAAAATAACAGGTTACCTGTGTTTGCATGCATGGGCACATGCGTGCACATGTTCTTCCTTCCTCCCTTCCTTCCTCCCTCCCTCCCTCCCTTCCTCTCTCTCTCTCTCTCTTTCTCTCTCTCTTCCCTTCTTTCTTCCTTCCTTCCTTTCTTCCTTCCTTCCTCCCTCCCTCCCTCCCTCCCTCTCTCTCTCTCTCTCTCTCTCTCTCTCTCTCTCTCTCTTTCTTTCTTTCTTTCTTTCTTTCTTTTCTTTTTCTTTCTCTCTTTTTTCCACATAGGGGAACATGTGAGGTGCAGCTTGACTCTGTCCATGTTCAAAGATATTCATCAGAAGGAAACGATAATTTCTTCATTTCAGGTCTTTTTAAATGTAATCCGATTGATGGAACCATTTTGGATAATAGCCTGCCCACAGTTGGTTAAAATTATTTTCTTGGATAAAATAAAACATCTTCCCAAACATGGTGACACATGGTGACAGAACCCTTGGCACGTCCATGCTGTGCAGAGGATCGGATTGTGTGTGTTTGACCAGAGACTGGATCGGCGTTGGGAGAGTGGCTCTGTGAGGGAAACTCTCCTTGTGCATGTTTCTCTTGTCCCCCAAAGTTATCACTTCTGTTACCTAATTTTGTTTCTTTAACCTTTTCAAATGGATTTGTATATGTAGTTCTCTTTAAAGAGGATAGTGTACTTGATTTTTTTTCTTATTTTTTCCTCAAGGTACCAGTGAAAGTACAGGAAATTGTACGGGTGATTACGAACATGTTGAATGTTCAAAAGTTTTAATAATAGTATAGCAGCTAGCTAGGGCTAACTACTCTTGTTTGTATATATGAACACACATGCAAGTGTGATATAGATCTGTCTAGAACTCTGATCTTTCTTTCTCTCTTACATATTTTCTGGTTCCTTCTTCTTGGAGTCTCCAGGAAAAGGAAGGTAAAAATAAAGCTCTGTGTGTTAATGAATTGACCAAAGCGCTCAAAAACAAGTTATGTAATTCTGAAATTCCATCCCCAGTCTGCTTATTGTGGCTCATAACAAAGGTGGATCTTATCAACGGGTGGCCCGACAGACTGCGTGTTCTACTGCCTGGCCACAGCAGGTGGGACAGACAGAGCCCACTTCTAAAATGTGAGTTTAGCAATATTCTGTTTGTGTGCATCGGTATGTGTGTGCATGTGTGTGGATTTGGGGGTAAAGCAAGCAGGGAAGGTCGGACCTTCAAGTTCATGTCAATGTAGACCTGTGTGCTTAAGTGTGAATTTCAAAATCCCAGGCATATTTGTATGTTGTTGGAGATTCTCTAGTGATGGAGGCCAAGATTGCTATTCTGATTTTTCCTCCGTTTCTGATAACACCACTGTTTCTCATCATATCCTTGCTTTTCATCCTTGCCAATTAACTAAGTAGCCAGAGCCTTGTTTTGAAAAGTTCTGAGTAGTTAGTAAGCTCTTTTTTTTCTGAGCCAAGTCAACATGCCCTCTGGAGGCCTCTGAATGAGGGGTCTGTCCACTGCCCCCACCCCTGTCTGCCTGTTAGTGCAGGCCTGGGCTTAATCTTTTGCTTTCAATGAGTTGCAAGGGGGGTGGGAATTACAGAGCAGGGGGTGGGGTGGTGACCGCAGGTGGCTGAAGAAAGGGGTCTTGTTCTCATGATGCTAAATGGCTGGTTAGCACTGCTTTTACTGTGAAATTCAGCTTCTGTCACTTCGTGGTTAATTGCTTTATTATTCTCAGATCCAGATTGGACCTGATTTAGTTCTATCAGGAGCCGTGACTCTCCCTGGCATTTGGCCAGGATCCTTTCGATCCTTTGATCTGAGGTTTTATAATCACATCACCGTTTAGATTGCAGCAGGAGGCATAGGGCTTTTGCTGCTGCTTTCTACTTAGAAGTGCACAAGTTTGCTCAGTAGGTGGATGGGTGTGACTTTGACCTGGACAGGCGAGTGAGGAATGGGGTCTTCTCCCTAAACTCAGTTTCTCCTTCTTGGTTTTAGGCTTTATGGGTTTAATTTGCTTTCCTTCCTCCATTCAGCCCCAAATGGCGGTGGGAGCTGTCGTATGAACTTGCCCCTTTGGTGGGTTTATTTTCGGCCATGTCAAAAGTTGAACCCCTAGGTAAGGTTTTGCTCTCCTCTTTTGCCAAAGCTTTCTGCATCAGTTGGCTGTCCTTAATATGAAACAAGTCAACAGGTAGTTAAAATGACCTCCCGTAATTGTAAGCAGAGGCTGGCTGGCCCCCATCAGTTGTTCTGGGACACAGACTCTGGGGCTGAGCATGTCAGGCGGGCCACAGGCTGCACTGTTAGTGTGCCTGGTGAGGGCGAGGAGCAGGAGCCTCGACGGCCTGGGCTTTTTAATAGGCAGGGCTGTAAAATGTCGGCCAGGCCTAAGTCACAGATGCACCGCAGAGCTCTTTCAAGCCCTATTCCAATGTTCCACTTGTAACTATTTTTAACCTTATTAAAAAGGAGTGAAATGGTTCAGCTTCACAAGAGCATACTAGACTCTTGCAGTAAATTTCTTTGGTTTATAACTCCACCTTTGATTCAGAAGGCCAGCGGGCATGAGAACTTGGATAAACATAAATCTCCTCCAGATCTGCTCCAGGGAACCGTACGCGCTTCGGGGTGTGCTACAGACCGGCCCTGGGTCTCTGGCTGGAGCAGAGGGGAAGAAGAGGCACCCCTCTTTGGATTTTAGGCAGCTTAATCTTCAATTCAATCTTGCAAAGACAGAATTGGTGGCGTTTGTGTAATAGAAACACAGACAAAAGTCAGAAGCATGCACCCAGGCAGGTGATGTCTGATAACTTGAATGCCACGTGACCAGCTTGCCAGCACAAGGTCAACAGGCTTGCGGAAGCCAACTGCGGGAGTGGGAGGCAGAGCGGGGCAGGCATTTCAGTACTGAGGATTTTTGTCTCTTTTTTTCCACTTCTCACATGGCAGCTCCTCTTCTATCAGTGGCAGGGGCTAAAATCTCATTTAGAATTTCTTCTAAGTGTTCTAGTTTAGAAAGTCTTTGTTAACTTTTGAAAAAAAAGATTTTTGGAGGGGTTTGGCATCATCTTGGTCTGAGGTACCTGCGTGGGTCTCTTTTGTCATGATTCAGAACAGAAAGAGACTCTTGCCTGCCATACCTCTTTGGCTTCAGGTGCTCATTATGTGAAGAAGCCCAAATTGGACTGCATTACAGATAGTCAATGAGGAGGCCTGACATGAACTGATCCGGTAGCACAAGTTTCTGGCTTAAAGTCATTGCGTGGTGTCTGTTACGTGCACCATGCCAGGATTGCAGGAGCATTATATAGGACACAGGAGACAAGATTTCCTCTTACTAGAGAGGACACACCCCGCTGCGGGCTGTGTGGGACAGTACAGCACTAGAGTTAACACCATGCTTGGTCAGAGAAGAATGTGTCTGTGCTGCCAGCACAGTTTAAGGAAGGCTGATGAGAGCAGTGGCACTAGATTCTGTGCTCCTTTTAAGTGTAAACTAGTATGGGCCTCTGGTCTTTGTTGACTGTGGATGATTACTTCTCCCTATTCACTTCTGGAAATTTTTTTTCCCTTTGGGAGAATCCATTGCATCTGATTGATTCAGCTGGACTGCCCTACCATAGGGCTGAGCATATGACTGAGGCCTAGCCAATTGGAGTATCTCACCACATTGTATTGATTGGGTCAAGGATAGACACCTGACCCAAGTCTGGCCAATCATAGTCCACCTGAGCCTTTTTCACAGGGCTATAGGGAAGGCTTGTTTTTTCCTCTGGGTTTGCCAGGCTGGAAATATGGGAGTGAGGGGCTGCTAACAACCCTCCTGATACAGTGTGGAGGGAGCAGTTGGAACTGGACAGAGATAAGAATTCTAGGAGATGGAACACACATTGTTTGGTGCCCTCATTGGAACTTCTGTATCTAGCTGTGCCCAAAACCAGGTATGTGGGCTGACAATCTGTTTTATCACTGCTCGCTGGAGTCGAACTGGAAGAGTCTGACCAATATGGGATGAGGGGGCATAGGATGTTTCAAGGAAGCCAGGTGCTGGTTTCTGTGTTAGTGCAGATGGCTTATAGCACAGTATAAGTCATGGTACCCAAATCAAAACAGAACAGTCTGCCTTCCCAGCTCTTTTCTCTTAAAAACAAACTTCACAGGAGTCTCTAGAATCAAAGCAAGATGAGATGTTTATTGGTACTGGGCCCAATATACCTATTAAAAAATGTGTTTATACTTAAGACATTCCTCAGCCTCCTTAGAACCCTCATTATTACCATATATTCTGCCTAGAACACACTCTGAAACATGGTGCTTGCACTGGAACATTCAATTAAATAAATACTGATCTCTGTGAGTCAAGCACTGTGCTAGGTTTGGGTGATACACTGATGGACAAGATAGAAATAGTCCCGCCCTCGCAGACTCGATGGAATAGCATAAACTGGCATTATTCAATAAGAAGAGTTTTTCCATGGCCTTACATTTATTAAGTACTCAATGTCCGAGATCTGTCTCAAGACTTCGTTTATCCACAGGGCCTCAGGACACACCTGCCCTAAATATTAGAGATCCTTAACTCCTCCACAGGATTTTTCTGCTTGTTTAGCTGTGGTCTGTGTTATAATTCATTGGCCTTGATTAATTTAATTGGTAAACTTTGAAGTGTTGGGCCATGTGTATTAACTTGCTTTCCACAATGCTGACTAAAGGATCATGCTCAAATTAAAAGAGAATGAAAGGAAAAAAATAATGTGCCAATTCCAGCTGAATTAAATAATACCTTGTGTTCCTTCTATGGCATCCCCCCCCACTTTCTGTTTTGGTCTAGAATATCAACAATTGTACCATTGATATGTGTACTTTTATACTTCTAAGTGATGCTCCGCAGTAACAAAATAGGGTAGCCAGGGATCATAAATCATGGACTTTAGATGCTGGTTTGCCTCTTCTCTCATTTGCAAGAACGGAAGAGTCAGACTTAGGTCCAAATCCTGGCTCTATCACTTTTAGTAGCTGGCTGTTCTGGGTTGAGTTGCTAAATCACTCTGAACTTCAGATTTCTCGATGGTAAAATGACGCTAAAAATAATAATAGCTGCCTGATAGTCTGGCTATAAGGATTAAATGAAATAACACATGAAAGATACTTAGCAAAATGCTGGCATATCAAAAAATCTGTAAAGGATGCTAAAATTAGCTGTGAATGTATGATTAAAAACAGAATACTTA
The DNA here is from genome assembly GCF_022682495.2 of Desmodus rotundus. Classification (NCBI taxonomy): domain Eukaryota; kingdom Metazoa; phylum Chordata; class Mammalia; order Chiroptera; family Phyllostomidae; genus Desmodus; species Desmodus rotundus. The sequence continues at coordinate 135,340,440 of NC_071391.1, read as the reverse complement.
TCGTTTCAAAGTATCTCCCCAAGATACATGTAAATTACAAAGGGAAAAACAGTGATTTGATACTGGAGAAACCTGACAAGTACCACCTGTAGCAAGTGATCAAAGTTAACGCCGCTAATAAGATGTCTGTTACCTAATAATAAAGGGGCAAATCTAGAGCGTGTGCCTCTTGATATAGTGCACTGAAAAAGACACACCATATTTGCGCTATTCTTGCCAAAAATGCATAATTGGGACTTGATCTTAAGGAATTATCACACAAACCCAAATTGGGGGACATTTTAAAAAATAACGGACCTGTACTCTTCAAAAGTATCAAGGTCATGAAAGATAAAAGACAGATTATGGAACTGTCTAAATACAGTGAATGATCCAAAATTGGTTACAGGACCAGAAAAAGAAAAAGGGGATTTTAATGGGACAACTGGCAAAATTTGAATATAGTCTTTAAATTGGACTATAACATTTTTTCAGTGCTCATTTCCTGATTTAAGTAATTGTGTGATGGTTATGTAAGATATTAATAGTTGAAGAATTTGGGTGAAGGGTATGCATAATTTTCTTGTGCCAATTATATTAGATTTTGAACTATGGCTTTATTTCAAAAAATGTTTTCAGCGTCCACGTAGTAGGCATTCAGTAAGCCACGCTGTGACTGAGGGAATCTGCCTGAGTCAGCGCCAGCCGTTTAGATGCGGCTGGCAGCTTTCAAAGCTACTTCTGTGTGCTCCTCTGCTGGAAGTTCCGACTGCTCTGTGAGGGTGTCGTGCATCTGCAAGCTCATTCGTGGGCTGGTCTCTGTCTGGTCCTTTTCCTATGGCGTGTCCTCCATGTCTGAAGCTCCTTCCAGAAAGAAGTTTGAAACAAGTAGAAAGTTACTGAGAGTTTTTTGAATTGGGCTCCTCCTTTTGGGTCATCGAGGTTGTCCAGTGACAGAGATTCACCCAGAGCTCTCTGTATGGCTCAGCTAATAATTTTGCTTTGGAATCTACCATCATTCTTTGGCTGCTGGGCCTTGCCTCTCAGTTGCTGGGAACAGGAGGAATAACGATGGACTTAGAAAAAAGTGTCGTGTCCAAATTTGATAGCCACATTATTAATAGTGTATGTGCAGTAGACACTGAGGAAAGGTGACTAAAGCTACTGAGGGAACATTATATGAAAATATATAGAATTTAGAAAAAGATGTGGTTCCAGAAAAACCAACACACAGAGAGAATATAATCTATAAAATGCATAAGATCATGGAAAGTAAAAAATGTGTTTTCACCATTCGTGACAGAAAGACTGGCTGCATGTTGAAATGTAAGAGAACCAGTTCTCAGAAAATGAGAGGAAAAATGATTTCACAAAGTAAAGAAAACACATATGAGTCTTGTTATCAAGTAACGTTTGACAATGTAGAGGCCAAGAAGGGTTCGCATTAACTCCAAGGTGGTAGACATAAGGGACAAGTAAGTGAAACTGTGGAGAATGGAGTTGCCAGCGAGGAGCAGGGGAAACTCCACCTGCATCAATCCTGCACCTAAGCCTCCTTTGATGTCGTTGTCGAGACCTGCACCCCAAATTCTAATATTCCTGTTCCTAACGTTACGCATTCACTCGTAGCCCCTTGAACACAGACTGCTCTATCAGAGTGAATTGATGGTGGTGATCTAGCAAGGAATGTTGCAAGGTTAACAAGTACAGTTTGTAATGTGTACTGCAAATATGAAGTGCCATAAAAATGCTAATGAATGGTAATGCTTGTCCACTCATTAGCGGGCTGGAGCAACAGGCCAAGGATAAGAGAAAAAGAGACACAAAGTGCTATCCTATTCATCTGGCCTCACGCAAACCACCTCCAGAGACTCTGGCTCAGCCCTCACCATTCACCCCAACGACTTCCTCTCCCTCCCTGTCACATGGGTTTGCAGGCTGCTTTCTGAGCAAAGAAAGATCCCCTGAAACCTTTTGGCGCTGCCAACAACAGTGGTAACAAAAATTTGGCTTGAAAAATTCATTCAAGGAATGAAAAAATACAGTGGGAATCTATCATTATGGATGTTTTGGAGAGAGAGAGAGAAAAAAAGACTTGAGCTTGGGTTTGCATTTTGGTAAGAAATGATATATAGCTACATAGTAAAAACAGTTTTATTAAAAAGATCTTCTCACCCTGAATTCCAAATTTGAATTGTACCTTCTTATCATCCAGTCACTTTAGAATGAAAGTTAAAAATGCTGATACTGTGAAACTAGCCCTTGGTATTATATCTCATCGCTGATATATTTGTCTAATACGTTGGTTTTTGAAGTCCCATTACTCAGGACCAATGTGCAGCGCTGTTCATTTTAATCCTCTCTGGTTCCTGAAAACAGGAGTGTTAGGAAGAGCTTATAGATAAGATTACATTCCCTGCTTCTCTGTGTAGGTAGGTAGTGGGGTATAAGCCAGACAGTGAAACAAATGGCATTTTCATCACCCTGAGAAAAGGTATGACCTCGGATTTGTGGGCTTTTGTTTATGGAAACCCTACTAAAAAGTAGGGTTCTATGTTGGTTAGGATGAGTCCTTCCTCTTGTGGAATGGACAATTTTAACAGCCCAACAAAAGTTCAGATGTACATAACTGAGAGTTCAGAGACTTCTGCCACCTTGATTTAGCAACAGAACAGATATAGAATTTCATTATGTTTTTCTACCCTAATGAAAGGAACCTCTTTTTCCATTGAACAATATATCGAGGACTAGATAGGATGCTTAAGCCTCCTGTGCTGTGAAAAAGGAGGGGAGTTATGGTGTTCTTACCCCATGGTTCCTTCTGGGCACCATGAATGAATGGTTCAAGGGGAGGGTGGGTAACGGACCCAGAGAAAGTGGTTTAACAGGGTTAATACTTGTTTGGTTTACACAAAGCCATCCTGCAATTATTTTGATGCTTGACAGTGGTATCAATATTATTTATTTTGCTATAAGCTAGATTTATGCATTTGTAATACTAAGCATAAGGAACATTAATAGCTTTACTAATTATACCACTACTTTACAGATATAAATAGTGATTAAAATGCCAAGGAAAGTGAACTGGTAAAACGTTTTTAAGAGAATTTTAAAATCAGTTGCTGATTGATGATGTCTTTGCCTAGTCTTGGGGTTTGAATGGAGAAGAAGAGAGCCTTCTTTGTAGATTTAAGTCTTACTTTCCTGCCTGGTCATAAAGCTTGGGAAGTCATTCTGCCTTAACCTGAGCATAATCAACTGAATGTGTTTAATATGGGACCAGCAAAATATATTTTATTTTAGATCAGAGCAAAATGAAAATCCAAGTGTGGAAAAGGGGGAGAGAAGTGAGAGAGAAAGGGGAGGGAGAGAGGAAATAAATGATCATAAATAAAGTCATGGGGAGAATAAAGAAAACTGAGTGATTAAAATTCTCCCCATTCTTGTTATTGATCTTACTCTGTGTTCTCCAGAAAACACCTTGTTATAAATGAGGATATTGAGGGAATAAAAAGAGTTAATAAATGCACTACCTTTGCCACAGATGCTAATGGAAATCCACGAGCAGTTTTAAGTGCTGGACAAGTAAAAAGATCAAACTGGGAATGGAGGACATGGTGGATAAGACTGGGTAGGCAGCGTGTCTAGCCTGTGAGCTGAACCAATGGGCAACATCCTTTGATGGGCTGCAAGTCTTAGACTCCCTGAGGTTTTGTCTGTTGACCTATATAGCAGGTCAGCTCCAAGAATGCATATTCTTCCCAGAGCAAGGGGCTTTTGTAAATTTTTCTGGGACACAGCATTATGCGTTCAGGTACTGTCTACAGCTGCACCTCTGAGTTGAATCATTGCAACAGAGTCCTTACAGCCCACAAAGCTGAAAATATTTACTATCTGAAAATTAAAAAGATATTGCTGATCCCTGTTCTAGAACCTTAGTAAATGTTAACTAATTGGCTAAATAAGTTGAAGAAGTTTTTCATGGTTGCTCTAAAGTGCCCATTTTTCTCGTTTTTTTCACTAGGATTCAATATATGCCTGCTTCAAAAATTTTCACTGCCTACCCCAATGCTATCTGAGCATCAGAAGATTGAGATGGGGTCAGGGATGAGGGTGTAAAAGAAGGCTCTTTTGTTTGTGCAAAACAAGATGTATGACCCTTGGAGAAAAGGCCTTAGGTTACATGAGATAATTCTGTTTTTAAATGTCTAATCTTTAAGCTATAACTCAGGGGTTAAAGAGTATGAGTATTCTTATTTGGGAGTTAGTACATTTCTCTGTCTTCTTAGTAGAGCCAACTTGGATGAATTCTCCACCATCACCCCCCTGAAGAGAAAATTCCTAATGTGGAAAAATTCATTTTAGCATGAGAGGTCTTTATTTTTGAAATGTTTTGACCTAATTTTGAGGCTAGCTGTAAGTATAAAGGAGGAAGCTGTTTGTGCAGTGAACTTATGATAAAATATTTGGGAGCTCACACAGGCTAGATGCAACCTAGCAATATCTGGGAAGTAGATATTGTATTTCTGTTGCTTTCATTTTCTTCTTAACAGTTCTTAGAGTTGCCATCACACCTGATCTCACTGTTGTTTTTGTAGATTTTCACATCCTGTAAAGTCTAGCTGAAATTCTACCCATTTTCATGACTCTTCCTCAACAACTCAGCTGAGGATACTGGGAAACTCACAGGCTTTTCAATCAGCTAGACCTGAGTTCACAGCCTGGCTTATCAATGGCTGAGAGGCCATGAACACAGGACTGCTCTCCTCTGATCCCTCATTTGTAAACAGTGACAAACTCGAGTCTCAGAACTGTTAAGAAGATTAAGTAAGATGATATACATAAAGACAATATGAATGATATTTTCAGTGAATGATAATAACTATTATTTTGTTAGATTGAATCTTCTGTTTTGAATGACAGCAATTACTGTCACCAATTAAGGGACACTTTCTGTATACTGTCCTACATTTTTAGTTTATCTTCTCGTTTACATCTCTTCCCACCTAACTGAGTTCTGAGCTTTAAAGAATAGGTAGCACATTTGTGTATCTGTTCAAGCATGTTCCAAATAACAGGAACTTAATAAGTGTCTGGATTGATTCTGGGTCTTTGATATGCTGGGGGAATGCAGAGGGAAACCAGAGCAAAGAGACTGTATGTATTTTGAAAGTTCACTGGATTGTCTCAGAGAGTGTGCTGGTGAGGGAGTGGAGAGCCCAGCCTTGCCCAGATGTGAAGAAATATCCAGATGTCTACATTTGCAAAATCAGAGAGATGTAAGGAATAGAGGTAGTTTTGAAGTATATGGGCATATTCATCAGGGCTTGACTGTCTACTTTTTTCTCTGCCTATGGTCCCATGAAGACACTGCTTTCCCATACAACACTGAGGTTAGACTATCAGTGGGGAGAATTTACTTAACAAATTAATCATTTTTTCAGTTGGGGAGATAGTGCTAAAATTGATTTTTAAAAATCTATCATCTTTATATTCCCTCTCTCATCTGAGAATATATCAATATTTCAAGTCATTTTTTGAGATATAATTTATATGCAATAATATTTACCCTTTTTAGGTATATAGTTCCCTGCATTTTGACAAATTTCTGTAGCATATAACTTTCACCACATTAAGATAAAGAATATTTTTGTTACTCCAAAAAGTTTTCTCATGCCCCCGTCTAGCCAGTTTTCCTTCCCACAGTCCCCATCCCCAAGAATTCTCTGATCTAATTAGTGAGTATAATTTTGCACTTCTGAGAATGCCATATGCATAAAATCACACGGTATGTGTCCTTTTGAGTCTGGCTCTTTTCACCTAGCAAAATACTGTTGAGTTCATCCATATTGTTTCTTATAGCATCAGTCATTTCTTTTACTGCTGAGGAATATTCCGTTGTACGAGCGTGTTGTCATTTATTCATCTGCTTATCACTTAATGGACAGTTGTGTGGTTTCTAACTTCTAGTGATTATAAATTAAAGTACTGTAAATATTTTCATATAGGTTTATGTGTGTTCATAGATGAAAACATGAGTATGGGGTTCCCCTGGGTGAGGGGTTACTGGGTCATACGATAAGTGTATTTTCAACTTTATAAGAAAGTGTCAGATTACATTCTAAAGTGGCCTTACCTTTTAGCATTCCTACCAGAAATATATGAGATTTCCAGTGGCTCCCCATCTCTATTAGCATTTTGTGTTGTCATTAAAAATGTGAGCAATTCTAGTAGGTGTATAGTGGTATCTCATAGTTTTAATTTGCATTTCCATAGTGGCTAATGACTTGGACAACTTTTCATGTATTTCTTTTTATCCATATATCTTCTTTGGCTAAGTGTCTTTTTAAATCTTGGGCCTATTTGGGGGGGTTGGGAAGCGTGGGGGAATAGTGTTGTTTGTGTCTGCAATAAGCATTTTTAATTGTACCGTAGTTTGGCTAGTCAAACCCAGCATTTCATAATATGAAACTACAGTGAGTTAATCGGTCCCTCATCACCTTCAAATATTTCTTTCAGTACCTCATATATGTAAGTAAACGTTATTAGAAGCAAATTACCTAAAATCCAGAGTGAGTAAGTTACTGAAAAGGTTTTCTTCAGCTTCATGATGAGATGCCCTATGCCACCTAGGACCCCTTCAACCCCATGCCCACTTTCCTCAGCTTTGCCCCCTTAGTTGATGATGTGGGCACATGCTGAACAACCTCTTGCCTCAGGGCCTTCGAATTAGGGCTCATTTCACCTGGAAATCCGCTTCCCTAAAAAGTTACATAGCTTTTGCCTTGCTCCCTTCCTCACTTTGTTCCAGGCTCTAGTCAAATATCACCTTATGGTGTAGGCCTTCCCTGCCCAGCCTATGAAAATGCATCTACTTCCTCCACACCTTCTAACCTAGTACTTCTTGTAGCATTTATTACCTTCTGGTATGCTACGGTTTATTCACTTAATTGTTTACTGTCTGTCTCCTCTCACTGAAATGTAAGTGCCACGAAAGCAGGAACATGGCCTGTTGTGTTGCTCTGCGAGATCCCACAGCCTGCTAAAGTGCTGAGGTTATAGCAGACATTCAAGAAATTGTGGGCAGAATTAATAAGCCTTAAGGAGAAAGGTGAGAGAGATGCTAATTAGCTGAGGTTTTAAGACAGGACTGCACATTATACTAGTCCTGGCCTGCTCCCAGCACTTAAAAGTTTATTAAGCTATTTCACAGTTGACTCAGGTGAACTCCTAAACTGAGCTTCCTTGGCCTAAACCTGTGTAACATTTCCAAATGGAGGTGATGGTCCTTTAAAAAGCATCCCCAAGATGGAAGCCACCAGAGGTGGAAAGGATACCCCTGTTTTAGGGCCTGCGGCCTGATTTCTCTCTATTTCTGGCTGGTTTATTGATCCAACAAAGCAAGAACAAGTTTCACGAGTCTGAGACTTCTCTCTCAGGTATACTGTATGAGTGGCTCTTCAGTGTTGGATTGTTCCAGACGTTGTTTTTGTCCTGGCTTTCCCGTGTTGCACCCATAGACAGGACGGGTAAATTGCTTGCCTTTCTCTAAGGTTTCTCTGAGCAGACTAGAGGAGCCATGGGGAGTGTGGTTCCTCATCATGAATGGCTGGGCTGGCCTTGAGTTAGAGGTTTCCAGGGTTAGGACCTTAAGAAGCTCCTCTTCTATCATGGGGCTGAGATCAGAATGGAGTCAAGGGTGGGTTCTCCATACTTTTCCATACTGCTCGGTGTTTCTGCTCATAAACAGTTTTTCATACCTGGTTCAGACCAAGAGACCTTTCTGACTATGGCAATGGCAGAGCCCACCCTGGATGGGGACAAACTGGGGGAAATAGAAAATTTCCCAGGAAAAATAATCAACTAACCGACCAATCAAATGAACAAAAAACTTCACCAAACGTTCAGCAATCAATGGCTCCTTTCGAAATGAAGACTATTTTATGATTACACCCTCGAAAAGAAATAAAAAGTCTTTAGGAATGTACAGTTTCTCTTTTTCATTTGATACAGATGTCCAGTTTTTCTAATACATTTCAGCTCAAAAAATGTTGGAGGAACACGGTGATCTCACCTATGTGAATAAAACACAAAACAGAATTAGGACTGTTTTATGGTCAAGACTATGCAAACAGGAGAGGGGTGATTGACAGGATGGGACATTGTTCATAGCCTTTCCCTTGGACTGAGTTCCTGTATAAAGTGTAGCCTTGCAGATTCTTGCTTTTGGAAATCTTCTAAGCTGAGCATGTTTCAGAAGTGATTTTAACCTTCTCACTGATCTTAAGCAAAATTATGAAAATCTTCCCAGATCCTGATTTTATAACACCAAGAAATCCTGACAGTGATGCTTTTGGAGGTTAATGATGGTCTAATTATCTTGCACCAATAAGGAGAAAGAGTCAGCCTTTTGGCAAGATTATGTCAGACCCAGTCAGATAATATAGATATTTCTACCTCCATGAATTTTCTAAAGCGGGATGTTGCCACTTTAATTAAATGTTATATGAATACATTTCAAATAGATCCAAACACAGGGCAAACTCTGTTCCAGAACTGCTGTTCCTACATTTAAAATGTATTTGAAATGTAATTAAAAAAAAGATAATGGGAAAGAAAAACCAAAATAACTCGAAACAAGCAGAATATAGTAGCTCATCATTACACTAATATATCAAACAATGTGATCTGAGCTTAATTATCCCCTTTGAGAGTTGAGAAAACTAAGCACAACCTTCAATTTACAGCTGTTTGGTGCCGGGAACCTGAATTATTATTGAAGAAGGGGGGGAAAAGTTTATTTATTGTGACCTCCACTCAGTTTTTATTCATCGCGGAAAATCTGTATATTCACAAATGAGGGCTATTCATCCTTAGACCGCAGCATTCTTCAGCTGTCCAGGCCTACATCAACTGCACTTCTCCAGCTTTTGTGTTCATCTCGAAGCCTCTTCATCCAGATTGTTCATCATCTTGATGGTCGAGCTTTATCTTGCTTTTGTGCAGCTGCATTCGGCTTATCCAAAGTGCAGAGGGAGCCGAGGGAGAGAGAAAAGAGCCAGGGAGCGGGCAGGAGAGAGTGAGCAGGGGAGAGTGGGAGAATGGAAAGGAGAAAAAGGCAATGGCCGGCGTGCATATGAGGATAATTTGCAGTTTCTCAATAATAATATATATATAAAAAAGGAGGACAGGCTAATTACTGGCTTAACTAGGGCAGCCTGTGGATCTTCATGTCAAAAGGACTGCCGTAATTGCCATCAAAGCACATTCATATTGTGGCACAAAAGAAGGGCCTTTTGCAAATGGATCTTGCTAATAAACAGGGCTGAGAGGGGCATTATGTGTCTCCCTGGTTGCAGGCACATTAACACAGTGACATGGAGCATAACATGGGCCTGAGGAAAAAAACACCAGAATGATAATTATCACCCTCCCCTCCCCAGCCCCCCTCGCCTTTCCCTTTGTGTTGGACGAGGAAGCTGAACATGACCTATTGGAGGGCCCAAGGCAGGCTATTAGTGACCTCTGAGCCCCAACAAGGTGCCTCTGTTCTTTTAAAAGCCTGCCTCTTGATGTCAGGAGGGTCACGTGGAATTGGCAGCTCAGCTCAAAATGGTCCAGCAAACACTTCAACCTTAAAGACACCTGGAAGGTCATGACCAATTTAGTGCAGATGAAGACAGCAGAGACACGGCTCTGTTGAATCCTGGGATTGAAGTTTTCCATTCCCTCTTTTCTTCTTCTTCATTGCACCCGTGCTCACATGCATGTGTTTAAGTCCTCAAAACTAAATTTGGAGGGGAGAAAGTTCTTTTTCTCTTGGTAAATGAGTTGAATCTCAGGGATACAGAAAGGTGGATGGAAATATAGCCCCTTGGATTAACCCTTCTTCTGGTGGATGTAAACACACTGACTTCCCACAGGTAGCGGTCATGGGGGAAGGTGCAGAGGGCTGCCTTTCTTGCTGGGCAGGTGGTGAGAGCCTCATCAGAGGTGGAAGCTCATCTGTGAGCTGGACCTGCTGACACTGGCCATTGCTGGAGCTGCAAATCACCACTGAAGTTTTCATGCTGGTTCCTGTTTCACACAGTGCAGTTGATATTAAAGAAAAGGCCCAGTAATTGGCTTAGAAAACGTGCCTGAGACCATTAAGATTGAATTCTCTTTTTCCTTTCCTTCCTCTTCTCTTTTTCTCTTGTGATTTTTCCGTGCGAAGTGTCTTTAACACAGAGGGGGCGTCCCAGAACCCAGAATATGGGGGAAGATATTCTATTTTACATTCACCAGAAGCAAATCAATCCCTGTAACTCTTATTAGCAGAAAAAGTAAGGGTGACAATTTGCATTGTAGAATGATTCTTGCTTCACAAATGCAGGTTCTCTGAGCATGTGAATAATTATTTAAAAGGTTGGAAGTTGATAAATTTCTAGTTAAAATGTTTGGGCCATTTCTAATGGATGATCTACTAAGAATGACTCAGAAACTTTCCAAGATGCGGAACTGTGGGAAAATAGGATTAAGAGATTTTAGGACTTGACTTAACCTGTTTAGGAGTGGGTCCTCTGTCTGAAAAAGGTTGAGCCTAAGGAAGTAGCACACTCTTAGGTTGTAAATCTCCCAATAATACTTCTCTCTCTCTCTCTCTCTCTCTCTCTCTCTCTCTCATTTCTTCCCTTCCTTCCTTCTTCCTTCCTTCCTTCTTTCTTTCTTTCCACCTTTCTCTCCAATTAATTTTAAGATAAAGTAATTAGGGTATTGACATACTAATTTTAGATCATAAATTTTCCAAACTATTAAAAGTGCTAAAGCAAAAACAACCACTCCACTCCCTATTATTTTTTAATCTCTTTAGCCTGGACCTCTTTCTCTGGAACTTTAAACTCTATTATCTAACTGCCCACAAGACCTCTTTAGTTGCATATTTAATAGACATCTGCAACTCCACACATATAGAATGGAACTCCCTCCCCCCATCCCAAATGCTCTATTCACAGATTTTACAATTTCAATGGATGGTGACCACAGTTTTGTAATTCTTAGGTCAGAAACCTTGTAATCATTCTTGTCTCCTCTCTTTCTCTTACCACAGCCAATCTGTCAGACAATACTGTTGGCTCTACCTTCAAAATACATTCAGAATCTAACCACAATTTAGTCTCCTTCTTTGATACCTTTGTCTGAGCCACCAATCACCTCTTGCCTCCATATTCAAGTAGCATTTTAACAGGTCTCCTGCCCCCTTTGATCTCCTACCTGCCAGCCACGTTGGTCCTTCTACACTGTAAGTCAGTCCCATTGAAAGTTTGCCAAAAAAGCCCCAAAGGCTCTGACTTTGTCCCCTACTTTTACTTCCTTGATCATTCTGTTCCAACTACAGTGCCCCCCAAATTTCCCACAAACTCTTGTCTTAGTGCCCTCAACTCCCTCACCTCCAAGTCATTTTTCAGAACTTGCTTTCTCAATGAAGCCTGTGCTGAATGCACCATTTAACCCTGAACTGCCCATTGTCCCTGGCACCTGGGATCCCCCTTGTTCCCAATGTATTTTTTCATTTCATTAAAAAATACTATGTAATTTGTTTTATTTATTCAGTTATTATTATTTTGCTATTTTTGTCTCAGGCTTTAAGAGGGTAGGGACCTTTTGTTTTCACATTATAATAGTCTCTGGAATATAATATATGCTCAATAAATATTTGTAATGGATATAGAATAAGTGAATTTTAAAGTTTTAGCAAAAATGGAGATCTAGCAAGCAAACCAACCAACCAACCAACCAACAAAATGCCATAAGTGTTCAAAGGAAAAATAAAATTGGCCATGATGAGACAAATCTAGAATGAGAATTCAGGTCACTGGATTACTGTACAGTCAGACCTAATATACTTCGCTTTATTACAAACAATTTAGCTGTATTTATATAGTGCCCTTCCTTACCCTCACCTTCCTTCAGCAAAAAGCATAGTAAAATAACAAGTGGTATTTTTCTTTGTTTATTTGATTTTTGTTTTTTCCTACAAAAGTCAAACCAAATAAAATGGGTTCAGCTGTCCATGTGATGAAAACCAAACTCAAGAGATAGGTGCTGGTGAAAAAGAAAAGAGTTTTATTCAAGTTCTGACCTGGAAAAAAAGGCCATCTTCTCTTCCTGCTGAAGCCCACCGTTCTTATAGGAATAGGGAGGAGAGGGCTTTCTTTCTCTATCCAATATTGCTGCTAGCTTTTGGCATGCTAGGGACCTATCCATTCATCTTTCTAGCTCTTGGAACGCTCAGTGCAAGAACCTCTCCCTGCATTTTCCTGGCCCATGAGGGAGATGCTCTAGCGCTCCTGGACTATATGGTTACATGGTCAGAAGGGAGTAGGAGGCTCCAGGATGCACATTTAGGAAATCTGGAGATGTAGTAACCTCTGGATGCTGGACATGGTGTCCATACATCCCGGGGAGCTGACTGTGGTCAACACAGCATCTCTGGATCCTGGCATACATGCAACCTCTGTGTAGCCCCCACACAGCCTGTTCCTCTAACTGCCTGTCTATGGTGACAAAACCACAAATATTTGAGGGCTGAATTTTTTTTCCAATGATGCATTCCCTCAATACTAATGCTAAGTAGGTTAATTATTGTGGCATTACAACAACACTTAAGCATTGAACATTAGAGCTTGAAAGGTAGAAAAGAACAGATCGGCTTCAACTATGTATGCCTTGCCCTTCCTAAGCTACTGTCTTAGTAATGTCTGTTTTACTCCCTGAATTTTTACATGGTTAAATCTTTCAATGCTATTGAAGTGATTAAGATCTATATCTTAATCAAAAATTTGAGAAGGAATTGAGAGAAGCAATCAAAGAATAAAGATAACAGTATTTAATTATCACTGGGTGCTTCTAGGACATAAAAGAAATCAGAGAAGGGGGAGACAGATCAGAATGCCAGTTGGGGTATCTACTCTTACTTTGGGCTGGGGTTGAATCCTCATGAGACTAATTGCTTTGGAAGCGTGGTCTGAATTTTCCTGGCTCCCAAATGAAGAGAGCTGTTTCTTCTAAGCATAGAGAAGTCCCCTCAGCCTTCAGCACTATGCAAGTGCAGCAGGCTGAGAATTGTTTGTTTATCTCAGAAGGCTAATGGTCATGTCAGCCCCTGAACACAGGAAGTACAACACCTAGGATGAGACTACTGGCACAAGACTGGGAGTTACCATCAAACACAAACCTTCTTATGGCACAGAGAATGCCCTTAGGAAGGCTGGCATGCTTACTTTTAGTTTACAAAGTGGAGAGGGGAGTCTACTGGTCTCTCATGATTCCCCCTTCCAGTAGGTGAAAAGATCCACACCAACCAATGTTCCGGTTCTTAATGTATGTACACTGATTGGGTGTCCTACAAGTGTAACTTAGTTTTGACAGTATCTACCTGGAGATAGCATCAGATCCCACTTGTTAAGGGCTCAGATACCAATCACAAGTCCAGGTCATTACCTGTGCTTCTGACCAACTGGGGATAAATCAGAGGTTCCCAGGGTCCTCTCCTCAGGTTCAACTAATTTGCTAGAGTGGCACAAAAAATCTCAGAGAAACATCTATTACATTTACCACTTCATTATAAAAGATATTGTAAAGGATAAAGAAGAATAGCCAGATGAAGAGGTACGTAGGGTGAGGTCTGGGAGGGGCCCCAGTGAGGAGCTTCTGGCTCCCTGGAACTGGAGTATGCCACCCTCCAGGCTAGTTGATGCTTTCACTAACCTGGAAGATAAACAAATCTCTTTGTTGGAGTTTTTATAGAGCTCTAATTTATGGCATTTTCAGTGGGTGGGACTCTTAATATCTTTGTCTCTGGTGACCAACCCCTCCTGAGGCTATGTAGAAGCTCCACCCTAAGCCACTTAATTAACATAAACTCAAGTGTGCTCAGAAGGTGCTCCTTATGAGTAACTAAAAGACACTCCTATCAGGAAAGACACTTAGGAGCTTTGTGCCAGAAACAGAGGACCAAGACCAAATATAATTTTTATTATACCATACCCGTTTACTGTATGACTGTGGGCTCTGTCAGCAACCTGGAGGACATTAGCAAATTCTCAAATCAGCTTACACTGCTATGAAGAGCCAGTTGTTAGCTGAAGTAGAACTTGGATTAATTGCAACTGTCTGTTTGTGAAAATATTGACCAAGGAGGCCTTCAGTCTACATTTAAGAAAGTCAATCCAAAACTACTTACAAAACAGAAGGAAACAGAGGCCCAGGGTGTCCATCAAAAGAAAGACAAATAGAATAGTTACATTAAGAAGGCCTAAACGGATCTGCCTACTCATTCATACCATTAAGCAATACGGATGTATTTGTTCTTTAATAAAAGCTAACCACCCACAAAATTTAAGAGGAAATCCTGGTATTTAGCTCAGTTTTTAAAGGTGAAATGTTTTATTATTGTTACAGTAGTGGAAAAAATTACTTAATATTTACTCTTTCCATAGAGGGTAATGTATGTGATTATGTCTCTATAGACATGTTTAAACCTAAGCACACACATACATGTGCATATATAGAAAAAGTATATGTACATGTCTGTATATATGGAACAATATATGTGTATATGCATGTATATTATACATGCATATACATGCATATACATGCCATATAGACATATATACACATACAAATATATATACATACACACTTAAAATAGGAAAAAAATTTAGTCCTTCCAATAATGACCACAGCATACTTATAGTTTGCAGTGTCTTTTATGCCTTCAGTGTGATATACATTTTTTCTTAAAACATTAACTTTTCATATTGCTAGTAACATAATGTTCACTCTGGAACATTCAGGAGTTATGTGAAAGTACAAAGAAGAAAATGAAAATCACAAAAATTGCATACTATGACTATGTAAAAAAAAACCTACTATTATTTTGTTATAGTTTCTATGGAGGCTGCTTTTTAATTTTGGTTGCCCCCAAGCTATTATCCTTGAAGAGGAATGTGGTATATCTTTACAAATAAATTGTGGCATAATTGGTTTATTTATTTTAGTGTTTTAAGACAATGCATTTTTTTGTTGTTGTTCAACAAATCTTCTCTGAAGTACATGCCCATTCACTGTCCACCATCCAGTTATCCATCCATTCATTCATCCACCCATCCATCCATCTTTCCCATTTATACTTACAGAACTTCAAGTACTTTCTCAGTTGCCTTTAGGATTTTGTTCCACATAGGTCTTTCTGTTAAACCAGTCTCCTTCCTTAGCCTAGTATACCCAAACTCCATTTTGATAATGTACTAATATGCTAGTGATATGTTTCCTTGGTGGTCTTTTATTCTCCACCATCTTTTATTTCCAATTTTTTAGCAACTCATCTGAATGGCTAGGATTATGATGTTACTATTTAACCCCTTTAACCTGATGCTCTAAGCTTTTCCTTCTAGGTACCATCTATAGTTCATCCTCTCTTGCCTTTTTCCATCTTTTTATTCATCTTTAAAGTCCCTTTCACAGTCGCTTCGTCCCACCTGTCCTTGGTACAATAGTCAAGCATTTCAACTCTGTTTTATCTCATGCCTTCAGTTTATTATCGACTTTGTCCTCCTCCAAGTCCAGGTCAACCCAAATACTTTTCTCTCTTTTCTTGCTGATGCTGAAAGAAATCTTGTGATTTCATTGATTGATAAATATTTATTATTTTCTACCTCTAATGAACTTTTAAATCTGCTTTTAAATGATAAGTCAATCCCTTTCCATTCCTTTCTTATATTTTATCATTTGTTTAAACTACCAATCTGTCCTTAACCATGTACCCCTTCTTTTAGTGGGCAACCCATCTACTACTTTCATAAAGAAAAGCAAGGTCATGGATGATGGTCTGGTGTGGTGAAAAAAAATAAGGACTCTGGATTTTGCTTAATTAGAATTGCGGCTCCACCAACTATACCTGTGTGACCTTGGCCAGTTGACTTAGGCCTTCTAAACTTTCAATTTCTTATTTTGAAAATCATACTTCATAGGATTTGTCAGGAAAATTAAAAAAATGATATGTTCAAAGAGCTTGGGACACAGTAGATCCTCAATTGTAGCTACTATTATTTTTATTAGGTAGCAGGGCTCTCAACTTCCTTTTCTATTCAGTTTCAAGTTTATTTATATCTTTGTCCTTTCTTACTCCTTCCCTAGTGGTTTGGAAGAAGAGATATACCAACTCCTCTCAAGACTAATTCCTGGAGACTGAATCCTGTATCCTGGACCATTGATCCATCAAGTACTCTCGCTCTTTCTTGCATCGTCAATTCCAG
Organism: Desmodus rotundus; assembly: GCF_022682495.2. Classification (NCBI taxonomy): domain Eukaryota; kingdom Metazoa; phylum Chordata; class Mammalia; order Chiroptera; family Phyllostomidae; genus Desmodus; species Desmodus rotundus. The sequence continues at coordinate 135,324,163 of NC_071391.1, read as the reverse complement.
TGGCCATGCATCTTCCTCATGTGAACACCCATTCTGCCTCAGATCCTTTCTTTTCAATGGTGTTTTTTGAAAATAAGTCTATTCATAACTGACAATGGTACTTTTTTCATTTCTATCCTCTGCTCTATGGCATCTCCTTTACCCTTTTTCTGAAACTGCTTATAGAAGTTCCCAGTGACTCCTGATTGACAACTTCAGTTAGAGCTGGGCCTTAGTTTTCAGCCCAGCTCCAATACTGCAGCCTTAGGAAGACAAGGAGAACACTGCCCTTCCTGTTCTTTCATTAGATTCTGTTTCTACTCACCCGATGGCACTATCACATTGTATTGTTATTGGGGCTCTATCTGTCTCACCTGTTAGATGATGAATGTCCTGAAAAGAGAGTCTGGGCTTTATTCCTAATGGCCAAGTTGAAGGATAAACACTCTCGCACACATACACACACACACCACTCTTATTGACTCTAAAGACTGTTGTTTCAAAGAGGAAACTTGACATAAAAGGATTGCCTTTATATACACCCTGCGGTTTGTAAATGCTAAGAATGGGTATCTTTTCATGTTTAGTGAGTGTTACCAGGACATTTCTGACATTGCCATCAGCCAGTCAGCACATATTTATTTATTGACAGTGCAAGATACTGTCATGAGTGATGGGAATTCAGTTCTGAATAAGACCTAAGATAGACACAGTCTTTGCCTTTGGGGGCTGGTTGAAGATTCAAGGACTTGAATTCTGTGCATCTATCCCTCCCCGTGTCATATTAAACACTTAAACTATACAGCTCCACAATTAGAATTCTTTGGGGAAAGAAGTTATGCTAGAAATTTCTATACGTTTTTACTTAGATAGAAAATATATTTCTCTCCAAACTCATCTGGAGTTAGGAATTGATTCAGTGAATTCCATTTAAGTTTTAGTAAGTATTTTTGACTTCTACATAAAAATCATTTCATAATATAGTAACATGTTTACTTTTATTTAAATACTGAGCGCCTGTAATCTTAGTCAAACCCTTGAGTAAAGGTTTTGTGTAGATGTCATAGGCCTAGAAGGAGTCATGAGCACTGGAAAAACCTATCCAGATTGGAAAATTTTATTTTTTAAGGTCCTCTCTTTATAACGAATTATGAAAAAATCTTCACTTTGAAAGGATCATTTTTAAAAATAACCTTTAAAGATATATATCTATAAACAGAAGTAGTCTATCATTACCTCAAATCTCAATATGTGATTTTTCTATTCTGAGGTTTTTATTCTGAGGTTTCTATTCTGGGGACACACACACACACACACACACACACACACACACACACACATATATTTCAGTAGCCTGCTAGTTATTGAACCAGAGATGAATTTGAAGTATCCTCATCAAGATCATTATGTAACTTCTAGAAAGTCAGTAACCTACTGAAAATATTTGAGGTATTGTAATACATTATCGATCCAAGATGGTACTGCAGTTTGTTATGAATAGATTTGTTGCTGGACATAAAACATTAATTATTGCCACCATGTTTTTATTAATATAATAAAAAAAATATGATATGATCACCTCAACCAAAGTGCTGGAAGAACTGAATCCACGTGTTAGCATCTTCCAGTTGACATCTTGAATGAATGTTGGTATTATCAGATCATTGTAAACTTGAACTAAACTCTGACCCTCTTTCCATCTTTTCTGTGTTGGCCATGCTTGTGCTCTCTCTCATCCTTTTTGGTTTTTGGATCCGCTTTTTCAACAGCTTGGGAAAAGCAAAGTTTTATGAGAATTTGACAGTTGGAAACCTGGGGACTATGACAAAGGGAACTATCTTTTCACTTTTGATTGCATACCAATTAGAACAATGCTCAAAAGATATTTCTCATAAGACTGAATGGAGGGGAGTGAGTGCTTTTTTTAAAGTCTGTGTGACCCTCACATTATGCAGTCATGATGCTTTACCATTTGAAAGACACACTCTCCATTCTCCTGTTGAAGACAGAAGATGGCTCTTCTGTGATTCCATAGAGACAGCCTAAGGCTTGAAAAATAACCCTTATGGAAGCTATGACTCTTATAAATTGTATTTTCAGTCCTCCTAAACCAATTCCCTATCTAGCTCATCTCCTGTTCTTTCCTTGTGCTTTCTGTTTCCTCACTCCAACGTTAAGAAGAAGATTTTGCTAGCAAATCTGCATTTTAATAGCAGCCGATGCTTTGAACTAAAGCAGTGTCTCTCTAACTTGCATGATGTTAGGTTTTGGCCATCAGGTAGAGGAAGAAGGTGTTTGGAACCAATTGGGATTTCCTGGATTCTCTTGAAATCAGTGGGGTTATTCCACCACATCCTCTGCCAAGTGATCGTGTAGATTCTAAAATTGGATATTGTTTGATGCTGGACAAGGGAAATTCCACATGGGCATGTTGGAATTTTCCTTATTTATTAACGTTTTTTTTTTAGATTATGACAAAGAATTTTTAAATTACTTGGACAAAAGTTCATTTTCTTTCTGATTCAAAGCCCCCTGCCTCCACTACCATACCCACACACGTATGCTCACACAGACATACGCTTCTTATATCCATCGCACATCGACACTTCATTCTCCTTGTTCAGCCTGTTCAGCTATCTGGGCAAGGGTCCAGGTTGGAAATGCACCCCCTACTCAAGCACTCTCAGTTTATTGAATCTGCACAGCGTTTATCAGGATTCTAAGACCGGGGACTGTTTTGTGATAGCAAATGCCAGCCATCAGGTCTATGGTAGACCTAGAAAAGGCTGGGAAATATCCTCTTCACGTAACTCTCTTGTAGAGAATAATTTGCCCCAGACATTTTCATCTTTGAAGGAATGTAGATTTATAGGCTTGATTTCTTAATCAGGGTGAACTTTTGTTAATGTTTCATGGCGAGGATATATATGGTCCTGCCATGGACCCAGTGGTGATGTTAGTAATAAAGACAATATTATTAACATCACTACATCAATATAAAAAGAGTTATAGAGTTAACATTTGTAAGTCAAAAAAAGAAAAAGAAAGAAAATTCTCAGGTTAACAGTTGCCTTTTCTGCCATTAATTCACTCGTTGGCAATATTTTATGCACTCATGTAGTTTATATACCAGGACTAGTACTTGGCAAGAACAATCAAAGACACACAAAAACAACCAGTTGCTTTTTTTTTTTTAACCTTTTTTCTTGTTTTTCATTTCCCCCTCCTCCTTCTTATGATGAAATTTTATTATTTCTTTGAAACTCTGAATCAGCCTCCAGCGGAGGGCTGGGTCCATTTAGAGCCAAAGTGCAGTATTTGAACTTTGCTATCACATAACACTTTCCAAGGCTGCTTGTCTGAAATGACTTAATTTGCACTGCAGGACCAGCCCTGAACCCACAAATACTCCAAAAAGCCACAGTGAGCCAGGGCAGCAGACCTATTACTAATTTTTTATTAAAATCCCTGAGGCACCCAGCACAGGGCCCCAAAGCAGCTTTAATAATAGACAACATACAGCACATTTTTCTTGTATTGCCATGTAATCAAATCTGAGGCTGCTGTTCACTTTCTTTGTTTTACCTAGAGGACCAGCTTCCAATTTAGTTGTGGCCTACTCTAAACTGATTTTTCATTGTAATTAATGCCTACTTTGGCCTCAGCCACTTATACAACTTTCCATTAGAGGTTTGCAGCCATCCACTGAGTATTTTACTAAGTTACCCTCATAGACTTGCTATAGCTGCAATTTTGTTTAAGTCTTTCTTTTTATTACAATTTTTTGTAAAAAAATTTTTAAATTGCTTAGCTAAATAGTTTTAAAATTTTTTTCCATCTTCCTTCTCTTTGTGCTTCACCTAGTAAAATATTTGGGCAAAGGTCCAAGTTGGGGAAAAACATGCGTGCGCTCACACACATACCCTACTTACCCCTTCACTGCCCCCAACAAGCCCAGCCTTTAAGTGATTTCAGAAAGACTGGTGGAACTTATTTAGACCCAGGGTCTGCTGCAGCTAATTTTCTGTCTGTGTTTTGTGCTGTCCATTTCCTCTGAAATAGTACCTGAGGTTTAAGGTTCCTCAGCAGAGGATGTTAGGAGACCTCTGCAAACATTCAGGTGGCAGCCTTCCCATCACTAACCTTAAAAAAATATTATGGCAGTGGGCCCAGGGTCAGATTAAATAGATGAAAAACTATATGCCATGCCTTTGCCGCTCCCTGAACCTTTCTCTGTTGGCTGGGCTGACATTTTCAGTGACTTTTTTTAGAGCCTTGTTTAGACTGTCTTTCTAGAAAATTCTGTATCTTTTTACCTCCCATCGTCTCCTACCTGCCTTGGCATTGCTAAATCAAAAAGAACAACGATCAGAAATTGGAGTCCTCTGATGTCGTTTTCAAAAGGACTCAATGAATTAGGTCCATTAACACAACATTGATGACATGTAGCTTCTGCTGAAGGCAACTTCATGGGTCAATTCCTTAAAAGGCCTTGACCAAGAATACTCTGGAAGGAAACTGCAAGATCTTTGTGCAGTTTTTACTTTTGCATTTTAAGCATTAGTAGTTTGCCCTATAGGATTGATGGGGAAAAAGTCATACTTTCTGGCAACGAGCAATAGATTTCCTTGTCTTAGCTGATACATGTTACAGAAATGCTGCTAGCCATTGGGCATAATAATTCCCTTTTGAATCTTTAGTAGTCGTTTCTCCTTGGATAACATTTTGCACTGTGGTATAATGCTGTCAGCCTTTTAAATAGCATTTACAGACTCTTTTGATCACATCTGCAATGTGAGTTGCTGAAATTGAAAAGTACACAAAGTCTTAATGGAGCCCTGTATCTATGTTGTGGCTAACTGTCAACAACTGGGTAATGTTTTATGAGAAAGAACACATTAGTAGATTGAGTAAGGTGAGACCCAGGTCTGTTTCCCAGCCCCATTGCTGTTTATTGAACAAATAAGGCCTGCTGGTCCTCATTAGGTGGTGTGGCCTCATCAAATTTATAGCAAGTTCTCCTCTCTTTCTCCCAGCTAAGACCCTCAGGCATCAGAAGATAAACAGAAGCACCTATATAAAGCACTTGATAATTTGTATTTTTTAACATAGAAACATGATTCCATCAGTTATCATTTACATGAGAAGTGAGACTTAAAGAGACTGATTTGTGTGTGAGGATTAAGAAATCAGGTATGTGCTTATACTCACACCTCATAAATCGTATGTTTGCATTCATACATACAAATTGTCTAAAATTTAAATATAGAGTGATTCTAAAAGGAATGGATTTCTAATTCATCAGGTGATATGTTTTCCTTTTAAATTGGAGGAATTTATGTAGTCTGGTTAGAATATGCTATAATTACCAAAGACTAAATAGGAGTGTCCTCCAAGACTGAGAACCAAATTTCTAAAAGTTCAGTGGAGAAACACTATCACAGTATTAATTTTACTCCTCTATTTTTTCCAGACTCTTTCCCTTGGCATATATAAGCAATATTATCTATCCCGCCTGCTTTCTAAATGTGATAGCCCAGTCATACCTTTACTCGTTCCCCAGCTTCCCCTCCCACCTGCCATGAGCACCCCACCACTCCCTTCCCTTGTCCCCACACACTCCTCCACCCATTGTACACCACTTGGCTTCTATTTTAAAGAACTCCCTGACAGTGAATGTCACAGACTGCCTAGTGCCAATTCTGGCAAATAAAGACCACACTCTTCTTGCCTTTAGAAACATCGGGATGGTTTTATTTTACCCTTATTTTCAAGTTAAAACATGAAGCTTGATTCTCTGGCTTTAGACCCTCCCAAGAATGATTGGAGATTCCTCTTAGTAGGTTTGTGTGTGTGTGGGGGGGGGGTTAAGATGAAGGGTGGAAGAAAATTCTATTTGAGTCATTGACAGATGTTAGAGTTTTTTAACAAAAAGAACAATTGTGCATCCTACCAGGTGCCCAACCAACACATCCCTTAACAGCATCCAAGTGGAATCAGATGTAATCAGCACAAATGCATTTGTTTTTTTCAATGTGAATGGGATATTATCTTGTCTTTCTGACACAAGACAAGATGCTAAACATTAGACAGAGGCTGGGTGATTGTGGTTGGCCTGGACCACATGGCACGAAAGCTGGGCTGTTCAGAGCCCTTTCACAGTACTGAATACAGCTGCAAGGGCTCTTTGGGAGTTAATTGGAGTGACTTGGTGCCACAAAATATTTGAGGAAAAGGGACTATAGAGATAATCTAACTCAACACCCTCACTTTGCAGATGGGGAAAATGAGACCCAGAGAAATTAATGAACTTGCCCAATGTCTCATAAGCAGTCAGTGAGTAAACTGAGAATAAAACCCAGCTCCTTGTAGAATGGTCCCTCCCTCAATCTGCACAAGTAATTCTTAAGCTACTCATCAAAGTCCAAGTCTACACTAGAGACAGAAATACTGAATTTTGGAAACGCAGTTTTAGGTACCATGAAATTTGCATCTATAGTGAAAGCACAATATAAATCCCCAAAAACTTTGCTGCTAGAGCAACTGCTTGAAAGAGACCAACCGTTTTGAAACTGAAGCCTGGTGCATTGGAGAGTATGCCACCAGGAGTTAAATGCATCTAGTCTTAGCTAAAGTATTTGTTATCTGGATTTCTGAAATTAATGTGCTTTGAAGTCCTATAGGAAGCTATTTAAAATGCACCTCTTCAGGCCTCTGCTTCTAGGTAGGACTGCCATAGGTCTGAGATGATGCCAAGTAGGCTGTATTTCATTGACAATAGTTTTAAGTGTTTTCTAGGCTTTGCACTATTTTCTGTTGTCTTAAGACTAATTACTGTCTAAGGAGGCTGTGATTCAGATGTGTGTGTTTGTGGGAGCATGAGAAGTAACTAATAAATACATCATAAGTAAACAAGTTAAATTTAAAGATTGAGAAATAAGATGAAAATTAATATCGAATAAATGGATACATAGCTGTGTGGGACTACAGTTGCTAGTCTGGACGGAGATGGCTTTTTGAAGAGTCAAATATGGAGGAAGAACCTTATATTTAGAGATCTGAGGGAAGAAACTTGCAAGCAGAGGGAACGACTCATGCAAAAAGCCCCAAGACAGGAACTCCCTTCACATGAATGAAGGCCACAGAGAGGGGTGTGGTGGCTAGAGAGAGTGGGTGAGGGAAGAACAGCAGCCGATGAGTTCTGCAGGTGGGCAGGGCATGTCCTGTGGTCTGGGGTGAGGAGTGTGAAATCTGAATGTGGTTTTCTTTCTAATTGAATAGGCAACTATTGAGCAGTTTTTAGCAGGCAAATGCCATGATCCAATTTATGCTGTAAAAAGATGCGTTTGAACAAATACCTCTGGTGATTCTGATGCTGGGGATCCTCAGGTACACTCTGAAATTTTCAACAACCTGTGATCTTCGGTTGTGATTCACCTTTCTGGGTTTCAGTTTTCGTATTTATAAACTTTATTCCCGACCATGCCTGTATCACAGGATTGTCAAAATCAAGTGTTCCATTGGAAATGTGCAAACATATATATATATATTTTTAAATAGAGTTATTCATTTATTTTGACTCTTGTCTTGACAGCCAAACTGGGAGACCGCTGACTGGGAGGTAATTCAGGTTTTGGCCACTGGGTTGGAAAAGTCAAATGCAGCAGAAACCCCCTTGTAACCAACTGATTTTTCTTCTTTGCAGTATTCATTGTAAGTGGATTTCCCTTTTGTGTATGTGTATGTTTGAGACAGATGGCAACTTTACAGCATGATGTTAGAAGAAAAAGTGTTTGGAAAGGGAAGAAGGAAGGCAAACAAGAAAAGCATGCCTTGAATAAGCAATTTTTCTTAAAAGGAATACATTCTGGGACAGTTTATTTTTGTGATCTGCCTGGAATTTGGGGACAATGTGCTAGAATTCTCTTTTTGCCTTTAGCTGGCAAGCTGCCTAAAAAAGGTGGGGACTTGGAAGAGAGATGCAGTGTTTCTATTAAAATAAGTCTTTATTGAAAGCAGGACCAGTGGGTAAAGTTAGTCCTTGGCTTTTTAAAGGCACTATGGCTGGGTCTATATGAACAGTGAAGTGCAAAATGGAAACTATTATCCAGCGAGGGCACTTGGGATCAAATATCTAAGAATATTCAAATAATTTTAGGCCAAGTAGTAAACTTTTTTGGAAGAGAATGAGTTATTTGGATATTTTTTTATTTTAAATGATTTTTATTGTATTTTTGCCATTATCGTTTAGTCCCCTTATAGAACTTCCCCCCCTGCAATCACTACACTGTTTTCCACATCCACGAGTCTTTCTCCTTTTTGCTCTGACCCTCCACGCCCTACCCTCCCGTGTCTTTGCTGTCATCTGCTCTCTATGTATGAGTCTGTCTCTGTTTTGCTTGTTACTTCAGTTTGTTCATTAGATTCCATATAAGTGAAATCAAATGGTATTTGTCTTTCTGTGACTGGCTTATTTCATTTAGCATAATGTTCTCCAGGTCCATCCATATTGTCTCAATGGGTAAAATTCTCTTTTTTACAGCTCAGTAGAATTCTATCGTGTGAATGTCCTATAGTTGTTTTATCCACTAATCCACTGATGGACACGTGGGCTGCTTCCATATCTTGGTGATTGTAAATAATGCTGCAATGAACATAGGGGTCCTAATGTTCTTTTCAATTAGTATTTTGGGTTCCTTTGGATAGTCCCAGAATTAGGATCACTGGTTCAAAAGGCAAATCCATTTTTCATTTTTGAGGTATCTCTACACTGCTTTCCACAGTCTGCATTCCCACCAACAGTTCAAAAGAGTTCCCTTTGCTCCACATCCTCATTAGCACTTGTTTGTTAATTTATTGATGATAACCATTCTGACAGGTGTGAGATATCTGTTGTGGTTTTAATTTGCATTTCTCTGATGGTTTGTGATATTGAGCATCTTTTCATATGTCTATTTACCATCTGTATGTCCTCCTTGGAGAAGTGTCTATTCATTTGCCTATTTTATAATTGGGTTGTTTGGTTTTTATGGTGTTGAGTTTTGTTATGGAAATTAACCCCTTATCAGATGTATTTTCCCATTCTGTGGGTTTGTATTTTTATTTTGTTGGTGATTTTCTTTGCTGTGCAAACACTTTTTAGTTTAATGTAGTCTCATTTGTTTATTTTCTCTTTTGCTCCCCTTGCCTGGGGAGATATATCACATAAAATATTGCTATGAGCAGTGTCCGAAATTTAGCAGCCTATGTTTTTTTTTCCAGGATTTTTATGGTTTGGGGTCTAACATTTAAGTCTTTAATCCATTTTGAATTTATTCTTGGTGTGGTGTAAGAAAGTGGTCTAGTTTAATTTTTCTGCATGCATCTGTCAATTTTTCCCAACACCATTTATTAAATAAACTATCTTTAGCCCATTGTATGTTCTTGCTTCCTGTGTTGAATATTAATTGACTATAAAAGTGTGGGTTTATTTTTAGTCTCTCTGTTCTGTTCAATTGATCTGTGTGTTGGTTTTTATGCCAGTACCATGCTGTTTTGATTACTATGGCCTTGTAGTATAGTTTGATATTAGGTAGTGTGATTCCTCCACATTGTTCTTCTTTCTCAGGATTGCTGTTGCTATGCGGGGCCTTTTGTGGTTCCATATAAATGTTTGAACTATTTGTTCTAGTTCTGTGAAATATGTCATTGGAATCTTGATAGGAATTGAGTGAGTCTATAGATTGCTTTGGGTAGTATGGACATTTTATTGATGTTAATTCTTCCTATCCATGAACACAGTATGTGTTTCCTCTTATTTGTATCTTCTTCAATTTCTTTCTCCAGTGTCTTATAATTTTCCAAGTCCAGGTTTTTTACATCATTGGTTATGTTTATTCCTAAGTATTTTATTCTTCTTTGTAGCAATTGTAAATGGGACTTTTTTCTTAATTTCTCTTTCTGTTAGTTCCTTATTGGCATATAAAAATGCAACCTATTTCTGGATATTAATTTTCTATCCAGCAACTTTGCTGAATTCATTTATCAGTTCTAGTAATTTCTTGGTGGAATCTTTGGGATTCTCTATGTACTGTATCATAGCATTGGCAAATAATGACACTTTTACTTCTTCCTTTCCAATTTGGATGTCTTTTATTTCTTGTTCCTTGTCTGGTTGCTGTGGCTAGGACTTTCAGTACTATGTTGCATAAGAGAGGTGAAAGTGGACATTCTGCCTTGTTTCTGATCTTAAGAGGAATGCTTGTGGTTTCTGCCTATTGAGTATGATGCTGGAAGTGGGTTTGTCATATATGGCCTTTAATATGTTTAGGTATGTTCCCTTTATTCTCAGTTTGCTGAGAGTTTTTATCATAAATGGGTGCTGGAGTTTATCAAGTGCTTTTTCTGTATCTGTTCATATGATCATGTGATTTTTATTATTTGTTCTTTTTATGTGGGGAATCATATTTATTGATTTACAAGTGATGCATCTTGCAGTTATTGCATTACTGAAATAAATCCCACTGGATCATGGTGTATGATCTTTTTGATGCATTGCTGTATTTGGTTTGCTAATATTTAGTTGCAGATTTTCACATCTATGTTCATCAAGGATATTGGCCTATAATTTTCTTTTTTGTTTTTTTTTTGTGGTGTCTTTATCTGGTTTTGAAATTAGAAAATATTGGACTTGTAAAATGAACTTGAGAGCCTTCCCTTCTCTTGAATTTTTTGAAATAGTTTGAGAAGGAGAGGTGTTAGTTCTTCCTGGAACATTTGGTAAAATTTACCTGTGAGGTCATCTGGTCCAGGTCTTTTGTGTGTTGGGAGTTTTGTTTTTTTTTTTTCTTTTTTAATTACTGCTTCAGTTTCACTAGGTGTAATCTGTCTATTCAGATTCCCTGGTTCTTCCTGATTTAGCTTAGGAAGATTGTATGTTTCTAGGAATTCATCCATTTCATCCATGTTGTCCAGTTTGTTGGCATATAGTTGTTCTTAGCATTTTCTTAAAATCCTTTGTATCTGTGTGATGTCAGTTATTTCTCCTCTTTCATTTCAGATTTTATTTATTTGGGTCCTCTCTCTGTTTTTCTTGATGTGTTTGGTTAAAGGTTTGCCAATCTTATTTATCTTTTCAAAGAACCAGCTCTTGGATTCATTGATCTTTTAAGACAATTTCATTTATTTCTGCTCTGATCTTTATTATTTCCTTCCTTGTACTCACTTTGGACTTTGTTTGTTGTTCCTTTTCAAGTTTCTTTAAGTGTGAAGTTAGATTGTTTATTTGAGCTTCTTCCTGTTTTTTGAGATACTATAAATTTCCCTCTTAATATTGCTTTCCCTGTGTCCTGCAGATTTTGAATTGTGTCCTCATTTTCAATTGTTTCAAGGTATCTTTGATTTTGTCCTTGACCTCATTGATGACCTATTTATTGTTTAATAACATGTTATTTAGCTTCCATATCTTAGTGTGCTTTTTAGTTTTCTTGTGATTGATTTTCAGTTTCATAGCATTGTGATCAGAGAAGAATCTTTTTTTTTTTTTTTGGATAAATAAAACCAAACATTTATTTACACCAAAGAATCCCAACACTGGATCTTTCACATATAAAGGACAAAGTATTATATATACACACAGCAAGGGGCGGCAGGGCTGTAACAAGAGAGTTTATAGTTTTCCCCGTAATTACAAGTCTACCTTTCAGTTTCACTGGAGACAGTGGCTCTGCTCAGAGAAGAGTCTTAATATGATTTCAATCTTCTTAAATTTATTGAGACTTGTTTTATGTCTTAACATGTAGTATATCCTAGAGAACGTTTCACGCGCTCTTGAAAAGTATGTATATTCTGCTTTGGGGTGAAAGGCTCTGAAGATATAGATCAAATCCTTTTGATGTAGTGTGTCATTTAAGGGCGCTGTCGTGTTGGATTTTCTGCCTAGAAGATCTACCTATTGACATCAAAGGAGTATTAAAATCACCAACTATGACTGTATTTCTGTTGATATCTTCCTTTATGTCCATCAAGATTTGCTTTACATATTTAGGTGCTCTTATGTTGGGTGCATAAATGTTTGTTAGGGTTATATTATCTTGTTGGATTGTTCCCTTTATCATTATGCAGTGCCCTTCTGTGTCTCTTACTATAGCCTTTGTTTTAAAGTGTATTTTGTTGCATGCAAGCACTGTACCCCATGTTTTGTTCCCTTTCATTTGCATGAAATATCTTTTTCCAGCCCTTTACTTTTAGTCTGTGTGTATCTTTCCATCTGAGATGGATCTCTTGGAGGCAACATATTCATGGGTTTTGTTTTCTTATCCATTCAGCTACCCTATGTCTTTTGGTTGGAGCATTTAAGCCATTTACATAAGGTGCTTATTTATAGATACATATTTAGTGCCATTTTATGGTTAGACTATTTTCCTCTGTTTTTTTTTAACCCCCCCCCCCTTTTTTTTTTTCTTTTTAACTTCTTATTAAAGCAAGCCCTTTAACATTTGCTGTAGTACTGGTTTGGTGTTAACAAACTCCTTTAGCTTTTTCTTATCTGGGAAGCTCCTTATTTCTCCTTCAGTTTTAAATGATAGCCTAGCTGGGTAAAGTAGCTTTGGTTGTAGGTCCTTGCTTTTAATCATCTTGAATATTTCACACCACTCCCTTCTGGCCTGAAATATTTCTGTTGAGAAATCAGATAATTGTCTAATTGGTGCTCCCTTGTATATAACCACCTGCTTAACTCTTGAAGCTTTTAGGATTCTCTCCTAGTCTTTAAGCCTTGTCATTTTAATTATGATGTGTCTTGATATAGGCCTCTCTGAGCTTCCCAGACTTGTGTACCTTTTTCCCTCACCAGATTAGGGAAGTTTTTGGTCATTATTTCTTCAAATAGGTTCTCCATTTCTTGCTCACTCTCTTTTCCTTCTGGTATTCCCATGATGCAGATGTTGTTATGCTTCCTGTTCTCCCAAAGCTTTCTTACACTCTCCTCATATTTTTAATTCTTTTTTCTTTTTGCTGCTCTGCTTGGGTGTTAAACTACTATTTATTCCTTCCAGTTAATTATTTATTTCAGTGTTGCATTCTTATATCTGAGTGGTCCTTTTAATAGTTTCAATGTCTTTTTCATGGTATTGAGTATCCTTATAATCATTACTCTAAACTCTCTATGATAAATTGCTTGCCTCCATTTCATCTAGCTCTTCCTGAGAATCTTGTTGTTCTTTCACTTTGGGCCTGTTTCTTTGTCATCCCATTTTGGCTGCATCTTTGTGTTTATTTCTATGTATTAGGTAGATCTGCAAAGACTCTGGTGTAGGCCTATGTCTAACCGTGCCTATGACTGGGTAACCTGTTTGGAGCCATTAGTGACCCGTAGCTTATGGTTCTCTCTGCTGGGTCTGTTTGTGTGCAGAAAGAACCACACTGCACACCAAGGCTGGTTTTTATGAGCACCGGTCAGGGGAGAGGGTCAGCTAAAGTCTCAGAGCTCCCAGAGATCTGCCTCTGTCTGCAGGCTTGCTGTTAGGCCTAAAGAGTGAAAGTCTTATAGCTGTACTCCTCAGCAGCAGGGCCTAAGTGCTACAGAGTGGAGCAGAGTAATTTCTGGACAGTGCTATTGCTTCCCCTTAGGCTGTTGCCACTTGGAGGGGTGTGCTCTGCCTAGGAAAATTGGCCTCTGCAGTATGGGGAATGACTCAGCACAGGGATTCTGGTGGCTGAATGTTCCATTCTTTCCCCAGAGCCACCAGCCCTAGACTCTCCTCATGGGTCTCTAGTCCGTTCTGCCCTCCTTCTGTCTGAGGCCAGGGTAAGTGGCTGCAAATGGAATTTTGTGTGTTGGATCTTTAAGAGGCTATCTGCATCTCTAGCTATCTCTCCCTGCTGTACAGAAACCTTGCTGCTTTTCACAGCTGTATGTTATTTGGGTTCATTTCCCTTTTCTGGTACTGTAGACTAGGGAACCAGAACAGGGAAAGGAACTTTTGGCATGGGCTAGGCATTTTCTAAACGCTGGGAATTCAGTAGAGAACAGGAAAAAGGCGGGGGGGGAAACTATTAATAAACCATAAAACTTTACTGAGAGTCATTAAGCAATTAATGTAAAGATATAACTTGCTCAGAGATGGGAAGGCTGATTATTATAAAGATGTCAATTTAAAAAAAGTATTTTTATTAATTTAGTGCAGTTTCAATAAGGCAATTATTTAATGTAACAAAATGATTATATAATTCATTTGGGAAATTGAAAAAAACAGTAAAAAATATACAATATATTTTGTAAAGGAAGAGTAAAGAGATTTGAATTCTCTATTTGACAGTGAAACCAGCCAAACTAACATAATCACAACAGTGCACGAATAGATAAATTTAGTCGACAGCTATGAGGCAGATTCCAATGTATGAGAATGGTAGATGTGGTCATTGTAATGTGAAAAACCCCCAGAGAAGGAAATGGTTCATCAGCAAATGGGACTAGGAGAGTCACTTTACAATCTGGAAATAGAAAGTTAGGACATTACTTCTCCCCTCGCACTAAAACAATTTATTGATAGTTTAAAGAAAAAAAATACAAAGTCAATAAAAAACACATAAGATCTTTTTCATATCTTTAATGGGAAAGGAGTTTGTAAGTATAAAAACAATTACAGAAGTCAAAAAATATTTATATGTCAAAAACAAACAAAAGAGAAATGACATATTGAGGTAAAATTTTTGCAATAACTATGCAAGACAAAAGGTATTCTTACTATAAAATAAACTTCTACAAGTGGTTGAGAAAAAAGTCCTAATCCCTTTAAAACGTATGAGAAAGTAAATATAAATGTGGATGTGTATACTGATGTATAGATATATAAGGAAAATATGTATGTTAAGTGTATTCTACCTTATCAAATAAAAGTATGCAAATAAAAATAACAAAATTCCACATTTTATTTTTAAGTCAGCGTCAGCGTAAGCAATGGTGTTATATTTACCCACCATGGTCAAAATAACTTGCAAAAGAACTTGCTCACTCAGTGATATGTGGATATGAAGTGCCAGTTTTTCCACATAGTATGTTTTTAACTTGAACAAAGAGCTTCAAAATTTTCATTTACAGGACTTGACAGTAGACTTAAAGCTTTTATCCTAAAAAACATAATAGAAGATTTACTCCAAAAATTATGTATAGACATGTTTGTTAAATCATTATTTATTTATCAAGGACAAAGTTTAGAAATAACATAAATGTTCAACATAAGGGAATAATTAAGTTATGATATGTATAGCACTATTATAAAATATTCAGCTATTTAAAAATCAGATTTGAAAGAATATTGTGAAAACACTCATAATAATAGGCAACAAGAAAGATGCAACTGTACATATTCGTCCTTTTTAGAAATCTCTCTGTACGTGTGAGAGTGTTGTGTGTTTCTGTTGTCACTGAATAGGCATGATAAAATACTAAAAGTGGGAGAATGAACACTTTACATATGTAAAGTAGATAAAGAACACTTCGCATCATATATGCCTATATTTGTCAAGGTTTTTTAAGGAAGATGTGTTAATTTAATAAATTGAAAAAAATTCTTTCTTTTTAAGAAGAAGACAACTAATCCTACCATTGGGTCAAGTCAGTTTCCTAGCTCAGGGCAGGGGAAAAAAACAGCTGGGAAAATATTTGATCTGATCAACTTTTTTTTCTTCGGATGTGGCAATTTCTGTTTCATCGGTAGAATCCGCCCCCTCCTGCCCCCCCCCCCACAGCCACCCCATTTTTTAAATCAGAGAAACTCGCATTCTCAGAATACTTGAAGGAATGTTTGGCTAACATTGTCATTCAAATTGGTTTAATTTCATTGAATTTTGTTTTATCTCTAGTAAAACATTTTGAAATGGTTGTATGAAAGACCCTCTACAACCAAGCTATTGGCTGATCAATTTGATTAGCAGTTAGGAATTATAAATGGAAGATAAAACGGGTCTTTTCTTGTTATGCAGCCCTGGTAATAAATGGCAAGTACATATTTCTGTAAGGCTTTTATTCTTAGAAAGAAAGCAAAAGAATATAATAGGTTTTTTAAATACATGCCACATAATTTATTCTGACAAACAGATGTATTTTGTTGTTGCTATTATCATTTGATGAAATACTTTAAAACTAGTCCAAGGTGGTCCATTTTCAAATATAATATATACAGTACATCTAGCAGTTAACAAAATTTGGATGTGTAGCATAGAATGGTCATTATTTTTACTGAAAAAAAATAAAGGCACTAATTACTTACAGACAAGATACTTAGCACAAACAGATAAGCTTCAAAATGAAAAATTCTCAGTTTATGATAATTATGTTCTCTGCTTTGTTTTCAGAGACTGATAATTTGAGGCTTTAAAATCACCAGGAAGCCATTAATTGGAATTCTTCAATAAAAAATAAATTACATAGAAGTTCATGATGAGTTGTAAAAGCAGAGAGACTGTATTATACAGTGAACGACATTGCTTCACTATTTATAGCCTCATGCAGATATGTCTAACAGAAAACTGTAAAGAATTTGAGATGTGCAGATAGCAATTATTCACAGACCCAAACTATCTTCAGATACTCCCAATAATATCTTTTTAGCAGATCTCTGCACCAGTAAAGGCGGGACTTCAATTCAAGCAAGGTTTTGCTAACATGTTGCATCGTGTTTCTGACGTTTTCCATGGCCTCCCAAGGCCAGATCTTCACATCACATGGCACAGTCCAGCCCTCTGTAAGAGTAATATAGTCCGGTGTGACAAGCAAGTACATTTTAGAGATGGTGCCTGTCACCGGAGGTCTGGGTCACACTATACTTGCAGGTTAGCTGAGCAGTCTCATCTTCAGAATATTACCCCTTACTTCCACTAAAGAAAACCAGATTACCGTAAGTGCTAATCTACCATGCCCAGGGCAGGAAGCAAGGGTTAGAGGAAAGACGCGAGTGCCAGTATAGCCTTTTTGGGATGTTCCAAAACCAAATCTACTCAGGGTAGGGGAAACAAGCAGGTAATAATGATAACAGGTGCTGTGGGGGTGAAGGTCAAGGGGTAGTCCGTATGTACCAGTCTATAACTGAATACTGAATGTGACTCTGAAACTGAAGTCTGGATGCTTTGGACCTCCCTCTCATCTAATGATGCTGTGGGAACACTGGCATCCCTCACGCCCGTTGTACAGGGAAGGAGATGGATTTCCATGATGGTGGCAAACAAAGGCCATCCTGTAGTGAAAAGTGCATGGTGGGACCTGGAGGTGGGTGTAAGAAGGAACTTGGGGTTCAGTTTCAATTAATCTTAGGCTACTAGCCTCCACCCTTCAGTTAATAATTCCATAATGTTAAGGATATGGGAGATTCAGTTAAAAATCACCTTGAAGTATTAGAGATATGATGGGAGACCAGGAGAGTAGTCCTATGCACTGGCAGGAGCCATCTTGATTCGGTGGAATGAACACTAATTTTATAATCTGTATTCATCAGAATAGGCTAATTATGTTTCAGTCCCCAAATCTTGCAGGCTTCATACAACAAAGGTGGACTTCTCCTTTCTGCTATATAGGTTGGCAGGGGCTCTATCATCACTGTCACTCAGGAGCCGAGGGTGATGGAAGCTCCCTCTTGACACACGCTTCTGTGAGCACCATAGCAAGGAAAATGGAATGGGATGGATTATACACTGACTCTTAAGGCTGCCACTCAGCTCCACACGTCTCTTCTGCTTACATTTTATTGACCAGAAATAGTCACATAGTCACCCTAACTTCAATGTGAGACAGAGAAGTACAATCTTACCATGGACTTGGGGAGTACTTACATTAGTTTCTTAGGGCTGCTGTAAAAAATTATCCCAAACTCGGTGACTTAACACAAGTTTATTTCTTTGCATTTCTGGAGGCTAGAAATCTAAGATTAGTTTCAATTGGCCAAAATCAAGGTATAGATGGGACCATGATCTCCCTGTAGACCCTAGAGGAGAATCTAATTCCTTGTTTGTGTCAGTAACTAAAACTGCATTTCTTGCATTCCTTCATTTGCGGTCTGTCCCTCCATTTTCAAAGCTAGAAATGGGGTCTCTTGTTTGTCCTCACATTGCCACCTTCTCTCTAGTCAATCCTCTCTGAATCCCTCTGATAAGAACACTTGTGTTTACCTCTGGGGCCCACCTGGGAAATCCAGGATATCTTAACCATTTCAAGGTCCTTAATCACATTTGAAATGTTTATTTTGACATATAAGGTAACATTCAAAGGTTCCAGGGATTAGGACCTGGATATCTTTGGGGACCATGAATTTGCCCATCAGAATACCTTAGAGTCAAAAGTCCTAGATGTGATCCCCACAACCGTCACTTATGGGCTCTGCATCCCTAGTAATTATAAATCTCTGAAAGTTGAAAATGTCTCATGAGAGTAATATGGATTAAATGCACTTTCCATGCATATGTTCTTTATGAAGATGTCTAAAATTTTGATAGTTTTGATAATGTAAAAGAATTTGTATACCGTGAAATATGTGTTTACCTTCTGTATTATCAAGATGACTACCTAGTACCACTCCCGCTATTTGGATTTGCATTTAAGATCATGCAAAGTACCCATGATCACCATTGTTTAGCTGTTAACACCGTACTTCTCAGACTTTATTGTGCATCAGGTAAAGCTGCTGCATTAGTAAATAGTGAAGATTCCAAGGCCTTATGCCTGGAGATTCTGATGGAGAAAGTCTGGAGTAGAGCTCAAGAATACCTGTTCATATCACCAGTAGAGCTGATTTTTTGTGTGGGAGCCCCACACACCTCCCTTAGAAAAACACTGTGCAGTAGACATGTCTGGAGGCTGTTAGGCTTTATGTGCTCGTACCAGAATGAGAGTTGAGCTTTCTCTGTGACAGTACTCATGTGCATAGAGCCCACAGCCCGCTCTTCCATATAGGGAAGAGAAGTACTGAGGCTACAAACCTATACAACATAAAGGAAACCAGTGCTACTCACATGAATCAATGTGGTCCCTTATTCATAATTGTATATCAAGGATCTACAGATGTGTTTTTACAAAATTAAGTGAATAACATCAAAGAAAAAAACAACAGCTGATCTCAGAGGGAACATCAATAGTGCATGGAACAGAAGAGAGAGGTAAATACACTAATCAATATCTTCAGAATGATTTAAGAGGACATTACAACCATAACATAAAGATAGGCTTTTATGAAAAATAAGCAACCAGAGAATAAGAAAGTGTTCTTATAAATAACTTCTGAAATTATAAATAAAAGGCTGAACAATTGACCAGAAACATATGAATTGATGATCTGAAAGAGAAATCTGCCTATATCTCCCAAGACAAGAAACCAAAAGATAAAACAGATAAAAAGATGAAAAATATGAGACAAAGTAAGAATAATAGAGAATAAATCTCAGAAGTTCAATATGTAATTAATAGCAATTGTAGAAAGAGAATCAGAGGAAATTTTTTTTTCTGAGCTGAAAAATGAATGTTTTTATTTTGAAGAGTTTCATTAAGTGCCAAGAAAACTTGAGTTAAAATCCACATCTAGATAGAGCCTGGTGAAATATATTTGAAAAATTCTAAGTGTATAGATATAAAAATTCTAAAAGCTTCTGGAGTAGCATGGAGGAGAAAAGAAGAAACCTAGATATAAAGCAGATTGTTATTGGACTTCTCACCACATCAATAATAGAGGATAATGGAACAATATTTTCAAGGGTTTCAAAAAATCAAGCCAAACCAACATTGAAGCCCGAAAAGCAAAATATAAACTCTTCAGATAACCTACAAGCCTAATTTGGAAGCCTGACTCAAGTGTGCAATCAACAAAAGGGGGAAAAGACAATAAGGGATATGAGAAATAATATTAGGAAGGAAATCAGGAGACCTTTAAGTTGTTGTTGATTCATACTAACAAATGATAAGATCACAGTATGTTGGGCCATGAGGTAATGAGGAGCAGAGAAAAGGTGATGGTCTCCAAAAATAATAAGAGGAAAATAAAATCCTGCTAAGATTTTTGTCTTGATACATGGAAGTATATTGTATATTAATGGTGATAAACTGTAGATATTGATAGAAAAGTCAATGGTTTAGAAATGTGGCTTAAAGGTTGGATGGCAACCATTAGGAATAGGATTTATAACTTTGAAACTATTAGTATAAATAAAAATGGAGCAAGAAAATGTTATTTCAACAAAAGGCAAAATGAATAGAGAAACCTCAACAAAAACAAGAATGCATGGTTCATTGGATGTAAATACAATAGAAGGGTTATATCTCAAAATAAATTCTAAATCATAGAAATCACTACTTTAAATTCTCTGACCACAGAAAAGTAATATTAGAAATTATCCTAAGAAAGGAGAGAAAAACTTAGAAATTAAAAACTGAAACCAGTGGATTTTCTCATTTGCTTTAGGAACAATTAAAAGGTGTGAAGGGGGTTTCAGAAAGGAGATCCAGGGTGGGCCAAGGCAGGTGTGCAGTGTTCATATGGAAAGTAATACAGTAACCAATAAACAATAACACAAGAATACACTGTTTTGTGTACGCACAACTGGAAACCTGTTTTTGTCCCACCTGTAGGACAATTTCTACCCAGAAATTCCTATTTTAAGTTGATACCTTAGGGGAAAAATGCTTACTAGCGTGTGCAAAGAAAGATGGGCAAGATGTTCATTTCAGTATTGTTGTTAATAAGAAAGAAGTAAAACCATAAAAATGGCTACCACTGAGAGATACCAGAAGACATGGTAGATGACCAAAGCTTTTTTTTTTTAAAGTATAGAACAGTCCAGATAATATGATTTTATTTATATTAAAGAAAGGCAAATATTAAGCCTATATATAAAAATGCATAGAGAAAGCCTTGAAGGATATGTGTCAAACTGAAAGCTGTGGTTACCTTTGTGAGGGAAATGGAAGTGGAGTGTAGAGGCAGATACTGTGCCATATACTTAATTTTTGCTTAATAACCATAACTATACATGCTTTTTTAAAAATCACCAAAATTCATTCAGATATTAATTGCATAAAAATAATTTTAAGAAAGCACCAAAGGAAGAGGGGTTTCCGTTGTAAAGCTCCTCATTAATACTGCTACATCAGACGGAAATAGGTATTTCCTCTGTGGAAGAACGCTGTCCATCAGGTCTCCAGAGCATAGGCAAACCATCCCTTCTGAACACGTGGCTGCCAGGATTGAGATCCCGTGTCCTGCAGCATCCTTACAATGTATGTTTGAGTTTCTTGAGTGACTCTTTCCACCAGAAAAGAATGCTATGTTTAGTTTCTTGGTTATTATTAAGTGTGTTATCTCTGTTCTGAAATGATTAAATGAGCCACTGGTTGGTTTAACTAATGACCCCATGCCAACCAACATCACAGTCTCTGGAATTCTCAGCATCTGAATTTTTTGCTTTGCACCTTTTTAAGGGTTTGCAGACATACACGGAAGTTTTTCATAATGTTTTACATGTAATGCTAATTCCTCTGTTACTTGAATTCACCTATTTTCATGACCTAATAATATAACCAGTGTAAGTTTATGGAGACAGGGTAGCAATGTCAAAATAAAATGAAGTAATATTGGTCAGTGTCTGTGAACATGTTTTAATGTCAAGGTACAGTAGGGCAGAGTTGGGGACAGTGCCACAAAATAAAAAATTGGGTCTCTGCAGGCATGAAATAACTCATTTTTTTTTTTGTTGAATGAAACCCACAGTAAATCACATGAAATCAATTGACAAGAGGTTCTAGAAAGGTTAAAAGTTGTCCTCTCTCACCCTTGCCAGTATGGCTCAGTTGGTTGGAGCATCATCCCATAGCTGAAAGGTTGTAGGTCGATTCCTAGTCAGGGCGCAAACCTAGATGGTGGGTTCGATCCTGGTCTGGACAGGTATGGGAGGCAGCCAATTGATCTTTCTAACATCAATGTTGCTCTTTCTCCCTCTTTCTAAAAGCAATGAAAATATGTCCTCTAGGGAGGTTAAAAAAAATTGTCCTCTCTCCTTTCTTAATAAGGTGGCTACAGTCCATGGTTGATTGTTGACATGGCTCACATTGATAAGGCTTTCTTATTCATCGGAAAAAAACTTTCCATAAGACATTGCCTTCTATTTCTCCTCTCACTTCCATATTTCTATGTTGCCATCCAGGGAGGAGGGGGTGAGAGAATTTCACTGAACTGACAGCTCTGGTCAGTGAACTGCTTCTTTATATCCTCTAAATCATGCACTCTATGTTCTATTATGTCTTTTTTTTTTTTTACAAATTCTATGATCAGGGAAATTTAACAAAACTACCCCCCCAAAAAAAAAATTCCCTTGAACTATACAATACAGGATGCCTGCAACTCTAGCCTAGAGACTGAAAAGATATCCTGGAACTCTGAAGTCTGTTGCAGATGATGTTCTCCTGGAAGCAGGTTGTGAGATGGAGATTAGCACGAGAGAAGTTGACTGTGGAATGTTCTAGGAACAAGACCTACAAGAGGTACAAGAGGAACAAGAGGAGCGTGGGGAGCAGAGTTGGTCTGAAGGAGCAGCTGCAGTGCAATTCAATGACAGCAAAGGCTGCCTCTGATCCACTGGGGCACTCTGCCGAGGGTGGTCGTGCAGAGTTGTCTCTCGACCACCCTCTGGATTGAGGGGCAGGTCCTTTATAGCCTGGACTGGATGTGGGCTGCTTCAGGAAAAGGGCCTGACCTTGAAGAGGTAGCTCTCTTTAGACAAGAACTCTCAGACAAAATTCCCAGTAGTCTCTTATCACACACCTGGGGAACTGAGTGCCTCATCTCGGAGAGCAGGACTGGGCCACCGCTGAGGCTCCTCACTATCTAATGTTAGTTAATGCTTCTGCTAACTGGGTTCTAACCTGAATATTTATTGAGATATCACTGCATTATCAGTTATCTCAGTTAAGTCACTCAACCTCTATCTAAAATGAAAAGATTGAAATCATTCCATCTATGAATTCTGTGTACTAAGGATTTTCTTTCTGGAACATTTTTAAGCCGTGGAGTTTAAAATAGAAAGGCAACAATTGATGTAGTTTCTCACATCTTTGGTCGTCGACAAGCCCACTTCGTTGCTGTTACATGCTTTTGCTTAAACCTCTCTTGGGTGACTCGGGTGAAAGGAGGTCACATGAATCTTTGACAGTCTGAAATTTTCAGGAACAGTTCCAAAATTTAATTAAGTACTGATTGTCTTCTATGCACATGAGAGAGAGAAAAAAGTCTTCAGAAATAACAGAATTAAGCATGCTCTATTTTGTAGCCTTGTAATGACCTCAAGCAAATACCTGACCTAGTTCTGAGGGCCTTGAGTCCACTTGCATGAACATGATGCCTTAAAAAGCTGACTTGGACATCAAAGTCGAAATCCGGTCCAATCCATGATAATGGAGCAGGGAGGGATGTCCGTGCTGTTGGTAGGAAAGACAAAATTTAAAATAGAATGAAAATTGCCTCCAGTCACTTAATTTGGAGGCAGCACAGGAACTGTGCAGCATTTCAGTCTGATGGTTTCTTGAATTAAAAGAACTAATCTGCGATGGATTTTCTTATTACCTTGATGGTGTGGGGAACAGATCTTTTCCCAGTTACACTTAGAGCCCAGGGGCAGGAACTCCTGCTTGCCCCCAAGAGGTTAACTAGCAAGCAGTGCGCTGTGAAGGCCCCAAAATATTACACTTATCAGACTCTCATCCCTTCTGCTGCAACCAAAGCTGTCAGTGGTCAGCAGAAGCAACGCTTTTGTTGTTTTACATTAGAAACCAAAGTTCACATCAAGAGGCAAAGAAGGGATTATGTTAAAGAAGTCTTGGACTCAGAGTTGATCCACGAGTTTTTACCTTTGCATAACAAGAGAAGGCCCAAGGGGAATGACTTTTCTACCTTTGTCAATCCTAGCATAAGTCACTTAATACATACTAGCACCATTCCCCAGAAAGCGGCTTACTGAACACTAACTAGTCTTTTGAAGTAGTTCAACGAGAAAACTTTTTTCCATTAAATAAATTTGGGAAATAACTATTCTTTTACACCCCTGTCTGCAGATTCCCAATGATCATTATATATTAAAAGACCACATGGTCCTGTTTTAAAAAAAAATCTGGTAAATCCAGGTTTTTCCAATCTTATTTGATTTACAGCCCTCCCCTCACACTCCCTCTTTTTGATGACACCTTCATAAATTCCATGAAAGGTACTGCAGTTCACAAGAGGGGAAGTTCTGCTGGCGCTGAACTGCCGGGCTGCCAGGTGAGGTCCCACGCATCTTCAGTGTTCTTCTTACAAGTCTAACCTGTCTGTCTCTTCCAAGGATCTTCTGATCGCCCTGTGAAGGTGCACTTTAAGTTAAGTGATTTTTTCATGATTAACAGTCAAATCTCCTCCCTTGTCCTCCCATTTCTACCTTCCCCTCACCTCTTTTCCCCTGTCTCTTTTTTCTTTAAGCCCACATAGTACTTTCATAGGATAAGACCACCCCAGCTTAGTTATAAAAACTCTCAGTATGCTATTGACATCTTTAGGTCTCCACTCAGCTTTGCTCAGAGTAAACCCTCAAAAAGTATATGACGGATATGTGAAGAATGCAGAGGGATGGACTAGATGACTCAGACAAAATCCATCCCTAAGAATGCGCATGGTTAGGAACACAGCTCACTTAGAGGCAGAGGAACCCTGGGTATGGGCAGGAGCTCTGCGGGATGGTTTTCACTTCCACCTGGAGCTCAGATGAGGAAGTATGGGATTCTGAGCAGCATGACTGAGACTCAAATGAGATCAGATCTCAATAAATATGAGAGGGGGATGATGTATTCCCTGGAACAAGTCACAGTCCATTTGACTACCTTTATTCTTTTACTCAAAAAGGTACAAGAAAATCTCATTAACTTTCATCCCACATCTAGTTTTTCTTTTTATCCCACAAGGATGCTGTTCAATTCTGAAAGCCCTTGAGAAGCTCCCCAAGGTACACTGTTTCTTGCTTTCACCACTTCCCCCGCTTATAACGTTTTCTTATTTTGGTTCCTTGAAAAACGCTGTAACAGCCTTTTACTGTAAATAGTGGCTACTACCCTCAAATTTACCTCTCCCAAAAGAAGGACGCAAAAGCAACTCCAGTGTGAAGTATATGGAGGAGGTGGTGGCTATTATACCACGAGGATTCATATGGCCTTATAAATTTCTATGAAAATGGGAATTGCAAAGAATCTGCTCTGTTTTCTGGCAACATGTTTACCTTACAGAACATTCCATTTCCTCTCTTTACAGCAGAACATGGGTAGTATTTCCAGCCATGAAATCTACTAGATTTCTCTTTAGATAGGTAAATAGATAGATAGATAGATATATCAACAGATAGAGATATACGGCTTTATATATTCTGGGATTATAATATCACCTCTTACTTTGTAAGTATAAATGTTTCCTATATTGAAAAAAAAAGTATGTACTGAGCCTATGAAAGCACCTACAGATAGACGCATGAAGACATAAAATGTTCAAATGTTTTCAATATAGCATTTTTTCACAAATATAATTATGAGAAACTTTATTTTGTACTGCTCCTGTGGAAGGGGAATTTAACAAAGAAGATGAAAAATTATAAAATTCAACACTGGACTTTCAGTGACAAAAAAGACCCAGCCTAACATAACCATCTAATTTCTTCATTCATGTAATTTTAATCAACCAAATGATGTATACTGCATGCTACTCAGTGTAGTCTCTGTGTGCCCAAATTGTACTGTAGGCTTTTATGTTTATTTTGGTGAGATGAAGAGTATGGGCTGGCGTTATCAGGGAAGGCTCCCCGGTGGAAGCATCACTTGGGTATTGAGTGTTGGTTAACATTTGTACAGTCACTGGGCAGGAATGGAGTCGCGGTGTTTTTAGGCTTTGGGAGTACTATTATCAATAGTGCATAAGTGGTGTGAGTACTAACCTTGCCAGGGCAGTCCTCCAACCATGGGACTGAAGTGCAGCCACCAAGCATAAATTAATGGAGAATGATTCTGGGATGCCCATTTGGGAAAGTCAGCCTTGCTAAGTAGCCATTTTGCTTTTCTCCTGTGGGCCAGCCCCTTTTATCTGTAGTCTTGCAGCATGCTGACCTGTCGTAATCTACTGTGGGCTGTGTCTGAGGAACTTGACCCCGGGAAAAATAACTACTAGAGGTTTTGTTTGACTTATATTTGTTTTATGTAAATTAAAGTTGCTACCTTTATAATCATGTGCTGTAGGGATCTTAGCATAGCAGGAAGTCTTCAGCTGTCCTTTGCTGGGATTTAGGCATGGCTGGGCCAGCTCTGTCGATAACTGGGACAGTATGAGTAACATGTGGCGCCATATGCATACTATAAACAGCTGCCCGGGGAACGAAGGACATCAGTCTAAGGGAGAATAAATCAACTACACAGAGAGTGAGCCAGTGCTAAAGCTTTTGTGATCAGACAGGAACCTATGTTATGATGGGGACTGTTCTTGGAATCTGTTCTGGTCTAACGCCTGATGCGAATCTGATCCCTGAGAGGAGAGAAATCTGCAAGTACCTCACATGTTGGGGCTCAAAGAACATGGGCTCCCCTAACAGACTGCCACATGGAGTAGAGGCAATGATTTGCCATACCCTCTCTAGTCAAGGGCAGCCAGAAGAGAAGGACTGTGTCTAATAGAGTAGCTGGAAAGACCGTGGCACAAGGAATAGCTCAGATGCTATGAGATACTCTAGAGGTTTTCAGAAGTACCTGAGGCAAGGGCTTCAGCAGAAGGAGAGGAAAGATAGAGATAGGGAGGTAGAGGCAGAGGTATGGAACTTGACTTCCTATCAAAGCAGGTGACTGGTTACTTGGGCAAGTACTGTCACTCTCATATTCTTGCATTCTGTGCAAACACTGTGAGCGATACGAAAGGGCCTTAGAGCTACAAGGTTTATTGTATAAACACAAGAGATCCTGCACCAAATGCATGAGCATCACTCTCCTGATATACAGTGGCAGGGGCAAACCACCTGATAATCTCAGCTCTAAGTAACTGGTCTTGGAGCCATTGAAATTTCAAATGGGTGGTGTGTGGAGGAACATGATTCTCTGTGATGGACTTAGGGATCAGGGGAAGAAAGGATTAATGAGAGCATATACTGCAGACCAGGAGGCCAGCCAACTTAGCAGGGTGGAGTTTAATAGGCTCAGCAGTGCCGCTGAAATCAGAACATGTGTTCACGCTCTGGCTCTCCCAGTGAGTTGCTGTGTGCCCATGGGTAAATTTCTTTGGTTTCTAAATCTGCAACCTCACCTATTAAGTGGTTCATGAGATGAGAATCTTGGTTTACCTTTCCTCCCCTTTTGCATCACCATCTCTAATACTTCCACCCAGAATGCTCTTCTTCTGTATCCAGGCATATGGGATACTCTTTTTTGGATTTGCTGTATCCCCAGGTATCCCTTTAAAAGTATCAAAACCTTTTGAAGAATGTTCTAAGAGTTTTACAACTCTTCCCACTGGGGGACATGCAAGTGATAAAATAACAAATATATGAGAGTTTACAAAGCAGTATTTTATAAAATGTTTCTAGGTAATTATTCTTTTTCATCTTCAAGTTTAGCTTCCTGGTACCCTTTCCAGTTCCCCAGGGATTCATGTGCTAGTATTTCTCCTGGAAATCGGCCTTGCCCAGTCCTGCCCTCTGACACTGGTGTTCCCTGTTTTATTGTGGGCTTTCTCTCTATTCTAGTAGTGGCCACTGCAGGAGCAGGGTAGTGACTGCTCAAGAGGTCACTGTGGCCTGCAAGGCCGAAGGAGGAAAGGTGTAAGCACCACAGGGGGTTGCAGCCCAGACAGCCTCCCAGTCATGTCTCTCCGCTTCGTGCAAGAAATGTGGGGTCCCATGCAGGACAGTCACTCACAGTGGTTGCAGGACTGAACGTGTGTCACTCCCATGGCCTTTGGAGTATTCTAAACTGAAATCCCCTGGGTGTGAACTAGGAAAGGGAACAGGAGATAAAGAAGGAAAGTGACTGTGCGTGTGTGCCCACATGCCTTTATGGCATCTACGTACTGGATGAAACTATGTAGAAAATGTGTCTGGCAGGGTGGGAGGCATCATGATAAACCTGTGTTAGGTAGCGCAATATAATCAACTGGGCCTAGCACGTGGCAGGAAGATTAGGAATCTTGGTTCATTTCCTGGTGAAATTAACTATAACAGTGTGAACAGGTCACAGATATTATGATTCTTGTTACACGGTGAAATAACACAAATCCTGTGACAAAATATTAAAAAGTTATTTTCAGCTCAGGTTCTCAGGATATTTTGGGGTTTTTCCTCTTTTTTTCTCCACCCCTCCCCCAACTTTTTTTTTTTGTTGTTGTTTTTTTGGCTGGGGCAGATGCTGTTCCTGAACATAGATCACATTCTCTGTTCTCTCTTTTCCCTCTGTTGAACGGATTCCCATTTCTGTCATACTTCTGTATTCTGGTTAAGTTGCCTGGAATGCCATGGCCATGCAGATTTTCTGCAGGAAGTTATTTTCCTCTCCTTGTTTGACTTGGTGGTGGAGGGTGCTTGGTGGAGGAATGTGAGAGCTCATTAGAGTTTATTGTATGGTGCAGCAGGGGGAAGTGAAATTATAGAAGCCAGGGGGTGAGGGGGGAGAGGCAATTGCTAGACCAGTGCTGACACCAATAACATTTTACGAGGGTGAGTCAAAGCATCAGGGAGGCTGGAACCGAGTTTCCGCCCTCTTGAACCTATTACTGTAGATCATGACAGAGAATGGAGAGAAGGCAAGTGTCTCTCTCAGGCTGCATGGGGTGAAAGAATACAGTCACAGAGACATATCACGGTATTTGAACTCAACTAGTGTTTAGGGTAGGAGGGGATATGAGGAGAAACCATTAGTTTAGCAAATATACAAGGGGGACCCCCCCAAAATGGAATGTATTTACAAAAAATTGTGTATTTATTCTAACATGTTTAAACTTCAGTCACCTTCAAAGTACTTTTCATTTGATGCAAAATACCTATTGAGACATTTTTTCTACTGCTCAAAACAGGTTTTTAAGTCATCGATTTTTGATGCCTTTTAGTGTTTTTGCTGTTTTTTGTTTCACATCTTCTACAATGGCAAAATGTTTCCCTTTGAGGACATTTTTCATCCAGAGTAACAAAACAAAGTTGCTTGGGGTAAGATTGCATGAATAGGGAGGGTGGGGCACAGGGGCCAAACTGCTTTTGGTCAAAAACTACTGAACACTCAGCAGGTGTTGGCAGATGCACTTGTAAATCACTCATGAAATGGGAAAACATGTTGAAACAGTCTTTTAAAAAATTCACTGAATCTGAATGCAGCCTCTCACAACAATGCCAGCTGGTACACTGATACAGATGGGCTCCTAGAACACTCACCTAGCAAGGGAAGCCTCTACTAAAAGGGGTCTGCTCTCCAGAAAATAATTCCATTTTTGGGGAGATCCCTCTCATAGTAAGAGTTAATACCTAGTTACTTAGAATAATGGAGGGGAGGATGGACATCTCTAGTCAAAAAAAAATAGCTCAAGGAGTGATTTCCTCAGACACCTGAGACTGTAACTTCTTTCCTTCATATTCATCTCCTTATGAGAATTAGGGATTAGTGTAATGCTTGGCATCCCAGAGAAACATGGTAAACTTTTGACCCATAAGACTTGGAAACTCTCCTTGCTGGAGACACTGTGTCTCACCTTACCAACTCTTGGACCTTGAGAGTTCATAGGCAGAGCATGAACGGACCAAACTGTGATCCACACTGCTGGTGAGTGTGGTTCAACCTAAGGTCTCTCTGCCAGTTCCCATGGGATTCATTTCTTCAGTCACAGGTGAGGCCACAGGAAAAGCACAAGTGAGCCAAAGGTCGGCTCTCCTCTCTGCCAATGGGACCTCGATCTTTGTGTTTCCCAGAGATATTATTGGGCCAGAGCACGTCCAACCCCTCAGGTGGCCTCAGCTGTGCCAAGCTCAAAAGACAGGACAGGTTCCTTCAATGATACAGGAATAAAACTAAATTAGTGAGAACTTGCCCAAGGCCATAGCTTCTAATGTATGGCTTTTATTTTCATCTCCTTTGGTGTCAGTACTCTATGCATTTTCCTATTTATTTATTTATCTTGATTGTTTTGCTCCTTTTTCCCTCATGAATAAACACATCTGCCTCTGGATATTACTAGCAGAGGATTCAACACCTTTTAAATGGTGTTTAAGACCTTCAACCCATTCACATCACCCATTTTAAAAAAATTCAAACCGTAGCCAACTCTGGAGAGTGTGTCTGTGCCGCAGAAGGTATCCAACTATTAGCCCTTACCTGGCACTCCCAAGTCCACTGTCCTGTGAGCAGATGCTCTAGCTGTGGTCAGCTTTGGTTGTGGCAGCTGGACTCTGGCAGGGATGTGGAGTGTGAGAGGAGAAGGGCTTTCTCTGAAACCTTTTAGAGCAGCGTCCTGTCCAATATTAAAAGAATGTTGCATTGTATGGGAGCACAAAGTGAGGTTGCTGACACCCATTGGGACTGGATGGCAATCCTCTGTGCTGTCCCCTTGGTCACTGTGCCTGCCCTGTGTGTGGCCGCTGTATGGCTGCTCCATTAGGATTCTCAGAGAGTGAGGACTTCTTGGACCTCACTCAATGGTCTTTTGTGTAGACCTGGAAACCAGCCTTGCTGAAGTTTTTATGCATGTGAAGAAGAGGCTGTGTGGAAAGGAAGTGGTGAGATGGAGCTGATTCCAAGGCCCCTGGGTCTAGACCTTTTGCCTTTAGTTTACACTGACTATGCTATTCAAGAGTCTCACTTGATACTTCTCTAGGTGGATCAGAGCCCCTGCTGATTGCAGGCTAGCCGTTGTTCAACCCCTCCTGGCCTGGCAGCAGCCGGCCAATGCACATGTACTTGGCAGCATCATCCCACTGACCAGCAGACCCTCACTGCTCTCCCTGAGGGCTTGGGACCTTTGCTTTGGACATATGCCTAGATGAAAGGTTTTCCCACTGGTTGCCATGGACAAAAACAGCAGCAGGAGAGTGCCCCCAAGAAAAATGACAGCTGTCTCATTCATCCTCAGGCTGTCTCTTCTACCTGGCTCCTTTTCCTGCAAGAGGAACGTGCTACATCTTGATTTATTCTCCTTTTTCTAGGCTCTCTCTGACCTTTATTTTAAGTATCTTGTGACATGTGTACATGTGTTTTTATTGCAAACTGCCTCAGATTCATTTGGATATGGATGCTATACAAATTATAAATAAATAAATACATGATAAAGACAGGATCTCTTCCCTGCCAGCTCGTTGCTTAAAAAGCAGCAAGTTTGCACTAGCGTGACTCTGCTTTTGCTGGGCCCTATGCCGGCAGCCAACAGGAGTGAAAACAAAATCTGTCCCTTTCGGCACCACACATTCCTCTCCTGAGCGAGGGGAAGAGGTGGCAAGTATCATTTGCCAATCAGGAACCAGATAGCCTCTCCTTTACTGAATTCCCTAATGGCATTTCACTCAGTTTGGGTGAGTCTTGCTGGTAAATAAGAAAGCCACGACTTCTCCTTCCAGGTACAGGTTCTCTCTGTCCCATTGCATCCCCATACTTCTCTACACGGCCCCCTGGCTTGCTTTCCGGCTCTGCCCTCTCTCTGCCTGTTCTTCGGAACCTCGTTCTCATAAGCAAATGCTCCACCATGCTCTGTTTATTCTACACACGAATCTCTCAACGCTTGCTTCAGTGAAACCTTGGCTTCCCTTGCCCTCTTGTAACCTCAACAGAGGGCATCTGTTTATTGTTTTAGTAGTTCCTTTATTTATCTCTTGCTCACTCCTCCTCTTGCTTAGTCTCTCTTTGAAATCATTTTTCTGCTTTTGAACCCTAAAGCCCACCTCTTCATTTTTCATTTTGAGAAGAGAACATTGGACTCACCTCGTGAGCTGTTGAAATCACTCTGGCTGCTTCATTCACATTTTCTTCTCTTTTGGCTTCCAGTTCTGTCTCTGTTTTGTAAATGGTCTTCCTCCTTCCCAAGGCGACATCTTCAGCTTTTGTGGATTTCAGCCATTCACTTCTACTCCCCTTCCTTGCCCCTATCAATTTACCACTTCTCTCCTCATGACCTCATTTACTTTTACTCCATGAGTTTTACCCCCACGTTTGTATTTTAAAAATAGTAGTAAAACAGATCCTCAGCCTACCTTGTTACCTCTACCAGCCATTTTTCTCTTGCTGTTTTTCTTTCGATATTAGACTTTTGGAAGGAATCGCCTATAGGCTGACATCCTTGCCCGCTTCATCACCCTCACCATTTCTGGGTGACTCCCAGGACTGCCACCACAAAGAAACTACTTTCTTTAAAATTAACTGTAACCCCTTATTTGCGAAATCCAAGTGACTCCTCCCACCTTACATTCCATGGAATATTTTTTCATTGCTCACTCCATGCTTGCCTTCCATGCTATCCTTTAGGTCCTACCACCTCTAAAATGGTTTCTTTTCCACATCATTTGTTGCTTCTGTGAGTCCTTTGCTTTGTCTTCTCTCCAAAGAAAGCAAACAAGTCTCTCTCAGATTCATTTCTTGAATGCCAATGATCTACTTGACAACTCACCCATGTAAGGTTCTATTCCATTGGAAACTCCAACTCTCTTTTTCTCCATCCTATTCTCATGCCAAAACCAACTGAATTCTTTCACTAGCCCACTATTCTTCTGGTATCTGAAATCTGGGTATCTTCTTTGATTTCCCTTTCTTCCATATTTCACACATCCAATTAATTGATATTGTCAGTTTTCTCTCACCAATGTCTCTTACATTCCTTCTCATTTCTTCTATTCCCACTATCAACCCCCTGTCTTAAATATCTCTTCCTTCCCAACACCAAAAGCTGTTCACTAAAATGTCATGGATATTTGGAGTGCAAGATTCATTTGGAGCCTGAACCAAAGACATAGAGATGATTCTTTTCTCCACTCCTCTCACCTCACCATGCTTATGTGGACTGTGAAAACAATCCATTATGTATTCCTAATGATGGTTTCATTGCATTGAATGATATAACTTTATTTAGCTTATGTTAGATTTTACAGCACATTGAAACTCAAGTTGTTTTGTGCCTAGTTATTTACTAAGAAAGTGCAGAGTTAATTAGGAGTAGCTTGGGGTAGACAAAGATCAGATGTTGAACAAATGGAGAAACTGAGAAGAACAGGTGCGCACGGAAGACAAGAGAAAGCAGGAGACATTTTAGCGCAGTGGTAGGCTTCAAATAAGACAAGAAAGAGGGTCTTAATGGAGTTCATTGAAACATTGCTTCTAAGCAACAAAGTAGTATTGATGCCATATTTAACATTTTAACCCCATAGCAAAGAATAAACAAGGAGAGGAGAAAAAATCATGAAAATATTAGAGACAACATGATGAGGAGCAGGGAATTCCATACAAAACATAATAGAGGTTTTATTGCAGCAAAAACATTGTCTGCCCTTTGTTCTATATGTTTATATGTAGAGTTTATATTTGTAAGTTAATTTTATTTATTTCCATGTTGCTTTATGGATTAATAATTGCATTTCTGAGTGGAAAAGAATAAGCCATTTTATATATTTATATATATATATCTCAGCTTCTTTTTTTATTGCTTTTCTTGTGCTGTCTTAAAGAGAACTTTGCTAGATTTAGATTTTTGCATATGCCAAAGAAGCACCACTAACCTTCCAGTGGTACAGAACAGAAACCAAGGTGAAACACTAAGAAATATTAAAAGCCTCCTTATATCTTACCCTATTTAATCTTTTTATTGTGGTAAAATTTACATGCCCAAATTTGCCATTTTAACCATTGTTGAGGTATACATATCATTGGAATTAATTGTATTTGCAATGTCATGCAACCATTTACCCCTAAATATTTCCACTATTTTCCTCCATCCAAACAGAACCTCTGAAACTATTAAGCAACAATTCCTCATTTCTTCCACTCCAGATATCTGATCTATGTGTTCTATCTCTATGAATTTGCCAGTTCTAGATATTTAATATATATGAAATCATACAGCATTTGTCTTTTTGTCTCTGGCTTATTTCACTTAGCATGTTTCCAAGGTTCATCTATTTTGTCGCATGTATCCCAACTTCATTCTTTTTTATGATTGAATAATATTCCATAGTGAGTACACATCATATTTTTTAAAATTCCATCATCCATCAATGAACACTTTGGTTGTTCCTACCTTTGAGTTATTATAAATAATGCTTCCATAAACATTGGAACACAAGTGTTTGTTTTAGTCCCCATTTTGATTTCTTTGGGGTGTATTCCTAGGTGTGGAATTGCTAGGTCATATGATAATTTACGTTTAGCTTTTTGAAGAACTGCCAAATTGTTTTCCACAGCAGCTGCACCATTTTACACTTCCATAAGCAATGTTGGAGAGTTCTAGTTTCTCTACATCTTTGCCAGCACTTTTATTTTGTTTTTTAAATCATAAGCATCTTAACATGTGTGAAGTGGTGTCTCATGGTGGATTTTCTTTTATTTAATATTGTTGCACTTTTTCCATTACCGTGTAGTCCCCATATACCCCTTTCTCAGCAATCACCACACTGTTGTCCATGTCCATGAGTCCTTTTTCCTTTTTTGTTCAATCCTTCCACCCCCTCACCTCCCCTGCTCAGCTGTCACCTGCTCTCCATCTATGAATCTGTCCCCATTTTCCTTGTTAGTTCAGTTTGTTCATTAGATTCTACATATTATGAAATCATATGGTATTTGTTTTTCTCTGATTGGCTTATTTCACTTAGTATAATGTTCTTAAGGTCCATCCATACGGTTGCAAAGGGTAAATTTTCTTTTTTATGGCTGAGTAGTGTTCCATTGTGTAAATATTCCATAGTTGTTTTATCTACTCATCTACTGATGAATATTTGGGCTGTTTTCATATCTTGGTGATTGTAAATAATGCTGCAAAGAACATAGAGGTAAATGTTCTTTTGAATTAGTGTTTTAGGTTCCTTTGGATATATTCCCAAAGGTGGGATTGCTGGGTCAAAGGCAGATCCATTTTTAATTTTTTGAGTTATCTCCATACTGCTTTCCCCACCAATTTGCAATTTGCCACACCAATTTGCATTTTGCATTCCCACCAACAGTGCAAAAGGATTCCCCTTTTTCCACATAATCACCAGCGTTCTTATTTGTTGATTTATTCATGATGGCCATTCTGATAGATTTTTTTATTTGAGGGGTTTTTTTTTTTTTTGATGCCTAGTAATGGTGTTTTGTGTTTTTTTTTTTTTTTTTGGTTTTTTTTTTTTAAGATAGGCCCATAATGCTATAAATTTCCCTCTTAGGATTGCTTTCCCAGTGTCCCACAGATTTGGAATTATCGTGTCCTTATTTTTATTTGTTTCAAGGTACCTTTTGATTTCTTCCTTGATCTCATTTTTGACCCATTCATTGTTCAATAACATGTTACTTAACTTCCATGTCTTTGCATGGTTTTCAGTATTCTTCCTGTGATTGATTTTTAGTTTCATATCATTGTGGTCAGAGAAAATCCTTGATATGATTTCAGTCTTCTTAAATGTATTGAGACTTGTTTTCTGTGCTAACATGTGGTCTATCCTAGAAAACGTTCCTTGTGCACTTGAAAAGTATGTGTATTCTGCTGCTTTGGAGTGAAATGCTCTGAAGATATCAATGAAATACATTTGATCTAGTGTGTCACTTAAGGCCATTATCTCTTTGTTGATTTTCTGCCTGGAAGATCTATCCATTGAAGTCAATGGGGTGTTAAAATCCCTGACTATGACTATGTTTCTGTGGATCTCTCCTTTTGTGTCCATCAGGATGTGCTTCACATAATTAGGGGCTCCTATATGGGTGCATAAATGTTTAGTAGGGTTATATCCTCTTGTTGGATTGTTCCCTTTATCATTATGTAGTGTCCTCTTTGTCTCTTACTTAAAACCTTGGTTCTAAAGTCTTTTTTTGTTGGATGTAAGCACTGCTACCCCAGCTTTTCTTTCCTTTCTACTTGCATGAACTATCTTTTTCCATCCCTTTACTTTTAGTCTCTGTGTATATTTCCATCTGAGGTGGGTCTCTTGAGGGCAACATATATATGGGTTTTGTTTTCTTATCCATTTGGCTACCCTGTCTCTTGGTTGGAACACTTAAGCCATTTACATTTAAGGTGCTTGCTTATTGATAGATACATATTTAGTGCCATTTTATTGTTAGACTATTTCCCTCTTTTTTTTTTCTTTCTCTTTTTCTTCTTCTTAAAGCAAGCCCATTATCTCAAAAAAGAGATAATGGCATTAAATGACACACTAGATCAAAAGGATTAATTGATATCTTCAGAGCATTTCACTCCAAAGCAGCAGAATACACATACTTTTCAAGTGCACAAGGAATGTTTTCTAGGATAGACCACATGTTAGCACAGAAAACACGTCTTAATACATTTAAGAAGATTGAAATCATATCAGTATTTATTGCATTACTGATTTGGTATTATTAAACTCCTTTAGCCTTTTTTTGTTGGAAGGCTCCTTATTTTTCCTTCTATTTTAAATGATAGCTTAGTTAGGTAAATTAGCCTTGGTTGCAGGTCCTTGCTTTTCATCACATTGAATATTTCATGCTACTCCCTTCTGGCCTGAAATGTTTTTGTTGAGAAATCACTTGATAATATAATTGGTGCTCCCTTGCATCTAAGTACTTGCTTTTCTCTTGAAGCTTTTAGGATTCTCTCCTTGTCCTTAAGCCTTGTCATTTTAATTATGATGTGTCTTGGTGTAGGCCTCTCTGGGTCCAGCTTGTTTGGAACTCTCTGAGCTTCCTGGACTTGTGCACCTTTTTCCTTCACCAGATTAGGAAAGTTTTTGTTCATTATTGTTTCAAATAGATTCTCAATCCCTTGCTCACTGTCTTCTGCTGGAATTCCATGATGCAGATGTTATGTTTCATGTTATCCAAATGTTTCTTAAGCTCTCCTCATTTTTTTTTAATTCTTTTTTCTTTTTGTTGCTGTGCCTGGGTGTTTTTTTCTACCTTGTCTTCCAAATCACTGATTCTATCCTTTGTTTCATCTAACCTACTGTTCATTCCTTTCAGCTAATTATTTATTTCAGATACTGCATTCTTTATTTCTGACTGGTTCTTTTAGTGGTTTCTATGTCTTTTGCTATGGAGTTGAGTATCCTTATAATCATTACTCTAAACTCTATCTGATGAATTGCTTGCCTCCATTTCATCTAGTTCTTCTGGAGGATTTTCTTGTTCTTTCATTTGGAGTGTGTTTCTTTGTCTTCCCATTTTGGCTGCTTCTTTGTATTTTTCTACCCTAGTTAAACTAATCAGTGATATAGCCTCAAGCTATAATCAGCAGTGCAGCTTAAGCTCCACAGGGTGGGGCAGAGCAATTCCCATGGGTGGGGCTTTTGCTCGCCCTCAGGTTGATGTGATTTGGAGAGGAGTGCTCTGCCTGAGAAAGGTGGTCTCTGGAGTCTATGTAATGACTCAGCAGAGGGATGCTGGTGGCTGTTCCTTCAGTTCTCTCCCCAGAGCCGCCAACCCCAGACTCTCCTTAAGTATCTCTACTCCACTCTGCCCTCCCTCTGCTGGAGCCCAGGGTAAATGGCTATAAATGGAATTTTGTGCATTGGTCCATTAAGAGGCTATTTCTCCAGTCATCTCTCCCTAGAAGACAGAAACCCTGCTTCTTTTCACAGCTGAATGTTATCTGGGTTCCTTTCCCGGTTCTGGTTCTGTATGCTGGGGAGCTCAGCTTGGGGTTTAGACCCCACACTTCTTAGGGGAATGCCCCAGCTGATGAAATATCCCTCCAGAACTTCAGCTGCTGCCTGTGGGAGCCCAGTCAGACCTCTCATGTCTCCTCCACTCTCCCTACTAGTGTCTCTTTCTGGTGAAGTTCTTTCTTCTGTCTGTCCATGGTTATAAGGCTTTTCTCCGGCTAGTGTTCAGTTGGTTATTCAGGATGATTTCTTTACAATTTAGTTGTAAGTCTAGATTGGTCCTGGGAGGAGGTTAATGTATCTTCTACTTACTCCTCTGCCATCTTGGATCATCCATATGGTGGTTTTCATGTGAATTTTCCTAGTGATTGATGATGTTGGCCATTTGTATGTCATTTTTGGAAGGGTGATTATTTAAGTCCTTTGACAATATTTGAATTGGGCTGTTTGTCTTTTTGTTATGGACTTATAGGAGTTATATAGTCTGGATATGGTCATTTCAATTGTAATGTTAAGTTCACTGATGCTTTTTCTGGCTTGAATCAGCTCTTGAATCCCTTTAGACATTTTTCAGCATGACAATTTTTGGCTATCTTTTATAATTTCTGTCTTTTAATTGATATTCTCATTTTGTTCTTATTTTTTAAATGATTTTCTTTTTTTTTGTCTGTTTTCCTTAAGGTATTTGAGTATATTTAAGACAGTTTTCTTTAAAAGTCTTTATTTTATAATTCTAGTGCTTGGACTTCCTCAGAGAATGTTTCTGACAATTAATTTTATTCCTTTGAGTGAGTCCATCTTTCTTGTTTCTTTGTGTGCTTTGTGACTTTTTGTTGAAAACAAACATTTGAATATTTTAATGTAGAAATCTAGAAATCAGATCTATTGTTGCTTTTGATTGCTAATGCTTTTTTATTGTTGAACACTGTAGAAGTTTATTTGTTTAACGACTTTTCCAAAGTATTTTTGAAAAGACTGTATTCCTTGTTGTGTGTTGCCACTGAAATCTATCTCTCTTAACTTATGTTTGACTAATATTTTGACAGAAACTTCCTATAATGCCAGAGCTTAACCAACAGATGAACACGTTTCCCAGTCTTTGCAGGTTGGCTCTATGTCTGGGCACTCCTTCAGCACTCAGACTTGCTCTGCCCAGCAACCAAAGGTGATAGGTTATCTATTCTCAAGTCTTTTCTGAGCATTCATCATGCCCTGAGCATGCACATAGTTTTCTCAATTTTCTTGTATATATGACTACTTTTACATGTTCTAATTTACTGAAGAAAGTCTGCCCAGCTTATGCTCTCAGGCCTTAGGCGGTCTGTTCTATATGTTGACTGTAATTTTTTGTCCCAGGCATCTGAGGGTTGTTAGTTTGGGTTACAGTGTTTTTAAGAAATGCCAACCGTTTCATGGCCAGAGTTTCTAGCTGGTAAAGCAGAGATGAGCCCCGGTGTTAATCCTTTAGGTCATTCTAGGTTAGAACAGAGATACACAATCAGTTGTGAGTCAGCTCTGTTCCATTCCTTCCTGAACCAAGGAACAGGGTCCTACAGAGGCAATCTGGACTGCTGCTGCTTTAATATCACCATTGTTCCAGGAGGCCATGGAGCACAGGCAGGTAAAATTGTCACAAAGCTTTCCTATTGTCTTGAAGTTACTTTTTTTTTTTTTAAATTCAACCTTCACTTGGCTGTTATAAACCATTCACTGTTTTCCAGAGTTCTGATAAAGTTGATTATGACAGGTTTTGCTTGTCTTTTTGGTGTTTTTGTGAGGAAATCAGAGATTGAAACTATGTACTCCCATTTTGCTGATGACACTCCCACTGTGAAATAAATCATTTGATCTTTTAGAAAGAGAATCTTGTTATTTTTGAACCGGAAGAAGCTTTTGAGATCATATAGTCTTGTGGTTTACAACCCTTCTGTCCAGGGCACCAGGGGTTGCACTGAATTCCCCCTAGGGGCCACCTCAGAACATTCAAGGCTCTTTACTATGCCTCTTCCCCATTTTCACCTAGAATTACTCAGCGTTTGTACCCTCATTTTTATTTTCTTTAGATGGCAAGTTTTTATTTGAATCAAGAATTTTGGGCTTTTATTTTAAATTAATTAATTTTTTCTTTTTCTTTCTTTCTTTCTTTTTTTTTTAAGAAACCAGAGGTTTATACTAAGTGCTTAGTCCAGAGATAAGAAAAGCAGGTTCAGGATCCTCATTCAAAGTCACTCAGTTTCCAAACTACTCACCTAGGTAGCTAGACTAAGGCATGTAGACATGCTTGGCAGAATAATAACTTGGTGCCTTTGTTCAACATTTAAAGTAAAGGCACTGTGCAATGTAGGGGAAGGTAAGAGAAGGAAATTGCCGCAGCAATTTTTAATCCTTTTCTATTATCCTGAACAATCTATTTCTGGCTCCAAATTTGCATTCTCCCTCATCACAACAAGGATCTGCAGATAACCAGACTGAACCTTCTCCCAGGGCAACTTGTGACTGTATCTATTGTTGCTGTAGAATGCCTCACTTCTTCTTCCACCGTCCTCTCAGGGGTTACCAAAGTGTGTTTTCTTACCTCTTATAATTCTCTGTCTAGAGGAGATCTTGAAAATAAAATTTTCTCCATTTTGGTACAATTTCAGTTCCACTTATACAGGGTGACAGCTCTGAAATTCATAAGAATATTGCATGGTGGTAGTGAACCTCTTTTCTATCTTTTACTGTTTGTAAGCAACAGCAAGAAACTTAAATATTATGGAAGAAGACAGTGGTATCCAGGAAGGACATGGGGCACCAGACATAACATCAAGCAGACCTAAAGAGAGGCTTTCTAAGGTTGGAGAATTTTCTGCTAAGGGGAAACACAATCTTCATAGGATGGATTTCACTGCAATTGTTTTCCCTTAGCCGATCCGGTCTAGTTCACCTCTCACTCTCACAGTCTCTCAGAGTCCTAGGATTCCATCTCTTGTAGTAATTAGTTTCTGATTTTGCATGTGTTCTAGAGATATGAATTCTATTTTCTTTGGTATAATTTTATGTATGTATACTTATATACATAACTACATAATATTTGTATTATACTTATTTTTATTAGTTGATTGCATAAAAATATAAAAAACATGGCAATAGAAATCAGAAGTTTGTAGGAACAGCAATTTTCAATCCATGTAATATTATATCTAAACCGAAAACAATCAGCTTGCAGGCTTTCTTGCTGACTGGTATATTAACATGATTGTGATACCTCCAGCTGGCTTTTTCACACTGAATGACAATTATACGCATGCCCCATGATACTCGATGCTCACAGAGCATAAAGAGAAAGGAAAACAGTGATCTTAGGTCCATGAGGGAAGGCTATAACCATGGACAAAGTAAGCAAACAGAAACCCAGCTAATTGAAAGGGAGGATAGTTAAAATTAAGCAATGTGGAATTGGAACAGCATCAATGTCAAATGGAACTTGAATTTCACTGCGTGATCAAAAATAACATGGTGAATTGTTTCTTCCTCCAAATTTATGGCACCAAAATAAGACAGGGGTGTTCTTTCCCCTGTGTCGTAAAAGGGGAGCCCCTGAATATATACAGGTTTAGAATGAGGTTGTTTTCATTGTGACATTGTAGGGATGTAGCTTGGCATGAGCACTGATGGCTTCTGTTTGAAAGTTCTGAGTAAGTCTCTTTACACCATGTAAGCCCCTCACCCACCCACAGTATTAATTCTTCTGATTCTTAAGGTGAAGAATAATATATACCTATTACATTAATAATAAACCATGTATAATGACATACTAAGGCAAAAATATTAAAAATCCCCATTTACATGATGTCTCAGAGATGCCTGGGAGTATAATGGAAAGATTGTGGACCAGGCATTAGAAAGCTTGGATTCAAACCTGTGTTCTGCCATTCACCACGTGATTTTGTCAAGTTGCTTTTCTCCTCTTAGCCTCCCCCCACCACCCCAATTTGCTCCATGGAGACAAGAACTTCACATTTTAATCCCTGGGTTATTTTGAAATAATGTGTAGGAAACCATTTGAGAAAAAAAAGTGTTGCGCAAATGATGTGCGTGGTGATGCTCTCAACCAGATGTTAATCTTTTCAAAAATCGTTATTCTTGTATGGTATTTTATACAGCTTTAAAGACAAAATATGGCCAATAACCAACCATCTTTCCATGAAATAAGAAACATTTAATACCATTTTCACCTGAATTGACAACAGGGAATAGTGGAAAAAGCGCTAAGTAGAAGCCAGAGTCAACTAACATCTGTCAACTAACAGAACTTGTGTATGTGGCTTCACACCACTGAGTCTTCACTTTCCATTATTCAGATGTAACTATTTTCTGAGTTCCTTTACAATGTTAGGGTTTGATCATTTTTATTCTCATTTATTCTTTTGCTCTCTCCACCGCTGTCTCCAAACATGCTTTTTCCTTCTCCTTGCTAACTTTAACCTTTGTGACTCAGCTCAGAGGTCATGTCTTTCAAGAATTCTTCTCTAATTTCTTTTCCCAACCTTAGTCTGGCTTAACTAGGTCTCCTCTGTGTTGTCTTAATACCTCATGCCTACCTGTATCATTGGTCTCTGTTAATTTGGTTAAAAGCATTATGTGTCTTATACCCCAACCATAATCTGAGACCCTTGAAGATAGGGGTCATATCTGGGAGACTGTGTTTAGTAGATTCTTAATAAATGTTTTACTGAGTGAATAAATGAATTGATTGGATGGTGTATGAGAAGCTCTTTGAAAATAATAAAAGACAATGTGCAATATGTATTTTTCAAATATGACTATAGAAGGAAGAAGCCATTTTCTATTGAAATGATACTGTATTTGGAAGGAAGAAATCAGTTATTGGGCCACTTCTACTAATTTAGTGAATAACTCCAGGATAATCACTTAAACTTTCTGCATTCAACTTCCCATCCAGAAATGGGCCAATCTGCCTTTCCCATTGCCTGCCTCATTAGGATGGTCACAGAAGCCACAATTAAAACAATTATGTGATGTCTGGGATTCTTTTAAAAAGAATAAAGGCATGTTATAAATTCTTAGAGGATACATTAATACCTCTTTATAATCAAATGCATATTTCACTTTA
This sequence comes from Desmodus rotundus, assembly GCF_022682495.2. Classification (NCBI taxonomy): domain Eukaryota; kingdom Metazoa; phylum Chordata; class Mammalia; order Chiroptera; family Phyllostomidae; genus Desmodus; species Desmodus rotundus. Next base: position 135,281,286 of record NC_071391.1, on the reverse strand, counting down.
TACTCAAAATATTGCTGAAAAGTTATTTTTCCTAAACAATTTGAAATCAAATAACATTTTAAATGGACTGAAGGAGATTTATATTAAAAACATATTTTTGGTATACATCAGTTTTGTAGAGTATAGAATCCTTTTGAAGGTGAACAATTATCTCTAATTTGTTTTATAATTGAGAATTTTTTGTAATACCAATTTCTTAATGTAGCCCCTCCTGTCCCTCTGACTGTGTCTCCCATTCATCAAGCCACTGTGGACTGGCAATGGTGGAAAAATACCCCCAACCAAACCGCTGTTACTGTCTTTGGGAAGTGGGACTTTTGCTCATAAACACAACCTCTGTCCTGCAAATGACAGTTTTCAGAATTGCACACAAATATTCGTGTCTTTGAGAAGTAACTAAAGAGGTGTTAAAGTGGTGCTTTTGATAACTTTGGGAAGTGTTCCTAAACTAGGATAAAAGGTACGACTCTTAATAATTCCCTAAAGAAATGGGCATTTAGCTTTTTTTTTTTAAAGTAAAAGGGTTTTTTCGAAGTGTTCCCAGATACCGGTAGAAATCCAGAGTTAGTTTCTCAGGTAGCGTGACGTTACCTCCATTTGTCAGGACACGCCCTGTCCTCACCTGCACAGGATTGTAAATTAGCCTTTGCTTACTCTCCAGTGAGGAAGACAAACTACAGTGTTTAAATTTTCCTTGTTATGTAACTGAAGTGGAGCTAGACTCCATTGTAAGTGTTCCACTATGCTTCTGTATGAAATTCTGTTTCATGAGAGGAGGGCACTTCTGTCTTGGTTGCTTTTTTCTTTTGGAATCAACTTGATGAAAGTCTGCTGTCCGTACAATAAAAACGGTACCCACGGGGAACCCACATAGCCACCAGCACAGTGAAGGTGCAGGGCGTGTCCAACCACCTCCTAAAAATAGCTCAGGCCTCTTTGCAGTCCCTTCCCATTTCATCTCTGCCTTAGGCAACCACACATCTGCTTTCTGTCACTATAGATTAGCTTGCAGGGCAGTCTTTTCTTCAACACACCTTTTTGGGATTGAGTTCCTTTGTGGGGAGATAAACTTTATGGTTGGGATAAAAGAGAAGGCAGAGCTGAAACATTTATTCAAATACATCTTTTCAGATCTGATAAGCACTACATTTTTGTGGAAGCAGGGTTTATCTGAAGCCATAGGCTAGTAGTTACTTTCAGAAAATGGTTAACCAAGAACTACAAAATTAGAATGAAATTTACATCTGGATCATTTAATCCAGAAACATCGTAGGAGGTAGTTCAGGGTTTTCAGCAGTGTTGATGAAGAAAGTTTTCTGTTTTCCCCCCCCCCCCCCACATAAACTTGGCCCCATGCTTTTAGCATTACTAAGCTAAATGGGGCTGTAGTATTTATTTTTTACATATTCACCAATTCAGAGGTGAGTTGGTGGTTTACTTTGGACCGTGTAAACTTATGGGAGTGCAGAAATTTGTTCTATTCAAATTTTGAAAATGGTTAAGGGACAGGGGAAGGAGTACTCATCCCATTTGGCTTTAGCACAATAGTTCTGACGACTGGACATTTGACTTGATACGGCCAAGAGTCAAGTGCTGTTTGTGAGATATTTGCAAAAGAATTTGCATGAAGTTGACTAACATTTTATGCTTGTGCCACAGTCCAGAAATAAACATTATATTTCTGTCTTTCTAGCCAACTGACACTATTTTTCTTTTTTTTTTTTTTTCTTTTTTCCAGTTAAATAGCAATTGTCTGGATGAAGGAATAGCACTGTTTAAAACTCTTCACACTGAAGAGTCTGGTGGGTTAGAAGGAAAATAGATTTCCAGTCTTAAAACTCAAATGGCCCTATTCAATGTCAGTCTTATGACTTACCCACACACAGTTTAAAATTTTGTTAAATTAGACTCTCACCTGTTCAAGGTGAAATAGAAAGGTTCCCGTGTCTAGGTCTGTCCTAGACACAGGGGCTTTTCTGGCTTATAGAAGTACTTTTTTATATTGTTTAGTAGAAGAAGTGACTTTTAACTTTTTGATGCCTGAATTTCTTTTATTCTTTTTAAAGAGGTTAAATTGACCCATAACCCATCTCTTTTTAATTTGACCTATTGTTTAGAAATTTCTGGAAACCTAATTTACCTACAGCAGTAAGTCAGGTATTTTTCCTTACTTCTCCCTTTTATCCTTCTGTAGACGAGAACTGTAGTATATGCAGATTATCGGGAGAGGACAAATAATATCTGCAAATGTGGCTTTCTTAAAAGGCACCGGCAGCATTAGTGTCATGTGGGAAGCACCCATTTGTGTCAACTGTACAGACCTTTCAATGGAAAATTGTGCTGTGCTACCTTTTAAAGTATGAAATGCTAATTTGGGATTTACAGTTTTTGAACTGGAGGGCTGCATTTTGCATGGGATTTTGTTTAATTTCCCAGTGAAAAAAGGCATTTGAAACACAACTGCCTACAGCCAACTGTCAACAAAAATCAACTGTAATAGCACAGAGCTTGTCAGCGGTGCATGCCGTGATGCGGTAATCTCCTCCATTTAGCTGGATGTTTCTTCTCCACACGAAATAGCGGCAAGTCTTGCTCGGCATTTACGAATATTGGGAGGTATTATTAGGCTGATAATGGGGCCAGATTAAGGAAGTGCACACTGCTTCCAAGTGTCAGGGAGACGCAAAGTGGGATGATGCATGGCCCTTCATATAAGGGGCTCTGGTATTTTCGGTTCGCTAAAGATCTGGACGGTCCTGGCTGAGTCCCATCTGCCATGAAAGTGCTTTCAGGGGGTTGGGAGGTGGGAAATAAAGTTGTTATGCTGGTTTTTTTTTCCCCTGCAGAAACTTCTCTTTGTTTACCAAGAGGGTGAAATTAAGAATCTCTGAAAGTAGAAGTGGGGAGGGGCAGAGTAGGAAAATCTGGGGTGGGGTTGGTCAGTGTTCCTCCCTTTACATTGAGATCGGGTGGTTGAAGGCTGGTGTCTTTTCTCTCTCAGTCAGGCGTACCTAAGAGCTGGGAGAAGAGAACTCTTTTGGAGTTGCTGTGTTCTAGTGGTGTGACCCCTCCCTGGTCTGAATTCCAGATAGCAACTGGGAAATTCATGCAAGGCAAAAATCTAAAGCTGCATATAACCTATTCTTTGGCAAGGCACAAAGTTGGCACTTATTATTACCTGTCATCAAAACATCGCATTATTGAAGCTTCTCATATCAAAAAGGGATTTAGAATCAAATGGCACTTTATGTTATCAGTTACTCCTTTTTTGTTAGTATTTAAAGTGAGCCATATTCAAATCTAGCCCCACCATTTAGTAGCTCTATGGTAGCTCAGTTCTCTGTGATTAAATTAATTCACATCAAAATTGGATTAATAATCATGCCTACCTCATAGGGATTTTGTGAGAATTAAATAGATGTCAAGAGCTTAGAACACTGCTTGACATATAATAAGCATCATATGATTAGCTATTATTATTATTATTATCATCAATACAAGCAACCTATTCACTATTATCCAGTACTCATGCCAAAGAATGGAAACAGAAATATACTAGTACATATGTTCTATAAGCTGTTGTGAAAGGTGTATTCATTTTTCCTAATCATTATGTTTTTATATGTAGATGGGAGGCAAGAGTGAACTGCATTATCTGAGCTACATGGAGTATGTTTTCAGCTGTAAGTCACACCATGGCTACTAGGAACTTGACAGTGCCCTGCCCTCTTTGGTGCACTGACTGCACACTGCCTTTCTCTGGGCCTCTGCCCCTTCTGCAGCCCTTGCTCCCATATGACCCTGATCCATTCCCTTCCCTTGGGCCAATGATCGCAGAACAGGGACGGACCTCTGAGGGAGGGCTGTGGCTCCAGATGGGCATGTCAGTGACATACCTTGGCACACTCCTAAGCAAACCTAGGTTGAGCCAATCTGATTGCTTTCTCTGTAATTCTGTGATTGAGTACTGAGGTACCCTTGTTGATTGTCAGCAGGTGCTCAAATGTAAAGACTAGAGAATGGAGAGGAGGGTAGAGTTAGAAGTGACCTTGGCAGTTATGCACAAATTAAAGCTATGATGAAACAATGCAGCAGAGAAAAGCAACAACAGGATCTCTGAGGCTGCCTGTGTTTCTGTTTCCTCAGCTCTCATGACTGGCTCTGCAGTTTCTCCAGATCCAAGAGACGCCTCTTTATAGCCCTACAACAAACTTCCCTTCCTCTTGACTTCTCACTGGTAGGAAAGAGTTTCTGTTCTGTGCAACCAGTTAGGGTGCAGAGGGTCTGTGCTTCCATGTGTCAGTAGGATGTGAAGTTTTCTGCTAATGGGTAACAGCACAGCGTGTAGTAGAATTAAAGTAAAACTGAAAAAGTGGTCAGTGAAGGAAATTTTTATTATCTATATTATCTACCACCTCTTAGGGATGAAGGGATGGTAGAAATAAGGGAAGGGGTGATTATTTCTAGGTTCTAGTGCACTGATAAGGTCTGCACACATGGAGGTTACTTTTTACTGAAGTGGACAGATGACCAACGAGTACATACAAATAAACATGGTAGCACAGTAGTAACAGTCTGAGAGGACTCCTGTGAAGGAAATAAACAAGGAGTAAAATTAAGGGGTCTGTTGGAGGTTTGGTAAAGTGTTCCTTAGATCAAAATGAATTTACTGAGTAATTGCCAATGATCTCTGAGTGAAAAATTCCCATATGACCTTGATCCATTCCCTTCCTCTGCCTTGGCCAGTGATGATGGACTTGGGATGGATCTCTGATGAAAAAGTATGGCCCAAGACAGGCATAGGTGTAGGCCTAGATATGTACTGTGGTCCATAGATATGGATCACTTCTAATATATACTCCAGATAAGTATGGGCCACATCTAACAAGACAAAGTTTTTCTACCTTCTATCTTCAAAGATAAACCCCATAAATATATACCATATGTTATATTGTGTATAAATATATTATTTATTTATAATACCATAAATATATTATTGAACACCATAAATATATTGTTGAAGGCTTTATTCTCCATTTGGAATGGATTTGGTTAGTGGATAATGGAACAATTTAATGAGCCTACCTTCTACTAGGCAACGTGCAAGATCTTTTCCCCAATTTTCTGATTTAATGGACAGAGCCACCCACTCTCACCTTGTAGTCATTGACATTCATGAGTTCAATGACTGGCTGGGGTTTGGGCTTCTATCTGAATCTGGAAGAGAGTGTTTCTCTTTGGACCAAAGTGAGCTTTAATCTGCTGCATGTTTTTTCTAGCATCAAGTTCTAGCCTGAACACAGACCTTTAATGAGCAACCCACATGTAAATAATTAGTATAAAACAGGCATTAACAGTCATTACTCAGTTGTTTTTTTTTCTTTTTAGAAATGATTTCTATTGACTTTTAAGCTTTCCAACTATTTTGATGGAGATCCAAGTTGGAGAAAATGTGTGTTTTTTTTTGTTGTTGTTCTCATGATCACTTCCTGTTGAAACTGTCTAGTTACTTTCTGGAGGTAGATATCTCCTTGAGTACTTATGGTAGGAAATAGAGAGACTGCTGTTCTATGCCTTCAAGATCATAGATACCCGGAATTTACCTCCTACCGGGTACCAGACCCGTAATTGTAAAAGGAAAGAGAGATCTAGAACATTAGAGAGGGAATAAACCATGTAGAAGTTTGTAATTATGAAGCAACAGAATTTATTGGGCCTGGAAAATTCTGTCACTAAATAGATGAACAGTTCTCTTTATTCCTTCCCAGGATGCCAGACAAATGGTCTCAGCAGAACCTTTCTCTTCTTCAGGGTTTATATTTTTTTTTTCCAAAAAAGTTAAACAGATAAAAGCATACTGACATGTGAGCCTTTGGATGGAGAAGTGAGGCCAGGAGCACCATGGGCTACTTCTCCAAACGGCAAGTGTTGACTGATTAGGGTGTTTCTCCAGGACTGCTGACCTTGACATCCAAATGGGTCCTTGGGTGATGCTATTTTCAGTTCTTCTTTACTGTGCACTTTTCACTCAAAGGCACTAAGTATCACCGTAAAGAAATGCAATCACAGCCACCCCCATCGTCCATCAGAAATGACATGTCATGAAACAATGATTTCAGGCAAAGTGGGGACACTCTTTCCTCACAGTCCCATTTTATCCCAAATGAGGTCTGTATCTACTTCTCTCTGTAGAGTTAGGTTTGGACAAAGTATGAGACCAGCATGCGTTTTTCTTCTAATGAGCTTAGTACTCTGATGTTCATCATACTTTTTTCAACAGATACTGATTCAGAGCCTACTTTGCACTGGAAACTACTGGAAAAACAACAATGAACAAGGCAGACAAAGTCTCTGCTCACGTCAGATCACATTCTAGGGAGGAGGACCATCATCAAGGAAATGCCAGTAGAGAAGGTCATTACAGATTGTGAAGAATGTCAGGAAGGAGAAAAGGAAGAGTAATATCAGGGCTTTTTGAAAGTTTATCTTGTTAGTGCTAAGGGCCATCCCCTCCTCACACCACATCTCCAGTGTGCCTCCTTAGTCTTTGAAGTGCACAACTGGCTTTTCTTTTCTTTCTTCCCCCCCCCAGTTTTACATACATAGCTAATTGCAACTTCAACCCTTTTGTTCTTTCCAAACAAATTCTTATCCCTGGGTCTCCCTATATAGGTATTTTAGAATAGCCAATGAGCCCAGTATTAAGCAATTTCCTTGGCAGAAAACACCTAAGACACGAATTCTACTTATCAGTCTGGAACCCTAAAAGGACAAGCAGCTATGTGGTAGTTATTTGCATACACATCTGCCTACCTACTAGACCATGAACTCCTTGAAGGTAGACACTAATCTGGGCTTTTTTTTTTTTTTTTGCTCTTCCATGATATTAAACACTATGCCATGCACATAGTAGGAACTCTGTATTTTCTCACTGAATTAGAAAAAGCACAGGCTCTTGCCAAAGGTATTAGCAAATGCATGTTTGAAGAAAATTAACTAACAATTAAGATAAAAACGTCAGTATTCGCATGGATTTTGGCTGAGCAGATACATTTCCTTACGGGTGAACATAAGGCTTTTCAGACCAATGAATCTGGTATCCTACCATTTCTTGCCAGCGAGGCATGGCAGGGAAGGGGGAAAGTGTGGGGGCTGATTGCAGACTTTGGCAAGTAGTAACAACTTGAATCTCTCCTGCCAGAGTCATAAGCGTTTGGCCTGAGTGGCAGGAGATATGAAAGAGATAAACTGAGAGATCCTGGGATAAAACCTCTCTGTGGAGGTGCTGAGGCTATTTCTGTTTTGGCTTGAAGTTTTGAGAAGGCTGCCCTGCCTGCCCTTACTGAGTTATTTCAGGCCTCTTCTCTGAGCACTCCCTTCAGGGACCTGGTACAAATAGTCTCTTAGCTGAGACATTACAATGGGCAAGCCCTATACTTGGAGCTGGGGGTAAAAAGATGGACAGTGAAGATCCTTGCCCTTAGGTAACCACTATTCCCATTTGAGAGGCAGGATTTGATGTAACTAGTGAAGGAAATCAGCTGTGATGCTTTCCCTGCCCCGAGAGTTCACCTTTCTGTGTGCACATGTGCATGTTTGTACACACACAGAGTGGCTCACAGGCACATGCACACACATTAGTACTTTCCCACAAGGGATAAATCATATTAATTGCTTGAGGCCCTGCATTTTGGTAGTGGGAGCTGGGGCTGGTTCCAGGCTATGGCGGGGAGCAGTTTACAGGGAAAGGACTGATAGGGAAGAAGGTTGTGGTTTTACCAGCTGGCCTGGGTTTTATAGATCTAAATTCTTCTCTCTGATAATGAACAAAAAGAAGACCTAATTCATTCAATTATTCATTTGTTCTTCACTCAGTAAATGATTGTTGAGGATCTATTGCGTGCTAGGTACTCGAGATGCCACAGGAGTGAAAACAAAGATATAATCTACAGGGAAACAGACATTAATCAAATAGTTTCACAGATGTAAAATTACAACAGTGACAAGGGCTAAGCTCCTTGGTGCTGTGGGGGATAATAATAGCATTTAACCTGTCAGGGAAGCCTTTCCTGAACTCACCTGGTTTTGCTCACATGCTGCTTTTGGGAGACTGGGGTGGAAAGAGAAGGTTTGTCCTCTATTTCATGCTCCCCAAAGTTGATCTTTGCATCAGTAAGTAAATGCATGCACATAATTTAAATAGACTGGGTCTTTTTGTCTCTTTTCTATTTGTTTGTTTACACAACTTTTGAACTATTTTTAACATAACCATGTTTACTCTTCATCTCAGAAGACTTTGGGAATCACATTGAAAATGCAGTTTTTTCAGCCACTCAGTAGACATGGGAGATGTTTCCAATGAGCTGGACAACAGAGCTGAGTGATGTATCACAAAGCCTCGCTTTGATGTTGAATGATCCTATTTTGAATTGAGTTATATTAAAATAGAAGGCACCGGAGTCAGCCTGGTGTATGGAAAGAACAAGGATTTGGCATTCAAGAGGCTCCGCCACTTGTCTAAGGCATCTTCGGTAACTTATGTGTCCTGCATGAGCCTCAATAATTCCATCTGCAGGATGGGGATTATTATAGTAGCTCCCTCTGAGGGTTTTTCTTTTTATAAGGATTAAGACAATATTTGAAGGCTCCAGGATAGTGCCTTGCATTGGTAGGAGCTCAGTAAATATTTGCTTCCGTGCCTACATCCAGATTCGTGGGCCCCTTTGTCACAGGTCTACATGGAGGTGTTAGCATATGTAGCTAGATACTAACGAAGGAGAAGGGAACAAAACTGGCTAACCCTAATTAGGTTGGAAGCCGCAGCTTCACACATTCCAGGGGATAGCTGCACTGCCCTGCCAGGGGATTAATATCCCTCCAGGATTGGCTTTCCAATATCCCCAGGGAACCCCCCAGTCCATTCCTCACAGATTACCAGGGGAGGGAAAGAACGACAAAAGGGAAACTCTTCTGCTGGGCGCAGTGAGAGGTCCTTCTACTTGGAGGCATGCCCTCTAGGAGCCAAGATGGAAACGATAAAGGTGGGGAATCTAGCCTAGGAAAAGAATTGGATTGGTTGGGGGAGGGCCTAGTGCAAGCCTGGGAAGGATTGAGAAAGAGATTGGTGAGTGTGAAAGAGTACCTAGTCTTTCTGAAGCTGGAGGTGATGTAATGAAAGCCTAATAAACACCTGTCTCTCAGTAGGAGACTTTGCTCCCCAGTTTGTTCCCTCTTCTCTCTCCATGGCAGCCATGCGGGCACAAGTACAGGCTCCAAGTGCGAGCTCTAGTGCCAGCCCAAGTGCGAGCCTGAGAGTAGCTCTGCAAAGCTGGCCGGAGAGCAGCTGGAGACAGGGACTAGGGACAGACACCAAGGTAACCGGAAGGCGACAGAGACTGAACTGGACCAAGCTTTAAGCTTTGGCATGGACCAAACCAATGGCACAGAATTCCTGGATCCTGGCCTTTCTTCTGGGCTTGATGAAGACAAGGCTGGATTTCTTCTGCAATGGGACAGACAGACATGAGATATCGGGAACCGGGGGGCAGTCTTTTATTTTTACCCCAATACATCTTACCACCACACCTCATTCTCCCATCCTCTCTTGCAAATCTGTGGAAGGACCCCCACCTCCACTGGCAACACAGACACCCTGCAGATTTCAAAGATGGTTTCTTTTATCATAGAAAGGGGGATTGAGGGAAAATTCTAAAGGGATTTGCATCTTGATCTAAGAAAGATGAGATGCTTATACACCAGCTTATAACAAGATTCCATAGGAAAGGGGTGGAAGATGAGTGTACAATAAAATGATTCAAAACATGAACAGACCCTGCGTGTGTTATGCACAGATGAGTTAATTGTTTTGCCTTAAATATATTTCCTGAAGAACAGAAGCCCGATCACAGCACATATCGTTATATATTTTAGACAAACAGCACTTTGAATCAAATTATAGTATATGCATAAAATATTAAAATAAGACATTTATAACAAATCTTTCTAACTTAGTGCTCAGCTCTAAAATAGATTTATATTCAGATAAGCAATAGGTGCGATAAATGTGGTACAGATACCACAATTTACATTGCAAATCAATGGTGCATCATGGGAAAAGGGAATGCAGACTTGAAGTACTCAGGGAAAATATCCAGCTATGCAATATTTTTAGGTCATCTGCCTGATTTCATTTTGCAATGTCTATATCTGCTTTGGACTCTCTACATTTGGCAAATTCCAATATCTGCTTTCTAATAGAGATTCTTTACATTCTCAATTTAAACAATCTAATTTAACTCTTCATTTATTGTTTCTTTTATTTATTGTTGAACTGTTGCCACAAAACAGTTCCCCAGAGTCTTCAGGTTATTGAAGTGAGAGGGGAGATGAAATGGGGAACGATATCCTTGCACATGCTTCAGTGCTGCCTGCTCTGCCAGATTGCCTTGCACTCTTTTCCTCTCTCATGATTTGTGGGACAATGTGTAGTGAATGTGTCATCAATTTCTCTCCAGGAATGATTCTTGTCCAAGAATATTAAACTTGATTCATTTATGTTGAAGAACTTCAGGGCTGAGTTGAATGTCTACAGAGCTGAATGTTTCTAGGCTAGCAGGCCTTCTAGAATTCAGAAGGATTCCTTCTGTATCAGAAGCCCCCAGAAGAACTCTAAGGGATGAAGTTGAGCCTTTGGACTCATGGTGTTCAATTCCTATTGGGGAACCCTTTGCTCCCAGCATCACTGAATGTACGTGAATAACCTGACTTGCCCCACATAGGGAGGCTAACTTTTGAAGGCTAGAAGCCTATGAACAGAAGGCAGGAGGAGCTATCCCAAAGGGTCAGTGTCAGTATTTCTGAGAGCTAATCACTAAAGAGATAAAATTTTCCTTGCAGTTGCAGAATTGAAACATCTTTCCTAAGCAAGGAGTAGAATTGTTTTATTTGGAAACCTCTCTTCTTACCTGATGTGTATGCTGAAAATTTCTCTTCCCAGTAAGTGTCTTCAATATTAGCTTTTCTTCACAGAGAAAGCCTGTATGGCCATGTTTCCTTTTTTTTTTTGTAATGTATTGTTTTGAGTTTTTAATGCTTAGGGTTTTGGTGCAATTAAGTCACTTTCCTCTGTACCATTCTGCTTAGCATACTTGTTTCCCCAACTTTTTGTTTTAAGATTTATTTATTTATTTTCAGAGATGGTGGAGAGAGGGAGAGAAGCAGAGATGTGTGAGAGAAATACCAGTTGACTGCCTCTTGCACACCCCCAACCAGGGACCTAGTCCGCAACCCAGGCCTGGGTCCCAACTGGGACTCAAACCAGCGACCTTACGGTTCACAGGCTGGCACTAATCTGCTGAGCTACATCAGCCAGGGCTATTTCCCAAACTTTAAAAAAAGTTGCTCCATTAAAAATAATAAATAAAGAAAGAAAATAAAGAAATAAAAAAATAATAAATCTCATTCAAGATTTCAGTTGGCAAGATTCAGTCATACTTCATGGTAGCCAACCAAGCCAGAAGAGAAAGAGAAGTCTGGCTATATTCCTATTGTAATCTTGTATCCGCAAAAATATATCTGTCAGGGCTTATTTCCATGTATGTCAGTACAATTGGGACAGCTATTTATATATGTAAAATTACATATATACAATTAAATACATGTATACAGATTATTCCTGGAATTAAGGTACCAGTATGGATTCCCAATAGTTTTAATAAGAGCCAAGTGCAACCTTAAAATGGAGATGTAAAGAGTTAGATCTGTGCCATCCATTACACTTGCCATTGACCGCATGTGGCCACTGAGCCTTTGAAATGTAGCTAATCTTCGATGAGAAGAACTGTAAATATCAAATACATACCAGATGTTGAAGACTTATTACCAAAAAAGTAAAATATCTCAATTTTTATATTGATTAATTAACAAAATGGTACTATTTCAAATATATTGGATTAAATAATATATTATTAAAATCAATGTCACATGTTTCTTTTTCTTTAAAATTTGGCTGCTAGAAAATTTAAAATTGTATATGTGACTCACATATTTCTATTAGTGCTGAAGAAGATTGATGTCGTGTAATATTGTAACTAATCCACTTAAAAGACTTTGGTTTCAGACAACTCCTTTTATTCTTTATAGCATACCTAAAATCCATTGTAAATGGAGTTCTATTTAAGTACGCTAGGATATCTTGCTGGCTAAAGTAACCCCATGGTGAGAACTGCCATCTTATGAGTAATCACTCCCTACTATATTTGTTTAATAGGTTTGGATTTCAAAGGCTTTTCCTAAAGCAAAGTTCGCCAATTTTATCATTTGCTTTTCATCACTTTTTTTTGTCTCTGCACGAAGAGTCTCTGGCTTTTCATGAGATACATATTCTCATTTATCCAGCTTGCTTGAACTCAAGTTAGACTGCCTACACTCAGCACCAGAACTTACTGGTGAGCTTTGATATATTCGCCTCACTTAGCTAAAGTTCCTTCATCTGTGAAATGGAACAATAATTCATAGTTCACTGGGGAGTAAAGAGCATTCTATGAGATGATCATTATACTGAGCACATGGACTCAATGAAGTGAGTTCCTATGCACTTCCTTTTGTTTAATGAGTACTGGGGCCCAAGTTTCTAGGACACCGAGTCTGTAATGCTGACCACTGATTCTTTTCACCCCCAGGGGAAAGATATTAGTATGAGCATTGCGTACCTGTTTCAAGCATGGATCTGCTCATGACACATGTGAAGAGAGTCACATGTAGCTGTTGGCTTCTGTGTCTTTGAATTTGCTCTTCCTCCTGCCCAAATTCCCCTCCTTTCCCCATTGTCTTGTCCATCTCTCTATGTCCAGATGGAGAGCCACCCCTTTCATCAAGCCTTCTCTGACTACTACGGACACCACAAATTGATCAACATTACACATTTTATTTGCAAAACAAGCCAGTTTAAATCAAGTGGCAAATATTTACCTGGTGTTTCAAATTACAAGGCTTATTTTCAAGTGATTTCAAGCCTATTCTTTTAGTTTGATCCATGGAACTGTCAGTATTTTAAAGGTATACCCATTCCACAATTCCCTTACATCTTGCTCAAATAATACTTATTGATTGATTAGGGCCTCACGAATAGAAAACCCTTTAATACAAGAGTATTCATTATAGAGAGGGACCTGACAAGAAATACCATATATCATCTTTGTAGATCTATATGCTAAATAATTGGTACACATGCCAAAATTTAAGATTATCATCATTTAAAAATTTCTCTTATTTACTTGTTAGTTGTAGGAGATACCTGAGTTACTAAAAAGATGACGGAAGTTTTGGATTCTAGATCCTTTTGAAACTATGTGTGTGTGTGTGTGTGTAGATGGATATAATCAGCTTACTAACATGCACAGTTTCTATTTGTAGTCCTTCCTCAGTAAGGCAGTGGGACATCGGTGCTTTCGAGTGAGTTTAGAGATGTCGAATATGACATTCATGTCATTAAAAATAGCTGTTCTTGGCTACATTCACAAAGAAGTCCCCTAATGCTTCCTTTAATTGGCAGGAGCTACACGTGGTATCTATTTTGCAAATGTACTCTGCACTGAGCGGCTGGAGCTGTGTGTATGTCTGTGTATTTTCTCTGTAGGTGACACTATACCCTAATCAGACAATTGGTGTATTGTACTAGGACATACTGTATGCAGACAATGGTTCACCTACCACTCCCCTCTCTTTTTTTTTTAAACACTGAAATATGGTTGATATGGTCCATTGCAAAATGAACCTATATTGGAAATGGCAAAATTGTAATGTAAAATATACCGGGGTCAGTGGGGTGTGCTGTTTTTTGCATATATTTTTTCTCCCCTGACCCATGCCATTCCCCTGCATACAGGGGAAAAAAAAAAAGCTTCATCTCACACAGAAATGTGATGTCCTTTACTGCCAGAGGCTGTTGCTGTTTTAAATGAGGAAAAAGCACAATGCATGAAGAAGGAAAATTAAAGCATATTCATTTTGGAAATTAGATATGGTGTCAGGAGACTCTCAGAAAATAGCCCCGTTTGAATGGAGCCCCATACTACAAGACAGTTCACTGAACTTTTGACCACTATTTATGCTATGGAAGCTTTAGAAATAGGAAGAGAGCAAAACATTTTATAGCAGCTTAATAGCTGAGTTCATTTTTCTTTTTTTCTTTTTTTCCCACCAGGCATTTGTCTATCCCTTCAGTGTGTATAAGATATGCAAACACCATGTAGTTTATTGGCGGGCCTTTGTGTTAATGTTTCCAGGTTGGTTCCAAAACACACAGCTACTGGATGAGAGAATCTGCCGGCCAACCCGGTGACCTTCCTTACCCTCTACAGTGCAGTCTGCCATCTGCCTGTGGCTGGTCTGGAGTGGGTAGCCCCAGCCAGGGTCACACAGGCCTGGGAGTAATAGTGACCTCTATAGAGGTCATCCTGCAAATGCAAAGAGAATATACCTTTCACAATTTCTATGGATTCCTTATGCAAAATTGGACAGGAATGGCAGAGATGATGGAAAATGCACTTTGTCTAATTTCTCCTTTTCTGTTATTTGGAAGAACAGTTCTCAATATGTGATCATCCCTGTTCTGCTTCATTGCTTCCCTCCTGTGGAGCCCATCACACCAGCCAGGTTAAGTGGGCTTCCAGGGCCCTCCAGGAAGGACAGCCTAGATTTTTGATTCAACACTGAATTAGGGAGCACCTGCACAAATGAAGTCAGGGAAGAGTTAATCATGAGTGGAGGGTGGAGTCAGTTAGAGGTGGAAAAAGAAGTCCAATTTGTATTGATATTAGTGAAAAATACGCTTTAACTTTTATGCAGATATGAAACATGAAGCTAAATATTACAAATTACAGGTTGTGAGTCTATGTCAGCTTTATTATTGTTATTACTATTAATGCAATGATATCAATCCTAAGGGGTCACTGTGTTTGTTTAATTTGTTTTCTGGAAAAGCTTAGCATTTCATTTCCAAGCGAGGACCTTTTATTTGGCCTCTTGGTGACTTGCCCACACTGGTGCAAATTGGGCCCCGCCTCTCTCAGGATCTCTGAGCTCCTAGCAGGCTCTTTCCAGTCATAACCAGGCTTGATTCTCACTCCACTTCTTAGTCAAACATGGGTCTCACTTCCATTAGGAAGTGGTACAACACAGAGGTTTTAATGGTGGCTCGAGGTAATGTGAGAACAGGCGATGCTGTGAAAAGGCTTAACAACGAAATCACTCTGTATCATAAAGTGCAGAGATGTGTGTGAATGCTGACCTTCTGTGAGCGTCCTTAGTTCGGGCAATAGGGGCAATCTGTCCCCATCCATGACTATGAAGTCTTTAAAGATTCATATTAGGAAAACCATCAACATGGGGACATGTTGCTATTTTTTTCTGCCTTATATTCTGTGGTTTAAACTTGAGAGAGAGAGAGAGAGAGAGAGAGAGCAGGAGAAAGAGACCATCGCTCCCATATCATCCCCCACTCCCGGCATTATTCATTAGGAGAGGATTTTTTTTCCCCTTTGGTGGAACACTTCTCTCCTCTCGCTAGCTAGGTGCAACCCTCGTGTCAGACGTTCACAACTGCACTAGCGTGATCCCAGACAATAGGAAAGGAGCTGGGAGAGTGCTGTAGGGGCTACTCTGAAGTGGGGAGATGGCTCAGGGTCTTCTCAGGGCAAGAACTCCTCCTGACCATCTATGTTCTGCCAGGACTGGGAGGCTGAGATCTGGGGTGCTGACCTCAGACCACAGGCTGAGAGAAACCTGAGAAGTGCTTTAATCAAAAATCTTCTTGGCCTCCTCTGTTTCCTGTTCTCCCTGAGGCTTTTTGGCACTGCTAGTAGCCACGTTGCATTCGCTCTGGTTTTTGAGAGGAAAGTCCTAGGGAGCCCCGGGGGCTGCTTTGTGCTCCATGCCCATACTACCTACCATCTCCAGTCTAGAGCCCAATGAATGGGACCGAGATAGGATGAGGGGGATACCGGGCAGGTGAAGTCATGCTGTTGGCAGAAAAAAAAAATCCCAAAACACCAGGCACCAGAAATGGTGACATCAGGTAAGTACAATACAATTTGATGCTGGAGGTGTTCAGGAAGTAACAGACCAAGCTCATAAAATTCTCAAACCTTCCCAGGCTGCTTTATTCCCATCCCCATTCCCCACCTCTGAGGATTTTGCTGAGGTGGACCTGTGGACTCAGATGCCCTGCATTTGTTTGTCATTGCCGCCTTGCCAGTGGATTATCCCTACAGTTGGCATGCCATTTGTGATGGCCCATGGTTCCCCCACCATTGTGGTGGTTCGTGGGGATGGGCATTTTAAATGATGGAGAAAAGATGAGACAATGATCAAATCCAGCAATATCAGCTATAATGATTTTCTTCTCTCTTTTTAAGGCCTGTGACAGAGAATGAGACAGACTAGGTAGGATTTGTGTTTTGCTTACTTGCCAAAGGACATATTATAGCAAATACTAATGATTGCATTAGTTTAGGAATATCAAGTTGGAATCAAGTCTGAAAATCACGTTATGTTGGTCAGGCTTTAAATGTAAATACAGCTCAGAAGAAAGTTCCCATCCAGTGTTCTGTTGGTAAGATGACCTCATTGCGTATTGGGCATGGGACCCTGAGGTGTTTTCTGGTCACATGGACTTTGCTAGTAGTTCCTGAGTATTTCTGTTATTCTTATGGTAGTCCATGAAATATGAATGTTTTTGATAGTTTAGCCTTTATAAAATTGGGTTTGGGTAAAGTTTTCAAGACTGGTAGAATGGTGGGAGGAAACTTGATATAATAAAGAGAGGAAAAAACTGGGGTTCAAGTCCCACGTCTACCTCTTAGTTTACTTCACAGCCTGGGGCAGTTCGGGCTCTCCCGATCTCAGTTGTCTCATAAAGGAAATGGGATAATAATCTCTATTATGCAGTATTGTTATGAGGATTGAGAGTAGTACTCACATAATATATACTCAAAAAAGAATTTGTTATTACTATCATTATACTAGGAGGTCTTAGAGCTGGAAGAAGCCATTAAGATATATTAGTTCAACACCTTCTCCCATCTTTCAGGAAAAGAAACTAAGTTTTAGAGAAGATAAGCAACTTGTTAAGCAACATTCAAAATGGTCTCAGAGCCTGGCATGGTTCCCATTTTCTTGATGCCCTGACTAATGGACTATCTTGGTCTGTTTGGGCTGCTATAATAAAAGTACCATAGACTGAGTGGCTGAAACAACAAGCATTTACTTTTCATAGTTGTGGAGGCTCCAAGTCCAAGATCAAGGTGCTGGCAGAGTCAGTGTCTGGTGAGGGCTTTTTTCCTGGTTCATAAACATCTGACTTCTCATTGTGTCCCCATGTGGTAGAAGAGGCAAGGGAGCTCTCAGGGGCCTTTTTTATAAGGCCACTAAGCTCGTCATGAAAGTTTCACTGTCATGATCTAATAAGATCCCCAAGGCCCACCTCCAAATATCATCACACTGGGGATTAGGCTTCAACATATATAACATGGGGGAGCCCAGACATTCAGTCCACAGCATGAACTTACCTCCTCCTTACCATTTCACAGGTCAGACCTTTTATGTTGTTGAAGATGAGTGCTAAATAAGGGTGTTTCTGAAGTATTTATATATATTTTTCCTGATTGGGTTTTTTCTAATAAATTCTTTCAGGTCTTGAGCCTTGCGCATCACTTGCTTCTCTAATGTCACTGTCCTGATTGGTCTAGACCTCTGATTCACTCCAGCTGGATCCTTATCATTTGTCCACTGGTTCTTTCTTGTTTCAGCCTGGTTTCTCCACAGAGGGTGAAACACTTAGTCAAAGCGGCCATGCTGTACATTTTATTTAACTTAGTGATTCCTGGAATTCTTTTTTTCTTTCCTCTTTCCTCCCTTTTTATTTTTTTCTTTCTAATAATGGATGGATATTCATTTGTCAACATTCTAGTTTGCCAAGAACTTTAGAAAGTCTCTTTTTATCTATTAACATCACTTCACAATTAAAAAGTTCTTTGAATACCATAAAAAAGAAACAGCATAATGTTAGACTTAAGAGCTCTCTTCAAAAAAGAACTATCAGCAGAAGTGCATGGGTGTTGTCCATGTGTGGACCACTTAAAATCTTGTCACAGACCAGCTAAGGCCCATCAGTGAGTAACCAGGACTCATTAGTCTAAGGGACAGGGGATGAGGGACAATGTACATCAGACCACCTTAACCCACTGGGAGGCTAAGCTGGAGACAGCCATGTGGATCTGACTACACAGGGCTGCTGTGAGGTTCAGATAAAATGACATGGAAATACGCTTTAGACATTCTATGGTTCTGTGCAAATATAATGGGTCATGCTTATCATGTCAGTAATCACTTACAGAACACCTAATTTTATTTAGATAAGTACATACATGTATACATACACAGTATAAATTATATATAATTGTATAACTACCAAAATACAAGAGCTCTATAAGACAATCATACTGTTGTGCTGGGAAAGCAATGACAGTGCCAATAACCGTGGCTTCTAGTCATAGTCTGGTGAGCACAAAGGGCTTTGGGAGCACAGAGGAAGAAATCGTTATGGCGCTTTTTCTGACAGAGTTCGCATGGACCCCTCCACTGCCCCAATCCCCCATCTGCACTGACTGCTATGGCGCTTTTTCTGACAGAGTTCGCATGGACCCCTCCACTGCCCCAATCCCCCATCTGCACTGACTGCCACCAAAGTTCTCGGTCCTAATGCCGGACATTTGCTTATAAAGAACTTTTGATCAAATGATTGTCTAAAATATGTGGGGAAGCTCCCCAGGATGGAATCTTGCCAGCGAGGCAATGATGCCAGGAGCTGAGTAATGTGGAGCAGTGTAGAATGATTTAAAAAAATCTACCTTACTCATTGTTGCCACATGCCTGAGTCCTAAGCACACATGAGCCATGTTCTTGTCTAGCCCACAGATGGCTGGGTGTGTGATGATCATGGGAACACACACATGTTTCAGGCCACGGAAGGTAGGCAAGTGTCATGCTGAGCCATTATTGCAGATGAGAAAACTAAGGTTCATAGATGCTGAGAAACTGGCCCAATAATGCATGGAAAATAACTGGTAGGGCCAAAGTTTTAAAACAAATCTACCTGACTTCCAAACTCATGGTTCTTCCTACAAGCATACAATCATATATGTGTAAGAGTTTTATGTCTTAATTAGCAAAACAAGGATATTCTGGAAAAAAAAAAATGAGCTGCTGCTTTTCCTTTCTTCCCCACAAATGACTTGCCTTTCATCTTTTCCTGGACTAGTTCTCTAACTCTAGTCACAGTTGAATTGCTTTTTTCCGAGGTCTAGAGGCAGATACTAATTTGGGGGGCAATTAGTTCCAGTGTTGTGTGGGGCTTAACTAACCTATGCTTTCTCAGATATCAGACAAGTCAGGTTACTCAATTATTTCTGAGAGTAATTACCGTGTTTTTCACTCTAGCCCATTTCTACTCTTTGGCCCATTGTTTACCTCAGAGAGGAGCAAAGAATGAATTCAAGTTACAGACTGACATTACAATGAGATTGCCAATAGAAATCAATGACTTGTCCCATGACAAGCTAGGGTTTATGAGGCAGCCTAATGGTGTCCTTATATCTTTGCCTACCTCATTGTACTGTCATTCAAGCGGATTATACAATTTTCCTGTTATAAAAGGGGTGTAGTCAGGGCAAAAGGAAGTCTAATTGAGTTTAATAAAGCTGGAAACGGTAGTACAGAAGGCTTGTAGGGAAAAGAATATCACAAATAGGATATTCCAGTAAGAGTGGGCTTGGTTGTCTGTTAAGGGTGATATTTATGTCCACATTTATTGACCTTAGAATGGGAATATAATATAGACAGAGCAAATAGAGATCAAAGAGCTCACCTTTTTAGCAGGAGGAGCCTAGAGCTTGGTGGAATTAAAGAGAGTTAATCTCAATGAAATGAAATATGATTTCATCCAATTTGAAACTTTTGCTTATTTGGGTAACATGGCTGGAAATACACCTTTCTCCAAACAAAGCAGCAAAACCATAACAGAGACAGTGGAATCACAGAAGATACACATAGTTCTAACGCTGTGCTACCCGACATGGTGCCTGCCTGCCACATGTGGCTACTGATCTCTTGAATGTGTAGTTTGAAATGAGATGTGCTTTAATTGTAAAATACATATCATCTTTCCAAGACATAGTATAAAATAAATAATGCAAAATGTCTCATTAATAGTTTTGACATTGTTTCCATGTTAAAATGACAATATTTTGCATGTATTTGGTTAAATAAAATATAAAACTAATTTCACCTTTTTCATACTTTTAAGATAAGGGATACTATGTAAGATTACATATGTGTCTTGCATTATATTTTTGGTGGACAGCAGTGGTCGAATGCAATGCCTGCATGCTGCTATCTGAGAGTCGAATTTCAATAATTTGGCTTTATTTAAATCAGAATGTCAATATGCATTCTGCTCGCCTGGGGTGTGGATTTACATCCACGGGCGTGCTATGCATCTACACACACATCCATATTCATGCACGTGGGAAGAATCCCATCACCTTTGAAATGAGAGAAATCATCTCAATAAATCCAAAGGTGTTGTTTTCACACATAGAAATGATGTTTTCCTGCGTCTCTTTGTTTTAATAAAACCCCCAATCCCAAAGAGCATGATTTGAAGTAAGCTACTGGAACAATTTATTCTTTCCTCTCCATGGATTAGAGAGGTGGTACTTGGAACAGCTTGTTAAAGAGAAGAGCTTGGCCCCTGCCCTTGCTCTGTGTTTAATGATCCTCTCTTCGTGTGCCACCTCTCTAATCTGCAGAGAGATAGGTACAAATTGTATCTATAATGTTATATTACTTAACAGTATAATGTATGATAAATCATAGAATTGCATCCCTACCTTGTAATTGGCGAGATGTGTTGCATGAGAGATCCCCTAATTCAATAGAGAGTGGCTGCTCTTATGCATAACTGCCTCTCTGGATCAAACCAATTCAGCTCACAAGTGATGAGGGGAAAGTTAAAGCTTTTTTAATTAAAAAAAAAGCAAAAATATGACTTAGAGTGGCTTTATAGGCCCCGGGATTCAAACGACTGCTTAATAATCCTCTACTTGAATGGAACCTCCTTTTCTCTTTCTCTGTATGTGGCCGTGGTGACCCACTGGTAGGAAACAGGTACTTGAAGGGACAGGCATTACTAGGTGAATTTGTGTTCTCATATGTGATAATCATAACTTTTGATATGTTGCCTTTAGCCAGGTATGTTTATTATGTTTGAAAACTATTGTATGTTTACTCTTACCCCCATACATATGTGTTATTTTCAACTGTTTCTGTCTCAAATCCATTCTTTTTACTTACACAATCCACTCCCTGATTCTTCAGACTTTTTATTTTTTTCATAATATTTTGTTTCCTTTTCTATTACCTTAACCTTCTGGCCCTCTTTTATTTTTTAGCTCTATTTTCATGGCTTCCTTCCCTAACTTCTGACCTTCTTCACTTCCCAGGTATTACTGGCCGAACAACCAGACTGGGGCATTTATCACGGCAAGAAGGTGGAGGGCAGGTGGCTGCATTGCCCCTCCTCAGAATGCACTCAGGGTGTAGGTGCAAACTACACTCATACAGAGATGAGTAGGGACAGTGACCTCTGGACCATAACCATAGATAGTCACACCTGTGTTCTTGGCCTCCGGAAAACCTCTGGCCAACACTGCGGATAATTTGATCATTGACTGTTCAGAAATTAGTTATGAAGACAACTGAGATATAATTTGACGGGCAAGTTTAATGAAGTCTGTTGCAGTTGTTATGACTTGTACAAATTAGAGTGTTCCGGCTGGATGGGGCCATCGACATAGCTAATCTCTCAGGAAGAGCTGAGGAAACTTGGGTGAAATAACTAGTACTGGGATCATTGATGCCTTAAAGGAGATCTGCATCTAGAAGTTGAGTTTATGGGCCCTTATTCAGTCCTCTTTCCATTCCCTCATAGAAGGTATTCTCAGAAAGCTTCTCTTTAGGAGCTGAATTCTATACGGCATGGTTTGGGGCTAAAAGGATTCAATTAAAGTTGCCATATACTTGCCACTTACAACTTTCCGTTCATCATTCAGAAAATTAATGAGACCCAATAACCTGATTTTTCAGTTTTTAAATTTCCATATGTATTTTCTTAAGAAAGATAAAATATACTGTGTGGTCTTCCCTTGATTTGATCACTCTGACTTTCTGAAAAGAGCAGAGGGACGACTTTTTGACATGAGGCGTTGATTCCATCCAAACAGACATGGGAGTATCAGCAAAACTGCAGTCTCACCTAGGCTTCTGGAAAACCTGGTGCATTTAGAGGTGGGGTTGCCTCACGGTTTTTGATTACAGCTGCATTGCTCTTCCTGCACTCCACTGTTTCACAGCTTAATAAAGAGAAACAATTCAGTTGGTAAATAATCTATAATACAATTTCCAGAGATTACCCTGCCATTTCTCAACTGCCAGATATATTTTATTTTTACTCTGTTTGTAACCAAGAAAAACAAGGTCGCAAAATGATGCCAGCTTACGCTTTTCAGCTATGAGATATCAATAGCCCTTGATTTTGTTGTTGTCACTAATTTCTGCAAGTTCACAAAAAAGTGTCCTAAAAACAGACTGCTTTTAAATAGCCTATTGTTATTCACCCAACATTTTTATGAGATATAAGAATGTATTTGTCATCGTCTGTGAAATCACTTTTAATCACTAATATCCAGGGCCTGAGAAGAGACTACGTAGGCTCTATTTTTTAAATCTTTTTCTCATGTGATTTTTTTCCCTCCTTGTGTTTGCATGCTGACATTTTTACTATGAAGTTGCATTTTCATCTATTACAATGGCATCTTGTTTTTAAAGCAAACAAACACGAGTCAATTTGTTTGGAAAATATGTGGGTTGATGACAAAGTCATAAGAATTTCAGATAAATGTCAGCGCTAGTGTCAGGAGAGCCAGTTCTCGCGTTTCTTCTATGAAAATGGAATTCGGTGCCTTATGCACCGACAACCTCTGCACAGCACGGTGTCTTTGTTTTTGCCAGCCATCGTCTTCCTCTTGTACTGTGAGCCCACTTGACGGTTTCGAAAGATCAATTCTCCTTTGCAGTGAATGTGTCTCTTAACCTTTTCCCTAGAAACTGAAACAGTATACAAGTGAGTCCCACAAAAGGGGGGACTCTAAGATGAACAGCAAGAAAGCAAAGGGTTATATTATAATTCACCTAGAAAGGAGTATTTTCACTAATCAGTACCCGTATCATACATTTGTAAAAATGACTGCCTGACAGGTGAAAAATCTGTTTTTTTTTTTTGACAGCTTACATTTAGTCTTAAATCAATCCAACACAATAGTTCCTTTTTTTGCTTTACACAAACTCTCTTTCACCTTTTGATAAACTGCACCCCTGTGAGCCGTAGAATGTCTCAGATCCCTACCCTTTTCTGTGTTGCAGCAATATTTTGAAGGCAACGTAAAGCAGATTCATTTGGCAGAATGTTTTTATATGCATATCAGTGCAAAGGTAGGATTTAATGATTTGGAGGATTAAAGGCTCTGTCCAAAACTTTGTAATGCGCTGTGAAATACTTGCGGTGCAAATTAGACTCCTGACCTGCTGAGGCCCCTCTGAGGTATTGTATTTTAACCTGGTGCAAAGAGCACAATAGCGATAAATCTTGAAGCAGATTAAGTAATTTCCCCATAGTGGTGTGTCTATTGGAGTTTCAAATAACCGAGCGTAGGGATTCAAATTCTGGATACATTCGGATATTCCGGACTGGAGGCCTCTGCGTGAAAGTTTCTGGCAGAGCAGCATCATGCACTTTGACCCCCTTGCAAGAGTATAAATGGATGCCCTACTGAGCTGAGAGAATGCTAATTATTTTGCTGCTCCTGAATCCTTAAAAATAAAATAATAGAAAGACAGAGAAGAAAAGATGGCCCATTTGCATGCTTAAAATATGCCAAAGATTGTACGAAACAGAAGCAGGAGACGTTATGACACTCTCAGGTCTCAGGGTGCCACTGGGGATTTGACTTACTTTTCAGTTTTGCTTGGAGATATTCGTGCTTGGTCTAGGCAGTTTTGACTAGAAAAATTTCTGAAGCTCACCTGAAACAGCATTCGTGAGCATCCGTACTCCAGGTCAGCCAGGAAAGTGTGTGCAAGGCTCAAACCTGGGACTTGTATTGGCGGTGCCACTCCATGGGAGCCCTGTTGAATTCAACTTTGAAAGGGAGAAAGATTTCATTGTGTCTTCTCAGTGCCAACACCTTTGTGAGGTAAAGGCCAGATCTACATAATGAAACAAAAGCAGGGCCTGGGCAGGGAGAAGGGGACGTGGTTAATCCAGGAGACCAACAAACTTTGGAGATTCGATTGCAAACTCAAATGGTTTCCTGGGAATGAGCATCTAATTGGTATGGAAAATCTAAATGTTCCTTTGACTTCTTTTATTCCTTTCTACAAATCACAAGTCCTCTCATTAAACACATTTTAAGAAGCAGAAACTAGGGGCTTAAGCATAACACTACATGGCTTACTCATTTCTCTATTCTTTTGAGGAAAAGAATTATGGGCAATATTGTCATTATAAAGAGAGAGTACTTGGCAGTATCTTGCTGACAGAACATTAGGAAAAATAAACAAGAAGTGTAGCTTGAGAGACCACACTTCAAGGACCTTCAACCACTCTCTGCTTCCCAGATCAAACCTCAGGGTCTTTCTAGTGGCCAGTCCATTGGAAGGAACCAAGGTAAGAGGGGGCAGGAAAAGCATGTGGTCTGTGAAGCCCAAGCACAAAGAAAATGTGCCAGGATGTGTGTGGACAATTGTATGCATATGTGTGGTCATGAGGGTGTGCATCTGTGTACATGTGTGTGCACATGTGTTTGTATGGGGAGCATGTGTCCATATAGATATGTATGTTGTGATGGATGTGCAGTTGGTGTGTGCATTTAAAAATATTATGTCACTACCCACACTTTAATAACAGACACCTCTCTTCTCCCTCTGTTTCTCCTGTAGTCTCTCACTCCCTGCTCTTAGTTATTGCAGTCTGTCCCCATGAAAAGCAAGAAAAAGAAGAGCTTACTGCTTCTTAATGGTGAGAAGATGAAAATACAATTATTCCCTTCGTGGTTTTTGATGGAGGCATTATGAGGCAGAGCACGTTTTGGCCTAGGAAGCTACTTGTGCACATTAAGTTGGGAAAATGGGAACATTTGTGAAATGGATGTGAGTCAACATGATGCTTAAGTAATGTGTCCAGCTCCTTCTGCTTCCCAGGACTCCTTATTGCTGTGCCGGCTGTGGGGTCTCACCATCCCAGTGATTCTTTCTCCACTGAGGCTCTTTCCTCCTGCTACCATTTCCCCTAGGAGCTTTCTAACATGGTCTGTATTCTTTTTCTTATCTGTGTCTCTAATTTACAAATCATATACTAAAAATTCAACATCCCAGCATCCCAGGCTTGGAGTCATAGAAACGTAAAGCTACCTGGGAACTTGAGGATGTTCTTTCTAACTCAGTTCCTTTATTTACAGATGAGAAGTTTTAAAGCAGTTTCTGGGGCCAGCTGGCTATGAACCCGAGTACCCAAGCAATGTCACAGGATTCGCATGGACATTCCACTAGACGTTGCGGCAATCTGCCATGGCAGTGCTGGCCGCAGTGCAGAGGGCACTTCCTTTATGAGACTAAATGTGGTAGCTTGCATTTGTGAAAGTGCTCTGTGAGCTGTAACGTGGTACATGCATGAAATGTAAGATGATTCTCTTTGCTTTTTTCTTTTATAACTAATAATAATGTTCTAGGTGAAAGTTGTACCATAACTTTTGAGACTATAAAACCTACTGAAAACTAAAAAGTCTGAGTGTATATTCCCAAGAAGCCCTTTATTGCATTTGAAAATTTTTGGTTTTTAGTTTTGAGAAAGCTGCTGTGACATTCAGGCATTTTAGGCAAGAAGGAGTCATTTGTATAGTTACAGAGAAAGGACACTGGGCTGGGGGTCTACAGGCCCAGATTCCATTCCTGATTGAGATTCTGCCATGTATATTCACGCTGTGACCTAAATGACCTGCATTAACTATTTAACTTGTCTAAATGGGACTCACCATTTTCTGTCACCCAAAATGTATCCCTACCTATTGCGTATTGTGGTGCATGGGACCCCCAAGCATACCGTTGTCCCAACCAGAAATGTGGGAGGCACACTTCTCTCCTGTTTCTTCCTCATCTCCTATGCCATCACCGGGGTGTGTCAAGATCTGCTCTCAAGATCTGCTTTAATTGTTCCCACTGCTATTGTCCACATCCTTATCTCTCTAGGCTAGTTTAAGTTTTACCTGGTCTCTCTTTCTCCAGCCTTGCTCCTTTCTCCTTTAAGTGCTAGCCAGATTGATGTTATAAATTTGATTAACTCACTTCCCTGTTTAATATTGTTAATGACTTTAGAACACCCTAAGGGAGAAGTTCAAAGCTGTTACCTCGATTCACCGGCCTCTCATGACATGGCCTCTTCCAGCTTTGCAGTCTCCCTTCCCTCATAGCCCACACTCCAGCCCTCATGATCTTACCTTGTTTCTTCAATGCGCCATCTTACTTTTCACCTCCAAGCTTTTACACGTGCTGTGTCCTCGGCCTACCACCTAATATTAAACTCTTCCCTCCAACTCTGTTATCTTTATATGCTTAAATCCATTTTCTCTTTCAAGTCTCAGTTTAAACATCTCTCCATCTCCGAGCCTTCTCCCATCGCTCCTCTGTCAGGTTGCCAGTACCTTGTACTTCTCCTCTTAGAGCACTTATCACAAATTATTGAACAGTCTGTGGTGCCTCAGTATACTGTAAGCTTCAAAGATTAAGGAGAAAGTTTATATAATTTTTATACCTTCAGGTTTTACTCTAGTACCCTATGTATAGGATGTGCTCAAATAAATGTATGTTGAATAAATGAATGCATAATTGTCAATGACTTATTATATGACCTTGAACTAGTCACTTATCTTATTTGGGACACTATTTTCTTCATGACTAGTGTGGAACATTGAAATAAAGTATCATGAAGGTGACTTCAGTTTTAGTTACATGAATTTATAATTATATTTTTACAGAGATACAAGAAATGTAATAGAAATTTCAAAATAGCTATCAACAACTGAATTTAAAAACAAAAGCAAAAACAAACTAAGCAAACAACTAGAACAGGAACAGAATCACAGAAATGGAGATCAAATGGGTTATCAGCAGGGAGGAGGAGAATGGGGGAAAAGGTACAGGAAATAAGTAGCACAAATGGTAGGTACAAAATAGACAGGGGGAGGTTAAGAATAGTATAGGAAATGTAGGCACCAAAGAACTTATATGTACGACCCATGGGCATGAACTAAGGCGGGGCTGGAATGCGGGGGGGAGGGGGTGTGCAGGCAGAGGGCAATAAAGGGGGAAAATGGGACAATGTAATAGCATAATCAATGAAATGTATTTTAGAAAACAAGATGTTTATGAGTGATGCATTTCTATTTTTGATTTGATCTTATGCACATTTTAAATGTTTATAAATCCTTGTTAACATCTAGATCAGTGGTAAATATCTTCTTTGTGGTAAATATCTTTTTGATAAATATCTGCCTTGTGATAAATATCATCCTAATGCAGGAAGTGAGTGGTCACCATTAATGCCAGAGATTAAGAAGAGTTTGCACTCTTACAATTTTGGGTCTTGTGAGCTTTGTGGACATGTGAAAGGAACTGGAAGTCACACATTTTTTTCTTGAAGAATTTTGGTCCTATTTAAAAGAGAGCAAATGGCTAGGAAAAAATGCATTTTCATTCTTTCTCCAAGTTAATGAAATAGTTGCTTAAATGTAATGGACTAAAGATGGGAGCCAGTCAATATTTCTCTCAACTAAGTTGAACCTTTGGAAGTTGAACCAAAAGTTCAATAATTATATGGTGACTAAGTCTTAGGTCTTTCATTTCATTCCTAAATGAGAAAATGCAGTATATTTCAGTGAGTCTACAGATTATTCATGTGAGGAAGTAGTTGAGCTGAGATAGTGCTGATGGCAAAGTGAAACAACAAGGTAGTTGAGGGTAAAATATGCAGAGAAAATTTTGTGCTTCTTGTTCTTAGTTTTTGGACGATCCCAAAGGTAAGAAATGCACATAATCTGTCAGAGTGAGTCAGTTTGGGGGGGCCATAATGCAAATCAACAGACATAGACACCACATTTTCTCCCCAGAGAAGCTGAGAAAAGGTCAGAGCTTTATACCAGGAGAATGATCCAATTAAATACCAATATGAAGCCAGGATGCTATGTGCCCCCAAAACAAAGCTACCTATGCATTCTTATCAGTGTCTCTTTGCAGACTGCCTCAGCTGGACCCTATAGTCCTTGTCTTTGCTCCTCCTGATTCAGAAATATTACATGCTCTCCAAGTTTTTTGTCCTTGACTTTTCATTTTACTTTTTTTTTTTTTTTGCTTGTTTTAACATATCTTTTCTGTGGCATTGTGGTATTGAAATTAAACACTCTACATCTAGGATTACTTTTCCAATTGACTGCCTTCTGGGGCAAGAATTTATTCCTTAGACCTGCCAATCTGCAGTTGCTAGTAAATGATAGACCAGTTTGAAGCTCTGGATACTTTTAGATGGGAAACTAAAGTCACAAAAGAAAAATGTTTTTGATCTGAAACTGAAATTTAGACCAAGGATCGGTGGTGGTGGTTGGTAGACAGAGCATCAATGTGGCTGTACATTCGCCAGGCGTGCCAGCTTACAGCAAGCAGGAGAGGGCTCAAGAACAAAATAAAACTAGGCCTACCTCTGCTTATTCAAATACCACCCACAACTTTCTGGAAGAAGAACATATGCAGAGCATATTTGAAAACATTATAAGGCATGCATAAAGTACAATATTAGTCAATTTTATATGCTCAGTTGCATGAAATCTGTGTGTTTAAAAAATATAATAATTTGCATTTCATGGCTTTTGATAACCTCAGGAGTGCACTTGAAATTCAGCACATGCCCACAGCACCTCCCAGCTCACCCCATTTTTAACTGAAGACCAATGGTTTCTATTAAGGGATCAGGCAGGGCCTCTGACAAGCCAGTCAATAACTATGTGAGGTTACTTCATTAATGCTATAATGGCTGATAGAGTGAGAGGCAAAAAACAGGCTCCTGACAGCAGCAAATGAAAATGATAGAGATTCCTGAAGCAACGCGCCTTTCCTTTGTCATTGTCTTTTGCTTCGCTTATTCAAAATGTGGCATTTATGTATTCAGTCTTGATGAATGTTGCAGGCTTTAAGTACTTTTTCCATCTCTAATGCAGTGTGGATTGCACATTGTTCTCTCTTCCTCTCTCTCTCTCTCTCTCTCCTTCTCTCTTTCTCTCTCTCTCCCTCTCTCTTTTTCTATAACCTCTGCTGTCAAGGCACTGCAGGCTGAAGGGTTGCAGGCACTGGCTAAATAGCTTTTGTGCTGTAAACGGTGAAGGTGATGGGACAATGCATCATACGTGCTGGCTGGGTCATAGAGCAGAGAGGGTGGCGGGAGCTCGACCCTGCAGCTAAAATGGTGCAAGTCCCCCTGGTCCTGCCATTCTCCTGCCTTTATTTGGAAGCCAAGGGGAAGTATCCAAGGAAAGTAAAGACCTCTCTGTGAGGTTCAGACAGGGATACCATCAGGAAAGAAAAGCTCACTGCTTTTCAGGTGAACCAGGAAAACAAGTGGCACGACTGAGGCACTCCAGTGAGTCACGTTCAGAACCATGCACAGATCTGCCAAACAAGTGCTAGTGTGAGTGTCTAGCTTCTACAGGCTGAAGTTCTTTCCAGTTTCTTGGTGCCTTCATGGGTGCAGGCCCCCTTCTGATCCTTGAGGAGATCATGTATTCTGTTTGAATGGGTAAGAAGGAATACAGGCTGGGAGGTCTCTGGCATCAACAAGGAGTCTTAGTACAGCCAGAGTGTGAGGTACAGCATTTCCCTGATGTTGCCAGGTGCCATATTTGGGGAGGGTCACAGTCGGGCAACACACAAGAAAGCCAGAATCAAGAGCTCCCTGGTGCCCATTCCAGCGTGGTTTTGTGTAGCAAGACAGGCCAGACTCACAGCCGCTCTTGCACCTCTGGTGGCACAAGAACTGTGGTTCATTTTTGAAGAGGAGATGTGACAAATTGCATATTTGGATTTCCACAGCCTTCCCCAGGGACTTGCTCAGCTGCGTGGGGTGCTTGGCTGCAGCTGGCAGGGCATGAGAACAACACCACATGGTCAGAGACAGGGCAGGCAGGAATGAAACATGCGATGGGCCCTATTCTCTATGGCTTCTCCCCACACAACTTGGGTGGCAGGACACAGCCTCAAATTGCCACCATGTGTTTTAAGAACTCACTCAAATTCTTTGTGAAAGAGTCTGTATGCAAATATAACGAAACAAAATACAACCAACCTGCAACTGAATGCGTAATTGTGGTGTACAGGTGACTGCCTGGCTAGAAGTCCCTTAGCAGACAGGACAGGCCTTGCCTTTTCTGTGGTTTTGGCCCAGAGCACAGTGAGGCTCTTCCCTCTTTGCTCACTGTGGCCCCCCCCCCCCCCCCCCCCCCGGGGAAAAAGCTTTTTGTCTAACTGAGCACTGAGCTGGCCTGAACTACCTAGTATTTTGCTCTGGGTAGCCTCAGTTACTTTGCTAATTATAAAGTTCTATTTCCATTGTGCCTTTTTCTCACTGGTGTTCATCAATTACTTACATAGTAGGTATTATTCTTTGTTTTCATTAAATGTTATGGGCTGAATTTTGCCCCCACCCAAATTTATATGTTGAAGTGCTAACCCCTAGTACCTTAGAATGTGACTGATTTGAAGATGGGGACTTTATAGAGGTAATTAAAGTAAAATGGGATGAGTTGGGTGGACCTTAATCCAACGTGACAGTTGTCCTGATAAGAAGAAGAATTAGAACACAGATAGGTACAGACTGAGCGCCACGTGAGGACGCAGGGAGAAGGCTGCTGACGCCTGACCTAGGTCTGGCCTCCAGAACTGGGAGAAAGTAAATTTCTGTTGTTTCACCCACTGATTTCCTGTCATCTGTCGTTTGTGTGATCAGCGCATTAACGAGATGTGTCGACTCTGTGCCTGTGGTGTTTTAATTTTTATTGGTAAGTTAGGGTTCTATAAAGAATATGCAGAACTAAATTGTGTGTTTTGAAAAGTAGATAAAATCTTCACATTCCCTTGATGTTCTATATCCTACTTTATTTTGCTCTGCATTATACTTTTAAAGTTTTGATAAATATGACATCATCCGTTTATTTTAACTGCTATATAGTACTCAGTCGTATAAATAGAGCACCGTTCATTTATGCTTTCCCCTACTGAGAAATTTGGATTATTTCTACTTTTTTACAGTGATGAGCAGGGGTGCCCTGAACATTCGCACATGCTTTCTGGAGCACCATGTGAGAATGTTTTAGGCCATATTCCCTGAACAGGAAATAACTGGATCATAGCACATGCAGATTTTCAACTTAATGATATGTTTTCAAATTGTTTTCTTAAATAGTTATATCTGCTTTTCTTGCCCACAACAGAACGGGAATGTTTTTATTTTTCCTTAATTTTACCAACACCTACTGTGGTCAGGGTTTGTAATTTTCTTCTAGTTAGAGGGAGGGAGTGGTACCTCATCGTCAAAGAGCCTTCTCAGCACCCACAATGGAAATGGGCAGCATGTCTTGAGCCCTTACGCAGTGACAGATTCTGTATTACACCAGTGCCCCCTTATCCTTGGCTTTGCTTTTCGTGGTTTCAGTTTCTCTCATTCAGCCAGGATTAAAAAATATGAAATGAAAACTTGAGAAATGAACATTTCAGAAGATTTAAATCGTGTGCTGTTCCAAGTAGCATGGTGAAACCTCGTGCCGCCCTGCCGCCATCCCTCTGCCCAGCATGTTCGCGCTGCCTACACTGCCAGCCTGTGGGTCACTTACCAGCCACCTCAGTTATCAGATTGACTGTTGTAGTGCCACAGTGCCTGCCTGTAAGTAGCCTTCATTGTAGTTAACAATGGCTTCAAAGTGCAAGATGCTGGCAATTCCAGTGCACCACGGAGATGCCACAAACTGTTCCCTTTGGGTAAAAGATGAGTACAGTGCATAAGATGACTTTGAGAGACAACGCATTGACATAACTTTGAGCACAGTATATTGTTGTAATTGTTCTATTTTATCATTCATTATTTATTGCCGTTAATCTCTTAGTGTACCTTATTTATAAATTAAACTTCACCATAGGTATGTATATATAGGGAAAAACAGTGTATATACTGTTCAGTGTATACAGGGTTCAGTACTGTCTGCAATTTCAGGTATCCACAGGGTGTTTTGGGACATATCCCGCACCTGCCAAAGTAGGGGGACTACTGTATTTGCTTTACATCTTATTTAATCTTTACACTATTGTATGAAGTTGGCATCTTTACTATCACCTGTATTTTGCAGATAAGGAAACTGAAGTTTGGAAAGATTAAACAAATTGCTTAAGGCCAGGCAACTACTGAGTGATTAAACAAGGATTAGAATGTATCTGATTCCAAAGCCAATTGCATTAGTTTGGATTTCCTCAACATCAGACCTTGAGACAAGGGACTTGGGGGCAGGTATTTGACTTGAAAGTTGATCCTTGAAAGTTGATCCTAGAAAGCACACGTGAGAGTGATGGGGAGAGTCAGACACCCCTGGAGGGGTCAGGACAGGGTGTGTGAAAGTACAGGGTGTATTGATGAGGAGATTGCGACTGTGGGGAATTGGAGCTCCCTCTTTCTGGAGATACTCTGACGGCTGGTGCACCTTAGAATTATCTCACCTGGTTATGGGGAATCTGGGTTATTCATTGTCCAACTCTTTCTTCAGTGGTTGAGTTTTGGACTGCTCTGCATAAGGACTGACAAGCTCCCCCAGGCCAGAGAAACGCCTCAGTCAGAGAAGCAGAGATGTGGGTCCGTGAGACTGACTATCTATCAAATCTTCAAGCACAGAAGTGGGGAGTGGTACCAGCGCCCACCTTGCCTCCAGCCACACTGCCATCTGCTAAAGCAGGGAAAATCTCTGCACCAGTTTCTCCCTCTCAGGACCTATGGAGAAGCGACTGCATTTTAATCTGTGCACTGTGGGGTTGATTTATAATTGATGAGACTTTGCCTATAGAAGTTAATGCACAGTATTGCATTTCACCAAAATCATCTAACTTGCTATGTGATGGATATTTTTTGTCACATCTATTCTTTCTTGGTTTTAATTACTTTGTATGTGATAACAAGGCTCATCATGTACTTTTGATAAAGTAGGGAAAACATCAATTTCCTCACTGCCTTCTTGCAAAATAAATAAAATAAAACTCATCTCTAACTCTGAAGTGGTTTCTATATTTATAAAGATCCATTTTTCACCCTCAAAAAGCCTCAGTAAGGTCATGGATATATAAATGGCCCACAAATAAAAAATTTACCAGAAATCAGACTGGGAACAATGAAAACAAGGCAATATGTTTAAAAGAAATAGTAACAGTCACTTAGATTTGTATAGTACTTTGGGGTTTCAAAGCATTTTCATGTTATTACATTAGAGCTGCTTAATAAGAAAGTAATGTGTGCTGGAATCTCATTATTCCTTTTTATAGATGTGAAAACAAAGGCTTAGAATGGTAAAAGGCTTGGCCAGGGTCACCCAGTGAACTGGTGACTATGCTTAAGCTTGAGCTCTGGACTGCTAAAACCCAATCTTATGCTTGTTCAACCACATCGGAGTTTTAAAATATGTGGTTCACAGACAACCTGCATCAAAATCGCTGGTTTACTCTTTAAATGGCCAAGTGCCAGGTCTTACCCCTGGGCATAGGCATCTGGTAACTTTGCCTGTCTACCCATACGCAAGGGTGCAAGATACTTGAATGAGCACATGTTGACACTTGGATGTCGCGATGGTGATGACAGTTTTCACCACCCCTAGAGATGGTCTGGGGAGCATGCGAGCCACCCACAGTCTGCTACCCACGGCTGTGTCTTCACACACCATATAGCCCTGTTCTTAATAGCATAATGTCTTTGTGCCCACCCATAGTGGTCATCATCATGTCCATGTGAAGAAGCCAAAATTTCTCTGTGAGAAAGAACGTATTTGTGGCCATTCTTTCTTTGCCAATAATATCTTTAAACAAAACAGATTTACCCCCAGACATACAGACAGGCTGATTCATACAATCTGGATAACCCTCTACTTTTTTCTCCTTTCTCTCTCTTTAAAAAATTAACGAATGAGTCCCAGCAGCATGTCTGCAAGATAAAGAATGACTTATTGTGGCATTGATGAAGTGTCACTTAAGCAAGTTTTAAACACTTCCTGTAAACCGTCTAGTGTCCTAAAAGGCCCAACTATTCAGTTTTATTTTCTCTGCCTATCAAAACTGTACTGTGGTTAACATGTTCTCCAAAACCATTACGGGCAGTATGAACCAATTTCTGCACCATCAAAATGAACCGGAGATGAGATGCTCATGGTGCTGCCTTGATTTCTAGGATTATTGCCAGGGGTCATGGCAGTTGTCCAATCGAGAGACAACGGGGGTTTACACACTGATGGGGCAGTGGGGGTGGTCAGAAAGAATTTGATTCTGTGTATGTTTTGGAAGTGGAGCCAACAGAATTTCCTGATGGATTGAGTGTGAGGCGTAAGAGAAAGAGTGCGGTTAAGGATGACTCCCAAGATTTCTCCCTGAGCCTCTGGAATGATGAAGTTGCTATAAATTGAGATGGAGGAGGCTGTGGATGGTGTGGGTTTCATGAGTAAGGTCAGTTTGGGGCATTTGATGTTTGAGACAGCTCTTTGACATCCACGTGGACATGTTAGGTCAACTCTTAGATATATGAGTCTGGACTTTGGGAGAGAAGTCTAGACTGAAGACATAAAATTGAGAATCATCAGCAAATAATTAAAATTTAAGGCTATAGGGCTACACTCACTGATAGAATGAGTTGTAGACTGAGAAGAAGAATAAGGACTAAACCCTGGGGCACTTAATAGAGGTCAGGAAGAAGAGGAAGAACCAGCCAGAATGACTGGCAAGACACAAACACTGAGATGAGTGATGTCTTTGATATCAAGGGAATAGTGGTTATCAGGGCAGAAAAGGGTGACTTCCTGTCAAATTCTGCTGATAATTGACCACTGGATTTAGTAACATAGAAGTCACTGCTGACCTTTTTAAAAGTAGTTTCTCTAGATGGGAGAGGCAACGGATGAGGAGAGATGAGGGAGGAGAGGAACTGGAGCCTGCATTAACTTGGTTCCTACTTAACATCTCACCTGCACCATTAACTCCAGACGATTGCCCTGCTGTTATACTAGTCCAGCATCTTGGGCATGTGATTATAAAGCCACAAATGTAACCAGTTGGATATTATGCCAACAACCTGCCGAGGACTCAAATGACCAGTTTTCACCAGCCTGACAAGTCATAGCTGTCATCTAGAAGTGCTTCCCTCTGTTTGCAGGAAGATGATTATAATTGGTCCTAAAATAGCCTATTGGGTGCCTCATGCATAGGAAGTATTTAATAGCTTTTTGTGGCCTGAATGAATTTGTAAGAGAATGAATGTGCTTGGGTATATTTGGAGCAAATTATCTATGTTTGGTCAATGCTCTTTTTCAAATAAAAGATCTGCAAATGATTGCTAGCAAAAATAAATAAATAAAGCCAGGGTGAGGGGGGAAAAAAAACAACCTGTTTGAGACAAACGCATTGCATCCTGAAAGATCTATTGTGTCATGCCAGCGGTCTCATTGGCTGTGATTTGTATATTAAGAAGATTTTAATTGCTCAGGTAAGTGCCTGCACCTGCTAAGACATTGTGTATAAGAGCACTTTGTTACAATACAGGGCGCACTTCACCCATAAAATTATTCTCTGCACAATTGTCACTCTGTTTTGCTGAGGTAGAAAGTGCAACTTAACACTTTGGGTTTCACTCATTATTATTAAAATCATGGAAATTAGGATCATTGGGTAAAGCTTGTGCAATTAACTGCCGAATTGCCCCGTCCTGTCTGTTTCCCTTTTGCTTGCACCAGTGAGTGGAACTTGCGTGAGTTTTTACAGTTGTCTGTAAGCACTCTGGGGGCTGCATTGTTTTCAACACAAAAGGGGCTATGAACTCCCAGTAGCGCTTTTCTGCTGAGGCTCAGGGAGCACGTGAGCTAGCTGGTTTTCTTCTTTACTTTTGATATAATTTTTTTCTGATTCAAAGAGAAATGCAAAGTGAAAATTACAGATAGGAAGTAATAGACAATTTAGAAAATACAAGGAAAACAGATGTTCATAATCAATTAGTATTCGTGTGTTTTTGATGTACTTTCTTCCAGTGTAGATACTGGGTGGGGCCAAAGTAGGTTTACACTTGCGAGTAAATGAAAGTTTATTCCTGTGTTATTATTTATTATTATTGCATTGTTTTTCATACAAACAGATATAAACCTCTGTTGCCCCACCATGCATAAACCTAGAGAATGTGTAAGGTACAAATGTACACTCACCCTCCACAGAGGCACACAGTTTTAGATTGGAATATTAGCAGAAGAATCATTACATTTTTGTCTTCCTGATATAAATTATGGCAGGGGTTCACACACTACAGCTTTCAGGCCATGTCTTGCCTATTATTCTAAAGTTGTGTAGGAACACGGTCACACCCCCTTTGCTTATGTAGTTATGACAGCTTTCATGCTACACAGTGGGTGGAGCTGAGCAGGTGCAGTAGAGGCCATAGGGCCCAGACAGCCTAAAATACATATTTATTGTTGGCCTTTTACAGAAAAAGGCCTGTTGACCCTGAATTACTGCAGCAACATTTTGCAATACATCTTGCACTGACAACCAGGTGTCTTGTTGCTGATACAGTTAGCAGTACAATGTCACTTCAATGATTGAGTTATTAATTTATTGGATGGCCAGCACTTCGCTACTGTATCTTAGTTGTGGTGCAGTTTGACCTGGCTCATCTGTACTCTGCACCACTTTAGGGGGATGCCTCATTTTTACCTGTTTTTACCCCACTTTTCTGAGGTTTGGCAGCTCCCTGACTGGCTGTGCTCCCAATCAGAGAAGATACTAGAACCTGCCTTCTTTTTTTCTTAGAACACCAATCAGCGAACTTCTGAGTGCCTTAATATGTGCCCCAACAGATTCTGAGTCAGTGGGCCTGGTGGGATGCCTGGGAATCTGCATTTCAAATAAACACCCCTTTGTGATTCTGGTATAGGTTGTTTATACAACCTCATTTTCTAAATATTGCCTTAGGCCCTTTTCCTTCTCTCTACCTGCTCTGCCAAACTTACCTGCTCTCCCTTCCAACCACTTAGGGCTGTGATCTCTCTGTTACGAATTGAAAAATCTATTGGGAGTTCGAAGGTTAACATGTAGTCACTCAAGAGTGTGCTTTCATTCAGTTAGGACTTCCTGGAGACAAAGCCTTAACCTTAGAGGTGGTTCTGAAAATTTCAAATCAATGTCAAGTCAATGTAGGAGAAGTTTAGACAAGTGGGTCTTTGGATGCCTCTAAAATAGGGCCATGAAAGTCTGTGCTGGGCCAGCCCTGTTGAAAGCTGATGGCTTAATAAGGGCTATATAAGTCTGTGAGATATCCTAATTACTAAGCAAACAAAACCAAGCAATGAATTGACACATATGGCAAATCTCATTGGTCAGAAGTAGTTGATATTCATCTTAGTTTCCATGGTTCCTATTTTATTTCACTTTATCCATTATCTTCTATTTTCAGCACTGCCACCCTCCAAAACCTCTTTGGACACAATGCGGACTCTGTCATTGTGAACATTGATTTGTAGTTGCAACAGTGTTCTATAGGTTACTAGTAGAGTAACTTTTATCAAAAGCCTACATAAGTTTCCTGTTTGAGAGTTCCATCTCTGTGCATTGACTGCAAGTCTTAAATGGTTTCTTTTCTTCTCTAACTCTTGAGCATGTCTTTAACAGCTATTACAGATTTGTAAGGACTACAAGCCCTCAGGTTAATATGTTATTTTCTCCATTGCCCAGGCTTTAGGTAGCACAGTCCTAGAAAGCATTTGAACATTTACTGTTTTTTGAGAACCTGAGATACCCAGTATTAGTTTAGGTGCAATGAGGGAATGCAGAGGTGCCATAAACCATAGTTTCTATCCTAGAATTGCCTGTAACATAATTAGCAATAAAATAATTAGGTAACTTACAATTGGGGCAAAATCCAGGGCATAGAGTTAAACCCCTGGTGTTCGATGTTTTAACATTTATTTATTCAATCAATAAGTATTGATTGATTGCCTGCTATGCCTAGGTCCTATACTAGTAGTGAACAAGGGACAAAAATGCTTACCCTTAGGGAATTTATACTAGTGGAGAAGACAGATGACAAACAATAACATTTGAGTTATAAAGGCTCAGGAAAACACCAGTAAAAGAGAGAAGGGCTTCAGAGAATGTGTGTTTAGGGTTAGGGGAAGGGATGGTGGTTAGTCTATTTGTAAACTACCCAAAGACTCAAAAATTTGAATTTCATTGACTTTGAGACCCTTTCTTAGACCCTAGCTTTTAAGGCCTCATACCCAAGCTCTCGAGGATGCTGTGTTGTTCTGGAATGCTATTCAAGTAGATAGAAATTCTAATCAAGTGATAAAATTCTCATTTCTTTACAAAATATAGCCTTAAAACAGAATATATAATTCAATGGCATGAAGATGTTTGGGAATTTTTAAACATCTAAGTATGGAGCCTAGCTCTGGAGGAGGTTTCTGGAAGCTTTTCTGGCCTGAGTGTCTGCTGTTTTGCTCCTTATCTTTCTGATCTGAGCTCCTTAGTCAGGTCTTTTCCAACCACCCATCTGAGCCACCCCCACCCCACCTCCACCAACACATTAACTCCTTTCACTTAATTTTTTTTCATAGCGCTTATCACTAATTGACATTTATTTATCAACCTGATAATTGCTATCTTCCTCTACTCCAAAGAAAGCCCCAAGAAAGTGGGAGCTTGTTTGTTTTGGCCCTGACATCTAGTAAATCCTCAAAACACATTTGTCGAATGGAAGAAGACTGCCAAGAATGAGATATAGCCAACCTTACTTGAAAAAAGACCTCTTTACCCTTAAAAATTATCTCAACCTGATTTATGATTCTAGTCCACTTTATTTTAAAACATAAACTTCTAGTTTTAATTGCAATAATTTACTAATTTGGAACAGTTCAAAATAGAGTTCTTATTAGTGAAGCTTTTGAATTATCCAGTTGGTATCCAAACAGGTAAGTATACTTTTATGAGTCTGTTTGGGAAAAAAACTGTAATTAAGGTAAAATTTCCTACTTTTCCTAAGAAATAATGTGTTTGCATCTTTTTTCATTTAATGCACAAAGTACATTCACCTTGCATACAATATTTTTCTTCAAACAACCTAATTTTACATGTATTATTTGAAACTATTGTTTTTCTATATTATGAAATAAATCAAGCAAATGAAAAATTATTCAGAATAATATAATAGGCACCCTGCATGCTCACCAAATGTTAAGCTTTGTCAAATCTTAACATTTGTCTAATTTGCTTTATATCTTTTAGATAAATAAAAAGCATTTCAAATAAGTAGAAATCCCCTGTACAATGTTCATTTTTCCATTCCATTCTCCCCTCCCCAGAGGTCATAATTATATTGATTTGGTTTTTAATATGTCCATGCTTGTTTTTATAATTTTATACATATATATGATTTCATAAACAAGATGGAGTTGTGCATGTTACTATATAAATATCATACTACAGGTATCATTCTGCAACTTGTGTTTTTTTACGTAGCAGGATTATTTGACATCATCCATTTTGATACATATAGCTAAGGCTTATCACAGGTTGCTATACAGGTTTCCCAGTTTCCCTCATGATGCCATCCTGGCTAGGTAGGTGTGCCAGTTTATACTCCCTCTGTAGTATATGATTGTTGTTATTTTATGTTTTCATTGATACTTGCTGTTGCTCGGTTTTATGTTCATCTTTCCCCTTCTGATGGGTAAAGTGTTGTTATTATTGTTTTGTCATGCACCTCTCTAATTACTAGCACAGTAGAACATCATTTCTTACATCAACTGGACTTTCAGATTTGCTCTTCTGTCAATTACCTGTTCATACCCTTTGCCCATTTTTCTTTAGTTTACTTATCTTTTTGTAACTGATTCATAAAATTTCTTTGAACTCTGAGTACAAAAATTTTTTAGTTATTTGAATTACAGATACCATAATTCAGTTTGTGGTTTATTATTTTACTTACATATGACATATGGTGATGCACAGAAATATTTAATTTTAATTTAGTATTCAAATTTATTCTTTTTAATAATTACATTCATTATATCTTGTTTAAGAAATTCTTCTTTACTCTGAGACCTTTATCTTACATGTTCTCTTAAAAGTTTTAACATTTTGATACATGCATTTAAACACACATTTAACATAACTTCCCCTTAAGTGTGGTAGCACTTGTGACTCCCAGGAGATTTCACTCCCTTCATTACTAATGAATTGACTCCAAGTAATCAAAAGTAATCAAACTCAATTACTCTGATACTAGTACTCGAGGGTGATCTTCAGGAGCTGGGAGCAAGCCTCTCCTCACCGACCTCAGGGAACAGGGGCCTCAGTCCTATACCTGTAAAGGAATGAATTCTTCCAGTTAACCAAACAAGCTTGAAGGGGCCTCTGAGCTCCATAGGCGAATACAACCCAGCTGACCCCGATTTCAGTTTCATGAGGCCCTGAGTGAAGAGTATCAACTTCTTACCTATAGAAATGGTGAGAAAATAGATGGCTGCTCCTTTAAGTGCCTAAAATTTATGGTCACACAGCAAGAAAACAATGATACTATATTTTTGTATTTAACTTATCAATTATTAAGGAAGGTTTGTCAAGATACCACATTGTGATTATACTCATTAACTTCTACTAGTAAATCTGCCCATTTTTACTTTTTCTACTTTAATGTTGTGACACTTTAAGTTCAAAATGGCTGCTTAATGAATTTTTCTTTTGTTACCGTGTAGTGACTCATTTATTTCTATTTTTTATTTCCTTTCTCTGAATTAGGTTTTTTATAAAACACATTTTCTGATATTAAAATACTTATATCATTTATTTTTGCATAGTATTTTCCTGTTATGTCATTTTTTATCCCTTTATTTTTAATGTTTGTCTTATGTTTTTAGAAGCATCTTTAGCAAATAACATATAGTAGATTTTAAAAATCCAATGTAAGACTGTTTATATTTAAATGGTGAGTTTTATCAGTTACATTTACTATGTTTCTCATATTATTTTGATTTTTTATCATCTTATTTATAATACTTTTTATTTTACAAAAGCTTTTCTGTCTTATAAAACTTTGATCAAGCTGTCCTCTCTCATTTTCCTTCTCTGTTAGTTTAAGAAGTATACATTGTATTTTCATTCTTTTTGTGGCTACTTTCAAATTTTAACAGTCATTGTTTGTTTAACAAACTAATATTAATCAGTATTTTCCACTCCTAAAAAATACAAGAACTTGACCTTTTAAAGATTTGAGCATGCCCTTTATTTCCTTTTATCTTATACATTATGTCTTATACTTTAGTTCCACCTTATTTTTATAGCATTCCAATTAATAACTCTTATAAATATTGATCTGTATAGTCAATGCTTATTTAGGTACTTGAATTTTCTTTCTCATAATTTGTTCTTGCACATTATACCTGAATTCTGTATTCAATTTCTTCTTCCTTATGAATATTCTTTAGTAGTCCCATCTAAATGCTCTTAATATGTGCCTGAAATGAACTTATTTTGGCCTAACTCTAGAATGATAACTTAATTGGGTATAGAATTATAACTTGCCAATTTTTCTCTCTCAGCACTTTGAAATTATTATTCCATTAGTTTTAGATTTTTTGATCTGGATCTTTGATACTCTACCTTGTAAGGGGTGTGGTCTGTGTATGTCTCTTCCC
Source organism: Desmodus rotundus (assembly GCF_022682495.2). Classification (NCBI taxonomy): domain Eukaryota; kingdom Metazoa; phylum Chordata; class Mammalia; order Chiroptera; family Phyllostomidae; genus Desmodus; species Desmodus rotundus. Next base: position 135,239,107 of record NC_071391.1, on the reverse strand, counting down.
CTTGAATCTTAATAGCCATTGTGACTGACTGATCAACAGAATATGACAAAAGTGACCCCATGCCACTTTGCAGGCTCAGGCCTTGAAAGACTGGTAGTTCCCTTGTCTTTCCTCCTTATATTCTCATTCTCAAGGCAGCCAGATTCTGTCTAAGAAGTTGAATTACACTCATACTGCCACACTGAGAGGTAAAGCATGGGAATCACTTGGAAAGGCTACATAGAACCAATAACCCCAGATCAGGTGGCAATGGGAGTGGAAAAAAAAAAACCCCATCTCAGACATTTAACCCCCTACCCGTGTGATGTAGAGAAGATCCAAGGCCACAGAGGTGCGGCCCTATTCTTCACAAGCTCTTCCGGACACCCTACCCGAGGCCTGAGTCATTCTGCAGCAGGGACTAGTTGTTCTTACTGGGCTCTGCTCGAATTCCCGAACCATAAGTCATGAGCATCACAGGATGGTGGTGGTTTTACACGGCTGAGTTTGAGGTGGGTTGTTACAGCTTAATAGATATCTGGAATAATAGCACTTTCCCTTTATAATACTTAGATCAAATTGGGCAATTATACATTTAGTAATATGAATATTTGGTTAATATTTTTCTTTTCCAAATGAATATGTTCTGTAAAAGTAGAAAAAAATATAATTTGTTTAATACTTTATCCTCCAGGTGTAGCCCACATAGAAGCTCAATAAATATTTGTAAATGCATAAATATTTTGTAAAATGTATATTCAATTTTTAGACTAATTGCTTTAATAGAATAATTAAAAAATATTTTTTACAGTATTATTTATATGGACTTCTATAGTCAACTAAGCAAATCAATTAAAATAATAGATGAAAAAATTCAATTTAATCTGCAGATGTAAGATCTGGTTCTTTTTATGTTTTTAGGGCTTAGTTACACCTTCTATACTGATGATTTTCCTGGCCATAGAGACTGGAAATAGTCAATGAACCAAAAAAAAGCTGGATGGAGTAAATAGAGTGCACATTGAAAAGTTTAGGGTTTAAATTTAAAGATTACTTAATCACTTTTATTTTAAAATCTGGGAAACATCAGAAGGCCTCCCCCGAATGGGCCCTGGCTCCACTGTGCATGAGCGGCGGTGGGGCTACTTCATGGTTTCCTGACATCTGCTGCTCTGTGCCTTCACGGACAGCTGCTGAAACTCCGATCTGTTTATTCTCCTTGTCACTTGGTTATTTCTGCTTTCACCCTCCAAAGATAAGTAATTCCTTTGTAATGAGAGCCTCTAGAAATAGAGTTTGGGGGAAACACCTATTTGTTTGTTTATTTTTCAGAACCACCCCACTATGTCATAGAGATTAAGGTCAGTTTACATACATACATAAAATATAATAGCAAGATGAATTTTAAAATACAGAGGAGAAAAGGAAATGAATGAAGCAAAAATGGAAAATAAAGGGCAATAAAGATCCTGGTAAAAGACTCAGACAACTCAAACCATGATGACTTTTCTTCCTGTTTCTGGTAGGTCAACATTTGTCCCTAAGCATCACAGGAGAGGAGAAACTGGTCAGTTATATGGTTCTAAGTGTCCCTAACTTGACTGCAAACCAATTGCTCAGAAATACAGTTGTTTTAGTTCTCATACCATATAGTAATTTCTCCCAGTTTCCTCATAAAGGAGACCCAGGAGGAACAACATAGTTTCAGCTAAGCAGTAATTTAGACTAAGACAGCATTTAGGAGCAGCTGTAAGCATGTGAGGAATTCAGAAGAAAATAGGTTGCTTTCATATTTGTGTTCCTAGTTATTAGTAGTGCCAGGCACATAGTAGATGCTTGTTAAATCTTCCTTAAGTGTATGCACAAAAGAAGAGAAAAACAATTTGTGAATGCTTAGGCTTCTGTAACAGAGAGTTCTCTAGAAGAGGAACTTTCTCCCAAGGACCCGATGCAATATCTGGCAGGACTTCCATCACCATGCACATTAGGGTTGCTATGGAAAAAGCATCTTTTCTGAGGAGAGTGGCAGGCACCACTGAGTTCAGCAAATAGTAACTGCTCACACCTGAGAAGGCTGTTGAAGATGCCTTAGTTCTGAAAACTTGGGAGGTGAACACTAAGAACCAGTGCTATGAACTTATATCCTATCCCTACTGCACAGGGCAACTGGTCACCCCCTTTCCTTTATGCCATTGGGCTCTGCAGTTCACTCCCCGCTGAGTTCTGTTTAATAACATCTAGGGACTGACCAAGCTTTCCCCCATTTCTTCATTTTTCTGGAATAAATCTTGAGATATTTGTCTATATTTAATAAGCTTAAAAGCTTACTTTTTCAAGTCACGGTTTTCTTGTCTTTACCAACCTTTATGTCCACTGAACAATAATTATACTGTGGCCTGAAAGACACAGTGTCATTGTGTGGGTTGAAGTCAGAGTATAAAAGGGGGTACATAACAATGAGGCTATAGTATTCTTTGCTGTGTTGCAACTGTCCACCTAGGTTATGTGAGAAGGCCCACCGGTAAAGCCAAGTCACAAAAATAGGTTGCTTTATTACCACACGACTCCACCCTCGGAAGCACTTTGAACAATGCTACACATTTGTGTTGGTAAAGAATGAGGCCGTCTTTCCCTTTATTTTCTTTGGTCAACATTTTCTTTACTTGGAAAAGCAGTCTCTGTGTGAAAGAGCAGGAAACAAAGCTCCATCGTCTGGACTTGACTTTTACCCCTGCCAGCGAAACACCAAAATCCTGCCATGGGCAAGGCTCCTGTGATGGCATTTCTACCATTTCCAACCCAGCCATTGGCCACTGAAATAAGGACCCTTGTTGATTTTCTTTCTGCTATTTTTTAACCTCAGCATTTGCTTCTGTCCAGGGCTGGTTAACATTTCTCTGCCAAAACAGAACACCTACCTGTACAATAAAGGGGAGAGAAAGAGAGCTAGGAATGCAGCTGTTTCCCAGTGTTCCACTGACTGGGCTGTGTGCCTGACGCCAAGAAGGTCCAACAAGTCCTCTTGGGGCTGTCCAAAGGGCAGCCTTGCATGGTGGTCCTCCAGTGAGCAGAGTGTTGAGTGGGCACCCTACCAGCCTGTGTTGTTGGGGGTAACTCACAGTCCCCATGGCTTCCTAGCCACACACATATGCAGCTCTTGCCCAGTGTGTTGCTATCCAAAATACTTACATCTGGCAAGCCCTAAAAGTGGAATTTGATATCCTTTCACATATATGAGGGTACCAGTTTGTAGGGCAGAAAATGGCTTGTTGGCAGTAGGATGCAACACACATCCTAGTTTGCTTTTATGAGCAAGTTGCCTCCACCTTGGCTGTCCTTGTGCACACAGAGGGGAGCTCAAGGAGCTGGGACAGCTGGGCTCTTCTGTTAACCAACCACACAGCTCTGGCCAGGTGGCCCCAGCACATCCCTCTGCACTGAATTGGAGTTCAGAGAATGGTACTGGTTTGTGCAATTGCTGAATGTAAAGAGAATGAGAAGAGTCAGAGAAAGATGTAACACCTGAGTTTATGGTCTTGCCCGGCCTACCTTTGATGGGAAAGTGTACCCAGGAAGAGGCAGGCTTCAGGTAATCAAGGCTGCATAGGTGTTCCATAAGTACTCTCCTACAGAAGTAACTGAGTGGCTGTGACATCAGAGCAAAACAGTAGTTTAAACTAATGGCTCTGTCACTTTTCCTGGCTGTATCACCTTGGAGAACTTGCTGAACCTTTATGAATGTCAGTTTCCTCATCTGAAAATTGAAGATGCCTGAGAGTGTGGTGAGAATCAAACAAGATAATGTATATTTAAAGGCTTAACCTAGTCCTTGGCACTATTGCCTTCCTCCTTATTTCATTATCTTCATCATTATGCTTTTCATTTTGTTCACTAGGTACATGGTCTTAACACATCATCATCATTATTAAATATCATTGAGAACGCCTTGTGTGTCACTGGTCAACAATGAAATCAAGAATAAGATGCACTTCCTCTATAGAACGGAAACTCATTTCCTTTTCAAATAGTCTAGATGCAGGGGTGTCCAACCTGTGGTCCGTGAGCCGCATGGGTCCTAGGTTGGCTATGAATGGGGCCCAACACAAAATTGTAAATTTCCTTAAAACATTATGAAATACTTTTGTGATTATGTGTCACAGTGTATTTAACGCATGGCCCAAGACACCTGTTCTTCTTTCAGTGTTGCCCAGAGATGCCAAAAGTTTCTGGTAGAGAAATCGTGTTTTGATTTATTCAATAATTTAGTTGAGTTACTCAAAAGAGCTTAAATTGTAAATGTTTTCTTTAGGAAGTACTGTTTTTACAAGGTCTAGCCTCTCAAAAAACAGCCAGTGGTGTTCGCTAAGCCGTGCATCTTTGTTGGACCTCTTTTTCTGCTTTTACAAAATAGTACTGAAGGTCCTCTCAGTTCTCACCCTTGTGCACAACTCACGTGAGCTTCATGAAATCCGAGCGGGTTTCTTAAGGTGGGGATTGCTTCCCTCATTTTATAGATTAGCCAAAAATATTCTAAGAAGTTGCAGTGTTTGTCCAAGGTCACTTCAAATAGGCAGAGAGGTTAGGAGTTGAACCAAGAACGCCCAGGCCTAAGAGTAGTGTTCTGCTCACTGTGTCTTCAATCATATGAAATGATGACAGTGTCTCAGATACTTAGGACACATTAAAGCCTATAACTGTACTCTTATATTAGTTTCACAGGCACTTCAGAATTTTATAGTTCCTCATGATTACCATTATAATAGCACTTATTACTATTAAAAATCAATGATCACCATTCAGTCATCTAGGGATTGCTTTGCAAAGTTTAAAGAGATTGGGCAGGATCTGCACTGACCCCTTAGTATTCTCAGGATATTGCCGCTTGCCACCAGGTAAACAATTATTTATTATGCCAAATTAAATTTATTCCCTTTGATGTTATTATCTCTTTCTCATAAATATCAAGTGTTTAAAAAGGGTAGCAATTTTGAGTTTTATTGTCAGCGTTATTCAAAGATGATTATGGTAGTGATAATAATATTAATAGATAATGTTTGGTGAATGCTTACTGTCAGGCTCTTGGCCTAGTATTGAATACTTTATGTGGATTTTCCCATTAAATCCTCCCAATTAAGCCTATGGAGTTGTTACATCTCTTACTTTCATTTTATAGTTAAGGAAACTGAGGCAGAGAAGATAAATGACTGCTCATATACCTAGCAAGCAATAGCACCAGAAATTAAATTTGGATAATATATTCTTATGTATTTTTGAAAGCCAGGTGGGCTTGTGTCTTTAAAATACTGTTGAGCAGAAGGCTTGTAATGAATTCATTCAGTCAGTATTTGTCTAGCACCTACTATGTGCCAGGCACAGTGTTGATGTCAGAGAGACATGTTGAACAAGGCGGATAGATAGTATTGTATGTAGACAGCAAAAAGGAGTAGTCCCAGATGAGAAGCTTGGCAGGTAGAATTACTCAGTTGCTTTCACCATCAGTCTGTCTCTGTCTCAAGAAAACTGGTCTGCTGAGTACCCAAGATTTGATTTTCTCCTGTATAATAACAAATTATCTGTTAAACTGTTTGGTCTTTTTAAGTTCTTAAGATTAAAAGTCTTAGTTAAAGTAGTTACCTCACCTCCAGGTCACTCATTGGGAGATGATACACCATGTTGATTCTACCATTTTGATTCTGAAGACATTAAGATGCTACCATTTTGAGGAAGCATATTCAAATCAGAATTTTGTCAGTGTTGATGAAATTTTGTTGAGAAAGTTTTAGGGAACACATTCCAACCAGCAAATTTAATTCACTGATTAATTTTCTATAAGACTCGGCTAAATCATTTTTGATTCTTTCTATTTATTCATGTTATTGAAATTATTTTTATCAAAATCAATTAGTTTTCCATTTAAATTTTACAGTGAAGATTTGATTTATTGATCAGCTTTGTGTCCCTAACAATTCTTACAGATTTGAGTGGGTCTTCTTTCATGAGCATTATTCCTGTTAAGCTCATTTTTCCAAAGTCTGACTTTTTGTATTTTGTAAAGTATTGACTTATCTAGCAAAACTCATTAAAAAAAAAAGATTTAGATGTGCATTTTTGGCTGTTATGTTTTACCTCATGCTGATTGTTTTTTTCTCATGATATTCATCATAAACAATGATATTTTGTATTTATTTCCTAGATCATCCATGAAAAAAGATTTAAACATACATTTTGAAATGCTGAGATGGAAAGGAAAGAAGAGGGCCATGAGGAGACTGGGGGATCCAGACAAAAGAACAAAAGAACAGAGAGACACAGTGAAAGGGAATGGTGAGGAGAAGGATAATGTGAAGGGTATAGAAAGAGGAAAGGAACAGAGGAGAAAGTGAGGCGGTGTGGGAGAGGAAGTAAAACATTTTCATTTTCAATACAGAAGAACCCAAGCAATCGGCTCTAAGCAGTGCAGTCACTTCAAACAACTGTGACCCTTTTAAGATTTTTCCTTTACGGGTCTGCAAGACTTTGTTGTACCTTGACAGAGTCACCTATTTTCTTACTTATTCCTCTTTATATTAACTAGAGGATGTTCAATTTGTTTGTTTCTGAGCCTACCTGTTGAGCAAATATTGTCTACAGTCCTGTGAATGGAAACTTGGCCAATGGGACTGTGTTTGGATGAGCCTAGTAAATCATTTTGAAAAAAATGCAGTATCATGTGGAATAGATGGGTTCCTCCTGAGAGAACGCCTTCTGAGGAGGTAGGAGACTTGCTCTCCCCGTAAAACTGCACGAGTCCTCACGACAACCCCCTAGAAGTGAACCGGAATGATTTTCAGAAGGGTGTTAGTAAGACCACCTCAAAGCTACAGAATTAACTGAGGCTGTTAAGGTCACATAGTCAGAGCTGGTAACTAGAAACTGGTGTCTGGTTATGCTTGGGAAGACAGAGTAAATTACTCTCTTTCCACAGCCACTGTCCCTGACATACTCTCCTAACAGTCTCTAATCTTATTCTGCTTTTTTTTTTGTTGTTGTTGTTCAAGTACAGTTGTCTCCATTTTCCCACCACCACTGCTCCCCACCCCAGCCATCCCCACCTCCCACCCTCAATCCTACCTCCATTTGGCTTTGTCCATGTGTCCTTGATATGTGTTCATTGAGAACCCTTCTCCCTATTCCCCTCAATATCCCCTCCTACCTCCATTCTGGTTACTGTCAGTTTGTTCTTAATTTCAATGTATCTGGTTATATTTTGCTTGCTTGTTTGTTTTGTTCATTAGGTTCCACTTATAGGTGAGATCATATGGTATTTGTCTCTCACCGCCTGGCTTATTTCACTTAGCATAATGCTCTCCAGGTCATCCAAGCTGTCCTAAAGGGTAGGAGCTCCTTCTTTCTTTCTGTTGCATAGTATTCCATTGTGTAAATGTACGATAGTTTTTTGATCTGTTCATTTACCGATGAGCACTTAGGTTGCTTCTAGCACTTGGCTATTGTAAATTATGCTGCTATGAACATTGGGATGTGTAGGTTCTTATGGATTGGTGTTTCAGTGTTCTTAGGATATAATCCCAGCAGTGGAATTGCTGGGTCAAAAGGCAGTTCCATTTTTAGTTTTCTGAGGAAATTCCATACTGTTTTCCACAGTGGCCGTACCAGTCTGCATTCCCACAACTGTGTACTAGGGTTCCTTTTTCTCCACATCCTCTCCAACACTTATTGTTTATTGATTTGTTTATGATGGCCATTCTCACCAGTGTGAAGTGGTATCTCATTGTGGTTTTAATTTGCATCTCTCTGATGGCTAGTGATGCTGATCATCCTTTCATATGTCTCTGGGCTTTCTGTATGTCCTCCTTGGAGAAGTGTCTGTTCAGGTCCTTTGACCATTTTTTTTGAAGATTTTATTTATTTATTTTTAGAGAGAGGGGAAGGGAGGGAGAAAGAAGGGGAGTGAAACATCAATGTGTGGTTGCCTCTTGGGCGCACTCCCTACCAGGGACATGGCCTGTGACCTAGGCATGTGCCCTGATAGAGTGTCGCTGGAATCGAACTGGCAACACTCTGGTTTGCAGGCCTGTGCTCAATCTACTGAGCTACAACAGCCAGGGACCTTCGCTCATTTTTTAATTGGGTTGTTTGTCTTCCTAGAGTGGAATCCTGTGAGTTCTTTAAATATTTTAGAGATCAAACCCTTGTCCGAGATATTATTTGCAAATATATTTTCCCATACAGTTGGTTCCCTTTTCATTTAGCTGATACTTTCTTTAGCTATGCAGAAGGTTTTTATTTTGATGAAGTCCCATTTGTTTGTTCTTTCTTTTATGTCCCTTGCTCTAGGGGACATAATAGTGAAAATATTGCTGCATGGAATATCTGAGATCTTCCTGCCTACATTCTCCTCTAGGACTTTTATGGTGTTGAGACTTATATTTAAGTCTTTTATCCATCTTGAGTTTATTTTTGTGTATGTGATTTATGCTTTTAAATTATAAAAGCATTCTATGCTCTGATTAGACTTTGGGTTGAAAGGTAGCAAGAGTGGCAGCACGGAAACTGGTGAGTAGGCTATTGCACTCACATAGGGAAGAGATAGGAGACATGGATAGGGTCTGGCAGCAGGGATGGAGAGTAGACAGAATCTGGTCCAGTGCAACACTGCAAACTACTGCAAATCCAGTGGAATGGGCTGGAGGAGTTGAGCTTCAGGCAAATTACAGATCACCATTTAACTAAGGAGTTTCTATAGTAATGAATAGAGAGAATGCCCTTTTTATTAAGTTTCTCTTCTACTCCTGAGAAGATGTCTATGAAGATGATCCAAGAACAGAAGTTATCAAATTGGTCATCTAATATCACCTAAGATATTAAGTACCGAAATGAGGGCATGGTATTCGATTTTTCTTAATCAGTGTGGTTTTCGTAATCCTGCTTATGGATAACTACATTTTAATTAGATGAGGTGTCTAAACAATGCAGATTCACAATGTTAACCTTTCTCTTTCTTTTATTAAATTGCTTTTTTTATTTGCTAAAACTGCAGCATGTGTCCAGGTCAAATTGCAAGGCTCTCTGTTTCAGTTCGCTCTTACCTCCTGAAGAAACCAGGAGTTTGGAGTCCACAAGCTGAAATCTAATGTGGATGTTGCAGATCTGAGCCACCAGGAAGTGCTTTTAAAAGGAACTTCCTAATGATTGTAAAACAAATATTATCAACTCTTTCATTACTAATCTGAAGATAAATATATATAACCTGATCCAATCATGGCTAAGAGGAACATAGAATTTTTGAGGTTTGAAAGGTTGAACACCCTTCATCAGGAAGAGGAATTGTTTTATGAGACCTGATTATGAATGATAGCGTGAAACTGAGCAAGGGGAAAATTTGAGCTGAACATCAGAAAACATTTTCTTCAATAAACGGCAAACCTTGGAGCCTCTCCAGACAGGTTTAGTCATCACAATCACTCTGCAAGACAGCCGAATCCTGACCTGGCCGGTCCTTGGCCCACGCTGGGAAGAGGTCCTTTCCCTCCAAGGCTATCTTTGTTCAGGAGCTGTAATTAGATGAGAAATGAATTTCAAAAGTGATTTAGAGGATTTGCACAGAGCACCCCAAAATGTCAAAGCACCTCTCATACCTCCATTGCTGCTTGACAGCAGAGGTGAAAGAGAAGGTGGCCAGTGATCACCCACAGGAAACAAGTCTTGTCATGGCAACAACCTATTTTGAAGGAAATTATTGCCATTGTAACCATAATTTATTGATATGAGATGTAACAGCTTCATTCTAAACAGTGGCTAGCTAACTGGTGGGAAGTCTTCATTAACCATAAAATGGGTGTGCTTGGTAATATAGTAGGGAACACATTGAATGAAATTCATAATTGCCATCCAAAAATGTAGTTTGCCTATTGGGAAAGAAGGAGAATACTTTTTAAAGTATGTTTGTGTTTCTTGCCTTGATATTTTATATCTAATGCTAGATAGTACAGTTCTGGTGTGTTTTGACTTTTGTGGTTAGTTTCAAAGGAAAAACAAAAACTTTGCAAACAAGCTGTGTAAATGAATCCATTTTCCTTTCTTCCAATTATTATTTTCAGAGAAATAGAAAGATACACGTAGGAGTAAACGTAAATGAAAACATACTGTTGGTTTTTAGGAAATTCAGAAGACTGAGAAAAATAAGGATGCTTCTGCCAATGATCACCTGTGCACTAAAAATTACATACTGGTGAGAAAAAGAACAGAGGAACTAATGAGAGGAGAGATATACTTTTGACATAGGTCAGAAGACTCAATTTTTTTTATTCCAAGTCTTCCCTGATTCATCCATACATCTAATTCAATCACAACTGAAGTCACAGTGCATTTACTTTTCCTAGAAATTGAAATGCAGGTTGCAATTTTTTCATGAAAATTCAAAGGTTCTACAATAGTCAAAATGACTTTGAAAAAGGACCAAGTTATAGAACTAACAGTATCTGATTTCAAAACATACTATAAAGCTATAGTAATTAAATCAATTTAATATGGGCGTAAAGCAGGGATAGAGGAACTTTATGTATTAAAGGTCGAATAGTAAATATTTTAGTCTATGTGGGCTATACTATCTCTGTCATAGCTACTCAAGTCTCCTGTTGTGTGAAAAGAGCTAAATGCAATACATGAAGGAATAAGTATTGCTGTCTTTCAATAAATCTTTTTTTAAAGACAGTAAATTTTAAATTTATATAATTTTAAAGTGTCATGAAAAACTATTTTTCTGAGGTTTTTTAAGACATTTTGAAGTGTTGGAACCATGCTTAGCTTGTGGCTGTACTTGAACAGGCAGTGCACCAAACTTGAAATATGTATATAGAGAAAAAAGTATGGATAGAGCAAAACAGATTGTCAAGAAATAGGCCTACACAGATACGGGCAACTAGTTTTTAACAAAAGTAGACAGGGAATTCTGTGGAAAAGGTTAGTCAAATGGTCATGTAATATTCATATACAGAAAAAAAAGAATTTTGATCCACATCCCACAAAATATATATTAACTCCAAATAGGTAATGTACAACCTAAAACTATAAACATTTTAGAAGAAAGTATAAAATAAAATCTTTGCACACTGGTTTAGAAAAGGATTTCTTAGGCAATATCAAAAGCATGATACTTAAAAGGACAAGTTGATAAATTAGAATTTATCAAAATAATAAGAACAAGAAAAAACTCCTGCTCTTTGGAAGACATTATTAGAATTAAAAATCCATCAACACGTGAGTGGACAAGCAATTGTAGTATATTCAAACAATGACTCAATAAAAAAGGAGTGAACTACTTATGCTACAATATAGATATATCTTAAAAAAGTTATGCTAAGGTAAAGAAGTCAGGCAAAAAGAGTATGTACTGTAGGATTCTTAGAAACGAAAACTAACCTATAGTAATAGAAATCAGATAACTTGTTTTGGGGAGTCAAGGTGGGTATAGCTGGGGTCACAGGAAAGAGGGACCAAAGGGCATAAAAAACTTTCGGGCATGGTGGATACATTCACTATCTTGATCATGCCGATGGTTTTTGAGCATATATAGATGTTGGAACTTATCAGATAGTATTCTGTAAATATATATAGCTTATTATGTCAAGTATATCTCAATAAAAAGATTATAAATGTAAAACATACTTACAGTAGTCTAGGTATTGCAATTATTATACAGTTTAAAAGCCTGTGGTTAATGTGTTCAAGAAAATAAATGATGTGATGAAGATTTTAATTGGAAAAATGAGATATATAAAATAGTACCAAATATAAAATCTAAAAACTGATTATACAATCTCTAAAATTAGAAACTCAAGAGTTAGGTTTAACATAAAATCAGACTAATCAAAAGAGATAATTAATTAAAAATTATTGTTATTTACTGCATGAAGAACAACCACACAAACACATTAAGCCTTCATTTTGCTCAGAGGTCTACAGCTCATCCAAGCTTCTCCATTAGGCTGCAGTTTCTGGGTGCTCTGTGCAGGCTACAGGTTTGTGATTAGCCAAGTTTCCCTGAATTCTGACCAAAGTTACCAAAACTGACACAAGAAGAAATTAAAAAATCTGAATGATATTAGATCCATTGTAGAAATTGAATATACAATTAAAAACAGTCACAAAAAATCCAGGTTTAAATGGCTTTTTGGTGAAGTCTATTAATTGTTCAAAAAAGAAAGAAAATCAATCTTGTATCAATTCTTTTAGAACAATAGATAAAAAGTGAGACATTTTCCAACTCATTCTGAAGCCAACATAAATTTGGTAACAAAATTATACAGCAATTTCTCTCTTGGACATTGATGTAAAACTCCTAAAAATGTTAGCATTGAATAACATATAAAAAGGAAAATATGTCATGACTAACTTGTGTTTATCTCAAGAAAGCAATGTTGGTTTAACAATTGAAAAATCAATCAATGTAAGTCACGGTATTAAGAGAACAAATGAGAAAAATCATGTGGTTATTTTAGTAGCTGCAGAGATAGCATTAAGAAAATCTAGCAGCCTTTTATGATAATAAAAGAACATTTCCCTAATCTAGTAAAGAGTATTTACAAAACATCTACAGCCACCTTCATTCTTAATGGTGAGTTATTGTAAGACTTTTCCCAAGGCTGGGAATGAAACAAGGAGGTCTGCTCTCACCAACTCTTTTCAACGTTGAGCTAGAGGACCCAGCCAGTGCAACAAGGCAAGAAAGAAAGAAAATGCATAACGATTAGTAAGTAAGAAGTAAAACTGCCATTACTCACAGGTAACATGACTTTTTATGTAGAAAATCCAAAAGAACTGAAGACAACTTATTAGAATTAATAAGTGAACATAGCAGAGATCAATTGAGTTTTACATGCAATGTAATAAAGCTTCACAGTTCATAAAGTTCTGAATGATGAATGTATGTATGGTTACTGTACAAAAGTGTTGGAGTTGGATGCCAATGATCTCTAAGGTTAAGGTTTTCTTGCATGTATTTGTGAAGGATCCTAAAATTTCAAATCCCAAGCAAGTGGTAACAAACCATTAGAAATTAAAATGTAAAGAATGATGCCACTTAACAGCATCGAATAGTCAATTGCTTAGCAATAAATCTGATGAAAGGTTTGCAAGACTTCTATAGAGCATATTCTAAAATATTACTGAGAAATTAAATAAAACCTATCATGCTCTTGGGTTAGCAGACTCAACATCATAAAGATGTCAATTCCTCCCAAATTAACCTATGAATTCAGTGCCATTTCAATAAAAGTCCCAACAGATTTTTGAATGGAAATTGATAAAGCGATTTCAAAATTTATATGGAAATGCACATGGAAAGAATTGCCTAGAAAATAATGAAATTTGAAGACTCATACTACCAGATATCAAAAGTTATTACACTTATTATTATTCTTATTATAAAACAAAGGTGCTACTACAGTGCAATGGGAAAATAATTGCCTTTTCAATAATTGGTACTGGAACACTTGGAGATCCATAAGGGAAAAAATGAATCTTCATTCCTATAATATACCATATACAAAAACTAATCCTGGCTATATTGTAGATTTACATGTGAAAAGTAAAACTTTTCAAAGATAACATAGGAGAATTTCTTCATGACTTGGGATGGGCAGGCAAAAATTAATTAATAGAATTTTGTGCCTAGCTCCACTCAGCAAGAAATAAGCTCAAAAGTGGGAAACAAAAGCTATAAAGTGTGCTATTCATCTGACCATCTCACTTTAGACCCCTGCATCTTGATTTTAAATAGTCAACTGGAGTCCACTTTTATAGACATGTCTCTGTAGCAATATCTCAGATGTTTTGGGGGACTTTATAAAGACAATAAACGGAAAATTGGGAAAGAATGTGGAAACACTGAACTTTATTTGGTTTACAATGCAGTAAATGTAAGAATAAATCCATACAGCAAACTATAAACAATATATAGGGTTATGATATTTATTTCCAGATCTATCTCCAAGGACTTAATGAAAATTGTAGCTCGCTGAAGCCAAGGGCCTCTCTGTCTTTTCCATTCTGGTTTAGATTTTTCCTCTTTACCACTCAGGTTCTGCTCATGCTTTGTATTCCATGCTGGGCTGGAGGGCTTGGTTATGATAAAGGTACCAATGCAACCATTCTGCCAAAGCAATAGGAAATATGACAGAAACATGGGCTTGAGAGAACACTTGCTCTGGAATCCCACTGTGGATGCTTACTCTCAAAACTTGGGCAACGTGTTACATCTCTCACAGCCTGTTTCCCCAGTTGAGGAATAAGATGAGATCCTCAGAAGGCTGTTGTGAGGACCAAATGAGGATGTTTCTGAAATGCTTCATCCTATGTCCATTCCATAAAAATTGCTTAAAAACAAAAGCTGTTTTTTTTTACTTCTTTTTAGTAAGACTCTTATTGCTAATTGCAACGAATTCTTAATTTCTGAACCAGTAATGGCTCAACATTTGGACTTGAAATAAAATTCCATATCCATGAATTTTTAAAGAGGCCTTTGCTTTTATTAAATATGTTCTATAAATCCCATGCAATCAATTACTTGACTCTACATTTTCTCCCCTTTTTTCTGTAGCCACAACTTTTGGTTTCTCTCACCCCATCTACTATACCCGGCCCTGTGGTCCAAATGAGAGGGTTTATGTGATCCAAGATTTTATTTATTTTTTATTTTTTAGTGAGAAGGACAAGTCCTAGGTTGGCTCTGAAGTAAAAATGGGTTCTCCATTGTGCAAAATGATGAGTCCCCTGATACTTTTACACAGCTCCCTCACTGCTGCAGGAGTCCAAGTTTTACTGTTTAAAAACATGTGGCACAAATTATGTCATAGGCCAAAGTTACTCATAAGCAGAACCTTGCCTTTTTTTATAGGACTTTTGTCGCAGGTCCTCCTTGTTTTACTTGTGGATGCTGGTATGTACTGCAGCGGGTGAAATCTTTCCTTTCAGCTAGCCCATGGGTACCAACTCATGCCTCTCCCTTAGATGTCCCACTATTGAGGAGCAGGGTATATTTTTATGTACAAATGTGAAAACCTGCAGCCAGGCATATCTCCTTTACAATGCAGTGAACCTTCCAAACCCTTGTCTTAGTCTCTTGGAACCAAACAAATTACATGCCATCGTGTGCTGTACATCACGGCTCGAATGTTTATAATGTCTGGCTGAGTGGAGGTTGGGAATGGGCTTCTCTGGTGAGCTGGAGCAGATTGTGTCTTTGACTGACAAGCTGCCATTTTCTTGAGATTTGATGATTTGGGGTCCTTCACCTATCCATGCAAACAAACCTTAACCTCAGAGATCTTTGGCACTCGACCCCAATATTTTTATTCAGTAACCATACATACATTTATCACTCAGAGCTTTATGAACAGTGAAGGTTTATTACACTGCACTCAAACCTCATTTAACCTTTTCTCTTGAAGCAATACTTTAAAACAGAGTTGAGAGTGTTTGCACAACCAAGGCTGGTTCCTTGACCCTCTTTTGTGCTTCCAAGTCTGAGAAGCCTTTGGCGTGGATGTTTGTGGTCAGTAGATGTTTTCTGTAACCTTGAAGAAACCTACTTTCCCATTTGAATATATTCTCTTGGGGTCTCTAAGTCCTTGGAAGCTTTTGGGCTGGCAGAGATTTTGTTAATAGGAAGACCTCAGAATTAATTGGTCGTTGGTGGAAATGATCAGATCTGTTCTTTGCATACACCATTATCATTTTCATCGCTGAGAATTTTGCTTATGCTTTTCCCCATTTCCAATCCACATGTCAGCCATTATAGAAAGACCACTTCACACCTGGTGATTACTCTTTCTCCTCTTGCAATTCTGGCCCACATGAAACTCCATCCTCTAAAAGTTTCTTCCTGCCTGAATCACAAAATACAGCATTTTATTACCATACCAATGTTTATTATCATCAATTGTATTATCATACTATTTTGGATTATGTTCTGATTTTTATTTGTGTAAATATTGCTTGCCTAAATTTCTTGTAAGTTTCCTGGGACTAAAATTGTGTGCCACACTTCTGAACTCCATATAAACCTAACACCTAACCTAAGACATAGTAGGAGCACAATATAGGTTGAACGAACACATTTCTGATATAGTCTCTGAAAAAATATCAGTATTTCTCTTTGAAGAAAAAATATCCCTTAATAAGCAGTCAATAATTCAGAATGGGGAAGAATTTCCTGCCTTGGATATTCAGAAGGTCCACGTGGTTGGTTGGTTGGTTATTTATTTATTTATTTATTTATTTGGAACGAACCTATTTGGATTTGGTGTCTGAGAAGGGCTTTATGGGTCTAGAAGCAAAACTTTGAACCATTTTATTCCTCTGTGTTCCAACTCCTGTTGACGTGTAGGGACTGCTGGTAGGTCTCTGGGAAAGAGGACCATGTCTGCACAGGAAGAGCGAATAAAAGTGCCTGTGCCATTTACGTGTCATCGCTGCAAAGCATATCTCAAAGCCAGGTCTGAGAACTGACTGACTCGCCAGTTGTTGTTGATGTTACTCTTGGATGTGCCTCTTAGGTGTCCCACTGAAATCAATACCAATCAACAGCAATAGCATTTCTCTCTCACTGGGGAAGTAAAAGATGCTGAGTCTTAACTTCAAGGAGGTCTGTAGATATTCGGTAATGACAAAGTTATTCATTTTGGTTTATCATTTCAATTTTGCTCAACCAAGCCATTGTTCCCTTTTCTGTCCTTGCTTCCTGTGTGAGCTTTCAAAGCATCTCCACCTTTATGGCCCTGTTTGGGACTTATCTTCACATTGTCTTTTATGTGGTTTAAGGACAGAATAGACAGGTGACATCAAATGGAGCCTCTGAACGCTTTAATCAGCTAGTAGATCTGGGTTACAATACCAGGAAGCGTATGCCTGAGCCCCAACATCTTTTCATTTATGTGCCACTTATTTGTTGCCTAACACCTGTCAGATACTATTCAAAGTGCTTTATAAATATCAGCATAGTTAATCCTCATAACAACCCCATGATGTAGGTCCTATAATAATCTCCATTTAATAGATGAGAAAACTGAGGTAGTAAGAGGTTTTGACTACTTTGCCTAAGGTCACACAGCACATGGCAGAGCCAGGAATTGAATCAAAGCAATCTAGTTCCACAGTCCATGCCTTTAATCACTATGCCTCATTTCCTGTATTCTGGGTATTTTAAAAATTTTGTTAAACAGATACTTGTGGAATACCTTATGCCCAAAGCATTTTGTAAAACAATTTTGGGAATATGGAAAAGAAGGGGACCCAGTACTGACTACAAAGGACATCAGCACTTAGGGGAATGAAGGACGTGTGTAGCTTTGCACAACATATGTGGGGTGTTCTCTCTGCCCTCAAGGACATCTGATTTTTCATCGATGATAGGAGAACAGCTCAGATGTTGGGAGGATTGATGACTCATTTTACAAGAAGAGCAAAGTTGTTGAAGTGCTTGTTTATTAGGAGACCTTTCATATGGGTTGTGTGGGAGTGAAAAATAGATCCCCTAGTCATTTACTTAACAAACTTTTACTAAGCATCGGTAAGTGCAAAATATTCTATTGAGAAATGTGAGAACATTATGGGTTCTTACTTTTAAATATTATTATAAAACTTCACCAATTTGAACTGCATAGACAAAAGACAGAATAACCAGTAATGCAAATTTGCAGATTTCATGTTCAATTAATGAAGTGCTATCCCTGTACATCTAGTTTTATAAGGAAGGTCAACAACAGCAGCAGCCACAACAACAAAAAGAGAGAAGGGGGAGAAGACACAGGAGTGGGCATTTGCCCGTAGTTCAAGCACATTTCAGTTACCAGGGCCTGCTGCTCCTCACTCTCCCTGTCCGAGGACTGTCAGTGTGGGTAACCTTGCTTGACTGTTTTTTTTTTTTTTTAAATCCATAGGCAGTATGAACTTGGCCAGTGTACCAGCCCCCTAGGAATACTAAATGTACCCCATTTCATTTATAGGAAAGAAGCAAATTAAGACAGAGTACTTTTGTGTAAACCATAAACTGCCTTTAACAAGGCAGGAGGCTTGGGAATCCATGCTCAGGCTGCTTGTTTTTCCTGGCACCTTGTTAAACATGGTTGAAAGTTCGCATGCTGGGGAGCAGCCCACTTTCCCTTTGTTCCTGGAAATGGCTCTGACTGACCTGGCAGACCTGGGTGGATGGGCTGCGATCTAAGATCCTGGGGCTGGAGGAGAACAGGGAGCTTGGTGGGCCTAAACGACCACCTTCAAGCAGTACCCACCTCCGCTGGGCCTGATGGCCGGTCCGTGAGTCCCCCCTTTTGCAAGCCCTCTAAAGAACAGGGCTGCGTCGGACACTGATTCCAACATCTAATAACACTTATTATCAAGCCACTCTTTCTATGTCTAAATTAAATCCTTCGTCCTGCAGTTTCATGCGTCTCCTTTTGTTCTGCCCTGAATAAAGATGGAGAACAGCTGGTCAGCATTCCCTACAGAATAACTCTTTAGACACTTGAAAGCTATTATTAAGTTCCCTCAGAGTCTCCTCTTTGGATGAATACTTAAGCTTTCTCCCACTTGTTTTCTCCACTCACCTTTCTCTTTCTGGCTTTAGGTTCTTCTCCAGCTGCTTGCTTCTTGACACCACCTGGAAATCTAACTACATGTTTTCCTAACAGTATTGTTACAGGGAAATGATGATGGTGGAGGATTTGGTTTCTCTTTCTGTAATCATTTTCTGGTGGACTTAGTCTTTAATTATCTTAGAATTTTGTTCACTGGCTTGAAGTAACTGAAAAATTTTCCTGAATCTTTAAGTACTCTGGGTCTACAGGGATGTTGCTAGTAAAATAATGTGTGCGTATGCATATATGTATGGCTTTCTCTGCTTTTTATTCATGTCTACCTAAATATTATATAGTGATATGATACGTACTTCCATTTCAAATGTGGTTCCAAGTCACACTTCTTTCCAAGTTAGGGATGGTATATTAGTGTGTGTGTGTGTGTGTCTGTGTGGGTGTGTGTGAGAGAGAGGATATGTGTGATTGTGTGAATGTACAATTTCTGATTAATTTCTAATTACTGCCCAGAATTCAATGGTGAGAAGGATTCTGGGGCTCTGTGTGGTTAAGAAGGGAACAATAATGCTGAAGTTAATGTTTTGTAGCATTAACTGTGGGTGAGAACAGGTGTGTGGCACTATGGCCAAGGTGTACGGTGCCTGAATAATGGTTGACAGGTTCAAGTAATAAATAATTGTATTTTTTCCTACTTTCTCCTCTTCCCTTTAGGAAACACAGCCGTTTTATTGATCTATGTGGGGGAGCATTTTAATTATTTTCTTACTTATTCCAGTTCCCTAAATCCCAGCACATTTTGGTGTCTCCCTCACTGCATCCCTTGTATTCTGCGGCCTTACGATTCCCATTTTCTCATTTGTCAACCCGTTCATGGCTTACTCCGACAGCCTGATAACTGCTTGCCTCTTTCCCACCATGTGGCCATTCTGCCAACACCCGAGGTGGGTACTTTATTCATGGCAGCCCCTTGCTCAAAGAGTCTGTGGCTTAGTATTGCTTATCGTAACCAATTTAAATGCATCTTCCTGTTTATTGACTTTTGGGGCTTTTTCAAAGTGAGTACCATTCAGTAAAATTTTAGTTTCCTACCGCTTCCCAGGCACCCTTTTGTTTCAATATCTTTAAAATGCATTTATTACATTCAAAGTGTTTTTACCACCTCACCTAGAATCTCCTGCCCTCTTGTTAGCCATCTAAATCTTACCCATTGTTTGAGATCCATCACCCATGAAGCTTTTCTAAATGTAGATTTCCAGTCTTTTTTGATATCTCAGTTCTCTAACCTCCTCCTACAATTATACTCTGTCACTTAGCCCAATCACGTATAGTTTGTGTGCTCTGCTAATTGTTCTGTGTGAACCAACTCATCTTGGCTCTTCAGTTAGACTCTAATTTTCTTCTGAGAAGAGACCATACCTTGCCTTTGATCTGTTTTGCCCTTCTTCCTTCAGTTTCAACCTGCCCCATAGCAGTGCTGTGCACAGAAACGGTACTCCAAAAGTACCTGTTACATTACCCTCCAAGTAACCAAGCTGACTGCTTTCACAATGATTAGATAGATTAAAAAAATAAATTGACCCGTCTTTATGGGTTTGGATAGATAGATTAATATTTCAGAAGGTATAGTTACTAGTGACATTAGTAAAGAAAAATGTATTTGGGGATTACACATAGTTAATAAATGATTCTCTTTAGGGGAAGAATAAAAGTGATTTCATTTTGACAGAGCTCAAAGTATTATTAATTACACAGATGCTAATATGGTATTGAGGAATAGCATAGGGAGGCATTGAAATATAATTTCTCACCTGGCTTGCATAAAGGGTGATGAGATGTTCAACATAAGATTGTCCTCCTCTGGCACAGTGAACATATTAAAAAGTGTAGACAACATCCAAAAGTGGAAAAAAAAACCCTTAATTAATCACTAGTAAATAATATTCACTAGTGTAGTCAAGAAAAATCAGAAAGGAACTTATTATCTGTCTGTGGTGGGTAAATGATGTTTATGTAGGGTGTACTTCAGCCACAGAAGGTTCTAGAAACCTAGGAAAGATACTGGGGGACCTCAGCCTGGCTGTCATTCTGTTCCCCACGTGATGGCGGAGCTACCTGAAAGTCACCTGAGAGGCAGAGCAGACCTGCCATAGGGTGGCATTTCTGAACCACAGCATAATGGCTTAATTGATTTGTACTTTATTCTTTTCAAAAGACAGCTGAATGTCAAAGGTCTTTTTTGTGTAGTACTAGAAAACTCATTGTCAAACAACCTCTACTCATTCAATAATTTATCCCATTTTGTAGAAGAAAGGCAGCTGACATGCAGTAAATCTACTCCATATTTAAATTACTACATTGAACAATAATAAGGAGAATGAAAAATCTAGTCCATTATTTAAAATTAAACATATATGAAACTGTTTTTTTCCAAATAATCACCAAAGGCTATAGTTTAAAGGCAGCACAGAAGCCCTGAGTAGAATAAAAATGCCTAACAGTAGTTTGCAAATGGCAGTGGAATTATTTATTCTATTTTTTTATATACATAAGGAATTGAGCTAAATGAACAATGTTTAAGCATGTCAGAATTTCATCAATTTTGCATGAGCATTCTCAAATATCCTGGTGGGGGTAATTGCTTGCAAATACATTTAAACTAATGATATGTTATATCCTTACTTGATATAAAACTATTAAAAGATACGTTATTGCATTTGACAATGCCAGGCAACTGGGTCAGATCTTAATGACAGATTTCTGCATTTGCGAATTACGATACACTCTGCTGGAAGCAAATATTTTGTAAAAATACAAGCTATATACTGTGTAAGTTTGATCATATATCTAAAATTCTATTTCTGTTTGTTGGGAGCTACAAGAGTTAAGAGAGAAGGGTTTGTCGCTTTCCTAAAATTGGGAAAGGAATTCAGAACTATAATCGAATCCTCCTCATACCCCACTCCCCTCAGCAGGAGCGAACAGAACTTGTAAAATCCACCATGTGGTTTTAAAAGTCCACTTAGAGTGTGGTTTTGCATCCTTTGCAGGCTGAAGTGACTGACATGCCTCAAACCAATTAGAGAAAAGTGGCCCTTTCCTCCCATGACAAAGGCATGTTTATTTTTAAGGGGAATTAAACCAGGCTGAAACAAAACATGGGATGGTAGAAATCATTCAAGGAAAAAAAGACCAAAAAAGCGACTTTCAAAAATAGAGTTATTAATAGGAAAGTGTAGTGATCTGCTGCGAGGATCCTTTGGTCCTTCACTTCCAGGGGATACTGGCTGGTTAAATGTTTTAGTTTTCTCTTGCTTTTGCCTGAGGTCAGTACACTGAGGGTCCAGTTTGTATCAGCTTGGGTTTCATTTGCTCGGATCTCACCCTAGGCTCTGTGATTAACCCCAGTGTGACTTCCCATCTTGACAGTGGGCTAAAATGCATATTAATTTGTCTGCCGTGCCAGGATTTGTGATTCCAAGATAGATTGTGAAGCAGGCATTAGTGCTCATACGTGATTACAGAACTTGCGGAGCTTAGCTTGGCATCCCACTGGAAGTCAGATGATGTTGTGATTACAAGGGAAGTATTGATATACGTCCCTAATTGTTTCTTAGGACTTGGAGTTCTATTTATGATGTCATTACAGAGCTATGCATTATCTGCATAATCGCCAAGGAAAAGACTCTCATGAAGGGAAATGCATCCCACTGAGATAATGCCGCGAGCTACTGCTATACATCCAGCAGCACATGTATGGTGTTGAAATAATAAGACAGCATGGAATAATGATGAATTCTTGTTCCCGTCATGACAGAAAGCTTTCCTGAAATTATCACTATCACTGGCTTAATTGATCCATGCTCAGTGAAAGGATTTCAGCAAATGGATGGCTTTGGGACTCCATCCCTACCCCACAGTACAATTTCTGACAGTATCAGCCTAAGAAGGCCAGTTACTCTTTGCAGAGCTGTGATTGCCTTGCACAGGATGCACGCTGGACTTCTGGAAGTGTGTGTGTGTGTAAAGATACACTCACACATGAACACACAATTTGGTTGATAGCTCAGGGTTGATTAAAAAAAATAAGATAAACTTGCCTCTGAAATAAGAGGAAGATAATTTTTCTCAGTGAACATACTTCATGGAGTGAAAAAATGACACATTATTGTCGCTTGGTGTTATATATGTGAAGCTCTCGCCGTGGCTCGGCAGCCTAGCAGGACTAGATCTTTTATATGGCAAAGAACAGTACAATATACCTTTACTGCAAGGTTTTCAGTTACCTGGTAATTCTGATACATATTCTCTGCCTCTCCTTAAAAGGCACATATGCTCTGATTTTCAACACCATTGAAGATTATTACAACTTCACTTCATAATATACTGTAAATTTTATTATAAAGCACCAATTCCTTGGCTCCTAAGAACAATCTTAGAGAAAGAGTGCACTATACTTCTTACTCTTTCAGTAATGTGAGAGGAGACCTAATAAAGCACTTTATGCAAATTTTCTAGTTATCAGGTAAAATCTTCACATAGAAAATCTGTCACATGTTGTAAAATTTCTTTATGTTATCAAATGCTAATGATGACTCAGAACTCAGCCCACAGAGGATCTTTGAAATCCTTCATAAAAACTGTATTCCACCCCAATATCAGAGGCCTTGGAAATTCCACCACTCTGAAGACGCAGGTTTGTAATTAGCATGGTGCAGGCTTCTCTGCCCTCTGAAACCATAATGTTAATTACAAAAATTACACTGTGTTTAAAAGTGCAATTAAGAGACTCCACCGCACAAAGGGAATCTTGGAACCTCTTTTCACACTTTGAAGCCAGGTCATAATGTAGCCCATAAAAAGGAGGCCAAGGCTCATTCCCTTTTAAAGGCTTGAGAAGATCAGAGAGGCGATCTCATCAAGAATGAGCTCTACTGAGCTCTGCAGCACTCTTAATGAAGTGTTCTACCTGGAGCAAGGGAGGAAGCAAGAGGAGAAAATTAGCTGAAAAATGATGGCTGCTCTACCCCCAGCTTGGCCATTGCCAACATCAACGCCCAGCTTGGGTCTACTTTGGGCCAATTCTGGAGTCATTTGCTTGGTCCCGGTGTTTGCGTGGCTCCCAAAGTGGGACATGTATGTTTGTAAGTAAAACTCTAAGATGGAGTTTTGGGGATTCAGACCTATTTGCGTATTTCATTCAGAATGGAACACTATAAGGTCTACTTGAACGAAAATTATACTGGGAAATAAGCCCCCCATCCTGCAACTTCTTGGAGGAAAAATGGGAGAGGAATTATAGAATTAAGCAGAGCGCTGTCTTTGGTGATTTAATGGTAGGTGTCGAGATACATCATTGGTGCTGAAGTGTGTTAATGGTTATTACAAAGCAGGCGGTGTAGTCTAGTGGGCACAATGGGTAGGAAACAGAGGTATTGAATTAGAGCCTCAGGTCTGCAGCTGTGTGAGTGTAACTTCTCAAAGCCTCACTTTCCCTGCCAGGCAAGTGGAAATAATGTAGATCTTGAGGAAGATCCACATAGAATTATCTGGAATAAATTACTGGAAGCAAAAATACTTAGCAGTCTATAAAGAGACAAAAGCATATACAAATAAACATTACTTCAGATATGCCTTCAACTAACAGTATGAGAATTTTGGTAAACTCTTGAGGGAGTTCTTTCTCTCACCCTGTGTTATACGTGAAATTGTACTGCCCCCCCCCATTCATATGTTTAAATCCTAAACCCCAGACCCCCGGAATGTGATCTTTCTTGGAAATAGGGTAACTACAGGAGTGATTAGTTAAGATATCATTGTGGAGGGGGCTCTAATTCAATGTGACTGGTATGCTTATAAACAGGAGAAACTGGGGACAAAGACAGATCTATGCACAGAGGAAAGCCCTTGTAAAGAGACAGAAGCAAGTTTGCCACTGTAAGCCAAGGAGAGAGGCCTGAACAGATTCTCTCTCAGGGCTCCCAGAAAGAACCAACCCCACCAACACCTTGATCTCAGACTTCCAGCCTCCAGAACTGGGTGAGACAATAATTCTTTGTTGTCTAAGCCACCCAGTTTGTGGCACCTTATTACAGTAGCCTCAGGAAACTAGGATACCCTAGAATTGAATATGTCTTCCTTTGGGTTATTTTTCTCTGAAAACTTTGAAACACCATACCTGCCTTTCAGACACATACACGAGATCACACAGCCCCTGTGTCATTCATTCCTCCTTCACTCACAGCCGGCCTTGAGGTTGCTCTTCTCCAGCACTGGGCCTTCACATACACTTTCGCACTCCAGACGCTTCCCTTCTGCCTCTCTAAGGGAACGCCTTGATGTGCCGAATCATTGCTATCTGAGGCACTCTGTGCAGACATGAATCAAGGAGTTGCATTCAGCCCTGTTTCTGCAAGGAAGCAAAAAAGCGGCCCAAGGTTTACTTATCTCCCCAAATTTTCATTTTTTGCCCAAAGAGCAATAAAAGATAGAGAATGAGGAAGTTGATATTAGCTAGAGATTTTTTGTAAGGAGTTGCGGAATGGAACCAGCATGTTAGGAAGTTAGAGAGCGGTCCTTCTCTCACCAGAAGGCCCCAGAAGGAGCACGGGCTATGGGAGAGGCAGCCCAGCACTGGTGCGCTGCACAGCAGGCAGCAGCAGAGGGACCTCTTCGTGTCCTGGGGGGCCTGGCCTGCACTTTCAGGTATGGCGCGGTCCTTGCATCACAGAGAACAGTGATAGTTACTCTAGAAAGGGATGTATATGTGGCAGACAAAATGATTTTTAAAACTCAGAAAGGCATTTTTACCACTTTTTTAAATCTGCCAATTCTCTCTCTCAATTTCTCCCTCTCTCTCTCCGACACACGTAAACCACAACATACAGAGATATACATGCTAAGTCCTAAACAAGGGATTTTGCATATTTTTTTTGTAGATTTGCAAAATCTGCAAAAATGCATTTCTCAGGTATCTAGAACATCCATGTATGTTGCTGCCTAAGTAATTTCCATCAGGGGAGTTTTTGATTCTCTGTTCCCTGAAGACCCAGGACGTGTTAACCACACCGTTTTGTACTCATGAGCCCCTATGTGGTCTCTGCGCTGGTGCACTGTGCTTAAGCCTTCCGTCCATTTACAAATAAGTTTCTTGTGAAGTCTAATGTGAAAACTCCCAACACCGCTCAGTAAATCACCAGCACGACCTTCTGTAGACACACTGAAGGTTGGTGGTGAAACTGACTTAAAGATGGGGGTAAATTCCCAGTCCTCCCTCCCCGCCCCACCCCGTGACCCCCAAGTCCTGCACAGTGTGCTGCCCAGTGGGCTGGGCTGTTTGGCCTCTGTGTCTGGAAAAATTCACTTCCTCCTCCTTCATCTTCTACCTGCCTGACTCGTTACAGAACCAGACAGTTTACATATGTGATCCTTCCTATTTAGAAAATTAATGGTGTTTTCTGGCTCCAAATCACAGCTTGTGGTGCTCTGCAGGCGATGAAAAACTTGGCCAGCTTCAGCAGCAAGGCAGCCATTAGAAAATTAACCCTTGGTGACCAAGGAGCAAAGGTAGGCGAGCGGGGTCCCGGCGACGTGGCAGGCTGTAGCTTTCAGGTGTCGGTACATATGTTAGCCGTGTAGGAACAGCACACACGGGGCCCCCTGAGAGCTTCGAGCTAGCATGTTTGTGGTTGGCCACTGTGGAGAGGGCACGGACATAGCACTTGGCAGCCAGTGCAACCAATATGCCACGCTTTTTATGAGAGCTCAGGAGAAAGCCCAGGGCCCAGCTTTGGAATGCCAGCCATCACTGTGTTGGCTCCACCTGATTAAAAGATGTGCCATTCATCGCCATCCCCTCGTGCCTCCATTTCACACTCCTTTGCTGTGCGTTCCCCGCCTGCCTCGGGAAACGCTGACCTCGGGGAGCCTGAATTGTAACCGTCAGGCTGGGAGAAAACTTGAAAGTGGTTAATTCCACATTAACTTAAGTCACCCTGTTTACTTTCTTTAAGGTTTCGTTTGTTTGTTTTGTGCATGGG
This sequence comes from Desmodus rotundus, assembly GCF_022682495.2. NCBI lineage: Eukaryota > Metazoa > Chordata > Mammalia > Chiroptera > Phyllostomidae > Desmodus > Desmodus rotundus. The sequence goes on along the minus strand of NC_071391.1, from coordinate 135,212,502 downwards.
AGCCAGAAGATACTATTTCCTTGTGTAGTTTTGAATCTGCTGTGTGTGTGTGTGTGTTTAGGGTGGCCAGGGTCAGGGCACGGGGCTTGGAAGTGTTGTCATTTGGAAGCATCAAGTCTGTCTGTGGGAATTCGGGTTCTCAATGGCAATGTTCTTTGGAGCATTGTCATAGCTTTCTCTTTTCACAGGAAAGACTGAGTCCACATGTTTGGAAGGTTCAACTCTGTCCCTGGACTTATTCCTGATGAATGTGAAATCATTTTCCTTGCCCTGCCCCTATGGAACTGGCAGCAATGACCCCCAGGATCAAATGCATTGAGGCATGCTTTTCTCTATTTATTTCTTAAACTGATGAGATACAAGGGCTCCGGATTCTGAGCCGTCATGGATCCCTGAGCTTAGCACGGAGGGGAGAGAAAGGGCAGCCTAGAGTGCAGCGGCATGGGCCACTGCAGGCTCGGGGCTTCCTGGTCCCATCCCCTGCACACCTACCCTACCATCCTGAAGCTGGTTTTATTTTTAGGTCCCTGGTGCAGGAAAACACAGCTGCTTATTTTACTGCTTCTGAATGCTGTGCTCTGTGGTATTCAGTGAAATCAGGCTATATTCATCTCTAACATTGTGTAACACCAGCTTTAATACAAACAGGGGTAAATAACAGTGGCACATTAATTACTCCTTTCTAGTTTACTCTGACAAAAATGTACTAAAATGAAGACTAATATAATTATAGATGATGCATTTTCAATTAGCCTTTGTTAATACTATTAATAAGATTAATAATATATACTAAAAATGTCAATATGCTTATCTAAATAAATTTTTAAAATCACCCTTTCAAGTCCCAGCATCAAACATTAAGGCACAGCGTCTTAATTACATGTGCTCATCAACAAAGTTAAATGGAGAACATCCCTCAAGTGAGGCAGAGACAGACAGAGGCAAGCCCCGAAGCCGCCAGCGCGCGTGTTCACCTTTCTCAGCCCCACTCGGCTTCTCTGTAAAGCACTGCCATTTGTGGAGAGCACATCTCCAAGTCAGCACAGGGCTTTGCAAAGTTCCTACACGGTGAGGGCTGCACATGGGGCGGCTTATTCTCTAACGCGCACACACATGTAAATTACCCCTTTCTGAACTGAATGATAAAATGTGGGTTTTGCCTTTATAATTTTAATAATATACAGCACAACGGTGACTGGTGTTAATGTATAGAATTAATTGTCCCAGTGAGACATTTCTTTCAAAAAAGCAATAATAGCTGGATTCTCCTTGAGAATGTGAAAACCCTCTGGTACACTAATAAAATGAAAGAGGTTCACAAAATAATATCCTAAATAATTGGGTTCCTGGTACCAAAGACCCCATGTAGTTTCTCTTAAGCGATCTGAAAAAAATCGTGATTATTCCTTTGGACCTAATAAAACATAATTGAAAAAATATCAGTGAGGATAACGGAGAGATATCCATGTCCCCTTAATATTTGTAAAGGTGAAATTCTTAACGCCTTTCCATTATTAAGGAGAAAACATGTTTTGCAAGTAAATAATGATGTTCATTTGGCTGAAAACATATTGGTAACGTGCCCGGTTCTCCCTGCTCCCCCCACCCCCCACACTGTGTGTGCGTGTTACGTGTGATCATTAAAACTTTTCAACAGCTCCAGTTTGTAAATCTACTGGCCCTTTCCTCCCCAGAAACTGGAAAACTGCATACTCCTACGGCGCTGCATTCATAAACAAATTAGTGTCCTTTGAATAGATTGAGTATGAATGTGTGTATGTATGTATAAAGGGGGGTTGGGAGCACAAAACCGGTCTCCTTTCTGGATAGGTATTTTCATTCCAGTGCCTTTCTTTTTTTCCCTTCAGTCATAAAGGCTTACCCAGACTGAAAATCTTACTCCTTATCCTTGTTTTTTTTTTTTTACTTATCTTTACCTGTTTATTCACTTGTTCTTCAGCTACAATACCAGAACAAAACAGTGGCTGGAAATGAACATAATTTTCCACAAAGAAAGAGGAGCTATGGAGAGTGTTGAGGACCTGGAGGGAGACTGGGAAATGCAAAGGGGACTCGGGACAGAGCCGGGGATGCTGGAGCTACAGAATGCTGAAGATAGTTGTCCCAGCTACGAGATAAAAGCTACATTACATGAAATTAATGGAGGCTGTCTGCGACATACATGAATCACTGTTTCAACACCAAGAAACCAGCACAAAAGAATAAAGAAATCTGAGTACTAACTACATCTTCAAAGGTCTCCTATTTACCCAGCTATACTGGGTACTGACACAAGTGGAGGGAAATATAAGAAAAAAGCACTGCTGTGATCGAATGAATGCGACCATATGAGCTATATTGGAGCCGTATGCATCCTATTTAGCTGATATCAAACACAGTTTAATGAAAGTTAAATAGTTTCTGAGGAGTGCATGAGCTGGAACAGATTAGATTCCACCGAGGGGTCTCTCAGCATATTGTTGCTCACATGTATTCCCTGCTCAGGGCTGCTACAATTCCAGCACTCCATTAGCAATACACAAAAGACTTATGCAGATAGCGGGCATAAGCTCCTACCGCCATGTTGGGAAATAAAAACACACACACACAGGCACACACACACACGGATGAAGGTTTTGTTCAATGTGTTCATCTCAAAATAGATCTCTGTAATTCAAAACTGATAAGCACATTTGTAGGATGGCGGAAGTAGCTGCCTATATTTTTAAATAGAGAAATATGTAAACTGCCTCAAATAGAAGATATTGCATCTGGCATATAATGAGAGTTTGATCTCTCAGAGGACAATGGCATGGGTGAATGTGATACCCCTTTGATCCGTAAGCCACATCTGGGCTAAAGGTAGGCTAGCTTCCCTGTTACCACCCCGTGAAGTTAGAGGGGTGTACACTTTTGCAAATCCTCACACAGGCAGTCCTCCAGCAGCACCTCATTTTTAAAATGTACAATCCCTTCCAGAAATACTGCCGAACAGCCTGTCCATCTATTTGAATGGCTGTCGCAAAAACTGACATGAATTGCAATTAATAATTTCATTACTTGGCAAAGATTTTTTAACTTCCCCACAATTAAATTGTCTGTGTGCTTTATTCCTTCCTTCGGTCCAAGCACCCCCTGCTCTGACTTTACTGAGCTGACTTTTCATGGGCAGTGACAGTGGTGTTTTAATTTAAATAAACAGGAGAGATCCTACCCATTGGTCTTTCTATGGAGGTGGCCGGACTGGCTGAACAGACCGGCAACATTTGCTTCTTTCACATGGAGAATAAAAGATGTCACTTCCAACCTTAGCCATGGTCACTTTCTCACTCTTCCATAATTGCGGTCAAACTTCATCCCTGTATGTCCAGCATTTTCCCTGTGGACAGCTGGGTTAAGAGGATGATTGCGATACCCTCGCTATACTTGAAGGACTCACTGTGTAGAGTAGAGTTTCTCATCTGGGAAGTGACTCTGACCCCACCTTTAGAGGATATTTGGCAATGTCTGGAGACTTGCCTTTTTAGTTGTCCCAACTGGGGGTATGCTACTGGCACCCAGTGCACAGAGGCCCGGGGGGTGCTGTTAAATGCCCTGCAATGTGCAGGACAGCACCCGCGACAAAGGCTTGTTCAGTCCCAAAGGTCAGGGGTGCGGAGATCTAAAGAGGTGACTGTTTCCTAGGACACAGCAAGGTGACACTCCCAGTGAACATTGCACTGTCTAGTGTATCTCCCCCTTTCAACTAGCTCCTGTCCCCAGTGATGTCTGGTCACTCTGGTGTGCTGTCACCTGGTGGCACCCAGGGGCTGAATGAGGCTCCCGTAGCATTTTGCTTAAACTTTGGGAGTAAACTCTTAACTTTTGCAGTTAGGGACAACACTACAAGGTTTTGGAAACCTTTTTTTAGTTTTTAAACTGCCTGAGGTTAGGGGTAAGGGCTCTTCTGTATGTTCAATCAAGGAAAAGGAAAACAAAAAATACCGTGCAGCTGTCCTATATATATTTTTTCTCATCTAAGGAGAAACTTTTTTATTAATATTATTCAGTTTCTTCTAGAAGGGATGAACTTTTCTGGTCATCTCTTCTATGTCCTTCTATTATTGTTTCTAGCAATAAAAATGTCCCAACATTAGGGAACTGAGTGTCCATTTAGGGTGGCCTGTCAGATGCACTAAAGTAATTGGCTCTATTTCTTCACCTCTGTGCCTAGGTATGATAATGTCATTAAGAATCATGGTAGGTGTTGAAATTCTCACCAGCTGTCTGTTCTGGTCAAGAAGGATTTCCCCCACATAATTCCTGCTGTCTTTGTCCCTACATGACGTAATCACATTCTGTGTGACATCACGTCAGAAGTGGTACCCGTGTTGAAAGTTGCCTCCATCTGGTGGTGACAAAATGGGGGGTGACTGTCCTGTTTGGCAACATCAACCAGCCTAGAATCGCTGTAAAAATACTGATGGATCTGTTCTTCACTTCCTGTTAGATTTGTACTCTTCAGATAATTGGAGCCACAACATCACTGTGGCTAGAAGCTGAAGCGTGATTTATAATGAACTGATAGCAAAGTTTATCTACTATGACTAATAATCATAATGTAGTAACAGCAATGTCAGTCATAATAAGAAGGAACTAATTAGAATAGAAAACAATATCTCTCCTTAAGAAACCTTACCTCGCTGAGAAAATAAGACATGTAGGTGGCACACGTGTGCTAATTCATTTAGCACCGTGAAGGCAAATAACAGCACTTGCATGGAATGATTGATTGACTCAGGAAATAATTCACATGGAAACTAATTAATTGAGGATAACTCTCATACCACCTTAACCTGTGACATGAGACACTTTACAACGGCACTGGGCTGCTGTTGCATGAAGTAGCCCAAAGCAATTATTTCCTAGAAAATGACTCCTTACATGTTCCTAGATGTAAGCATCAGCTGGCCAGAGTGCCGAGTGAAGAAGAAAGGCTGGCTGCAGTGGTGATTGCAAAAGCATATAGTTTTGATAAAGGACGTCATCAATGAAATAAGACTACCTTCCTGCTGATTGGCAAGGTTTGGGGAATAGTTCGGAGGGACTTATTACAGTGTGCCGTGAGGATTTCAAGAATTTTGCAACAGTTTCTCTTTAACCTGCAGGTGGCATTAGCAGTAAAAATGTATTTTCTATCATTCTTGAAAAAATATTCAGCAACAGAGTGAGGGAAACAGTAAAGGGCTTCGCAGCATGACTCAATTAGAGGAGCAAGCCCGATTCATTGCAGATGGCTTTTTGCTATGTTTAATAGTCCAGGGAACTCAATGATCCAAATCCAGAAATAGTAAACTACAATTCTTACAGGAATTGAAAAATCTGGGGGAGTTTTTTCTTTCTCTTGAGTTTGGAATACAAGGATATGTCTATATGCACATACATAGACACATATGTCTTTGTGATTCCATTGCCACGTGGGAGGCCAAGAATCTGAGCACTGGGAGCAAACTTGGTTCTTTACTTACAGAGCGAGAGTGGAAACTCAATAAAGTGTGATCAAAACTCTCTTTCTGAGCCCAATCCTCTAAGATTCTCTCTCATGGGTGTTGGCCCTATGTCTCGCCCCGAGAAACTTTGCGTTGCTAACATAGCAGTTCCTAGGGCTACAGTACGTATTTTTAACTTTTTTATGGTGCAGTACCAACTTACTAACTGCACTGGCCAAGAAAATCTTTGGACATGATGAAATGCCTGGAACAGAGCCAAGTTAGGGAAGTCGTCCCTCCTGACCTTTCCAGATAGCTGCCAATCCAACTGTTCCTTATACCTGGTAATGGGAAGGGAAAGCTAAGTTAATATTCTTACAAACCCCAAGGCATCAGAAAGATTACAAACTCTGGAAAACACAGAGAGAAGGTATGAAAGATGTGGTCTTATTTTGAGTTAGATGGAGCAGGATAACTAAGGGGGAGCGTATATTACACAGTGTGGCCCACCATACAGCATGCGCTCAGTCCCTAAGCACCCTTCAAGGAGAACATGGCCTTCTAGCAGGAAGAGGCTGCAGAGAAATGACAAGCTCTGATTGAAATTCTTGTAAATATACAACCCAGGTTGATGGATGAAGATTCTTCAAAAACAGGCCACGAGCTGCTCAGCAGTACACGTAGAGGCTGCTCTAAACTGGGCATTTTCTTTTCTAATGTTTCTCACCTTTAAATGCTTGATTGTTCATGTCTCTGCTTCCCTTCCAATGGGCATTTGACTATTTTGTTGCTTTCTAACAGTCCTGATCAATATGCCAGAAGCAGATCTCTAGCCGTGGGACCTATTTTTCAAAGTTCTTTTTTAGACAAACTGATATGAAGACCATTATCTTACCAACATTTAGCACTGATATAATGTGAAGCAGTATATCAATGCATCAGTCAAATCACCAACTTTTACCAAGCCTATAAGTTATAATATAAATTCCCCCTTTTCTCACTAGCCTCTGTCTAGCATCACTATTTCTCTGGCTCTAGTACACAGGTGCTCTGCCTCCCAAGAGGCACAGCTCCTATGCCACCATGAAGAACTTTGTTTCTACTGGAGAGTGCCAGGGCCTTCACCTGCCTCTGCAACCTGAGCTTTGACCGGATACTGTTGTGCCATTGAGCTCCATTGTTCCCTGGCGCTCACAGAGCTCCAGGCTGTGCAGCGCAGCGCAGCTCTGGGGAAGTGGCAAAGATCCTTCCTCTCCGTGGGTTTTATCCACTGTCAGAGGGTACTGAGGTGGTGTTCTCTGCACCCAAAGACTTAGAGAGTGTTTAGCAAAAGAGCACCTCCAGTGATAATTTGCACTAGAGACAATGATCCTGGAGGCGGGATTGGCACACGGAGCCACCATACCTATGGCACAGACAACTCAGTGCCAGACTGGGGCTTCCTTAGACATACTGTGTGTCAGAACTCCGCTTCCCCAGTAACATGACACACTATGCTCAGCTCAGTCTTTGTACATTCAAAGGAGTTTTATTCATTCCAGCGCCCGTTGTTCCTCCTTCCTCCTGGGTCTTGCTGGGGACCTGGGCACTTTGATTTCTTTTGTCTGGTCTTCTTAACTCTAGACCTTGAATCTTTTAAGAGATCCAGTAATCTTTTTATTCAGATTAAAATATTATCTGAGCTAAATTTAGGCATGTGGTCCTGTACAGGATTTTTTCATTCTTTCTCATTTGAAAAGTTATTTGAAAATACTTAAATGGACTGAATATTGGGCCCTTATCCCAATACATATGTTGAAACCCCAGGCCCTATGTAATGATATTTGGAGATGGGGCCTTTGGGAGGTAATAATGAGGTTATGAGGGTGGAGCCTTCGTGATGGGATTAGTGCCCTTATAAAAGGAGAAGAGAGAGCTTGCTTTCTCTTTCTCTCTCTGCCCTGAGAAGACACAGCGAGAAGGTGGCCATCTGCCAAACAGGAAAAGTGTCCTCACCGGAACCTAACCCTGCCGACACCCTGATCTCAGACTTCTCAGCCTCCAGAGCTGTGGGAAACAAATTTCTGTTGTTTAAGCCACCTAGGCTATGGTATTTTGTTACAGCAGATTCAGCAGACAAAGACACATGGGTACCAAATATTTCACAATTGGTTTTATATTTAACAAATAAACTTTTTAAAAATCACATGAAACCAAGATGATCTTAGAAAATCCAGACATGAGATTGCCTCTGCTTCAGCTTAAGCAATAGTGATGATCTCAGCAGCTGAAAAAACATTATACTTACAGTCACCTCTACTTGCAGTTGTTTTATTAATCACTTCATTCTGTCAGGCTGCAGCTCCTGTATACTATAGAATATGTGTGGGATCTACATGACAGCTTGTGAGAGCCGTCCTATTTAACTGTGTTGTGTAATAATCATCTCTCCCTTGACTGTGTTTTCTATTCCTGGCCTGCCACCTGAATGGGCCTCGTACCTCCGGTTTCCCCGGCACAACCGTTGCCTGTGCTTCAACTCATTTGCATCTCAACAGGTTTGGTGATACATTATTTCACTTTCATCAGACTTTCTTTAAAGATCCTTTATAGATAAGATGGGGCCTTGGTCTTATGATGTCTCATATGCTTCCCATCTGTGACCATTTCTAAGATGAAAACGACCACTACTTATATATCCACTAATATGTGTTTGACCTTTGCTTTCCTTGGACTTGTTTTCATTTTTACTCTATAAATGCACATTGGACTAGCTCCACATTGTCCCCAAACCCTACACTCCACAGTTCCTCCAAGACACACGCATACCCACACTCCTCTGAGTATATGCAGTTGAAAGGGTACAAACTTCCACTTGTATGGTAAGATGAGTAAGCCCTGAGGGTCTAGTGCACAGCATGGTGATTATAGTTAATAATACTGTATCATATACATGAAAGTTGCTAAGAGAGTAAATCTTAAATGTTCTCACCACAAAAAAGAAATGGTAATTATATGACATGATGGCGATGTCAGCTAACGCAATGGTGGTAATCATTGTGCAATATATAAGTGTATCAAATTAACACGTTATACTCCTTAAACTTACACAATGTTATATGTCAATTATATTTCAGAAAGGCTGGGAAAAAAAGTGTATGCAATTAAATTCAATGATTCATTTTTGTGTCCTGCTCTATGAATAATTTTGAAGAGATTTCATGATTACAAAACAATGACACTTTAGAGTTTTGGAGCAGAGAGGTTAACAGTTGGTGAAGGTAGGATATGGAATGTATGGTAGGGTATGGGAGATGGGATTAGGTCCTGGCTTTATTATTTAACCACTCCCTGCTTCAACTACCTCATCTTGGAAATAAAAATCATAATGCTTGTTCTATATATTTTAACTGCTGTCAGGGCAAATAAAACCAGGTAAATACTTTAAAACCATAAAATTGTGTTCCAGTGTTAGATGTATTGCTGCTTAACACATCTAGATCACCTGCAGGATACTCAACAATGCCCAGGAGTCCCGCCCAACACGGACCTGGTCTAATACCTGCACTTGCTAAGCCAAACTTGTATCCCTAGGAGACACATACCTATGGATTGGGGCTTTATGGGCACTGGTATGCTAGGTTGTGTCTCATCCTTTTTGTACATTCTCCTTTCTTCACTCCTTTGACAGAGAAAATAAAAACATGAGAGAAGAAACGATTATCTCAAATGCGAAGCCAGGTACATAGAGTGGGTGAAGCACGGGGAATTGCCTGTGTCAGAAGAGAGTACAGGGGGAGGGAGTAGAGAGTGCTGTGGACTCTGTAGCAGGAAGATCCAGTGAAGGGAGCTAAGGAGGATGTTTTTTTAGAGTGATAGTCCCTTAAAGAAGGGAACACTGACCCAGTAAGTCTCAGGCATTCTATAAAAGACTTTAAGACCCATTTGTTTTGACTAAGGTATACATATTTCTGAATTTCTGCCCCTTTACAAACACATTTGTTCTAACCATATTGCAACAGATCTGCATTCCTAGCCAATTCTCTTGAATTCTTAATTCTTGTTAACAGCTCTGGCAATTAACCAATCACTCCTTCCACTGAAGGGCTCCGGGAGGAAGGGACCAATGATTTATAGCAGCACAGCATCCTTGCTTGTTGAATTGAACTCGATTGCTGGAGTACTTCATTTAGAGAATAGATGGGCAGGTGAGTAGCCAACAGGCTGCAGCCAGCCAAAGGACTAATACTGCCAATAGGTGACAGGTTGGCAGTGCTGCTTCCTCTGACTCTTGTGCTGCCTGTTTTTCACTTCCTCTCCCTGTTCCCAGGGCTCATGTGAAAACCCAGGGCTGCCTCTGGGGGTCAGCCAACTAATCTCATGATGATGGTTTTAGAATATGATGGAGTCACAGTGTTTCAAGAGCCCTAGAAATGGTCTAGCCTAGCAGTGCAGGCTGCTGTCCTACAAGGCCCCAGTGAATGGATATTTTCAAACATTATCAGTAATATTTTGGAAGGCAGTACATTCCACTGCTGGACAACATGGTTGGAAATTGTTCCTTAAAAGGAGAAAAAAAAATCTTCTCTTTTGGAATTGATATTGAACCCTGATCCTACTTTTGTCCCATAAAGCAATCCAGAATAACTCTGCTGTTCCTTGTTGAAAATGTGCCTCCAAAACTTGAGAACAGCTTTCATGTCTCCATCCTCTTTCTTCACTGCAGTTCCTTGAATGCTTGTGGAACATTGTTTCTTATCTCTTTCCAGAACCTTCTAAAGATACTATTTATTTTTCAAGGTTCTTCCTGCATTGCACCACCAAAATGTTAATGTAATTGCCCGTACTGTATTTCTTGTGAGGCCCATTCCTGCTGTTTTACATTCCCATATTATCTTTGGTCCCAGATTCTCAGGGAACTCTTCAATTAAAGCCAATAAAATGACCAGGAACGTTCTGATGACATTTTCTAGTTCTTACCCGAAATAACTTCGGAGTTATCATTTCTGTTTCAAGAACTGTTTCTAGGGCCACGTGGCATGGCTTGAACTTTTGATGTGCTCTTTAAGAGTATCTAAATTTACTAAGTTCATAAAACTATAGACACTGGTAAAGGCTATAACAGAGCCAGTGGAGGTGAGGCATCGGATGAGCCAGAGGAAGGCATGGGAAGGCTGCTCAGGGGAGAGGAAGACAAATAGTTCCTGCAGAAAAGGAAGCTCTTTGGTGGTAGATATTGAATCACCCCAGAGGGCAGAACTGACCAGATGTGTAGACATGCCAGTGTGTACATGATGTGAATTGAGGGAGCAAAAACACTACCAGTTCCCACGTATTTGTTGTACTTCTCCTAACACCAGAAATCCTCTTGTGGTTAACACCTTTTACTTAAGGCCACCATAAAAATGTAAATGTTCTCTGGAAGAATAAATTAGTAATCCATGATCAACCAGTAACGTCTTAGCTATACTTGAGCAAATTAGTTTTTGCTGGTCACTGAGTAGACCCCCTGAGGGAACTGGCTACAAAACTGATATATTTCACTTGGTTGAGAATAAAGAATATAAAAAGACAGCTTCAAGACTTGGTGGTACTGGGAGAGCAGTGAAGAGGAGGGCTAGAAATAAGGATTTGGTGGGTAGTGAGCTGCCCGAGACAAGTAGGGCACTTCTGTGGAGGTCTGTGGAGCTCTTTGCAAGTCCAGAACTGGGTGCATACAGGGAGGATGCTAAAGGGCAGCTAAAAAGGAATATTAATAAAATATTGTAAGTTGAAACTCTATGGAGAGAGACCTTGAGGAGATATCTATAGAGCCTGAGCTCAGGAATTGTGAATCAGATGAAAAGGCATGATGTCTAGTTCTTTGATTTTAAATTATCATTTCCCACCTCTGAATGGGCTAAATGACTTCAGAGCTGTAAACTGTAAATATTGTTTGGTTTCCAGTTTTTTTCACTTTTAGTTTTATTCTAGTTGATTTCCCCATTTTACTTGTACTATTTTTCTGGCCAAGACCCCAAAGACTGATGAATTAGCAAATAGAAAGGAGAAGAGGGGCAGATCTAAAATGGGAACAAAGATGAGGGAGAATAATTTTCATATTCCTTATGATCCTGAACTAGAAGGACTAGAAGGAACAACTGAAAGTAATGTAGGCACAAGAGTGTAAAGGGGAGAGTAATCTCAAGGACGCCTTGCTCCTGAGACTTCAGTGCCGCCATCTCTCTCCTTCCTCCATTTCCCCCATTTCTCATGTGTGTTTCTTTACCTGCCTGTTAGGTTAACTGTTTTCTACTGTGGAGGAACTTTCTCCCTATTGTAGGTTTGTATCTTCACAACCCTGTGACTGAATGAAAGATAGTTCCTTTTTTTTTTAGTTTAGCTATAGAAAGTGTAAAACAGATAAGGGTTTTGATTTGTTCAGTGTGGGTCACATGCTTCTTCCCAGAACAATCACCAGCCAAGGTTAAAGGCACTATAATTGGCTTATGCTGGATTCCATGTAATTCCTATGACCAGGCAGCTGGTATCTGTTAACAGACAGGGAGAGAAGGGGTGCGGACAAATGAACTAAGAACCATGTAGGAGGGGAGGAGGGAGGTGAGGATTGTTTGAAGGAAGGTGAATGAATTAGTCAAAGAACATATGTGAAGGACCCACGGATATGGACAACGATGTGGGGAATGACTACAGAAGTGGGGTGTGAGGGGAGGGGCGAAGGGGAAAAATTGAGACAACTGTAGTAGTATAAACAATAAAAATTTTAAAATTAAAAAAATATATTAATAAAATTTAAAAAGAATCAGAAAGGAAGATTGGGGGAGTCAGTAAAGAGCAGTGTTCCTATATTCCTAATGAGAGTTGAGATTTTGGGGGAGGTGGTTTAGCAACCTGTAAACTACTTACCCAATTTTGAAATGGACTGTATTTCTCTGCTAAGGCTACTGTAACAAAATACCACAGTTTAGGTGGCTGAAACCGCAAAAATTTAGTTCTGGTGGCTGGAAGTTCAAGATCCAGGTGCTGGCAGGGTTGGTTTCTCCCGGGGCCTCTCTTCCGTCTCACTGTGTCTTCACAAGGTCTTTCCGTTGTGCGTGCACACTGCAGAGTCTCTCCCTCTTTTCACGAGAACACCAGTCCTATTGGATTCGAGTCTCACCCTTATGTCCTCACTCATCCTCAATTACCCCCTTAAATGTCCTAGCTCCAAATACAGTCACATTGGAGGTTAATGATTCAGTATAAGAATTTTCAAGGGACACAATTCAGTCTATCACATGGACTAATCAAGGAAACACTAAGGAGATGGGCCCAGTTGAAGAATGGTGTTTTGAGTTTAAATTTTTCCCTTAAATCTTAAAGGTTAGGTACAACTCAGGGAGGGTGAACCCAGCTGGAACAAGTACATAAAATAGTTTTCAATATAAGGATTGGGGAGATTAAGAAAATATGACTATGACCGATAAAGCCACTGAAGAACAGATCTAGAAAACAGGCAAAAGATAACGGACTAGTATCGGCTAGGAATTCTGTCTAACAGGAAGACTGATGGTAAGTTCTCCAAACGGTCTTCCTAAAGGGTAGATCCCTAGCCTTGGAAGAGACAAGCATTTCTGTGCCAAGTTAAGGAATAATTTGTTTCTGATCTCATCTGATGTAGAAGTTGGCTGTACTTTTTGGCAGTGCCACCATCTGAAAGCTAAGTTTTAAAAAATGTCTAGGAAAATATAATGCTTCTCTGCAAATGTGAATGCTAATGGAACCCTATTGCTGGCTAATTTCCATCAGAGGAAATACAATACTTACAGGTTCAAAGTATCTATGGGTGGACACAAAATTATCATTGCTATTAAAAAGGCGGTTTATACCAGAGTTCTTGTTTGAACGGAAGTGGAAATCCAGTCTCTATACTGAGAGAATAATAATCTGGTAGGCCCCCTTATTTAATTGGAAGAAATGAGGTTTGGGGAATGGAAATAAAAGCATTTTTAGAAATGACCTAGGTCTTGGGGGTAATTACTATTATGACCTATTGAATGGAAGCTGTGTGTGTGTTTGTTCACTGGGTGTGAAGTTTATTTATAATCCTCCTACCTAGGTACACAGACTACATTTAGAGAGAGTGTATGTGTGTGTGTGTGTGTGTGTGTGTGTGAGAGAGAGAGAGAGAGAGAGAGGGAGACAAGTGAAAAAGAATGAAATCAATGCACAGCTAGCATTATTTAGGTATTTATCTTTTTAAAATAATGTAGTTTGAAAAGTAAGATAAACCTGGCAATGAGTTTTCTTTGTAGTTGCCAGGTTTGCGTTAAAAAGGAAAAAGACTTTCCGATATACAAATGGAAATCCATGTATCATGCCCCCTGCAAATATAAGTGAGAATGTTGCACATATGTCCCAAATTAATTCTGAAACAGTTTCAGACCCAGACTTGTGTTAATGCATTTAGCAAGTAATTAGTTGTCCATTCATTCATTAACAGCATATTTAAAAACTTCTTGCAAAACCTTGCCTCCCCCCTCAATGAAGTGGCACTTCTAAGAAGACAGAAGGGATATAAAATATGTCGGGTAAGATGGGAAAACAAATTGAAGAAAGAAAATTACATGTTAGTTGTAGAAGAACATTAGTCATAGAAATGGGATTTGCAAAGAAAACACTTTGCTTCCCTTTACCTTTTCACACAAAAAGGGTGAAGTTGTGAATTGGAGCTGCATCAGTGGGTACTTTAGCATTTTATGATTCCAGTTTAGTGTAATGTTTTCTCTCTTGGACATTATAATTTTTCTTCCATTTGTAAAGTGCTTTATAGTTTTCTAAGCAGTTTCACATAGAGTAGTTCATTTGTGGAACTAATAGCATTTACATGGGATAACAATATTCTAATAGAATTGTACAATTTGCATAATGAGTTTAACTTGTTATTAAAATGAATGTCACTTGGTTAAGATTGAAGGAGGAACCATACTGGTCAACAATCTTGAAGTAAGTGCTGACCGTTCCTGATTTGTAAGAGGCAGGGGTCCCTGTGTCTTTCTTCAGCCTTCTTGACTCTTTTCCTGCGTCTGTGGGATGCCTGTCCTTTGTCTCCACTTTCAGTTAACACAGAGGATGACTTGGGGCAGAGAGAGTGGGACTCAACACGTGTAAAATCCTGCTCTGTACTTACTATGGTTACAAGAAATATATTTGTATTTTTTATTTGTTTGCATATATTTCATTAAAAAGTACTGAAGTTGGGATCTAAATGAGCATAGCTGGCCACTTCTTAGTAACTGGAAAAGATGTGGGAATATTTTGTGCAGAATGTCAAAGCAGTGTTTAGGGTGAGCTAATAGCCTTTTGCCCTATTAAAATGCAGCTCCAGTTTTAACACAGAGAGAATAGGTATTACAGTACCCACTGCTGAATCACCCCGTCTATTCTTCCTGTATCTCTTTCCTGTTCAAACATTGGAGGCCTGATTGTCCTCTTCCAGAGCTTCATACCCTCTTAAGATTTTATTTAAGGTAAAAATGAAGAATCATCTAGGATGGGATAATTAACTGGTAGTTACCAATTTTGAGGTATTTTTGGAAAAAGGAATTTGCGGGTCTGGGACAAAGAGGAAACAGAGAGAGGGAGGTAAGAAATAAAACTACTTTGAATAAATATGACCATGAATAAAAACGTTTCAATATTTTAATAGGAAGTCTAAAGGCACAAAGATACCCTGTCCCCACTTCACATTTTCTTTAAGAGTTGTGACAGAGACTTCTGGTTTTCATTCTCCTCATTATTTCTGCCTTTTAAACACATCCCCGGAATTGTTGAATGTGGCAATGTGCCCAGATAAAAAACAAAAAAGCTGCATGACCCAGCCTCTCATTCTCCTTCTTGTTTCTATCAACCTACAGTTTTCGCAATATGGTTAGAATTTCTGACCACAAGTTGCTATAGAGAACGGAAGCTACAGGCTCAGAGTGGAGGAAAAAGAAGATGGGAGGAATCTGAGATGCTGATGCTCTGTCGAACACCTGTTGTGCACACCTATTACTCCAGCCACTGCTAGGTGTTCAGCTTCACTCAGGTACCTCTCCCTTCCTGAACCATGGAACCTCCTATCATTTGCCTTCACATGGGACACTACTAGGAACTTCTTCGAGTTTCAAGGAAGCACACAGGAGAGTTAATACATCTTGGGACCACAAAGTACTCTTACCGATGGGGAATGGGAGACAATGGATCCATACCTTACCTTTTTCTCTGTTTCAAGGCCCTGAGATGTACTTCATAAAGCTTCTTCAACAGCCCATTCAATGCTCCAATAGGTCATCCACAGTGCTGATATAATAAAACAGTCTCATACCAGCAAACTGTTCTCTTCATATGCATGTCCTCTGTACTCGTCTCCTGCCCACAAATAAACTACTTCTATGTTAGCCTTTGCCTAAGTGTGCTGTTTCCAGACATTCAAGGCCACAACAGATAAAATCATGAGTAAGAGACCAGTCCTGGATTGCCTAGCTCTGAACTTTTCCTCTTTTTAGCAAGAGAGTTGTCAGCTCAAGAATTTCTATTTGGTTCTTTAAAAAAAAAATGTGTTATTTTAGAGTAGTTTTAGGTTCATAGCAAAGTTGAGAAGGTACAGAGATTTCCCACGTATGTCCTGCCCCACCCCATGCATCGCCTCTCCATTAACAGCATCCTCCACCAGAGTGGTGCATTTGTTACCACTTGTGCCTACACTGACACATCATAATCACCCAGGGTGCATAGTTTACCTTAGGGTTCATTCTTGGTGCTCTACATTCTAAGGGTTTGGATAAATGTATAATGACATGGATCTACCGTTATAGTATCATAAGTATTTTCTTTTTTTTTTAGGTATTTTCAATGCTTTATAAATTCTCTATGCTCCACCTATTTAATTCCCCCGCCCTCCACCCCTGCAACTGCTGACCTTTTATTACCTTTGTTGTGCCTTTTCTTTCTACAATATCATGTAGTTGGAATCATAGAGTATGTAGCCTTTTCAGATTGGCTTCTTTTACTTAGTAGTACACATCTAAGGTTGCTGTATGTCTTTTCATGGGTTGATATCTCGTTTTGTTTTAGCATTAAGTTATATTCCATTGTTTGGATGTACCACAGTTTTGAAAATTATGAATAATTCTGCTTATAAACATTTGTGTGCAGGTTATTCGTAGACTTTAGTTCTTTTACATAATTTCTATTACTTAATTTGCATTCTCTATTTAATGAGACATTATTCTTATTCTTTCCTTACATTCTTTAGACATGGTTTTCTTTAGTTCCTTGAAAACTAAAGTCTTATTTAAAGTCCACCTACTAACTACAATTCTGGGTTTTCTGAGGACAGTTCCTATTGACTGACATTTTTTTTGTACACAGGCCATACTTGCCTGCATCTTTGAATCTCACATGATTAATTCTGTTGAAAACTGAAAACAGAAAAATGTAATGATGTTTAAATAATATAATGTAGCAACTCTGGATGGAAATCAGATTTCCCCTCACTGTCTCTAGGTTTTGTTGTTACTACTATTTGTTATTTTTGTAGCTCTTTTTTGTTTAAACTTTCCTGACTAATTCTGTAATATCTGTATTTTTTTTATGTGTGGCCACTGAAAGATCTACACGGTTAGCTTCTTAGCCTATTAAATGAATTACACTAAGATCTCCTTAAATGTGTTGAACCAATAATTTTCTGGGGAAAAAGCTGTTTTTAGAAAGTGAGCTCCAAGTATAGTGAAGTAAAGAGAAACCATGCAAGTTGGAGTTTCCAGGGAATTTCCAGACAAGTGACGTAATGACCGTTATGTGGGTATGGAGCTTTTGGGGAGGTCCAAATCTGTTCTGTCCATGCCAGTGGCTACTAGACCTCTGGTTGTTATGCCTAATCTGATTGTGAGGCCTTTTTTATTCAAGGATTCTGTGGACCTGGAGAGACAGTGATGGGAAAATGACAAGTTAAAGTGCCACGAAGTTTCCTATTCTTACCATGATTCAGCTATTTTTTTCCTTAAATAAACACTTCTTAGATTATTGCAAGCCTTTTGTTAATTTCCAAAATTCTGAATATTTCTTCTATAAAAATAGTGAGTGTTCTCACTGTTTTTATAGAAGATTAGAGTTTTAGAGGTTCTTACTCTGTTATTC
This sequence comes from Desmodus rotundus, assembly GCF_022682495.2. Taxonomy (NCBI): domain Eukaryota; kingdom Metazoa; phylum Chordata; class Mammalia; order Chiroptera; family Phyllostomidae; genus Desmodus; species Desmodus rotundus. The sequence goes on along the minus strand of NC_071391.1, from coordinate 135,194,893 downwards.
CTGTTGATGTCACCCCCAGAATACTGTCTTAATTCAAGAATGAAGGGGAACTCAAGATATTTTCAGAAGAAGAGAAAAACTAAGAGAATTTGCCACCAAATAGACATTACACAATTCTTCACCTCTTGAGTTTTCTAAATTATTTTCGTCTAGTGTGGTTCTCAGTGTATGTGGAGGAAACATGTAAAACAATTATATAATTGAGGTGGGAGGGTAAATGTATGTAAAGGGAGGCAATGTTTCTACAATGTACTCAGACTGGTAAAATGATGATAACAGTAGACTCTGATAAGGTATGCATATATAATGTTATATTTAGGACCATTGCTAAAAAATATAGAGGTATAGGTTTAAAACCGTTGCACGTAAATCAAAGTGGGATTATAAAAACGTGTAATTTTTCCACAAAGAGACAGGAAAAAGAAATCAGTGAAATAAAAACAAAGACAACAAATAGAAAACAAACCAAAAAAGAGTCATACTGAAGCCCTATATGGGTAATTACTTTACACTAAGGAAAAGGTAAAGATTGTCAGAGTGGATTTCAAAAAAAATGCCTAGCAATATCTTGTCCATAAGATATTTACTTCAAATATAATAATACAGGTATATTGAAAGTAAAAGGATAGGAAAAACATGTCATGGAAAAGAAAGTAGTGGTATCTATATTACTATAATATAAAGTAGTCTTTGGAACAAAGAAAATTACCAGGAATGATACATATTGATTAATTAATCAGTACACCAAGAAGATATAGTAATCCTGAGTATGTATGTACTCATACATGGCGGGGGTGGGGGGAGGAGGGGAAGGCCAGGGGAGAGCAATGGGGGAAAATTGGGACAACTGTAATTGAAAAACAATAAAAAAATGTTCTACACACCATATTCTGGAAAGTGGAAGAGGAAGAAACATTTCTTTGACTCATTTTATGAAGCTAGTCTTAACCTAATACCAAAGCCAAAGACAGGTAGTATGAAGAATTTAAAAGTAGAGTTTATTATTGATATTAATAACTAATTCTTTGAAAATACATATGCATGTCTATGTTCTTTACATATTATAATTTGGCAAGTCTGATCAAAAAAGGAGTGATACTACATACACATTTTATTTGTGAAAGAGGATATGATTACATAGGTGAAAGATATTTAAATATAAAAAGAGAATACCTGGACCATATTTAAAGCAAAAGTTATTAAGTATACAGAGGTGAGCAAAAGTAGGTTAAATTACCAGTCATCATTACCTAAAAGATATATAATAAGTAATGATATGAAATAACAACAAGAAGACAAATAATACATATAAATAATACAATAATAAATAAGTAGTAATGCAAGAAAAAACTCTGTTTCAAGTACTCACAACAATATACCTACTTTTACCCATCCCTGTAATTATATGAAAATGCTAATGGAATATATAAGATATGTAAATACATTAAGTATATATTTATATATAAATTATATGTAAATATATAATACATATAAAATTTATATGTAAGATATGTTTTAAATATATATATATATATATTCAAAAATTGATTTAAGAAAAAGTGAATATCTTGAGTAAATTAATAACAGTAGAAGAGCATTGGAAGTCAGTCAACTCTGGATTTCCAGTCCTGATAATGATGAATAGGTAGTAAAAATCAGCCAACCTGTTGGGGAAAAGACCCTGAAAAATGTAGATGAAATATTTTTAAAAAATATACCTGTAGGCACTGGAAACCGAGTAAGACACTGAGAACTTATCAAAACAAAACAGTAGAGAACTCGGAAATGTAGAGAGGTGAGTCAGCTATCAGGGCTACTTTTACAGAGGTGTGTGTGCTGATACCCGATTCAGTGAGCTGGAATAAGAACAAGAATGGCACAAAACTGGGAATTAAAAATAACAGTTTAGAAACCTTTATGCAAATACTAGAATTGAACAATATAATTACCATGATTGAGAACTCAATGCACAGATTTAATAGCATATTAGGTACACAGTTCAAAAGAAGGTAGGGAACTAGCACATAGGTCAAATAGAAAAAGTCATAAGTGTAGCACAGAGAAACAAACTGAAGGAAAATACAGAAGTGAGAACATAAAATGGAAGTGTCTAACATGCATGCTAAGAAATATTCAGAAGAAAAGCATAGATAGTTTGAGAAAAAGTACCATATTTTGCTGTGTATAATATGCACTTTTTTGCCCAAATTTTTGAGGGGAAAATAAGGATATGAATTACACATGGGAATTAGTACTAGAACGTGGGTGCCCATTATACATGGGAGTAATATTTAAGTAAAGAAGTAAAGAAACAACTCCTGAAATATATGTGCAAGTTACAAACAAATCCCCATGAATCCCAAGTAAAACAAATTAGAGAAAATTACACCTATCTTTGTTAAAACTAGAAAACTAAGGACAAAGAACAAGATCTTAAAAACAGTTGAACAAAACTTACTTTCAAAGGAGCTACAATTTGACAACAGACCTCACAAAAGAAACACTGGAAGCCAGAAAACATTGAAATGATATCCTCAGTGCTGTAAAACAAAACAGTTAACCTAGAATTTTATACTAGTAAAATTATTATTCTAAAAGAAAGACATTTTCAGAAAAATAATGAAATATAAAATCACCTATAACAGCAACATGCAAAAAGAAATTCCAAAAAGTATTCTTCAGAAAGAAATGAAATTATTCAATATATGAAGAAAGGAGAGAAAGGTATTAAAACATAAATGTATGCATACATCTAAATGAATATTGACTGTAAAATAAAATGAATAACATGTTTTAGGGTTTTAGACACATAAACACAAAATCAAAATATGTAACACTTGCATCTTATAAGATATGAGAATGGGAAATGGAGTTAAAGTGTCTTGAGATCCTTGAAATGCCTGGGAAAAGATTGAAGTACCATCTTATGTCAACTTTTTTTATGTGTTAAGAATTTATGCTCCAATCTATAGCGTTATCACTAAAAATAGATATTAAAAAAAACTATGTCAAGGTAATAGAAGGGAGAAATAAAATAGTTTTTAAAAACTTCAATTAAGCCAGAATGAGAAAAATCCAAAGAAGGCATTGGACCTACATAGTAAGTAGTAGTCCTTTTTCACACACTTCTGTAAATTAACTGATAAAACCAAGCAGAGAAAAAGATAGAGTATAGTATTTGAACAACACAGTTAACAAACATGATGTGACAGATATAAAGAATATGGCTTTCAACATCTGCAGAATACAAATTCACATGAGGTGAACATGGAATATTAACCAAAAACAGATTATCTGTTGATTCACTTAGAAAGTCCAAACAAATTTCAAAGGACTTTAGTCATGCTGAATATGTTCTCTGACCGCAAAGCAGATTAAGCAAGAAAACAAAATGAAAAGATAACTAGTACATTTCCATATGTATGGAGATTAAGTATACTTCTAAACAGATTTTGAGAGAAAATTACAGATGAAATGTAGAAGTCTATGAGTGATAATGAAAATACAACTTATAGATTGCAGCTAAGGAAATTTAAAGAAATAATTATGGAATTAGATGTGTGGAAGAAGATAAAATTAAAAAATAACCTGACCATCCACCCACAGAAATTAGCACAAAAACAACAGTGTGAAACTCAAAGAAAGTAGAAAAGAGAAAATCATAACTACAGCAGCAATTCAAGAAGTAAAAAACAAATATCTCATAAAGCAAAATGACAATTCTTTGAAATGTTTTTAAAACTGATAAATTTCACTTTTGGAATACAACTGATGAGAGAGAGAGAGAATCAAAATCAGGAACGCACGAAGGACCATTGCTATAGGTCTGACAAACTATATTGTGCTTTCAAAGCACACGGAGAAGCAGGTAAAAGAAAGTGCATTGTGGCATTTTTTAAATTGAGTAAAATTGAAGTAAAATATTTTAATAAGTTTCAATAATGAAATATTTACATAAATTAAGTCCACCCATGTTATGAAAAAGTATTCAGAAGTCTAAAAAAGGTGGATTTACAAATACTAAAATAGAAAGATCTTTAAAATAATTATTAAGTAGAAAAGCTAAGCTCTAAAACAATATTGAGTATTACCCTATTTATGCAAAGTAAGCCATTTATTTACATATTAAATGCACATATGTAAATGTGTATTTTATGTAACTGAATAGTACAAAATAGGAAGGTTAAGTGATAACAATTGTAACAATTATTCTGTGGAGAAGTAAGTTTGGGAATATGTGAAGTGAGAATTTTACTCTTTCAGTCAGTCTAGCTACATATTCAATTTATGAAACAAATAGGCGTTTGTGCATTTTTCACATAGTTAAAATATGAATTACAATAAGTTGTAACACTCACTTGTATGAAGGTCTCTGGATTTGTGGTTTTATCAGCCCCTGTATGAGATGTATTTTCCAAGAATGCAAATCTATACTTTTGTATTGCCTACCACAAATCATCTCTGGTATTAAATGATAAAAATCTAACCAGAGAGAACCAAGATGGAGGCGTAGGTAGACACACTGTGCCTCCTGGCACAACCAGAACTGACAGAAAATCAAACGGCAAGGAAGTCCGACACCAAGGAGATAAAAAATAAACATTCATCCAGATCAGTAGGAGGGGAGGAGACGGCAGCCAGGGTGGAGAGGACTCGCGTTGCCCTGGCGGGACCGAGACTGGCGGAGTGTGGGACAAACGGGGGCAGGCAGTCTGACCACTAGCAGACCCTTCGGCCCTGCATTCGAGCACAGATAAACCGAGAGGGCCGGACTCAGAGTGGCGGAGAACGGGGCAGGCAGAGTGGTGGGTAGCACCCCGCGGCCCCACATTCACGCACAGATAAACCGGGGCGAACGGCAGGGATCGAAGCAGACCGTGCAACCCAGGCCTCCAGCGCGGGGAAATAAAGCCTCAAACCTCTGATTGAAAACACCCGTGGGGGTTGGGGCAGCAGCAGGAGAAACTCCCAGCCTCACAGGAGAGGTTGTTGGAGAGACCCACAGGGGCCTAGAGTGTGCACAGGCCCATCCACTCAGGAACCAGCACCAGAGGGGCCCAATTTGATTGTGGGTAGCAGAGGGAGTGACTGAAATCCCACAGAGTGGAGCAAGCACCATTGCTCCCTCTTGGCCCCTCCCCCACGTGCAGCGTCACAGCACCGTGACCAGCGTTACCCCACCCCGGTGAACACCTAAGGCTCTGCCCCTTTAAGTAACAGACCCGCCAAGAAAAAAAAAAAGAGGAAAAAAAAAGGGGAAAAAAATGGCCCAAATGACAGAACACTTCAAACCTCCAGAAATAATTCAACTAAGCAGCAAAGAGATAGCCAACCTATCAGATGCACAGTTCAAAACGCTGGTAATAAGGACATTCACAGAATTGGTTGAATTTGGTTGAAAACTAGATGAAAAAATGAAGGCTATGCTAAGAGAGACAAAGGAAAATGTACAGGAAACCAATAGTGATGCGAAGGAAACTGGGACTCATATCAACGGTGTGGACCAGAAGGAAGAAAGAAACATCCAACCAGAAAAGAATGAAGAAACAAAAATTCAAAAAAATGAGGAGAGGCTTAGGAACCTCCAGGACATCTTGAAATGTTCCAACATCTGAATTATAGGGGTGCCAGAAGGAGAAGAGGAAGAACAAAAAATTGAAAACTTATTTGAACAAATAATGAAGGAGAACTTCCCCAGTCTGGCAAAGAAAATAGACTTCCAGGAAGTCCAGGAAGCTCAGAGAATCCCAAAGAAGCTGGACCCAAAGAGGAACACACCAAGGCATCATAATTACATTACCTAAGATGAAACAGAAGGAGAGAATCTTAGAAGCAGCAAGGGAAAAGAACACAGTTACCTACAAAGGAGTTCCCATAAGACTGTCAGCTGATTTCTCCAAAGAGACCTTACAGGCAAAAAGGGACTGGCAAGAAGTATTTCAAGTCATGAAAGGCAAGGAACTACATCCCAGATTACTCTATCCAGCAAAGCTATCATTTAGAATGGAAGGGAAGATAAAGTGCTTCTCAGATAAGGTCAAGTTAAAGAAGTTCATCATCACCAAGCCCTTATTATATGAAATGTTAAAGGGACTTATCTAAGAAAAAGAAGATCAAAATTAGGAACAGTAAAAATGACAGCAAACTCACAGTTATTAACAACCACACCTAAAACAAAAACAAAAGCAAACTTAGCACAAAACTAGAACAGGAACAGAACCACAGAAATGGAGATCACATGGAGGGTTATCAACAGGGGAGTGGGAGGAGGAGACGGGGAGGAAAGGTACAGAGAAAAAGTAGCATAAATGATAGGTGGAAAATAGATAGGGGGAGGGTAAGAATAGTGTAAGAAATGTAGAAGCCAAAGAACTTATAAGTATGACCCATGGGCATGAACTATATATAGGGGGGGAATGTGGGAGGGAGGGGGTGGGCAGGATGGAGTGGAGTAAGGGGGGGGAAATGGGACAACTGTAATAGCATAATCAATAAATATATTTTAAAAAATCGTTAAAAAATCTAACCAGAAATATCAATTATATGAAAAGTCTAACAGGAAAAAGTAAAGTAGTAATAACAGTAGTAAAGAATTGTAGTAACGTAGTAAAACATGAATCACAATAGGTATACCTTTCAGCTGTGTTTAGCATTTGAAAACATTTAAAATATTAAGCTTTACAGATTACTTGCAGAAAGAATCCCACTTATATATTTTGATGTAAAGATGACTCTATTTTCCACCTGATGTGTATTGCAGAACTGGAGACCTGCCCGGGAACGTTCCATCCTCCACCTCTTCGTTCCCCGCTTCCCTTATTATTCTGGCTACATGGAGAGAGTATTCACTTCTGTTTCAAGCATATGTCTTTCTTAGTGGGACTATCCTTCTGGACTCTAGGGACCTTGAGCAACTAGTTTGTGTGCCAGCAGTTCTGTATTTTTGGATGATGAAAATTGATTTTCCTCTTTTTAGCAGGTGCAGTCTCCGAGTGAGCCTCTCCCCTCACGACCTGTGCAGATTATGTCATCAATAGCCAGGGAGGAGATGAGAAGGGACGGTTGGAACACTCAGCACACGGCACCAAGGGGCCCGGTGAAGCCTTGCAGCAATGCGGGCACTCTGGGCAAAAAGGTAATCAGAACCTTAGTGTACAACTGTTTCCTTCTCAGTACTTCCTCGACAAGTTCAGTGTCTAGAAGCATTGTTTGGGAAAATCTAAATGGACAAACCTTCAGGTGGGTTTATTATGGTCTCTGCAGTTCTAAATGGATCATTCTTATTAAACTTGAGTAATGGAAAACTCCTTTTAAGGAAAAGAATAATTATTATAAAAGATCTCAACATGGCTTGAAATATGTTTACTTTAATGCTACCTATACATTTTTTCAAATATGAGGAAGTCTTGTTCTTACAACTGTTTGGCAACTAGAAAAGTCTAGTTACAGAGATGAGAGTTTTCGGTACACACTGGAGAAACTCAGAGATTTTGAGTCGGGAAATAAATACAAAAGTACATTTTGTGCTTGCATAGAGGATAGATATGGAGGTTTGAGTCTAGAGACAGGGTAACCAGTTAGAAAGTTACCCCAAGTTCCTGAGTCTAAGGAGTTCGATGTCTGATGGAGTGTGTGGTGGCTGCAGGTAGGAAAACAGGACTCTTTCTGTAAAAGATGAGAAGAGCCATCTGAGGTTCTTGGTATTTTTAGATTTTGTTTGAAACACACAAGACTGGCATCTAGAAGTGTAAGTTGGTGTCAATTGTTAAGACCATGGGAGACTCAGAAAAAGAGTGTGTTTGGAAGCTATGGTCCCCAGGCTGGTTTAAATAGAACTGAAGTCACTCAGGGGTGAATACATGAGACAGGCATATGTTCTGCCATGATAATTCATGAGACAGTTTCTCGGAGAAACCACACCAACTCTGGACATTCAGAAAGGTGTGTACTGTGAGACTCATCCTTAATCTCATGGTGCTCTAGATTAATTTTCCTCCTTCAAATACTCAGCTCTTGCCTGGGCTATAACTAGCAGTTTGTCTCCTTGCCAGAGAAGGTAAATAAGGATGAGGTAGACAAAGAACACTTTCCAATAATTCAGATAATTATATGATGTGGAAGAACTCTAGAGAGGATGGAAGGAAATTTGTGGATTAAAATCCAAGAAAAAGTTTTGGAAAAGTCACAAGAAAGCAAAATCAGAATTATATATAGAAGACAAAATGCAGAGGGTGTAGGAAGCAACTTGAAGATGCTCTATTTTATTTATTTATTTATTTATTTATGTTTATTAATGTTCAAATATAGTTGTCTCCATTTTCCCACCCCCACCTCCCACCCTGAATCCTAGCCCCCTTTGGCTTTGTTCATGGGTCCTTATACATGCTCATTGATGACTCTTTCCCTTCTTTAAATTCATGTGGGACAATCATACTCAGGGGTACAAAATCAGCATCAATTTCTAATCTGAATTCAACTGGATAAGGGATGACGCATGCCCAAGAGCAGGACTTGTTTGTCTGGAAAAGTGTTTAGGTTGTTGAAGTTATACAAGGGGTAATATCTTGGTGATTTGACCAAGAGCTCTGAAGATAACGTTGAAAAAGAGAAATAAAACTGCCCAGCAATCTTAAGGACAAAATGGTAAAGGTGAATACAGCAGACTGTGTTCTCAAAAGAATAGTGCAGGGTCTCCAGTATTTTCCTGTATGAATAATACGGTCTTTCATATGTTACTACAACAAGTAGCTGAGTGTGGGTAGTAGACAATTAAGTTAAAAACTTGTACAATGACTAAAATCATATACGGGGTATGTGATTTGTGATTGGAATACAGAAATGCAAAAGTGTATCTGTTTGACTGTATCTTGTGTAGAGTCTTTTTGGTATTAATTCATTTTTCAATGACTCATTTGTGAATTAATGTATTGGAAAAAGTTTGTGTGTGTGTATGTATGTGTGTGTGTGTATATATATATATAACATTAAAATAAATAATGTATTATACATAAATATATATGAAATCATGGTCCAACATCTGAAGTATGGTTCATACCTCTGGATCTCATATTTTAAGGACACATTGCAAAAACTAGTGGTCATTCAGAAGAGCTTGAAAAGAATGCCTGACAATCACTTAATGTAAGAAATGGGATAGCAAACCCAGAGAAGAAAATTCCTCCGTGTTTACTCTTCCAAATATCTGGAGAGCTGTTGTGTTGAGGAAGGACTAGCCAGCCCTCATACTGGAGGACAAAGCTTGAACCTATGGGCTACATTTCCACAGAGATGCATTTTAGCTAAGCATAAGGCAAAGCTTTCTTTGTAACAGTAAAACCTTCCCCACCTCGGAACAGCCTTTCTCTGAGGCAGGGGTGTTTCAGTCAGTTGGAGTAACCAAGCTGAGTTTGGGTGACAAGTGCCAAAATTACTGCAGGGGACTTACTTGTCAGGTGGAAAATTGGACTAGATTAGTCTTGAGCTTCTGAACAACTCCAAAATTTTATTATTTTATGAAAATAAATCAAAATGTTACTAAGACTGAGGCAATTCTTCATATGTGGTTTACAAGTTGTCTATGAAAGGAAACTGTGGGGATGGATTACAAAAAAAAGAAAAGATCAACTAGAGCAAGGCTGGGATAATGGTATGTACTTCCAAATGGGAGATTTTCAAAGTTACAATACTTATTTAAACAAACAAGATGATGGATACATATGCAGATGGATATAGGTATAGATATGGGCAGATATAAGTTATTCATGACTTTAGAAACCTATCTTATATTCTCTAAAATATCCAGATACTACAAGGCGTCTTCCAGTGAGCGGTTCTTGAAGTGGCAAGGGAGGAGTTAATCCTTTGTCCTCAAAGCTCACAGGAATGTTTATCAACTCAGAGCAGGTCTCCTTTCTTCCTTTGGGTGAGTTAAGTCCGCCTCTGCTTTGTTTGACGCTGCCCATTTGAGGAAAGCTTATCCCTGACCTTCTGCCAGAGAGACTGATGACAAGGACGGTGTGCACTAACCTTGACATTCGCCAGGGTAAATGGCTTTTTCCACAAGTAGTCGGCAAACAAGGAGAGCCAGTCAAGAGCTAATGAATCTGCACCTGAGAGAAACTGAACAACAATTGTGCTTTTAAAGAAGGAAAGAGTCCTTGGAAGGTGCAGGCCCATCTGGTGCTGAAAGGTTTAGGGGAAATTAACTCTTGTAGCCAATTCAGTTCAAAATAAATAAATAAGTAAATACATACATATGTATGTACATACATACTACCCCTGGTATTAAAATCTGCCATGAGAGGTCATTTTTAAGTTTGACCTTCTTGTCTTTCCTGCCATGAATGAACCCTCAGTGCCGTTCTGTAGAGCCCTGGGGAGAGAGAGTGATGCTGCCCAGTGACCAGGATGGCAAGGCACATTTTTTTTCCAGCTGCCACTTATGCTACTCAACCCAAATCCTTCTCCACTGAGTTCAAGGAAAGAAAATTGTGAATCTTATTATGTTTTAAGAATGGCTCAATCTCTCTATTGTACAGGCTATTAAAAATTCACAAAAAGCAGTACAGACAAACTCATATTCTCCGAGGGATCCCTGTGGCCAGATGTAAATACTATGGCTCAGACTTAGAATTGTAGTCCTGTGATATTTTTCATCCACAGCCCCACTTGGAATCCTGTGAATTCTGTCCTCATTTCTCCAATGTTGATCACTCTATATTTTCAGTATTTCTGTATATTACAGTCTCTTCTCTGTGAGTTTGTCCTTACTACAAACTCACCAAAGGTATTCTTTTTTTTTGCATATGCATATGTTTGCTTTTCACTTGACTTGTAAAAATATTATGCAGATTATGAGACAAGAGTTGACAAACTCTATTTTCCCAAACTTCCATCAGTTTTGTTTGCTCATCCTCTTGTAAAGTCAGTACCTGTGTTCTCATCCAGATGGCTTTATCCACTATAGCAAAAGTGTTTCTGCATTTCCATTATTCTCTGTTCTTTTTAATTTAATCATTGCATTATAACGCACACATGCTTAAATTTCAGGTGTGCGAGACAGGATATTTTTACAAAGCGACACATCTAGGCAACCACCGCCCAGATGAAGGAATAGCGCACTATCAGTACATCAGAAGATCCCCTAATGCCTCATCACAGTCACCTCCTTTCCAGGGTAACTCCTGTGTGTCTAGATTTGTTTGCTTAGTGTTCTGTTTGAGAAATTCATCTGTAATGTTGAGTATGGCTGCACTCTGTTCATCTTCAGTGCTATATAAAATTTCAATGTATAAATACACTACTATTTATTTGTCCACTCTCCTGTTGACAAATATTTGGGTTGTTGCCATTTTTTATTTTAGTTTGTTATTAGGAATAATGCTGCTGTGTACATTTTTATACATGCATGTATTTTGGTTGGGAGTGAAATTGCTGGGTCATAGATAATGTACATGTCAGCTTCAATAGATATTATCAAGTAATATTTTTAATGTATAACATTTTCTGTTGCTCCATATCCTCTCAGTATTGCAGTATTTTCTTTCTTCTTTTCTCTTCCATGTCTTTTTTTTTTTTTCCTATTTTTACCTCTCAGTGAGGAGGGGTTATGGTTAACTGTGATTTTAATTTCCTTTACCCTAATACCAATGGTGTGAAGCATTTTTTTTCAGGTGTTTATTGGCCTTTTGGATATCCCTTTTGTAAAGTAACTTTTCAAGACCTTTGATCATTTTTCTCTTACTGGGTCGTCTTTTTGTTATAGGTTCTGGATACAATTTCTCTTTCAGATAAATGTATTGCGAATACATTCCCCCACTGTGTGGCTTGCCTTTTTCACTAAGCTTGAATTGATGTCTTTTGATAAGAAAAAGTTCTTAATTTTAATGAGATTCAATTTACTAGTATTTTTCTTTATGCTTAGTACTACTTAAGAAATTTTGCCTTTCCTAAGGTCATGAAAAATTATCTTTTGTTGTCTACCTTTGCATTTTGTCCTAGAATTGAGCAGGACTCTTTTTTTTCTATAAATGGGAGAAGATCGAGGTTTATTTTTTATATGAATACTTAATTGGCCCAGCAATTAACCTTTATATTAAAGCAGCAATTTTCAACCATTGTGCTGCAAGAATTTTTAAAACATGCAGTATCTGACTATTTAGTCAGGGGCACTGACCTCTTTTCCCTTAGACTGTCAAAGTAGAAATATGACAGCAGCCAACACAACAATAGCCATCCAGTGTGAATGATTCAAAATTATACCTATTTTTGTCAGATTGGCAAAAAATATAATGCATTTTTTGGTGTGTTGCAGAATTTTAACATTGGGTTGTCCCAAGAGTCCATTATAGCTTTTTTTTTTCCTGCAAAAACAGAGACATATTTTTCATTTTCACCAATGACTTTATTGGTTTGGATATTTTGTGTATGTTGAATATAATGTATTCTCCTGCATGATATAATGCTGATTGTTCTCAATTAATGCCTCAGTTTGATTGCTATTAATTTCAACTGCTCTACCCAACTGAGCATCATCCCCTGATAAATCGCCATCATGAAACTTTGCAAACCACTTTTGACACATTTGATCAGTCACAGCACCTTCTCCATACACTGCACAGATCTTTTTGTGTGTTTCAGTTGTGTTTTTACCTTTCTTGAAATAATAAAGCATAATATGTTGAAATGTTGCTTATTTTCTTCCTTCTTCAATATCTATATGGCTACACAAAAATTCACCACTTTTGATAAGTTTTTTTAAAAATAGACTCTGATATGACAGCTGTTGGAATACAATCTAATAAAATTGTTTCAAATGAAGTTAAAGACAACTAAGAGTTAAGAGCCATCTTATGGGGAAAAAAACAAATGAAACTTTTGACCAAACCAATAATTAGTTTATGTGTGCTATGAGATGAAAAAGGTTGAAAATTGCCGCATTAAAGAATTGTACATGTGTGAGTCTCTTTGTGGATTCTCTGTTCTCCCATTGGCAAGTCTGTCCTGAGGCAATATTACACAGTATTATTGACTGTAATTGTTAATAAGTGGCTGTTCAAACTTATCCAACTTTGTTTTACTTCAAGGTTGTCTTGAATATTCTTGTTTTTTGCCTTTCCACAAGAAATTTAGAATTAGCTTTTCACTTTCTATACTTACATATACACATAACCATCTAGGATTTTAACTGGCATTATGTCCATTACATAAATTAATTTGGAAATAATTGACATCTTTGCAGTATCTAATTGTTAAATAGAAGTGAATTCCTTGTTTTATAGACATTTGGACATTTTCTTATCATTGCTTATGATTGCTATCATAATTTTACTATTTTTAGGGAACAAACTATGATTTTAGTATTTAAAATTTTTTGAGACATTTTTTCCTTTTTTTTTATTCTGTTTTTGAAAAATATATTTATTGATTATGCTACTACAGTTGTCCCAGTTTTTCCCTCTTTGCCCCCTCCACCCAGCACCCCTCATTAACTCTTAGTCCCCCATCCCTTAGTTCATGTCCATGGGTCATGCATATATGTTCTTTGGCTATTCCATTTCCTATACTGTTCTTAATATCTCCCTGTCTATTATTCTGTACGTACCAATTTGTACTTCTTAATCTCTGCACCTTTTCCTCCATTCTCCCCCTTCCACCTGCCTACTGATGATCCTCCAAAATCCCCATATCCATGATTCTGTTTCTGTTCTGGTGGTTCGTTTAGTTTGCTTTTAGATCTGATTGTTGATAGTTGTGAATTTATTGCCATTTTATTGTTGAAATTTTGATCTTCTTTTTCTTAAATAAGTCCCTTTAACACTGCATATAGTAATATTGGCTTGGTGATGATGAACTCCCTTAGCTTTACCTGGTCTGGGAAGCACTTTATCTGCCCTTCCATTCTAAATGATAGCTTTGCTAGATAGAGTAATCTAGGCTGTAGGTTCTTACTTTTCATCACTTTGAATACTTTTTGCCAGTCTCTTCTAGCCTGCAAAGTTTACAGTCTTATGAGAACTCCTTTGTAGGTAACTCTCTGCTTTTCTCTTGCTGCTTTTAAGATTCTTTCTTTATCTTTAACTTCAGGCATTTTAATTATGATGTGTCTTGGTGTGGGCCTTTTTAGGTTCACCTTGTTTGGGACTCTCTGTGCTTCCTGGACTAGCATGTCTATTTCCTTCACCAAATTAAGGAAGTTTTCTTTCGCTATTTTTTCAAATAAGTTTTCAATTTTTTGCCCTTTCTCTTCTCCTTTCAGCACCCCTATGGTTCGGATGTTAGTACATTTGAAGTTATCCCAGCGGCTCCTTATCCTACCCTCATTTTTTTGGATTCCTTTTTCTTCTTATTGTTCTGATTGAATGTTTTTTTCTTCCTTATGTTCCAGATCATTGATTTGATTCTCGGCTTTATCCCCTCCACTGTTGATTCCCTGTAAATTTTTCTTTATTTCACTTAGTGTAACCTTCATTTCTGCCTAGGTCTTTTTTATGCTGTTGAATTACACAATGAGTTCCTAGAGCATCCCAATCACCAGTGTTTTGAACACTGTATCTGATAGATTGTTTATCTCCATTTCATTTAGTTCTTTTTCTGAAGTTTGTTCTGTTCTTTCATTTGGGCGATATTTCTTTGTTTCCTCATTTTGGCAGTTTCCTTGTGTTTCTTTCTATATATTTGGTAGAGCTCCTTTGACTTCCTGTCTTAGTAGCTTGGCCTGATGTAGAAAAGCACATCCATAAGTTGGATGGGGCAAAGCCTTAAGTAATTGCCAGGGAAGGGCAACCCTTGTGAACCAGGTTAATGGTCTGAGATATGGTGCTACTGCTCTGTGGCTCTATGTGGGAAAGAGCTTGGAAAAGGAATAATGGCCGCTGCCTATCCTCTGGAGATTTGTACCAGATGAAGCTGTTCCCTGGCACTCACCCTGGTGTCAGACACTTCAGTTTCTTCTCATATGCTACTGGTGCCCTTCCAGCTGCTGCGTTGGTGCTGGAGCTCAGAGGGAGTGAGTCTGAGTAAGTCCTAAGTCCTTTGCAGGCCCTTTAAGAAGAGACACCTGAGAATCCCACAGTTTCTTCTGCTTCACCAACACCCACTTACTTTTACAGCCAGAAGTTATGGGGATTTATATTCCTGGTACTGAAACCCTGGGTTGAGTAGTCTGATGTGGGGCTAGGATTTCTCACACCCAAGATATCCCTCCCTATTTTAATCTACCACACATGGGTGTGAGGCCAGCCAGTTCTACATCTCTGCATCCCTGCCCCTCCTACCCATCTGAATGAATGTGACTTCTTTAATTCCGTGGTTGTCAGACTTCCATACAGCTAGTTTTTCTGACAGTTCTGGGTGATAGTTGTTTTGTAGTTTAGTTGTAATTTTTTCAGTGGTTGTGCAAGGAGGCAAGTCATGTTTATCTATGCCTCCATCTTGACTGGGAGCCTGAGATTCATTTTTGCTCTATATGTTAAACACTCAATTTGCTTCCTTAAAAAGTCTTATTGTGTAGTTTGCAGTTTCACTTTTCATATAAATCCATTAGATTAAGTCGGTCATTTTTGTTGTTTAAATCTATATATTTACTGAATTTTTTGTCATCTTGTGAAAAGTGTTTTAAAAACACAAAATGTTTTATAAAGTCCAAATGATTGTGTATCATATAAGTGTCCTTTTCATTTTGCCAGGCATTACCTTACATATTTTAAGACTATGTTACTAAGTACATACATATTTAGAATTCTTATAGCCTAGTCTGTTGACTTTTTTTGTTACTATGAAGCATTTCTCATTATCTTCAGTAACTCTTCTGATATTAGGATAGCTAAATCAGCTTTCTTTTGGTTACTGCTTACATTCTATTTTTTACTATCAAACTTTTTATATGTTCATATTTAAAGCAAAACTGCTCATGGATTTTGTTGTTTTATTTAGCAAGGTAATTTTTATTTTTTATTTAGAGTAATGAATCCATTTACATTTAATGCAATTACCTTGCAGGGTTACATCTATGATCTTACCAAAAACTATTTATTTGCATCATCTATTCTATTATTCCTCAATTTGTTGCTTTATTTTTTGTTAATCTGGTAATTATTTTAATATTTTATTATTTCCTTGTATTATGTTTTAGTAATATATTCCTTTATTATTCTTTCAATTTACCCTAGATATAACAATATGTATCTTTGACTTACTGTAGTCTATTGCAAGTTAATATTTAACTCCATTTACTCCCCCACCCAAATACAGCCTACTGTTGCCTTTAATCCTTATACATTTTAATTCACACAAGACTAATTTTTAATGTGTTATTCATTCAATATTCTTGTAGGTTTACACACATATTTACCAATTTTTATTCATTAATTCTCGAAACTTCAGTGTCCTCTATGGTTTATTTTCCTTCTTTATGTAGAACATATTTGGAAAATTCCTTTGTTACAGATATATTGATGATGATTTCTCTCAGTTTTAGTCTGAAAAATTCCTTTACCATAGATAGTTTTGAAAGAAATATTTACCAGACTTAGAATTATAGTTTGGCAGTTATTTTCTCTCCTCACTTTTAGATTGCATTCTATTGTTCTCTGGCTTCATTGTTTCTTTTGAGAAGTCAGCTGCAAATTTTCATATTACTCCTTGGAAGATAATTATTTGTAAATTACAATGTCTATTTCTGTCCTTTTATTATTTTACCTTTGTTCTTTGTTAGAAGCAGTTTTTCCATGTTGCAACTAGGTGTGTGTGTGTGTGTGTGTGTACTTAATTCATTCTGCATGTGGTTCCCACTGTGATATACTTTGTGGTTGATATCTTTTCTTACTCTTGAATTTTTTTTTTGCTATTTTTTTCTTAAAATACTGCTTCTGTACCTGTGATTATAATTACATTTATATTAGACATTTATATAATGTCCTTTATGTCTCTTACATTTTTCTAACCTGCCTCCATCTAGGTATTTTTCTTTTTGCTGCTGTGTCTAATGTTTGATAAATCTATTTACTGAATACTTCATTTAACTATTGCATTTTAAAATACTGTAATGTTTATTTTATTTTAATAGATTTATCTTTTTATCTATTTTCATAAATACATAGGTCTGTTTGTCTTTGTAGCACTGAAATCCAAATTTCATTACCTATACTAATGTATCTACTGAAAACTCCAAGCCAGGGGTGTCCTACCTGCAGCTGATGGGCCACATACTGCCCAGGATGGCCATGAAGGCAGCCCAACACAAAATCGTAAATTTACTTAAAACTTTTTTTTGCTCATCGGTTTTCAATAGTGTTTGTATGTTTAATGGGTGGCCCAAGACAATTCTTCTTCTTCCAGTGTGGCCCAGACACACATAAAGGTTGGATACCTGTGCTCGAAGTCATCATTTTCTTCTTGGCTTTCCTTGGCTTTGGGTCATTTACTTATGGGAGAAAGTAGAAGGTAATGTCAGCTCATCTGAATGTGTTTTCCTTTCTTCCAAGTATTTGGTCCCTAAAGTCACAAATGCCTTTGGTGTCTTCCACTAACTTCAATAACTATGTTTTGTAATTTGCATAGCTTTTATAGTTATATGTGGAGGGTTGGTCTGATAGAGTATACTGTTCCTATCTGAATGGTTAGTAGTGTTAGCATATTCAAGAAGGAGGTTGTAATGGAAGTGGGCACTTGCCTTAATTAAAAGGACAAAGAAGAAGAGTGTTCAAAGTTCAAAGTTGGCATCACACTGACAACAATGGATAGATTGGGCAGATAGAATTTCTATGACCTAAAATTTGGGGATATATTTAAATAATTAAAAGTTTTCATCTAGAAATTATTTAGCTCACTTTATTCATTAGAAAAATGAGGAAACTTCATTCCAGAGCATCTTGGCTTCCTATTCTGGGAACAGGTGATGAGAATCAGAGTTGATAGGGCCTCCAAGGTTTCCAAACTTTCAATAAGGTGGCTGTTATGAACTGAATGATATTCCCTAGAAGTTCATATGTTGAGGTCCTAGCCCCCAAAAAGACTGTATTTGGATACAGGGCCTTTAACGAGGTTATTAAACTTAAATGAGGTCATAATGATGAGGCCCCAATCCAACAGAACTGGTGTTCCTTATATGAAGAAGAAGAGAAACCAGAGCCTTCTTTCTCCATGGCCACAGGCAGCAAAAAGTCCACGTGAGGGTGCAGTGAGAAGGCAGCCTGTCTGCGAGCAAGGAAGTGAGGCCTCACTAGGCATCAACTCTCCTTGCACCTTGACCTTAGACTTCCAGCCTCAGAACTGTGAGAAAATAAATTTCTGTTTTAAGCCACCTAGCCTATGCAATAGTCTTTCCACTAAATCAGCTTCCACTTGTTTTTCCAAGGTCTGATGATTCACAGAGATGTCTTAAGGGAGTCAGGCAATGTCCATTCCCAGTTCATTCAAAGAGAGAACTATGTTTAACTTTCTTTGATATTGGGATCATGCATAAGGTTTTGTTTGGAAAGGGGCTCTGATAAAAAAATAATTTGAAAATCAGAGATTCCATAACAGATCAGGGTTAGGAGTATTTCTGTAAATATGGACATATAAAATGAGATCAAGATTTCCTTCCAGTTACTGTTAAAAAGAGAGCTAAGATAGCTCTGTTGGATACTAGAGGACAGAGTGACATGAGGCATTGATTTATCTAAGTTTCAGTTTCTCTACCCCTGTGGTTGGTAGGTAGTAATTCTAGTCCTGCCACAAAGTTGCCCTTGCAGGAAATATAAATGTGTTTATTCATGTGTAATTCACATTAATTTTTATTTTGTCAAAATGGCAAAAATGTGATAGTATTCATTTTGAGTTACCCTTCTTTTCCATGGCTGTTTAAAAGTTTTAGGAAACTTATTTAGTGTCAGGGCCTCATGGTGAGGAGGAGAGGATTGGGGGTGGGATGTGTATCTAACTGCTGATGACTTGTATTCATGATGGCAAACACTGAGACATCCTTTTTCCTATGTGGTCATCTGTTGACACTCTAGCCAAGCATCAGCTAAAGCCCCCTTTGCTTCTTTCTGCAAGTCTTGTATCTCTGGTGGCTTTCTCTGCTCCTCTCATGTTGTAATGCTCACTGGATGAGATCAACTTTGAAGAGGTGACCGAAGCTTTGCCATTCTGTATATAGCATATAAACAGTTCTTTTGGTGATTTTTCTTTCCTTTAGCCCACACTGTGTAATGGGAAACAAGTCACCAGGGTGTTCAGATGCTGCAAATCTAGGGATTTTATTAATTCTCCAGGGCTTGAACCAGGGAACAGCCATAGGACTTCACTTTCTTTGGGATTTACCAACTTCTAGGCATACATCATTTCCTCAACCCAATCTGTAGGAGATGGACTGCCTTAGGGTGTGAGAAGTTTTGTTCTTTTATCATTAAGTTTATTCCCAAATTGATTCCCAGACTGAGTCATTTCTGTTGCCTCAGGGGTCTTGGCTTTTGACACTCAAAACAGAAAAATACCACCCATCTTTCTTTTCTGCTGTCACATCTCTTCCCTGAGGCAAAAGCATACAATGGTCTTGCTGCCACTTAAATAATAGAGAAAGCAGGGAGACTTAAAGAGATAGATAGATTTCTCATTAATGTATTATTTCATCTATGTATCTACATTTACTTCTAATTCTACCATTCTAGGGTATAATAAAAACAATAGCTCCATAGTTCCTTTTGCTGAGTACTTACTCTACCAGGTTACCATGCTGAGCACTTTCCATACATTAATCATGTTTAATGTTCCCCCAAATCCTATAAGATAGTCTTATCTTTCATTCAAAAATACTCCTATACTGAGGCTTAGAAATGGTTAACTCAAGTTCACGAAGTTAATCAGTGGCACAGCCAGCATTCTTCTCCAGGCCTATATTATCTTAACATTTGTGCTCTTAATCAGGTTCTCTTTAGGGGATGAAGTCTTGTCATTCTATAACCTGTATGAGAATATGTTTAATTGTGTTTATGAGATGGAAAGCTATGAAAGAAAGCATTGAGATGTTGATATTAGGTATGAACCAGGCCATAACTTAGCCTGTGACAAGCAAGGAGCTTATGCACACATTTATTTAATCCTCACAGGAAAATTTAAAAGCTATCCTATCATTTTATTAATTTTATAGGTAAGAAAGTGAGGCATAGAAGGGATTGAAACCCAGACAGTTGGACTCTAGAGTCCCTGTTCTTAACCACCATGTTTTGCTGTCTCCTTCGTAAAAGGGACAGGAGGGTAGTGGGTACCCCTAGAAAATGCCTGCCAAGTGGTAGACAAATGTGTGTGTTCTTAAACTCCTCATGGGATCCCCATATCCATGGCTTCTCCTGCCTGAAGACTTAACAAGCAAAACTGTGGAGATGATAGAATTTCATCTCCCTCTAGGTCAGTCGGTTCTCAGCAGCATGCTCTCTGGTTTGAGATTTGAGGATCTCCAGACAAACTCTACAATCCAGGGAAGGTCAGTCTAAATACGAGCTGTGTAAACAACACCTTAACCATAAGCACAGGGCTGATTTATAGTTTTCAATTTATCCATTCTTTTTCATGACTGGGCATAGCGTGGCTAACAGAGAAGGCAGAGTCAAGGGCCTGCCTGACTGCCTGAGCCTTTACTAATCCAACAATTGTTTTCCTGGCTCTGTGCTCCCATATCCCTCCACAGCCTGAACTTTTAAAATAATTTTTTTCCATGTGTTGAGTCTTGTGTCTTTTTTTATTTTTCCATTTTATCTGTTGTGATTGTTGGTGTCTCTGTGTGTGTATGAAAATGTATTCATAAAAACATAAATAAAATGCTCCCTTGTTGCAATTTGCAAAATAAAGACATAATGGATAGAAACATAGTTTGATATTCAGAGCAGTGGTTTCAGGTTAATACAAGCATGTTGTTCATGATAAATAGGTCATTACTTGGAACTCCATCCCTGCAAACTTCTTTATTCACCCACAAGCAGCACCTGCAGGCTACAGTCCCTCGCAGATGACCAGAGGACACGGACAGACACGATTGAGCCCTTTCTCTGATGAACGACTGTGAATGGACTCAGTTATAAACTCCCCTCACAATCTTTTTGACTGTTGACTTCCTGGGTAAGACAACAGTGAAGGAATTATTGTCTAATTCTGCTGGTAGATCTCAGCTGGGCTGGCTTATTGCACTTAATGGATTTAAACAGACCTTTGCAAACTTTATAATTACATAGACTTTTGTGCTCCCTGCTTCCTTTTGTTACTAAGTGAGTACTAATTCTACTGAGTTGCCATAGGTGTACCAGCTTAGAAAATGTTCGTAGATGCTTGGCTATGCTGATTTTACACTTTAGTCAGCAGCAGGTGTTATTATAGGGAATCGAATTCTTTCTGCCATCAGCTTTCAGGTGGAGTCCAGTTTATCATGGCTCCCTGGTGATTACAAATAAAGCCAAGTCTTAGTTATCTGAGTGGGGGTTACTCATTTGGTGTTGTTTCTGGGGCTAATATCTACTCTCAGATTGGTGTCATTTGCTCCTGGCCCCTGGTAGTGAGGGACTGCTGAAGAATTCAAATATTGTCCTAAAGTAATCTGAACTGGTCCTAGATGACTACCCTCACAACACTCACTGTTTTGAGGTAATAACAAAAGGCATGTTTGCTTACTGATAGGCTTGTTAGTAGGCCTCTGCCATGCATCACTTACACTATTACACTTCTGTGGGGAGAAAACTCCAAAAGCTGAGACTTCTTTCCACCCTGGGCTCTGATGGCTGACTGGATGGATGGCTTCAAGCAAGTTGCTTGATCTTTTTTGGATCTCAATTTCTTTACCCTTACAGTGACAGAGTTCTTGTACTTCTGTGACCTCTAAGGACCTTTCCATCTCTGAAACTTCCCTTATTACACTCTGGAAATCTCAGTAATCTTCCTCTCCACATTTTCTATAACATGCCTTTAAAACTTCGCCTGGTTAACATATCACATGTTAGCTCATCAGAGGGGTTGAGGAATCAGTTGTACGGTTTGGATGCCTAGCATGTGCTGAGAACACTGTGGGGTGTTCTGCTCCCCACCCAACTGATGCTGAGCTGAATGGGAGAAATTACCCGGTAAGCCTTCATCTTTCCTCTTCCCATACAGTCAGCCTTGAATGTTGATTACATTCAGAACACACTAAAAAATTTCATCTATTTAAAGAAATGTATGCTCTCTATTCTAGAACTCAATTTTTTTTTTCCACTTGAACTCATTTGCCTTTTCCCAGCAGATACTATATTTAGTCAGTTTGTGGAAACTAATTTTTGGTGTCACCGTGCATTTGCTCAAGGTATTTATTTATTTTTAAACTACAATAAGCTAATATTTGCCAGCAAAGGATCCTGTTTGAGGTTCACTGATGCAACTGGAGATGCTGGCAAGGGAATTCTGGTTCTGTTACCAGCTCCCCGATGATGGCTCAGGATTCTAAATTGCACAGATTATCTCTCTGCTCTGAAATCTTAATACAAATAACTTTTCAATAATTAGTAAGGTTTTATCACATGCATAAAGACATTGTAAAGTTATGAAAATTACTAATGTTGTTTTAATTGCCTTTAAGTTTCCTGTGGGAGTTATATTTTCATAAGGATACCCCTTATAATATTCACAGTTGGGAGTACACATCTGAGTCCAGAGAGGAATGCCTTTTAATTTGCTTAACTCTTTCAAGCCCTTGTCTAACTTTTCTATACAGTCATGTTTTAAAAGACAGTAAATAGGGGTCAAGTGAATGCATCAGATAAAAGCTAAGAATGGCTAGGTGAAAGAAAGATAAGGGGCAGCAGGAAGTGTTTTCTTCCCCTAGCAAAATTAGGTGTCAGGCATGTGACATGTTTGATCCCAGAATACAGGTACAATTTATACTTTACTAAAAGTGTCATGAAACATGCAATTAAAGTTTTCTCCTCAAACCATTTTCTTTAACAATACAGGTTCGTTAGACCTATTGCTGCCCCACTGTGCTCCACCCCAGCCATTTGTGTATTGATTTTGATACATTGCATTGAATTTTCAAGCAGGCATTAGACATGCCTGCTTTAGGTGTGATACGAAAGGACGCAACAACTTCCATTTGGATCTTATGCACAAGCGCAACCTCCCCTTCCCCCTAAAAAAATTAGCCAGGGAAGACAAATCGACTTTTAGCCACAGAAGCTCCCACCACATTGGAGTCACCATCGCCTCTCCTTCCCCATAGATTCTGCACTGTCTGCCCCTAACACTCCTCTCTGGGACCCTGATGCTCAATTCATCTCACCGTTGGGTCATGGGAAGTCAGCAAGAGTGAGAAATAAACAAAAGCAAGCTCTCCTCATACTTGACACTGCTTTTCTGAATTGCAAATACACAAGTATTTTTCTGGGCAGTATTTTTGCTTTTAGATTAACAATGGTGAATGGTGAATATGTTTAAAAAAGGGACTGACTTTGTCCGAGAAACATTTCCCTTGGTTAATACCAAATTGCAGTGCAGATCTCATTTATTCAGATAAAACTTGCTACAGATTTCCCTAGGCCATGAAATTATGACCAGTGGCCTAGTGTCTCCCCTGCCCAACAGGTGGAATTGTGGGTGGAAGGGAGTATTAAAGACTCCTGAAGGATATTCTGCCAGAGAAGAAGGAAGCATATAAGTTCTAACTCTTAACATATTCTCCCATAAAAACTGGGTGAAACTATTTATAGTACTATGACTAATATCATATCACAGCTACATTGTGGTAGGATGAAGAAACTTCAATATTATGGGTTACACAGAATTTCCAAAAAAGAATGAATAATGCATTCCAAGTTCCAAATCACTGAGTCATAAAGAAGTTATAGAGCAACACTTTTTTGTAATATGGTTGGGAACAAAATAAGCAGGGATATAACAAAATAATAGTTATATTTAATATATTCAGTTGACACATATTTATAGGTTTTAAAACAGGACTGAAACTTTGAATAAAGTTTTAAATACACATCCATATGTATATGCCACTTTATTTGCACTTTCAAATTAGAAAGGGGTCTTACATACAAGTTATTTAGTCACCTAGTAAATAAAGGAAGATTAACCTAGACAAGGCCAAATTTTATATGTGCAAGACTGCCAGATTGGGAATAAGGAAGCTTGAATTCAAGTGATAGCTGCATTATTTTCTGGTTTTGACTTTGAGGAAGGCACTTGATCATTCTGGGTTCTTGAAAACTTACCTAGAGATACAAAACTGAGTCCGTGGCCTTTAAGATAGACAGGAACATGAAGAAATAAAACACTAGAAAAAGTAACTAAATAGATAAATCTGAAAGACTGTATAAATGTATTTTTGTAATTTTTAAATTCTCTAATGTGATTTAAAAGAGCAGCATAAAGGAATAATTATCAAACTGTGTTATAGTTCATAAATATATAATTTATGAAACAATAACAGTATAGAATGGAAGAGAGAATGGAGCTACATAGGAGAAAAATTTTATATACTATTGGTATTAAGTTGATATTAATCTGAATTAGTTTAAATAGGATGTTAGTAGTAATCCTTAAGGCAACCACTAAGAAAATAAATGTTAAAATATAGTAAAAGGCACAGTGAGGGAATTAAAATGTTATACTATATGATATTTTTTACTACAAAGAAGGCAATAATGGAGGAATAAAGTAACAAAAAAACAAGATATGTGAGAAAAATGACAAAATAGCATACATAAATTCTAACTTAGTAGTAATTACATTAAATGTAAATGGATCTAACAATTTCAGCAAAAGGCAGAGATGGAAGACTGGATGAAAAGCATAATGTAAGTATATGCTGTCTACAAGACCCACGCTAGATTTAAAGATATAAGCAGGTTATGAGTGAAAGGATTGGAAAAGATAAACTATATAACCTATTGCCAAAAGGGAGCTGAAGTGATTACACTGATATAAGACAAAAACAGAGTTTATGAATAGTATTTTCACTAGAGACAAGGAAAGACATTTTACAATGATTAAAAGGTCAATCCGTCGGGACCTCATATCAACTATAAACATACAAGCATCTAATAACATGGCTTCCAAATACATGAAACAAAAACTGACAGAATTGAGTGGAGAAATAGACATGTCAACAATAGTAACAGTTGGAGACTTTGATATCTCACTCCCAGTAATGGATAAAATTATCAGAACATCAATAAGAATATAGAAGACTTGACCAATACTGTAAATTATATAGACCTAACAGACTTCTATAGAACATTCCATCCAACAACAGCAGAATACACATTCTTCTCAGTTACACATGGAACTTTCCCAGGGCAGATTGTATGGATAAGTTATAAAATAAGCCACAATAATTTAAAAGGACTAGAATCATAAAAAGCATATTCTCTCACAATATTAAAATTAGAAATCCATAGCACAGCAAAACCTGAGAAATTCACAGATATGTGGAAATTAAACATTCTCTTAAATAACCAATAAGTCAAAGAAGAAATAAAAAAATAAATTAGAATATACAATTACATTAATGGAAATAAAAACACTACATACAAAAATATATGATATACAGATAAAGCAATCCTTAGAGGGAAATTTATAGCAGTAAAACACCTATATTAAAAACAAAGAAAAATTAAAATTAATAATTTCACCTTATGTATAAAAAGGATAAACTAAACCCAAAACAAGCAGAAGGAAGGAATAAAGATTAGATTTGAAATAAATGAAATAGAGAATAGAAAAACAGTAGAGAAAATCAATAAAGTCACAAATTGTTTCTTGGAAAAAAATCAACAAAATTGACAAAACTTTAGCTAGACTTACCAACAAAATAAGGATACTCAAATTATTAAAATTAAGAATTAAGGGAGACATTACCAGTGAGTCTACAGAATTAGAAAATATTATAAGGGAATTCTATGAACAACTGTTTTCCAACATATTAGATAACCTAGATAAGATGAACAAATTTGTAAAAAAAAGGAAGTCACTAAAAGTGACTTAAAATAGAATTATTAATAGACTTGTAACAAGTAGACATTGAATTAGTAATTTAATAAAATCTTGCAGAGAGAATTCCTGGCCTGAATGGCTTCATTGGTGAATTATATTAACATTTCAAGAAGAATTAACTTCAATGCTTCACAAATACTTTTAAAAAATAGAATTCATTTGATGAATTCATTCTATTAAATGAGTTTTATCTTAATATCAGACATCACTTGAAAACTACAGACTAATATTTCACATAGATATGGATACAAAAGTTCTTAACAAAGTATTAGCAAACAGAGCCCAGCAACATATGAAAAAGATCACATATCATAGTCAAGTGATATTTATCCATGGGATGTAAGGTTGATCCAATATAAAATTAATTAATCAGTATATTATAAAGGCCAAAAATCACATGTTTATCTCAATAGACACATAAAATACATTTGACAGATTCCAACAATGATAGTAACACTGAACAAACAACGTATAAGAGGAACTTCCCTAACATGGTAGAGGGCATTTAGGAAAAACTCACAACTAACATCATAATTAATACTGAAAGACTGAATGCTTTAGCCTAAACCTGGAACAAGACAAAATTGTCCTCTTTCACCATGGCTGTTCTATGCTGTATTGGAAGAGGTAGCAAGGGCATCTAATCAGGAACAAAAAGAAGCAGCAGACTGGGAAAGAAGAAATAAAACTCTTGTCCTTCACTGATGACATACTCATATATAGAAAATCCTAAGGAACACACAACCCCTCAACACACACACACACACACACACACACACACAATTATTAGAACTCACAAACAAGTTCAGCAAAGTTGCAAGATACAAGATTTATAAAATCAACTGCATTGCCATTAATTTGCAATGAACAATCAGAACTTAAATTAAGAAAACAATTCTATTTATGATAGTATTAAAAAGAATAAAGTAATAAAAAAAGAACAAAATACTTGGGAATGAATTTAAGAAAAAATGCAAGATGTATGCACAAAACTACAAAGCATTGCTGAAAGAAATTTTTAAAAATCTAAGTAAATGGAAAAACATTTTATATTCATGGATTGGAAGAGTTAATATTGTTATGCTGACAATACTCTCTAAATTGACAAATTCCAAGCAATCCCTATCAAAGTACCAGCTACTTTTTTTTGCAGAAATTCATGAAAATGATTCTAAAATTCATAGGGACGCAGAGTAATCAAAACAATCTTAAAAATAACAAAGTTAGAAGAATTTCACTTCCAAATTTCAAAACTTACCACAAAATCTAGTAATCAAGACAATGTGGTACCTGCATATAGTCACACATATCAATGGCATAGAGCTGAGATTTGAGAAATAAGCCCTCATATTTTAGTCCATTTATTTTCAACAAGTGCACCAATACAATTCAATAGAGAAAGAGTAATCTTTTCAACAAATGGTGTTGAGACAACTGTTATACACATGAAAAACAATTAGGTTGGACCTCTTTTTCACACTATATATAAACATCAACTCAAAGCGGATCATGGAGCCAAATCGTAAGCCAAATTGGCTTAAATTTGTGAGCCAAATCGATAAAACTTTTAAAAGAAAACATGGAAGTATATTTTTGTGATCTTGAGTTAAGCATCATTTCTTACATGTAACACCAAAATTAAGAGTGACAAAATAAAAAATAAACAATTTGGATTTCATAAATATTAAAAACTTTTGTGCTTCAAATCACACCATTAAAAATGGGAGAAAATATTTGCAAATCACATATTTGATTAGGGACTTGAATACAGCAAATATAATAAGTCATTACAACTCAACAATTAAATATGGGCAAAGGAGCTGAATTAATATTTCCCTAAATTAGATATATGAATAATCATTAACTCATGAAAACATAATCAACGTCATTAGTCATTACAGAAATTTAAATCAAAACCACAATGAGATTCTACTTCACACCCATAAGGTGACTAAAATCAAATAGTCAATGGAATGTTGATAAAGATGTGGAGAAATTGGAACTTTTATACAATGCTAGTGGGATTGTAAAATGGTATGACTGATTTGGAGAACAGTTTGGAAGTTCATCAAAATATTAAAATAGAATATGATATGATCTAGTAATTCCACACTTACATATATATCCAAGGGAAATGAAAATGTCTATCTGCACAAAAACTTGTACATGAATGTTACACTATCATTACTTTCTATAGCCAAAACATAAAAACAACTCAAATTTCTATCAACTGCTAAATAAACTTAAAAAAATTTGGTATATCCGTGCAATGGAATGTTATTCTGCAGTACAAAGAAATGAAGTATTGATACACACAACTACATGGATAAACTTTGAAAACATGATAAATGAAAGAAGCTCTTCACAAAAGACCACATAGTACATGATCCCATTTATATGAAATAGAGGAGACAAATCCAAAGACACATATGTTAGATTAGTAGTTGCCAGGGTCTGGCAAGAAGGGAAATGGGGAGTGACAGATACTAGACACAGGGTTTCTTTCTGAGGTCATGAAAATATTCTAGCAGTGAGTAGTGGTGATAATTGTACAATTCGGTGAATTACAAAAGCCACACTGAATAATATATTTTAAAAGGGTGATGTTATGACATATCAATTGTTTCTCAATAAAACTATTATTAAAAAATATCTAGCACATCCAAAACTTGTCTTTGTCATACACAGAAATGCTTGGGGATCCGAGATCCCTGGGAGTAACATTTGTGAGAACATAGGAGGTCTGTCCAGAAAGTATCCATCCAGGTACTATGAAAAAGACATTTATTGAAGAACATACAAGAAATATTGGACATAAGACAATGATGCCTCACTCCCCTTCAAGTAGGCACCTTGGGACCTCACACAGTTCTCTCAATTTCCATCAACTACCCCATAGTATTTCTCTAAATTTCATCAACAGTCTAAAATCTCTTCCATTTCAAAGGCAATTTTAGTTTTGGGAAAAGCCAGAAGTCACAGGGTGCCAAATCTGGGCTGTAGGGAAGCTGAGTCACCTGGGTGATTTGATATTTCACAAAACAAACTCCGTAGGAGATGTGATACATGGGTGGGCACATTGTTGTGATGAAGCTGCCAATCAGCAGTTGCCCATAACTGCAGCCTTCTGAATCAAATGAATAGTTTCCATAGAGGAATGTTCAAACTTAATGCCAAATTTGATGCAGATTCATTGCTTTACTTGCTCAGTCATTTTGAATGTGACAGCCACAAAGTGCATGTGCTCACTCAATGGCGTCTACAGCCCCACTGACTAGTACAGTGAAGTCATCATTGTTCACTCATGTGCATTCCAGTCCACTATCCTTGGCTGCCAGGTGACATCGATGTCAAGCAAACTATTCTCATTATATTAACAATGGCTGGACTTTTTCTGGACAGACCTTGTGTAAACATATAGAAGGCTGCCATCAAAGTAATAGAAATTTGAGGTTCACCTGGTTCTAGTTATATTCTGCCTCATTCTAAAGTAAATCTTTACAACTTGTTTCTCAAATGAGGGAAATGGAAATAATTTTCATTGCTAGTCATCAAAATGGATTACTTGGGAGAAACCAACTATGACTCATGATCGTGCATCCTTGACCTGCTGAGGAAGGTTGCATCTCTTGCAATCAATTGGGGATAAAAATCATGTTTGTGATATTTATTTTGTCCAAAAGTATCCATACTACATTTTTGAAGATATAGTATGTTTCAGACCATATCATAACAGTTTCTATTTCCCCGTCTCCTAACTAGACTGGGAGCTTCTTGAGGATAGAAGTCCTATGTTAGTGACCTGTGATTCCCTGCACCTGAAAAAGAAAATGTTCAATATGTTAGTCAAATATTTGAATGACATAAGATTTCATTAATGGGTCATGAAACCCATTTAGTCCCAGATGTTACAAATACTTCATGTTAGAAGGAATGAGGACTTCCACTCCTGGCAATGGCAGGGTATCTGGTACTGGACCCACCCCCTTGTCATAAAAGTTGTAAAACTGAACAAAATAATTGAAGCAAATATTTTCAGACTTTGAACAATAGGGAGCAGAGAGCTTTGATCCCTGAGAAGAGAAAAACATATGAGGTGAACCCTATAATTACTCCAGCTTTCTGCCTGGAAGTACTTTCCAAATCAGGGTACAAGGAGGGAGATCTCAAGCAGATTGCACAGTTATGGAGACAGAGATCATAATTGGAGGCAGTACGAAATTTGCTGGGCAGGGTTATAGAAAGCAGGGCTATCTGTGTACAGAAGGATCACCATGAATTTGCATGGAGATCCTTTGAAAACTTTGGCTTTTTTAAAGTTGAATTTTATTTTTTATTGTTGTTCAAGTACAGTTGTCTCCATTTTCCCACCATGATTCCCCCCACACCCCAGCCATCCCCACTTCCCACCCTTGATCCTACCCCCCTTTAGCTTTGTCCATGTGTCATTTATACATATTTCTTGATGACCCTTCCTCTTTTTCCCCCTTATTCCCCTGCACCCCTCTGGTTACTTCAGTTTATTCTTTATTTCAATGTCTCTGATTATATTTTGTTGCTTGTTTGTTTTGTTGATTAGGTTCCACTTATAGTTGAGATCATATGGTATTTCTCTTTCACTGCCTGGCTTATTTCACTTAGCATAATGCTCTCCAGATCCATCCATGCTGTCATGAAAGGTAGGACTACTTTGTGGTATTCCATTGTGTAAATGTACCATAGTTTTTTGATACACTTTTACTGATGGGCACTTAGGTTGCTTCCAACACTTGGCTATTGTAAATTGTGCTGCTGTGAACATTGGGGTGCATAGGTTCTTTTGAATTGGTGTTTCAGGATTCTTAGGGTATAATCCCAGTAGTAGAATTGCTGGGTCGAAAGGCAGTTCCATTTTTAGTTTTCTGAGGAAATTCCATACTGTTTTCCACAGTGGCTGCACCAGTCTGCATTCCCATCTACACTGTACTAGGGTTCCCTTTTCTCCACAACCTGGCCAGCATTTGTTGTTTGTTGATTTGTTTATGATGGCCATTCTGACCAGTGTGAAGTGGTATCTCATTGTGGTTTTAATTTGCATCTCTCTGGTGGCTAGTGATGCTGTGCATGCTTTCATATGTCTTTGGGCCCTCTGTATGTCCTCCTTGGAGAAGTGTCTGTTCAGGTTCTTTGCCCATTTTTTAATTGGGTTTGTCTTCCTGAAGTGGAGTCATGTGAGTTCCTTATATATTTTGAAGATCAAACCCTTGTCCGATATATAATTGGCAAATATGTTTTCCCCATACAATTGGTTCCCTTTTCATTTTGTTGATGTTTTCTTTAGCTATGCAGAAGTTTTTATTTTGATAAAGCCCCATTTGTTTATTGTTTCCTTTATGTACCTTGCTCTAGGGGACATATCAGTGAAAATATCGCTGTGTGGAATGTCTGAGATTTTCCAACCTTTGTTCTTCTCTAGAACTATTATGGTATTGTGACTTATATTTAAGTCATTTATCCATCTTGAATTTATTTTTGTTCATGGTGTAATTTGGTGGTTGAGTTTCATTTTTCTATAGCCAACATCATACTCAACAAGTAAAAACTAACAGCTTTCCTACTAAGATCAGGAACAAGACAAGGATGTCCACTTTCACCACTTCTATTCAACATGGTATTGGAAGTCCTAGCCACAGCAATTGACACAGACACCAGCAAGCAGTGTCCCTGGCATTGTGGCTGAGCTGAGACAAATTTACATGGACTACCAGGTCCTGTGGAGGAAAAGGGACAACACAGCCACTCTCTCAAAAGGGTAGCGTGCTGACCCTTGCCTTGACAGGCTTTTATTGGCCTAATTTGCATAGGAATACAGGATGTATATGGAAAGCTCATCAATCATTGTCAGGCAGTAAGGATCAAACAATAGATAACAAACAAAGAACTCTGAGGGCTTAATCTGAGTCAGGGTCAGTTAGCTAAAGGGCTATAAGACTTTGGGAAACAAACTCATTTCAGGCTTGGACACTTATCATTTAAATTGAGGGTATTAGCAAAGCAGGTTTCATGGGGTTTTATGTATTCTTTCTTAGGCCTGATCTCCCCAGGGAACCTGCCCTTTCCAGCACAGGGCTGCACCCACCTGTGGCATTGTTTCAGGCTTAAGTTGAGCAGGGGAAGTAAGGCCGCCAAGAGATTAGGAGACTTCTTGCAGACAGAATGAGGACTCAGGCTATGTCAAAGCCATGGGGCAAGGGTTCATCACCCCCTTTTTCTATAGCTCCCAAGTCCTTCCCTGTGGACCTCTTTGTGACCATGCCTGTCTTAGGTCGTCCCTTCCTTGAGGAATCTTACCCATCCTTGGCTACCTGGTCAGGCTCAGGACCAAGCAGGGTAAAGTAATGTGGGTAGGGTGGTGCCCCTGCCAGGGAGATAAGCTTTGTCTCCTTAGTGGCTTATGGCCCCAAGGTCTCTGACTCAGCCTTAGCCATGGGGGGTTACAGCTTCTGAAACCAGGTAGGCTGGTCCCCACAAGCAATCATATGAGAAAAATAAATAAAAGGCATCCAAATTGGAAAGGAGTAAGTAAAACTATCATTGTTTGAAGATGACATGACAGTGTGCATAGAAAATCCTGTAGACTGCACTGGAAAACTACTGCACCTAAAAAGTGAATCTGGCAAAACAATGGGATACAAAGTCAATATTCAGAAATTGAAGGCATTTATGTACACCAACAATGAAATATCAGAAACTGAAATCAGGAAAAAAATCCCATTTGATATAGCAACAAGAAAAATAAAGTACCTAAAAATAAATCTAACCAAGGAAGTAAATGAACTGTACTCAGAAAACTACACAACACTGAAGAAAGAAATTAAGGAAGACACAAAAACATGCAAGCATATGCCATGATTATGGATTGGAAGAATTAACATCATCAAAATGTCCACATTACTCAAAGCAATTCATAGATTCAACACAATCCCTATTAAAATACCAATGTCATATTTCAAAGATATAGAACAAACATTTCAAACAGTCATATGGAACCATAAATGACCCTGAATAGCGGCAGCAATTTCTCAAAATTTCTCAAAGAAGAACAAAGTAGGAGGGATCACTATACCTGACATCAAACTATGTTATAATACCATGGTAATCAGAAAAGTCTGGTACTGGCATAGGAACAGACACATAGATGAATGGAACAGAATGGAGAGCCCAGAAATAAACCCAAGTCTCTATGGTCAATTAATATTTGACAAAGGGGGCAGAAGCATAAAATGGAGTAAAAATAGCCTCTTCAACAAATGGTGTTGGGAGATCTGGATAGCTACATGCAAAATCTTTGGCTTAATATACTATATTTGCACAGAGGAAACTCCACAAGAGCTGGTGGAGAATGACTTTTGGGGAGCTGTGGGTCAAACAAAAATTCCACGGGTTACTCAGTGGTAGAGTTTTGATCATCCAGAGTGAAGAGATGGTGCTCCATATCTCAGGTGTTCATATGAGACATTAGAAAAGCAATTTTCTGTGTGCTAGAAATTGGGATACTTAAAATATACTCTAACAAAGCTTTAAAAAAGTCTTCAAATTGTTAAACTTATCTTCCAGAATATTAAATGTCCTCCAAAATAAAGCTAAACACTCTTTAAAGGCAGTAAGCACAATTTAGATTCTCAACAGGACCTCAACATCTGTCTATTAAAAATATTGCTAAACATATGAAGAGTGGGGCATGTGATCTATTTTCAGAGAAAAATCATCAGTAAAGACAAATTACTGAGTGGATGAAATTAACATTAATGGGCTTTAAAATAGCTATTACCAATATTTTAAAGAATTTAAAGGAAAACATAAATATAATGATAAAAATAATGGAAAATATAAGAAAAGAATCAAATGGAAACTATTATAGAGTTGGAATATGCAATGTGTGAACTATAAAATTTGCTAGTTTGGCTTAAAAATAGATTCCATACTGTATACTTGCAATTATTGTGATAATATCATAACCAGACCAGAAAGATTATCTATATGTGCTAATAAGAAAGCATAAATACATAGATGTCTAGGAGAATTAGACAAAAATCATTAAGGGTATATAAGATCTGAGACACTCTATTGACCAGATGAACCTAATTGACATTTATAGAACACTCCATGCAACAACAGCAAAAAAAGCAATATTTTCAAGTGGACTGTTCAACAATCTAGACCACGTTCTGGGCAATAAAAGAAGTTTCAATAAATATTAAAGGATTAAAATCATGCAGAACATGTTTACTAAACAGAACAGAAATAAATTATTAATAACCAAAAATATCTGGAAAATCTCAACTCCCTGGAAATTAAGCAACACAATTTTAAATAGCCCCTTAATCAAAGAAAACAAAAAGATATTTTTTAATGATGATATAACATTAAAATTTCTGATATGCAGCTAACACAGTAATTGAAATTATTAACAGGAGATAATGTATTATGGTTAAAAATACACATGAACAGATGGCAGCATCATTAACCATCAGGGAAAGAAGAATTAAAACCATAGTGAAATGCTATTTCACACTCATCACACTGGAAAAAAATTTCAGAGTTTGACAATAGCAAGTGTTGGCAAGGATATGCAGAAAATGGAACTTTCACATACTACTGCTGAGAACATGAAATGGTACACCCACTTTGGAAAATAGTTTGTTTCTTATTAAGCTATGCACACATACCATATAACCCAGAAATTCTACTTCTGCATATGTACCAAAGATAAATAAAAACATGTCTACATAAATATATGTGTTATATATATGTATGTATGTATATATGTATATACACAAACACATACATACATATATACATACATGCATACATACCTACATGCATACATAGCAGGGTTATTCCCTAATAACCCCTACCTGGAAGTAGTGATCTCCAGTAACAGATGAATAGATAAATAAATTGTAGTGAATCCATACAGTGGAAGGCCACTAAACATTACAAAGGCAAAAACTATGAAGCATGCCACCACATTGATGAATCTCGGAAATATTATACTGAGTGAAACAAGCCAGATAAAAGAGTATCTATTATAAGATGCTAGTGATGTGTGTAGAACAGACAAAACAATGTGTGGTGAATATTTTTTTCAAAAATAGAGTAGTGGCTGTTCTTGGAGAAGTGGGTGGGCATTGGAGGAGGGGCACAAGTGACATTCTGTGTGTTAGAAGTTGTGACAGCAAGGTAAGTATATGCATATTTAAAAACCTTATTAAGCTATAAAACTTAAGTCCTGTTCATTCCACTATATATAAATTATATATCAATAAAAATTTAAAATAGCATTTTGCTAAGAAAATTTAAAAAACAAAATAGCAACACAAAGCTTATATTATCATTTCATAAAAATAAATATTTTAATTACAAAGAAGACAACACTGTATAAAGAAGATAATCCTTGAAATTGAACAATTTGGCAATGTGAATGTCTAAGTTCAGTGCCTCATTTTTTTCTCATTTCACCAGACTTGAAAATTTCATCATTGATCAGCATGCTCTGCTGGGCCAGCTCTAACCATTTGATCTTGTCTCACCAGACTTGCCACATAATAGCAATAAAAGTTATGACAGACACCAAGTTTGTATAGGACAGACACTGCTAAGTATTGCGTAGGCCATAATTTATACTGAAATATTCTTTATTTTTTATCTGAAATTCACATTTAACTGGATACTAGACTTATGTAAGTTGAACTCTAAATGAAAGCCCAGAAATGTTGAGAGACTTTCCCAAGACCTAGCTAATAAAAAAAGATGCAATTAGTTTCCCAGCTTTCTCTTCTGCAGCTTAATGTTTGGAGTTGGTAAAATGAATGGTCAACTTCTTGGAGCAGAATTATGAAACAGTAGTCCCCCTCTGAATTTATGCTAAATTATGTTTTCCACTTAGAGGTACAGCAATGTCATTAGTCAAATGTATCAATCCAATGAATGCTGGAGGCATATTCAATGAAAACTTTTCTGCATCTCATTTTCCTCTTCTTTAAATGGGGGTAATGATAGTACTGAACTCATTACTTTCTTGTGAGGATTAAATAAGGTAATACATGTCAATCATGCCACACATGGTGTAGCCCTTGGTAAGTGCCCAGGAAATAATTATGGTTGCTACTTTTCTAATTTCACTCTTCAATGTTCATATTATTATTACCTGTTTAAAAAAGTACTCTATTTAAAAGTATTACCCCTACCTCAAAATACATTTAAAGTAATCAGCTACATGGAGGTTATGTCTGTGCATTCAAAGTGTGGCAGAGAGTTAAATTAATTAACTAGAGAAAATATTGTAACCTGTAATACTCGGATAATAAGAACTATCTGTAGGACTTTTGAGTTTTTCTTGCACTTCTAACAAAAACCAAACCTTCCACCATGGCTAAGAGATTTAAATGCTCTTTTTTTTGTCTCTAATCTCATCCTTGTAACTCTCCTCACTGACTCTTTGAAACCACTGAATTTTCTTTCTCTTTTTTTCTTCCTTCCTTCCTTCCTTCCTTCCTTCCTTCCTTCCTTCCTTCCTTCCTTCCTTGTTGGGAACTGCCCTGTCTGGTTTCAGAAGCTGTAACCCCCCATGGCTAAGGCTGAGTCAGAGACCTTGGGACCATAAGCCACTAAGGAGACAAAGCTTATCTCCCTGGCAGGGGCACCACCCTACCCACATTACTTTACCCTGCTTGGTCCTGAGCCTGACCAGGTAGCCAAGGATGGGTAAGATTCCTCAAGGAAGGGACGACCTAAGACAGGCATGGTCACAAAGAGGTCCACAGGGAAGGACTTGGGAGCTATAGAAAAAGGGGGTGATGAACCCTTGCCCCATGGCTTTGACATAGCCTGAGTCCTCATTCTGTCTGCAAGAAGTCTCCTAATCTCTTGGCGGCCTTACTTCCCCTGCTCAACTTAAGCCTGAAACAATGCCACAGGTGGGTGCAGCCCTGTGCTGGAAAGGGCAGGTTCCCTGGGGAGATCAGGCCTAAGAAAGAATACATAAAACCCCATGAAACCTGCTTTGCTAATACCCTCAATTTAAATGATAAGTGTCCAAGCCTGAAATGAGTTTGTTTCCCAAAGTCTTATAGCCCTTTAGCTAACTGACCCTGACTCAGATTAAGCCCTCAGAGTTCTTTGTTTGTTATCTATGGTTTGATCCTAACTGCCTGACAATGATTGATGAGCTTTACCTGTATTCCTGTGCAATTTGAATGCAATAAAAGCCCACTGAGGAAAAGGCTCCTGGCCCTTCTCCTTTGAGAGATCGGCCACTTTTCCTCCCCAAGCAGATCGTGTCTTGGTAGACTTATTCTCATCTGTGGCGGTCAGGGGGAGCCCTGCAGGCAGAGCCCCCCCCCCCCCGCCCACTTCCTTCTTTCACATAATCTCTGTTGCCCTGTCCCAGCTGTCCAGAATGCTTTTTTCTTGTATCCTTGTGCATAGGTTTTTTCCCATCTTTGATGTTTCACCATAAATGTCACCTCCTCAGAGTGGCCTCTTGGACCACTCTATCAAGTCCCTTTCTGTTGTTCTCCCTCTCAACTCCTTGTTAATGTCCTTCAGAGAACATATTATGACTTGAAGTCATTCTGTTTATAGAACTTTTTGCCTGTTTATTACCATCTCACCCAGTAGAAGGTGATCTCCATAGAGGCTGGCACAGTGGGCGCAGTGTCTTCTTGGTCTGTGACACTTGGCATAGAGCTTCCTACTGTTCAAAGAAGACAGGACTGCTTCCTGCTCTTCTCTGCACCCCACATACCCCTCCTCCTGCTCTCTGAACTTCCCCAGCCTGGCTGTCCTGACTTTCACCCCTGTTCTGATTCCTCTGCTATAAACCCACATAGTAAGCTGCTTGCACATATCACAGTTTGTAATCATGCAATCATGTGTGTAGTTAGTTGAGTAACATCGTCTCTCCCATTAAGCTGCATTCTTCCTATGGCTCTGCTCAGGGTCCAATAGTTCACCTCTCAACCTTGGTATCTTGCATGTTGCCTGGCACATTGAATTAGAAACATGTGAGATTAACGCCATGGCCACTTTTGACCTGACAAAATGACAGTTCCACATGGCTTAATCCAAATCCTCAATACATAACTTTTCCTTCTGAAATTATACTAACCTCTGCTTTCCCTTTGGAATTATGGCAAAAGCCTTTTCCCAGTAGCTATGGATCACCTTGTGCTATAAACAACTGACTGAATCAGGAACAAACCAAAAAAAAAAAAAGAAAGCACCAATATCCAAGCAACAGCTCCTTTCTCCTTTTCCCACAGCCGGTATCTGCTCCCACCCCACTCAATCTGCTTCAGAAGGAGAAGTTGAAAAGTCTGTGGAATATTCTGGGATGGGAGGTGTCTTGCTGTACCTGGCTATAGAGGTCATTGCTGGGGCAAGCTGTACTTTTCTGAGAGCTTTGTTATTTTGTCCACATCTCTTTGTTACTATTACAGAGGTCAGTTGTATGAGAAAGCCAGGGAGCCTGGAGATTGTTAAGCACCAAATTCTGTTTAATATATATTTCAGATGGGCATATTTCTTGCATCTAAAAAAAGTCAAATGCCATAACAATCATTTTAATATTCCACATTTTCTTTTTGTGGACTGTGTTTGTTCTGTTGCTGTCTTCACTCATATTTCCTACCTCTACATAACATTTTTCAACCACCACTTACTCCTCTCCCCACTTTCTTCCTCTTTCCACATTTTTCCCTTCTCTGCTGGAAGAGAGAGTCTTTGGTCCATAGAAAGTTTCCTAAACCTTAATCTACCAGCGCTGTTCTCATCACTAAGGATTTTTTCTTAGTCACCCTCAGCTCTACCATGGGATGAACCTGTTGCCCTCTTGACCTCTTGTGGAAGTAGAATTAATCGTATACACACACACTGCTCTATGATGTGTTATCTTGGGGGGTGGATCGGTGGTATATGTCCACTCTTCTCCTCTTATCTGTGGTGTCTGATTCAGTGTCAGTGCAGTTTGAACCCTGGGATATATTCCCATCTACCGCTATTTGTCAGGATCTGTTTGGGATGAAGAGGCCAGGAAAAGAGGCTTTAAATGAGCAATATTAATGGAGGAGGAAAGAAGCCAGTACATAAACAACAGAGATTTTGCTATGGTTAAATGGGGGACTGTGATCAGATGGAAGCTGATTATTAATTTTCAATGTTTATCAACGATGATTAGTGATGGGGTAATAGTCATGGATAAGTATCTTTAGCCTGGAATCCTGGCAGCCCTCTTCCAGACAACAAATATTCAGTATGATTACCAGATTAATAAAATCTATTCTGTAAAAATCTCTACAGGACTTGTGCAGCAACTTCATACTGTCAGAAAACCAAACAACACAATAATTTTACTTATAAAAGAGATCTTCATTTGCCCTGTCCTGGGTTATAATTGCTTTATTCATCTGAATATCCTCAGAATTTTATAATTTGGGGATAGACTTGGAGAGGGCCATTTTCCAAAACTAGCCTGTGAAACTGCTCAATGTGAGCTGAAGTCTCACATTATTAGAGGATGATGTGAGAACTTTGGGATCCGGGGAGGCATAAGGACTAACTTATTTAGTAAACACTTTATTCTTTTTGGCCTCCTAACATCTGAAACCACTTCCTTTGTTTGGGGCTACCTACCTTATTTAACAAAGCCTGCCTCCTTATATGCAAGCTCAAAATTCCAGATACTTGCTTTGTAGTGCCCTTGTAGCTGAGTAGAGGGCTTCCCCCTTAGATATATGACCTGCTCATTGCAGCTCAGACATGCTGGCTCCAGACCTTGATTTTGAAGCCAGTAACACCGTTATGGGAAAACTGGAATCTCGCAGATGATGTTCTCAAGTGGTTGGCAGTGGTCAGTGGCTACATGTGGTTTCCAGAAGTACCAGTAGCCTTAGCAGTAGATATGTCCAGCTTGAGTGATGTTGAAGTTGTGGACTGGGGTCAGTGCAGCCCAGTGGCTGCAGCCATGCTATCTCCATCGGACCATTCCCTCTGTGTGATTTGGAGAATTGTTCCTACCTGCACAAGCTCCAAGCCCGGTTTCCCCAGATCATTTAGAGATTATGTGAGCTATGACATAACCTTTAGTAAATTAACTAGATATGACTTCTGTTGCTTTTAACTAACACCTTGACTGATAAGGAGCAAAAGATAGGGCCAGGAGTGATTTGGCTGTTACATTAATTTTTTATTGCTGCTTAACAAATTAACACAAATTTAGTGATTGAAAAGAAGAAACGTTTATCATCTCATACTCTCCATGGGTCAGAAATCAGGGCAGAGAACAGCTAGATCCTCTTCTCAGCATCTCAAAGAGCTGTAATCAAGACGTTGGCTGAGTTGCATTCTCATCAGAAGCTCAACAGAGGAGATTTGCTCCCATGCTCCTCAGGTTGTTGGCAGAATTCGTTTCCTCACAGCTGTGAAATCCATGGTGGCTTGTTTCATCAAGTCCAGCAGGACAGAGAGAGTCTCTCTAACCTTTAGGCATTGTTTTAAGCAGCACACCTGATATGGTCAGGCCCACCCAGGGTAATCTTCCTGTTGAGTTACTTAAAGTCAGCTTATTAGGTGCTTTAATTAAATCAGTAAAATCTTTCCATTTGTGCCATGTAAGGTAATTTAACTGTGAGAGTGTGGCATCCTATCACTTTTGCCATATTTCATTGATTAGAAGCAAGTGGCATGTCTGTCCAAGGAGGGGATGATACAAGGGTGTGGGTCATTAAGGGTCATTTTAGAATTCTGCCTTCCGCAGTTAAATTCATACACCCGCATCTTCTGAGTTACCATGTCAGGTTGAGCTGCACTGATGATTCCTAATAAAACCCTCCTTGAGAAATTGAGGCATTCCACTAAATCCTATCTGGAAGCAGGATTTCCTTCTGAGTCAATAGACTGTCTTCTGAATTAGGTGATGTATTTGGTCCCGAGTTTATAATAGGATGATACAATTTTGTTTCATAGCTGTAGACTGGATTTATGTTTAAATTATTAGAGAATAATTAACCTTAAGGTTATAATTTCAGAAAATCTGTGGGTTATTAGTATATGAGAAGCTTAGCCTGTTATTGCCTGGTTGTTCCAAATAAAGGGCTCTCCTCTGCCCAGTTAAGTCCTCCCCTAAGCTGAAGCTCTCTTCCTGCGGGGTTCTGTTCCATGCAGTGACTGTCCATACACTGGTACCCCCTCACAGAACTGCCATTCTGATTGGATAAGGCTGAGGTAGTGCTGCTCAGGGAGGGACCCCACAGTCTTGTTCAAGTGAACTCCCCTTCTCTCACCCCTTATACCATCCTGACCTCTTAAACATGTGACTTCAGCTTGAGACCTGAAATGTGTGGCCTCAAGCCCTTGCTCTCTTTGTAGTGACAGCCTTCACTTCTCTATGGGATGTAGGGTGGTGAGAGCTTGCCAAAAGCTTGATTTTGTTTTTATTTCTTTCTGGTGAATTCATATTGCCTCAGAATCCACACAATTAGAGCAAATTGATATGTTCTTAGTTTTGCCTTCAGAAATAAAAGAATATTTTTTTTAACCAGGATAAAAAATAGTGGGAGATAGGAGCTGAAATTGTTTACAGGAGTATGGTAGCAAGTATGGTAACAAAACACTAGCAGACTATCATAATCTCCTTATGCCTGCCTTCAACAACTCCCTCCTACTCCGCTCTTCCCAAGTGTATGTTTTTATTTCATGGAATCATGGCTTTGTTCTTCTCTCTTTTTTAAAAAAAAATTAAAGTTCTTAGTTTATTAATTCTCTCATGCACACTCACCGCAGATAAAGTCATGGAAGAATCTTTATTCCTTCTGTTGTCCCATCTCCAGCTCACTTTTTGCCTACACCAACATCAACCTTTGCAGTCCCCCTGACATTCTTCACTCTGTTCTTGCGTTCCTTTCGCTGTTTTCTGGAGGTCTTCTGCTCGGACCGGCCACATCTTACATGTCTGTGTTTGGGTTCATTTTTCTCTGTGTCATCTAAGGAACCACAATCCATGCCAAAGCCAGTTGTCCTGCCGCCACCAAAATGGGTCCTGACTCCAATTACAAAGATGATGTCTAGTGTGATCTTGTACATTTTGACTAATTTTTCCCAAATTTCTGTCTTAGGAACTGTTGCCTTCCCAGGGTGAAGGATGTCAAAGACCATTTATTTTTGCTGAAGTAGTCTGTTGGTCATGAACTTCCTGGCTCAGATAGTTACTGTGTCGCTCATGATGGCAGGCAATCCTCAAGCAGCCAGGGAGGGAAAAAACCTGTTCTTCTCTTCTTATGCTGCATGATCTTTTGGGAATTTTTCATATATTCCGTTCATATCAATCACATTTTTACCAATGACTCCCTTCCTCACCAAGACATAACTGCTGCTTAAATTTTATATAAATCTTTTCTCACCTTTTTTATAGCTTTGCCACATTTGTTTATATCCCTAAATAGTATTTTGTTTATTTTTGAACTTTATACATATGGAGTCATATGTATTATTTGGTGACTTGTTTCTTTCATCTAATGTTAGTTTTTAAAGATTCATACATGCTGATACTTATAGCTATATTTCATTTTCACTATCAGTTAGTATTTCTTATATAAATATCCAAAAATAATTTTGTTTACCTTGTGGTCTATAGATACTGATTTATCTAGTATTTTTATGAACAAATCTACTATATACATTCTGAAACATAACTTTTAGTGCCCAAGGGTTTCTCGATTTAAGAGGAGAATTGAAATATTGAAGGATTAAACATGTTCAACTTTACCAGGTAGTAATGCCTGGCTTTTCCAATATATCTAGTTCATTTAGTCTCCTTTTAGTAGATGAGTTTATTTTGTTCTGCACCTCTACCCCCACTGGGCACTGTGCAATGAACGATATGACTTGCCCATTCTCAGTTTAATATATTCTGAATGAAGTCATAAACTATTGTATAGGAGAATACCGGTGCTGAAGACATTGACCTCACCATGAAACTAGGATTCATAGGGATGTTAAGGATGCTTATTCCTTCTCTGACAATTTATGAAATGCCAAATTAGGCCAATCATCCAGGCAATTTAATTAATGTAATATTTCTGAGATATCCTGTTAATGGGATTAGAATACAGTTCAAGTTTTATTTTAATATAGCTAGTTAATTGTATCAGTTCTTCAAAAACACTTTTTATGGAGTAAACAGTTTTTGATGATTTCATTTCCAACAAAATATTGTTGGTTGAATTTAAAGACACATGCATGTTGATAAAGTTATAATGGATGGGCAAGATTTTTGTTTATTTGTTTTCTATTCCCTTTTCAGGGGCTTTTGAAACAGCTTAATGCAAATTCAAACAACAGTACTTTGAGAATAATTATCAGAAAAATGTTTATCAAATGGATAAGTAGACAGTTATAAAACTAATTTTTGGCTTGTAGCCTAATTCAGATAGGAAAGTGTCAAAATGACTGAAAACTTCCAAGTACTATAAAGTGATTCAGTGGAATAAACCACCTGTGGTCTGATTTTTTTTTTCCTGAAGGAGAATTACATTGTAACTCAAAATAAGCTGCATTACTATTTTCTAAAAATTTTATGAAAAATAAACTTGATTT
Source organism: Desmodus rotundus (assembly GCF_022682495.2). Classification (NCBI taxonomy): domain Eukaryota; kingdom Metazoa; phylum Chordata; class Mammalia; order Chiroptera; family Phyllostomidae; genus Desmodus; species Desmodus rotundus. Next base: position 135,151,258 of record NC_071391.1, on the reverse strand, counting down.
CATGGCTCCCTCCTTCAATTCTGAATGATGTCTAAAAAAACAATTTATCCTGGTTTTTACCTTAATATTTTCTATTCTTATCCTTTGCACTGGGATATTAACATATTGATTTTTCTATTCTTAGGTAATTACCATTAATGGTAATATCTCCTCGTTTAAATGTTGTGACTAAATAAAGTCATAATATCAATCCTATTTTTCTTTTTATTCACTTGTATTTTGCAGCCATGTAAATGTCAACCTTACACCTGAGGGGTCCAAGAGGGTGGCGATGGTGATTAGCTGTTCTGATAATATTAGTGTGCCTTTAATATGGCACTTGACCATTTTCAAAGTCCTTCCATATACAAGTGAGGAAACTGAGGTCAAGAGAGTTTAAGTGACTTGCCAGCTGCAAAGAGGCAATTTCTGTTTGATAAAAAGTTAGAGATTAGAGCGATGTTAGTAAGCACCAAGGCCAGAGCAACAATCTTGTTCTCCTGAATCCTTCACTGAAACATTTTTTTCCTGACATTCTAGGCCATTCTTGTGAAGCTGAGGAACAGCATATAGGCTGTAATAAAATTATTACCCCCTGGCTGAAGATTTCACAATGAAGTGGACGCTTTGGGGGGGGGGGTGGGGAAGGAGAGATTACTGATACCATGTACTTTTAGAGAAAAGTAATCAATTTTTTATTTCATTTTGCACGTGCAGAAATGACCTGCATCTGCCAAAGACACAGAAATGGAATTATTAATTCAAATATAAACAGTTCTAGTGGAGAAAAAAATGACAGTGTCCAGCCTTCATTAGGCCAGATGCTGCTGGGTACATTGTGAGAATAAAACCTCCAGATTGCAATACACTGGGATATATTCTGAAGTATAAGGGACCATGCCCAATGAAATGATTGCCTTTGGAAATGGGCATCCAAATTTATTGCTGTGATATCACGTAATGATGGCCATTCTCTGAGACTTCTGCAGAAATTAGTGTTTCTTTAATAAGCTATCAATTTGAGCAGGGTGGTGAGTATATCACATACTTGTATCTGACATAATATACTTGCGAAGGGGTGGGGTGGACACGGGCGAGGCAGTAAAGCTGGAGGAGAAGAGGCAAAGCAGATAAAATGGGGGTTGAAGTGGGCGTCAAAGGGGAGGGTACTCATCTGCCACTACTGCCTTCCTCTACCTCCCTTTCTTCTGCCTCTTTCTTCTCTTCCATTCTTCTCTGCCAGGGCACAGGGTTTGCAATTTGATTCACAGTCCTTGCCAGCCATTGTCACACCAGATACGCTCCATTCATCGCGGTTCCTGTTGGCCTTTGAAAACAAGCTCTGTGGCCCTGCTCTGTTTGTTGTCAAGAATGAATGGCTCAAAGTAGGAATGCTTCCCAGACGAGAGGTGAAGGGGTCAGTGCGGACCTCTGGACATTCGCAGTGCTTAGCTTGCAGGCATATCACATGAAAGGGAGCGCGACTGCCCGTGCTGCTGCCGGCAGTTTGTGTGTGCGCGGCACGGCGCGGGCTCGATCGCTCAGATCGGGAGACTGCCTGTCAGGTCATCTGCTGTAAAAGCCATTATGAAAAACACCCGAAACTGATGCCTGACTGGAAATCCTTAGTTTACTAAATTGCGGAAATTATCTTTGGAAGGTTTTGTCACTTTTATATATGTATATATATATTTTATAAAAAAAGTAATGTTTGCAGTAATGCCTCATGCAAAGTGCTAGTTGAATGAATCTGTCACTGAAACTTCAATTCCAGATTACCACACGGCAAGATCTGCTATTATAAATGAAAACACATCTTTAGAAAGTTCACAACAGTTTGAAGTAGATGAGCTATTGAAATGTAATAGAAAAATCTCCCCTTTGCAGATTAGTCCAACAGTGATTGTAGTCCAATATGTAAACACAGTCTCATGTTATTGTCAGGGTAAAATGGTCCTTAATGTGCTACTTCAAGAGCAGGTTAGCATTACCTAAGCCTACAGATAATGATATAAATTATCTTTAAGAATTCTTTGCTGTGAGTATGGCACAGAATTCAAAAGCAAATAGGAAATCATTGCATTATTAAATTACTAGACTTTCTTGATAAGTTGTTGTTGATTTTTTTAATCTCTGCAAGCTCTGAACTACAATTTACTAGAAGAATATTACGGAAGAATTCTTAGGGGACCTTTAAAAGTAAATTTTATCAAAATAGGCCTAAAACAGCTAGTGACAAGAAGTGACAAGATCCCACGTGAATAAGTCGGCCTCACTTCCTGTGCACCACGCTGCTCATAGGGTGGCATAGGGGTATGGTCTCCTTCCTGTTTATTTACTGTCCTTTTGGAATATTATTATTTTATGGTAGTTTACTATGCGTGTGAGCTGTGCTTTTCATAATAAAGATTGTGTTAGTTCTCCCAATGACAAAAGTTGTGCTAAGGGAGAAGTAGTAAGACCTACAGTACAGGAAAACTGAAGGAAAGAGCCTTGGAACTGTGGTCGAATAAATTAGAATCTCACTGTCCTTGCAATTTTTTACTTATGGACCAGCTGTCTAAAATATTTTATATTGAGTGTGCATATAAGGAAAACCTGGAAATGATTCCACTTCTGAAATTAGGAGAGTTTGGCAAGGAAGAAGACAAAGAAGAAAGGAGTGAGCATGAGAAAGAAACTGAAGTTCCTTCGCTTTGTGCCTATCTTGAAACAGATGGCCTCAGAGTGGACAAGATCATGGCCGTTCAGTCAGATTTTCAGGCTGGCCATAGCACATATCACTACTATACTTTTTTTTTAATTTGCAGAAAGGGATTACCTCCATGATCAGTGGCTTCAGAGTTGTCTAGACAACATGCTTCAGGTGGTATCAGTGACCTCAGTCACACTAGGCTGACTCTAAATTAGTGATGAGTAGAGCTGGAACGATGTATTATAGTAGTTATAAACCATAAGAAGGTATTTAAATAGATAGATAAGACACATGCAAATCTTTTCATTGCCATGACAACCATCTTGATATAGGTTTTCCATATGTAGCAAGAAGGGCAGAGCAAAAGGCACTGGAAAAATAGCAGGAACCTGTAATGAAAATGAACCCTGGCAGGGGATTAGTCCAGATCTTCATCATTTATTAACTCTTAATGGAATACACACTTCTGTAGTAATATACTACTCACTGGATCAGAAAACCATTATTTCCAACCCTGAGCTGTAGAGTTCTCAGCTATATGATTACATCCCAGGCTCCAAGTCTTCAGAAATGGCTCTGACTGATGCAAGAAAAGACAGGAGGAGGAATACCAGTGTACTTCTGCATGTGAACTCTTCGGTGCCCCAAACAGCTTTTCAGAGAAGGGTTCATCCAAAACTCAAATGGATAATTTGGCTAAATGACTTTAATTGTTTGCTTTTATTGATCAGAGAACATAATGAATTCCTAAATAATCATAACATGGGGTAGTGCATTCCATCTCAAAGTAGGGTGGTATTTGTTCATGTGCAAACCCTTAGGGAGAAGAAAAGAAATGCTGCCTGCTTGCCTCTCCCTCCTTCCTTCCCATTTTTTTTCCTCTTTCTTTTCTTTGCTCCCTTCTTGTCTCTAGCTCTCATTTCCGTTCTCCTTTTGTCCTCCTGGAATTCTTCATTTCTTCAAGTGCCAAAAGAGTTTCAGGGCCAGCTCCAGGCACTGATGATCCTGCTGTGGCCTTGGAAGCTCCCTAAGCAATGCTTTCTTCTGCCACATACCTGCAGAATGAATCGGGTCCTGCCAGCCACCCCATCCCAGCCCGCGCTACCCTGAGCATCTGTTCAGAGGTGAATGATGAGGGTGAGAGAACGCAAGTGTTCTTGCAGCTTGGTGTAACATTTTCCTCTGCGGAACACAGACCTTCACAAGGTCCTTGACTCTTTTGAAATAGAAATGGCAATTCTACCTACTACTTTTAAGGCCAAGATAGGTACTGTCAGCAGCAACACAGAGTCATTAAAATTCTTCAATCAGATCTTTGTATGTTCAATCAGTGTATGGATTCCTTTTGGCACAAACTGGCATTTCAGCACACAAGAGAACATGGGTGAAAACAAGCTGGTTTATCAATTAAAGTGATAATAAATAATTCCACCAAAAATATTTCAGAATGTTTAGTGCAAATGTTGGCTCAGTCATCCATGTCCTGAGGCTGTTTGAAAACTTGGCCTTGCTTTGTGCTCTTTCTAGCATAAAACCAAATCAAAGTCAGAAAGACCATTTCTTATTGCAAAGTAACTTAAATGTTCATTTGGTTGTAGCTCTGACAAAACAGACTCTACAGGGTATTATTTAAATACGGTTTCTTTAAAAACTCTTTAAGTGGCAACGTATTATAGCAGGAGATGGTGACAAGAAATGGGTAAACAGAAGCGCCCTTCAGCAAAGCACAATTTAAAATCTCATTCATCAGGTTCCACCTGTCCTTTGGAAAACATTCTAACTTTATAGAAATTTAAGACTAACCAGAGCCCCCCAAACGGTTGATATTAACACTGTGGGCCATCCTCTGTACTGACACCTCGGTTGCTTATCCAGAATGCATGTTCTGTCTGACAAATTTGGGGGGTGTTGTTTTGCCTTCAAGATATTCAGATGTTCCTCGTTTGACATTTGGGGTTTTAATTAACAGTCTTTCTGCGTATTTAAGGCAAAATGAATGTGGTCTGGTCTGGACAATGCTGTGAAGTAGCTTTATTTATGAATGCCATCCCTGTCATGTTAATTTGTACTACGTTTCTGGTGAATCCTAAAAGAAGACATTACACAGTGGATTTGGAGGAGTTAAAGGGAATCTACAGGGTGACTTTAATCTTTATGTCTTTATATACTGGAGGGCATTTTACTGCACCTCTGCACTGCTCTCACTACACAATCATTTTCTCCTTTAGAAATGTAGCCATTTGGATCAATAGTTACAGTACAATATATTGTACTTCTGATGGGGGGCCTCCTAGGACAGTTAAGAAGCACCAGGGTGATTTTACCAAATGCTTGGTTATACGCTAAGGCTTATTTTGAAAAGAAAGTTAGCACAACATACATAGAAGCAAATTTATGAGCATTATAATACATTTTTACTTACTCTACTTACGTATATTAAAATAAAATTAGGAAAAATGAAGTGCAAAAGAACACTTTGCAGCTTGCAAAATAGAGATTTTTAATGGGACACCAGAGCAGTGGCAGCTAGAAGGAGCTGTCTTTTGGAATTTGTAGCTGTTGCTACCAAACACTGAGATTTTGGGTTTGGCGTCTATTTCTGGCTGTTGTGATGATTGTACATTTCTAATATTGGAAAGGAAAGGGGGAAAAATCCCTGAGATGGCCACAGATGTTTGCAGAGTACACAGAAGATGGAGCAAGCAAAAATGTAAAGAAATTATACGTCTCTTACAGTGTTAACAAATGTAGGCTGCAAGTCGAGGATTTTACTGTAAATTCTTTATCTATAAACAAACTGGGTTATCACAGCTGTTTATTGTACTGCTAGTCCTGGTCCTAACCTTTACCTCTTTATTGCTTACATACCATTCCCTTGTTTATGCGTCTGTACCATTCTGTGCCCTTGAACTTGGTCCCTGTGAGCCCCGACCCCTTCGAGCTTGCTCACTCACTCCACTCACGTCTGCAATCAGTAAATCTGAGACAGGCCCTGGCTGATAGCCGAGCTGCAGTAGGGCAATTAACACAGAACTAAAGTGTCATTCCTGGCAGGGTGGGGAGAGTGGCAGACCGCAGATGACAGTTCTCAGTTCTGAAGCTGTGACATCCAGGCCAGACCTGGGATTATAGGGAACAGGGGAAAAAAGGAAAGAGGGAGTTAGGGGGGTTTATTTGGAGGGAGGGAGTTCCTCAAAGAAAAGAGCTGAGTGGCTTCTCTTTGAAGAATTGTTTATTCCCTGTATCAGATTCCAGCTGTCTGACCAGTTAATTGGATGAATACCTAGAGGAAAACATTCTGTGCACTAAGTGAATTGGGGAAAATGGGCATCTTTCTCTTTAGGAGAAAGTGCTTTTTCTTTAAAAAAAAAAAAAAACAACAGTAACTCTCAATCACTTTTTAACGGTGTTCCTGCCAGACTTAGATTAAAAAAAGGAAAAGAAATATCTTTTATTAAGAGCTTGTCTCCCCCCACCCTTTTGCCCACTCACAGTTTCCCCTGCAGCCACCTACCTGCTCCAGGCCCTGATATCTTAATAAAGTTGGTGTTGAATGGAAGCAAAGCGCCCAGGCGGCTGCATGCTAAGAAGAAACTTTTTTTTAGTGCTTTGCTCTGAGTAGCTCTGGAGACCTACCCATGAAATATGAGGAACTGTGCTCAGCACCCCACGTCCTGAGGTCTCAAGGGAACCCAGGCCACCAGGGGGCATCCTGGATCCTGAACTTGGATGCCCAGGTGTCAGCTTCCTGGGTGTTGTGCAAACCGATTTTGAAAGCAAAGCCAGCCCTTTCTCAGATTTGGACACTCTCTTCCCTCCTTCATTTCACTGCAGGTCTTTGCCTGCTATTCTCCTCAAATAATTTAGTTTTTCATGGGATTGCTTTTGATTGTTAGAAAATCATATTTAGGAATAGCAGCTGTCATTTATTGAGTACTTAATTGATATCAGGAGTTGTATTGACTGTATCTTATTTATTTCTCACCAAGAAGAAATGAGGAAAGAAACAAGACCAAAAAGCATGGGTTATTCTCTCCACATTCCAGATGAGAAAGCTGAGACTCAGAACTGTCAAATATCTTGCCAAGGTCAAATGCCTAGAAAGGGTAGAACCAAATTTCAAGATATGTTGATGTCAGAAAATATGTCTGGAGCACTGGGGAACAGTTCCTTAACCACTCAGTGTCTGTTTCCTTATCTGTAAGATAGGAATATGCACCGAGTAGGGTTATTGTGAGGATGCAGTGAGTTGATGCTGCACCTACGAAGGGCATTGGAGTAAACGGATAGCACATCCTGAGGACCCTGGAATATTGTTGTCAGCATCACTATCATTACATTGCCTCCCTGACTGTTTATAGTGAGGTGGTGAAGGGAGTAGCAGATTGAGAAAGCCAGTGTGGTAAGTGGCAAAAAAAAATTAAAAATTAAAAAATTAAAAAAAAATCAATCTATAGACGTAAGGAAGAAGAAATAGAAAAGACCTGAATTTTGGACACAAGAGAATTTATATGTGAAGCATCATGTAATCCCATCCAAGTATATGTAGATGATCCAGCTATGTAATGAGTTCACACAAAGGATGAATTGTTCAAAAGGATCTCCTAGGCTAACTTTTTCCATTTCAGGGTTTGTCAGTATTGTAGCTGATAAGGCTTTGGCATTACTCTATCTCATACTGTACAGCCTACCATATGGTTGTGAAATGAAGGCTGTCCTTTCAAACTCTGCCTTATGAACATGACATTGGAATTAGTGTCTTGTCCAGGAACATAAGCTTCAAGCTCTGAACATATATACTTGATAGTGCGATGCTTCATATTAGTGCTAAAATGGGCCTCAGAACTCATTTTAAGGATAAGGTGATGGAAGAGTTAAGTCACATGATGGTTTTCCATGTTGTGCCAGGGGTAGAGTCCAGCTGTCTTGCCTCCTGGTTCGTCATTTTGTCCCACATCCCGCACCACGACACATCACCTCTGTATCTTCTATCAATATGTAGAACTCAGGAAGTGACAGGTGTGCTCAGTAATTATTACAATATCAAGATTCATGTCATGTGGCACTCTGAATGAAGAGAATTGTTACTGTTCTGTAGCAAAACGAGGTAAGAAATCCTGAAATTCAGATTTCAGCCTTGAAATCACTAAGGAGAACTCTTTAAAAAGTGGCCCTGCTAGTAATCTGCCCTCTATGTATGTATTTTTATTTGTGTTTGTCATTGCCTTCGAAGCATTCGGGCTGTGGCCTGTGGTTTAATTAAAAGGCATCAGAAGTGAACATCCCTTTACCTCAGCCCATGCCGCTGTTAATTCCACTCTTTCTTTTGAGTGTTTCTGCTCTTGCTTTGTCCTCTCAACACCGAACCACTGCTGCCTATAATGTGTGGGAACTCTGTTTTTCTGAAAGGTGGTAGGTGTTTTTCAGAGAAAACAGTTCTTAGACTAAATAAGTTTAGGGAATTCTGAACGACTTAGAGCCTTAAAAACTCATGACAAGCCTTCTTAAAAAGCCTTCTTGAATTATAAAATGATCCAAAGGAAGAATACTCTTTCATTTTGCTTGGCCTAACATTGCCTAAACTTATTAAATGATAGAATTATTTTCTGCAGTTAACGGTATGTTACTGTAGTGGAGTTGCCTGTAGAATAAACTGCATCCACAAACAGCCCTGGGAAGGAGAAGTGGGGTCACTTAGGACCCAGAAGAGACACAATGCTCTGCCCACACTCCATTGGCCAGAACTCAGTCACATGGCCACTCCTCACCACAGGGGAGGCCTGGGACATGTAACCTAGCTGGTGCCCAGGAGGGAAAGGAACTATATCTTAGGAATAGATAATTTTTGCCACAATTGCCAATTGTTAACATCTTTTAGAACAAGTATTCCACAACCAGAGACTGTTAATGCCACTTTCTTTCACCTGCTTGAAATAAGATTAGATGCTTTCTAAATTTCTTCCAATTCTGGAACCTATCTACAAGTGTATCTTTAAGGTATGCTTAGAAATGGGGTACACATTTCTGCTATAACTTGATTAAGTAAAAGAAATGTCTGATGGGACTTATTTGTCTTAAATATTGAAGAATCAATATTAAATCTTAATGCAGAGGTGGCAGTGAGGGAAGATACAGTTATGGGGCTTCGACATGGATCTTTCTGCTGTTCTCAGTTCCTGCGAGGACAGAGTTTCGAGACTTGGAAGAAATGGTTGTTCATGACCCATTTGGCAATCTTTCCTATATATGAGATGTCTCAGAACAGCTTTGGACCAGTGACAGCTCACATTCGATTCATGATTAAATTGTCCGATGAATATTGGAATTGTGGTTGTCTCATGCTTTGAGTTAAAAAAAAAAAAAAAAAGGGTACACGTGGCTTGAAGTTTAGGCAGGCATGCCGGTGCGGGAGTTCTGAAACCTGGCTTGCTTTTTCTTCAAGGCCTGTGGTCAACTATTAGTCCATAGGAGTAGATTATAGGGCTATTTAAGGTTAAAATCAGGATTTTTCTGGAAAAAAGGTAGTATGTTGAGGCTAGCACTGTTGATGTCCACAAAGGTGATAGTCAAGAGCTCTGGATCCTTCATTTAGATCTGGAAAATATTGTAAAGACAGCATTACTAACACTTGCACTGACCATAATTAAACTTTACACATATGAAATGAAGGATTTTGCAAAGAAAAATCATGTCCCTACAGGCCCTCTAAGTTAATTCAAAACCTGTCTTGAAAAGTTTAACTCTGATCAGTTCCTAATCATTTCATTTACTGAGTTAGAACATAACTTAGAAATATTTTCCTAGCTGTACCGGACAGAAACTTAAAATCCAAGAAGTAAATGTGGCCTGGCCAAAATTGCAAGTAATTTGTGGCAGAACTGACCGGAAACCTCATGTGTTTAACGGACTTGCCCGATCTCTACTTGATCCATTATTTCAAAATATGTAAGTAATGAGTGCATTTATATAGCTATTTGCATAGCAAAGATAAACTTATAGAACACCATGAATTTAGTTTATTTTTTTTCAAAAATGATTCGAGTGCTGTGACAGATGCTGGATTTACAGCCAATAATAACAAAAAGAAGTCAGAGGCTGTTGCGAGGAATAAATGAGCTAGTAAGGTGTGCGCTTCGAATAGGATTTGGCAAAGAGTAAATGATCAATAAATGTTTGCTGCTATTGTCATCTTTGTTATTGTTGCTTTAGTAGAATGAGAAGACATTCCCACACTTGGTGTCTTCTTTGTAAAGTCTCATTCACTGTGCTTGTGTCTTCAGGAAACTCAACTTATTCCACGAGAACCCCTCACACAAGCCCCTCATTCTTCATGGACTGCATTCCTTTGTGACTCCGAGCCAGAGCTTGTGTGCACGATGTTTCCCGGGAATATTTATAGTTAGCAGCTGATTTGGAGCCGAGAAATGATTTAAGCTCTATAAGAAGCTTGTATTAATACTTTCTACTTTTTTTTTTTTCTGAATTGACTAAGGTTGCAGTTGTGACATCTACTACTCTTTCCAGACAAGACAGGAGTGGGGATCGGGGGCAGGGCAGCTTGGGGGAAGAGAAAGAGAGAGAGAGAAGGCATGTTCATGGTCCAAGTGTGAAATTTACCAATGCTAAGAGAGTGCCACTGTTGGTGTAGCAGGGGCTACGAAAATGAGTTAGCTCCAACTTTGTCCTTAGAGGACTTTACTGTCTTCTAATGAGGATAAAGAAAGTGCACAGATAAGAAGACACCAAGTGGGGGTGGGAGAGGCATGAAGCTCTGTAGTGTATAGGAAACAGAAACAAACTCTGAAGGGAAATCAGAGACAGAGGACATTTGCTTTTGAAATCATCAAAAGCAATGACCACTGAGCCAAACAAGGAAGGTGTTTAGCTGATGATGAAATAGCTTTCTCCAGTGCTCAACTAGCAGGCATTGTTTATTTATTTGTTCTAAAAATATCAGTTTCAAAATCCCTATTGTTATATTAGCATTTATTTGCTGATCACTGAAGGTGCACCGTGTGCCTGAGGGAATTTCTCTTCAAGTGTTTCAGGGAGGACATTCCGGCTCTAACAAAGGTATGAAGGGGTGTAAACTCGGAGGCAACAATGTTATGAAATGTAAATCTGCAATGCTGAGTGACAAGGAAGGACTCAAAGGCACTAGGATTAAAGAAGACAGAAATAGAGCTTAAAAGGGGGGTCTTATTTGCTGGATGGAGACAAGCCCTGGTGATGACTACAGTTGTTTCAAGCTTTGGAACTTTTTACAAGTAAACTTATGTTCTCATACTTGGTGAATAAAACTATTAAAAATTTCTCCACTAAAATTGGAAGCAACCTAGATACACTTCATTTAAAATATACCATCAAGTCCACCAGTCAACACTTGAGCATCACAAGGTTTTCCTCCTCACAATAATCATTGCAAGCCAATAATTTATCCCAAATTATTGAACCTTTAAGTCACATGACGAAGTGGACTCAGGAGCCTGCTCTGTTGATATTGAATATCCATTTTAAAGAACTAGGTCAAATGACTTTGCTCTTTAGCCAGAAACTTTTTGATTTGTTTTCTGTTCTATTTGTGTGTCTAGATTCTTGATCATTGCTGATTGGATATTTCAACTATATTACACCCCACCCTTGAAAAAAATAACTTGTTTTTCAGCGTTATTTTCCTCCTATTATTAGGATTATGTTGATACCATGAAAAACATAATGTCCACACATTTCCAGCTATCTGGGTATTTTGTGCTATTAGAAACTTATTGAATGTGTCATTCATTCATTCATTCATTCACTCAAGTGTCATTGAATATTTATTATGTGCCTGGTACTCTTAAACCTTGAAGATGAAAAGATTGACAAAGACACACATACCGGCCATCTTTGCTACCCTTCCAGATTCACGCTCTGCTTTCCTTCTCCTTGTTCTATATCATGGAAGCCTGATTTTTATGAAGATTACTAATGGGCTCTTTTGAGCTATAAGCTAGTGGGATGTTCTGGAGGGGAGAGAAAGGTTGGGGTGCTCTTTGTCCCAGTCTACTCTCTGTCAGGTAGCTCTGTGCAGCTGTGTTCCTGAAGGGCAGGCTGCTCTGAAGAGGAGCTTTTCATATAGCTAACCTTTCTAGGTTCTGCTCCTTCGTCCGGCACCACTGGGCTAAAGAGTGTAAGAGAAACTACTGTTACTAGGCCCATGATATACTGCCGTATTCTTCTTGGTTTCCTTAACGCCTATTTTAAATAGCCTTCCTTTTAAACTCTGCTCAATTTCCAAGTTTGGGAATGGAGTCTGTTTCTTTCAAGGACTTTGATACACTGTGTTTCTTCCATTCAAGGAATTAATACTGGTGGGTAAGAATAAATCCTGAATAAACACCTATTAAAGTTAATAGTAATACATTTTCTACACCTCCCTGGATTTGGACTGTGGCAGTGGTGGCCCAACTGATAAAAATAATCTTCTGACACTAACTCCTCTTCTGTTGCAAATGTCTTCATAGATTTTCCCCATCATTTCTAGATGCAAAGATATTTCCTGTCTAGCATTACAGTAGGATCTTAATGGTCAGAAATACTCTGTAACCAAAACTGCCCTTTCTCTGTAGAATATATAACAAAGAAATTACAAGGGTTTCCAAGAGCTGGGGCAGGGATGTCACTTAAAGCTCTGCGGTGTCCTGATCTTCCGCTCAGCCTCCAGCCTGGCCTCTAAGACCCATTGTCACAATTTACTCACCGTGCGCAGTCTTTTCTCACTGCTTTGTTTCCTCTGCTGAAGACATGAAATCTCTCATGCTTTCTCTCTGGAATTCTAACCATTTTTTTTGGATGGTTTTACTGCACTTTTTAGATTTATGTGGTTTCCCTTTATTATTTTTTAAAATATAAAATCTTCCTCATGAAAGGAAATATTCTGGGTGACTTTTTAATTCCATATTTCCTGATAATTATTAAGATGTTTTAATATATAACAAGATGTATTATTTTCTGCACTATCCTTGATTTCCTTCTTAGTACAACCCAATATCCTATTTTTAAAAAATCTTCTCCTGTTCGTCAAGTCAATATATTCTTTGAGCTGTTGATGGTAATATCTCGATTTCTTTCTTGAGAGGCTGTGGGTAATTCAGAAGCCATTAGTGTACTGTGTATGAGTAGTTTGAATTGCTTCTTCTGCTGGGTCTTACCTTGAACTTGCTACACTCAATTCCATTCACCATTGTGGAGCTTGATTATTTAACTGCCTTTGGTCTTTCTGAAGTCTTCCCACCCCTTTTTCTTGACTACATGTATGTGTAGTATCTGAATAATTATGTGGTTTTGATAAACTTGCCGACTTGCTATTTACCCCATTTTTCAGATTGTCAATAAACTTGTAGAATACCTGTGCCACCCACTCATGATTCAGAGGTCATCAACTAATTTCTGAGCTGGTAACTAGCGATTTATTTCAGCATTCCTTCTTTTAACTAGTTTTCAATCCAATGCTGCTAGAATTCAGTGACTTTTTAGAAGATACCAAAAGAATCAGTTAAACTCATATTATTCAGTGAAAATAAAAATAGTTAAAACTCTTACGAAGACACAACCTATTTATTACCCTCACTTAATATTTTACTTAATACCCTCAGCCTCTTTTGAATCTCAGCCCATAGCCACCACTTTGTAAAAGTGAAAATGAATTATTTCCCAATTATTTTTTCTTTTTGAAAGAGACATTAAAAAAATGTTAACAGGCAAGGCATTATGGGATATAACAGAATTAAATATAATTTGCCACTCGATAATTATCAAACTGGCCATTTATCAACTATTTAGACATGGAATACACTGTGCTAAGTACTCAAGGGCAGACAATGTTTAAGACTTCATTTCTTCCTTCCATTAGGGGAACTAAAACAGAAGCAAATATCTAATACATGAGTCTGTCAGGGATGTCCAACCTTTTGGCATCTCTGGGCCACACTGGAAGAAGAGTTGTGCTGGACTACACACTGAATACACAAACGCTAACAAAAACTGATGAGCAAAATAAAGTTTTAAGTAAATTTACTATTTTGTGTTGGGCCACAATCATAGCTATTCTGGGCCATCTGTGGTCCATGGGCCACAGGCTGGACAGCCCTGCAAAGCATTATATAAGAATATCTGTAGCAATATGACAGGATTCCAAAAGATGAAGTATAAGAAATTACACATTTGATTGTCAAATGAATGTTAGAAGTAATAAACACGAAGGGTCCTTAAGGTAAAATCTTATTTGACTGATGTCATTATGGAGTGGAAAGAGCATGGGCTTTGGAATCAGATTTTGGTTTGAATCTTCTCTCTGAGTGAGCTTCAGCCTCACTCACCATCTTTCTGCTTGAGATCACAGTGACGGTGCCTCCCGGGTGATGCAACAATGACTTGCTCAAAATTAAACTTTGGATGCTGCCTGTTGTTTGCCTCCTGCACTTTCTCTCAGCCTCCCCCATATCAGGAAAAGCAACTGTGCTTCCAGTGGCTCAAGTTAGTAATTTAAGTGTTACCCTTGATTCTTCCTTTTTCCTCACAATCCTGGTGTCTACTGCTTCAGCAAATTTGTCAAGCCCACCTCTAACATAGGTCTTCATGTGGAATCACTTGTTTGTCCATCCCTTGCCCTTGCCGACATCTGAGCCTGGCTGCTGTGGTTGCGCATCTGGAATAGAGCCGTAGCCTCCAACACCTTCCTACCTCTGCCCTCGCCCTGCTCAGCTCCCTTCCATGTGGAAACCATGTAATTTCCTGAAAATTTGAATTGTAAGAAGTTCGTCTCTTGATTAAAATCCTGTAATGACCATCACTACCTGTAGGGAAATAAAAGTCTAAACTTATTCCTAAAGCCTACAAGATCCTCCAAGGGTCATGCCCTTCCTGACTCCCCAATTCCACCTGCGCCTCTCTTTCGCCACAGACCCTTGGATTTGTCAACCTCATTTCTGCTACTGATCTTTACTTTTAATTGCCTTTGTCTACACTCTTCTTTATATCATTCCCCACTTTTCCTTGAGGTTTTAGACTTCCTTAGAGAAGACTTTCTAACCACACTTAATTTCTTTTATTTTCTAACTTACATTATTTTCCCAATGTTATTATATTCCTTTCCATTGTTTTTATACTTTGTCTTTCCTCTCCATTGGGACATAATCTGTAGCAGGGCAGAGGCTTTGTCTCGTGCTCCATTGCCTCCTTAGTTCCCCGTGTGCGCTTGGTACGTATTAATTTGCTGAATAACTGAAGACTAATCACATAAAATTCTTATGGCTCTCCTAATTCATTTGGATGGCTGTCACAATTTGCAGCTTGTATTAGCATTCCCCTTAACCTTTTTTAGAGTTTATTTTCTATGACCCCAAATTATTCTTATATCTTAATTGGCAGATCTTTGGTTATGGACAACAATAACTAAGGAAGTCAGGCTGAGAAAACACAAAAGCTTTTAAGCTTTCAGAAATGAGAAATTTAGGTCAGGCTTAAAGAAAATGGTAATATTGATAATATTACATAAAAGCAGAGAGACAATGATGAGAAAATTGTAATGTAGGAATACGGACCTTTGCATTTCTTTAAGGTAAGTAAGATCTCAATATTTACATTAAAATTGTTCCATGTGTGAGCTGAGATGATGTCATATGTCTTGGTACCAAATATGAGAAAGTTGTAAAAATGCTTTCTGATAGGTCTGCATGCTCGTCTCCAGAAGAAGAGAAAGCACGTAATGTCACTACAACAAAATAGAGGAGCTGTAGGGGGATGAGTCCTCATGGGTCTGTGAAAACATGTGCTAATAGCTAAACTGCTAACATTTGATGGAATTTACTGTCTGTCAAGTCACACTGTCTTAATTATTGACCGTGACTCTTATATTCTTCTATAGAGTTCACCTGGACATGCAAGAATTCACTGAATTTCCCTTCTCTAAGTTTAAAGAGACTTGTAAGTCCCAGCTCAGACCTTGAAACGTTCAATCTGCAATGAGACCTCATCCTCTTCCCTTTGGCAGTGTCCTGCCTGTCACCTCTTTCAGAAGTTGGTTCTGTTCCATTTAGTTTTGCCAAGGTCTTGGCAGCCTCACATGCACGGAGATACCAAGATAGAGTTAGAGTGTGATCATAAAAATTACAAGGTGCAAACACACACTGCAGGTTGGCTGCGTGTTTATCAGCAACACCCAGAGACCATCACACACAATCTAATCAGCAAATCACCTACATGCAAGTTATCCCATTGGCCACCTCAGGTGAAAATGAAACAGCTGTTTAATTTAGCTTTTATGAAAGAAACTCATAAAAGCTAAAGCTGAATCTTTGATATCTTTATTATGAATGTGATTTATTTATTTATATTGCTGTTATCTGATCTTGCTTGAGATCATTATGTTGTTCTAGAATTATAGTCTTGAACTGTAAGACATGCATATTGGTGGTATGGACAATGATTTTAGAAGGTACTTTGATGAATTTAAAATAATGTGATAGTAGTATATTTATTTTTAGGTGTATTAGAAAACATATGTATGGCCCTCAAATCCCTGATGCATTCTTTAGAACAAAATTAAGCAATGAAATGGCAGTTGATTTACAGTATGTTTACAGTAGAATAAATAATACTACAAATAATACTCAGATCTGGACAAAAATTATGAACATGGTAAGTGACTACCTAAGTTTTGGGAAGCATGGTAACACTCCCTAAATATAATCGCACTTGGTTTATGACAGGGATAAAATAGGTTTGGCAATTTCCTTTTCATTTGACAACTTGATTAAAAAAAGTTTTGCTTCAATAGAACCTCAAATGAAATCCTTTGCAACAAAAATTGCTAAAGGTGAGAGTAGGAAAAACAGAGTAAGGGTGGGAGAAGGAAATGGGGACCGGCATGGAACTGGGGCTCTGGTTGTGATGGCACGCTTGCATTCCCCACTGGTGAGTGGAGGAAATACGATTTGGGAACCTGGACTACTCAAATCCTTAAAACTTCCCAAGAAAAGAGCTTTGGTGGGTCTGAGACTATGCAATCGCCAGCCACAACTGAATGCTTTATTGCCGTCTGGAAGTGTTTATTTTCTGAACATAAATTCAGGGGACAGATTCAAGGCATGTCTAGAAATAAAGCATATCATCATGTGAGCTGAGCTGACAAGGACAATTTACTGTACCCTGCATTTGTTCTGGGCCAATCGGAGGAGAGCCGGCGATTAACATTCTAAAAATCCCTGCTGTTCAGTTCTGATTGTCCCTTCACTGAACTTTGGAATGGAGTGGATTAACCCCTTGAGGGACTCCAGTGCAGAGTGCAGAGCCCAAGAAGGGACACTTGTTCGTCCCAGAAGATACGCTCAGTGTCAAGATGTTCTGGTAGCAGCGGGCCTGTTGCTGATCCTGTGCATTTGAGGGCACTGGGAAGGAAGAGGCAGCCACACACTAAACTGTTTCCTGAAGGCTCTTGCTGAGAAACTGGGGTTTGGGATTTATAAAGTTTCCATCTGATTCTGCAGTAAAGATGGAGCAAGTGTTTATGTTTATCATTTGAACAGGGACTGCAACCCACTTAATTTGGAGAGACAGGACATATATAGTGTTTAATAGCATGAGTTCCAGAGCTTGATGGAGCTGAATGTGACTAGCAGCCCCTCTATTTATAGCTATGTGCAAGTTATTAGTGTATCTGACCTTTTGCTTCTTATTTACAAAGCAGAGGGTGATACTGATATCATAAGTCAGCTAGGAGGATTAAGTGAGATAATGTGTGTGGAGTGTCTGACTCAGTAAGTACTGTGTCCTGTAATTGTTATTACTTACTAATTAGTACTATTTAATTCATATACTGAGAAATAAAGAAATGCAGAGAACATTTTTGCTATTTTCCTGGAGGCATAGGTGTTGTTTTACACATCATTTTTAGAAAACCTAATCTCAGCTATAGGTGGCAATGTTTAATCCATTGTGAGTATACAATTTTGAGATTTTATTTAAAACTTAAGGGCATTAGATTGGAAAAAAATCTTCAGTTTCAAAACACAATAGAGAAAATTTTAGAATAGTATGTAGAGGCAAATCCACATTTGAATAACTTGCATCACTCTGTCTGATGTGCAGAATATTAGCAAAATTAGTCTAGAATTAAATTTATGCTGGAAAAAGAAATTGGTTAAGGTAGTTTGATTTATTTGAGATTAAGATTTTGTGTATGTTCCTTTCCATCATACAAATGATTAAGCATTTAAAGTTTGAATGTACTCATGATAAGGCATTTTCTACCACTTCCATTTTGGGTTCTGTCTCCCAAATCCTTCCCTTTTGCTTTTGGTCCCTCGCTCTAACAAGAAGCAAACATCGGCAGTCAGATGGGATGTAGTGGGGGTTGGGGGGGAGGAGGAAGGAAGGATCACAAGGAAGCATTTATTGGAAAGGGCATAACTTACAGTCTTGCATAATTTTTGCTGAGGGACTCCTAAGCATCCTATGGAGTTACTGGGTAGACAAGGATTATAGAGATGTGTGTTTCAGCTTACTTAACGTTAATGCTTGGTCCTTGTACGTTCATCTGAGGGACACAAAGCAATTTCATTGAATTTTTTGAAAAAAAAACCCTCCACGAGTCTTTATTGTCTATTTTGATGGTTCTATAAACAGACATTTTCATGGCCAGTTGATTTGTGAGCTGAGAGTATCCAGGGAACAGAATTTCCTCCCCTCCCCTCCCCTCCCCTCCCCTTCCCTTTTTCTTCCCTTCCCTTCCCTTCCTTTCTTTATCTTCTGAGTTTACCCTCTCTGAAGGTGAGCCTACATTTTAAAATATGCTATTGATCATACTTTATTTTCAATTTTACCTTATCTTGACTCATTCAAAGTAAGGTTCCAGGTAACCCACAAGAGATCCCCATTACTAGTTTTACAGGCCTATTGCTAATATCCCTATTTATGACAGCCAAGTTGGTGATATATTTCTCAACTATCTATATAACTGAATAAGGCTATTATTGGAAATACACAAATGAGATAATTAAAAAATGGTTAAATGGCACATTCCATTTCTCTTACAAATAACTCCATATATTACTATTACTGTTTAATAATCAGTAATAGTAATAATAATATATAATAGTAATAATATTACTATTATAATAATATAATAGTAATATAATAATAATCAGTCCTTGTTTTTAAGATATTAACAATCTAGTGTTTGTCCTGCTCAATCCACTTTCATAATGAAAAGCTCAGTGTGTTCGATGGCCTCCTATCACTTCCACACTAATTGTGATAAAATGTTCAGTTAAATCTACCAATATGTATTTGAAAATTAGGTAGAAGGAATGTGGGGAAAGTACTTTGTACTTTTAATTGATATGCTGAACGACCCTGGTTTTCAAGTGAACTAATGCATTTGATTTTTCTCCTTTCTAGATGTGATTTAAAAATCGTGGTGCCTGAGATAATCTAGGGTGGTCATTCACACTCTAGATAGAGTGTCTGTGTCTGTGTCAGTTATCCTTGACTTTTTCAGTAAAAACAATTTTGCTAGTAATATATTTAACTTTGTGACTGACGTTCATTCAGACTAATATAAAGGTTTGCCTAAAATCTGGTTCACCATGACCTCTTACCCCTCCCCTCCTCACCCCTGTATTTTTTCTGTTACTTTCCTGAGATTCCTTTGTCATTTTTCCCAAGTCAGTTATGTTTTCCTGAATTAATCTCAGAACTGAGGGCCACTGGGCATCTTTCACTTTTATAAAACATCAAAACTATAGCATTAGTGTTGAGTCTCGGACCTGTGCTGTTCTTTAGTCACTCTGTTTAGTTCTTGTTTTTATGTATGTCTTTTTCAGGTTAAAGGAGATCTTTTCATGGTTTCCCTACCCTTTCCCTTAGAATTCTCCTACTTGGAACTGTAGTGGCAGCCTTACAGCTGTAGAAGTCATTCTGTCCAGGCCACAGAACTCTGGATGCCTAAGGCTCTTCAGGATTTTACTGAACTGTCTACTTCTCTGGCCTTTGTCTGCTACCACCACCTCCCTCCCCACACCAGGTTTTTTTTTTTTTTAATTTTTTATTGTTATTCAATTACAGTTGTGTGCCTTTTCTCCCCACCCCTCCACCCCACCCCACCCGAACCCCCTCCCTCCCCCACCTCCACCCTCCCCCTTGATTTGGTCCATATGTCCTTTAAAGTAGTTCCTGTAATCCCCTCTCCTCACTGTCCCCTCCCCACTCCCCCCTGCCCATTGTTAGATTGTTCTTAACTTCAATGTCTCTGGTTATATTTTGCAACCAGCAAACGAGTGGACCCACACCAGGTTTTCTACCCTGTGGCCACACCACGCTATTCAGCTGTTCTCTCAGGCCTCTGTCCTTGTCCTAAATAGCTTTTCTTTCTTTAAGGCAGCTCAGAAGATACCACTTCCTACATCCTTCTCCAACACCCAAGAGCAGTTCAGTTTCCTTAATCGCTGAGATCACAGAGCTCCAGGTGCTCTCTATTATACCTGCACTATAAAGACCTGTTGATTCCACCCCCTTTGGCATCTGACTAGGAGACCCTTGAAGGAGAGATTCTGTCTTTCTTTGAGCTGTATCCTCAGTCCTCAGCAGAATGCTTGGAAATAGTATGATGTATTTTTTGGTTGAGTGAATGTATGAACATACTATAATTGAATGAATGAATTCTCCTGAGCTAATTACACACCTCTAAAATACTAGATTGTAAAGTCCATGGAATTGCCTGTCCTAGAAATTATTGCTTTCTTTTACTCTTTTCTTAGGATCAAGAAAAAAAAATAAGCTAATGACAGTTTTCTGATACCCATAAGTGTGTTAAGCAGTATTAGGTATAAAAAAAGAGATAGGAAACAAAAAAATTGTTTAGGGAGCTTGAAGTTCTAAAATATATCACATTACTTGATGCTTATATCAGTAATTGTTAAAACTGGTACTATTTTCTGAATGTTTGGTGGATGTTCACTCTTTAAAAATTAAACGAGTCTCTGAGACAGAGTGAGAATCTTTTGATTAAGAGGTAAAAGGAAGGCCGGAAGGGACCCAAAATGGTCGTCCCTACTCAGTTTCTGTAGCCCTGGTAGATACACGTCAGGAGGATTGATTAAAAAAAAAAAAAAGGAGCATCAGCTCAGGCTCCTCCCTGAAGTTTGTAACCCTTTGCCCTCATTTCTTCTCTGTATACATATGAACACTTTTATTTTCTCTCGCCTGTTAGGAAGTTCTGCACATGAAATTTTGGGAATTTTTTTTAATGTTATAGTAATGTAGTACGGCTATCCCAGCTTTCTATCAGAAGTGGCAGGCAGCCAAAAACTAGAATCATTGTTTGCAAACTCTAAATATAGAGTCAAGATTTATATGAAGAAAACAGATATGTCTTGTTATAAAACCATGAATAAGCATTGGCACAAACATAATAGTTTATTCTTCCTTGATATCGCTTATTTTAAATAGCTATCTATCTTTTACTAAGATACTGTAGAAAGATACATTACAGAAATATTTGCTTCAGCTCAAAGTACTGGAGGGTTGGTTGCTCTTTTCTTCATGCAGTTAAGAGTTCATTATTTCTAGGAGGTGATGAGGGAAATAAGAGCCTAAAGGGAATTTGGTCTCTGAATTTCAGGTAGCCCACGGGGATGTTACTATTCATAATGCATCATATTCATCTTTAGGTCACTGTTGATGTGGTTTGCTTTTTTTTTTCCTTCTGGATTCGCTCTAACTTTACATAAAGGTTGCCTTCATCCCGAGACTTCTTTGGCCTTTGGTTCGCAAGATGTCACACTTAGCAAGGAAAGAGGCCTCTCCCATGCCCCATCTGTGCTCCTGTCTGCTTCCTTCCCACCCATCCTGGCCTCTCTCTTCTGATTTCTATCCCCTTTAATCATTTCTGCCTGGTCTGCAACAAATGGGCAGCAGGGGGAAAAGGACTTTCAGAAAGAGTTAAAAAGGGTGAATGAAATTTCTACAATGTACACCATATGGCCTGACATTCTCCAGATTAGGTAAACATTTCTATTGGGGATAAATAGTCCTGTACATTGATGTTAAGAAATTACATGAGACAAGGGCACATGCAGTGTAGTTGTGGTATGGAATAATGTTTGCTCAGGAAAAGAAATAATGAAAACTCAAGGGCAAGTGGAGGGAGTGGGGCACTTCGTGAAGTCCAACTTTTGAAAGAAGGGGTTAAAAATCATGAGTTTGTGGCCAGAATAAGTACTGTCTCCTCTAACATGTGCATCGGTAATTGTTTTCAAATGCGTGTGCACACACACACAGACACACACTGGCGAGAAGTTTCCAGCAGTCCATCATCAAACCTCTCTGAAGGATTAAACTGTGTCAAAATCCGTTTCTGAGTGGCCTGTGCTTGCGGAGAGACACTTGCAATGGCTGGCAACTTGAGTCTAGGTGGGTTGTCACCGGTGTATGTGCCTGCATTGGGTGTAGACTGATCTGCTCCTTGGTGAACAGCCCCAAAGCCATAGATTTCATTTGATCTTTGCAAAGGCTAACATCTGTCTGCTGTCATTTTAGTAAGATTGATGACAGGCACGAAAGAGGAGAGGGGAGGGAGTCGAGGGAACAGAGACCAGGCGAAGGAGCTCTGGGCAGCCCCAGTGGTGGTGGCCGAGGCTGCCAGGGGTCACTGCTGCAAACTCTCTGGCCTGTGAGGGCTGTGGTGGGAAGCAGCCAGGCCCCACACTGGCAGTAATTGCACTTGGTTGTTACAGCTGATAGCTGGAACTCCAAGACACAAAGGCGGCATTTTGCACCTTATATATCTTAATAGATTACTCACTTTGCAAGCAGCACCAAGCTAAATGTTATGACAGCCATAAGAATGTAGTTTACTGTTATCTTAATGTAGCTGGGCAGCACAGGGTAAAGCCATCAAAAATATTATATTTTTTTAAAGTTTCCTAAAGAAACTAACTGATACAGACATGGAGCTATTTTTACACGAAGTCCTGAATTTTGGCAAATGCTTTTCAAGCCATAATTTTGAATATGTACACACATATTTCACATATGCATATGTATATGCATGCATGCACATTTATATATGCATTTTCTTCATTTGCTAAATGTCGTTTTTCTCTCACTACTTCCCTTAAATTGTTATGTGAACACCGTAGAGGGAAGACTCACTTTAGATATTTTTAAGAGATACTCTTATATTTGAAAGTTTGTCTAGAAAATAGTAGGCATTGATTTTGAAGATGTATATGGCCCACTTGGAATATTTGTCATGAATGAATGAATGAATGAATGAATGATGATGGCATAGTGACTATTAACAAACTCCCCTTAACAACATGGTTTCAATATGTTACCTGCATCCAGTTCCTCTAGGTACACACACCTGGCAGGAAGAGGCATGTAGGGACCTGTGAAGCAAATGAAATTTGATAGAGTTAAACACCCCACAGAACAGGGGAAGTCCAGGAGCAGCAATAAGCCCTATTTCTGTGCACTTGCTTGTCTTGCGCTCATGTGGTCAGATGTTCGGTTTGAACTTGCTGAAGCAGTGGCTGCAGGGAGTTTTAGATGAGTTTTGGCCTTTATCGACAGGAGGCAGATCCCATGAACGGAATTTAATTTTGACACACAGAACACTTTCCAAATTTAGTTGGAAATTTAAACAACTTTGCTTTATTCGGTGAGAGCCCTCGGGGCCTTAGGGTTCCTTGTGACATCATGGTGATGACATGATGGAGTGGCTGAGTTCTTCCTGGAAATTTATGTAAATTCCTGGGCAATCCGCAACGCAGCCTAAAAGATCAAATCATCAAGTCCAACACAGTTATTCTACAAGTGAGAAATGGATTTTTAAAAATTTCAATCTCTGAATACCTTGCCAGAATTCCCTTTAATTTGGCAAATAAAGTTGTGCTTTGAATGTGCTCCTATGGAGCTAGATCATCAGTGAGAGAGAGAATGAATGAATGTGTAAACATCAGACAGGAGTGAACACAGAGTGTAGGTTGCTATTTCCATAATATCAAAGAAATTGTTTAAGATGTGTAAACTCCAGTATGTTGTAGTAATTTAAGGGATTGATTTACATGGTGTGGCATAATTAGTTCTACTGCAGTTTGGTTCACTGAGTTCTACCATTATTTGGGGGAATTTTAAAATCATATGTAAATATGTTTATGGAAGTTTATTATGTTTTAGTGGAGGATGGGGAGACCTTCATTATAAAGATTACTTGTTCCTTTCTACAGACTGCCAGAATTAGAAATTCTAGCTGTCATATAGCACAAAGAATTAGTTCCTCAGCCCCTGCGGCCTTTTTGTGAGTGTGTTCTCAAGTTTTCAGTGGTGAATTCTGCTGCACGAATCAGCGAAGATATATTCTATTGAGGGTGGGTGAGTCCATGGCTGAAATTGAGAATTCCTGTCAGAATCTTAGTTGATAAGGTCATGTTTAGTTTTTTTGAAGTGTCTTTAACACTATAATACATAATTTGCATAATTATCTAAGTCAGGATCCATGTACATTTAGAAGGATAATGTAAGCAGGTTTAATTTCGTTATTCTTTGTGTATCTTGGGCCAGTTAAGGGGCTCATCCATGAATGGTGCAGCATGGAGGTCCTAGCAATGGGGGGAAGCAGGAGAAGAGAAGAGAACAACAACTAGGGCCCTTCAGACCTATACCATTTGTAGTAGATTAAAACATGGTCCCTTAAATGATACACCCATCCAGACCCTGTGACTGTGACCTTACTCAGAAAAAGTCTTAGCAGATGTAATTAAATATCTCACAGTGAGACCATTCTGGATTGTCCAGGTGGGCCCCAAATCCAATGGTAATTTTCTTCATAAGAAGAGAAAACTATGGGAGGAGATTGGACTTCTACACAGCCACAGGCCAAAGAAGGCCTCGAGCCACCAGAGTGGGAGGAAGTAAAAAAAAATTTTTTTTTTTCCTCCCCTAGAGCCTTCAGGGGGAGCATGGCCTTGCTGACACCTTGATTGGAATTCTGGCCTCCAGAGCTGTGAGAGAATAAATTTCTGTTGTGTAAGCCTTCCAGTTTGAGGTAATTTGTTATGGCAGCTCTAGGAAACTAATATACCATTGGACAGGGGCTTCTGGGTTGTAGCCTCTGCCAACACAGCTGCCAACACAGAACCTGCCTCCTCCTGCTGTCCGCACTCCCAGTGGTGCTTCCCATTGGCCCAACTGCGTTGGAAACTGAGTTCAAGGGAGCCCCAGTGAGTTGGTCCAAGGAGGCCAGGCTTTGGGATAGGGAGCAGGGTTTGGAGGGGAAACAGACTATTGGGTACAACAATTTTACAAGATGTATTCCTTTATAACTTAGTCTCTAGAAGTCAAAACTTTATAATGTCTCACTACTCATAGATAAGCTCAAAAGGTAAACTCACTCCCAGGTATCACGGATTTTTGGGGAGCATGCTCTCAATGGGGGGTGATGATAGTCATGAATGTTGGGGATTTGGTTAGAGTTGTAAATAATACAGTTAGGCTCATCAAAAAGCATGTGTTTTAAGAGGCCAAGGAAAAACTTACATAGTCACTGAAATATATAGGGAACTCCAAGCAAATATGGGATTTAAGAAGATATTCACAAAATGGTATTTTTCAGTCACTCTGCTACATTCTTTTCATGCTTTGTTATACTCTGCTTCTAGTCAATTACCTATGAATTTTTGTAAATTCAGATTTCCAAACTAATCAAGTGAGAATTTGAGCTTCCTTGTGGAAATCTCAATCTTCTCATAATTAGGTGATGAGAAGTGAGTAGTTTTATAATTGTTATCATATCAATAGTTATTCACCCTATATTGCAAAATTTCAGGCCCATTGTGGGACGAACTTTTCCCAAAGTGTGGGTTTTCAAATTCTGCATGAAAACCTGGTCTCCTAAAGTGGAACAGAGTAAAACACTCATTAAGGAAGACACTATAGAAAAATAATACTCAACATGCTATTTTTTAATTTTTCTTCTGCAAATGTTTGTTAGAAAATGTGATATGCAATGTCTAATTTAGCACCAAGTATACATTTTATACACTTATTTTCCATTTTATATGTCAATTTCTCATGGTAGCTCATAATGAAAATTCCTATTTCCAGGTGCTCCATCACATGAAAATTTTAAGCAATAGTTCCCAGTTTTCCCTGTTGGATGTTTCACAGGAAATATTAAGCTGAGCAGCAGCAGCATCTTTTCCTGAACCTTCATCTCGGTGGGATTTTCCCTAAAGCAATACATTCTTTCAGCACTGGCCTTTCTATTAAAATTAAAGTATTGATTTTAAAAATCTCCCTTTGCAGGAGTTAATGAGACACTCCCTTACTCTTTTTACTCTATTGGTAGCATGACAAGTCCATGAACTTTGGAATCAGACAAACTCGGAATTGAATTATGCCTTTGCCACAAACTAGAGGTAGAACTTGCTTTTTCCCTAAATCTCAGAATTTTTACATGTTAAATAACCGATTACATGGGATTGCTGCAAGGATTCAACAAAACTGTGTAAGCAAAGTTCCTCACGGAGTGTCTGATCCATTCATTGGAGGTGCTCAGAAGATGCCTGGTCATTAAATGACCTTTAGATTGCTATGAAAGTAGGAAGTACAAGAAAATGAGGTGGAGCGAACTGATATGTTTTGAAAAGATGTCTCCGATTCTAGCACCTTGGGTTATCTGGCATTCCTCTACCTCCTTCTTCCTCCCCCCGCCCATCTTTTTTCCCCCACGGCCTTGCCTATCTTCATAATCCCCCCTATTGTGTTTTATTTTCCACCCATTCTTTACCCTCCTCTGGCTGTTTGGTGCCCAAGGGAGAGCCCAGCAGGAGGATTTGGCCAAGTGTTCTCTCCCCATTTCCCTCCCCAAATTAAATGCAAGCTCTGACTTGGCAGACCAGGTTCATTTTCTTCAGCTCCACGGGACCTGTGTGGGATAAGGAGCTGGTCTGTTGCTAATTAGAATCAGTGACCCTGGCCTGATTCCAAGATTTAGAAAAAGACAGAGCTACCCAACCTAGCATTGCCTGGTAGTTGATATCATTACTTTTCTTCTGGCTCCCTTTTCTTCCTGAACCCAATTAATCCATTTGTCCACTGCCTTGAAGTCCATCTAATCAACTGTCTGCTAGATGGAACAGAACACACAGTTTTAAGCCTTGCAGTTTTCTCAGGTTGGTTACAATAGCAATACTTAAAGAGTGATGGATAAAAATGTGATTGATGTGTAGCTTAAAGTCAGGCATTGAGCAAGAGCCAGATGAAAATATTTGTCTGAGTCCCTGCTTTGAACAAGTGACACAGTTTCTGTCTCTGTCAAGTGCTTTTCTCAGGTAAATTGTTCAATCTTATTAAAGAATCACTTCTGGTGGGGGCAAATTGTCACATGCAGGACATTTATATTAATCTAGATATATTTGGCTGTTTATAATGCTGTCATAACAGTCACTTCCTGAAAGAAATGTCTGTTCTAGGATCTTTACAATGTGTAGGAGAAACTGGTGGTGGAAAATTTACTTTATAAAAGTAAAGAATTAGTTTAGAGAGCAAAAGAGCAGGGCACATTTTAGTGGCACAAGGAAACATGATATGAATATTATGGGTTATCACAGTTTTAATCCTATCTAGGGCAAGATATTATGCTCAAATTGCAGGTGCCATAAGTGTTACAAAGTTTGTTTGCTAGTCTCTGTTGTAACTGAATTTAAGGAGAAAAGCTTCCATCAGGAAAATAACTTTCCTTCCATGGATTGAATATCATTAGAGTCAGGATCTGTTACCGACAAGGATGTTCTCATCATGAAATTACTAAAACCTCTGCTCTTTCCACAGGAAGGAGACACTTACATGGTCTAGAGAAATCAAAAACAAATAAAACTGATAAATGTGAACAAAGACCAAATAACCTATATCCCGTTTACAAATGGTGTTCCAGAATGCAGAGAGATTGGGCAAAATTCTAATGAAGGTTAGCTTGCTGTTTCTATTGATACAAATACTACAAATGCTTTGCAATGTGTAGTAGCCTGTTTATATCTGTGACAGCTTTAAAGTTTGCTCCCCATGCAGACAAATACGGGATTTCACTTGAATTAGGGCTTAGCAAGGCTGGGAAGAGGAGGAGCTCTAGAATGTGGTGTAGGAACTATGGCATTATATGTGTGTGTGTGTATTTCACCAGAACAAGAAAAGCATTTTAATACCAACATAAAGCTGGAGATTCAAAGACAAGGAACCTCACCTTGTAACAGAATTATAAGAAATATAACTTCCTCAGATCTAACTTCCCTTTTGCCCCCATATTCCTAGTTAGTATTTAGAACAGCCCTAGGACATGGTAGCTACTTATATTTGTTGAATGAATGATTGAAGAAGTAAATGAGTGAGTATATTCCAGCAACTGGTGGCATGCTCTCCAAGTGTTATTTCATTTGACTTCGTGGCCGTCATAACAAGTTTATTCTCTCAGAGCTCTGGAGGCCAGGAGTCTGAAATCTAAATGTCTATGGACAGACAAATGGATAAAGAAAATGTGCGACATAGATACAAAGGACCATCATTCAGCCTTTAAAAAGGAGGAAATCCTGTCACGTGCAACAATGTAGATGAACCTCGAAGGCATTATGCTCAGTGAAATAAGCTGGCTAGAGAAAGACAAATACTGCATGGTATCACTTACATGTACAAACTGAAAAAAAAAAAAAAAGGAAAGGTAAAACTCAAAGAAACAGAGAGTAGAAAAGAGGTTGCCAGAGGCTGCGGGGTGGGGAAAAACAGAGGCTGGTTAAAGGGCACAAATGGTCAGCTCTAATATGAGTAGGATCTGAGAACTGAATATGTAACATGGTGATTATATTTAATAAAGCTGAGTAAAACTGAATTTTACCAAGAGAGTAGGGCTTGAATGTTCTTGAAAATAAAAATAAAAGTAAAAGATAAACTGTTGGCAGGGCTATGCTCCCTCCAGAGGCTCCAGGGGAAAGTGCTTCTTTGTCCCTTCTGGCTGGTGGTCCTGGGAGTTCCTTGGCTGGTGGCTGGGATATTCCGACCTCTGCCTCTGCCTTCACACAGCCATATCTGTGTGTCTGTGTCTTCCTTTCTATTAGTCCCAGATCACTGATTGCCTTTCTCTTACAAGGCCACTTGCCTTGGATTTAAGGCCAATGCAATAGATAACCTAGAATCATCTTATCTAAGATCCTTAACTTAATCACATCTGCAAAGTCCCTTTTTTTTTTTTTTTTCAAATAGGATAACATTCACAGGTTCCAAGAATGTGACGTGAATATTTTGGGGGGCCATTTTGGCCTAACCCATCCTCTTAAGAACTCCATGAGATAGTTGTTATTTGTCTCTGGCATTCACATGAAAGCCTGAAAAAGAAAATTCTTAAGCACAAATTTTGAAGGAAAACAAAGAGTGTTTTATTTAAATTATAGACCTAAATATATCCTTGAAGTATGATATTGCTACTTCTGAAACAGAAACAGGAGCAATATACTTAAAACTGTGATTTTTAAAAAAAAAATCACACACATACACACACACACAACACCTATCACGGACCCCACGAAATCCGAATGTCCATTGTTCATGGTAGTGGGAAGTCCGATAATTTTTTTTCTTGCAACAGGTCTTCTCTTATCCTCCTGCTCCTTCACTTTTTCTTTTTTTCATATTTTGAAAAAAAAAAGAATCTCATTTGGAGTTTTGATGGGAAGTCATGGGGAGAGGAGAAAGTATTAAATAAATACCAATGTGTACGTGTTATAACTCAAATACTTTCTTTTTCACGCGCTATTCATTGTCAGGTACCATGTGCCTGGCACAGTACTAGGTAAGGGGGTGCATTGGTGAACAGGACGGAAACTAGCTCAGTGTTGGTGAGGGAGAATGTTGAGGATTCAGAAAATTAAAAATAAAACAGTGAGAGAATAATAATGGCTAAATTTCTTGAGTATGACCTGTTAGATGCTAGTGTAAGTATTTACCATATGCTAATTTATTTAATTTTCATAAAGAAAGGAAAGGTGAGAAATGTTTGAAATGGTTAATATCGGTTGAGGGGGGTGTATATGGTTGGAGAGCTACTAACCCGGGTTCAGGGGCCACTCAAGATGCCACATGAAGGGCAAAGTCTAAAGTAGCAGTTAATTGCCACGCACCCCCCACCCCCGCCTAAATGTTCAGAAGCACATTCCAGGCAGAGGAACCCGTATAGCAGCATTGCAGGGACCAAGAGAATTACATGTATTTGGCACTGCAATTATTTAAATGTACTGGGTACCAGATGACAAAGCGGGCAGGGATGACACATGAAGCTAGAGAGGTTAGCAGAAGTTGTTTTCTCAAAAGGTAACAAAACCCTTTGACTAGAGGCAGTATTGAAGAGATTTTGGTGCCCCGCAAAATTAGGCCTCCCCTCTGTGTGTAGTGCACGGTAGCATCCTGGGGCTGTAGGAGGAGGTTCATCACATGCTTTCCGTGTACTTGGCATTGCTGGTCTTGCTGCTGCCATTGGTTTGTCTACAGGGGAAAAAACAGAATGATTCAGAAATTCTAGCCAAACTAGCTAATTTCAGTGACAGTCGAATGCGCCCATTTAAACCTCTATTGGTTCGTTCTCTCATCTCCATACCTTTGCTCTTCTCTCTTCAACTTTATTATACAGGGTATGGCACAAATAGCTCCCCCTTTTTATTTCAAAATCATAAGCATGTAATTCTATAACATAACAATATCACACACAAGCATAATATGACATTTTAGGTGCAATGTTCAAGTTGCTGTCCATCTTGTGTGGGATATTCATGTACCCTACCAACCACACACAAGCAAGCCTTACTTCTGCCAGACCCTGTATATGAGATGCACAAAGTTGAGAATTAGATCCTAGACTTTATTTGTAGGTTTTCCAAAAATACCCATGAATTTGTTTGTCATTGTGCACCTGGAAAATTTGGTTATGCGTTGCATGTTACTTTCTAATATATTTTAATATTTATTCTAGCATTTTTATTCAGTAAATTGTTTTAATCTTCATTTAAAGATTTAATCCTTATTTGAAAACACACTTGCCTAAAATATAAGCATTCAACTGAACACATGTAAGACACTCAAATATTGCACTCGAAATTGAGAAATAGATTTTGGAATTTAGGGAGTAAGCAGTGAGGCATGTTGTTTCTGAATTATCTACAACACATAAATATATATTTTTTCTTTGAATGAATAGACATTAAATGAACTACGTTATTTTATTTACTTTAATGCCATTAATATTAGTTTGTAGAGATAGAGGGTTACATGAACCACTTCCCTGCTAACAATTCTTACACCTTTTGAATCTCAAAGGCAATCTTTATAAAATGGTAATGAGATGCAAATGTTCCATGTTCTGCTTTATGTTTAAAATACCACATGCTTTCAGATATCTGTTACTTCACAGATCAAAAAAATCTATAGACCATTGGATCTGGAAAAGGGCACTTGAAGTCATTTGGGGTGCCACATTGCATAAATGAGCTTCAGGTTCACATGAAAGAGCTTATCAGAAAAACCTTATGTGCCCCACACTGGGGAATGCAAGATTTTTACCTTATAGATCTGGTGTTTTTTAACCTAGATTTTCAGGATGGGGAAATGTAATAAAAGAAAAAAAATTAAAGGAGTAGATGGCTTCAGATCATTCCTTATCTCAAATGGGAAAAGAAAGAAGGAAGGGCTATCCTCTACGCTAAGTTTTCTGAGTTCCAGAGACAATCTATGAATTTTCTAAAATTTTCATTTCCTACTTCTGAAGAAAAGGGTCGAGAAAGCTGTCCTCAACATTGTGAACCAGGAGTGATGGCGATGGCAGGAAAGACACTTTCTGACTGGACTGCTGCTGCTGAACTGCACATTCGCAAACGTCTCTAACAGGCAATAGTAACACAGATTACAACATCAGGTTCTGGAACTTAGTTTCGTCACCCCAAACAAGCCTAGAGGAGGATGAAATTAACTAATGTGAAGTCATGATCTTTTAAAAATATATCTATTTGTGTGTCATATATTGGAAATCCACAAGTGTTATCTGTCTTGGACAGACGGAAGCATACAATTGGTAAGGGGGCTAGAAATTGTGATTTATTTGTTAGCTACTGGGACCAGTGAAATGTTCTAGGAGGACTGTGGAAATGGAACAGGGCCATGAAAGAGGAAATGAGTGGCCAGAATCGGCTCCATCACACTCACCAAGTGCATGTCCTCAAATAGAGACCCATGATCGCTCTTTCAGATGCTATTTTCAAAACCTTCACAAAGGACCCTTCAGTGATTACATGTATTCATGATGTTCATATCGTGTACTCAGCTCAAAGGATATTTGGATGATGCATTGAGACTTATTCCTAAAAAAGAATTCAGCATCTGTAAGACTGCTTCGTGTTTGAGAACGGGTAGGAAAAAATATATGGCTTTATTTTATTTAAAAAAATATCCCAACTCATAAAGCAGAGAAGTTTCTGTGAGTTGGTATAAATACCCCATTACCTGCACACTCACTGAGGCACAATCACATGCATTCACGTACACACAATCACACACACACATGAACAACCATGTGGCATTGGTCTCCCTGATTATTTTCATCTTCTGATTCACATCTTGCCTTTCAAATCAAAGGAGCCCTCAGCACCAGCTGACAGGCTTCCCACTTCACACAGCTCTCTAGACCTCTGCAAAGATGTCTGAGAAAGATTGTCCAAGAAAAAACCCAAGACCAAAGATTTTTCACTGTGGATTGATTGGTTAGATGCTTGCGTGTGTGTGTGTGTGTGTGTACGTACAATTGTGTGTAAATGTATGATGTGGTGTGTCTGTATGTTTACATAAACACTGAAATATGAATAACTCTGCATTGTCTCCTTACTCCGCAGACCCATCCCTGATGATATACTGAATAGAGAACACAAGAGTCACATCCTAGGTGATCTTTGTCTTCTCTGACCCAATAATTAGAGGACTTAGAGATGCTACCTGACTTTATGCTTCTGCCCCTGTCTGGGCTGTTGGGTCATTGATCTCTGAGAGGTTCCCACATCATAGAAGTAACTGCTGCCTAATGATTAGGCAGGCCCATTAGCTAGTGTTCTGACTTTGGTGACAGAGGAGCATCTTCTGCTGAGAAAGAGAGAGAGAGATCCTGGGAAGTTAAGTGTGCATATTGATCTCTTAGATATTTAAATTTTCTTCAATTTTTAGCATATTCTAAACACTGAAGGATTGTCATCCAAAAACAGTCTTGTGGAGTTAAAGAGAACTTTTGCAATCTGGCAACTTCATGGTCTCCTTAGTGTTCATCCTATCAGTAACCATCAAATACTCATTTAGTGCTATCACAGTGTGCAAATCACTGTCCAGATGACACTTGCTATGTGCAAATGCATGGGATTGTGAGCTAGTTGAGAACAGAGGCTATATCTTAATCATATGTGCAACCATTATAAAGTGTAAAATATAGTAGAAAAACTGGTAAATGTCTATGGAATAAATGAATACATAATTGTTCCTTCTATCTCTCCCATTGACAATGTATTTAAGAGGATTGGTTCTATTTTTTTCTTTTTTAAACTCCTTTTTCATCTACCTGAATGAATTTGTTAAGCAAGTTTGTTGTGCTAGAATAAATTGATTAAATAGATTAAGTTGTTGTACTAGATAAATTGCTCAATAGATTTCCTTTGCAATGAGACTTTGCACCTCCTCTCAACAGGACATGGGGGGCTGTTACTTCACCCCTTGGAGTTAGGTTGGTCTCGTGCCTGCTTTGGGCCCATAGAATGTGGTGTAAATGACTGTGTAGGTGTGCCTGTTCTGAGCTTAGGCCTCAAGAAGACTTGTGTTCTTCTGTTCTCTGTCTTGGACTTCTGCCCCATGAGAATGTTTCCTGACTAGTCTTCTAGAGGAAGAAAGACCACATGGACCAGGGCCAGGTCATGCCAGCTAAGTCCATGCTAGATGGGTCCATCGTCCAGCTAACCTGCCAGCCAACTGCAGGAATATGAGCAACACCACCTCAGATAGGCAGAGCTACCCAACCAAAATGTACACTTATAGCAAAAATGCATATTTATTATTGTTTGCCACTGAGCTGCTGTGGTTATTTGTTAGGCTGCAGTATTATGATGAGAGAAAACTAGTACAGTTATCTTTAAGTCTTCAAGTGGGCTTCCTGCCTGGCTTTCTCTCTACTCTTCAGCATCTATTAATACACTAGTTCCAAAATCTACTCTTAAGAAAATTTCTGGTTGCAGTCGCTTATAAATAAATTTTAATTTAATAAACTACTTATTTGCAAGATATTAATATTTAAGCATATGCTCTGACTGTGAAATGCAGAGTCTTACAATATTTTTAACCAATGTATTTTGCTGTTTGTTGATCAGAAAGAAACGAAATGAAAATAGAAAGCATAGGAGTAGTAGTGGATGGACAAGTTGGAGAGAGCCCAGCCTCAAAGACATAATGCTGAGAAGTTATAAGTGAATGGTAGTAAATCTTTACTCTGTCTAGGGGCAAATAGGGTTGTGTTCACAATTCTTGCCTTGTGGGAGCTTTTAATCTAAAAATATTATCAATGGCTCAATAAAACAGAAGAGATGATAAAATCAATATAAAATGGGCCTGTTCAGAAAATGATTTACATTTGTTCAAGCCCAAAGAATGTACTAACATTCTAAGAAATGCTTCAAATGCTTCAATTTTTCAGACTAAAATTAACTGATCAGTAAAATGTCTAACTTGTATGCCTTGTTGATGGCACCAATTTGGGTATGAATGAACTCTCTGAAAAGAATGTGTAAAGACCGAAGTGTCATGGGCAGAATTTATTAGCAAAAACAATAAACATAATGTTGGAATATGAAGATAAATATGAAGACAATTTGTAGAAAGAAGCCAAAATTAAATTTTAGGAGTGGAGGATTATCTGGCATGGCAGGGAAAAAACAAATAGGAGAAAGTAACAAGAACTACTTGTTCCATAATCTAGAAAGTCTTCCCAGATGAGTGTGGGAAATCGCTTAAGATTTTGACACCGGGATTGCAGGCTCCAGCCAGAGTGGTGCTATGGGGTTCTAGAGAGTTTTGCTCGTCTGTGTGTTCCATTAATCCTTAACTGAGAAAATCATTTCAACACTTCAAGAATGACAGATCTTACAGTGGCAACTCATACTGAACAAATCTTCGCACTCTTTTTTTCATGCCATCAACAATCATTATAGAGCATCTGAGACATGTATGAAGCACCAGAGGTGATATGGGTTTTACAGAGTAGAGAAGACAAGGTTACCGTCCACAAAGAACTTGGGCTGGAGGAGTCCTTTATTCACTCAGTCTAATGACTTAGCCAATCAACCAATCTACCCATCAGTCCCTGTGTGAAACTTCTGAACCCTGCAGTTCATTCAGGTTCTCTGGACCTTAGATGGGAGCCAGGTGCTTTCACATAGTAGGTAGGTGCCAAGTAGATGTTTGTTGACTTGATACAAGTGCTCCTTATATTTTGACTGACTGATAATATCCTGGGAGTACTGATAAGATATCAGAAAGGAGAAGGAAGGCATCTGAAAAAGGATTTTTCTCTTTCTGTGGTATCTAGACCTCTCTTTAGAAATGACTCTTCAGCTAAGAATAACAACAGGAGATGAGAGCTCCTTTTAGGTTGCATGATTTGGGCTTTCGTCCAAAGCAAGATCCAACATAGCCTGTGTGTGTCTCAATTTTTCTGCCTTTATCCTTGTGGTGTTTAATGTGTATGTCTAGGTCCCAGGAAAAGTAGTTTAGAGGAGGGTTTTGGTCACTAGTTAGATTTGGTCTAGATTTTCATAAGCCTTGATTTTATCTATTTTCTTTTTTGTGTCTCATAAACATATTTAGTTATCAAACCTTCTGCCCCAATTTATTTGAATTTGACAAACATATTTCTGGTAGGTTTTATCTCAT
Source organism: Desmodus rotundus (assembly GCF_022682495.2). Taxonomy (NCBI): domain Eukaryota; kingdom Metazoa; phylum Chordata; class Mammalia; order Chiroptera; family Phyllostomidae; genus Desmodus; species Desmodus rotundus. The sequence goes on along the minus strand of NC_071391.1, from coordinate 135,115,557 downwards.
CTGGTGCCCAGCCAAATCAAATATGTGATTTACAGATAACTAATGAGCTTTCCCATAGAGCACACGCTGCTTCTTGTCTCTCTTTCTCATCCCCCCACCCTGTAACTTCCCAAAGGCCAAAGGGGATGCTCTGTGGTATTGTATACCAAGAACAGGTCTTAGAGATTAAATTGGGTAACAGCAGGCAAACAGCTTACTTTTATATTCAAGGTGTAATGAATGAACCATGTGCACTGGACTAGATGAAGAAAATCCCACAACAAAACAGTATTTCTCAGACATACTTAATTTTATGTTAACTTCCATCACAAATACTCAGTGTCCTACCCAGATTGCCTCAATACTCACTGTTCTGTATATGCTGAAGGCTTTCTATTGTAAGCACCCTGACTCTGCCTGATAACTTCCTTTGGCTTTTGGAGAATGCACAGTCTTCACAAGGGTTTGCAAGACTCCTGGGGAGCCAATATCTGAGTGTACTCTTGGCCAATGATCAACGAAAGTTGGTGGATGAATACAGCAGCTTTTTTGGCCTTCAGGTGGTAGAGCTTTCCCTGTTCCACACTGTCATCCAGTGGTCTCCAGCAGGCTGAACTCCAGGTGACCACAGTAGTAATCTATTTATAAATACACCCTGTTGACTCCCTTCCCTTTCCTGTCTCCTTCTCACTGCACTCCTAGGTCCTTGTGGAATCACTTATTGAATAAATCCTTATATCAGGCTAAGTTCCAGGGGAATCCAACACACATAACTGTTATTAGGAATTCTGTATTTAGAGAGATTATATCTCAGGCAAAGTCTGGCATAATTCAAAAAGAGGATGTTGATTTTTTTCCCTTTCCAATTAGCTTATTCCATTTCTGAATCATAGAAGAGCTACTACAAAAGCTTAAAAGTGTACTATTTGAATTTAAATATAAATTTAAAAAGATATTTTATTTGTAATTTATTTTAATAGATTTTTCTTCATTTTATTGTACTTTTTATTACCATTTTTCCCTCTTATACCCTCTTCCACCTCCCCCCAACCCCCCTCCATTGCAATCACCATGCTGTTGTCTATGCCCATGAATCCTTTACCTTATTGCCTGATCTTTCTACCCCCTAACCCCCTGCCCCCCAAAGCTGCCAGTCTGCTCTCTATCTATGAGTCTGTCTCTATTTGACATTTGGCTTGTTTGTTCAGTTTGTCCACTAGATTCCATATATGAGTGAAATCATATGGTACTTCTCTGAATAGTTTATTTCACTTAGGGTATGTTCTCCAGGTCTATCCATACTGTCACAGAGGATAAAATTATCTTCTTTTTCACGGCCGAGTAGTATTCCATTGTGTAAATGAACCATAGTTGTTTTATCCACTCATCCACTGATAGACACTTCGGCAACTTCCAAATCTTGACTGTTGTAAATAGTGCTACAATGAACACAGGGTTGCTTATATTTTTCAATTAGTGTTTCTGGTTTCTTCAGATAAATTCCCAGAAGTGGAATTGCTGGGGTCATATAACCCTGGCTGGTATGGTTCAGTTGGTTGGAGCACCAACCAACTGGTGACTGTAAACCAACCAACTGCAAACCAAAAGATATTTTAAAATATCACATTTCTTCCCTCCCTTCCTCTCATCCTTTCCTTTCTCCCTTCCTCCCTTCTTTCTTTCCTTCCTTCCTTCCTTCCTTCCTTCTTTCCTTCCTTCCTTCCTTCCTTCCTTCTGGTTAGTTTCTGGTTTATAGCCACTAGAATGAATGTCTTACACCCTTGAGATAAACTAAGTATCATCCTCACTGACCTAGCAAGCCATTTTTTTCCATGATGACAAGCTAGGATCACGCCTCATAATGACGGCTGCAAGACTGTCTTGTTAGGAGAAGGGCTAAGGTGGGATTTTCTTTAATGACAGTGGAAGCCCCTCATAAAACCTGACTTCTCGGTTTTATAGGCATGAGTCTGGAATTTTAGCAGAGGTAGACTTACTAAATCAGTCAGTCAACAATTATATCAGTTGAAGTGCCATGTTCTCAGCAGTCCAAAAACCCTGTACTTGTAGGTGATTTGGAGGGCATTTCGTTAACTCTTTAATTGGTTGTTTCAATGCTAGAGGCAGTAGCTAATTGCCTCTGGGTCACTGTAGTCCTGGAGCTTAGGTAAATGTATATTGTCATATGTCACATTTTCATATGGTTCCTTTGCATAGGTTGGTAAAAATGATTGCTGCATAATTAAAATTAAGACAAGGTAGGAAAAGTGATTCAATTAAAGCCCTGAAGCCATTGCACAAATTATCTGATGTACCAAAAACTAATGAATAGTTATAACTACTTTTATCTTTTGCCTTCTTGTTCTTCAATCTTACGTAAATCATGGAATACCAGGAATTCTTTTCAAGTCTTCTGTGGCTGGATGTTGGGTGGGCAACTGGTGCCAGGAGCAAATGCACAAGAAGCTCAATTTAAAAATACACATATGAAGAAACTTTGTGGATGGGGAGTTAAACTGAAACTAACCAGATGAGAAATTCAAGAGGTCTCTCCATAGCCCAACGTTATTTTGAAAACATCTGCAATATTTCAGCCTGCAGAGAGCAGGTATTATATACCACAGTGGGTGATGACAGTGAAAATAAATGAGATTTGTCATACCCAAAACATCCCATGTTTTACATCATTCATTTTACAAATCTTGAAAGGTTCTCAGGAAGCATTAAGTTGGAGGCAAGGGTGAGAACTTTGTGTTGCTATACTTAACAACAATTTTAATTACATAATGTTGGTATAACAACTGAATGACTATCTCATTTATACAAAATAAAGCAAGAAGGTTTTTTAAAAAATACAGAAAATGTCAGATAGGCTATGAGCTCTTACCTCCTGAATTCTATGTGTGAAGAAAAAGCTGTTCACGTTCAGTTCTGACTTTATCTACATACAGGGAGGAAGCAATCTATGGTCAAATATGAATAGCAGCTTGGTGAGAAGCCTCGTGGTCTTCAGGATCCTTATTTAAATTAAACTCCTCTAACCATCTATAATTGCTGCCATTTACTAACACCAGTTTCCAGGAGTTTGACAAATAGTATTATGTGATGTTTACAATAACTTTGTAAAGTATTACTCTCATTCCATTTCAGAGTTGAGGAAACTGAGCTCATGAAGGTTAAATGATTTCCCCAAGGTTATGTATCTATGTATGGCAAAGAAGATATTTTCATGTGATTGGTCTTTTGATACATAACAAACTATTGTGAAACTCTGTGGCTTGAAACAAAACCCATTTTATTGTCCTTCTTGATTCTGTGGGTTGACTGGGTTCAGCCAAGGTGCTCTTGCTCTGGGTGGTATTGGCTGAGTCTGTAGTCATATGGACTTGTGACTGAGTTGGAACATGCAGTATGCCTCATGCACATGTCTGGTGCCTTGGTGGGGTTGGCTAAGATTTGAGAATGGCTGGAGCTTTCTCTCCATGTAGTTGGAAGACTTCTCCCTTGCCACATTGCCTTTCCATGGAGATCTCTCCATCACTGTAGCTGGATCACTTTCATGACAGATCAAGGCTCCCCCAAAACACAAAAGCAGTACCTGATGGGCCTTTATAAAGCTTAGACCTGAAATTGGTATGGTGTTACTTCCACCACATTCTGTTGATTAAAATGACTCACAGGCAACCCAAGTCCATTGTGTGTGTGTGTTGGCGGCGGGGGGAGTCATCAATACCTGGAGGTATAATTTATTGGGGACCATCTTGAGAGATTGACTGCTATACTGTGTGATTCCGAAGCAGATGGAATTTTTAATGAGTATCCACACTAATATTTATTTCTTCATGATGGCAAGGATTGTGCCTTCACTTTCTTTCTTTTTCTTCATCATTACTTCTTTAGCACCAAGCACAGTACTTGGAAGATAGAGGGTGATTAATCAATATTTTTTTAAAAATTTATTGTATTTTTCCATTGCCATGTAACCTCCTAATATCCCTCTCCCCCCTGCAATCACCACACTATTGTTCATGTCCATGAGTACTTTTTTCCTTTTTGCTTGATCCCTCCACCCTCTAACTGTTTCCCCCCAATAGCTATCAATTTTTTGAATGAACTGTTGTTGAAAAGTTAAGGATCATCATCTATGAAACTTTCATAGGCACATGTTTACAAGATAATTTCCCTGGAAGTGAGTTTGGATAGAGCTGTGTGAAATATGATAAAATTATATCAAATATTCCATTGGAGGCTAGAGATGAGCCAGGAAGGGATGGGTCAGTCTTTTGTGCTCTGGAATGTCAATAGCAACAACAATAACAAGATTCTAAGCCTTTCTTAACACTTGACTTGAGTTAATTTATTTAATTATTTTTAACAATGCTGTGAAGTATGTACTATTATTTTTCCTATTTTATAGTAAGGAAACTGAGGCACATAAAGGTAAAGTAGTATACCCAAGGTCACACTAGTAGTGGTACGTGTAACTTTCTGGTGAGGAGGCTTGAGCCAGGACAATGTTTTATTCTGAAGAGTTTTAATAGACTCACTCTAAAGATCAGAAAACAAAACAGAACTTATAGGCAATAGGCCCAGGAGTCTGGGAGGGAAATAAAAGCTATTTCTGGAATTATACCAACAACCCAAACTGAGTCTTCTTATCTAAGGAGAAGCCCTTTCTTATACTTAGTAAGTAAGACCCTGTTCTCCTTTTATTGGAATCCTTGAAATAAAAAAAAATGTTGAAACTGTGACTATTTTTTAAGTTAGCTATGTTTTCTTTCATTTTATTTAACAGTTTTATTGGGAGACTGAAGCTGCCTCTGTTGTGCTAAGAATATCCAGGAACTTCCCTCTACACTTGGGTCAGGGAGAAAGGGCAGCAAGGAACCCTAGTGAGAGAGGAGAGGTGGGACCATTAGGAGTAAGTGTGATAAAACACTACAGGGGAAACAAAAAAAGTAAAAAAACCCAAGGTAGATTTTTTTCTCAATTCCTTTTATTTGCAGGGACAATTTGGAGAGGTCAGATTTATGTTGAATTTTCAAAATGGAGTCACTTCGCAGTGACTAACATGATAATGTCCCTTATATAAATAGACTCTGTCTTTGAAGACAGGAGGGGCTTGGGCTTCATCATTTTTAGGCCACTTCGGAAGCAGGAGATATTGAAATGAAGGAAGGAGACAGGAAACATGAGGAGGGGCTGTTTCAAATTTCATCAACTTCATGATTTTTCCTCTGTCTAGTCAAACACATCTAATCTTAGCATTGAACATCTTTTTCACGTATATGGAAGAAAAACACCAACGTTTACATCTATGGCATGTGTTGTTGATAACTGGGAAGATTGAATGTGAGTGGGATGCTTCATGATCCTAGAATTAAGATCATTTTTTTGAGATGATCCCTGAGAGAGAGGTGGGTTTCTGGGGTTGGTGTCAAAGCTGAGGACATTGTGTAGTCAGGGAGAAACAGCCATTAATGTGAAGAATTGGACAAATGGAAAAAGTGAAATACCAAAAATGCTGAAAATTATAGATGTATTAATATGTATAGATCGGCTTCTCAGTGCTTTTATCCAAGAGCTGGGTGTCACCATAAGGTGACCCAAAAGAGCCCAATCATGTGTAAGATCCAAAGGCAGCATCCCCAGGGAAGAAAGATAGGTCACTACTAGGAGTATAAGTTAATCTACAGCATGTTCCCTGAGGCCATCTTCACCTGAGCTTTGCCTCATTGACTTCAGAAATTGGATGCCCACATTGTCTTTCATTATTAGAGCTGGGGTGAGCACGACAGACCATTTATGGGCAGTTATGTAAGTTCAAAATTAGAGAAATATACAGGATTAGAAATGGAAACTGAAATTTTGGTACATATAAAACAATCTCAAGGATGCCAAAATGATAACATAGTATTTTGAAAAATGGACTGGTAAAAAAAAACAAAACAGCCAATAGTATAGGCAATTATAAATCCTTGCTTTTAAAAAGTACTATGACTCTTTCACCAAAATAAATATTTCACCAAGAATAAATCTATTTCAGTCAAAAACATTTATTGAGAAGCTGCTATAGGCCAAGTCAAACTTTAGAGACTGGTACACAAGCTCTTATAAAAACATGCATACTTTCAAGTTTTATCCCCCAAATACTTCTTTTCCTTTCTTGCCTCAAAAAAATCAGAGCCAAAACGTGTGTTTGAAAAATGAAGTTGATTCTTTTATTGCTGATGGCAACAGCAAACAATCCACCTAACTATAGATGTCTTTCTAAAATGAGTATCCCAGAATGTTGAGATACCCCCCCCACCCCACCCCGCCCTGCCCCTCAAAGTACTAAAGGTGTACGGACAGGGACAATTTAATTTTTTTCTCACAGCTTTGGCATTGAGTCTAAGGTGGTGGAAAAGAATTAAAAGTTACTCTGATGAAGAAATTTTAGATATTTTGATTCACTGGATGAAGGTCTCTAGAGAATACATTCCAATATATCAAAACCATATAAGGACCAATTGAAACCTAATATGTTTATTTTGGCTGCTCTATTCTGAGATGTCTAAAGTTCGGGTATGGGAATCTAAGTTTGGTGACATTTGGAGGGTAGGCACAGCAGTAGAACACTGAGAAACAGAAGTAGGTCTACTTGCTATTATGTAAGCTAATGAAAGATAGTCAATCAAAAAATCTAGCAATGAGCAGGAAAATCTTCCTGGGAAGCATCCTGTACTGCCAGAACCATAGTACATGCAATTGGAGGAAAGACAGTGCAAATTTGTCCAGTAGTGGAGACAAAACAGAAAAGCATGAGTGTTAATTCACAGAAAATTTTGATAATAATAAATAGTATATGGGACCACATAAAAATATACTCATTTTGGAGAAAGGCAAGCATACTTGAAAGAGGAGACATTCAAATTAGGTCCTATTGATCTTAGAAGATAAGTAAAATGAGAGCAATTACCCTCAAAAAGCAGACGGCCCTTCAAGTCCAGAGTATCTCTCTAAGTAGTTTCCTTCTCCTCTTCCTCTGCCTCCTCCCCCTTGTCCTCCTCTGCCTCTTCTTTTTCTTCATGGAAAATGAATCTAATGATTCGTTCAAGCTTTCTTCTTTACTCTTAGTGCTTTGGTATTTTTAAGAGCGGACTAGAGTTAATGCAATAGGAATTCCTAAATTTTAACAGATGCCTGATGTTTGCTGTTGAAAATCCCTTTTCGTGGCTATTGTAGGAATTCTGTAATATGGAGTAAGTGTGGAAGAGGGGCTGCCCTCGAGAGCTGCATTCCTCAAATGGGGAAATTAGAGTTCAGAGAGTATACATCTGATAAAACTTCCTGGTGATCATTATAATGAGGTACTGCAGGTGAGTACAAAGGTGTTATTTGGCCCTGCCATATTTGAGGTATTAACGGTTAAAAACTTCCTAGGGACCATCAAGTGCTCTTAGGACGATGCTTCTTTTCAGAATCAAGAACCTTTACTGGGAGGTTAGAGGTGATATAACACTCTAATGGCAATGCTTGTTAGCCACTCAGCGTGAAATCTATTGATGCTACATTTTGGCAGTGCCACTCCCATTTTCCCTCTTGATTAGGTTCATAAATTGTCCCTTATCAGAGTCTGATAAACTGAGATAGAGAGACACTGGAAGACTTGCAGTTGCCTAGCACTCTCGGCCTCTGTGCTGCCAGCCTGTTGTTCAGACTGAAAAATTATTATTCTTGATTATAATGTGACTCTATAATTATATTTTCTGAAATCAGATTTTTTGTTTTCATATTTGGGGACAGAAATAAAAAGTAAGTTCAGGGAAAATAACAAATAATCATGATCTCAAAATGATTGTAATCCTGGTTAGATATTCCAGTTGCCAATTTATATAATTAGACAATATAGCCTCATTAGACTTGATGTTCTCTATATGTAGGGAATTGTATAAATTATTTACCAAAAGTTTAATATGGCTCTTGAATTCATTCTACTTTTTTTTGAATATCTGTTTTTAGGATTATATACATTTCTCTATGAATCAAGATACTATAAAATTATTATAAATGTTGAATTCAGTTTTCTGACTCCTTTAGTTAGTTTTCAGAGTTAAATATCATAGCTCTAGATTTTGGTGATCTTTGACTCTGCATGTTTATCATTAGACTTTAGGTCAGAAAAGCCTTTGAACTCCTGTTACTCAATTATTTATTTAAAGGAAAGTAAAAATATTCATGATAGTGTAAAATCTTCTATTGGTTTATTCAGTAACATGTCCTCAAAGTTAGAATTTTTGAGTCCCAAGAGAAAAGTCAGAAAAAAGACTGTATACTATCAATATTACACTCTAATGGAGAAAACAGAAAATAAATTTACAAGTAAATAATTTCAGATATTGATGAGTGCTACTAATAAAACAAAGCAGTCAATGCGATCAAGAGTGGTTACTCTCCTTCAGTGAGGATGGCAAAGGAAGGTCTTTCCTATATTTGAGTTGAGAAGAAGTCAGGTATGTGACAATCTGCAAAAGTTAATTCAGAAAGAGGGAACAGAAAAGGCTGATATAAGTCCTTATTGAGAATGTTTTCTCTGACATTAATGAACAAAGAGTCTTGAAGTGGACATTGGAGAGGCGAGTGGTCACAAGAGAACTTCTCAATGAAGTGACAGATGAAGCACAAACGGCAAGACTCAGCTAGGTGAAGAATGAGGTGGCAATGAGGGACGCCCGTGAATAACTACCCAAAATCCATTCCCAACCTTCTCTCTTGCCTCTTTTAACTCTAGAGGAGAAAACCCCAAAACTTATTTTATCATCTTTCATTATTGTAGGGAAGCCATGCAAGCAACCCACTTTTTGGCTGAAGAGACAAAAAAGAAAGTTTTTCCAGGGACTTCTCAGAAAAGTTTGTGTTCCTATTAAAATAGGAAACAGTCTAGGCTGTGGTGGCTCACTCGACTGCTGTCTTGCCTTCAGTCTTCCAAAAATATTAATCAAGGTCTTACTATGTGAGAAGTATTTTCTCAGCCCTGGAGATAACAGCAGTGAACAAAATAAAGGCCTGTCTTTAAGGAGATCATATTCTGGTGTGGGAAGATGACAATAAAAAGATTCAAACACACACATACGAAACAACTATATGAAGGTTAAGTGCCATGAAAAGTTGAAGAGGACGCAGAGAGGAGTGGATGTTATACAGTCAGTTAGAGATACTGTCTCTAGTAAGACAAAATTTAAGCAAAGACCTAAAGGAAGTGAAAGAACAAGGCATTGGTTAGCTTGCTCTTTCCCTGTCAATCACAAATATCCCAGGGATGGGTTGTTCATACAGGGTAAGCGCTGAGTCAGGTCAAGTAAGACAAAGCCTTGCAAGTTGAATTTCCTGTTAACTGCCAAACAGTTCAAATCATCATCATCATCATCATCATCATCATCATCACCACCTGAGAATAAAGCTTTTGAAGCGTTCCATCTCTGTTCTCCCTCATCAGTGGCTACTAGGGCACTGGCTTAACCATGATTGTGAGCTTGGTTTTCAAGTTTATAGGAGAGTTGGGGAGATTGGGATAAAATTGAGGCAAGTAAAAACACCATAAAGCTTGCTGTCCTTACCAAGATTCAGGTTGGTTTTTTTTTCAGGTTGTTTCAGGTTGTTACGATAATGCCCTGCAATTGTTGCAAGCCTTTGGTTAATTTCCAGAGTGGTAAAAGAGTTTATTTTGATACTTTTTTTCTCTTTTTTTTTGCCAGTGTTCTTATTGCTTTTATGTGGGAGGGGACTTTTGGATGTCTTTTTTTCCACCATTTCCATTGACCTCAACTCCCAATTGATTTATGACAAAGGTACAAAAGCAATTTAATAGAGAAAAGATAATCCTTTTAACAAGTGGTGCTGAAGGCATTAGGCATCCACGGGAAACAAAGAAAATAAATGTTGACCTAAATCTCACATATTATGCAAAGATTAACTCAAAAATATCTCATGGACTTAAATTATATAAGAATAAATTTGTTTTTAAAAAGTGATAGAAAATCTGTAAAGTTTAGGACTTGGCAAAATATTCTTATACTTGACATCAAAACACCATGCACAAAAGGAATAATGAATGAACGATTTCATCAAAATTAAAAGTGTTTGCTTTGGAAAAGATTATATTAAGAAAATGAAAACAATTGGTACAGACTGGAAGGAAATATTTTTCAAACCACATATCCAACAAAGGAGTGGTAGCTTGACTATATAAAGAGACCTTTCAAAAATTAACAGTAAAATAAACAATCCAATGAGAAAATGGGCAAAAGACATGGAAACAAATTTTATAGAAGCTAATACAAAGATGACAAGCACATGAAATGTTCGACAGCGTTAATAACCATTATGGAGATAGTAATTAAAACCACAATGGGATATCAGTATACACCTATCTGAACAGCTATATTAAAACATAGTGACAACTCCCAGTGCTGGAGAGGAAGTAGAGCAACTGGATCGCTTACATATTACTGGTGGGAATGCAAAATGGAGTGGCCGCTCTGAACAACAGTTCGGTAGATTTTTCAAAACCTAAACATGCAACTACCAAACCACCCAGAAATTGCTCTCTCTGGTGTTTATCACACAGAAATGAAAACTTATATTTAAAAAACCCTGTATATCAATGTTTATAGCCATTTTATTTCTTTTTTAACTTTTTTTATTGTTCAAGTACAATTGTCTCTATTTCCGCCCCCCCACCTCTCTCCCCACCCTAGCCTTCCCACTTCGCACCCTCGATCCTACCGTTTGGTTTTGTCCATGTGTCCTTTATACATGCTACTGAAAACCCTTCTCCTTTCTCTCCTGCATTATCCCCTTGCACTTCCCCTCTGCTTACTGTCAGTTTGTTCTTAATTTCAGTGTCTCTGGTTATATTTTGCTTCCTTTCTTGCTTGTTTTGTTGATTAGGTTCCACTTATAGGTGAGATCATATGGTATTTGTCTTTCACCACCTTATAGCCATTTTATTTCTAATAGCTGAAAACTGGAAACAAGGCAAATGTTCTTGAACAGGGTTAAACAAACTGTAGCTTGGCTATGCTTTAGGATACTGCATAGTAATAAGAAGGAACAAACTAGAGACATACCTGACAACTTGCATGAATCTGCAGAGAAATCTTAGTGAAAAAGACAATCCCCAAACGTTATATACTGTATGCCTTCATTTATATGTAATTTTTGAAATGACACAGTTGTAGAAATGGAGAACAGATTAATGATAGCCAGGGGCTAAGTGTGTGGGATAGAAGTGGGTGTGGCTCTGCAAGGGCACCACAAGGGACCCTGTGGTGATGGAAGTGTTCTGAATCTTGGCTGTATAGGTTTCAAGATTCTGCAGCACAATAACAGCTTTGCCCGATGTTACCACTGGGGGACATGTGGCACTGGGTACATGAGCTCTCTCTATATTACTTCATATGTTAGTCTACAATTATGTGAGTCTATAGTTATCTCAAAAACTTAAATATAAGAATGAAGCCATTGCAAGAAATGTGCTGGAACAACTTCATATCTACAAAGATGTAAATAGTAGCTAGACATTACCTCATCCATACACAAAAATTAAATTGAAATATGTAGTGATTCTAAATGTATAAGTTAGTACTGTAAGGTCTCAAAATGCCAATAGGACAATTTATTCATGATATTGAGTTAGCCAAATAATAGTTAGACAGGACACAACCATACCAATAAAAGAAAAAACTTAAAAGCTAGACTTATTAAAATTAAGACCTTTCTGTAAATCAACATATAGACCATTAAGAAAGTGAAACACAAGCCAAAACTCTTGGAACAATATCCTCAATACATATATCTCAAAGAGGACCTCATTCAGAATATATAAAAATTCCTACAATTAAACAATAAAAAGACAAGATGCCTATTTTTAAAAGTGGGTAAAGACTCATGGACATAGACAACAGTGTGGTGATTGCCAGAGGGAAGGGGATGGAGGAGGTAGAAGATGGGTAAGGGGGTACAAATGGTGATGGAAGGAAACTCACTTGGCATGGTGACCATGCCATATACAGGTGATGTATTGTGAGATTGTGTACCTGGAACCTGTCTGCTTTTATAATCCAATGTCACCCAAATAAATTCAATTAAAAGTACAAAATGAATAATCTTTTGAAAACTGGGTAAACAACTTGGACAGACACTTCACAAAAGAAAATGCGCAAGTGGTTGACATGTAAAAATGTTGCTCAAATGTCATTACTCATCAGAAAAATGTAAATGAAAACTATAATAACATAGTTTTACATCTTTTGTAATTAACTTTTCATAATAAATACTGCTCACACTAAAAGTTGGTGGGGATGTAAAGCAACTGGAGTGCTCACACACTGGTAATGAAAGCATAAAATGGTAAAACCACTAAGAAACTGACAGTATTTTCGAAGTTGAGTACATACATTCCTTATGACTCGCCAATTTTACTCCCAGGTATTTACCCAAGAAAATTATAAGAATATTCACATTAGCCTCATGTACAACCGCCAAAACCTGTGCAAACTACCCTATCAACAGGAGAATCAGGTAAATTATGAATAGACACCTATCACCTACAATAGAATACTGCTTCACAATAAAAATGAACATATTATTAATATAACAAAATAAATGGATCTCTAAAATATTACATTGAGTAAAAGAAGTCAAATATAGAAGAATATATCATATATTTTAATGAAATCAGGAAAAGATAAAATTGATCTAGCTGATAGAAATAACAATGTCCTCCTTAGGGATAAAGGAAATTGACCAGGAAGGGACAGGAAGAGTCCTTTTTGTGGTGAAAGAAATGTTCTATATCTTGTTTTGGATGATAGTCAGATGGATTTATAAAATTGTCAAAATTTGTAGAACTGAAGAGTTAAGATATTTGCCTTTTATTATACAGGGTCCAGCACAAATAATGCCCCTTTTCATTACAAAATCCCTTCTTATAAAATCATAAGCATGTAATTCTGTAACATATCTATATCACACTCAAGTACACCACATGACATTTTAGGTGAAATGTTCAAATTAAAACTATGAATTATTACACCCATATTACTACCCTGCCAACCACACTCAAGTAGCCCTTACTTCTGCTGCACCCTGTATATAAATTATACACTAATAAAAATGCAAATTTAAAAAATACATAAGCATCTGGTGAAATTTCTCTAACAGCAGAAAGATAATATTAACTTATTTCTACAATTACCATTAAAAAAAAAGTCACGCTAAGAAATGTCTGTTGGGTGGGCTTCCACTTGAAACTTCAAAACCATGAATCTAAAATGTAAATATTTTCTTATTATTTCTCTTGTTTAATCCCCCCAAAATGTAGTTAGTTGACATGAACATAAGAGGTGGAGAGCTGCTAAGAGAGAAACAACTTTAAAAGATAGAGACAGAAAATAAAAAAAAAAACACAGAAGTTTTTTCCCCCTTTCCCTTAAAAATGTCCAAACAGATCTTCTTTCAATTTGTGAAAAGAAGGAAGTTTCTTTTCAGCTGAATCTTATTAAGGCACCAAAGTATTGTGTAGCCAGATGAGAAAGCTACGAATCAAAGGGTTCATAACAGCTATGCTGAAAAGCCTCTCTCCAGGGCTCAACGTGGAAAGCAAAAGGTGGTAGAGACCCGCCTCTGCATTGGACCCCATTGCTAGTCCTCACTCCCTTAGCCTTCAGCCCCACCCACAGCTCAGATGTGCCTGAGAACAAGGTGAAGGACATGACTTTTAGGGAAGTCCAGTTCATCTCAATTCATAACCTCTAACTGAAGATAAAATTAGGAACTAAGATGCTTTTTAAACTGTAGTGGGAGTAGGGTAGATTGAAAATTCCATTCGCTTTATACAGTTAGCTGGCCAGTGTAACATCTTTCCATTGATCGTATCATACATTTTGGACCCGGCTTTTCTCTTGCATTCATATTTTCTTCTTCCATAAAGTAAATTAAGCACCTACTATGAGCCAGCCACTGAGCTAGGATGAACTGGACACAAGGGGAAGAGATGAATGGAGCATGCCAGAGGTCACAATGATGGATGGCAGGGGCTTCCATCTGAATCACACAGGATGACAAGTAGTGGTGTGAAGTTTTTAATGCAATGAAAACATAAGCAAGGAATCCCTGTTATGATGACACACTGAGATCATATTCACATGCTAAAACACACTCTCTTATTTAGTATTACACCTTTCAGAAGCCCTATATATTAATCCCCGGATAGATAAATTGACTGCCCAATGTATCTCAAGCTAGGTTTTAAAATAGTGTTTTTAGAGGTTTTGCCACCTTCCGTGGATGTGATGGAGTGCTGCTACATTTTAGGTTGAACATAACTATTCCTCTACTGGAGACAGATGTGACCCATAAATGGATTTACATAAAATGGCTCCTAAACTTCCTGTTTATTGCAAGTTGTACATTAACCCGTTTTCAGGGATGGAGAGGATTCTGTTTGCATAGCCCCTGATAGTCTCTAGAGAGAACAATAACTAGATGCAGCAACTCATCTTGGGATCAAGATGATGGGAATTTAGGGAATGATACCCCACCCCAGCTCACCTTACCCTAAGCTTCTCCAATAGCATAACTGAAGGGGATAGAATCGACCTGAGGGGAAGAAAACAGACTACCCAAACTTGCAAAAGAGAGCACAGCTGGCTAAAGAATAGAATTTGTTTTGATTCTGGTATTGTGCAGTGTCACCTAAATCTTTTGTCTTTGGGCCCAAGCTCCTAGAAATGTTATTACAATTTTGGATGGTGGTGGCTGTCAAGAGCCAATCAAATGATGAATTTTGTCTGTAAGAATCTGAGAGCTTCAGCCCCTCTGTTAGTGGTCTATTAACAGAGTGTGGTTAGGGGAAGTGTATTTCCTCTCATTGCATTAATGCCTATTTGAGTAGAAAGGAGGAGTTTCCAATGTTAATCAGCTTATGAGTACCCCCAAACTAACACCTGAGTAACCGGGACATTGTGTGTAGCCTTGCAAAGTAATGTCAGCAAAGAGAACTGAATACATTTTGGAGGAGCCTTCGGGAGAGTACAAGACAAGCATTCTAAGAGATGAGCAAAGAGCACTGATGCGAAACCTCAGGTTCTCCTTGATTCAAATATGTGGATTTGGGTTCCAAAAGGGTCACTAATTTTTTTCATTGTGATTGAGGCTGGTGCGGTCTGGGAAAGGAGAGTTATACTTGCAGTTAGGAGTCCCAAAAGCCTGCATGTGCCACACTGTGCTTGCTCACTGTCCTCTTCCGGTTTCCCCAGCCTGACGCAGCAGGCTCCGCTAGAGGCCCCTCATGCCGGAGTGCGCAAGGTACTCAGAATCCCGGATCTCTGTGCTTCGATTTCTCCAATTTTACACCTGTAAAATGCAAGTTTTCATTCCATGAACTTCCAATTGTTGCTGTTGTTTTAATTTAGATTCTACAGAGACCAAGAGATAGAAGCGGGGGTAGGGGAAGTAGGGAAGGGGAGAGAAAAGAAGGAAAGGAGAAAGGGAGGAAGGGAGGAATTCCTTAAAAAGGAGTTCCTAAAATCACATTTGTGAGGATTAAAAAAGAGATGATAAGTTCATTTTTACCAGATATACTATATGAAATATTAGCATTAATCAATTATTTATGGAAGTAGTATATATTGGCGTTATTATCTTTTGAACTGTGTTGCCCCCAAATTCAAGTATTGAAGTCCTAAATCCTAGTACCTCAGAATGTAACCATATTTGGAGATAGGGCTTCAAAGTCATGATTGAGTTAAAATGAGCCCGATAGGGTGGGGCCCTGATCCAGTAGGACTTGTGTCCTTATAAGATATACACATACAGAGAGAGGGCCATGTGAGGACACTGTGAGAAGGTGTCCCTCCTTAGTAAAGTCACATGGGATTAACTTCCTTCGGTATGAATTTATGTTTTTATGTACTAATATTCAATGGTTAAATGTTATACTAATAATTGTTAAATTACTGAAATGAAAATAAAAAAATACATAAAAAGTCACTATCACTTCTATCTTTTAATCAACTAAGAGAGACAGCTAGTTTTACATATCTACTTCCAAAGGTAGAGTTCTAAGTGAGATAAAAAGTAATTTCCATATTAAATTTTAAAAATTAGAATATAAGATTTTCTAGGGTTAGAGCAGTTCTTACATTTATTGTTTTTATGGTTTCTTGAGGGGAATTGTTTCTTGTTGTTATCAGTAAATAGAAAAAATAAAGCCCTGGTTGGTGTGGCTCAGTGGATTGAGTGCAGACCAAAGGGTCCTTGGTTTGGTTCCCAGTCAGGGAACATGCCTGGGTTGTGGGCTATGTCCCCAGTAGGGGGCACATGAGAGGCAACCACACATTGATGTTTCTCTCCCTCTTTCTCTCCCTCCCCCTCTCTAAAAATAAATAAATAAATAAATCTTTTTAAAAATTAAGAGGAAGAAAGAAGGGGAAAGAGAGGAGAAACTTCAATGCAGAAAAAAACTTGTCAGTTCTAAGCTCAGATATATTAAATTGGCAGAATCTATATTTTAGTTATAGTTCTCATATCTAATTAATATTGAATATTCTTGAAATAACTAATATTAATCAGGGCAAATTTTGCATCAGTGGCACATTGCTACTCCCTTGGATGAATTACTCCATCTCCCTTACTGAGCTGCTGTGAGTGAAATATCAGCATTGTCTTAAGTCACAAAGAGTTCGAGGCAGCACTGCGGCCTAAGCATGACCATCCTGGTTGACAGGCTGCATTTCTTAAGGATGGGTTGAATGGAGAGTGAAGAGACATTCTTCAAAGAAACTGAAGAATTCTGACTTCTGGGACTTAGGGGGTGCTTCAGGGAAGGGTGGCACTTCAGGTGGGCATTGATGGAGGGACAGGACTTAGACAAGTGGAGGTGGGGACAAGGCCACTCCTGATGCAGGGGGAAAAACAGGGCGAATGCACAGAGGTAAGAAAGTATGGGACATTGAGAAAAGAGTGAGTAATTCTGATTAGCTGAAACAGAAATGTATAATGGGATTAGTTAGTAATTAATTTGGAAAGATTTGTGTGCCAACTATTTTCTCATTCTTTCAAAGGTACCTGGATATTGTAATAAACTCACAGCCATTGGGGCATTGTAGAGTTTCCTCAGCTTCCTAATCACCCCACAATTAGTATATCCTGCAGAATGTAAACTGATATTTAGAAATTTATGAACGACCCTACTATGTCTGAGAATTCTTTTATTGAGAGTAGCTATATTGTTTGTGTTAATGTTTCTATGTGGCACCTTAGCTCAAAGTGCCAGAATGACATCATAAAACAATACCCAAATACAAGTATGTCGTCTTTCATCTGAGAATCTCAAAGTGCTTGCAAACATTAATTAAGATTTCAAATTAATTAGATATATATTAATTTTCACTGTACAGAATAGACTTTGCAGCTTCATTGATTTTTATGTGCTAACAAGCTTTGCCCATGTCTCTTTCTTTATTTTTTTTCCCCTTCATGTATAAATGGGTATAAAGAGGAAAGGGAAAAAAAAGACTG
Source organism: Desmodus rotundus (assembly GCF_022682495.2). Lineage (NCBI taxonomy): Eukaryota > Metazoa > Chordata > Mammalia > Chiroptera > Phyllostomidae > Desmodus > Desmodus rotundus. The sequence continues at coordinate 135,098,013 of NC_071391.1, read as the reverse complement.
TGGCATTTGGAACAGTGGAATTTGATTTGAATTTGGACTTTTCAGCTGTCCGTGTGTTTTTTAAATGCCGGCCCTATCATAGTGAGGACTGACTTTGCGGGGTCACTTCTAACTTTCTCGATATGACACTGGGGAGCTGTGCCAGGAGCTGAGTCTGAGCTCTGCTGCTTTCCCTTTCTTCCTGGCTCACCAGGTTTTTAACATTTTGCTATTGCCTTGACCTAGATTCATATGGAAATAATGATGCTGATGCCTGGGCAAGACATGGACAGTTTGTGATTGTGTGGCTTAAATGCCTGTAAAATATGACCTGAGTGTCTGAAAGGGAAAAAATGCTGACAAATCAGATCTTTTCATACTAGAGGTTAGTTTGAATAAATGTGCCTAAGGACCAGAATTGTTTTCTTCTGCAAAGTAGGTGAAAAAATAAATAAATAAATAAAACCAAATGAGTATTCTATTATACATAGGAAGTGAAAATTGGAACACCCGTCTCGAAGGATTGAGTTTCTTCTTTTTCTCCTTTTGTTTTAATCATACTAGCTTCCAGCAGCAGATCAGGATTTGGGGTTTGTTTGTATTTACAATTGGTGTCTTAAAAGATTCATTATGAAATGTGTTGCTGTTTCAAAAGAGGAAGCTGAGGCCCAAGCTGGTGAGTCCTGGCTGGGCAAATGGAGACACCCCCATCTGCATTCTGTTAGGGAGAACACTGACCCTGTGTGTCGAGGAGTAGGTTGGGGGTGGTATTGCTTACACATGTGTCTGGGCGCTGAGCTGGGCCTCGGCGTATGAAGGTTTCCTTCTTTCAGGGTCAGACACCGGCCAGTGCAGATTTAGCCATCTTGGCCCTGATGTACTCCACATGGCTCACATTCCCAGTCTAGTTACCAACGCTGGGGCTGAGCTGCCAAGTCCTGGCTCGCTCCTTCCTGTTCTCCAAGCTGTTCAGTCCTGCACACAGAGAGCACAGCTCATTTTCCAATGTTCACACTCCCCTGTTGGAGAGTTTTCTTGGATTGTTAGTTCCACAGAAACAACAGCAGCAAAATTTTGGGGATCTGGTTGTTTGCTGGAATCTGCCACCAGTCACTGGCATTGGAATAAGGACTCCTTTAGCCAAGGTGAATTTAAAGGCAGGCAGGTTAAAAAAAAAAAAGGTTTATATGAAACTGGTCTTTTCTTTGGGGAACCAAAACATTTTCCATTTGGAACAAAATGCTAAATTATTTTCTGCAGACTAGAGCATTCTTTGTTGTCACTTCTACCCATCAAGCAGCCTTCTCAGCTCAAGATTTTTGGGTTTCTGGCCTCTGAAGCTCCCCTACCTAACTGCATTTGCTCATGGGAGACCTCCCAGTAGAGGATGTCTCACTGCCTTCTCATTCCTGTCCAGCTGTGTAAACCCTAACCATTCTTCAAGCTCCAACTTCTTTCCTCATTCCTTACTGAAGTTTACCTGTCCACCAGCCCTCGGCTCTCATCAGCCTCTGAACTCACAGCATTATTGTCTGAATCATTTCACAATTAATCATGTCTACCATTGCCTTGTGACATCTTCCATATCACATCATTTTTAAATTCACATGATTTAACTTTGCAGGCACCAAAACTGCTTCTAATACTTTCTGTGACATGGACCAATTGTTATATGACCTTTGAGTTCTCCTCGGTGCATCAGAGTTTGGGGTACATTATCTCAGTGAGCATTTATTGATTTCAAGTAGTTGGGCAAGAGAAGTGGATTATTTAAGGCACTTATTTATAAAAATCTGACAAATTCTCTGATGTTGTATTTATATAATATATATGTATACATAAATTTATTTGTATATATGATATTTTTGAGTGTAATATTTAAAAACAAATTAATTAGAGAGAAAAGAAATCTGTTAGAAGAGTATTTGATTACTGGACTCTGGAGTATATCTAGGAAATCATAGTTAGCTAGGATTGTGGGGTATTTTAAGTAGAAACTGAACAGTTTCTGTGTTCAGAAACACAGACAGCTTTCTCCCTTGGTGTCTCATTTCTGTTTCTCTCTGCATATCTGATTTTCACTCATTTGGTGTATAAACTTTCTTTGTTGCTATTGGAGGGGACATCCCCACATTTAGAGACGTATGCTCCCTTGTCTCTAGGCACACCCAGAAACTGAATAACTATCAATCAGCTCCAATTCCAAATTTCAGGGAGAGAGTCTGATTGGTTCACCTTGTATCAGATGACCATACCAAATCCACTTGACTATAGCTAAGGGACCGGGATATACAAATAATATGGTATAGGAGCCCATCCTTGCGGAAGGAAGCAAATTCAAAGGAAAGGGTGAGTATCAAAATCTATTCAGACTCCCCCAAATTTTATCAATTACAAATATTAAATTTGGTCCTCTCCTAATTTTGAGATTTAGTAAATAAAATTATCATTCACTCAGGTCACTATGGTTGGAAAGCTGGACCACATCCCTAACTCTTTTCTCTCTATTTTGTTCTCAAATTCTGTGGATTCGACCTTCTATCTCTTTCCTGTTCTCTTTGTGCCTTAACCCAAGTCCTATCTCCTTGTTACCTGGATGAGTGTATTAGTCTTCAAATTGTTCTCTGAGCCTCGATTCCCTCCCCACACTTCCCAGTCACATTCCTATTTGTTGATCACCTACTGTGAGCCATTCACTGCTTCAGAAGATAGAAATAGAAAGAAGATTCAGACACAACAGGTCCTATGCCTCATGAGACCTTGAGGGAAGGCAGACTAAATGGAATAAACTAATTTTAGAGAAGAGTAGTCAAAATGAAGACAATAAATAAGTTGATATAAGAGCGAATATGTGAGGGAAATAAGGCTACTTCCAATGAAGTTATCAGGAATGTTTTTCTGAATATTTGGATTTTTAAAAATCTGAATAGGAGAAGCCTTTCTTATGAACATGTGGAGGGAGAGAATTCCCAGCAGAGGGATGAGAAGATGTATGTGATCTGGAGTATGAATCAGATTGATTTGGAGCACGGTGAGCTGTGGAGGGGCAGCTTAGCACAAGATGAGTTTAGACAGGTTCAGGGGCCAGGTCACCGAAGGTTCGGTAGTCCGTGGAGCTTGTGCTTTTCCGTGTTCAATGAGAATCAAGTATATGTGGATAGGGGTCTTAAGAGAGGAGTCACTTTGAGAAGTTTCAAACTTTCAACATTTATTGTGGCTGCTGTGGAAATGGGTAGTACAGTGTTGAGAACAGATTGAGGAGGCCAGTTAGCAGATAACTCAAGTACTCTTGGCAAAAGATGACGGTACAAAGCACAGTGAAGGGCACTGGAAGTAGACCTGATATGACCTGACAGAGAAAATGCAAGGGAGATACAAGAAAAGGAAGAGCTAAGGAGACTCCTAAATTTAAGCAAACTTTTGCTAGTGCTGTTTCCTTTGATGAGGAAGACTAGAGGAAGAACAGGTTTGTGTGTGTGTGTGTCGGGAGGTGGGGGGTGTGCAGAATGGGAATCAAGCATGTAAATTCAGAGATGCCCAATACACAACCAAGACAATATATCAATCAGAAAGCTAGATGTGTGAGTCAAAGGAGGAACTTGAACTTCAGAACGTTGATTTGGGAATAATCATCAGAGAGATGGCATTTGAAACTGTAGTGCTGGATGACATCAAAACAGAGTGTAGAGAGGGAACACTCTGCAAATTGAGGCTCAAGACACACAAACAATTACATATTAGATAGAGGGCCAGTTATCAGTGTGGATTGAACAGGTCAGCCCAAGGTTCCTGTCATCCTAGAAATTCATTGAGCTTATGATTTTGAACAATGTACGTTGCTACAGTTTTATTGAAAAGAGGGACCATTTTAGATTCTTTCTCCTAAAGAACACAGAAAATTGGCATTTGCACAGAAATGCGTGTTTGCAGAACAAGGATAATATAAAGCTACTATCCCCAGTGGAAAGACTCCCAACCACCCCCCAGGACAGTCTGAATAAAAAAATGATTATGTACTTAATGTCCACTGAGAACCCTGGAGAGAAAAAGAACATACTATAATTGCAAAGTATTATTTTTACCATTATTAATACATGAATCATTCATTAGGAAAAAAGAACTAGGAATCAAAAAGTCAGGAGATAATAGCCTGTGTTTTTAATGTTGTACAGAAGGAATTACCCACATAAATCCCTTCCCACTAGGATGTGTAGCCAGATTCACGCATGCTGCGTGTTTTTTTTTTTTGTTGTTGTTGTTGCAAAGACAAACTCTGAGCAATATCTCTGGAGAGCTAGGTATTTTCAGCCAGAAGAATGAATGTCTACCCTGTGCCCTATTTTCCCCCTTGATATCTGCCCGCTATGCAGGAATTTTGCATGAAAGGTCCTGGGTGGGAGTAACCTTCTAGAGTAGGATCTCCCAGAAAGACATCACCTTTGTCATAGAGGTGAATATTTTCAAATGGAGTGTTTTAAAATTAAAAGGGTAAATGAATTTTTGAAGTTGCAAGGGCATTTAATAATACCAAACATAAGCACCCAAATCCTGGATTATCTGCCAGGATACCTGCCACCTAGAACCTGAAGATTGTATCATAGATCAAAGTAAACAAACAAACAAATATGAATGTGTGCATTTGGATAAATCTTTGGAAACACAAAACATCAAAAGACCCTGAACTTGTATTGCAGACCCTTATTGATTAAAATATTTAAAATATACAAAACCAAGTTGAAGTACACTGTTTTTATCCCTATGTTTTATAATGGGGGGGTAATTTTCTTTCTTTGGGGTTTCAAGGACTGAAGGCAAAAATGGTTATTTTAAAGTCCACATTAAACCATATTCAAATGGGACATTAAATGTAAAGGGGATAAATTAACATTGAAATGAGCAAAAAGAAAGACTAAAAAAAGAAGACTGAGTTTGTTTGTTTTTCTTTATGAGTAAAAATAAAAGACAAAAAGGCACTGGTAGCAATGTGTGTATGTCTGTGAGGGGTGTGTGTGTGTGTGTGTGTGTGTGTGTGAGAGAGAGAGAGAGAGAGAGAGAGAGAGAGAGAGAGAGAGAGAAAGACATGGTTGAGGTGGGAGAGAAAGAAAGTGATTAGGTCCTGAATTTCTTTCTTTTTTGAAAGATTTTTATTTATTTATAGAGAGAGAAAAGAAGGGAGAAAGAGAAGGAAAGAAACATCAATGTGTGGTTGTCTCTCACGTGTTCCCTACTGGGTACCTGGCCTGCAACCCAGGCATGTGTCCTGGCCAGGAATCAAACCAACGGCCCTTTGGTTCACAGGCTGGCACTCAATCCACTGAGCCACACCAGCCAGGGCAGGTCCTGGATTTCTGATGGAACATTTGAATGGTAGACTGCTCCTCACAATCAGTTCAAGGAGATTGGATATGGGAGAACTGGGTGATTATAGTTCCATGATTTTATTCAAATATCATACAGCTCTACAACAAGATTCATAAAACTCTTGAATACCTATAATTCCATAATAGAATTATTTGGACAGTTCTTCTAGCCCCTGATTATGAAGGTAACTTTGTTGCTGTGTCCTGTAATCCCTCTTAGTGTTCTTCATCTCTCCACCATAAACCGAGTAGCACTTGGAAGGTCTACAAGATTGGTAATCATGAGGAATAAGTAGCTATTAAGCAATAGTTCTTTCAATTCTTTCCTTTAGGATCAATTTATAAGCCACACATTAAATCGGTTTCATTTTTCACCGAAACTATTATTCCCAGCTTAACTAATCATCTTCTTGACCAAATTTTTAGTGAAATGATTTTGGTTCTACCCTGGAATCAAATTCACTCTAAAAAGATAAGAATGTGTCACAGTTGAGAATGTGTCACATGTTTAAATAGATATGCCCTGGATTCCGAAGGTAAATTGAAAGACATATTCCAAAAATAGGGGGTTAAGGGGACTATTATTGTTGAAATAAGAGTAAAGTTTTTCTAAATTATATTTTAATAGGGATAATTTTATTGTTAATATTTTTGTTATTTGCTTTAAATAAATTTAGCCCTATTATTTTTATGATAAAAGAGCTGAACTCATAGAACAAAACCACATCTGATCCAAGGCAGATTTACTAATTTTATGAAGAAACAGTGGGTTATTTTTTTATGTCTATATGTTCCCAGCTACATTTATTCATGAAATATGTATTGATCAACTAGATAGCAGATCCTTTAGTCTTACCCAACATATTGTCCTCTTGAACATTAAAATTGCCTCTGGAATCTTGAGCTGGTCAGAATTCATTTCTAGAACTGACGTTTTAGGTCTTTGAACACAGAGATTAAAATATCTAAGAATGCATTTCTTTTTGTACCTGCTGGCATGGCCTCAGAAGCTCTGTGTAATGATGCTCTCTTCTTCCAAGATGAGGTGGGGCACATGTATTTCACCCTAAATCATATCACTCCCAGAGTGGCAATGGAAATCACACAGAAAAAGTGGCAACTGGTACTTGAAATATAATTTGGATCAATCCTTATAGATTAAGGAAATATTTTGGTACCTGTAGTTTATTTACAATATCTGGCACAATGCCAAATTATTAAATCAATGAAAAATGAACAAATAAATGCAAGTCAATTCAGTCCACAATTCAAAGTCCTGACCTCATTAATAGCACTACCCATTAATTAACTGAGCTGAAGCTCACAAATAACCCTTTCCCTGTGCATGAAATCCAACTTTAAATGATTATACTCAATATTTTAACAGAGGACAAAATATAGCTCTGTTTGCCCCATTAGAAGTTACCAAACCTGCTACTTCTTGTAGCCTCTAATCTCAAATTTTGTTGGAGATAAAACTGGAAAAAAATCCTTATTTGGAAGTCCTTTCTTTTGTCTGTAGGCATTGTATATTTCCTGTTCTAGGGGACTTTTGTGGTCTATCATTTCCCACTTGCTAAATATCTTCCAGATTTCCCAACTGATCATTTGTCTAGAACCTCCCCCCTGCCCAGTGGGCTTCCTAGAACTGTTATAAATTTATTTTTATATGTCTTCTGTCATTTTAATGAGATTTGAGGAGGGAGGGAAGAAAGTCATTTGTTGGGTCAACCATCTGGGTGCAGAGTTGAAAACCTTTTAGCGGGGCAAGCACAGAGGGACAGGACTCATGCCCCAGATCCTTTAACAAGTAATTCTGAGAGGCATTTAGCAACCTCTCATGTTGAGAAGACCAGCAACCTGACCTACATTCTTTCAGTATATTGATTAACAAAATCCAATCTTTACTTTCATATTTTCTGTGCTTTAGTACTTTATGAACAAATAAAATAGCAAATAGAGCAAAGAAGCTATTAATTGTATCAACTTTTATTCTTTTTTATGGATGGGATTTTCTTTTTTAAGTATTTTATTTTTTTATTGTTCAACTTTTATTCTTAATCCTCTCAGCATCATAAACATGGAAAGAGTATAGGGAAAATGTTTTGCTTTCCATTTTGGGGTTCCCATCAATTCTATTTTCTTTTTAATCCAGAGGAATATTCTTGAAAGTGACATATTCTTCTCAGCAGGTTATATTGTTTGGTTGTGCTTGAATTAGAATTACATATGCTTGGAAGGAGAAGATGTCTGTATGTACTAGGATTTATTTTTACCTGGTAGTTCTACAGTGTACACAGCAAAAACTTATGCTTTCCTCTAACCAGGGATTGTTATTCATTTTTCTATTATTACAATGAAATATAGTACGTCTTGTCATAAAAATGGTTAATAAAAAAAACTAATCGACAAAATGGACACTCTGAAAGATGAAACCATGAGGTAAGATATCATGCACTTTATTCTCAATAATTGGTAGTGATGATGGTGGTGATGGGGGGTATGTGTGCATGCACACCATGTGTGTATGTAGCTCCCGTGCAAGACTTCATTTAAATTGTGTCTTCGTTAAGTATTTTCTCAGTAAAATCTAATATGAAGATTCATGGCAGGATAACTGAAGGGGTGGTGGCTTGTAGGAATTTGCAAGGGCTGCTGTAATAGAAAGAAGGAGAAAGGGAGAGAAGGATGAAGGGAAATGAAAGAGGAACTATCATAATGGATTCTGGTTTGTTTGTTGTTTTAATGTGCTAAGGACCATCCACCAAACACATTTCCTTGACAACCTTTCTCAGTACCCAGTGCCCTTCTGTGGCATCTGCTCAGAAATCCTACTCTAGTGCTTCCTCTGAGATATCCGTCCCATTGACTGTTCTGTGATCCTCTCCTCCTTCTCTGTCCTCATTAATCTAGCCAAATGATTTTTGCTTTCTTCAAAACATACCTGTAATTGCCTCCCCTCCCCATAGAATTTCCTCTGACTACTCCTTATGCTAATGTCTCTTTCTCTGATTTACTTCAGCACTTAGAGTCTAATTTTCACAATAAAATGAAATTTTCTGGTAAGGGATATATGACAAAAAGTAATAATAACATTATCTAACCTTTGTATAATGTTTTAAACCTTATATCGTGCTTTTACATTTTTGATTTCATTGAATTTGAGAGAGGTATTATAAGCCCATTTAAATGATAAGGACAAAGAAAGTGAAAAGTCAAAAGGACTGTTCAAGGTCACCCAAGTATTTACTTAAGTCCAGAGCTGTGAGAGGAAGGTTAGACACTCTGGGTTCATAGAAACTAAAATTCAGGCCAGGAAGGCTTTCAAGACTGTATAGTGAAAATTGCTTTGGACCTTGGTCCTTATCTAAACTCTGAAATTTACCAGCTGTGTGACTTTGAGCAAATCACTAGTCCACTTTGACCTTCTGTTTTCTGTCCCAAGTATTGCCAGTGTTTGCCATGAAAGGAAATGAGATGTAAGGACAAAGTTATCTGTTAAAAGTAGAGCTCTGTAAAAATACTGTGCTTGATAGGACTGTCGTGTTTTACCACTTCAGAAGTCACCATTTACATAGAATGAAATGCTCCAGGGTGTAATTACATTGTACTATTTTTCAATGATATTCCATTCCAGTTCTGCAATTCCTTGGCTCTGTAAATTACTTATTGTTATTTATTTAAGTTTGCAGAGGGAGAAAGTAAAAAGTGGAAATGGCCACAGAAAAGCTGTTTGAAGTTCACACCTAGACAGTGGGCAATGTCCCAGTTATCTGTTTTTGTTATCTATTACTTTGTGGCTTTAAGCAACCATTTATTGTTATCTCATGGTTCTGGGGCTGACGGACTAGCTGGGATTCTCACGTGGAGGCCCTCCATATGGTTTCAGTCAGAGAACAGCTGAGACTGGGGTAATCTGAAGGCTTCTTCACTCAGCACCAGCACTGCTGAGGTGACTGGAACAGTTTAGGACTGATTTGTCATTGCTCTCTCTAAATAACCTCTCCAAATGGAGAACTTGGAGTTTCTCACAAACTGCAATCTAGGATAGTTAGACTTCTTACTTGGAGGCTGCCTTTCTCCAGAGTAAGAGTTCCAAAAAGCAGAAGAGAACACTAAGAAGCTCTTATGATCTAGAGTGGGAGTCCTATGATAATAGTTTTGCTGCCTTCCATTAGTTAAGTGGATCATGAATGCCAGCCCAGATCCAAGGACAAGGGAGGAGTAGGCTCCCTTCTCAAGGGAAGAGTGGCCTGTATGACAGGGAAGGAAAAATATTGCCCATTTCACTGGATTATTGTTTTACTGTTAATTTTGGAAAGCTCTTTATATATTCAGTTGGAGACAAGATAACACAGTAAGCTGTCTTCTATCCTCTAATCTATTGGCTGACCAAGGTCTTGAAGTTACAACACTGCCAACATCCTACCTGTCACAGAAACTCCAGACAACACCACACTCACCACTCTCTCTTGCCCATCTGTGTCACACACATACAAATATCCACACATTGTCAGATTCATTGTCTGCTAATCAACACCTGTTTCATTTATACACCTCTCCACTCACCTGAAGTTTTGTGTTTTGATTGAGTTTATCATTACTGAAAATAACTGTTTAGGTCTTACCACCAAATACATGGATAGACCAAAACTCTGTTTCTTAGTCATACTTGTCCACCTTTCGCTAGCAGCCCTGGAAACACATGCATGGTTGATCACAGGAGAAATCAGGAAAAAGAGTTCGGGCTGTAGGGTCAACGTGAGCAGATTTAGGGACTTAGCAAGTTAATGTGTGTGTGTGAGTGTATCATATATGATATGTATGTATACATATACATGCATGTAGAGAGTGTGTGTGTACACATACATACACTAGGGTAGTGGAATACAAAGGCATAGTAAGTAGTAACATTTTTAAATAAATTTAAAAATAAATTTTAGGATTCTGACACTGTAATTCTCTCCTAAGTCAATATTAACTTCAGTTGGATTTTAGATTGGTAGAAAAAATGCCTTATGGGCTTTACCTCATAGGCTGCATGAGAATTATTTTAGATTTTGCCTAATTTGATTTAAGTGTATTTTTCGTACACCTAGTTTTTATAGTGAAAGAAGTGGGATGCACTTTTATTTTAAGTACTAATGGTAATAAGCCTAAGAATTCAGGATGCTTCTGGATTATGTGTTGGTGAAAATGCAGTGACAGCTATGAGGCTGCCAGCCATATTCTGCCAAGAAAATGTACATAAGGAAAGTATATGGAACAACTGTCAGAGAAGCCATAAGAATTCCCCATGTTGCCTTAATATGGTGTTAAAATGATTTTAATTGTGCGCACACACCCACAGACCTCCAAGGGTTAACTGCACACAATGTAATGAATTCAATAATGATGAGTTAAAAAAAGGTCTAATTAGCAAGTAACCACTTTATTATGAAAGAAAATGGTAATGAATTTAATAGCTCAAAATCATTAACAATATTTAGTTTGCTGATACTTGTTCTCTATTATCCTCATTAATATGAACATTTAATATGTTTTAAAATGGATTTGTAATACTTTCTGTGCCATGAGGTTACACTGACAGAAAGAGTGTAATTATTCTGCTAATTGTTATCACTGTATGTTTGTGCTCGGAATAGAAGTATATTTAGGTGTTAATACCAAAAAAAAGTAATTAAGGAAGGAAAGATTTATAACCTAATTAAACAAAAACTAAAATCTTAGTCCACCATAAGAAAAGAATTTTTAAATCTATTGCTTTGGAAATATTTTTTTTTCTATTGTTATGAATTTCTTGAAGGAGGAAATAAAGTTATCTAAAAGAAAAGCTGGATAAAGAGAAAAAAATAGAAGTCCAAGAGTCACATTCTGCAAAGTAAAGTTAGATCGTTTCAGCATGCCCAACTGCAGTGAAATGCAAACTGTGATGGTGACTGACAACCAGCCTCTCACACACCTGAACTTATCCTAAAACCCTTCTCTATCTCAGCTGTCCCCTAAGAATCCTCACACATACTCTGGTTCATTTCCCACTGAGTCTTATTTTTTTCTGAGACTCAGTATAATTTTTCTTCTTGGAGCATCCTTTAGTCACCAGAGCCTCGAAAGGTAAATAAATACATAAATAAATAAATAAGAATAAAAGTTTCAGGCACAAATCTTCATTGATGGAAAATATCACAGCATAAAAAGACAAATATTGTTTCAACATACTCTAACATTGTCAAAGGCAAAAGAGAAAGATGGAAAAAAGCAAGTAAACAAATGAACAGTTTCTTTCCAACAAAGAATCTCAAATTATTTCTTAAGAAACCAGCCCGAGATGCCACTCCAGAGTTGGTGGTCATATGATCTTCCTATTTTGGCCTGGAAACAGGCCAAACAGAATATTGATAGGCTGCTCTGATCATTTTAGCCTAACTTACAAACTGATACCACTGTGTTTGATTCAGCCCTCCCTTACTAAAACGTTTGATCCAACTACATTTGAGGTTTTATTTTTTCATTTGGATATAAGTAATTTTGATCCCTGTGTCGTTCATGGAAAAGGTAGTATTCATCAACAAGGTATTGTTCTTGTCCTCCCTAAACTGCTTAATTGATTCAACAGGCCCCTTTGCCTTGAATTTTATGTTGAGGAGCCAGATCTTGTCCCAGTGCCCAGTGATGCTCTGAATGGCGATGAGTTTGCTGGGAGGCCAGGATTAGTACCTGTGTGTACTGCTTCTACTTCAGTGTCTTGGCAACTTGCATCCCCATCCAGCTTATTACAGCTTTATGTTCATTTTATTATGTTCCTTAGAGGCCACACTAGCAACAGGATATCCAAAATTTTTCATGCTTTCACTGGGTATAAAAGCCTAAAAAATTATAGGAGTTCTGTCCAGAAAGTATCCAGCCACATTATATGAAAAATAGAGTCAATTACTGAAGAAGCTACAGGATACAAGAAACATTGTATATAGGACAATGATGCATCACTCTCCTTCAGAGTTGGCACCTTGGGACCTCACACAGTTCTGCCAGTGTCTCTTTCACTGTTCAAAAAATTCTGCAAAATCCTTTGTGGAATTGCCATCAGCTACCCACCTTGTACTTTCCTGAATCTCATCAACAGTCTGAGATATCTTCCCTTTCAAATGTAATTTTAGTTTTGGGTAAATTCAGAAGTTGCAGTGCACCAAATCTGGGCTGCAGAGGGGCTGAGTCACCTCTGATGTTTCACCAAAAACTGCATGGGACATGATGCATGAGTGGACATGTTGTCGTAATGAATCTGCCAATCACCAGCTGGCCATAGTTGTGGCTATTTTCATCATGTTTCAGCTCTCAACAGACAAAGAATATTGAGGTAGCAATACTTTTTAACTGTTTGGCCTGGAGGGCTGTACACATGATTGACAACACATTCCCAATCTAAAAACACGGTGTACATGGTCTTGATCTTGCAGCAAATTTGCTGTTCCTTCTTTGGGCTGGAGAACCAGGCAACTTCCATTAGGCCAACTGGGCCTTTGTTTCCAGATCAGAGCTGTAGACCCACAATCACCAGTCTTTGTTGATTGCAGCCCGAACATGTTTAACATTCTCAGGGGTTCTGCTTGTTGCAGGCCTTCCAGAAGGTGGATCATTTTCAACAGATTCTTGACCATCTTCAAAGTGTTTGTGCCACACTTTTATTTGTGCTGCACTCATTGCATCATCGCCAAAAGCCTTCTGAGTCATCGGAATAGATTCCATGGAGGAGTGATCAAGCTTAACATAAATTTGATGCAAATTTGTTGCTCTACTTGCTTAGTCATTTTGAATGCCACAGACACACAGTACACATGGCCGCTCAACAGTGACTACCGCCCCCACTGACTAGTACAGTGGAGTCTTCATTGTTCATCCATGTGCATTCCAGTCCACTCTCCTTGGCTGCCAGGTTACATCGGATGCCATGCAAGCCATTCTCGTTATATTAACAATAGCTGGACTTTTCCCAGACAGACCTACTAGGTAGACATTTCATGTATTTAGGACTATAAGGTAAGTCATAGCAGGAATAACCTCACACAAGTTTTATTCCAGATTAAAGAAATAAAGACAATTGACAGAAAGACAACACAATGGTGACTCCTGATCTACAGTATTAATATTCAAACTGCCTGAGTAGGTTCTCTCATCTCCTCAGTTTCACACACTCTTTCTTTTTGTTTAGAGAAAATTTCAGTGGTGTTGACCAATTTTAACTACATTTGGGTGATTAATATTGTATTCAGTTTGAGTATTCAGCAACTATATTAGTCAAAACAAACACAAAGGAAATCATATCTAATTATGGTAAGATGTGAGTGAAATCACCCAGATATGTGTAACAGCTTTCTGGATCAGTAGCATACATTTAGCCATTTCTTAATTATTAGCACTGATATAAGGAATGGGTTGAGCATAAGCCCTAACATCTCTTTTAAGTAAAGACAAAAAATGAAGACGTGCTTTAAAAATACTAAGCCCCGAAATGCCTCATCTGGATCAGTCAGTCTTTCTGCTTTATATCCTTGGCCCTGCCCTCACCACATACACACACTGCTCCTGCTGCCCACCTCTCCTCTGGCACTCTCTGTTTCTACTGCCACACCCATAGTCCCCAATCAAATTTTGCTTTCAAAGTTTTGCATGAAACAGACAGACAAAGTTAGAGATTTGAAAAGATCTTTTTGCTCTACTTACAAAGTACATGGAGAGAATTTAGATTCCCAGGATTAATCCATAGCTATATTTTATATAGCTATGGATTAATATATAGCTATATTTTGAAAGCATTCTCTTAACTTGAATTTGTCAAACACAATATTAGAAACAGGGGGTTTCCAATAAACATTGGCTCAATCATTCTTCTTCCTAATCCCCCTATTAATATTGTACTATATTTTGTACACTTCTCAGGTAAATTATTAGCTCTTGTTCTTGTTCTCAAGGAACATAGTTGTTCAACACAGACTACATAGTCAATAAAGAAAGCAAATTGTAATCTATAATTGAAGTCATCAGCTACGCTACAGGCAATCTCTGCTCCAGTGTGCTGCCAGACAGACGGCTATACAAAATATAAAAGGCCAAGCATCCTGTGTCCGAGGATTAAAAATGTCCAGGTTATCTGACTGCCTTAAGGAATAAATCTCTGTGAACAGTTTTTAGTCATCCAGGCCAAGAAATGAGTTCCAGCCAGTTTGCATCAATGTAGATAAACATAATAGACAGTATATGACTAAAGTGACAAAAAAAATCATGCAAGTGATAATGGTCTTGTCAGTCTATGGAGTTGGCAGATTAGGTTTCCCATAATGACATGAACATTACAGACACTTTTGCCAGCACAGTATTCCACTTTTCTTTAATTCCTATACAATAATTGTGTGTATTATATGCAGGGTCTGGCAGAAGTGAGGCCTGCTTGAGAGTGGTTGGTAGGGTAATAAGATGGATGTAATAATTTATAGTTTAAATTTGAACATTTCACCTAAAATGTCATTCTGTGTGTGTGAGTGTGATATTGTTATGTTACAGAATTACATGCTTGTGATTTTGTAATAAAATATTTTGTAATAAAAAGGGGTGTTATTTGTGCTGGGCCCTGTATTACACACACATAATCTAATTTTTGCATTAAAGTAGATCTTGGACATAGTTTAATAAAAAGCTATATCTCATCCTTTTTCACTGTTCATATAATATTATATCAACCCTGTCTGTGACCAATTTTTTATTACTAGATATTGGGTTTTCATTTGTCCTCATCTGGAGAGGAGGATTCATCTTTGTATATTGCCTGATTTCCTCTTTAATATAAAATTCCTCAAGTAAAATATATCCAGAGATGTGCCCAATTTAAAATACTTAAAATATATTGTCAATGGCCCTCCAGAAATATTGTCAGCATATACTTCCACCAACCATAGGAATGAGACTGACTGTGTCTTCATATCTTCATTGACGTTGGGCAAAGTTTATCTTCTTTTCTCCAAAACTAGTAAAGATCAAAACCTAACTTGTCATTATGGGTATCATCACTCTACTCTGGATTTACACTTTTGTTTGTATAAGCTTCTTTACTTACCTCATTTTCCCCCTAGTCTTAGTTCTTTTTCAGTAAATAATTTTAAAACTGTAATTTTCTAACTACTACTTTCTTGGATATCACAGGCTATTTTCTTTAATTGTAAATATTTTGTAATTTCTATTATGATAATTTTTCTACTCCATTGATTATTTAAGGAAGTGCTTGGCATTCTTACCTATTCAAACATGTGCTGCTCTTTATTCTCTTAACACTGAGATTCTAAGTTTTGTGAATTATCAGAAAAGTTATTCTTTATGGTATTTTTAAAAAGTATCTTGATGGGTTTTATGTATTAAAACTGCTATTGTTCTGCTCAGTTATCAGTTGATAATCCAGTTCTATTAACATGTACAACTCTGTGGGCATATGAATTTCTCCTTGTCTCTCTTTTTGCTGTTCTCTCTCTTTCTCTCTCTCTCTCTGTCTCTCTGTATGTGTATATATAATTTATAATCAGTATTTTTTAGTTCTTAGTTTGAATTAGTTGAAATTGCCTTTTTAAATAGATGCAAAGCCCCCAAATGTTCTAAAAATATGAGCTAAAATGATATGTTTACTCATTTCTTTGTTCAACACTGTTGAACATTTTATTTCTTTATTTATATAATATATACACAGTTTAAATACCAAATAGTCTTACATGGTTTCTAACAACAGCAACAGTTAACAGCAAACAGGCCCTTTACCTAACCTTTCTTACCTCCTGATTCCCTCTTCCAAATCAACAATATGCAACAAACTTAATGTTCTGCTTTTTATCACCATTTTTCTCAATTTTGTGCTTATTTGCTTTCTTCATTCCTATAAAAATTTTAAAGGTACTCTATTGAATTTCTAATCTGTAAAGTGGAAATTTTGCTTGTATATACCACCACCCCTCCCCCACCATAGATGTCCCTCCCACTCTTTAAGTTACCTCAATATTCATTGTTTGTGTAAATGTGATCAAATAATTATCACTCACAGTCAAGACATCTGGTATGCATTTATATATGTTTTCATATATAACCCCCACAAAACAAATAACTGGATCTTACTTTTACTTGTTTTATTTTCTGTGTATTTTTTATCCCTGTCTACCCTTCTTTCTGCCTTCAGAAGCTGACCCCATGTGGGATACATCAGTCTTGCTAGTCTTTGTGTTTCTAAGTGGTTTCATAGGATGGGAAACGCTGCCAAGAGATTAGGGCGAGGAGGAGAGGTTGGTCAAGAAACTTATTCCTGTGGCTCCCTCCTTGCTAGCCCTTGTCCTGTGCTGAATTGCCCTTTGGCCGAAGGTCACTGCTTCTCAAGGCAGCTTTTTTGCTTCTTGATTTTCTCCTTTCAGGTTCTACTAGCTTCTCTCTGTCCTATGTCCTGTTGTGTGAAGCAATAGTCAATTCATTCTCCGTGCTATGTTATATATGCTACTATTTACTCTATCATTGATAAATAATTCTCTCAATTTCTATTATAATCAGAGATAGTATGAACATTTATATGTATGTGTATTTTGTGCATATGTACTCTTATTGGCTGGTTAAAAAACTAGAGGTGGGAATCACTAGGCTATATACATGTTCAGCTTTAGTAGCTACTGCCAAAGCCTTCCAAGATAATTTTAACAATTTATATTCCCACCAGCAATTTATGAAAGATCAAGTTGCCCTATACCCTCATAAAATTTGGTATTAGAGTTTTAAATTTTATTCATCCTGTGGATGGTTTTATTTTCATTTTCCTAATGATGAATGAGGTGATGTACCTTTTCATATATTTATTGGTTATTAAAATATCTTTTGTGAATTGCCTATCTAAACTTTTAACCATTTTTATGGGTTACCTGCATTATTTATAGGAGTTCTTTATGTATTCTAATTACAAGTCTTTCATAAGATATATATACATTACATATATAAATACATGTCTCTTACAAATGACATATGTATGTAATATATACATATATAATGTGTGTATATATAGTGTCTTATCACACAGTATTCTCCCATATATGCTAAAACCCTCATAATATATTATTACTTTTGCTTAGCTAATAGTTCTTTTAAAAAGTTACTATGCATACATCAAGTTTTACATACAGGCATACCTCAGAGATATTACTGGTCCAATTCCAAACCATTGCAATAAAGCAAATATTATAATAAAGAGAGTTTTCCTGTGCATATAAAAGTTATGTTTACATTATACTGCACATTTTAAATATAATCTATTTTAAAGATATTCTATTAAGTGTGCAATGTCATTAGGTCTAATAATGTACAAACCTTAATCAAAAATACTTTATTGCTAAAAAATGCTAACCATTATGTGAGCCTTCATTGAGTTGTAATCTTTTTGCTGGTAGAAGGTTTGGCCTCAGCGTTGATGGCTGCTGACTGATCAGGGTGCTGGCTGCTGAAAGTTGAGGTGGTTGAGAAGTTTCAAGACAACAATGAAGTTTGCTGCATCAATTGACTCTTCCTTTCATGAATGATTTCTTGGTAGCATGTGATGTAGTGTGATAGCATTTTACCTACAGCAGAACTTTCAAAATTGGAGTCAATCCTCTCAAACCCTGCCACTGCTTTATCAACAAAATTTACATAACGTTACTAAATTCTTTGTTGCCTTTTCAATGATCTTCATAGCTTATTCACCAGGAGTTGACTCCCTGTGAATAATCTACTTTCTTTGTTCATCCATAAGAAGCAACTCCTCATCCATTAAAGTTTTATGATGAAGTTGTAGCAATTTAGTCACATCTTGAGGTTCCACTTCTAATTCTAGGTTTCTTGATATTTCCACCATATCTGCGATTACCTTTTCCACAGAAGTATTGAATCTCTCAAAGTCATCCATGAGGGTTGGAATCAGCCTCTTCCAAATTCCTGTTAATGTTGATATTTTAACCTCTTTCAATGAATCACAAATGTTCTTATTGGCATCTAGAAAGATGAATTCATCCTACAAGGTTTTCAATTTGCTTTGCCCAGATCCATCAGAGGAGGAATCACTATGCCAGCTATAGCCTTACAAAATGTATTTCTTAAATAATAAGACTCGCAAGTCAAAATTACTTCATGATCCATGTGCTACAGAATGGATGTTGTGTTGTGCTAACAGGCATAAAAACGACATTATCTCCATCAAAACTCTTGGATGATCCGATGCTTTGTCAATGAGCAGTACTATTTTGAAAAGAAGCTTTTTTTTTTTCACTGAGCAATAGGTGTCAACAGTGGGATTAAAATATTCAATAAACATTATTGTAAACAGATATGCTGTCATCCAGGCTTTGTTGTTCAATTTATAGAGCACAGGCAGAGTAGATTTAGCATAATTCTTATGGACCCTAGTGTTTTCAGAATGGTAAATAAGCATTGGTTTCAACTTAAAGTCACCAGCTGCATTAGCCTTTAACAAGAGAGTCAACCTGTCCTTTGAAGCTCTGAAGCCAGGCATTGACTTCTCTTTAGCTGTGGAAGTCCTAAATGGCATCTTCTCCTAGTGTGAGACTGTTTCATATTCATTGTTGTTTAGTGCAGTCACCTTCATTAATATTTTAGCTAGATCGTCTGAATAACTTGCTGTAGCTCCTACATCAGCACTTGCTGCTTCACTTTGCACTTTTATGTCATGAAGGTGGCTTTTTTCCTTAAACCTTATGAATCAATGTCTACTAGTTGATTCTTTTCTTCTGCAGCTTCCTCACACTCTCAGGCTTCACAGAATTGAAGAGAGTTACAGACTTGCTCTGGATGAGGCTTTTGCTTAAAGGAAAGTTGTGGCTGGTTTGATATTCTATCCAGATCACCAACAATTTTCCCTATCATCAATAGTCTGTTTTTCTTTGTAATCATTCTTGTGTTCACCAGTTTACTTTTAATTTTCATCAAGTACTTTCCTTTGCATTCACAACTTGGCTGTTTGATGCATTCCTATTATTGTTTCTTTATATATAATGTAGCTTTTTTTTTCTGACTGCTTTTGGGATTTGGTTATCATTGATTTTTAGCATTTGCCCCTGATGTGCTTAGATTTGTTTTTCTTTATATTTTTCCTGAGTAATGTTTGCTGAAATTTTTGGCTCTGTAGAATAATGTCTTTGATCAGTTTTCTGGGTTATTTATAAATTTTTTTTGTCATACTCACTTCTCTATTTTTTGGATTCCAATTATGTATAGATTTGACCTTATAATATTATCCCACAGATCTCAAGTGTTCTATTCCACTGATTTTTCCTTTTTTGTATAATTTCTACTAACCTGTCTTCAAGTTCAGCAGTTTGTCATTTTATGTGTTTATTTTTGTGTCCTTTGTATACTGTGGAGACCTTAACACTGGAGCCTACTGATCTTCACTTCTGGAAGATTTTCCTGTTAATGTTTTGATAATTTCCTCCCTAATGTTTCTCTTTTTTCTGTGAGATCTCAACAATTTGGATATTTGGCTTCTTGGATTTTCTTACCCCTTTTCTCCTGCCCTCGCCTTTTTTCTTTTTAAAATGTCAATAGCTCTTCCTTCTTCTCATGCTGTTTGTTCTTATGGCAGCTTGTTATTATTTAATGGGTTTCCAATGTTCTCCTGCCTCAGAGGATATTAATTACCAGGGTTTTTTTTTTTTTTAAGTTTCCAATATCTATATTGTCTTTGTTTTCTCTAATTTTTTGATATTTTGTTTTGTTTATTTCTTTTGTTCTCTTTTATTCATGCTTAAAGCTTTCATCCAACATTTATAATTGATTTTTAACTCATTTTAAGAAAGGAATTATAATAAGTTTATAGAAACCAATGGGTTTTATAGAAAACAGTGGATGTCACTCTAGATAAAAAAAAAGTGACAACACTAATTTCATTCAGGGCTCACAAAATGTTATTTTATATTTAGGTCTTTACTCACAAGACACTTTTATCACATAAAAATCTTTCAAACAGGTAAAGAGGGCTAGAGATGTCTCACTGTTCTTAATGATTAGTAAGAGCTCTATCAGTCTAATTTGTGTAGTCTATCCAGTATGTTTATATTTGGAAGAGTTCTTCCACTTTATTTCTGTCTGTCATATTTCTTATAATTTTTACCATTTATTGTAACTTGTATTTCTTGGATCGTGAGGGCAATTGAACACCATTTCATGTTTATGTTGAACTTTTGTATGAATTTATTATTCCTGTACATAATTTTGTCTTGTCACCTTAATCTTTTTCTTTGAGATTTAAGAACACTATGTCTTAAAGTTATTAACCTTGTGTGTGTATTGATAATTTATTTCAAGTTAATTTTCACGTGTAACTATGATTATAGTATATTTTGAAGTAAATAGATGTTATATTTTTGTCTTTTCAGACCCTTTAATGTTATTCTTTGTAGTTTTTGACATTGGCATCATGTTAAAAATTGCCTTATTCATATCATAAATGAAAATGGCTTGTTATGTAATTGTCTATGAATTTTATTCTTTTATTTTTTAATATATGTATTTGCTTTTTTTCTTTGTTGGGAGTTACTTTTCTTCTCCAACATTAGCAATTGTGTCTACCTAATTAATTAAATAACCATCCTTTCCCCCCAGTGATTTGAAAAACTACCTTTATTTTATCCTAAATTGACATGGATTTTATTTCATTGTCCCCTTTCTCTGTTCCAGGTCTAGTACCACAGTTTTAACTATTGTACAATTTTAATTATAATACATTGTATATTCTTCCTCTATTCCCACATAGTTTTATTTCTTACCTATTTTTCTGCCAGATGAACTTTTTAAAAATTATTATCTCAGGTTTGATTTTAAATGTACTATATTCAACAGTAAATTGGAGAATTGATATCTTAACAGGAGCCATAATATAATATAGTTCTTTTAAGCTTTTTATGTTATCATGTTCATATTATATTAAATAATGTATTGGAGAAAGAAGATAGTTTGTATTACAGAGTGTCTGATTTATTAACCTCATACAATAAGCTGATATTATGGGAATAAAAGATGCCAAATATCAAACCCGACTTAAAAGACTAATTTTTCACAAGTCTTATATGTTAGGCACATGTATATACCTTATAAACCCTTAAATGGGTATATGCTCCTCTTCAGAGGGCAACATAATTCACAGCCTCCACTTGCTTATTCCACTTCTCATCACCATAACAACCCATGACTCATAGTGAGGAGCAGAAAGCATTACCAGGAGAGACGGGAGTCAGCAACACGTGCCCCTCATTTGCAGTTGCTTTTCCTCGGGAAACGATCTTTTGATTTTGGCTTACCCTTAAGGAATCTTGGTGCTCTCTCACATGCAGATCCCCCTGGTCAGAACTTGAAAATTTTCACTTGGATCATAAGCAGAGTCAAAGATGTATATCATAAATACAGACCCCTAGGTAAAGTAATTCCACTGTCAATAAATAAATGGCTTTCCTTTTCTTTTCTTTTTAAAATAGACTATTTTTAGAGCAGTGTTAGGTTCACAACAACATTGTAAGGAAGGTGCAGAGATTTCCCACACGCCCCTGCCCCCACACATGCCTGGCCTCTCCCATGATCAACCTCTCACACTCAGTGCTATATTTGTTGCAATTGATCACCCAAAGTCCATAATTACCTTGGGCTTTACTCTTCACGTTGTGTGTCCTGTGGGTTTTGACAAGTGGAGAAAGACCTGAATCCACCATTATGTCATATAGAGTAGTTTCACTCTCCTGAAAACCCTTTGTGCTTTTCATGGACAGACTTTTCCTGATAAATATTGAGCCAATTTTAGGTTCCAACTCTGATATACTTTGATCACATAACGAGAAACTCAAATGTTTTAAACTACGAAAGGGAATATAAGTAATCAACCAGGAGTCTATTAACTATATGACAAGTGTGTATTTGTTCAGAGAGCAAAGATGCTACACAAAGAGCAAAGGGAGAGAGAGAGATTCTGGCAAATATTAAAGAGACGTGTGTTCTAAGAATCAAGTTTGGAACTGAGTTGCATCGAGGCTCCCCTTAATTCCTTCTGTGAATCCATCTTTTTAAGCCTCTGCATGTATTCTCCAGCATAACTACAGGTACACCAATTGTAGAATCCTATTCAAGATTTCTTAAAGTGAATATAAAACTGATCAGACCTCTTCTGCTGTGTACTGACAAGCATAACCCACAGCTGTATGTCTCAGGCTATGTACACACAGCCTAGGATTCTGGCTTGCAGAAGTCATTTTATTTCTGAGCTTTTATTTAAATTCCCTTTTCACCAAATTCTTTTTAAAGAAAGTATTTAGATGGAGTTTTTGTTGTTGTTGTTTTTTGCTTTTATTTTTCTGCAGAGCTGTTGCATAACACAATTGGTTTTGCATGCTTTATAGGAAAGCAGGCCACCTTCCTTCACAAAGGGTGAGGGCACTGATGTGCCTTCCAATCACTTGATTCTATTGTTCTAAGCAGTCCTTTCAGTGTTTTTGGCAGGCTCAGGCTTCTGTGCTACCATGGCCTTATTTTATTATTGTTTGGAGGGGAGTGCAGTGTGATTATCCATTCTTCCTTCAGGCAGAGCAAGCCATCTGGAATGTTTATTAAGCCCGCCGGCTGATCAGGAGGCTAGAACTCTGGTGATATACATGAACGTGGGCTGTTCTACATCATCACAGCTTTGTTCCTCTGATGACGGAGCATGTGGAGAGGGCCCCGCTAATGGATTTAGAGCACTTCACAGTAGAGGTGCCATGGGCTGAATGGGGGAAGAGATATTTTTGGCCTCTGGGTAATTGACTGAAAGATGGTAGAAAAATGTTTAATGTAAAGCAAGAAGGCTTCAAAACTTTTAAATGTTTAATTTGGGGTGGTAGAAGGGCAGGTGATCAGCAAGAGGTTTGAGAAGCTGCCTTTGAAGCCCAGATCTCTGCGATGAGTTCGTGCCCTCCTAAGCCTGTCTGTCGCTCTGCATAAAAAGATCAGTCGAGCTTGTCCAGAAATAAAATGCTACTCTTCTAATTTTAAAATGTAGGCATTTCCCAGCCTACACTAAGCAGTACTTATAATTCTTTCCTTTTATTAGTGTCACGGCGAAGAAAGAGGAACATTCTTCCTTTGCTATAAATTTTGGTCTGTAATTGTTGAACATATTTTTTGCAGGAAGGCAAACTTTGTCTCTTCATGCTTTCGCTGTTTGTAAAATGAGTGTTTGTGGGTCTGGGAAGAATAATTTATAATGAGGGTTTGGGTTTCTTTTCAATTTAATTTGGATTTTATACTGAGTCAACTTTTCAGTCAATTATAGAACTATGATTAGTTACCAGTCACTTAAATAAGCACCTTTTAAAAATAGACCTATAAAAATGATACAGAGACTAATCACTGATGTGAGCAAATCTTATGCAGGGCCACCCGAACTGTAATAAGAGGAGAGAAAAGATGGTTGAGCAAATAAAACCTGTGTTTGGCTAAATCACAAGATATGTTAGTTACCCAATGCACTGAGTAAATCTGCTCTGAGCTGGTTTATGTCAGTGCACAAGACATGCTATCAATAGGGCCCTTTGGTAAATCCTTGATGACAGAAATGAGTAATTTACCTTGATGTGAAGATGGATGCATCAAGTTGAGAACCTGTGTGTAAAACATCTTGTCTGATTTTACAGTTTGTGTCTATTAAATAGATATAGGTAAATATATATGTTTAAAGTTGTTCACATGTACAGAGATGTGGTTATATATTGCATATGTGTGTGTGTATATATATGACTATATATATACATACACTTAGATGCAAATATATATATGCACATTTATATCCCTATATTTTTCTTCACAGTCAATTTAGGGACACTTAATCCACTTCACCAGAAGTCAGGGCCATACTGATAGTATAAATGGAGCTAATCCCACAGACACATATATCTCTGTACCAGTTGTCTATTGTCGCAAAAATAATGCATAAAAACTACCACACCCGAAATGATGTGGCTTAACACAGCAAACATTTATTATAGCTCACGAGGCTATGAGTTCACCGGGCAGCTCTGGTCTTAGCAGAACTCACTCGTGCATCTGAGTTTAGCTGTAGGTGACTTTGCAATTTTATCTGATTCTATTGCATGCCTAGGTTCTTGGGTGGGAAAACTTGGCTGACTTTCCTCTGCTGCTCATGGTCTCTCCTCCTCCAGTAAGCTAGGCTGGGCTTGTTCTCAGAGTAAAAGAGAAAGATTGCAGGGCTTCCTGAGGCCTAGGTTCAGGATGTGTGTTGTCACTCCTGCCATATTCTACTGGTCAAGTTAAATCCCAAAGCTAGCCCTGTTCAAGGACTGGAGAAATAGTCACTACTTCATGATGGGAAGAGCTGCAAAATCACATTACAAAGGGTTTGGAGGTAAGAGAGAGAGAGAGCACATGCCTCCCTGAGGCTCAGTTTTGTGGAAGGTCAAGGTGAGAATGCTTGCCTTCTACTCTGTCGTGGTGTCTAACACACTTTGTTCTGTCCCTTTTAAAATTAAACAATGGCATATAAATGTTTGTCCCTGAATCCCAATAAACCATCTGCAAGTTGCACATATACATGTTCTCAAAACAATACCCAGTGTATATAATGACTCATGTCCATAATCTTGGTCTTATGTGTATTAGGTAGAAATTGAAAATTCACTAGGTGAAATTATTATGTATGCTGTGCCCAGGAAGTTGAGGAAATGTCCTAAGTTCAGTTCTTTTCTTAGGACTTTCTTAAACTAATTAAGCTTCTATTTAAAACTCTGAGGAATATCATCTTGGTTTTACTTATATCCTCTCTCTGCCCCACTGTCCTCATCTATAAACATTAGTGTATCCGACCTTTGTGATTTGGAGGACATAAACCTTCTTACCCTAAAATTCCCTTATTTTCCTATAAAAATGGAGACAGTTTTCTACATTTTCTCTAGGCTTTTTAAACTGTGCCCACCGATTCTCCTTCTCTATGCAGTGTGTGGAAGAGCATTTGTTATGAATACCAGACAGGTAAAAACAGAAATAAATTTGTTTTCATTTACTGAAATTTGGTTTAATTTTGTGTCTTTATCTTTGAATTAAAAGAAGCTCACCAATTATCCAATTAACACATAAACCTGTCTGTTTCATAAATTTAGCCAACTTTCAGTTTATTTGGACTGAAAAAACTGTTTCAATTTTGTTTAATTTTCTGAAGAAGTTCTCATATGGCTGACCTACTCCTTGATTTTCTGAACCTCTTTTTCTTTCCTTCTTTTTCTTGTATGTAGTTTGAGCCAAGGAATTATTGAGCGCTTTGATATTCATGTACTAAGCCAGGTGGACAAGAACTCTATGGCTCAAGAAAATTAAGAAGAATCCACATGTGTTTTGTGTCCATTGATGTACATAGAAGAGACTGCTGGAAGTAAGGACTTGACACATACATACATACATACATACATACATACATATGTACAGATAGACAGAAACAGATTTGGGTAAAGGTCCATGCAGTGGCCAGATCACAGGTAGAAGCAATGGGACCCATGAGAATCCTGCATTATAAGCAAGGGTAAAGGCTGATACACAGGTAGGCCTAGTAACAGAGCTTGGGCCAGTAGTTAACAGTGGTCCTGGGTATAACTTAGTGGTGATTTTCAGGATTAGTTTGCTCCTCCTACTCTGGTGGCCTGAGAGCAGTATGAAAAGGAAGTTATAGTTTCCCAATGGGAAAAACTCCAAAATTAAAAGGTATAATACTTGACCTCACACTTGTCAGAATGACTATCATCAGTAAATCAACAAATGACAAGTGCTGGCAAGGATATGGAGAAAAGGGAACACTTTTGCACTGTTGGTGGGAATGCAGACTGTTGCAACCACTGTGGAAAGTAGTATGGACATAATCTCAAAAAATTAAAAGTGGATTTGCCTTTTGACCCAGTGATCCCACTTTTGGGAATATATCTGATGAAACCAAAAACACTAATTTGAAAGAAGATAAACACCCCTGTATTCATTGCAGCATTATTTATAATCACCAAGATATGGAAGTAGCCCATGTGTCCATCAGTAGATGAGTGCATAAAACAACTATGGGACATTTTCACAATGGAATACTACTCAGCTGTAAAAAAGAATTTTTTTCCCTTTGTGACAGTATAGCTGGACCTGGAGAGCATTATGCTAAGTGAAATTTGCCAAAGAAATACACATGCCATATCATTTAACTTATATGTGCAATCTAATGAACTGAACTAACAAGCAAAATAGAGACAGACTCATAGATGGAGAGCAGGCTGACAGCTCTGGTGGGGGGAGTTAGGGTTGGAAGGATTGAGCAAAAAGGTCAAGGACTCATGGTCAACAGTGTGGTGATTGCAAGGGAGAAGAGATATAAGGGGGTTAAATGATAATGGAAGAAATACAATAAAAACTTTTTTAAAAGGTATAATACTTGAGGTCTTAATCAACTTTGCTGAGGCATCCTACTCTCCCTTTTCTAATCCAAATAAACCTACAGGGAGGGGCCAGTTTGCTCCTGACTCTGGGAATGTTAAGATGCAAGTCACTGGTCTGTCAAATTCCACTGACTTCAAGGCAAGTACACCTGAGTGCCAGATGCACCGGCACCATGCCATGGCTCTGGCTCTTAACTCCATTGGCAAGGCAGTGGGATGGTTTCTATCTCAGCCAGCACCTTAGCTGTAGTGTGAGTGAAGGAAGCGAAGTTTCAACTCAGCATGACCTCTTGGAGCAATTTCCAAGTTTAAGTTCTGTGAAGTCTCAGCTGAGATCATTGTAGCAGGGATGGAAAATTAGGGCAGATCAGTGGACATAGGAAAGCCACCTGGGGTTGGGAAATATTTGGGGAAGAAGAACTCTGTAAGTCTAGGCTTTCTGCAAAAACCAGGTTGGCTATTGAAGCATCAAGGCTCAAGTAGTGGTGTTAATGAGACTGTACATGTATTCTGTTTTTAAACCCTGAGACTCTGGCATTATCTGAATTTCAACCTCATTTGATTATGTGAGGTGTTGTTACTTCCAGTTTACAGGTGAAAAGATGGAGGCTCAAAGAGGTCAGGTGACCTGCCCAAGCCACAGGGTTGAGATTTGAAGCCAGTTGTCTGTAACTCTGAAGGCTTAAACACTCTCTGCTGCTCACAGCACGACAGACTCTTCCTCCCTTGGCTTGGGGATTTTTCTGTTGAGTTCTGAGTCATTTGGCCAATGCCAGTCCTAGTGCTCTTGTCACTGGTGTGTGTGTGTGTAACATTAGTTCACCTACACTTTTAACTTAATAACAAACGTATATTAGTAACTGAATTAGTAACAATGTCTGAACCTTTGCTTCCTAGTTTGTAATAAGTGAATATTGGCCTCCATAATCTGTAAGGTCATTTCTTACATTTTAAAATTTTTAGTTCTATAAGATCTAAAGCCACCATTCAGAATCACTGGAAGACTCTCTCTAAGACTGGAGCCTAGCAGATGTGTCTCCCTCATCCTCTTCTACCTGAGAGCCTATTATTGGCCAAACATAGTGCTAAATATGCAAAGCACATTTCTGCCCTAAATGAAGTTATGAGTGTCAGTAGATGCACAGCAAAGTAAGCAGCCCTGGGTTTGACTGAAAGTTCACATGACCCACTGTTGAACTAAGTACTATAACTCTTCTGAGATGGAAGGTCTTTTGATTGTAGAATAGTAATCACAGATTTCACAACAGTTAGGAGGGGATAGACTGAAGTGAACCCTGAAGGATGGATGGGTATTGAAGGCAAAAACCATTTTAAGAGGATTTTCTGACACTGGTAACAATTCTGGCAGATTTAAGGAAGGTGAAAATCATAAACCCTAAAAGATAGTGGTATTTATCCTAAAGGGAGGGGCACAAAGTCATCGTATTCCTTAGAAAAAAAGACATGCAGTGAGTGAGAAGATGCTCCTTAAGGACAAGATTTATAAGTCTACATTATGGCTACTTAATGTGTCATTCATAAAGGAAAGATTTCAAGGCTTTGTCGGTAAAGGGAATGATTGCTGTCTTCCAAAACATAAAAGGTTTGATGGAATCCAACAATGAATTCCCTAACATCTCCACAGTGGGCAAGCAAGATTTGGATGAGAGAGTGTGTGATGGGAGGGAAGCCCTGACAGGCTGAGCCTTCATTCATTTGGAAACCATTTCTTTATATATTAATTCAGAACATATTACACTGAAATTTTTGTTTCTGAGGGTCCAGTTTTAAAAAGAAACACTATTGCCCAAGTCACTAGGGGCCCATGCAAGTTGGTAAGTCTCTGTTAACCACCAAGGAGTAAGTTCTACCTTTTCAAAGGTGAATCTACAGTCTAGAAGTTGAAAGATACTTGAAGCACCAGGGTCTTATGCCCCACCCCGCAAAGAGAAAGTCAAGCATTTGTATCTCTAATATCTTCATTTTTTGACTCTTCTTCATTTGAACCCACCACTTCGATACTTCCTAAGCATGTATGCTGTATATGTGTGGAGCTGCACTGGAAAAATAGGAAGAACTGACTTCTCATTTAGATGTAGGTAATGTCCAGAGAATATTGTTTCCCCTGCTAATTCTTACAGGTAAAAAAAGATTTAATGGAGGAGCCCAGGTTTATTTTAAGGACTGATAGATAAATAATATTGATCTGAATTTGTTTGTGGTGATGGGACATCTACTCACTGGTTAGAATAACCCCAGGTGTGCGTTCCCTCTATCTATAGAATTTAATCTAGATTGTGTTTTCTTTGTAAATGTGACTGTTAAACAAAGAATTAGTGAGATTTAATAGCTCATAATCTCTTCAACAGGAATTACAAAAAAAAGATTCCTTGGCTTGAGGGTATTTGTCAAATTTGGAAAAATTTCTCTTGAAACATTTCTAAACAGTTGCATTGGCAATTTCTCCTGTAACAGATGACTCCATCTCTTTTAATATTTAATGTACATTACTGAAGTGCAGAGCAAGGGAGTTGGGTAGAGAGACTTTTTCACCCAGGAAGAAAGTTTGGGAGTACAAGACATCAGTTTGTTGGATGTCGTGGTAATTGCTTATGTACTATCCTGCAGCTGACAAATTGTGTCTTTAAAATAAATAAATGCATAAAATAATTAAAGAAGTAGAGCACAGGAAGGGGAAGCATCTGGATTGAACTTGATCTAGTAGAAGCATGCTAGGGTATGGTACCAACTCTGCCCTGTGGAGGCAGGTCTAAGACAAGCAATGTTGTTGAGTAACTGACCGAAGTACTCCAGAGAGACTTAAAATTTTAAGTATCTAAAAACTATTAATTCTAAACCAGATTGAGGATGTGCCTTTATTTTTGGAGCATTCTTAACTTCTCAAGGAGCAAGCCCAAATTACTGAGTGTGCCTGAGAATCAAATTTCAGTGAGGAGGTAAAATCTGGTAGAAAGTGGAACTATGGTCAGTTTGCAGAATGAGAGGCTGACTGTAAGCTGGTGTTTACAGTATTCACAGCCCTGCCTCCTCTCCAGCCCAACCATGAAGCTGCAGAGATAATAAATAAGTCAATAAGTAAATATGATTTATATTTCCTTTAAAGGCAAATGAAACCCAAAGATAGAGATTTTTGAATAAATTCTGTAGACATAAATAGACTTCAGGGTGAGCTGCCTATATTTTCTCTCACTATTGAATCCAATCTGCTGTGAAAAATTTTCACTGTCTCCAAGTCATCATGAAAACATTCTCAGCTAATTGAGACATTCCCAAACAATTAAGATAGCCAGATGCGTCTGTTATTTGTAATTACCTGAACATGCATTCCTTTCTTTGAGAATAGTCCCATTTTTTTAGCCTTTTGAACTACTCCAGATAATGAAAATGAAGATTACTGTGTGTGCATTTTTCACTTGGCCTAATTTTGACGTAGAATTACCTCTTTCCAAAATTAAGCAGCAAAACTGGAAACATGTGTGCGAAAAGAACTTTTTTCATTTTGCCTTGCGCCAAAATAATGCCTTCTCTTCCCATATAAATCACTTCGCTGACAATTTCCAAGACTTAACTTGATGCAGATTTAAATGTAAAAGATGGAATCTAATAGTTTAGGAAAAAATAAACATTTATAATTACCACTCATGACCTGCCACATTCAATCTTTTAGATTCATGATGGGTGTGCAGCGCGGATTGCAGCTCTGGGCGTGTCAACGCAGTAGGCCTTCCTTCCGCAAACGGTGACTCCCTGTGTCAACTACTGCTCTTCCTACTGTTACTGACACTGCTATCCCAACTAATCCTGATAATAATATACAGTTTCTCCAAATGGATCTCTTCATTAGTGACTCGGGGTTTTTTAGAATATTTTGTTATTGATTTGTCAATGTACACAGAGAATTGATCAGAATAATTCACCACTCTAATCCAATAATAACCCTACTGAATTTTCACTTTTCCAACTTTGAAAATCCCTGTAAAATTTCTGGATTCAATTCAAATTCTACCTCTGTCTTCTCTCAACTTTATAGCATTAGTCTTCACTATCTTCTTACATATTAATTTTAGATCTCCTCTTAACCTTTTTCATAATTGCCTTTGAGTAATTATCTGCCTTGTATTATAATGTAAATTTTTGGATACCCAATCTGAAGCAAAGGACTGCCCTATCCTTGTTTTCATTTTTACCGGCTACTCTGGTCCTCGCACATGGTAGGTACTCAATAAATACTTGATTTGCTTATATTTCAAAAGCCCTCATGCCTTTCCATATATTCATTCCCTCCAGTAAATGCTGTTTTTTAGTGTTAAAGAACTTTGGATTCTCAGGTATTGGAACATTATAATCCATGCATAAGATAAATAAAACATTTTTCTCTTGTCCTGGGAATGGAGCTAGAACCACTCGAAGTCACTCTGTGAAGGCAAAGTTCCCTACTTAGAAGATCGATCAGGAAAAACGTCTCTGGAGGTGGAGAGTAACATCAGGACATATGAAGTAGGAGAAAGGAACTGAACAAAATAATGATGGAGCAGGTCGAGAAGGAAAGGAAGGAAGGGGGGGGAGGAGAAACAGTAGGATGAAGAAGGAGGAGGAGAAGGAAGAAAAAAGAGGAGAGCAGAGGAGAAGCAAAGCAGTCGTTTTCCCTGTAAATCACATTTGTTAAAAGTGATATTGATGTCATGTTAAAACTAGGGAATGAGTGATGTGCATGCAGCAGTTGCTAAAATTTTTTCACTTTTGTTGAGTACTTATGAGTTAGTGTAGAATGCTTTTTGTTCTTTGGCAAGTTACCTTTTATGTTAATAATTAATAGTAGCTTCATCAGATTCCTGGACCTATCATACAAAATGTACCTGGACCTATACTATCAAAATGTAAGCACTACTGGTCAAATTTCCCAAAACCAAACATTATTTTTAACCATCTTTCCATATTTTCCTGGCTCAAACCTTGAGGCATTTGTTGTTCTGAAGAAGAATAAAAATTACTATCACATAGCTTACTTCAAATCTTTATTCGGCTACTTAGTAATTGTATGACTTTGGACATGTCATTTATTTTCTTATATATGTTTTTTATTTTTAAAATTAGAAGGGTAATACCAATTGTGTATGCATAATCAATGTTAAACTTTACTACTAAAACCTTTATCCATTAAAAAAAATCTTACATAGTACTTGCATAAATAAGACTTTTGGAAAAAAGAATGATTATAAGCTTTCATTGTTGCATTAGATTTAGAAAAAATAATATTTTACCTAAATGTGTGCAAATACATCATTCATATTTTACAAAACAATCAAAAGAAAACTTTACATTTTACACATTAAACTAATTAAACAAGGAGCCTGTTAGACTGATATGACTCCAATGCTGTGGCAACCTACATAGTCAAACCAAAATCTACATCCGCAAATGCCTCAGGGTTACAAAATCAAAACACTAAGGGCAACCAATCACAAACAGCCAAGCAGCCTCTAAGCTATAGCCGATTAAATAATTTCCTTTCTTTGCTCCTGCGCTTTCTCTATATAAGTCTCTTCCTGGCTCCTGTCAGTGAGTACTCCTAACCACTTCTGATTTGGCACTATTGGATTTTAGTGGATAAATGCTCAGATAAACACTTAAAATTATTAACATGCCTCCATTTATCTTTTAACATGTATAAGTAAAAATAGGTAGCCAAAAGTATTCAAAATGATTTAATGGAGTGGATGATGCTGTTGTTTTGCTGAACTAAATGATTTATGTGGGTTTAATTGTAACAAAAATATATATCCATTTGATTCATTTTCTGTCAACTTGTATATTTGTAATGTTGAGTCTGATGTGCCATTCCTAAATCATTGTCATCACGGCAATTATATTTCCTTTTTAAAAAATAACTAACTCAGATCACAATCCATAGTTTTAATGGACCCATCTATTTAGCAGTTCATCCAAAATTAATACTAAATAATAATTTCAAAATAGAACTTAATGAGAAATTCTTCATTGTTTGTTGATGTCTAGTCCTTATGAACTATTGTAACTTGTGATGTACAAATATGGATCTGCACAGAACATCCATGAGCGACATGGATGGTAGCAGTTGCTCTGTCTGCCTGCATTTCTTTGAGTTCAGTATGCCCCACGATGATCTAATTATTCAACCAGAATTCTCTCTTTCAACAACTGTAAAACCTTTGGCAGTTTCTACCAGGTGCTATGATGTCATTTATTGTTCATTTGATACAAAAAAAAAAAAAACCATTTATATATTCTGCCTCTGTTCTTTTCTCATTAGTCCATGACAATTAATGTAGAACATTATTTCACCACATTGTCATTTTCATGATGTCAAAACATTCTAGATTTATAAAATAAATTATGAAGCTAAAATCCTAGTCTGTGAAAATATCTTTCAATTGTAGCTGATCACTGTAAAATAGAAGTTTTGTCTTTATAATTAGTAAAAGAATCTAACAATAGCAGACACATGATGATTGCTGTCTCATGAACGTTAGGACACAATCACCTAAAGCCAGCCTAAAATGCTCCAACTCCATGTGATCACTGGGTACCAATATGACAGTGAACTCACATGTAAACCTGAGCACCGAAATCATGTGGCAGTACTTGGCTATAAGATGGTCTACTAGACGATTCACCATATGTTCTAGTCTTCCATATTTAAAAAATTATAGTCAATATGAATACATACAATGAGAAACTGAAAACTCATCATTGTAGATCTCATTGACTTTTCACAATACGGCCACAGACTGTCATGGATGACACAGCAAATTAACACATTTGATACCAGGAGGTATTCATTGGAGAGTATACAAGAAGCTTGAATGTTGAGTCTTTCATATTCTATGGTTGCTTTCCCTTTTGAGACCTTCATTTATTTTATTATGACTGAGGCAGACATTTGGTTATATCTGCTTTTAAAAATTTCTAGATGATGATCATTAACACTCATACCCTCTGATCTTGGGCACCAGGTCTTGCTCCATACTACTTCAGGAGAAGCTTGGCTCTGGCCACAGGGACTCCCGTAAACTGCTTCAGTGGGAAGAAAACACGACCTTCTGTTCAGCCAAGCGTCCTTGTCAGGGTCTTCAACTTTCATAAGAGAATGTCAAGCCTTGTGTCAGCTTGGTTGGCTGGCTGCTGGGCCTTCCATTTCTGCACACACCCGAAACATAGAAGAGCAACACACTGTACACTTGTCAGAGAGCACAAGCGTGAACTCTCCACCTCTCTGGACACATCAGAAGTTTAGGAGAGGAATCCCTGAGAGGCATGCAATCCATTCAGTTCTTAAAATCAACTGTTTTTGACCATTTTCTGCCTCACTACACATGAAAAACAGTACTCACCTTCATAACATACTCCCATGGGTAAGTACAGATTTTGATGAAACCAAGAAAGAAAACACAACTATAACTGTGAAATAAAGCATGGTACTAATACCTTATAATAGTTCTGTCTCTAGAAATGGTGCACCAACTCATATGTGGTATATTCTGTCCATTTTACAGAGAAGGAAAGTGAAGCTCAGAGGGCCTAAGTAGCCACTTTAGGGACTGATGCCTGATTTAGTCTGGCCTACTCTGTTGTTCTGTCCACTGTCTCTCATCATTTCAGGCCATTTTGGGGAGAAACCGCATAGCCTTGGATTAATCAAAGAACAGTCTAGCATTACTTCAGAGCAGGAATTGAACAGGAAGAATGGCTAGGTCATGCCTCTTGCAGAGATGGACATGCATTTGACTACTTCTTACCTATCATTCTAGCCGCTAATGGGAAAAATGTGGATACACTCTGGATTCAGACTAAGAATCTCTCATACAAAGGAGGATTGAAAATAGACATCTGATTTTTTTTCCTGAAGTTGATAATAAAGTTAGGATGATGTTGAGAAGCCATGGATAAAAAATGTAATTATTACAATAAAAAGATTAGAAGATAGTTGGTCCATTATTTAAAAAAATATGGATTGGTACACATACTTTGCATATAAACACATTTTGAGTACATATGGGATTCAAGAAAAGCTGCTGGAGGAGGCTGCTTGTAATTATTAACTGTATCTGGGCTATCACCCCCTTTCCATTTCCTTCTATAGTGAGTACACTGTGATAGGTATTATTCTATATCACTTGTATACATTAACATATTTAATCCTTTCAGTCACCTTCTGAGTAGATACTATCATTACTTTTTTTTACAGGTAGGGACACTGAGGCCCTCAGCATTTATGTAGCTTACTCAAGGTCATACAAGTATTAAAGGGTGGAGACTGGGTTCAAACCCAGACAGTCGGCCCCAGAATACATGTTCATCACTCTTACATTCAGCTGCCTTCTTCTCTGCCCTCTGGCCTTATGGCCCTCTCCACTTCTCATTCAGTCTGGGATTGGGATAGGATAGACCCATCTCTGTGGTGGTGAGAGCAAAGAAGAGGGATTGCTTCTTCCACTCTCCTGTCTTCTACTGGGAGTTTGGGAGATCATTATAAATTCACAGGTGCCAGCCCCTCTCCTCCAATTTTAGAGGACCCTGTAGAAACAGAGGGGACTTTCCAATGCCCTTCATAAAATTGCATAGGAAAGCTGGCATTCATATAACTCTGAAGCATAATGAAACAACAAGGACAGCAATGATAATAACAAGATAAAACACTCAGTGCTTACTCTATGGTAGTCACTAGGATTAGTCCATTACAAGGACTGGTCCATTCATTACCCTTCTTGTAACAGAACCTCTGGGTTCCAATGCTCTGGGTTCTATTGCCTGCTGCTGATAAGAACCATGACTCCCAATGCCAGAGTCTTATGAAAAGGAAAGGAACTGTTTATTCAAAAGTAATACAGGTTTACATTAATGGTGGAATTCTGCTGTTAATTCCCATTCTCTTTAGAAACCAAGGAACACCCACAAACACACGGTCCTGTCCCCTCTTGCCAAACTAGGCCAGTAAGAAGCACCATCTCTCAGGAAAAGAAATAGAAGTCTTTAGATTAGCTGGGCAGATTCCAATTTATATTCTGGCTTCCTCCAGTTGTCCATGCTTGGCTAGCTAGGCTCTGGCTCTTAATCCAAAACTGCATCCTCTTGGTGGTCTGGGGAATCCTTCTGCATCCTTTCATACTGTGTGGCCAAGACAGACTTCTCCCTTCCCAAGTCTCATGGTTAAGAGCACAGGCAAGAGAGAGCCTCCTATGGCTCTGCTGCTCTCCTTCCCACATGGTCCAGAGCTCTTATATGGCTGAGAGAGAGAGTCTGGCTGCTTCCGTGCCTGAGTTTAAATCCTGGCATGGATCTTCCTCCCTAACCCTGTTTCCTACTCCTCTTACAAAGGGTTACACCTGGCAGTACTCTGGTTTCCTCTGCCTTTCTCGGCTGCCATTGTTAGTTTGGCAAGCTTGGTCCTGTGTTGTAGAGCTAACCGCCTTCCAGGTCTCTCACAGGCACAGCAAGCCCCTGCAGCTAAGGCTACATTGCATCATGGGTTAGAGTCATGCCCATCTCCCCTGGCTCCAAGCAGGCACAGCTGTTTAACATGGTCAAGCTCTTTAGCTATGCAAAGTAACTCTCAATGGTCCTGCACCACTTCCCCCATCCAGGTTGGTGGGGGAACTTCCCCCTTTTGGGGGGAACCCTGATATTCACCGTTACACTCTCAACAACCCCTTAAGGTAGGTATTATTTTTACTCCCATTGTGTTGATATAAATATCTAAATAAGAGGCAGCAAGCTTGTAAACCATGCAGTCCAGCTCCAGAACACATCACTGTTGCAACAAAAGAGAGAAAATCTTGATAATTTGCACTGGAAATTTAGATATAAGTAGATAACATTGGGACTAAGGATATTAATTTGGATAGTTTACACTAGGTGATACCAGGTATGAGTCCTCTGAATAAGCACAACCTAAACCACTGATACTTTGACCAATTACATCTTGCAAGATTATGTTTTAAATGAGTATTTGTTAAATTACAGAATAATACTGATAGAGCAGCAAGATTGCAGAGCATGGCATAGAATTTGTTTCCTCTGGTGTGATCTTTATGCCCAGGGACCTGAAAGGTATAACAACCAATCTTTAGCATCACTGTGTGCTGGCTTCAAGAATGGAGCGTGAGGAGGAAGCCCTGGGCCTCTCTTCTGACCCAAAATGTTTCTGGTCAAAGGAAAATTTGCAAAACAAATGTCAGTTAGCAGCAGAAAGAAGAGGTAGTGGCCCAGCCTCCAGGGCTGGTAAGACTAAAGAAAGGACAAACCCCTCCCTAGGGCTTACCTGGCAAGAGCCTCTGGCCTTCACGATAGCTTCTACTTTCGACTACATGGTTCTTTCTCTCTGCAAGGTGCCTCTCCTGGCCCTCCACTACTCTGGGTCTCCTTCCCCAGGCCATAGAATCCCACCTGGATGCTGATGATTAGAAGTCTGGAAAGATCCTGACTCAATTCACTGCAGTGGTTGGGGGTTGTGGCCTGGATTTGTGTCCTAGACATTCCAGAACTCCTATTTTACTATAGAGACACCAGAACAACCAGTACCACACTCCAGGCATCTATAGCCAGGCTTTTGTGGCTAAGACCTAAACTCTTAACTTCATTTATAAGACATTTTGCCCCTGCAATAACATGCATTCATTATTCTAAACTACTTCCTTCGAAGCAAACATTTGGAAGACAACCTGTTCATAATTTGAGGATGCACAGCCTGGTAAATCATCGCTGTATTCCCCATGTCATGTGATCTGTTTTATTATCATCAGAGCATGGTGATATTCAGTCTCTCCCACTGTGCCAGAGATAGCTCGGAACAATGGGCTTGTCCTTGGCTCTTGACACCAGTCTTTCACAGGGGTCTCTGCAAAGGAAAACAAGCTGCACTCCACTTCTCTAGCTTCTTTCTTCCCTCCCTTTCAGAGTTGCAAAACAGTCTGATAAAACAAAGTATACAATAAGTGTTTGAGGCTGAGTATAAAGTTTACCATAATGTTTATTATATATGCAGTATCTAAAACTGGAATTGGCTTCTCTAAACAACAGCTGTGATGGAGACAGCTGTTTTTGGAGCAAAAATGACTCTGGCCTGGGAGTCAGGGGATCCAGGACTGAGTCCCAGATCTGCCCCTTGCTTCATTAGGCCAGCCGTTGAACTCCCTGATGGTTGTTTTCATCATCTCTAAAATAGGAATAGTTCTGCCCTCACAGGATTAAATCATATATATATATATGTATATATATGTATATGTGCATATATACATATATGCATCTATCTATAAAACAAAATATTTATAAAAATATTTTATAAACTGCTGAGTAAGTAAGTGCTCTTAAGATTGTTAAGTTGGATAGTTTTAAACTCTAATGCTTTGGGTCAAAAGAAAGTATTTATTTACTTAAAAATATAAGTGCATTTGACACCTCTTCTGTCACATCTTATATACCTTATATACATACATACGGTCTCTCTCTTATCTCTCTCTCGCTCTCTCAAATTCAAATAGAGTGAAGGTCCATAAATAAAAGTAAAGTTTTGCAAAATTTTGACACAGTTTTGAAGGAAATACAAATTATTGATAATGCCATAAAAGGCACATAGCAATAAAATTGCATCATAGGGATACCAAGAGAACATCTGTTCCCTAAAAATCCACCCAGAGTACAGGGTTCATTTTGAGGCATCTCCTTTCAAAACCAATGAAGAAAAATGAGAGGAACTCCAGGCTAGAGAAACAAGATGATTAAGCCCATACAAGAATTCAGTTATCTGGGTGGATTAAAGAAAATGGATCATTCATTGAAGCCATTGCCAGGATGGGGAATAATTACAGATCACAAAAATTTCAAAGGTAGAAAAGCAAAGAGAGGAGAGGAACCATTTAACTTAATCCAAAAGATGATGCATTGCTGTGGGCATAAAGGAGAGGAAAGGAAATTTTGTGTAATGATTTTTGGTAATTACAAAAGTAGTACGAAGAGTGTCTAATGGATGCCAACGATGCCACGATGTAGGAAAATCCATGCAAAAGTCTTCGCTACGAGGTCCCCACCTCTGCTGCACAGGAGAGTCTCCTGTCTCAGTACCTCTGTGGACACAGGGTCAGTGGACTTGATTGCTCTGATACTCATTTATTAAACTATACATATTAAGAACCCAATTTTCCAGGAGGAAAAAATAGTTAAGAATCTTGAAGCCTCATACTTGCCAATGGAGATGCAAATATGTGATAGTTCAGAGCCATTGTCTGGGTTATATAAAATATTCATTCATTAAAAAAATATTTCCTGAGCACCTACTATGGGAAATAACACAATAATTAAAAAATAATAATAATACAAAAATAAACTGTGTTTTGCTCAGTCACAACTGTACACCTACTTTTGCCCACCCTGTGTGTTGTGGCAAACACCACTGTGTTCTGTTCGCACTGGTTTC
This sequence comes from Desmodus rotundus, assembly GCF_022682495.2. Lineage (NCBI taxonomy): Eukaryota > Metazoa > Chordata > Mammalia > Chiroptera > Phyllostomidae > Desmodus > Desmodus rotundus. Next base: position 135,058,708 of record NC_071391.1, on the reverse strand, counting down.
ACCACTCGAATGTTAGATTTGGCCCTTTTTATGTTTACCTGTTACCCACAAGTTATAGTAAGCTCCATGAGGGTAATAAGAGGAACAGCATGAGGATTTTTTGCATTAGAGCAGTCAGCCCCCTGCTCTGACTATATAAATGAACACTGAATGCATCTTCCCTTCACTCAGCAGGAAGCCAGGATGGGGGACAGCTGGCAAGATGTATGGTTTCTAGAGTGAAGTTATTCTTAGTGCCCTGTAATATCATCAATTCCCAGTCTTCTTTTAGCCTCACAAACATGTCAGGAAATAATATCCATTTAAAAATGTAAATGCATTTTTTCCTTAGGACAAATCATCAAATCCTAAAGGGGCAAACAGTGTCCATGCCAATTGTGGACAACGGAGACAATCCCAGGGCTCTTTGGGTATAGACGTATCTAAATAATGAAAGACAGAGTCATCAGCCAGGCTGACCTCAGAGTGTTTGTTAAATACTGATGACATTCTAATCAGGAAGGGAAATGGTGATGGACATCTCTTGTCCTTCTTCCCTTGTTTTGTGTGCATAAGACTTCTTTATTCCTAACAGTTGATCAACTGTAAACATTTAGAAAATGGTAAATACCATAAAGGAGACACCATTAATTGTCTTTTAGTCTAGAAAAGATCAGCTAAAGAGAAGTTATTTTATTAGTACTTCCAGCTCCATGCCAAATATCCGCACATGTTCTCCTCCGTGTGTGCTTCGAATTACTCACTGAAATGGATATTTGTCTTTACAAAGAAGTAATGGTTTCCTCATGTCTCTCAGTAACAGGAAAAATTTCCATCCTTACTGGGGTAAGATTAAAAAGCTAATCAGCATCGTGGTCTCTCAGAGTCCGCAGATGCGCTCTCCCCAGATCCACAGCGGATTTGGGTTACCTGGTGATATCTGAACGGCCCCTTCTGCTCTATTTGTACATTTATTTAACACTTTGCTCAGCTCTGTTTTTAAGTGATTCTGACAGCTCCTAACTACAGAACAACATGCTCTGGCTAGCTGTTTGGCTAAAGGTTTTAATGATTTAAAAATAAGCTTGTATTCACATTGGTTGTAATGTAGACACGTCTGCAGATAGGAGAGCAAATTAAGAGCAAAGAGGTATCTATTGTGGAGGTTGGGTCAAATTTCTGCCGAGAGAGGGAGTCTGCCCTCAGGTGAATTAGTGAATTTAGCATAATCAGTCCCACCATCCCTTGTTAAAGAGAGGCAACATTTGACTGGTGTGCTATCCACTTATGTATTTGAAAAATGAATTCTTTGGGAGAAACAGAGCCGGCATCAAATTCATCTTTTTAATATTTAGGTGGTCATCATTCTGCTTGCCACATAATAATCATGTAAAAAGCAGTTGGTGAATCACATTGTTTTCCTCACTGCATTGTACGCTACTTGAGGTCAGATCTATGACAGGACCAGCCTGTGTTTGTCCTGGGCGGGCACTGTGGTAGGTCCTCCTCCAAGACTGCTAAGTGATTGTAGGACCAACCTGTTTCTCATTCCACTCTACGTCAAGCCATTGGAGGAGGAGTAAACAGGGTTAACAAGAGATGAAAAGAAGGATTGCTGAGCCACAGTGAGGGGTTAGAGAACAGGAATTTGTGGCAAAGCCAATCAGCTTTTTTTGAAAATAACTCTAACAAAACTTGGCAGCCTGGGAGACAGAGTGAGAAGGGGGAGGGGAAAACAGATGGTGGGGGAGGGAGCTCCAGGGGTAGGGTTTTGGGAAGTGGTGGATGGAGTCACTCTCTCTATGCTCCTTCTATCATGAGTACTTTCTGGTATCCAGGCTGGTGAATTGGCTTGTCTTAGAAAAATTCTAAGAATGGAAGGGAGACTTCAAAGCGGGACAAACTCACACAGAATGCTTAAAATGGCCATCATGTTTAGCATGAGTATTGGTCCAAACAGGCTTCTTCTATTCTACTTTAGGTTTGAGGGTTCTGTTTTCTGCCATGTAACTTCTCCCCACTTCTCTCTTCCTCTTTCTCACCTGTAAAGTTACCGCATACTTTTTTCATTGAAACTAAGACAATTTTGGGGGGGAAGCTACAAATGATTAGACACAGGGCTGTTTTATGACTTTTGTGGTCTGTAGGCACTTTTGCCTCCATGGGCTTTTTCCTCCAGGAAAAAGAAAGCATTAAAATCATTATTTATGACTGTGATGGTATAAAAGGTGACTATAATCCAGGCTTGATTCATTTTTTCATTCATTTTTTCTTTTTATTTTCAAAGAAATTAAAATTAAAACAACACGGTGGACCCTAGCACTCTGCCTAGGAGAAAAGCCAGCTCTGTGCACACAAGATTACAGACACAAAATGGGCCGGCCCTTGCTGTGGTTACACAAATTCTGTTAATGAAAGCAGCGGGACCCCAGGTTCCCTGGGGCTTGGCTTCAGGCCTATTCAGAAGGTAGTCAGTCCAAACTCATCAAGATGTAGACATTAAATGTGTATAATTTTGGAATATGAATTATTCCTTAATAAAGTTTTAAAAAGATAATGAATTACCTGAACTATTGTAATGAAAAAAATTACAATAGGTGAAAAAATTACAATCATGTTATTGAAATGAAAAAAAAAAGATAATATAGGAGATAGCAAGTAAGTAGATAGAAAGAAAGTGAGGCAGAGACTGGGTGTGGGGTGTGGTGGGTGAAAGGGAGAAGCAGATTCTAGAAAGTTTGCCGAAAATCCCCTGGAACCACCAGGAGCGGGAGTGAGAGACTTGCTGAAGACCATTCTGTGCTCCTCTCCATAGTGAGTTCTTCCTTAGAGTGAGGGGAGGGTGCTGGCCTGGAACTTCATTTGGTAAGACATTGGTTAAACACCAAGCTAACTGGAGAGACACACCTTGGTGGACATGACATTAAGTAATTCTGATTCTTGTTCAAAAGCCAGGAGCATGGGACTTGAAAGTTGGTGACTTTAGCATGGGGCTCTTGTCCAGAGATACATCTGTAGCAAAAATAGCCTAGCCACTCACTTAACATCTAAACTCTATCTAGTGTGGTTAACTCTTTTATATTTCTAGTTCTTTCTTCGTGAGCATGAAGCTTACTTATCTTACTAACTTGACTGGTCTTCCAATGAACTGTAACTTCTCAGTCATAAGCTTTCCTAGTTATCAGACATAGCTGCAATTAATCTCAGAGTCCAAGTCTCTTCCTTTTTAGCTAGGAAACCTTACAGTTTATTGGTGTCAAAATCATCCTTCAAACTTAGATCTGTTGGTTCCCAGGTAAATGTTTTGTTCTGAAATTTTATGGCACCATTATAGGTCTCGTCATAGCTTTGGTAATAGGATCCAACTACCATTCTCACCTTTTTTTCAATATAACTCAACTGCTATAGTATTGTATTTTTCTTCCTTAATTCTTTTATCAGCTCAATAATTTGAGAATCTTCATTGATGTCTAAAGTCATACCTTTTACAAAATTTTCTTAACCCCTTTAATTCTTAATGGCCTTGATAGTAGGTGCACATTTGTTGCCCTTATACTTGTACCCTTTAGATGCATCTTTTTTTAACACTGACCCAAATTTCATGTTTAAGAGCTCCTCTCACCTACTACAACAACCTTACTTTCTGGTCATTCAGTTCCTTCCCATCTTCTGCATCTATTTTTCTCCTTTGCCAAAGCCCCTGAGTGCATTCAACTTCCTCTCAATTTTTCTGGTTCTTTAATGTACCTCCAGCTTCAGGAGCCATCCCTGTCAGTGACTTCCAAGTGGTTCTTCTTAACATAGCAGAGTGACTTCTTCCAGTGCCCTCCATCATGCCAAATCCCCCAAATGGGTCCCCTTTCCATTTGTGGGTTACTCGTGTATTCTCCAGGTGCCAGGCTTTGCCAGATACATTTTTGAGAAAGTTGTCTTTGGGTCTGCTAAACTCTTGTTTCCCAACCTCACTCCTAGGCATTTTATTCCTCAGGATCCCAGTTTCTTATGCCTCTCTGAACTGTATATCCATTTTCACTCAGGGGAAAAAATGTTCTAAAATTTTTCTACATTTTTCATGCCTCATTCTCAACCATGCCATCCTCGCTCTGAACAGATGACCTTCTTTCCTACTTTACTGAAAAAGCAGAGGCCATCTGGTGCAACCTCCATAGTCTTTCCTCCTCTCCATCTGTCACCACGCTTCACTCTGCAACTTTCTCTGGTATCTTCATCTTGCCTTCTCTTCCCTCCTGTTTCCATCTCTTTTCCAAAAGAAATCCTAGGTTTTTAAAAATAATAACTACAGTGTATCAAGTACTGAGCTAGACTTGTTACGCACTTTGTGCATGGGCTTCTCAGTGACATTTAAAAGTAGATGTCTTGGTCACCTTATTAGGAAACGGAGACTTAAGAGTTTGCAACTACACCAAAAGTCACCAAGTCCCACGGGGCTCTTGGTCTCCTACTGCTTGTTTTTTCCAGGATCTGCAAGAAACAACTCTTCTTTCTTTGGCATCTTTGGTCTTTTTCTCTAATTGTCTTGCTTACATAAAAACACACATATGCATTTACTTTTCTAAAATTATCTTGCTTTCATCTTATTTGACAATAAACATGCTATCTTAGTATTATTCTTTTTGCCCACTAAATTGATTGAAAAAAATAGACTCACTGCTTCTTTTTACTAAGAGTTGTATCTATTAATTCACAGAAAATTATTTCCCATGTTCAAGTCCAGAGGGTCAAGTTCAATGGAAGTTTCTGAATCTGTTTTAACCCTCTGTGCTGTATTTTAAACTATCTTTAATGACCCCTGTCTGCTTGGTATTCTCTTCTTTCTTGGCTTCTATAAACATTCCAATTTTCTTTTCCTTTTAATGTTCCTTCTCTGACCCTACTCTTTCCTAACTCTGAAATGGGAACATTCCCTAAAATTCTATCCTTGTCCTCTTCTCCTTTCTCTGCACGGCCTTCCTTTTAGATATCATTCACACCCTCATCTTCAGCAACTATTTCTAGGCTAATAAGTTGCAAAACTGTAACTCATTCACTTTTTTCATATGAAACTCTGCCCCACATTTGCAGATAATGTCAACCAAATATTTATACCTGGTTATAAATAGGCATCTCAGTAAAATGTACAATCTACTATAAAGTAGAGTTGAATAGACTTTCCCCAAACATTTGCTCCCCTTCTTGTCTTTCCTCTTTCGGTCCTCTTTATCCTAACTCAAGGATCTAGGGACCTGTCTTTGAATTCCATCCTCTTCTTTATCTTTCACAGCTAAACTGAGGCCGGATCTCTTTGGTCTATAACATTCATTGCATCTGATAGCAACGTCTGTCTTCCGGCTTGTCTGATATTTCCCTCATCCTAAAGTGTGCTCTGTTGCTGAGAGCTGTCTATTGCAAAAGAGATTATCAGGTAAGTTCTGGTTCAAATTCCTGCCCTAGTATATCTTTGCAGCCACTTTCTTTTCTTAAAGGCTCCTAAAAGTATGCTTCTAATAGAAGAGGTACCTTTTTAAAACTAACTTACTGCTATATGTTTACAAGTCTTTAAAATTATCAGGATCCAGTCAATTGATGTATAATTTATATACATTAAAATGCACCCATTTGTAGGGAGCAGTTTGATGAATTTTGCTATATTCATACATTTGTGCAACTAAGATATAGAACACTTTACACTCAGTCACCTCAAGTAAGATCCCTCCTTCCTATTTCCTCACTCCACCCAACACAACTAGTTCCCAGGCAACCTCTAGTTCGCTTTCATTTACTATAGCTTATTTTCTTCCCATTCCAGAATTTCCTATAAAAGGAATCCTACAGTATGTAGTCCTTTGCTTCTGGTTTCTATCATGCAGCATAGTGGTGTAGAATACATCAATAGTCCATTTTTATTGCTGCATAGTACTTTTATGGGTATACCATCAAATTATTTATGCATTCAACTGTGATTGACATTCAGACTTTCGGTTTTGAGGTATTATGAAGAAAGTTGCTTTTTGTAGAAATAGATTTCATTTATCTTAGGTAAATATTAAATAATTGCTTGATCATAGAGTACGTGTATGTTTAGTTTTATAAGATAAAACTGCTTCCCAAAATGATGTACAATTTTATACTGCCACCAGCAACTCAAGAGTTCCAGCCGCAGTATTCCACACCCTCATCAGCACTTGATATTGGCGTTTTTAATATTAACCAGTGTGATAGGTGTATAGAGGTAAGTAATTGTGGTTTTATTTTGTATTTCCTTGATAACGAATGATGTTGACTTTTTTATATGCTTATTGGCCATTTACACATCTTTTTTTGTGAAGTATATAATTAAATCTCTTGCCCATTTTTATATTGGGTTGTGTTCTAATAATTGAGTTGAAAGTTCACTTTATACATTCTTTTATATATATCTATACATATATATATCAAATATTATTTCCCAGTCTATTGTTTGCTTGTTCATTTTCTTAATTATGCTTTTCAAATAATAGTGTTTTTTTTTTAATATATTTATTGATTATGCTATTACAGTTGTCCCATTCCCCCCCCACTCCACTCCATCCTGCCCACTCCCCTCCCTCCCACATTCCCCCCCTATAGTTCATGTCCATAGGTCATACTTATAAGTTCTTTGGCTTCTACATTTCCTACACTATTTTTACCCTCCCCCTGTCTATTTTCCACCTATCATCTATGCTTCTTATTCTCTGTACCTTTCCCCCTCTCTCCCCCTCCCACTCCCTTAATGACAACCCTCATGTTCTAGTTGTTTGCCTAGTTTGCTCTCGTTTTTGTTTTATGTGTGGCCGTTAATAACTGTGAGTTTGCTGTCATTTTTACTGTTCCTATTTTTTATCTTCTTTTTCTTAGGTAACTCCCTTTAACATTTCATATAATAAGGGCTTGGTGATGATGAACTTCTTTAACTTGACCTTATCTGAGAAGCACTTTATCTTCCCTTCCATTCTAAGTGATAGCTTTGCTGGATACAGTAATCTTGGATGTAGGTCCTTGCGTTTAATCTTGGGTAATGTAATTATGATGTGCCTTGGCATGTTCCTCCTTGGGTCCAGCTTCTTTGGGACTCTCTGAGCTTCCTGGACTTCCCGGAAGTCTATTTCCTTTGCCAGATTAGGGAAGTTCTCCTTCATTATTTGTTCAAATAAGTTTTCAATTTTTTGTTCTTCCTCTTCTCCTTCTGGCACCCCTATAATTCGGATGTTGGAACGTTTCAAGGCGTCCGGGAGGTTCCTAAGCCTCTCCTCATTTTTCCAAGTTCTTGTTTCTTCATTCTTTTCTGGTTGGATGTTTGTTTCTTCCTTCTGGTCCACACCATTGATTTGAGTCCCAGTTTCCTTCTCATCACTATTGGTTCCCTGTACATTTTCCTTTGTTTCTCTTAGTATAGGCTTCATTTTTTCATCTGTTTTTCGAATAGATTCAACCAAGTCTGTGAGCATATTGATAACCAGTGCTTTGAACTGTGCATCCGATAGGTTGGCTATCTCTTCGTCGCTTAGTTGTATTTTTTCTGGAGCTTTGAAGTGTTCTGTCATTTGGGCCATTTTTTTTGTTTGTTTCTCTTGGCGTGTCTGTTACTTTAAGGGGTGGAGCCTTAGGTGTTCACCGGGGCGGGGTAATGCTGGTCGCTGCACTGTGACGCTGTAAGTGGGGGAGGGGCCGAGTGGGAGCAATGGCGCCCGCCTCACTCTCCTCCGGATTTCAATCCTCCACTACGATACCCACAATCAAACTGGGCCACTCTGGTGCTGGTTCCCGAGTAAGTGGGCCTGTGCACACTCTAGGCCCCTGTGGGTCTCTCCAATGACCTCTCCTGTGAGGCTGGGAGTCTCTCCTGCTGCCGCCCCAACCCCCACGGGCGTTTTCAATCAGAGGTTTGAGGCTTTATTTCCCTGAGCTTGAGCCCTGGGTTACGCGGTTTGCTTCGCTCCCTGTCGTTTGTCGGGTTTATCTGTGGGCGAATGTGGTGCTGCGGGGTGCTACCCACTGCTCTGCCAGCCCCGTTCTCCGCCACTCTGAGTCCGGCCCTCTGGGTTTATCTGTGCAAATGTGGGGCCGCAGGGTCCGCTAGTGCTTGGACTGCCTGCGCCATTTGTCCCACACTCCGCCAGTCTCAGTCCCGCCACAGCCACGCGAGTCCTCTCCACCCCGGTGCCCGTCTCCGCCCCTCCTACCAGTTTGGATGTGTTTATTTTCTATTTCCTTGGTGTCGGTCCCCCTTGCTGTTCGATTCTCTGTCAGTTCTGGTTGTGCAAGGAGGCGCAGTGTGTCTACCTACGCCGCCATCTTGGTTCCCCAGCCAAATAATAGTTTTTTAAAAATAAAGTACAATTCATTTTCTTTTCTTTTAGGTTAGATTGTGTGTATGTGTGTGTAATATCTAGGAAGCCTTTATTAACCCCAAGATTTCAAATATTTTCTCTTGTGACTCTTTCTAAAAGATTAAGCTTTTACTATAATAAGTCTAACATCCACTGGAGTACATTTTAGGGTATGGTGTGAGGTAAAGGCGGAGATTAATTAATTATAATTAAGTACAATATTTAATTAAAGTCAGTCTTTAATCAAGTAGTATGGGTTCTTCCTATTTGGTTTTCTTTGTCAACAGTGCTTTGGCTATGCTACATCCTTTGTATTTTTATTTACATTTCTCATATTATTTTAGCTTAGTAGTTTTTAACCAACATTCTGGTAGGATTTCCATGGGTTCTGTTGAGATTGTATAAAATTTGTAGATGAATTTAATTAGAATTGGTATCTTAAAAGGATTTTCTTCTTTCCAGTTGTATTCTATTTCTTCTTGTGTTGTTTTGGTAATTTGCTTCTAAGAATTTTTTTTTTATTTGTTGAACTTATGACTCCAAGTCTTTTGTAATTTCTTCATAATATCTTATTAATGTATAATTTCTAGTATTGCTTTCTCTTTCATTCTTGATGTTGGCAAATGTGTCTCCTTTCCTTTTTACTTGATAACTCTCCTAAGCAATTATTAAATGTATTGATCTTTATAAGAAATCAGTTTGATTTTATTAATTTTCTGTTTTCCATTTCTTTGATTTTTACTCTAAAGTTTATTATTGTCTTACTTTTACTTATTGTGGGTTTATTTGTTCTTTTGTAAATGTGCAATTTTTTTTCTTAATGTGATAACCTAGATTTTTTATCTTTTCTGTGTCCTAGTATAAGCATTTTAACATAAAAAAAATCCTTCATATACTACTTTGGCTGTATTCAATGCATTTTCATGTGTTGTATTTTAGATACTTTACAATGTTTTCTAACTTTCAAGAATTCTTCTTGATATAGCTTATTAAGAAATATCATTTTCCCTATAATAGTCATTTTGCAAGTTTTAAAAAATTAATTGTATCTTAATTCTCTTATAGTCAGATAACATACTCTGTACCCTTTGACATTTATTGACTTTTCTTTTATGGCACAATAAATTATGTTATGTCGGTGAATAATTTATGTACATTTAAAAGGAATATGTATTTTGCTACTGTAGTGTGTCGTGGTGCATAAATGTCAATTAGTCTGTACTGGTTGATAGATTTGTCATCTGCTTCTTCTGTTAAATGGAGAGGGGTGTTGAAATTTCTGAATAAAATTGTAGGTTGTCTATTTCTTGCTGTAGTCCTGTGATTTTCTGTATCACCTGTTTGAAGCTCTGTTATAATTGTATACACATGTAGGATTCTTGTCACTTAATGAATTGACCACTTATTTTAAGAAACATCCTCTTTGGCTCTTGACTGTTGCTTGACCAGAGTCTGTTTCATCCGGTATTAATTCAGGTACTCTAGCTTTCTTTAGAGTGGTGAGTGTGTGGTACCAAATCAGCCTTCTAATTTCTTTTTATCTTTTTCATTTTATCTGATCTCTTTTTAATTTAATTTTAATTTTATTGTTTATCTCCCTCTTTTAAATTTCATCTTTTTTTTATAGTTAATGTTTATTCTGTATGTAGCAAATAGTTGGACTCAGCTTTGGTTATCTAATCCATCAATCTCTGTATTGTAATTATAGTGCCAGGCCAGTAGCATTTAATGTAATCATTGATGTAGTCAGGTTTAAGTCTGCAGTTCTGCTGGGATTTTTTGCATTTTATCCCACTTGTTTCTTGTTACTCTTTCCCTTTTTTCTTCTGAACATGTCTTTAATATCCCCCCCGACCTTTCTTTTTGGCTTTTTAAATATGTCCCTTGACTTGTTTATTTGTTTATTTTATTACTGTATTTCTGTGGTTTATTGTATATATTTTTAAATTGCCACAGTCTACGTACAAATAATATTATATCCATTTAAGTGCAATATGAAAAACCTTAACAATAATGTTTCTATTCTCCCTGTACTATTCTTTGTCTTGTTATCATAAAGTTTATCTCTACATTTACGATTCTCAAAATAATTTATTATTTTTGTATTATACAATAAATTATGTTTTAAATAAATAATAAATAAGAAAAAAGTCTTTTATAATTACTCTTGTATTTTTATTTCCAGTTTTTCTTATTCCTTTGTATAGCTTTGAATTTCTATCTAGCATTATTTTCCTTCTGCCTGAAGAACTTCCTTTAACATACCTGTGATACAAATTTGATAGTGATGAATCTCACTTTTTTTGACTGAAAAAATATTTATTTAACCTTTATTATTAAGGATATTTTCGTTGGATATAGAATTTTAATTGACAATTTTTTTCTCTCTTTTCTCTTAAAATATTATTTCTATCTTATGCTGCTTCTGTTGAAAATTTAGGTCTTATTTTTATCTTTGTTGCTATTTATTTTGTTGTATTTTTATTCTAGCTGTCTTTAAGGCTTTCTTTTTCATGGGTTTATAACTATTTGATTACAATGTGTCTACGTATGGTTTTATTTGTGTTTGTCTTTCTTGGAGTTCACTGAGCATTTTAGAGCTTTGAGTTTATATTGTTTACATTAATTTTGGTCATATTTCTTCAATATTTTCTATCTCCTTTTGGGACTCTACTACCACTTACATTAAAACTCTTTTAAATGACTCACAAGTCACTAATACCATTTTATGTGTTTTCTTTATCTGTTTTTCCATCTATGTTTAGTTTTTCTATTGCTACATTGTCAAGGTCACTGATCCTTCTTCCATGATAAATGAGGTATTGAATTAATTTAGTAAATTTTTAATGTTAAATTCTATAAATTTATGGATCTAGGCCTTTTACTAGGTTCTTTTTATATTTTCCACTTTTTCTCATTATGTTTATATTTTCCTTTAAATACTCAAATATATTCAGTACACTTTTAAAGTACTTAACTGGGTATTCTATAATTTTTATAATGACTTGTCCTCTTTATATTGATTGATTTTTCTCCTGATTATGACTTCACTGTTTAGAAAAAAATAGCTATTGTTATGTTTTATTGTATAGATTTTGTTTTTATGTTCTTTTAAATGGTATTTAATTGTTAATTTTTTTTGTTTTGTGTTGCTAATTTAAGTTGTAGATGTGGATTAATTGGCTAAGTGACCTGAAATTATTAATTAATATGAATTTATTTAGGGCCCTGTAGGTTTCCAGTAGCATGTTAGATACTTTGGGGCAAATAATAAAAATAATCTTAACAATAGTAATACTAACCTTTATTGATAACATATGTGGTCCAGACGTTGTGCTTAAAGTTTTTGCATATGTGAATACTCTTTTTGCATACTCTTTAATCTTTCTACAAAAAAAAAATAGGTAGTTGCTATTTTATCCCTGTTTCTCAACTAAAGAGGTCAAGACTTAGTGATGTTAAGCGATCCGTCCCAAATGACACTCTCAGTCCTGCACATTAGAATCACCTGGGTGGAGGAGGGGGATTTTAATAACTTGCCACAACCCCTGTACCCTAGACCATTTAACTCAGAACCTCTGCGGGTAGAGCACAGACATCAGTATTTTAAAGTATCTTTCTGTATGATCCAAATGTGTAGCCAGGGTTGAGACTCACTACCCTAGAGCCTTTTACTCTTTATAAGAGTTGGTAATCTACAGTTCTTGCTCAATACGAGCTTACGAGTTAATTGGATAGACATACACAGATGAAACAATAAATAACTAGTAGAAAGGAACCAGGTTACAGAAGCAAACCCTGAATTACAGAGCCCACTATGAGAGCAGAATTTGAGAGACTGTAACTCAATTATAATTCTTAAGTGTGAAAAGGGTTTGAATATAAAGAGCAACCAAATGCTTTCTCTCTAGCAGAACAGGAGATGCTTTTAAATTGCAGACAAGATCACGTCTCTTCTAAGAAAGGGTTTCGACATTCAGCTGGACTGAGGGGCATAGGTTGTCTTGAAGACTCTTAGCATAGGGTATTTTTTAAATGATTTTACTCAAAGGCAGGGTGGTGGACTGAGTGACCCTGCATGGCCTCTCTTAGCCCTGGAATTTTGTGACATGCATTGGAATGCAGACAGCTCATCACTGTGAGAAAAATGAAACGGCCATTGCGTCTTGCTAACTCAGACTGCTTGCCTTCTCCAGCCATCTCCACGAAGTGGCCCTAAGCCGTCAAAGCACGTTTCAGTTCTGGTCCCCAACGGCAAAATTCTGAAGAACAATAGTGCCGAATCTGAGAATAACAACTTACTCTACCCAATACCCATCCTAACAGAACCATCTGTCTAAGCATTCAACATTATACCAAGTTAGCACCCTTCAGAATAAATAAGTTTGATCAAGGAGGCTGAGGAATCAATGTCTCATAGTTGGGTTTTGAATGAATGGTGGGGACCCATACATTGGGGCATGTACCCAGTCCAGAAGAGTGATGAAAAAACCAACAGGGGCTTTACTGTGGGTAAAAACAATGAGCACCATGGGCACGCTGCGCATAGCTGGCGAAGAAGTGGGGCTTCACGACAGTCTTCCATTTCCCCCCAGCATTGCCCCACTGTTAGGGGATGGGGCCCAACCCATGCCACGCTTCTCTCGCTCTCACTGGCGTCCTTCCCCTGTAAGAGCTGGCCTCCTAGTGCCAGATACGCTAAGAATACACAGGAAGGACGGCAAGGACTGCTGAAGGAAGGCGTGGGAGGCAGAAGATGAGGAATATGTATAGGAAATGACTGTAGACACATCTGATCAAAATGTAAAATCTGACATTTATCTGTTTGCTATGCTGTGGAAAGGTGGTCTTGCCAACTGCGGATGGGCCAGGAAGCAGTGGTTTTTCTATTAAGGGTAAATAAAATGAGGGTAAAATTTTAAGTTGAGGAATTTTTCTGTTGCTAGAAGGCAAATTACTACATGCAGTAGTACAAAAGAACAGGGGTAAACAATACAATATGCTGTGAATTGCGAATGCATGTGTGGTAATGTCATGAATATATTAACTCTCTTCATTGTCAAGGCAAGTGACAGAGGCTGCCTGAAATTCAGAGAGGAGCCGGCTGTCACTCCACAGCTCAGACACTTGGAGTCACATCTCCCCTAATAACAAAGTCTATTCTGTTTACATTTGACATGGTGAGCAAAGGGTGGTGGGTTGCTTTTTTATAAGAAAACGAATGAAGGCATGAATGAATGAAGGAGTGAACGACTAGGGGAGCCTCTACCCAGTCCGTCCTGAAGCCACCAGTCTCCCCTATTTGGATGAAAACAAATCATCCCTGACAGGAGCACGTTTAGATGAATTTTTTAATATTTCTGGCAATGGGTTGTATTTATTTATTTTAACTATGTCAACATACTGCACATTTCTGAGTCTGGTTCCCAGTGGTGTTTAATAAAAGAAACCTGCAAAGCACTACAGTGTCAGAATCGAGGAGGACGGAGATTCTATATGAACAAATGGAGAGAGGGGAATTCGAAGATGAGGCCCGTGAGGGCTGGTGACAGGTTAACATGCGTGCTGGTTGGGTTGAAGGCCCTGGCTCTCTGGCTGTTTCTCCATCCTAATGTGTAACTGAGGTGGGAAGGTAAATATCCCATTGTGCTTAATAGCAGGATCCGGAGAAATGTTCTCAGAGTGAAGGAGGGAAAAGAGCCGGAGGCAGATTATTAGGTTGGAATTAAAATGCAGAAGAGATTCATTAAATTGTTGACCCTCTTCTCCACTCCAAAAAAAAAAAAAAATCAGGTTGCCATCTTAAATTGACAGCATTAAAGAGGAATTATGTGTGCTGATTAATAAGTGAATGTTTTTACCATTATGATCGTGGCACCTGCTAGTTATGTCGACATTGAAGAGGCTCTCAGACTACAGTGTTTCCAATAATAAAGGTACCATCAGCTGAAAGTTGTGCACAAGTGTCAGTGCAGGGACACATCATTTTCTTACACAGTTGTGATGTTTAAAAATACTGCCACGGTTCCTGTTGCCGGTTTCCTCTGTGCCTCCCCCGCAGCCCTTACCTAGGTTTTGTCCGCAAAAACACATCATTTACTCACACACGTAAAGCAAAGGAAATTTAGGGTCAAATCAGAAAATGCCAAAGAGAGTGAATTCCAGAGCAAGACTAACTAATGTGCAGCTTACCATTTAGAGCCACATGATATGAAGTGATTTCAAAACATGTGTTATTCTTTTCAGGTTCCAAGAAAAATGGCAATTTTATCCAATTTGGGTGTTTGCCAAAGGTGCCATTTCACCAAATGTAGCAACGGCCATAAAAAGGGAAGCTTCAGAGTAGATTAACTGTCTTTGCTGTACTATAATGGTGCTTTAAATGAGCAATTTGAGGCAATTAACCTGGAACAGGCACTTTTGAGTGCTTTATCCCTTTAACAGTTTTGGTTCCTCAAACAAGAACAGAGAAAATGAAAATTGGCTTCTTCCCATCGTAGAATGTTCTGTATAACTTTGTGAATCTGCATATGATCCACAAGGAGCGTGTAATGGGAAATCTAAACTATGTAATTTGGAGATGTAATACTCCATCAACCAAATAAAATCATTTAAAAAATTAATGGGTATTTATGTGGCTGACTTAAGATAAAAATGTTCTCCATCTTTTGGTGATGCTTAATAGCTGTTCCCCTGGATACAAAATACATATTTTTCATCTAAGTACTTATTACTTACTGTAAAGTATGGGAGGGAAAAGATCATTTGGAATTATATGGAATTATTAAAGTATTAAAATGCTTTCACACACTATCTGGAGATACTGTTCTCTCATTATATTTAAAAATAGCTAGGCAGAGGAGAATGAAAATAAAATGGATCTTACTAATCAAAAGGAAGAAAGAGACTTAAAATGCACTTATTTATCTTGTGTTAAGCCACACAACTATTTGAGTGCCTACTATGTGCACAAAATTGAGGGAGAAACTGTGGAGCAGATTAATTATAGCTACTGTCATTATGAATGCGCCTTCTGGAAAGGTCGGCCTAGAGATGGTGTGCACGGCGGAATGGAGTCCGAGTGATAAAAGGCTTTCACCGTGACTGAAGGGCCCGCATGTATTGTGGGGGCGAGCCAAGCTAAAGAGAACTGTCCTAGGGAAAACTGGTATTTAAAAATCATTGCTGGGAGATTTGGAATTCTTAATAGCAACTCCAGGAAGCCTGAGGCATCTTTGTAATATGGAAATGGGAGAAAAGAAAATACCGATTTCTGCCTGGGAATTGACCTTTCCTTAATGATGTGTGACCCTTACTTCAGTTCCTTCAGGTTTAAGCCCCCACCAGAAACATGGGGAGGTCTCTTCCCTGTACAGTCTGAAAGGGTGGAGCACGGGAGGACGACCTACCAAATGGAAACAACAGCAAAACTCAGAAACAGTCAAGCACCATGCATTCTGTAAGAAGTAAACCACAGGAATCTAAACTTCAGAATTTTTTCCACCTTGCTCAGTCCAACATTTGTGTCCCAGACCTCCTTGCACTTGGCAATGCTGCAGCATTTCACACAGCTGATCACTCCCTCTGTAGAACTTTCTGTCCTTGGCCTCCCAAATGTCACTCTCTTCTCCCGTATTGATTGACACTCCTTAGTGTCCTCTGCAGGATTTCTCTCTTCTTCCCAATCTCTAAAGTTTGGAGTGCTCCAGCTCTCAGTCTTATACCCCTCCTCTATCTCCATGCATTCCTTAAGCCATTGTACCCAGTCCCGTGGCTGCAGATGCCATGTGATTGACACCCTGATTTTACGTTTCTAACCTTTTATCACCCTTGAGCCCTGGACTCATAAACCCATCTGTCTCTGAGCATCTCCCTTTGCATGTCTAATAGACATCTCTCAGTGAGCACGGCCACACGGAACTGAACCCAAACTACTCTCCTCCTAGTCTTACCAGCACCTCTCCTCAGTTATTCCGGATGAAAATCTCAGAGTCAGTTTTTCTCCCTATGGAGTTTCATTTTTGTTCTAATTTGAGAAGTGGGAGGATTTAGAAAGTCAAGATGATTCTTTGCATAAAGGTAATCTGAAATATTGCACCCGCCCTACAGGTAAGGTTTTCTCTCTTCTCAAAAATGGGTTGCATAACTCACCTGTGCATTTGACAAATAACTGTTGGGAGTGGTGCACGCAGCGGGTTCAGACCCAGATGGATGAGACTCAGATCTTGGTCTCACAGAGCTTTACAATTACATACCTGAAAAAAAATTATGCCTTTCTATTCCGGGGGCTGGCAAGAAAATTCATGAGTCCACTGACTAATTGAATAAAATTTCTGAAAAGATAATATTACAAAGATAATTGCTGGTCTCCACTCCTTACGCCGTCATAGTCTAAAGCGTTTGTACCCTTAGGGCCCATCTTCAGATCTCTAATTCAATGGAAGGGAAAAAAAAGGACAGAAAGAAGGTTAAGACTCTAAATGTTTATTCTAAATAAGCGGGGAGAACGTGCTCTCAATTATTTTTCAGACTGATTATTGAGGTCAGTGAGGCTGGGTGGGGTTTTATCTCTCCTCGTGGGATGCTTATAAAGACTTTTCTCTCTAATCTTTTACATTCACTCAACTTTCACTAAGTACTTATTTGCGTGGACCTAGATGCTAGAGATACAATAGCCATTAAGATAGATTCTCCATTGCACAGGAGTTTAAAAGTCTAATCAAGGGAGAAAACAAAGGAAATAAATTGTGCAATACTAGGGCTCAGACGAGTTGAGTGACGGCGGGGGATGCGTGCTGAGGATGGTGTAGACTGTGCCACCTGGTGGGCTCAAGGCAGGTCTGTAGAGAAAATGTGTGTCCTCCATCCTGGGCAATGGGAAGGCAGGGACCAAGGCAAGGAGGTGTGAAGCAGCAGGGTCTATTCATGGAACTGCGATTCTCAGTTTGAAAGTTGTCTGTGAAGAAGGCATGTTCAGAGGTGAGATGAGAATGAGATCACAGGGATCGGTGTGCCACGCAAAGCCGTGGCCTTTATCCGACACACATGGGGAAGCCTTTGATGGCCTTAGCAGAAAAGATGATGTGGTTAGATGGGCACATCTGCAGGTCGCTGTGGCAGCTGTGTGTGGGTGAACTGGACGTGAGTGGTCGGGGGTCATGGTCCTCCCTCTGTGACTGAGCATAACCGACCCTGGAAGTAAGTGTTTAGAGTTTTCACACACTTAATAGGCTTAAATCTTTGTCTGCTTGCTTTTGGGCCTTTTTACATGTTTATATTATTTGTTTGCTTGTGAGATTTAAAAATCCATGGCGATTTAAGATTTGATGTGATCACATTGCATTAACTGTCTGATTTGATTTACTCATCTATAAAATGAAGAAAATAAAATATTACCTCTCTTACAAGGTTTTTCAGAGGACTAAGTTTTCACATGTGATAGACTTGGCCACGGCATGCATATAATTCACAATTAAGTATAAGTTATCATGAATATTACTTTACTTAAACAATGGGACTAATAAAGGAGCACGCATTTTACTTCTCACAGGGCTGACAACACGGCCATCCTTATACTTTCCAGGCTACTAGGTATCTGAGTGCTATATATAGTACAACATATCATGGACTATTTGAAGGAAAAAAGTTGGTGTAATTCGCATTATTAAATCCCAATGTTAGCTCTCAGTGCTGAGCTGGAGAGAAAATTCCCAACTGAAATTTTAAAATACTGTTAATGTCAAAGTGAACTCTGGGTGGGTGCAGTCACACAATTAAATGAAGCGGATGGCCGGGAGTGACGGAGAGACGGTGGACACGCCCTGCGGTGTCGTTTGACCCTGGTGTCCTTGAGGTAGATGCCCTCCTGCTAACATTTTGCCTTTGCTTTCCTTTTTCAGGGTGTGAAAAGCTCATTCTGAAGTATACTTTCCACTAATAACAACACCTGCTGCCCTATTTTAAATACTTTTTATAGCAATTACTGTATCACATGCTTTATTTTTTTTAAGATTTTATTTATTTTTAGAGAAAGGGGAAGGGAAGGAGAGAAATATCAATGTGTGAGAGAAACAGGGATCGGTTGCCTCTGGCACGCCCCCAGTGGGGACCTGGCCTGCAACACAGGCACATGCCCTGATAGGGAATCGAAGCAGTGACTCTGTGGTTCGAAGGATGAGGCCTAACCCACCCAGCCACACCAGTCAGGGCATCACATGCTTCATATCAAGCCATTTAAGTCTCACTACAATCCAGTGATAATAGTTAAATTATTGTTATTAAACCCATTTTATGGATGAGGAATCTGAGGCAGAACTGAGTCATAGTGCCTTCCCTAAAATAGTGCTGGATATATATATATATACACATAAAAGCTGCCCCAAATTTATATTATTTAATTTATGGGCTTATTGAATGCTTATCTTTTATTTTAACATGGAGATGCTAAGTTGCACCTTACAAAAACCCACTTAGTTGAAAAGATAGTATGCTTTGAAAACACCAGCGTGTAGCCAAATATCAAAATTAGAGGTATTAACATGCTAAGTTGAACCACCCCTTAACCTATTGATTACTAAAACAGAAGAAAACAGCACCTTTTCAAGTTTTTTTTTTGTCTTTAAGAGTAATTGGATTCAAATTCACATCTGTAGCATTAAACCAGTGTTTTCAACCTCTTTTTTTCTCCCAATTGTTTAACTTCCATCTACATCCCTGGCATAAATTTAAGCCTTTATTTGTGAATATTCGGATAAGCACTTTGCCTCTAACGGTATTGTTCAGGGCCCGGCATCATTGTTACAGCTGTAATTGTAACTATCAAGACACAGTTCTTTGTAATTAGAAAGTCAAGATGGTATTCAGCAGTATGGCGGCACAGGCTTACATTTGTTAGGCTATTAGAAAAAAATGTTTACAGAGAAAACAGTGTCATTGTTTAGTGCTCTTAATTGACCATCTGCCTGGTAAAGAAATGTCCAAAGAAGGATAAATAAGACTATAGTACACTTATTTATTTATTTTCTTTGTGCAGTGAGGAAATTAGGAAAAGCAACGGCAGAGGCAAACTAGAAAAGACATTGCTAAATCAGGCTGCAAGTGAAATCATGGCATGCAGACATTTCTTTCTTTCTTTTTCTGTCTTTTCATTTCTTCCAGTGTCAAGACAAAAGGCCTATGGCCTCCTCAACGTTTAAGAAAAATGTTTCAGATAGTCCCTGGAGTTCTCAGACAATATGGTTTCTACCTCCATCTCCCCCATTCTCCCCGGCTAACCTTCTGTGCGCGGTCACTCCGTTCTAACCACCCTGCATTGTTCCCCAAAGCACCGTTTTTTACAGATAAATGCCCCTCCCCTGTGCTTTTACTTAAACCAAATCTATTCTACCCTCCCCAATCCTTTCACACTATAGAAATCTTACCCATTCCTTCAAGAGCTAAGTCAAGTATTCCTCCCCCACCCCGACCCCTATCATCTTTTTCTGACCATCTAAGAAGACAAAAACCCCTCCCTCCTCTGAACATCTATAGCACTTATTATCTTCCCACTCACTCGTCAATGGAAGGTAACCCGTCTGGTGATGTTTTTGTGTTGCGCTGGAACTGTTGCTCAAATTCAGCATTGCCATTTGCATCCTTATATGCTTCTGTTTTGACTCTCCCCTTAGACTGTAAAGTTCTCTTCCTAGAATCACGCTTTTTCTTCATCACTTGCTCCTTTTTTAAAAAAAAATTTGATTCCAAAAAACAGAGTAGCTCTTGGGGCCCTGTGAAATGTCTATCACTCATCTTTTGACAAAGCCAAACAAACTCAGGCTGGTTTGACCCTCCAGACATGAGTCAATTCTCTCCTGTACACATACTGAGTACCTAGGTGTCCCCACTTTCTACTGAGCAGTGGGGATTTGGAAAAGCATCAGATGGGTCCCTTGTATCAAACACCCCACTTTAGGAAATGGTTGCTGATGGAGTCATGTGGGAGGGTGAAAGGGGTGCAGGAATAAACAGAAAATGCATGAAGGTCAGAAGGTAAACTACATGGAATTTGATTCTAATTCTCAAGTGTTCATTTTGAGAAGAGCCTTTCTGCAGTCACCAAACTCCAGGGTTCACATTTGATGGACCTGTTCCTTTATTGAGTCACATTGGCATACATTTACAAAAAAGGCTACATCAACTGTTCTCGCCAGGAAGGAAAACAATAAGTGGCACCCAGGACAGAGCTGGTCCCAGATTTGGTAATTTGGGTTCTATTCCATGTCCAAAAGGCAAGGAGCAGCTGGTCTTGAGGAGATTATCTGCTGTGCTGTATGAATGTCCTTCTGCCCAGGGTCTGAATTGAGTTTCCTCCCAAGACAATGAGTGACCAGGCTTATGCTCCAGGACCTGTCTCTTCCAGGATCACAGATGGAAGCCCCCATTACAGCCACACACAGATTCACCACAATATGGAAACCCTTCAAGCAGGAAATGGAATAGAAACACAAAATATGACCCGACCCAATACCAGCGAGCATTTTTTCTGCCTCAGATGCTAGCGGATAACTCTGCTTGCTATTTCTTCTCTGTCGTTTTCTGGAGAACACAGAGCTTGGTTCACTGTCAGACGTTCTTTGAGACTCATGCAAACATCTTTTGTAACACCTTCTCTGATCTAGTCTTTTTTTCAACTCAACTGCTCTTGGAGCATTTTTTACACTTTACACATTTTATAGTACTTCCTAGAAAGTGCTTCCACCACTGACTAGCTGTAATTGAACTGACTACACCTTGAGGGTAAATTACTACTAAAGACGAATTTTTATTTTCTTGCTACCCTATAGTCTCAAGCTCTTAAAAGCCATGGGACTTTTGCCCTTGCTGTTATGCCTTTCTGGAATATCTTTCCCAGGACGTCCTCATAGTTCATGTGCTTCATTTATATTAGATTCCTGTTTAAGTTTTGCCTTATCATTGAGCTCTTTTCAGTTTCCCTGTAGAGATTAACCCTTACCCCAATCTAAGCACATCCTATATGCTGTACCCTGCTTGATTTTTTTCATTGTTATTTATATCATCATAGCTCTTAAGTTGTCTCCTCCCCTTCTAGATTTATGTTGATAAAAGCAGGGGATTTATTTATTTTTCTCTCACAGGTATAGTTCCAGGGCATTTTGTAGGTGCTCAATAAATGTTCTTTTAATTAACTGACTCATTTTCAGAGGTGCTGGTCTAGTGCCCTTTCAGTGATTACGCAGAACACAGAGTTCTGTAGAATTCCTGTGTTGGATCCCATGGAGATCATTTAACCACCATAGAACTACAAATAGCTTGATTCCTCTCTCTAAACCTGCTTTCTTAACCTTAGAATAGAAATAATAGCATCTACCTCTTTACAGGAGCGGTGAGGATATGATGAGAGAGGTCCAGGAGAGTGTTTCTCTACCACAGCGTGTAGCCGACTCATGTAGATTGTTTTCTCGCCTTTTCCTTGCTCTTTTCTTCCCTTTCATCTTCTAATTTCTTTCTCCCGTTATTCTTCCTTTTCTCTTTCCCTTTTTTATTTTTTCTCCCTTTAAAAAAATGTTCCTGCCTCTCTTTTATCCCTCTGTACTAGGTGTGGGGAAAAAAAAAAAAAACCAACAAACCCCAAGGTTTCTCCTTCTGCATCTGCCTAAGTAGTTCTCAAAACATTCTCTCGCCCTCTCTTTCTCCCCTGCCCCCACACACTGTGTCTACCCCTTACTTTTCAAAAGGTTTGTACTGAACCATATCCCATTTATTCAACATATCTTGATGAACACACTTGCCTTTATTGTCACTGAAAGTTTTAACGTTCCCTTAACTTTTCTCAGCTCCCTAAGATCCATGTTGAAGGATTCCCCTTTTTAGGCATTCCTGGACAAGGTTGTTCTCCTCTTCATCCTTTTATGCTGTGTCAAGAGCATATAATCTAAAGGGACACATGAAATGCTGGAACCTACACATGTATTTCAGGTAGAGGTTATCATTGTTTTGGTCATAGGGGAAATTTAACACAGAGATTTTTACCAGTCTTGTGCTAATCTTAGCCCAGGGAGAGAAGCCCTTACTTTATTGGGCTATGGGAAGGCATTATTTTTGATATTTTATAGTTAGAAACAAAAACAGATTTAGGCAACAGGTTGGCCCATGCTGAAATATGAATGCAGAATCCTTAGTCCTTAGAATAATGCCTGGAAAATAGCAGATACTGGCCACAATTAGAATTACATTAAACTCAGCTACGCTGTTTTATCCAAATAGAAGGGGATTTGTCAGTCTCATGAAACAAGAGGTTCAGTGACGGGTCATCGAAGACTGGTATCATGACTTGATGACATTTAAGTGGTGGCTGCAGCATCTCCAAGCAGTCCCTGTGACCCAGGCAGGAAGAGGAAGGAAGGAGAAGGAGAGCGCTGGCAGAGTTCTGTATACAGCACGTTGACCAGAGTGGAGCCCTGTGGCTCCCCCAGCTGTGAGGGAGGCTGGAGTGAGGTGCCTGGCTCCAGCCACTGTGACAGAGGCTGGCATAAAATAAGGCTGTTAGGATGGATAGTAGGCTAGTTTATGGACAGTATCAACAACAAAAATACTGGTAAATAAATAATTTTTTCAAAACTGGAGGTTGGCCTTTTAGAGTTAAAAGATTGCCTATTTCATTCCCTTTGCCAGAGAGAGAGCTGCCACAGTCAGTGGTCAGGCAGCTGACGTAAGCACACGTAGGAAGTGCCATTCTCAGACTGGACTGAGTCCGATGACGCCCTCCACTCCCTTCTCCCACCCGTCCCGAGATGGTGGCCACCTCCTGGCGCTTCGCACTCCTCACCTTCATCGCGCAGTGACGTTGGTGTGGATGAAGTAAGAGGTAGGAATTGCTCCTTGAGAAAGCCACAGTGGTCCTTCTTCCTGCACGCATACTTGCTACAGGGCTCTCTGCTTCCACTGTTGTTAGGAAAATAGATGGAAGCTCAGGAAAGTTAAATTATTTACCCTCAAAACATCCAACTAATAAATAGGTAGATCCACAATTTAAGTTCAAAAGTTTGGTGATTCACAGACACAAAGTTGCAAAAAGCATACTATTTCAGAGACCGCACAGTAACATGGCCCTTGGCCAGAGTGCTGTCTGGCTAGGGGAAGAAGAAAGGAGCTCCACCATTCCTACCTACCCTTTTTCCATCTGCATCTCATCTGTCTTAGAGGGAGGAGCAGTCAAGTTTCTAGTTTAAAATAGATTGAACTCTTTTGTAGAGGCTTCTGAACCTCAAAGAGCACGTGCATCACTCTAGAGCTTCGTTAAAATGCAGATTCTGATCAGTAGGTCTGAAGTGGGACCTTATTCAATATTTGTAATGTATTCCCAGGTGTTGTCAAAGCTGCTCGTCCTGGGACCACAATTTAATTAGCAAGGATTTCTGTACAAGACACCACTTAGAGACTTGGGCATCCCCACCGCTCCCCGCACCAGCACACCCTTCCCCCAAATCCTCGTCCCTGGAGTGGCCAGTACCTTAGCTCACATGAATCCGTGTGTTAAACAGTGAGGAAGTTCTTCTAGTGAAATGATAACACTGAATTTAAAGTGATGAGTTCTGGCAAAGGAAAAGATGGGCTTCAGATATTAGGCCAGAAGAAAATAAGCAGCAGGTATTAGAAAGCACACCCTACGTGCCCAGTGCACTGCCAAATGGCGTGGACTGAAGACTTCCTGAGGATCAGGTCCAGACTTGCCCTGTTTCACTGCCAACTTCCAGGAACACAACCGCTGCATAATGAATTCTTCTATTCAGGGTCTCTCTTCTAGTCGAGTGAGTTACCTCACTGTTCTCCTAATGCAGAATGTCTGTCTCCCACAGTGTGATTCTGCTCACCTGAGATATTAGCCTTCTAATCCTGATTTTATTCATTTCCCTTCCCTGTTAAGTCATCTTCCTACTATCTTCAAGTAGTTCTCAATTCCCTTACTATTCATTCTCAGATCCTCAGCACTAGCACAGAGCTGCATACATAGCAGACACTGAATGCATATAGGTAGGATAAATGAACAAATAAATTAATGACGAGGAAGTACTATGTTTCCGTATCCACAAGACAAATTAACTTCTAATGCTTTGCTCATTCCTATAAAGTGTTTTAATAAAGTAAAGATACAAAAAATTTTTTAAAATTTAATATGGCTTCTAAATAACTGATCCAAATATATCACCAGAAAAAATCAAGGTTGAGGAACACTTAAGGAGTTCTGATGACCCTGAGCAAACTTCATAAAATAATGTAGTTTGTATTAGGCATTATATTAATTCAGTGTAAGTATCTCATTTAACTCCTGCAAAAGTCCAGTGAGGCAGGTTCTGCCACGGCATGATCATAGGGTTGGGAGTCTGTTGGCCACACAACACCTGGTGAATTGGGACACAGGCTCCGAACAAGGACATGCTAAATTCACTGCCCACCTACGTCACCACTGTGCATGGTGTGGCCACTGCTCAGTGTCCCCCCGCAGAGCTTTTTGGGGCCAACGGCATCACACTTGTAGACAATGCTTGAAAGGTACATGAAGGAAGGAGGGAGGGAGGGTGGGAGGGAGATGATGGATGAATGAAAGGCTTTCTAGTGGGCCAGTGTATAAGTTCTCACTTACAGTTTAATAGCTCATTAAGATAATTTGTCCCGATCACCTTGGGATTTCAGCAGAAGTTGGAATTTCTACCCATCTAACCTTCAGGTGCTCACACATCCCACAAGACTTCTCAGACCCAGTTTCCCGTGTAAGTAACTGGAGACGTGGTTTTGCCACCAGGATTTTTTTTTTTTTTTTAATCTCTCTTCTAAGGAGATCAAGGGAACCTGAAACCACACCAGAAATTAAAGCAAAAGAGATACATAAATTAGCTTTAACTGAGAAGGTCTGATATTCTCACAGATCTTTAATGCTCCTTTCTGGAAGCCTGGCTGAAGAGTGGTGAGAACAGCAACAACCCAACATTCAGCTCACACCAAGGATCCTTGTCTTTGCTGTTCCCTCTGCAGGGGACACTTTTCCCTCAGACACCCACAGGATCTGGACAAATTCCTCACGGTGTTCAGGCACCTACTTAAATGTCCCCTCACCCAAAACTTCTCACCCTGTGCCCTGGTTTTAGTTTTCTTCAAAGCTGTCGTTACCTTGTGAAGTATTGTATGAGGGGGCACCAAAAAATGGAATTTACTTATAAAAAAATTGTGTATTTATTTTTACTTGTTTAAATTTCAGTCACCTTCAAAGTACTCTCCATTTGAGCAATACACATATGGAAACATTTTTTCCACTGCTCAAAACAATTTTTAGCTCATCAATTTTGATGCCTTCTAGTGCTTCTGCCATTTCTTGCTTCACCTCTTCCACATTGGCAAAATGTTTCCCTTTGAGGACTTTTTTCTTCTGGAGTAACCAAAAAAAAAGTCACTCAGGGCAAGTTTGGGTGAACAGAGAGGCTAAGGCACAGGGATCATGCTGTTTTGGGTTCAAAACTGCTGAACACTCAGTGTGAGGTGGGCAGGTGTTCTTATAAATCACCTATTGTGAAATGAGCAAATGTGATGAGTCTTAAAAAAATATTCATTGAAGCCAAACACAGCCTCTCACAACAATGTCTGCTGGTACACCGATACAGATGGGTTCCTAAAACACTCACCTAGTGGGGGAAGCCTGTACTACAAAGGGGCCTACTCTCCAGCAGGTAATTCCATTACTTTTGGGTCCCCCTCGTGTATTGATTTGTAAACAGCCGTCTCCTCCCCGCTAGAATGCCGGATATCTGAGACAGGACCCAAGAGACTGTTACATACCTCTGATTGCCAGCCCCCATGTTTGTGGTTAGCTTCAGGAGATGCCTCCCAAATATTTATTGAATAAATGAATTCATATGGAACAAATACCTTCACCTGCTTACATTCTAATATGAAAGATGGCCACTCTACCCACCTATTGAAGGCTAATGACTTTTTAATTATCCTGGCTAAGAAATATTTGGCATCCCTACAGGCCCTGCCCCTCTTTTTCTCTCCCTAACCCCAGCCCATATTTCAGCTAGACTAGAGTCCCTTTAGCACCATCAGCAGTTTCATGGGCTGGATTCAGGAAGCTGTTCTGACTCACACAAAAGAGTGTCTCAGGATGGATAAAGGCTCTCCTATCTGTGCTGTTTGATGGCATAAGATCTTTATTGGGTCAGTGCCTCGCATGAACCACAAGCTTCTTAGGGAGGTAATCGGTCCAGCTCATCCTGTCACTCTTCAACTTAGTGCCACTCAGTAAAGACGTGCTCTTGCTGTCATCTCTACGATCCTGGTACAATAAGCAGCCAACTTCTTCCATGTTCAGCTCATTTGGAGCCAATTCAACATGTCCACTTGGGTTTGTTTGGTAATCGTGTCTGAAAACCCACTAAGGACTAACCATTCAAATATTTATCAGGTGTATATTGTGTAGGGGGGGAGAACTTGTCCTGTCTTTCCTTCTGGGTTCTTTGGTGGACTAATCAATTGACAAAAAAAGGAAAAGATTAAGAGGAGAAAAGTAAATTTAATTTCATATGTAAGGGAGCCCCACAGAGACATGAGAAACAGGAGAAGCTCTCAGATAGTCAGGCAGTTGAGGCTTACATGCCATCCTGAGCTAAGGAGAAGGGGACAGGAGTCTTGGACTTCAAAGTGGAGGAAGACAATTCACAGGAAGGTGGGCAGACACATGTTGGGTACACAAATATTTGCCATGCTGTGCAGATCAGTCATTCTGATGTGAGAAGTTCTCTGTGGTAAGAGCTCTTTGCCTGGCACAAGCCCCTCATCTAAATTCTAGTAGGCAGTTAAGGGACAGATAAAAGCCCTTTCTGGGTCTGTTGTGCCTTGATTGTCTTCAGCTTGAAATAATCCACATGCCAAAGTGGCACATTCTGGGGCGACCTGCCCTGAACCCCATCACGTGCATGAGAGAGCATGAGAGTTAGTGGAAAATGGTACATTTTGTTTTCAAGTGATGACAGAATCCAACAAACTTGATATCAAACCACCACCAACAAAATCTTGTTGGCATCATGTGGGGAAGGTTGCAAGATTTATATACTGCTGTAGTCAAAGCCACATTCACACAATGAGATTCTGCCCCTCCCCCAAATCTCTTTTATCTTCAATAGATCTTGTTTTAAAGGTACCTTCCCATTTATTGTGGATGACAGACTAATAAAATGAAGTCATTTTAATAAACGCTGTATCAGAATATCCCATCTTCTAATGTGGCAATGTGAAATTTCACCACTGGAGGAAACATTTAACATTCTGACTATTTTAATACTTTTAATAAATATTTGCAATTCCTATGATAAAGCATCCCAGTAGAAAATGCATTTCCTCTGAAATTTATGTGGCTGCTGGCAGGTGGCCATTTTCTAATTTTCTGTCTCACTTACATACATTTATTACAGATCTCTAACTACCCCTTTTTACTCTTTGACTGACTATGAGCATGCTGTTTCCTCTAAGTAGGAACGTGTGTGGTTAAAATTGAGGATGGTAAACAAGAGCTTTCTGGTTTGCAAATTGGAGGGTTGGACATATCCCCTTGTGGGGAGGGGGGCCTTAAGATCCATTTTACTCAGGCCTATAGAACATTTGGATCAAGTCTTCAGATCCATGTAGAGTTTGAAAATCCCTCCTCAGTTCCTTAAAACCATGAAAGGTTGGGGGCAACATAAGGGGAGGATTGGGAGTGGGGATCAGGTCATTATTTTGATGTATTAAGCTTTGGGTGTACTCATGCAATACAGCAGAATCTGTGAAACACTTGTTAGAGAAATAAGGCTTAGAGAGATAGTAATGTCCAGGTTAAAAAACCATATTTTAAAGACAAAGGGAGGGAATTATTTAAGAAAATTCTATTATAAATCTTCTTGAAGAATAAAAAAATAACTTTAAAGTTTGTTATTATTCCTTAATGTATATTTCCAAGCTTTGTTAGTTATCTTTACGTAAAATACCTAGGTACGCCTCAAAGTCAAACAGTTAAAAACAAAGCTTACCGTGGCTGCTACTTCCTATTCCCTACAGTCTGACATGCTCAGAAATTGAATCCCTTATCAGTAGGCTGGATTTCACTTAAAGTTATTGCCCTTCTCTAATCAGACAAAACAGAAATATGAGTCTTTTTCAAGCATTTCCTTTTCATATTATTCCAAGACCTTCTTATTCTACCTAATCAATGTCTCTTTATGCATTCCCTCCTTCAATTCCCACTGTTGTTGCCCTGGCTTAAGTACTTTATGCTAATACCCACTATGTTTTATGAATCTTATGAATCATTAATTATTGTACTATCCCATTTAGGCCTTCCAACAGTCCTACAGCAGGTGGTCATATCATCCACACTTACAGGCAAAGGAGAAGACAGAAAGCCTCAGTGACTTGTTCAAGGTTACTCAGCTAGGAGGTCTTAGTGTGGGGATTTGAACCTGATAGTCTGACACCAGGAATGAAGCTCTGAATCACTAGACTTCTCCTGCTCCTCTAAAAACTTCATAAGCATTCTTCCTGCTTGCTCTATCATTTCTCTCCTATTCTTTTTGTATGTGTCTGCCATAGTCTACTTATAAAAATATTGATTTATGTCACAACCCATCTATGAAACTTCTGATGGCACTCATATGCCCAAGATTTATTCACTCGTTCATTATTCACCCCTTTATTTCATTTATTTCACAAATATTTGTGAGCTACAAATTATGTCCCAAGCACAATTTAGGTATTGTGAGTGTCATTAAAATAAAAACCATCCAAAGTTCTTGCCTAGTGACCGACAAGGAAATTGCAATACAGCATAAGTCTGGGTAGGGGTAAGTGCTATAAAGAAAGATAAAGGAGAGTCGACAATGGTGGGGAAGAGGACTTGTTGTTTTAGAGATGACTAGGAAAAGATGAGTAATGTTTAAATGTAGACCCAAATAATGGGAAGGAAGATGCATTCCAGACCAAGAGGGGAGAACATCCATGAAAAATGGACAAGCGAGTGCACAGAGCTTGAAGCAGGGCTGTGCTGACCCTATTCACCACAGCCAGGAGACAGTAGTGAGACAAGAGGGATTTGAGGGAGACTGGGGCCCTGCAGATTATGCCAGATTCATTGGAGTCATATTCCTTTCCCTTTCACTCATAACATATGTTTCCAATCTTTTTGAAGAGGCAGCAACTTTGTCATGATATACTACTTGTTGTCTTCAAATTAAATCATGCACTTGGCCATCTTCCCTATTTTGCTGTGTATAATGAGCACTTTTTTCCCAAAAATTATTGAGGGAAAAATAAGAATATGCATTATACATGGGGGTAGTAATAATTCTGTATCTATATAAATGTTTTTAATTCTTTTATTTATGCTTATGTGTTAAAAGTGTAATTCTAGAGAGTAATAACAATATCCATATGGAAAATAATACCCTGGAATATGATAATCAGTTCTGTTTCTAAATATAAATAAGTAAATAATTCAATTAAAAAATTAAAATGAAAGATTTTTTCCCTGAAAGTTGGGGCCAAAAACGTGGATGCACATTATACACAGCAAATATGGTATCTTCTTGACTTTATCCATATTAAAGTTTCTCTTCTCTGACTTCTGAAAATTTCCCCATCCTTTAATGCCTATTTCCAACACCACAGCCGAAGTTAATTCTTCTCTTATGTCCAATTCTCCTTTAGCTCCCTCCTCAATGAGGAAAAGAAAAGAGACTAATTGTAAAAGAACTCTGGGGCGAGGCTTGATGTGATCGAATCCTACTGTGCACTTTGTTGGCCACGGTATTCCAGGACAACTGAGGACAGCTTCCCAAGCCTCGGTCTGGTGTTTCCGTCTTTCAAATATAGTGGCAGAGAAACAGTCTCATGGGGTTTCTAAAGAAATAAGTGAGATTGTCCTTACGTGTAGTACAAATCCAATAAGTTTTAACTTTAAATTATTTTAACAAGCTTGTTATCACCCTAAAATATGCTCTAGTATTATACGTCTATGCAATTATTTTTCTGCGCTAGACTTTAAGCATCTTGAAAGCAAGGACTACATCTAATTTATTTATTATAGTGTTTCTTTTAGGGTATTTGGAGTAGGTATTAATAAAATGGGTCAAAAGAGTTTATTATCCAAATCAAAACTCTATATGTTCATCTAAAACATTTAAGATACAAATTAGTGAAACATTTTGTAAAGTCTAAAATCAAGTTTTTGCTTTGTTTTGTTTTCTTTGTTTGTTTACAGTGGGGTAAAGATAAGGAGCTTGGGAAATACAGGAACACACAGAGAGTATCTTTACGATCTTGGGGCAAAAAACAATCTTGAGTGAGACACAAAAAGCACTAAACTTAAAGAAAAAATCGATGAATTAGATTGCATTAAAATGTAAAACTTTGCTCCATCAAAAATAATTGAAATGACAATATATAAACTACAAGACTATAGTCCAGCCATTGTTAATATGATGAGGATTGTTTGTGCTACATCAATGTAAGCCAACAGCCAAGGCGAGGGGACTGGAATACACATGTGGGAAAAATAATGACTTCACTGTATTAGACAATAGGGGCAGTAGATGCCAGTGAGCGAACAGGTAGGTGTACGTGTGTGACTGCCACATTCAAAGAGACTGAGCGACTAGAGCAAGAAATCTGCATCAAATTTTGCATTAGGCTTCAAACATTTTGCATTCAAATATTGTGCTATGGAAACTATTCGGATGATTCAGAAGTCTTTCAGGGATGATGCAATGAGTGCAGCACAAATAAAAGTGTGGCACAAATGCTTCAAAGATGGTAGAGAATCTGTTGAAAGTGATCCATGTTCTGAAAGGCCCACAACAAGCAGAACACCTGAGAATGTTGAACATGTAGGGGCTGCAACCAACAAAGATCAGTGACTGATGGTGATGAATTAGAAGCTGATCTGGGGATTCCAAAGCCTACTGTGTCTGAGGTTTTGATGCAGGATCTTGGCATGAAACATGACATGGCAAAATTCATTCCATGGCTTCTGCAAACAGAGCAGAAGGAACATCATACTGCAGTTGCTAATGAATTCATTCAAACCACGACTAAGGAACCAGATTTCCTCAAGAAGGTCATAATCAGAGATGAATGGTGGGTCTATGGTTATGATCCAGAAACAAAGGTCCAGTCGTCCCAATGGAAGTTGTCTGGTTCTCCAGCCAGAAGAAGGAGCTGTGAAGGCTCAGCAAATTCATAGCAAGATCGAGACTGTGTTAACTGTGTTTTTGAATTGGGAAAGTGTGTCCATCATGAGTATGCCCCTCCAGCCTAAACAAATAATAAAGAGTACTACCTCAATATTTTTCATCAGTTGAAAGACGCAATATGCCACAGCTATGGGCAACTGGTGGTTGGCTACTTCACCATGACAAGCTTCCTCATGCATCATGTCTTATGCGGAGATTTTTTTGTGAAACGTCAAATCACCCAAGTGACTCAGCCCAGATTTGGTGCCCTGAAACGTCTGGCTTTTCCCAAAACTAAAATCACCTTTGAAAGGAAAGAGATTTCAGACCATTGATGAGATTCAGGAAAATGTGACAGGGCAGCTGATGACGATTCCAACAAAGGATTTTGCAGAGTGTTTTGAACAGTGGGAGTGATGCTGGGAGAACCTGTGAGGACCCAAGGTGCCTACTTTGAAGGTGACTGAGGTGTCATTGTGCTGTGTACAATGGTTTTTGTATCTTCTTCAATAAATGTCTCTATTTTTCATAGCACATGGCTGGATACTTTCTGGACAGACCTTGTGTAACCAGCAGAGATTTTGTTATCTAAAATGTACATAAAATGGCTATTGATAGATTTTTAAAAGATGCAAACCAACAGGAAAAAATGGAGACTAGTATATAAAACAGAAATTTTACAGAAAATAGGACATCAATTATGAATAAACAAGTGAATAAAATAATCAAAATTTTTATAATTAATGAAATAATGTTAAGTCCTTGATGCCATTAATGCTCACTAGATCGGTAAAATTAAGGTGTTTGATAACAACTACTGGCAATAAGGATGTGGACCCTTGGGAATACATAGCCACGTGTGGTGGGAGTGAAACTTGATTCAAACGTGTTGCCAGTTATGAATTTGAACATTTGCATGCCTTATGGGCTAGCAGTTTCACTTCTATTTATGTGATTCAGAGAAACTCTTGCTCATGAGCCCCAAGAGATATGTGTAAGAATATTCATAGAGGCACTGAGTATAAGAGTAAAAACTGGGGAACAACCCTAGTGTAATTCTACAGGAAAATACGCAATGTAGACTGAATTGCATTTCCCTCAAAATCTGAAGCCTTAAACCTTGAGACGTCTGTATTTAGAGGTAGGGTGAACAAGGTCATGAGTGGGGCTCTAATTCAGCGGGAAAGGTGTTCTTGTGAGAAGAGGAAGGGATATCTGGAGTGTGCTTGCACAGACAAAGCCCGTGTGCGGGCCCAGTGCGAAGACAGCAGTGTGCAAACCAGGAAAAAAGTCTCACCAGGAACCAACCCTGCCAGTGCCCTGATCTTGCACTTCCAGCCTTCAGAACTGTGAGAAAATACATTTCTGTTGTTTAAATCACCCACTTTGTGGTATTTTGTTATGGTAGCCCAAGCAGACTAATATAATACATAAACCATTTGTGATATATAGACACAGTGGAACGTTGTACAGCAATAAAAATGAATGAACAACAACTACACATCACAAGGGGATGAATCTTAAAAACCATTACTGATAAGATTAAGTCATAAGACTTTATTCCACATTATATCATTTTTATAAATCTTAAAATCAAGAAATGATAATTCAGTATTTTGGGACATATAAATATGGGTTAAGACTATTTCTTTTAAATCAAGGGAATAATGAACATAAAATTCAAGATAGTGGAAACACTGAGGAATAAAATGCAGACACTCATGTAGAAACAATGGCTTTATAAGTGCTCTAGTTTCTGAGTCAGGTAATGAGTTTACAAATGTTACTTTTATTTTGTTTAAACTTATTTTTAGATAACATGATAATGTTTTAAGTATCAAATATTACATAAAAGGGAACAATAACTTTTTTAAGTGCTTTTCTCTCATACAAACTATATAGCCTTCAACTTTTCTTAATTGCAACTTGTATTTTCTCTCTTTCTTTCACAACCGTTGCCTTCTTTTCCCATATAACTTGGTCCTTTATAAGCTTTAAAATTAGGGAAATAGCCAGTTTCATTAATTTTTGTTATGAAAATATACTACTAATATAACAGGTGTGTGAGAATACAATGTTCAGAATTGATTCCAGTATAAAATTAATTCTCAGTTACTTATAATATTTAATTTGTATATGCAAAGTACCCTAGTCACCAAAAAGATAATTGACTTTGCTCTGAAATCTCTCAGTCTACATATTAATTTCATCTTCTCTCTCAGACACACATACTCACTGGAACTCATTGGTATTATCTGTCTGAACTTAGAGGAGTTGCAATATCAATAAGTTTGTCAAACATCATTATATCTAGTCTCTTGGGCAGAATTTGTTTATGTTATCCCAATTCTATAACTGTACAGCCATGAGCAACTGCCTTCCAATACCTTATGAATTCTTTCTTATTTTACCAGTCACATTCAGCATTAAAGGTTAAGTGTTACTGCAGAATCTTAGCTGCATTCAAATACTTTTGCCAAAGTCTCTAGCATTTAATTTCTAAAGAATTTAAATTCTAAAATTGGGTTAAAAGCCTACTATGTGCCTCTCGTAGTGGTAGGACCATACCACATATACAGAATAGCCACAGGAACTGTTTTTAAGGAATTTTGAATCTGATGTGTACATTGATAAACGGTGGAGATGTTGGTGGGATGGGCTGTGATGTTCTCCCCCACTAAAACATTGCATTTTTTGTGATATTTTATTACCACTTGTGCTATCCTGAAATCTTCAAAACAAACTGTCAGTTTTACCACATGGACTGTCTTATGGCAACTACAGTCATGACTGACTCCAGTCAGAAAGTTGTGTGCGAGACATCATCCAAAAAAGCAGAGTGGGCTGTGGAATTATTAGTTTTTTTGTATTTTTCTTCAGGAAATATGTTAAATATGAAACATTATTTCAACATTAATAATTCAGAGTGACATCCATCAACACCACCACTACCAGCAAGGAAAGTTTGAAAATTGAAAAATAAGTTTCTTTTACAAATATTGGTGTCATTGGTTGGCTGTGTATGAACAAGGGGATGAAGAAATGACAGGATGTTAGTATCCCCAGAGGGGTCATAATAAAAAGGTTTGCGTCTGCAGGTGATACCAAAACCTACGCTGCATTAATTTCTTTTTTTTTTAAATAGACTTCCCTCTATCCTCTCATTCGGTGAAGTTCATTTTCCTTCATATGCTAAATCTGTACATCCCAAAGGCATGAATACAAAAACAGACTTCCTTGTTCCCTAATTGTCTCTGGTGGAATTAGTATCATCAAAAGAAAATCCCAGCGAAATCAACTTACACAAGTAAGAGAACAGGAAACAGCATGTCATTTAAAAAGTCATCTGTTGTTCTGGCCCACCCACAGGAGCACAGGGATTGAAGCCAATACCCTCTGCTAGAGACGTCATCAGCGCTGTCTGGGGAGATACAATAAGATGCTACCAGGTCTTCTAATTGTCCTAGTGGTTGTGTTATTGTAAGGAGCCCTTGAGACTGGAGGAATGCTGTGAGTGGTACTTTACAATTTTTTTGTATCAATGCTCAAAGAACTACCACTTTTATTCTCAGATTTAAAGATCTTGATGTTTGGAGTTAAGACTAAACTTCTCGTGAACTTCCATAAGTTCCACTGCGTGACATTGGATTAATAGTAATTGGAGTTGATACTTCTCTGAACGTTGACCACCATCACTCTGGGGATTCCACCAGGCCTTTTGTGTTCTGTGGCAATGAATTTCCATTTAATTTTTGCTTTTGGTGGGGTGGGCTGGATTCCATAAATATAAATGGGAGGACTGCTGGCCAATACAGGGACTGTATAATTCACTCCACAGGAAGCTCTAATAAAATGTACAGTGGATAGAGCCCTGTTCTTACAGCTTATGTTTATCTGAAACTCTATGAATTACAACCTGGTAGTGTCTATTTGCTCATGTGTTATTGTATCTCTAATAACAAAATCATGCTAATTCATTCTAATTTTTTTTTTTTTTTGGTGACACTGAAGCTGAATAGCCCCTCCAGTCAGCCTCTTACATCAAAGTGCTCCTTTCCTATTGTGCCTCTTAAGAACAAACTGTATTCCACTCTTTGCATACTCGAATCTTTCCATTTCTATTATGAGACTTCATTAATTTGACTACTTCATTGCTTTGTACCTTTGAAGAAGAGCCGCACTGGAAAACACTTGAGTTCACAGTAACTTCTGGCAGGGAGGGTCTGTTCTTCCAAATATTTCAGTGATTTCCTCTCTGCTGGGTTACCATCATGTCGGAGTTCCTGTGAGGAGCAGATATGAGTCGTGCGCTCCCATCTTAGACATCATAAATATCTTTCAAATAATAGATAATTCACCCGATCTTATGCATTTCTGTGCACTTAAGAGATTCTCAGTGTGAAGAGAAAAATGCATTTTGATTTGAGGCATTCCCAGGTTTTATAGGGGTACTAAATTATACCTCTATAATGGTGGAGGAACTACTGCTCCTATCATCAAATGTCAGCTTTATCTTTTTCTTTTCCCCTTCCCCATCCTCAAAAGAGACATCTCAAAAGCTCCTCTGCCCGATAAACAGCAAGATCGCCCTGTATACAGCCCTATGTTTGCGACATTAAATACATGTGTGTGGGCAACATGGATTACAGGGGTCCATGGAAAGTAAGGGGATTTCATTGCTTTGAATCACTAGAAGGAAATGTGAGCCTCTACACAAAGCAGCCGTTCCACTTTAGTGTGTTCTAAAGATTAAAAATGTGTCATTGTCTTAAACCTACATCTGCCTGGGATAAATTTCTTAGTCTTAAACTAGCCCTGTGGGCTAATCTGTCAGTTTTTTCTCTTTTTAGAGCACATTTCCCCCCAGTTTGACTACAGTTATCAGACTCATTTGCATCGGTCTTCTCTGCAGAGTTTTCGCTCTGTGACGTGGATTCTGAAATCCTCCCAATCCTGGTCAACCATTCTCACAGTGTGTAGCTATTAGTATGCCCTCACGATAGAACACATTTAAATATGGTCTTAGGATAGTTTCCCTTGAAGGCAACCCCAGCCTGAGTCTTGGTACGCATAGTTGATTTGGGTGGTGATTCTGTGAAGATCAAGTGAAGAAGAGTGGAGGGTGAATCAGGGAAGGGAGGAAAGCCACAAAGGGTGTGGTAATGAGCTGATTTCCATGGTGGGCAGTGGGCTCCATTGCACTGGGGACCCTCTGAGATCCCCTGTGGAACACACCTCAGGATCATTTTACCAGATGTTGGTATGGGGAGTGTATGCACTGCCACCTACCCCGCCTCCCTGCACACTGGGGGAGGGATGCACCAGGGGGCATGAATGCCCAGCACTGCTTACTGCAGAATATGCAGAGCTGTGCTGGGGAAATCCCCTGGCAGAGAAGGAGAGAGACACACACAGGCTTTTGAGGTGGACAGCTGTGAGTCTGCTGGGAACTGTCTACCTCAGCATCTGGGGAGTTCCGGTGGGCAGGCGGGAAATGGGCAGGATGTCAGGAAGGGCTGCTGCCGAGGCCAGGCTGGCAGTAAAAATATGTGAATCTGACCATGTACAGAGGAGTAAGAGAAGGTTGAGTCTGTGGAAGGGCAGAGTTTAAATCCTGCCCCAAAGCATTACAATTAAAAATACATATTAATAATAATTTAGAAGCTACACCAGCCAAACAAAATATATCAGCCAGTTTTTAACCCTTGCCACAATGAGCAGCTGTGATGGTGAGAAATTTGAATGCACATCCTATCTAAAGGAGGCTTGCATCTCTCACCCCCAGCCAGTTGTTACCTTTTTAAATCATGGGCTGAACACTGTTAGGTCTTCTGATTCTTTGCATGAGAATCCAGAAATCCAGAATTTGTGAGAAATTTCTTGACTTTTAAACACTGTATGAGCTGAGTTTGTGTCCCATGAAGCACATCTTGGAGCTATCTGCCTCCCATTTACAACCTCTGCTCTGACAGCAGCAGCCGCGATGGCACAAACGATGCGGGAGCTCAGGGTCTCGGAAGTGTACAGAGTGGCTCATTTGGGCATTTCTGGGTAAACTGGTTTTGCTAATGCAAGCTTATTCCAGAGAAATAAGGTTTCTGGCATAGCTAAAAAAAAAAAAAAAAGAAGAAGATTAAAGACACCCAGTGAAAACAGCAGCTGGGCAGTGTCCATCACTCGGTAATATTCGTTTCCAGTGGGTGAGACTCCAGCTTTGGGGTGGGGGGTGCTCCAAAACAAGGAAAATGCTTTTCACCCTGGTTACTGTAGCCCAGATTAAAGCAGCATTGCTTTGCATCAGGAAAATTTAAGGTAGAGCTTTGATCTTTTCTCTATTAAAATAAAGTAATGCGTTATTCTGACCTCAAGGAAGTAATCTTAATTAGGGGCCTTGAATGAAATAATTGACCTTGACATTGCCTTCAGCTCAGGGCACAGAGCTGTTATCAAAATGACTTATTGAGAATTAAGACATGCTGCAATAAAGACTATTTATTTAATAATTTTACATTTTCAAATTTTAAGCTCCCAGAACGCTTACACTGCAAGGCCAACTACGAGCTTTGCAGTGGCCAGTAAGGAAATGTGTTGTATCAGAATGAAATATATGTTGAGATCATGCATTGATAGAAGATAGAGTCTTTGTTTAAGCACCAGAATCATTGATATTTTTGAACTACGCCATCCTCCCGTCAGCCACCTGAGCATCATTGTTTGGTCGTGCAATGTCTCTTCTATGTGTTTTAGGGTTTCTTTTCTAAGCATTGGTGCAAAGTTTGGGAACAGAAACATGCAGAGAAAGCACTGGGCTGGAAAGGCAAGAGATTTCATTCCTGGTCCTCACTTTGTCACCAAGCAGGACAGCATTGGGGGATTTTTATATCATCGTCTTTACATTCCTTACAGCTTTTTTATCTCATGCAGTTACTATAATTGTTGTCTAAGTCTTTAATTGACCTTTACTGGTCTTTTTTTTTAAACTAAAAATCAAACTATGATTGAGTTTTCTTACCAAGGAAGACTCTGGGCAGCATGTTAAAATGATAAAATATATCTGTGCAATCCCTAAGACCTTTCTGATTCTTTGTTTCTCTTCTATAACTTAATTCCTCCTTCCACATCCCTTTACTCACACCCACAAGACACTTTGTGATGCCGGTAAGCTCTTAACTCTCTCAACAAATTGTATTCTCACTCAAAATGTCCAATCAACCCTCTACCCCCAAAGTGAGGAAAAGCTAACTGGCTGCTGCCCTTTGTTGCATTTTGTGCCTCTTCTGGTTGCAGAGTTGACTTTACTCTCCTATTATAGGAATTCAAGAAATAAGTATCCAAGTGAGAGAGGGTTTAGGGTGCTAGTAACAAATGATTTCTATGTTCCCTGAAGACTTTTAAAGGAAAATGCAGTGTATCTACAGTACGGAAACCTGCCGTTCTGTCGTGTGCAGGTTGCAGAGACAGACGTGGCAGGGCCAAGAAAAGAGCCCAGGTCTTCGGTGCATTTCCAACCACAGGCAGCAAACATTCATTCGAGGACTTCCTACCAGGCCAGGTGCCGGGGGCAGAGAATTGGCTGTAACCGTGTCTGCCCTTCAGGCACTCACAGGCTAGTGGAGGAGCTGGGTGAAAGCGTAGTTTTATAGGACAGTGCTGTTGGCCCTGGGAGGGCCAGGAAGGTCCTGGTAAGATGGTATTTGGCATACGCCAACAGATCCCACTGTTTTAAACCTTTTCAGACAGGATCTGTCCCCAATAATCCAATCAGACCATGTAGCAATTGTGGCCCCATCCTTGTCTCCTAATAAATCATCTTTTTCCTCCACCTTTTACTCTTGTCCTTGCTGTCAGGCCACTATTATTGCTCTGGTCCTCCACCTCCCCAACACACCAACCACAGGCCTGGCTCTTCCCTGTATCCCTCAGACAGCTCAAGGCCTTCTCTGTCTTCTCCTTTAGTCCTAGGTTCCCTTTTGGTTTACCTGACATGGTGCCATTAGCCCCAATAATAAAGATTTTAAAAACCATCTGAGAACCCAGAGGAGAAAATATTTAATAGAAATAGTGGAGTTAG
This sequence comes from Desmodus rotundus, assembly GCF_022682495.2. Lineage (NCBI taxonomy): Eukaryota > Metazoa > Chordata > Mammalia > Chiroptera > Phyllostomidae > Desmodus > Desmodus rotundus. Next base: position 135,019,061 of record NC_071391.1, on the reverse strand, counting down.
TAACACCTTTATCCAGGAGGCACATTTTCTCTGGTCCTGAAGGGTAAGCTGGAGTTTGACAAGCGAGGAGGAAGAAGGTTTTTAGACGGAGGGTTGAGTGTGCATAAAAGCAGGAAGGCATGACAAGCAAGGCGTGTTTGGAGAAAAATGAGAGGCTTCATGAGGAAGTCAGATCTGCACCTCCCCGGCCTGTCATAGATGTATGTTTCATAAGAGAGGAGCATTGCTACCTAATCAAAAAGGACAGGGTTGATCTTTTATACATAATGTATATATGGAAATACTGAAATGACAGAAATTGCCTTGTGAAAGAGAAAATTTCAGGAAGAACCTTGCTATTGGGCAAATTTCATCTCATTGATTATAATGGTTCTTGGTAGAAATAACTTTATAACTTATCTTGACCCCAGACCCCCACCCCAGCAATCTTCCCACCACTCTCCACTAGCTCCCCTCCAAACTACCTCCTCTCATTTTGCATTTGTCCTGAGGTCCTGAGATTTTTCCTGTAACAATAGTTGAGGCCCATCTTTCTGATTTTAACTTCTTCCCACCAGGCAGTAGAGATTTATCCTGACAAACTGTTTGGAATTGCTGGGGGGAATATTAATAAAATTTAAACGTGCAACCTGCAGCAGCGACGAGAACACCTGAGAAGTTGGAAAGAGTCCGTGGGAGATGAAAGGCGGCTGTGAGGAAATGCGCCAGGCAGTGGTGAGCTCCCAGCACAGATATTTCACTATCCAGGGATCTCTAATTACTAATACAGTCCATGAACAGTATGATATGTCCTTACAATTGCAGACGCTTTTTCAAAGGTAATCTTTAATAGTTTATTTGACAACCTGTAAAATTATAGAAAATTATTAGTCTTGGGAATTACAAAAATCCCTGTAGTACAGTCAAACAATAAAATTATAATTACCTGTGGGTAATTGAAATTTAACTGTTTTTTTATTGTATATTACACATCAATAGCAACATAAGTTCAAGAGGTTTTTTTCTTCTTTCCTTTTCTCTTGCAAAACCTGAGAAAATGGGCAGCACCGCTGGGGGCTTGTGAGTTCCTGTCACAGTACTGAGCTTGAACAATTTCGATTAAAGCCCCATGTTTGAGACTGTCATTAGACCTGCATTAAATTACATATCTGGAGTGTTAAAAAATAAAAAGTACAGTAGCTTTTTCTCAGCTACCTAAGGTAGGTAGTTAAGGCCTTGATTATCTTTAAAGAACTCTTTTTTTTCCCCTCCACTGAAAGTCATTGTTTCTTTCATTAAACATGAAACACATTTAAGAACTCTAAACTGTGCAGACAGGAATATTAGGATGGCATATTCCAAAGTACCTTTGTTCTGTATTCATTGCTCTGGGTTGACTACTGCATTGTATAATGTGATTTTATTATTTAGCTCTCATTCAGGTGAACTGAATAGAACTGGCATTTCCTGGGACCTCTAATTCCTTGAGCTTTGGATGAAGTAGGTACTTGCCTTCCTCTTCTTCCTCATTCAACCTCCCCTTCTACCACCACCCCAAATTTTTTAAGTCACAAAGCATTTTCTTTAATTTTTTTATTTAAGTATATTTGTATACAATGGCAGAGAAAGACAGATACTGTATGATTTACTTATATGTAGGATGTAAAGAAACAAATGAACAAACATAACAAAACAAAAACATAAGCACTTTTAAACCAAAGCAAGATGCCATTTTTTTTTTCAATTATTCCCTATCATGTCTCTTTGGAAGGAATGGCCTGAATCATAGCATCTTCAGGCTGTACCCATCTGGTTTCCTTTGTTTAAAAGAGCCTTCTGATTCTTGGATTTTCCCAGGTGAATAGCCGTTTAACTGAATGGAAAGAAAGTAATAAACCTGTACATGAAAAAAAAAAAGAAAAGGTCATAGGTAACAGGGCTGATTCCTTTGCAGAAACTGTCCCCACACTTTGCTGTCCCTCCTTACCCAGCTGCACACTCCCACCCATCTCAGAGTCCTGCCACTTCTTGTCTATAAACTTGGTCTCTGCTGCTAGGCCTTCAGGGATCTTGGAGTAGCCCCTTGAAGCTTTTACCCAGATGTAGCCACTTCAGGCCAACCAGTTCCTTCTCTGTGATTTGGAGATTAAGGGCAATTTAAATCTACATTTATTTCATCCGCTGCTGGTTTTCACTTCTTTGTCTGGATAGAAGGAAATGGGGTCAAAAAATTTGGGATGTTCCAGACTGATATTTCAAGTTAGCTGGGAGATTAGGGTCATGTCTTCTATAAGTGGTCTAAGGAGTTCATTGTGGGAGGACAGGAGGCCTTCATATCTGTGGTCCCCACTGGGAAGTTCATGACTCATGAGGCAGAAGAAGGAGAGGCTACTTCACCGGACCTTTGTCTTAATTTTATTAAGTGAACTGAGAGAGAGGACAAAGGAAAATGAAGTTGAGAAAGAACAGCATCAACTCATTTCTTCTTATGTCCTTCTCTACTAATTCTTTCACACACGTGATGGCAGACACTGAAAGGAATGCACACACACACATACACACACACCCCATCTTTTGGATGGGGTATCATCAAGATTTCCCATTTAACGGCCTAACTCATAACTTTATGAATTTTAAGAATCAATGTTGAAAAGCAAATGTACATAAAGCATTTCTTTTGGAAAAAGATAGTCCCTTTAGAATTAGTTTTACATAATGATTTAATAAGACTCCTTAAAACACCAAATCTTATTTTCTATCCAAAGTTTGGTAGGAAGTATGTGTACCATCCTGAGCATTAAATGCATGTTGCAACATGATGAAAAGTCAATATGTTACCCTCGTGTAGACAATATCCCTCTACGGATTGGAGTAAACTCACTAGTTGGAAGGCCGATGAATTCATGACTTTGTGAAATATCAGTTTGGCATGATCTCTTTAAACAGGAACCAGCTCACATCTGGTCTACTCATTAATCATGTCTGTTCCCACTCCAGTAAGTTCCATGAGGAGAGGCACTTTGTCATGGTCATCACTCTCATACTCAACCATTTGCTGCTTTCACACTTAAAATAAAGTCACACCCTACGTGTCTGGCCCCTGCCTGCATCTCTAACCTTGTCTCCCACCCTCTTTCCGGTTGCCTCCAGCCACCAAGTCCCTTGGTATTCACGCATGCACAAGAGTCTGCCCACTCCACTTTTTTCCCCCTTCAGTTCTCTTCTTATGTCCTGGGGGAGGTCTTCCTGACTACTCTTTTTAAAATTTTCATCTCTCCAAACCTGGCATTCTGTTTCCCCTTATTCTGCTTTGTTTTTCTTCATAATATGTATCACCATCTAGAAATAGTTTTGGCGTGATAATGACTTTGGCAAATGAAGCACATCCCAGGATGGGAATTAGGTATAGAGATCAAAGTGACCCTAAATTATGCACCAGGGTTGTTAGGGCCATGATCAGAAACAGAGACAGCAAGAGGGGTTTGTTAGATGGAAATAACTAATCGCTAATGAATTATTTTGATTTTTGTATAGAAATTTGTCATTTCGGATTCCTGAAATGGAACTAGATGATCTATGCAGGGTCCAACAGTTCAGCATTACATTGGGGAGATTAATATAGAAACTATGAAATCCATAATAAGGTAAAACCTGGTTTCTACCAATTTAATCTCTATTAAAAGCCTCATAAACCACATTTTGGTAAAAAAGACTAATATCTATCTCACAGTTATGCCCAGCTTCTAACTCAATTGGCATATGTTTCTTCATATTCCTCTTTAAAAAGTCAATGGTTTATGAAATTATCCAAATACCTGAATCCTTCTCTAGTCAGAAAAAGTCACTAAATGTAGAAAAATGTTAACTGCACACACCCCATAATCTCCTCAGGCTTCCCCCTCTCCCCAAGTGCAGTTTTAGTTTCAAGCTAAGAAATACATGTAAAGCTCAGTAAATTTAGGGCAGATGGCTCTATGATTTTGAGTCAATACCCCAATTTTAACCTATGTTGTTAAAAATATCTGACTGCTATTTTTCTCACCTATCCCAAAACTTTGTCCGTTCTTCCTTCTACTTCAAGAAGAGGGAAGGTAGAGTCCTTTCCCTCACTTGTGGAGTCCTGTGAGAGCAAAGTCCTCTGGTGTCCTGTGAGGGGTACCAACAAGACAATACCCTAAATAGGCATTCCTTTTCCTGAAGACTTCAGAACCCTTAACATGCTCAAGATGCAGGGCTCGTAGCCACGTGGTGGTCTGAGGGTCAAGGTCATGAGAAGGCCCAGTGAATCTCTCAGTGTGGGCAGTGCTCTTTGCTCAGTTCAGCTGCAGGCTCCTGGAATTTTATCTTTCAGAAGGTTTGAAGTGTAGAAAGCAAGACAAAGTTCCTGCCTCTGGCCTTCTAGCAAATTCTCACCTCTTGTCATCTACTTTAAAACGGTCGACCTCTTCTACCACACCCAGGCTGTTTGGGAACCATCCCAAGGGCTTTGCATTGTGTCTTCTGCAGAGGTCCACGTCTTTCCATCAGTGTCCACATTCTATGGGTAACGAATTCCTGTAAATGCAGGGTCACCAAGGGAATGGACATCTCTCAAGTCTGGAGACCTCATGCTGCTCTGTTGCATAAGCTTTTTACATCTTCCTTACTGAAACTGCAGGCCTGGTTGGCAGTCTCCCTTCCCTTCCAGCAGTAGGAGTCCAGGTTTTAGCTCAGGCCCAGATAATTCTTGTAGTGAAAAAGTGAAACTTCTGTTCTAGCTAATTCAGTCTTCAGCACATTTGCTACTGTTTTTTAGAAGCCAGAGGCGATTTACAAGGGAACTTGTAAAGCCATTTTGTCTGAACAAATTCTCCATCTGGTGATTCACTGAACATTATCTCATATTTCTTAAAGGAAGAGATGAGGAATGGACTTTAGAAGGCCTCATGTTGATGTTTACCTGCTGAGACATCTTATTCTGCTGACTCTCCAGGCCCCTTTGTAAGTTTACATTTAAAAACAATCTCTTGGTATAATTTCCCATTATTTCCTTGCTTCTAGTTGTCTCAGGTCAGTAAAGCTGGAATTTGGGGGCCCTATGCACATAAATACTAAAATAGTTGAAATTCAGGGGAAATTTGGTAAAAAGACTCCATTTTTTATTTTACAGGACCCACAAACAAGTGAGTAACTTTTTTAGTCCATTGTTCTGTGGTCCTTAAGAACAATGCTGCTGCTGAGATATTCCATGTTGCCTCCTGTGGAAAACATAATGATATGCAGAGATCCTTTTTGTGCAAAGGGAAAAAACAGGGCCTGTTAGGGCAGAGGTGTGACTGATCACACACAGGCTCTGCTGTTCTTTTGGGATACTCTCAATTCCCCAAAACACTTACTGCCCTAACCCTAGCCTTTGCTTTTCCTCCTCCTGGTTGCTGGGATATTCTTGGTGGTCTGTCCATTTCCCTGCCGATGTGGCTATGACCCTGTTGATTTCTGTGTTTTTCCTAACTTCTTAAAGCCAAATGTGCCTTTCCTTTCGAAGGCCCATTGTCCTCACTCACTTCTACATCTGCCCTTTCCACCCCTGGAGATAGTATCTCCCCAACAAGTTGGTTTGCTTTATAGCCAGTTTGTGATTATGAAAAGAGACTGCTCTTGGCTCCTGCTCCTTCCACAATGCTGCATTCTTAAGGCCACAGACTAGTTCTCATTCAGCTGATTTTCTGTGTGTCCCCACCATTTAATCCATAGTTCTTTTTCTGTGACCCTTGTTGCTATTTGACTTTGGATCTTGTTCTTTTTTTATAGGTGTCCAATAATGTTAACTCTGGGGGACAGAATCGGGGCCAGATATATGTAGACAGAGGTTCAGAAAAAAGAAGAGGAACTAACTCAGCCAAGACAGGGCTCAAGCTTCATAAGGCACAGGGAAATGGAAAAAGTGTATGTAATCTTACATAAAGAAACAAACCAAGATGGAATTCACTCATTCACTTATATCCACACACATTTGTTCATCAACTCAACACATGTCTGTAACAAATCCTCTACCTGTTAGCCGTCTCTTTTATAAGATAGCTCAGGGTTTCCTCTCTTCATGCAGGAATCCTAGACCTACACAACCATCCTTAAACAAAGATGTGAAAGCAGTCTCTGAACCAAAAAATATTGTCTCTCTTTTTACTCACTTAGGGCCTGGCAAAACACAGCCCCTGATCTGGGACACAACATGCCAAATTTGAGACTTTCTCCTAGTCTACCATATAACATTCATTCATTCACTTATTCACTCAATCAATCATTTAAGAGACATTTATTGAGCAAAACCCCAGTATATGTCAAGCATTGTTCTGGCACTCCAGAAATGGCAGTCAATAAAACAAAGTTCCTGGTCTCACGCAACTTACTTGTTAGAGGAGTAGGTTGAGAGAAGAAATATCTGTTCTTTCATGTTTTGATGAATTCCATGAAGAAATATCTGTGGATAAAGCCACAGAAAGCAATGGGGAGAGAAGTTGCCCCACTGAGTAGACTGGTGAGAAAAGTCTTTACCAACAAGGTGTCATATGAGTGAATAACATGGGCATGAGCCATATGGTTATCTAGAGGAAGGGCCTTAAATAAGGAGGGCAGGAATTCAGTAACTGTCAAGTAGAAGAGCGCTTGGTATATTCAGAAAATAGCAATATTTGGAGTCATCTACTAGGTCGATATCCTATGAACACCCATAGACCTTGTATTTACCAAAAAAGAACAGCACCTGTTTAGTGCTCACCTTTCTCTCTAGGCTGCGCATAAGACAGAACACATAATATGAGTGCTTGGTTTACCCCCACACCATATTGCTTACTCGATATCTGGTATATCAGAGGTTCACCATAAATAGTAATCAAATGAATGAGTGGATGTCTGAATAAACTGCCCTATAAAATGAGATAATGCACATAAATCTTTTAGCTCAGTGCCAGACACATAATACACATTTAATGGATTTCAGGGACAATATGTTGCTACTGATGTGAGTGATGATGATACAACCCAGGAGAAGATGAACTTCTTGAAGATGGAATGACTGCTCTTGGTCTACGGGTAGACTTATGCAGCAAGAAGGTCACTTTAACTGTTTCTTGCTGCAATACATCCATTTAGTGTGTACCCTGTGTAACCCCAATGATAGCTGTAATAGCAGCAAATGCATCTGTAGTGATAAACATATAATAACATCCAACTATATAGTCAATAATAAGAAGGCAGAGCTATTCAACTCTTAATTTGCTTTTGCCCTCCAAAAAAAAGAGCAATGTCTCCAGAGAGACAACAATTAAATGATATCAAATGAGGATTGCCATCTAAGTGAGAGATTAGTAAAGAAAAACCTAGCTACCTGAACTGACTTTCCCTCTCCTGGCCTAGGTATAGAATTATCAGAAGATATTGCAAAGTTCCAATCCTTACAACTTTTGAAGGATCACATACAATAGAGAAAATTCAAGATTAAAATAAGGGAGGAGTATGTATCTCAAAAACTGAAGAAAGATTACATTGTCATAGAGCCACCAAACGTTCAAGGTTTGACAATAAGCAAATCAACTAGTGATAATTAAACTGAAGATACATGGAATGTTATAGCTGGTAAAGTTTGTCCATATTATTTCACAAAAGCTCCCTTAATTCTTCATTTTATAGGTAGGGGAACCTAGGCTATTTGATTGAAATGTTTCTCTCGAAATCATACCATCAGCAGTAGATCTAAGAATTGAAGCTAGGACTTCTGGCTCAGAATTGGGTGTTCCTTCAGTTGATTTCCATAGCTTCATAACTGGTCTCCTTACTTTCATTTTTACTTTTCCCTAATCCATCCTATGCACAGTAACACAATGATCTTTTAAACTTGAAACTCAGATAATTTTACTCTGCCTAATAAACTCTCTAATAGTTTCACTTTGCAAGCAAAATTCAAATTCTTTATAATGGTCTACAGCACTTCTCTAACATGTAATAACACATGGCACATAGTAGGCACTAATAAATAATCAGCTTTTTTCTCCCTCTGAATAGTAAAGTTGGCCAATCAAGATAAATCTGCATAAAAAGTTTGATTTAAATACATTTTTCAACATATTTTCTCTAAAATGAATGTACATGATGAAGTTCAAGCTCGGTAAAAGTGGGTAAACTGAACTCAACAGTCAGATCCAAATTATTTCTTTTATCCTCCATTGTCCAGTGGACGACTATTTGTTTCCTGCCTGGCCCATCCAGTTTAGCAATCATTTTGATGACAACAGGGAGAGGAAGTTTATGAAATCTGAAAGGCACAAAGCTGGAAACAATAGTAAATATAACAATCAATGTTGAAAATTATTCTGACAGGCTGGAATTCTGAACAAATTCCAGTAAGATGAAATTTAATAGTGATAAATACAATGTCTTGCATAAAAGTTCAAATATTAATTGTATAAGTACAGGATGGAGAAACTTGTCTTGGCAGAAATTCATGTGAAAAAGTTCTGGAGGATTTAGCTGACCACAACTTTAATAAGACCCATCAGTATGAGGCAGATGCCTTTAAAAGTCACATTCGTAGCTTGCATTAGGAGATATTTTCCTAAATTGCATCCAATAATAGTTTTCCTATTCTCTGTAGCTCAGACCACATCTGCAGTATTGTGTTCAGTTCTGGGTGCCATATTTTAAGGGGGACACTTAGTTCAGAGGAAAAAACAAGATAGGGAGAGTCTGAAAAGAAAACCAGTGTTGAAAGTATTAAAATTCAAAGTAATACCGGTATTTTAAGTCCTATGAGATAGTAGAAAAGTTTTCTTTTGCTGTCCTGTAAATCAGAATATAAAACAATGGCTTTAGATAGGTAGTAAATATAGTCTCATTGACAGAAAATTTGTGAATCAATGAATACATGACCTAAAGGAGGAAGTAAGGTTTCATTGCCCACAGGGGAAAATTATGTGTGCTTGGAGTAGTTTTACAATAAAATAGCTACCTGAATGAATTGTAACACATAACCTATTAGCCACTGGAGGTTGTCAAAACAACACAGGAACAAAAAAAATAACCTCAAAATTTGGAACACTGAGTGATTACATAGGCTCTGCAGCTATTGCCAGTAAACTAAGCACAGTGCTCCTTTTCCCACATCACTAGCTGTCCAAAGTGGTTCACTCAAGAACCCTTTTCAAAACCACAATCAACATATGAGGGATATGGTATATGGAACCAGCTGCCTTAAAATTGAAATCACTTCACAAGAAATTTAGCTATTTTCCCCAAATAAAAAACCAGATGCTGCACTTCAGCCTGCAGAAAAGAAAAATAAAACTGTCTCTTTTGACACTCCTATATAAAGTTTAACAGTACAAGATAAGAAGAATAAAAACGTTAAGGTGCTGCTTCAGGATATAGTCCTAGATGCCCTCAGGATTTGCCATTACAGTCTTCCTTTTCTAGAGAACTTCAAGAACCAAAAGGTAGCTAATGAGGATTTGAAGGTTTATTTTCAGAAGGGCATTATAACTCTTTCTGTGCATATCTATCCTCCACTGCTTTGTGGAGGATATCCTCCACCTCCAAAGCTGTCAATGAGGACTATGTCTTATGAAAATATTTCTCTTATTTCCTGGTGCAAACAACAGTAACTGGCACTTAAGAGCTTCTAAATAAGTGTCCCCCAGCATAGTGCCACACAATTGGACTGAACCCTAGATCTCCTGGATCTGATAACCAAAAAGGTTTGAATTCTCAAGTTACACAGGACTATGGCAAACAAAGAATTCTTAACTGGCTCTGCCCCCTGGGCTCAGCACATGGGAAACAGAAATGCCCATCTCCCAGTTTTTCCCTGAAATAGGCCTATTTTCATGCTTTAAAAACTTCCACCTAAGGGTCATTCTTTTAATTTAGCAAGCATCTAGGGTTGACTGTCTTTCTCTGCAAAGATCTGGGAAGCCTGTGGACACCTGACCCTTCCCTCTCCCTGTAGCCTACTCCAAGTCATTAGTATTTCCCTGGAAGGAACTTACATGTATGTTTGATGTCCAGCTTTTCCTGCTGTCACCTAAACACAGGATTCTGGATTTCATGGCTCTGAGATCCAAAGGGGTTTGCATTCATGAGTTCCACAAGACTGTAGCAAACAAATAATTACTTATTAATGGGCACAGGGGCACCACCCAGACACACCCTGTGGCTATATACATGGGCCCAGTGCAGAGGGAGCAGACAAAACATCTATCTTCAGGCTTCTCCCTGGAATAGCCCTAGTTACAACTGCTCGCTGCCTGTTGAATCAGCTTCCAATTAGCCTGAATCTAGGTGCTAACTGAAATCCACTCTTTTTAGGGTACTAATGGGATGTGGCATACCCTCAACCACTGGGGGCACTGAGAACAAAGAAAGTGACTGGAATAAAGCTAAGGACACACTGATCCCTAATGTACAATGAGACTACTTGTGGAGACAGGAAGAGGTGGCTGTTTTAGATAATGCACAGAAATCAACATAGAGAGTCAAGGAAAATGAAGAAACAAAGCACCATGTTCCAAACAAACAAAAAAGATAAAACTCCAGAAACAGACCTTAAAGAAACAGGGATATGTGATTTACCTGAAAAAGAGTTTAAGATAACAGTCATAAAGATGCCCACTGAGATCAGCAAAGCAATGTATAAACAAAAGGAGAATTTCAACAAAGAGGAAAAAAATTTAGTACCACACACAGAAATGACAGTCCTGAAGAACAAATAATTGAACTAAAACAATTCAATAGATGGGTTTTACAGCAGACTAGGTCAAACAAAAGAAAGGATAAGCAAAATTGAAAATAGGGCAGTGGAATTAAACCAATCAGAGAAGCAAAAAAGGGAAAAGAATGAAAAAGAATGAAAATAACTTAATGGGCTACCATCAAGTAGACCAATATATGTAGTTAGGTGTCCCAAAAGTGGGAGGAAGAAAGTACAAGAAAGTATTTTCAGAAAGATAATGGTTGAAAAATACCCTAACCTGGGTAAAGAAACCACCACCCAGATCAAGGAATCCTAGGTATTTCCACAAAAGATGAATCCAAAAAGACCCACACCAAGACACAAAATAATTAAATTGTCAAAAGTTGAAGACAAGGAGGAATCTG